>NC_045149.1:1165999-2463499 GCF_008831285.2 Nymphaea colorata
TTTTTGGTAGCTCCTGATTTTCATCATAGAACTGTCACAACAGATTTTTTTTGTGCTCAGGTTAAACTTTGTTTTTTTCCTATTATGTTAATTGACGGCGAGTTGTTTCCACGTAAATTCTGTTTTATGTACATTCAAGATAATTGATGGTACCTTTCAGGACACGTTAGTGTACATCGATTTTTCACTGATGAACAGAGCACACGGCCACATTGTTGCTTTTGAAGTTGTTATTGCATCATTTTTGTAACTGTATGTTTTTTTCTTATGCTTTTGTCTCCTTACTCCTTCGATTAAGTGCAGTTCTAGATTGAACAAGGATAACTATACTCAATTGAAAGACATGAAATAGCAATAACGATTTCAGTATGCAGAGAGACAATTATGGCAAATGAAAGGATAATTATAAAGATTATAAAGTTGGAGGTCTTTTATGCATGTCCAATGTTCTAGTCTCTGTAGTTCATTCTTGCTCCTACAGAAATGAACATGCTAAACAAGTTTTGCGTGGAACCTTAGAGGAAGTTCTGATGGTTTCAAGTGGAGCATGGATGCTTTACGTGGAACCATAGAGGAAGTTCTGATGGTTTCATTCAATGGGCAGATGAATTGTTGTTGTTGATTTTCAACTGAAGCATGCTAGTTGATCTTTTATTAGATTTTTTCGTTCATCATTTCCTGATGTACCGATCCATGCCATTTGCCGTTTCTATATGTTCTTCCCTAGAGTCCAGCTATACACCTGTGATGCTGCGTATATGATGCTGGGTGTACGTCTATCACACGTGCTTAGTTTTGGAGTTCTCTATTTTTTGGCACTAAGAGTTCATCCAGCAGATGTTCAGTGTTCGACAGATGATGCATGATTTGCCTGTTCATATCTGTTTGCCTGCTATTCGTGTGTATTGTACCTATGTGGTTCGCCTTTTTAGGAATTCATTACATTGGGGAGGTCCCCTCATGCCTCGTGGATATCAAGGCGGCGCCACATAGGTTACAATTATCACACGATAGCAGGCAACGGATTATTGACAGGCAATCATGCTCATCTGTTCGACACTGAAATCTGCTGGATGACTTCTTATGTGCCAAAATTAGAGAACTTCCAAACTTAGCTACTGTGTGATAGACGTACATCCTCAGCATCATATACGCATGCTCACAGGTGTATTATGCTGGACTTCTAGGGGAAGACATATAGAACGGCAATGGCATGGTCGGTACATCAGGAAATGATTGAACGAAAAATCTTATAAATGATTCAATAGCATTGCTTTCAGTTGAAATCACAACAACATTCATCTGCCCATTGAATTGAACCATCAGAACTTCCTCTATGGTTCCACGTAAGCATCCATGCTCCACTTGAACCATCAGAACTTCCTCTAGGTTCACGCAACTTTGTTTAGCTGTTCATTTCTTGTAGGAGCAAGAATGAACTTACAGAGACTAGACATTTGGATTGCATAAAGACCTCCACTTTTATAATCTTTTATATTTATTCCTTTCATTTTGCCATATTGTCTCTTCTTGCATATGAATTCGTTATTTGCTATTTTCATGTTCTTTTCAATTTGAGTATTAGTTGATCCTTGTTCATCTAGAACTTGCACTTATCGAGGAGTATAGGAGACAAAGCATAAGAAAAAATACAGTTACAAAATTGATGCAATTATACAACTTCAAGCACATGTGGCCGTTTGTGCTCTGTTCATCAGTGAAATCGATGTACACTATCGTGTCCTGAAGGTTACCATCAATTATCTTTGATGTACATAAAACAGATTTTACGTGGAAACACTCTGCCGTCAATTTTAACATAATAGGAATAAAACAAGTTTTACCTTGAGCACAAAAAATCTGTTGTGACAGTTTCTATGATGAAATCAGGAGCTACCAAAAATATGCATTATATATAAACGATAATATCCTATTATGGCTAATTAAAGAGCTTGACATATGGCAGTGATTCACTATCTAACAATGCTGAAAGCATATATTATGTATCCTTTCACTCCAATTAGAGGGGCACATTGAACATTGCAAAAATAGGGAACCCAATTAACGGTAGCATTGAATCAGAAAGGATATGTTTCGAAACAATGGAAAAGAGGAGGCAGCTTAAGCTGGGATGGCACCTGAGGCAGACGGGCGGGGGAGGTTGCGTCCGGTTTCTGCTCGGGCTTGTAGCGGTTTCGCGGCGAGCAATGACGGCGGTACACCCACTGTCGCGTCCCTCTGTGGCGGAAGCGTGAGAGGCATCCGGTTTGGGCGAGAGGGAAGTCGGGGGAGCAAGGGGGAGACCGCGTGCTGTGAGACAGAGAAGAGAGCGAGAGACGGAGGGCTCACGGCGAGGCTCCGTCGACGACAGCTGAGCGTCGCCGGCGACGGAGAGAAGGCTCACGGTGGAGGGGGAGCTCGACCAGCATTTTAGGCCTTTATACGTCGAGCGTGAGAGCCGTCCGATTGAGCGAGATCGGACGGCTCTCATAAGCAGTCTCGTGGCAAGTCACCAACGATGCGGTTGAATATTTCACAGGTTCAATTCTGCTGGATTCCCCCCCCCCAAAAAAAGTGAAAAGTTAAATGTATAAATTCGATTTGTAAGGGTTTAAATTAACTAATATTTGACAGCCTTGGGTTTGTCAGCGTAAAAATTCTTATTAGAAATCAAATAATTGCGGTCTTTTCTTAATGTTTGGACACCTTCTGCTTATTTTATACGGTTAGGTCTACAGGAAAAAGAAAATAATTTAGAAATACCAGCAGCATGCACATATCTGTAGCCATCATATTCTAAAAACCCTACATATTTATATAATTCCTTTCTGTGAAGGTCGACAAGGCAATAATAGATCATAATTGTTTGTTCCCTGACTGTCATCTTTGATTATTGTTTCCCATGCCTCGGTGAGCTCCAAGGTCACCAGAGTTGATCCCTTCGATTGGCATTATTTATTGAGGACGAGGAATGATCTTGTTTGGCCAACCTGCTCTCTCTCTCGTAGTTTAATTTTCATGCTAAAAAATTATGAACCAAGTCAAATAATTACTTATGATTCCTTTTTATAAGTGCTCTAAAATTCTTCATAACATTGCGTAGGGACTAAACTCTCAAAGCGGAGCGTTGCAACCCATCAAAAAATTTAACTCTGACCCATGCTAGTGCAATGGACATCAATGGGGGGCCTGGCACAAAATTTTGACAATCGTTTGCCCTGCTCAATCATTGAGAGACATGTGGCATGCACCCACCGCATTCTCTTGGAGATGACAAAGGGTCAAGTTTGGAGAGTTAATTTGGAGGAATGCCAGAACAAGACAACGCGTGCGTTTGGAGATTGGATTTAACATGATAATTAAGTGCTGATTACCAGTCGAGGGTGAAAAGATCAAGGTAGCTGATCTTTGTGTATAGGAAATGCATGTGATGGCCAACATTTATATCTTTTTTTATAACGAAGTGTATGGGAGCAAGTAGGGTAGACTGTCTTGGGGTTCATTCATGGGGAGCAAATCATGAATAAAATATGATCAAACGTAGACTTGGGGTTTTGAGTCGTGGTTAATGCTTAAGAAAAGTGGTTAAAGTAACGGGACGGCAACAATGGCACTTTTGTCTTCAATCACTTTAGTGCTCCAAACTCAAAGTGTTCGACCTAATGCATTGGATGGGTATTAAAAAATTGAAGCATCCAAGAGAAGGTTAATGGAAAAGATCATGAACCCACGTGTAGGGCACCAAGTGGGTAAAGGTCATGGTACCAGCTGGCTCCAGTACCCCTTGCCCTAGTTAGATTCTGAAGAATCCAAAGTTGTACAAGGCAGAATCCAGGTCTACGTACGTTGAGCAAAGATCAGGCAAAGTGGTGGTAAGAATATGTTAGATAATCTATGGGCTGCTTTCAGCTCGTGCGCTGTCCACATAAGTCCCCCAACTTTAAGAACACAAGCGGTCTTTTCTTCTTTGCGTTGGCGGCAATCTATTTAAGTGTATTTTTATCATAGGTGAAAAAGTAATATTTTTATTCTTCTAACAATGTGGTCATTACAGGAAGGTTCCTTTTTCTTTCCTAGGCATTTTCATCTGTTGATCTACAGTATTTACTTGAATCACTCAATATTTGATATGTTTCGACTTTTGACCTTCTTTCTCCAAAATATTCACTAAAAGAAAGAAAAAAAAATTCCTATTTAATGTGCACGGGAAACCTAAGAGGTCGTTTGATTGCTGTCCATTGAGATAGAACAGACAGGACGTTCTGTCCAGTACACTAGAACACCTCATGGACAATATGTTATTTGTTCACTGTTTGATGATTTTAAAAATAGAACATTACGTTCCTCTTGTCTGACGTTTGTTTCACATATTGTCTGTTCTGTCCGTCCTGCCTGACGTTTGTTTCTGTTCTGTCTGATCTATCCGTTCTGTCTGATGTTTGTGTCTTTCATGGTCAATTCTGTCTGTGTGTTTGTTTACGTTCTATTCAAACTGTAATATACCCTTTATATTTTCAAGAGTAAATCATGTCTGGTGTTTGTTTACATTTTATTCGAACTGTAATATACCCTCTATAATTTCAAGAGTAAATCATGTCTGGTGTTTGTTTACGTTCTATTCGAACTGTAATATACCTGTAATATACCCTCTATATTTTCAAGAGTAAAACATCAATAGCTTGTGCTTTCTTATCAGTTTAGAAGTACAGTAGTAGATTAGAAAATTTTAAGTAGTACAACCTGGTCGAATAATCCCAGCTCATAAATTAAGGAGTTGGGATATGCCCTGATCATGGTAATGAGGAGAAGAACGCTATTGGTGGTTTTCTACATGAATGTAAAATATGGTAAATAGCCCATGCCCCAAGGTCTGACCCAGCATCCCCTGATGGAAGAAGTTTGATAGATTAATCATCATCGCCATCTTGTTGATCACAGCTCCACCTTCTCCAACCATGATGTCATTCCCGTCTAAGCCTTCGCCTCAACCTACAACTGTATCATCCTCAAATTCTGCATTTTGCTGGTCCCCACCATATTGTTGATTCCTCCATCCTCTTTCCCAATTAACAGAATGGTCATGTGAAATCGGTGTTCACCCTCTTCTACACAACAGGAAAAAAAAAACCATGTTAGTTAAGGGAAGAATGACCTGGACAGGTCCACAACCTTTCTGATGCGATCAATATGAAAAATATAACACTTCAGGGAGAAGGATCTCATCTTGGAATTTAAATTATAATCCATCATGAATATGAACAAAATGCCTCAATCTCAGAACTGAAAAATGTGTTGATCTAAAGATATAAGTAGTACTAGACTCTAGTGACTTCAAGCATGACATGAATCATCCTTAAGTGTCATTGCAACTAGACATAGACGATGGCTAAAGCTCACCCACAGTAGATTCATCTGAATGGATGATGCAATGGGATCAATAAAGGCCTGAATATCAAGGCCTAAAATATTTCCCCTTTCAAGAAAAAAAGAAGAGGCTCCTTTTTGGAAATGCTGATTGTCATGAAGGAGAAAGGCAACTTGACCTTTGGAATGTGGCAGTCCTACAATTCTTTCAGCTTGAAGCCTTAAAAGGCTACACCATGGGAAAGCTCAAGCAATAGACAGCAGGGTTGGGACATAAACCAGGGTAGAGAGCTTGAAGATGGAAAACCTTTTAGATTTTACCATGTCACTGTTAGTGCAAAAGTTAACCATGAAAGTTAATGGAAGGAAGCTGATCTGCCATTGCATCTGCAAAAGCGAGAGTCTTTGGTGAGAGCTCTATTTACCACTGAAATGATTGAAGTGTGAAAGCGTCTTGGCTGTCTCTGTACGGGAGTCTGTGAGTATCTGTCAGCCTTTTTGAACATTTGTTTCATACGAATAATCAGCTACATCAGTACCAAGCAAGCCATCTATAAGACCTAGCTAGTTAAATTCATAATTGGCTTGTCATCTTGGTCCTGTCTTTCGCAAAATATTGTGTCTCAAGTAACTTCAGATTTATGAAGATTTTTAACAGAAAAAAAAATGTAGCAGGGAAAGAACTCAATATTCATTTTTTAACTTAATTATATATATAAATTGGTCATTTGAACTATTAATTAGTGCTTTTTTTTATAAAGAGAGATTAATGGAGAAATGATGGAAAAAGATGACTACCTGTTTGATGCTTATAAAAGGATGTGCTGATGCCAAGTTCTCCTGGACCTTCTCTGATTATTAACACTTGCAGATTTCATATGAGATTGCAAATTTGATACACTGCATATTAGTAAAGATTATCCCAGAGTGGAGCTAACAAGCTGGAACTCACCCTTGTTCCTATATCCATCACAAGCTTGCCACTTATTTAATTTGCAGCTACTATCTAACTTCATCAACAACATTAGGCAGTTTTGTACAAGTTGCATTCTGACTATAAACCATATACCAGTAATGGATTGCTCATTGCTCCATTGCATTGTATTACCAATAGCCACTAATGGCTATTATTTATGAGATAGAATGTGGAAGAATAAAGAATACAAATGCACATATACCTATGTATGTCATTGACCAATCTTTTGATGGACTTGATGATAATGTAATTTAGTGTATGTAATTGTTCTGTTTTGTTTGTCTATGTTGTTTACCAGTAACACTGATGCACAAATTCTGTCTACAACATTGAAAATGAACGATAGACTTAACAACAGACTAGAAGTTGTGGCTGATCTACAACAACCGATCCAATATATTAGGAAAGCAGTTTTTAATTTTGCAGGGACGGTGCTCCAAGGTCATATGGTTTTTCCAAAGCTTTCTTTCAATTCTTCTCCTAGGTGGTGGGTGACAACATCTACAGGGTAGTGGATAGCTTTTTAAATCAAGGCGAATTGTCTTTAATATCAATAGAGCTGTCTTGGTTTTAGTTCCAAAATTCTTGGGTGCCACTATGATTCAACAGTACCGGCCCATAGCCCTTTACAATTTTCTCTACAAAATCATCACAAAGCTAATGGTTGATAGAATGAGGAGTGTTCTCGATCACACTGCAGGGGAGAAACAAGCTGCCTTGTTTATCTTTAAAACAAGACAAGGGAGTACATTAATTCTTAATAGCAATGAATGTACAAAATTTTCGATTCTTTATCATACCCTGTTTCAAGCGTCATGATAAACCTGAAACATAACACCAACAATAAAAAAAAAATCTGTAGAAAAAATTTTCGCTTTGGCATGTAATCTTTGAAAACCTAAATTTAAAAAAAAAATCTTCAACATATTGTGAGAAAAGAGCCTGTAAAATCACGTTATCTTTATTCTACGAGACATATGGAAATGTCTTGTTCTTGTAAAGAGGGAAAGAAAAGTAACACAATTATCATATCGGGAAGGGAAGAGCAGAAAGTTCATGAAGGGAATGGGCGTTAGCTTACCGCTAGTGAAGGCACAGGTGAAGCCCATGAGGAAGCTTGGAAACCGTAAGCAAACCAAGTAGAACAAAATTGAACAAGTGCTTTTGCCAAATGATGTGCAAAGGGATCAAAACTGGACCAACAAAAAAGAAAGAACAAAATCAATTCAATCAGTAAATTTCTTAGAAATCAAGAACTAGCAGCAGATTCAAGCAAGAATACATTAGACGAAAGGAAGGGGAGAGAAGCATCAAAATCTTACCTTGCAACAGAGAAACCCCAATTCAGAGAGGACATCACGTGTCTTGTAGCGGCTTTAGTATGTAGCAGTTCCTGGAGACGTCGTGTGCCTGCAGGAGCAACACCAACTTATGCAAGTGACTAAAATGAAGAAAACCCTAGTTACTGCAAATCAGAGACAAGAGGGAGGAGGGAGCGAGAGAGAAAACAAGATAACGAGAAAAAAATGAGAACCAAACCTCACAACGATGGAGCTCCTTGCAGCAACGAGGTGATCGTATGACCCGTCGTCGATGGAATGGAGGAAGCAAGACCACCCATCGATTGATGGAATGGAGGAATAAGCAACAGATGGAGCAGGGGAGGAAGACGTAGAGCAGTGGAAAGGGGGAGGCATAGAGCAGTGGAAAGGGGGAGACTCAGAAGAGAGAAGGGGGAGAGACGGAGGAGAAGGAGAGAAGAAAAAAGGGGGAGCTCAAGGACGCTCGGGAGCACTCGAGTGATGCTCGGGAGAGGAGCGGGAGGTGAGAGGTGTTCTGTTCCATGCTGGCTCGGAACAGTGTCGAACAGGGGGTAATTTATACCCTTGTTCAACTGTCTGCCCTATCCGTCCTATCTTGTGGATGCTGTTTGATAAGAAAGTTGATTAAACAGGACATGTGTGTTCATGTGTGTTTCGTTCTGCATGTCCTGCGACCATCAAATGACCTCTGATGTTCATCAGTGAGTATAGTATGAACCAAACATTTTGATATGCAATTCGATAATAAACCATTAAGATAACAAGAGACTAGATAGTGAATGACACACACACTCTCTCTCTCTCTTTCTCTCTCTCTCTCTCTCTCTCTCTCTCACACACACACACATATTGTATGTCATCAATTCATTAACCAATATGCTATTTTCGGATACACCTGATGCAAAAGCAGTGTACCTAGACTATGTCCTTTTGGTCACGTCGAATTGGTGAGCCAAAATTTTTAGTTAAGGGCACATGAGTCACTGACTTAGGCCTGATGTGGGCACCTCCTATGTCACAGGACACATTCAACTTCATTGCAGTGAAGCTTTTGATAGACTAGTGTGGCAGTGCCTATATATAACACTTTGTTATTAGTCATGTCCATGTGATAACCTCCAAATTAAACCAACTTCCCCTAACAGATTCTCACTTGGTGCATGAAAGGGCTATTGACAAAATGTTAAGATGTGACTGGCAACTAAAGGGACTCAAATATGGTGCCGTATTGTAAGCCCCTAACATTGGAGGCTTACCGACGCATAAGAGAAGGTCCATGCAAGTGTCATTATGGGCCATGCGACAACAAGGAGAAGAGCTTCAAGCACATTTGAAGACTTTGGTAAGAAGGGCCAAGCCAAGGAAGATGACAGACAAATGCTAAGTTTGGTTGTAAAACCCCTAACATAGGGGCTTGCCGACACACCATGGCAACACCCAAGCAAGTCTCGAGATGGACCACGCGATGGCATGGAGAGTGGTTCCAAGCATATTGGAGGCTATGGTAAAGAGGCCAAGCCAAAGAAAGAGATAGACAAGTGCCAAGTCTGGCCAGCGCGGCATGGCCAAAACTGTCCTTGGTTGGCTTGGATCTAGTCAGCCCAGACTAGCCTTGGACAATTGAGCAAGGGCAGGCCACGACCAGCCAAGTGGGGCCGAGGCTAGCCAATGCATGGCTACACAAGCTTGGCCAAACCTAGGCAACCGGCAAGGATGGATTGTGTGGCCTGGACAAGTAAGACATTTCATGAAAGGTTAACAACTAGCCTGAGGGTGCCATAGGCCTCCAGGCCATTCTAGCCGATGACTACGAATAACAACAAACTAAGGTTGGTCGAGATCAGCAGCAAGGAGCAGCCATGAAAGACTTATGGTTGACCAAGTGAATTTGGTGTTAACCCTACGCACAAGGAACAATCACCTAAAGTATATATATGCAAACTACCTGATATGATCCCTCTTAGATCGCAGCCGACAGGGCTGGAAGCATGTAATATCGAGTTTGTTAGGCACTCCCCCGGTTGCGACTAGAAAGCGCGAACCAAAGACGAGTCCTAGTTCCCAAGGTCTCCTTGAGGCTGTTCTAAAACCGAAAATTCCTAAGCAAAATTAATTACAAAAGCCTACCTGGCCGGACAGGACCCCGGCGCAAAATCCCAAGGAATGGAATTACAAGTGCGGATACCCCTTCCCAATCCCTGCCGACGGTAAACCTACTACAAGCTAGCTAGAATAGGGTGCGAGGCCGTACAAGCACAATCAATACAATTAATCTCTCGCAACTCACTCCACAAACCATACACAAACCATAACTAATGCTCAAACCATGCCCAGTTCCCACATAGGACGGCTATGCCCGTAGCGGTCGTGTCTTCGGCCAAGGCCTCCGAGGTACCACAAGACGGACAGGGGGACAGAGCCCGGGGTAAAACAACAATGAATCAAACTAACAAGTCCCAAAACAAAAGCAAAACTCCCGCCCGAATCTACAAGGGGGATAAAGAGAACGATACCGGCCAAGGCGAATCCTTGGCTGCGTCGGCTTAGATCCAAGGAGAATACCGAGCCTTGGATATTGCAGCTACGGTCCCTAGAAATCCACTTGAGGCGAGCCTCCGTGGAGCGGGCTACACGGGCGAGGTGACCGGCGTCAAGCGCTCGGCCAGGGACGTCGCGGGTCGCCGATAACGGGCCGGTGCCGACGGAGCGACGAGGGGGGCGCGTGCCGGGAGTCGGCAGCGCCTACCTTCCTTTCTTCGGGTGTGGCTCGGCCACGGACGCCGGAGGAGAACCTACGGGACGGAGGTGGACCACGGGGGTGGCCGATGGAGCAGCAACACCTAGTCCTATACTAAGGCTTGGCTGGGCTCGGATGCGGCTGGGCTCTAAGGTGGGTCGGTCTGGTCAGAAGAGGTTAAGGCTGGGGAAGGCCAGGGAGCAATGAGGCTTAGGGGGAGATTCAGGTTCCTAGCTAGTAGGGAGGTTGAATGCAGGATAGCTTGGGCGAGCCTATGCTCGGGCAGCTTGGTCACGGATGACCTAGTGGCGGTAGGGCGGCTAGAGGGTTGGCTAACTAGTGGACCGAGTGATGGGTCCGGGTGCAGCAGGTTGGAGGGTGCCCTCGAGATAAGCTCGAGGATTCCGAAGCTAGGTTGAGCGGGTGAAGTCGGCGGTGAAGGTTGACTAAGTTGACTAAGTCCGATAGGCAACAAGGGTTCGGGTCAAGGTTCGGTAGAAGGTTTCCTAGGGCTGGCGACGCGTGAGGCTTCCTATTTCGATGGGGTTGGGCTTGGCGGGTCTAGCCAAGGTGGATGCGCCGATTCTTGCCACGTGGCAAGATCTAAGGCCCGGAGAAGCTCGCTAGGGGAAAGGCTAGCGAGAAAGGGAAAAGGCGATCTCCTTTCCTAGAAAGTAGGAGGGAAATCGAAAGATGATTGCCAAGGTATCTCGGCAAGGGGTAGGTGGCACTCGAGGGATCTCGAGATTCTCTCTCTCATTGGATGGAGGACACGTGGAATGCAGGGACGGTCAGGATGGGCTGCGGATAAGGGTTTGACTCAAGAGGGAAGGGGCTGGCGAGAAGTTAGGAAAGGGAGAGAGCTGCGAGGAAGGTTTCCTAAATTGCAGCTAGGGGTTCACGCGGTTTGGTGAGGTGGCCGCCGCGTGGACAGGGCGAGGGATCAAGCGGGACCAGGTGGACAGATGGCAGGCACGTGGGAGGCTGAGATGGCACCCGGCATAAGGGGATTTGGACAAGTGGCGCGATGGAGGGCTGAGGCATTTAGGGTTGACCTAGAGAATAATCTACCAAAAAGGAAAGCGGCGGATTGAGAGTGCGAGCTAAGGGCTCGCGATCCTAGAGAGATCTTCGGAGGGGACGCGGTTGGCAGGGAGGGACACGTGGAGGACAACGAGGAGAGGACTGGACACGAGCTGGTGGATGGCTGACACGTGGAGAATTGAACGGCGGGGATTGACGATCGGAGAGACTTACCCGGAATAGACCGGCGGCCAAGGAAGAAGAGTTCTCGCGCGCCGACGGCTAGGGTTTGGCTCCTTGTCCAAATGACCGCAGTGCCCTTCTCGAAACTGCTTGGGACTTTGAAGGAAGGAGGGCAGAACAGTCCTTTGCTGCCGGAAATTGCAGCGGCGACCGACGCCGACCAGATTTCTGGCCGGTGTGGATATTGGTGTCGAGTGGACCAAATTCGCCCAAATTTGACTATCTTGCTCGTCTTGCTGAGGCGATTCCAATGAAGCTAGTTTTAGACCCAAATCACGAACTTAAGCCGAACTTTCGTGTCCGATTTAGCTGCTGGATTTCTCGCCACTTTCTGATTGGAACCGACGAAAAGACTTGATGTTTCTGGCCTTGCAATCCTTCGTGATCCTTGCAAGTGGCTTGGGTTGGTTCCTACGGATAGGGAACCGATTCCAAGCGGGGAAGAAGATGCACCAAGGGAGGGGCACCGTTAAATCTCAGATCTATCACTCGGGGACGCCGAGCAAGGGACCTAGATTGCGGGTGAGGCTTCGGAAGTAGCAAATCCTAAGCCAAAAGGAATAGTTCTTCGATCCGAGTACTAACCTCTAATTGCCGTCGTGTTGAAGCCGTGGCTCGACTTCAATCTTCCCAAGTTCCGAACGCAGCCTCACAACTCCTTCGTGTTCAAGGAGAAGGCACCGGGCTCGGATATTCAATCTTCAAAAGGGGGATGCCGTGGACAAGGAGGGATCACCGCCGGTGTGGAGATCCGCCTGGTTTTTCTTCCTTGATTGCCTTCGTCTTCAAGATCGCCAGACGTCAAGGGGATTCAATGGTGACACACACTCAACTCGGGTAGAGAGAGGGGGTCGACGAGATGGAGTCCTCGTGAGAGGAGAGAGAGTGTCAACTCGAGAATGAGCTAAAATTTCATTTCTTAGATGCGTTTGTAGAAGATCCAAAATTGTATATACAACCCTACTTGGACCCGGTTCATATACGAACGGATCCGCTACCCAAAATCCAAATGTTCAATGCGCAAGGCACAACCCGCCTTGCTTAGGTCTTGACTTCAAATCTCAAAAGCGTCAAGCAATTACGAATAATCAAAATCGACTAAGTACTATAAAAAGCCCTTGAGCCTTGCGAGCCCAAGGTGGGGACCTCGTGAGGGTAGCCGCCCTCACTTCGGATTTGGTGTAAGGGCTCGGTCTGGATGACCGAGCCATTTGCTCAAGACCTTTGGTCTTAGAGAGCCTCACGGGTTTGGCAAGTTCGGGCTTGTGATAGGTGCTTCTAGCCTACGCTCGGTGAGCCCTACAACCGGTTCAGCTTTACCTTGAGGTTCATCCCGTTTGAGCACCGCTGTGGACCTGGCTGCTCCTCCCGCTCCACCCACTGCAACCGGATCTGGTGCTGTATTAGCCTCCTTGGAAGTTTCCTCGGCTAAGTGCTGCAAAGACCGAGCCCATAAATCTGACGCGCTTCTTCTCTTGTTACTTGGCTCGGGCCGCTCGGCCTCGCCTGGGTCGGGACCATCTGGTAGGTCCGTAACAGAGTTCATGTTGATCAATGCCAAGGGAGGTGTTAGGTCTGGTCCTGATAGGACCCCACTCTAGCTGCCCAAACTCTTGCGCCAAAGGATGGGTCCTTGCTAGGAAGGACTTGGTGAGATGGCTCGTGATACCTTGTCTCTTAGCAACTATACAAAAGTTGTCATGCCAGACAGCAACCCCGACTAAACTTCACCCTGGGATGAGGTACAAAAATGGGGTTTTCCGTCCCTCAATACTCCACTAATTACAAAATACAATTTCAAGATGCCATACACATGCGTTTGATACAATATTCTGCTCAGCCTCACTCAACAAACCATATGCATGTCATTCATCCAAGCACATCATGCAAACCATGCATACAATCCTTAATGTTCAAACCACACCCTTCTTGGGATGGCTGGACAAGGGTATGAGCTGGCACTAAACCTCCGACTCTAGAAGTCCTCGGTGAGTTTATCAGGCTCCTTGGTCGTAGCCTCAAACCAACTAAACACCGTGTCTATAGGGTGTTAAGAAGTCCTCACTAGTCGGGGCCTCACCCGACGACTCCTCGAAGCAGGTCTCATCCGAGTAGAGGTGGAATCGGCCCACGCAAGCCTCAGCTAGACAGCTATCCTTTTGGTCATGACTCAACTGCTTCCAGCAGCTGGTTTGCATCTCATGGTCAGCACACCTTGCTAACTGCTACCATCGAGGAAACCAGCTACCATGACGCTCGCTCAGCATCAATAGTTGCACCCAAGACCACCTCTGCGACTTCGAACTGGACGGCTCCCAAACTCTACTCAAACTTCAACCAGTTGATCATGCACAATGTTCATCAAACATGGATCAACAACATTTCAATTCAACACAGTAATTATCAACAGAAGCTTAAGGATTGAACGTGTCACAAGAATATCAAATAATCCCAAATTTGCACCAAAATTTGGGGAACAGTCACCAGATTATCGCCGACGTTATCAAACAGCTTCCTGCATCACCTGCGGTGGAAGATTCGTGAAATCTCACTCGACACTACTCTATTGGTTCTACAAACCTCCATATAGAATCAGAAGGCAATTGCGATTCAGATGGAATCTAGCTTCACTCGAGCTTCGCCAAAATTCAGATTGCAGACGAAGAACTTTCGTAGTGGAATTGTTGCACACTCGCTGCCTCTTGTCACAGTCGAACTCCATCAACAGTAGAGAGTACAGAGATGAAAACAATGATGAAACTCATCCACAGAGATTACAAGCCATCAAGAATGTTAGAATGAATCACAAGAATATCGAGGATTCCCAAATATATGATAGAATTGGGGAAGGAGTTGAGAAATTCCTCGCTAGTTAGTTGCAGACCTTCTTGAGGCATCGGTGGAAGATGCCTGTATGAATTCATCCTCAAGTTATCACGAACTGAGTTGGATTTGCTTGCTTGAAGTCTGTAGTCGTCACGGATGAGGATTGATACCATCGCCACCTTGATTATCGCTAGAATTCTGAATGAATTGGGAAGTCAGTCGCTACCGCTCGAGTGGTGCCTTCTGTGGGTCCCTATTTCCAATGGAATTCTCGACAGAATTCCCAATCACCAGGAACTTCCAAGATTAATTTGATTCATTGCAATTATCAATTAAAACACGAGAAATATGAGAATGCTTCACTGGGATGTGATTTGATCCCAATTCCAAGTAGAAATCGGGATTGTGGTCGCCCTGAATAGTAGAATATCACCGGTGAACTCCCTAATCTCCGGTGCAATCTCTTGTTCAATAAAATCGACTAAATTTAACTCAAATCGGGTTCCAAGGACTCAAACATGTTCCATAGGGAAAAGCTATACTGTTGGATCGAAGACGGTCGCCTGCATCACCTTTGGTAGCTGGAAATTCAAGAACTCAACTGAGTTTGTCTTGCGTCAGATCATGGTGAATTCCAGAGCCAAAGTTCAGGAATTCTAAGCTCAATTTTGCAAGTCACTGTTCTATTTAGATTGAAAGTATTGTTCCTTGTGACTGAATTAAGTGAATCCGAGATTAATTCGAAAATGATCGAGCATCGGAAGTAGACAGAAACACTAATTTACGTTTGTGATTGTCCGATACCCGTTCGCTTAGTTCCATATCTCAGATTCTCACCCAAAAGTTGATCTAGATGTTGGAAACTTCAACCAGAGCAAGAATAACATGCCTAAATCAAGATCAATAAGAAAGAATGTCAATCGGAAGGCATGATCACCGCTAAATGCTCTGGAAGTGATCATCGAGCATGCGCTTTATCGCTGGAATCGATCTCTGCCTCTAATATACGGATTTCAAGACAGATTGCATAATAGACCAGAATTTGCTCAAAGTCGAGGGGGGCGTCAGAGTCGTGCAACAGAATCCAGTGCCTGCTACAACGTTCTTCTATGGACGTCAGACCGTGTGATCATTCTGGTTTTATGTCGAATCTTTCATCAGTGTGGAATGTTTTACAGTCAATGTCAGGTGGTCTTTGTTGTGGAAATCACTCGCATCCCACCGAGGAAAGGGGCTCTCCTGTCAATTCTATTATAAAAGCATACGTCGACTTACAAGATCACAGCTTATATACTCGTTGGAATAGAATCGAGCATGGCTCATAGAGTCAGCTTAGCGAATACAAAAATTCAAGAAAACAAGAACCGGTTTAATGTTTGCAATTTTTAGAAGAAATGAAAATTGGATTGACACGAGTCTTGGCTTAATTGGAGTTGACCTACACGCACCTAGGTTGATCCTAGGCTATTGGACTCGGTCTGGACTAAACTCACGTGCTGAAATCTATGTTGGCTGAAGTAGTGTCGAACTGCATACATCCACTTCTCGGCTGGTCCTAACCTCCCTCGATGAATCATCACTTGCCTCGGCAGGATTCTCGGCCATGGTTGGTTGGGCTCCAAGTAGGAACATGTCAAATCCATCCTCCTTATATTGAGCTTGTTCCGAAGCTCGAACATGGGAAATCGCTAGATAATTTGATCCAGCTCTTCCCTAGAAGTTCCTCCTCGGTGCCCTCCCACTCCACTACCTCATGCATTTGGCATCCATGCCTCCAAACCTATCGAAGATGAAGGATGTGGCATGGTGCTGGCTGTTGGGTAGAGATCTCATCAATCTGATCTAGGGGGCTTTCGTGGTGCAGCCTCCGATGGGTGACATGGAATGTAACATAAACTGTGACTAGAGTTGGTAAGGTTAGTTTGTGCGCTGCCAACATTCTGTAACGTCTGAAATGGTCCATAGTCTTTCAAAAGTAGTCTGAGTAGAGACTTCAGCCACATAGGAAGCCTCTGGAGTCATTCACAGTCACCCAATGCCAACTCTTTGTCTAGTTTATCCCTATAAAAAACCTGCCTTACACGTTTTCAGGCTCTGGCCATGTGTTCGTCTACAAGAGCTAATCGGTGATGGTTGAAGATGGTGTCAACCCACACATGGCATGTAATTTCCCTTCTCTACTCATGCTAACTAACTATTGAAAGATACAAAGGAATGATCTGGCGTTGACTACTTCCAATACTTTCCTAAATAGCATCAAGCTAAAAGAGAAAGGACAGAGACGAGAAGACACCCTTGCTGGCTTGCCCAATCAATGACAAATGGTTTTCAAAAGCTGCTCCTGCCCAAGGTATGTGTTGTAATAGGAAAGAACATGGGAAGTTGGCTGGTTTGATGTACATGGTGCGTTAACAATGGTGCCTGTAGACTCTTTCCTTCTCTAGAGAGGATGCCTCTGGGTTCTATCTTATTTTGTATCTTCCGCTCAAATCACTAACCAAGATGGAAAGAAAAAGGTGGATGGATGATCTAGAAGGGGAAGTTTGACCTATCATCATTGCCTTGTTAAGCAGATGGCTTATCGGTTGCTCTTGAAAATGAAGGTGTGTCCACAGTGAAAGGTGCAACCTTTCTATGGAATATAATGTGGCTGCCATGAGGACTGCCTTGGGTTCCATAGTGATGACATTGTAAAGCTCGAGCTGTTGACTCTTCAAGAGGAATTCTAACTCACCCAGAGTGATGTTAGGTCTATGCCTAGCATGGGATCAGCCTGACTTGGTCCGAGTTGGTTGCAATTGGTCAAGTTATGCTCGAGCACCTCCAACCTAGTTGTATGCTGATCAGGCCCAAGCGAACAAGGCCCAAACCACATGAGATGCAACTGGGTGCAAGGATGACTATGTGAGATGTCATGATTTATGTTGGGACCTTCTACTGCCACCATGTGTTAGCCAAGAAGTAGAAGAAGCAATGAAACTAATCTGGGCCTACTCTGCCGTCACATTGCTACTGACAATCGAAATAACCTCTACTGAGTTTGGACCAGAGGTTAGCCGGCTACTCTGAGCTAGGCAGGGAATGTTGGTGGCTGCAATAACGGGACAAGGGGCTGGTGTATAGTAGGAGGTTATCCATCTATAGTTAGAAGAGCCAATGCCAAAGATGTTGCCAAACATCGGTGAGCCTCACACGGTCAACATGGAGCAATAAGGAGCTAGATTGCCGAGCAAGCACACTGAGAGTGCTATTCTAGCTGAATTGTATTTTGTGTCACAAGTCACACCCTCTAGACACTGGCAGGATTCTACGAGACACATTGTACTAATTTGTAAAAGTATATATAATTTTAGAGTGAACTTGTTTGGTTCTGTGTTGACTCGATTTTTAGCTTTTAATTATATTTTTTGGGTTTATCTTTGAGATGCTCGTTATTTTCACCGCAAGTTATAGAGCCCAACAAAAAGTGTTGTAAACACCCTCTAGATAGTTTTCAATGAAAATGAGCTTGATCTAAGTTTTTCGGTGGATTTGCTGGTGGCTACCACATCGTAAAACAACACCCAATTGACCTTTTCAAAACATAACCCTCATATTGAAGTCTTTGACAAAAAACCACTAAACGAATGAAAGAGGTTTTCCTTGACTTCTTGGTGTTGAGCATTGTTTCATCTCTATTGATGTATGTAGAGATTCTCGATGGATTCATGCATGTTTGATGATGAAATTCACTCGCAACAACACGAATTTGGATTACAACATTATCAATAGATTTAGGCAACTAATTTGGAGAAGAATTGTGTACGAATGAGAAAAGCACTCGCTGCAACTTTGTGCCACATTTAGGTAGCGATTTCTAGGCTTCCCTTTTCAGAAATTCGGTGCATTCAGAGATATTGGGTTAGAATTTTTACACATGACAACAAAGCAATGATTTTCGATGCATTTAGAGATCTTGGACGATAGATTTGAGGCAGCATCAAGTGCAAACAAGGGAAACAACGTGTCGTAGGCTGTGAAACTTGATGACGGTAATCTCGTACCCTTCCCTTCTAGAAAAAAAAGTGTCACTCCACTCAAGTACAAATTTCTAAACTTCATAGACATTCCTGAGTAGTTTATGCAAATTTGGCATGATTTTGTTGGAACAGGCTGTTCGTTGAAGATGTTTGCCTGAACCCAGCACTGCTTCTCCTTTTCATTTTGAATGAAATAGGACTCAACTTTGTTTAGTGATGTGATTTAACATTTTATAGCTTTATTTTGGCAAATTTTGAGCCATCTGAATGCACTTTCTCCTTGTTTGATCTCTTTATGTGTGAGGAAACTACCAACAAAAAAAGGATACTACTGCTAGTGGTGTTTTGTCTTTGATCAAATGATTGCATCCTTAAAATCCATTTGAATTTGGGTTTTCTTATATAGTGATTCATTTTAACATCCTTGTTTTATTTTGTTTTTGCCTGAGCAATCTGTGTTGATTTTTTGTCTTGGTCTGATTGGTAAACGATCGAGGGATCCACTAGGAACAAGTGGCTTCAAGTGTCAGTGGCTTCTGCTTGAAAAATGGCAGCAACAACTTCATTTCTGATCTGTTTTGGGGTTCTTTGACATTTTGGTGAAACACTTATGGCTTCACTCATGTTTTCAACATTGTTGGAATGACTGTGCCCATGTTACTACTATTTTCTCTATACAATCTAAAAAACACCATTGCCAACAAGCGCTACGACTGCTAGAGGCAACCGCTTGTAAACCCTCAATCATCTCCCTAATTTGCATGTGGATTTGGGATTTTTTATGGTCTAGTGAGGTATTTGATTGATTGTAATCCATTATTGAAATCACTCAAGCAGTTTTTAGCATTTTCACTTTTTGTTTGCTTTGTGTTAATGGAAATGGTGTTGTCAAACTAATCTATGCATGTCGGATGCATTCCCATGGAGTCTAGCAATTGCAACCCAAACTCTTACAAAGTTGGGATTCTATTGCTATTCGGTGAAGTGTCTGAACAATGCTCCTCTATGAATTTGATAGTCTTTGATTGTTCTAAGCATCAGTTGTTTGATGTTTCACTTACTATTTTACCTGAGCTTCTATGGAGACCGACAACTGATTGAAAGGAGCCTGTCTTGTAGCATTGGCTTGAGAAGTCAATGACTACTTCACGCCATCCCTTTGAATTGAGACTTCTTGGAAGCTAAGGACTTGGATTTCATTATTGTTGAACGAAGATCTTGATGCCAGTAGCTAAAGTAAATCTCTAGCACCTACTGCCCTAGTTTCTCTTTGAAATTAGGTTCTCTTTATTTATGGGTGACATACCTTTACTTGCAGTGCTACATTTTTTATGCTTGTATTCTTGCATTGACATAGTTTGGATGATTGGGTTCTATTCACCCGACAGATGTTGTTGATGAGCAGGAGAGTTGTCTGACTGAGATGGATGTGTTTCCCAATAGAGTCCAGCTACCCACACTATACGTCTTGGAGGCAATCCTCCAGCTATTCCCATTTCTGATAGTGAGAGCTAGCTCTCTATTGCTTGTCAGTCGTCACTCATTAGTTGTTGGAGTTGAGCACTTAGCCAACAATTGACGTCGATTGTAGCTGCTTCCCAGATGCAGCCACACATCATTGTGGGATTGTCGGCTTAGGTTGCACATGTGTTGGGCATGAAATGGTCTAGCTACGATCTTTGAATGCAAATCAACATCTTCTCGAATTCGCCTTTCAAAGAGACACTAGGCAAGGCTCCTATTGGTGAGATTACTTTCCCCCCTATAGGCATGTGGGGATTTCAGAGGTTTGAGGCTGCAGCCAATAAGCTTGAGAAACTGGCTAAAGGCTCCTAATGTTAGAGGTTGAGTCGTAGCTCATACCCTTGCCTAGCCTTTCCAAGGATTGGGCATGGTTTGCCCACATAGGGATTGCATGCATGGTGTGACAGATGTATGTGCACTGCCAATGTGGATTGTATGGATATTGTAGTTTGCTAAGTCATTGTTGTATCATATGAATTTGTACAACCTTTCTCTTCTGTATTTATAGATAGTAGAGTTATTTGGGTGGATTAACCCTATTGTTGTACCTTATCTCAAGGATATATTTAGCTGAGATTGTCGTTTTATCAAATAAAAAAAATTGTATAGCTCTTAAGGCACGAGGTATATGAGCCATTTCACTGGGTCACTATTCAAAGACCTACCAGTTGGTATTAAAGCCAACTCAATAACTATGTTTCGTGGTGAGATTAGACATTTCAGTTCAAATAAGGGCACCTCAGGGTGAGTAACTATCAGACTAGAGTTCAGGCATATGATAGAGGTGTGTCGTGTCAGTACTAAGGTGACAAATGTTGGGTACAAGTTGGGGTAGATTTGAGGACAGCTCTCACGCTTAGACATACTTGATATAGTGTTGGTGCAAGCGAGGTGATGAAAGATTGGGCAGCACAATATGAGACACATCTCCCTAAGGTGGATGGAGTGATGCACAGTATTCTAGCATATCTTCATCATCGTAGCCTACAGATGATTACCGCGGACACCTCAAGTCAGTCCTACTAACAACATGCATGCCATTTCGATGATGTTGACGATGGGATTCCTAGAGTCGCACGCCGAAACCTCTCCCATGACTTTGAGGGATTTGGCAGACATGACATATCTTTTGGCAATGGTGGTAGAGAGGCTAGTGGAGCCCATAGTAGACATGAGGGCTGAGACAATAGAGATGGCTAAAGATATGATGAGAGATGTGCTAACCATAGGCATGATGATGTCATAGATGGCCGAGACACTAGACATGGGCGTGATGGTGCTCAGGCGAAGAGAGGAGAGGGGCAAGCTGAGGAGATAGTAGCAGGACATTAACATGGCTCAATAGTGATGCTAGATTCATGCCAAGTTATGATCCCAGAGTGAGGTGTGATCTTGAGCCAAAGTATGAGCAACAAGAACGTGTCCAAGTTGAGCCTCAATTATCTAGTGTTAAACTTGACTTCCCCAAGTTTAATGGAAAAAAGGCACATGATTGGCTCTTCAAAGTGGAGAAGTACTTTTAGTGTCAGTACATTCAAGTGGATCAGAAAATCATGTTAGCAATGTTTCATTTTGAGGACGAGGTGATGTGGTGGTACTGATGGTTGAACTAACTACGTGCACGCAAGGTTGAATTGGGTTGAGTTTGTACACAAGCTTCTCATGTGGTTTGGTGAGTCCTCATTCACCAACTTTGAGGTCAACTTCAAAAACCTAGACAGACTTTGACCGTATAGGAGTAATAGACTAGGTTGAGAACCTAGCATGTATGGTCCACAACTAGCCTGAGAGTGCCCTCATTGGAACCTTCATTGGGGAGCTCAAAGTGGAGATCCACATTGAGATGCTATCTCAATGTTCTATGCAGCTTCATGACTGTATTGGTGTAGCACACACAAATGAAGGGAAGAATCGACAACTATAGGCTATGTGTAAGCCCGACAGACCATTTGAGCATAGTCAGCCAGCTCTTACTATCCAGTGGCCCTGCCGAAGCCAGACCCACAGCCATTTTTAACACTAGCTCCTCAAATGTAGTACATTAGCAGACATGAGGGAAAGAAACACATAAAGAATGGGCTTTGCTTCACTTGTGACAAAAAGTGGTAGCACAGTCACAAGTGCAAGCATTTGAAGTTATTTGTGGTAGATAAAGAGAGCAAGGAGGATCAATTTTCCACAAGTCCAAAATAATAGGACAGCCATACACAAAGACAAATACTAAGCCATGCATAAATAATGACGTAATTTGTTACTCATTGTCTAACAATGCACGACAAACACAATGACAGTGGCTGGACACATTGGTGAGCATCGTGACTGGAACTTCTCCATACAGGGTCCACTCACAACTTCCTTAGTTTTGATATAGCCAACACCATCAGCTGCAACTTTCATCGGCATCTGTCATTCACAATTATGGTAGGCAATGGGTCATACCTATAGTGCTCCATAATGTGTAAGAGAGTCAAGCCCCACCTTATAGAATGTTCCATTTTTTGGTTGATCTTTATGTACTGCCCATTGGTGGTGTGAGTGTAGCACTCGGAGTCCAGTAGTTACAAATACTCAGAGATATCACATAGAACTTTTCCACCATGTCGATGTCATTTCCTAAGGAGGGTGGAAACAACTCTCAAGGCCTATGTAGAGTTGAGGAATGCTCTAAAGGCCAATGTAGAGTTGAGGAGTGCTCTAAAGGCCTTAAGAGTTCAACAACCGCAATTTGGTTGTAGAGGCATTGTACCGCTATTCATCACCTTCTATGCCACACTAAGAAAGTTGATTCACTAGAGATCAGTGGTACTCTACGTGACCAGGATGAAACACTTTGCACACTGCATCATCATATCTCTAGGGTCTAGAATCACATGGGACAGGTCTATGACGAGGGCAGGTTGGATAGAATGTTTCTAGTTGGCACTTATGTGTATGCAAGAGGCTTCCTATGTAGCAAAAGTTTCTACTAAGGCAGCCCTAATCCAAGCCGCTTCTAGGATACTTTGGGCTGTCCAGAGTATGCCAATAGGTCGGCCAAACCACCTACAAGTTGGCCTTGCTAGCTCCAGCCATGGTCCATAGTGTATTTCATGTTACTTGACTGAAGCCTCACAATGGTGACCTACTTGAGTAGATTAAGGAGATCCCTCCCCAACAACTAGTGCCATGCCATATCATTCATACAAACAAATCCAAAGGCATGGTTGTTAGATTTAGGAGGTTCTCAATGAGAGGGAGAACACAATGGGGATACATCTAGGGACGATCTTGACCATATAATGTTGTGCTTTCCTAAGCTATGAGCTTTGAGACAAGCTCAATCTAAGGAGGGTGAATTTCATACAATCACTCTTAGGTAGGGCTAGTAGCATGTACCAAGGGAGATGATGCACCGTTGAGTTCGTGTTCATCAACAATGAGGGAAGCTATCCATTTGCAGCTGGGAGAACCAGTGCCAAGACTTTGCATTAATTTGTACAAAACATATAATTTTCAAGTGCACCAGCTTGGTTCAATATTGACCTAGTTTCTAGCTTTTATGTTTTGTTTTTCTATTATCAATGAGAAGTCTATGCTTGATATTTTTTCTATGAGTTATATAACCCAATGAACAGTGTTGTAAAGATCATGCAGATAGTTTTCAATGAAAATGAGCTTGATTTAAGTTTTATAGCATATTGGCTGGCGGCTTCCACATTGTGCAATGAGCACCTGACCAACCTTTTCAAAGCATTACCCTCCAACTAAATATCTAGACTGAAAAACCGTTGAACGAATGAACGAGGTTTTCTTTGACTTTTCGATGTTAAACTATGCTGCATCATATTGACGTTTGTAGTTTAGTGGATTCATGTATGATCAATGATGAAATTTACCTACAGAAATATAAATTTGCATTAAGGCACGATCAGTCAATTTAGGCAAATGATTTGGAGCTACATCATGTGTGAACGTGGAAAAGACTTGCCAAAACCTTGCACTACATTCAAGTAGTGATTTTCAAGCTTTCCCTTGCAAATATCTTATGCGTTTAGATATCTTGGGTGATGATTTTTACCCATGATGACAGATTGACAATTTTCGGTACTTTCAGAGGCCTTGGATGACAAATTTAGTATCAAGTGCAATAGAGGGAGATAATGCGCCAAAGGCTATGCAACTTCATGACAGAGATTTTCTACCTTTTCCATCAAGAAAACTAGTACCAATCTACTCTGATGCACATTTCTAAACTTTATATTAGTAGTGTAGAGTAGTTTATGCAAATTGGGCATGAATTCATTGGATGTTCTGGTGATCAGAGCAATGAAGGAAGGGGACATTCGCCAAAGATGTCCACCTAAACTCTGATGCCACTTCCCCTTTTCATTTTGAATGAAATAGGGCTCGACTTTGTTCTAATAATGTGATTTTATATTTTTTTAGCTTGATTCTAGGGAATTTCAAGCCATTTGAATGTGCTTGCTCATTGTTTGATTAGTGTATGTGTGAGCAAACCACCTACTAATAGAGGATACTACCATCAGTGACATTCACCTCTAAACCAGCGGTTGCTTCTTCAAAATCTATTTGGATTTGGGTTTTCACGTCCATTTCTATTTTGTCTTTGCTTGAGCAATATGAGTTGTTTTTGTCTTGATTTGATCAGTGAATGATCAAGGAATCTGCTGGAAAATAGTGGCTTCGAGTATTAGTGGCATTTGCTTGAAAAATAGTGATAGCACCCCCATTTCTGATATGTTTTGGGGTTTTTCAACATTTTGGTGAACGGACGGATTCCCTCTCGTCTTCAGCATCGTTGGAGTGATATGCACCCATGTTCCTATTGTTTTCCGTTTGCAATCTAAGGAGCACCACTGCTAGACAAGTGTTAGGATTATTGGAGGCAGCCACTTTTTAAACGGGCAACTGTCTCCCTAGTTTGCATTTTCATTTGGGATTTCCTTGGCTCTAATGATGTGCTTTATTGATTGTAATCCATCGTTGAAATCATCCGAGCAGTTTTGAGAATTTTCTTTTTTTTTTGTTTGCTCTGTATCAATGGAGAAGGTGATGCCAAACAAATCTTTGCTTGTCGAATGGGTTTTCGTGAAGTCCAATAGCTACAACCCCAAACTTTTGTGGAAGTTGAGATTCTACCTTCATCCGATGAAGTTGCCTAAATGATCCTTCTCCCTAAATTTGATAGCTTGAATGTTTTGAGCACCACTTTGTTTGCTATTTCACTTGCTGTTTCACCTTAGCTTTTGTAGAGACCATACGACTGATAGCAACGTACCCATTGGTGGCATTGCCTTGAGAAGTCGATGACTGCTTCACGCCATCCCTTTGGGTTGAGACTTTTTAGAATTTAAGGACAAGGGTTTCATCATTGTTGAATGGAAATCTTGACTTTGGTAGCTGAAGAGGATCTCTAGTGCTTGCAGCCCTAGTTTCTATCTGAAATTAGGATCTCTTTATTTTCAGGGGTTGTACCTCTACTTCTCATGTCATAGTTTTGATGCTTGTATTCTTGCACTAACCTAGTTTGGATGATTAGGTTGTATTCACCAACATAAAATGTTGACAAACTAGAGAGTCAGTGGAGTCCAGCTGCCCACATTGTACATAGCTACTTCAATGAAGAATCATCATACCAAATGTCTCTCCATGATTGAATCTTGGAGCAACACAAATCCTCTCTGCCATGCAATCCACACCCGACACCCCTAGCATCAAGCCAACCCTGATAGATGAGATTGGGACAAGTCTCTATGACTATAAGAGCCTTCGAGGTTGTCAACCCTACCAGCTCTTTTTGCAGTATACCACTTTCCAAATGCAGCCTTATGGGAGCCTATCTGACATAATCTCTTCCTTCTCAGCCGTGAAGAAAGGGTTCAAGCTTCCCAAGGTCAAATGCCTTGTTTTCTTTATGTTTTGCCTTGGAATTGGGCATTGAAGCTTATGTATGAAGATCGGTCAAGACAGGAAGTTGATCTTTCAACCCTACAGATTATAGTGATTAGGAAAATCTCCAGTGAATAGGCATTGCTCGATCTTCGAAATAGAAGTAAATCATATTTTTGGAATATGGCAAAATACTCATCAAGATTTTGAGAGTTTTGCCCATTAGTCACTCAAATTTTTGGAAATCCAATAGTTGAAAGTCTGATCAAAACTCAATGCTTGATCCAAGAATTAGGTGATCTAGCGACCGATTTGGAATGGCAAAAGGTGTAAGTGAATGATTAGGACCTTGGTTGCACCACCAAGTCATCAGAGTTACAATTTATGCAAAGTGATACAATTTCTCCAAAAAATATCTTGGAGAATTCTCTCTCTCAACTTTTATGCAATTAGCAATGGAGTGACCAGTCAATCTGTTTCCCTTGATTGACTAATGCCGATCATTTGTACATTGAACCCTCTTTGAAATCGAGAGATCCAGTTTTGGCTTGCTCCAATTCCTACCTTTATTTTTGCTGACACTCTTCCTTGCCAATAAAGGTGACTAACACTTGATGAGTGGCTGCTATTGCGCGTAGCTTGTCTGCCACTTAGGCCGACTTCAGCAATGAAGTCTCCCCACTTTTGGCCAAGGCTCAGTAAACTTCAGTCATAGGATCACTGATAATGTGCCACCTATCATCTTCCCACTCCACCATAATTAGTCTATCACACATCTCCCGCGCAAGTGGCTCCCTCGTCCATGAAGACCTGGCTGACTCCAAACTAAATCAACTAGCCTCCTTGGCCGAGGACTATGCACCTACAATTGGCCATGATAGCACCATGTCTTGGCCATGGATGTCCAGTTGCCAGCCATTTTTAGGAAGGCATGTATTAGGATCACCTCCTTGCATCGAGCTTGACCCAAACTTCATAGTTGAGGAAATTGGTGGATGATGTCATTGCCATCCTCCTAAGAAATTTCCTTTTCAGCTCCTTATCACTTGACCAAATTCGAATGAGTGGAGTGCCCTTGGAGTTGGATCCCCTAGTAGCACAATATGTGTTGTGGCATAGGTAGTCAACTCTCTCGATCGGCATTTCTCCCACATGAGGTTTCAAGCAGTTCACATGAAACATAGGGTGGACTTGTACCTCACGCACAGCAGCTAGCCTATACATCGCCTTGCCTATGTGCCAAGGAAGGAGTTAGACAAGTGGTAAGACTTACTATAAGACCCCTAACCCAGGGGCTTGCCTATGCACCAGGATAGGGTCTAAAAAGTGCTGACATGGAGAATGGTGCCAGGCACATTGTTGGCTATATGGCCAGAGGAGCCAAGCTAAGGAAGGAGATAGATGGGTGCCTAGATTTAGTTGCCCAAGATAGCCCCCTAGCCCAAGTGGGGTTGAGGATGGCCAAGGCATGACAGCAACAAGACTGAACTACACATGCTGGTTGGCCCAGGCAGCTGGCCTGAAGGTGCCATGCTGGCCGACAACTCTGAATAGCTACAAGCCAAGGCTAGCTTAGATTAGTTGCAAGGAGTAGCCATGAAAAACTTATGATAGACCAAGTCAATTCTGAGTTATTCCTACGCAAGAGGATCTATCACCTAAAGTATATATATATATATATGTATAAGAAGAGTACCTCCCAAAATGGTGTGGCAGTTGGTGACTAGGGCCAAAGGGTTGTGTACCCTTGGCCAAGTGCTACGGACCAGCCTCCTAGCCCATTATGACTGGCCACAACAAGGCCACAGTTACCAGCTAAGAGATAGGATTTGGCCGACACTGTCCTGTCTGTTGCCAGGTAGCACCTGGCTGAGGATATCTCAGACAGTTTCAGCCACTGATTGCCAAATCTGATCACTGAAGCCAAGGTAAACCAATAGAGGCTAGTCGAAGAATACTCGACAAGATGGAGAGGAAGAGCCCCATTTGCTCTTGGCTAGATTTGAGTCTGAACACACCTAGCGGCATTGTTTTCATCCTTAGGTAAAACCATGGAGATTGGCATGATAGTGCACTCCAGGGAATGGTAGTTTGATCATGGCCGTGCACCAGTGAGTTGTAACCAAGGAGGCTAACAATGCTGGTAGGACAAACTACGATGGTCAGGTAGGCTGTAGTGTAGATAGTGGGTGGATAGAGTTGGGAAATCTGGGTTGGGAAAGAGATGGAGATGGCAATAAAATGCAGGCCAATGGCAAGTAATGGTGTGGCAGAGGGTGGTTGCTGCAGTGAAAGAACTATCCCTCGGTGGGCACCAGGAAAGGGGATGGAGGCGATGGTGTGCACGGCAGAAGAGGACGACAACCTCACATGAGCAAACAGAAGGTTTTGACATATCTAAGGCATGAGCCTTCTCCCTGCAGCCATAGGTAAAAGGTGAATGAATGTAGGAACCACAAGAAGCCATCGACGTCAGCGCACTCACTCACACTTGTAGGAGAGAAAATTGTCAATGGTAGATCTTTCACTCAATGAGAAAATTTCATTCAATTGGCAAAAGATGCTAATAAAGGTGGCTAGTGACCTTAATTGCTAACTTGCCCCAAAAACCTCCAATCACAGGGTGCTAAAAATAAATAAGGAAACAATTCAAATTAGGCCAGAATCTACCATTCCTAACAATGGTTTCAAACTTGAGAAGAAGAGACAAAATGGACCAATCGGTCATTCAAAGTTACCTAATCTCGTGCTAGTCTTCAAATTCCTTTTGTTTTTGTCTTCCTGCCCAAACCCTGTGCAAGCTAGTTGGAACGGCTAGTCGACTGGGTTGAACACCCATTTTGGAAGGTCATGTCCTTGTTGGTGTGCCTTTGTTTGGTCTGTTCTTTGGGCTCTGTGGCTCTCCTAATGAGGAAAGTCTCTGATTGAGGCTGATGCACCCTTTCTGAAAGGTTTGTAACCATCCTACATGGTGATTTTCTTTTCAAGATGGCCAACAATAGGAAATTCTGAAAATAAATGCGAAGTTGATTTGAAACGGTGTGCCCAATATGGTAGGTAGATGTGCCCTAGGGTCAACACATGCTTGTTTAATCTCTACATTTAGTAGGATTTTGATTCTGGCAGGTAGTGTGGCGGGAATGGTTGGGCTCAATATGGAAGGAGACTCTATAAGGAAAGTTTTTGTGGTTGGGGAATACACCAATCCTTGATGTCGACATAGAATGTTAACGTGGTGATCACATTGGAAGTTGTGAGCCATCTATCGTTGATGCAGAGGTAAGTTACTAGTTGACCTATTGCAGTCGACATGGACCAGACTTTTTTATGGTGCACAGTCCGAGTAAGCTTGAATTGGGAGAACTCACCTGGGTTGGGGTTGGGCTTGGGCTCCTTCAATTGTTCTCAAGGTTGATAGAACCCATACAATCTAGGTTTGGTCTCAACAAAGCTACACTGCCTGCTCCTCTCATACCATTGTCATCACTGCTAGAGGCTGGTCGGCTTTTGGCCACTGTGTGCTGGCCTGGTGATGGCCATGGTATGATCGAGGTGGTTCAGCCAGCTCTAGTTGAAAGCAGCTTCTTCAGGGTTGACTAGCTTGTGGTCGTCCTTGGTCGAGCCTTCATTCGGCATGGTTGAGAGAGCTTCAGTAGGGCTTCTTCAACCAATATTGAGCAGGTCGGTTGTGGCTGGCTGACAGTGGCTGAACCATGGCTGTGGGCTTCCTCAGTAGGTTGCAACTTGGCAGTGGTTATTGTTGTCTTGTCCTTACTAGCACAAAGGTTGGGTGGCCACTGGCCAACAATCAATGGAATCAAATTTGTTGTTGTGGATGTTTGCAGTGGTCGAATAGTGACCGGTGGTTGTCAGCCATGGGTTTGGTCCATAACAAATCCACCTCCCTTAGATTGAGCTTATCCCAAAGCTCGTAGATTTGGGTACTTTTGTTGACACTCTAGTTGGTATTCCTAACTGTATCGTCGCTTCGAGTTCTCCCACCCAACCATGGTTTTGTCAATGCAGTTTCTTCCATGTTTGACTCGACCGGTGTGGATGTGGACCATCTTCGAGAAACATGTGTGACTCAGATGGAGGCTTTCCCATGTAGAGCTTCAGCTTAGTCACATGGAAGACGAATGAATCTCAGATTGAGGAGGGATGGCTAGGCAATATGCTGCCATCCCAATGTGCTCTTGCACTTTGTCGGGTCCTTAATATTGTGGAAGTAGCTTCGAGTTGGGCTGGCTAAAGAGAGTGCACTCCCCGTGGGGAAGCCTCTACAACTACACCCAATCTCTCTTGTTGAAGGCGTGATTTTTTGGCCTTTGTTGTACTATTGTTGCATGCGCTTTGGGTCTAGTGGATGTTGGCCATCAAAAGCCAAAAAAGGTTGTCTCTTGTGTGTAGCTGCCTCTCAGGGGTCTTGTGCCATCAAATCTCTAAGGGGACCATTATGTGTGGTGAAAACCCATAGGTAAAGGTGTAGAAGTATGTCTCCTTTTTTCAGTTGGTGACCTTCGACTGTCTATTTGTCTATGGGTGATAGGTTGTGCTATAATTTAGTTGATGCTTGTAGAACACATAAACTCATTTCAAAAAGCATTGAAAAAGATCAAATCACAATCACAAACAATGGCCTTCAGCAGCCTGTGAAGATGCCCAATGTTGCAATGGAAGGTCTCAGCAACAAGGGTGGCGAATACTTTCGAGCCAGTAGTGAGATATGCACATGCTTGGTGAGGTGGTCCACCATCATGAGGATCATCTCCATCCCTTACGAGCATGGCACTGCCTCAATAAAATTTATGGTGAGGTGTGTCCAAGGCCACATTTAAATCAGTAAAGGCACTAGGTGGTTGGAAAAAGTAGCTGTCTTGTGCTTCTACTGCTGGCACATCGACCACTCACGGATGAATCTCTATACATTTGCATGTATGCTGTCTCACATGAACTATGTCTGCAGCTGCTGAAGGGTCTTATGAACCTCTTTGTGTCTTGGTGCCGACGTGCAATGAAAATGGTGAAAAAAGTCTGGAATAAGGTGAGACCCATTGGCACCACCACTTGTCCTTGCTTGCACAATAGGTTGCCACACACTGAGTAGGGAGGAATAATGCCAGGGTGTTGCTTGACCTAGAATCAAAGCCGTTGCATGATCTCATTTGCAGACTACTCAGTTGGAGTTTCATGCTAGATGTTTGGCTGAATGGCTGATTCATCACGTGCTCCTTGATGCAGCTGAGGGCATGAGCAGCAGAGTACTTGGGTCCCTTACGGTGCTCGATGTTGAAATCATACTTGAGAAGTTTGACTCTCCATAGCTGCTGAGAAGGCATAGAGATCTTCTGTTGCAACAAGTATTTGAAACTTGCATTGTCTATGCACACCATGAACCTCCAACCGATTAGATATGGCTGTCACTTCTCCAAAAGCAATGACTATCATAAGCATCTCCTTGTCATAGGTGGAGAAGAGGTGTGCTTGGGTAATCAAGGTCTTGCTCATGTAGGCCACCAATTGTCCAAGCTATGATAGGATGGCGCCAACACCCACATTGCAGGCATCCGTCTCTACAACAAAGGCTTGGCCAGAGTCCAGAAGGGTTAAGGCTGGTGCATTGACGAGGGCATCCTTGAGTTGCTCGAATGTGATGGTGGCTGCCTCATCCCACACGAATTGTCCTTTAAATAGCTGACAGGTGAGAGGTGCAGCAACCTGCACATACTCACAGATGAAACAATAGTTACTTAATCTTGATAGATTAAGTTATGAAATTGGTGGGAAATATATATATATTCACATTGGGAATATATTTTGAAATTCAAATCCGATTTTAGGAGTAATGTTAACTCCAAAATTGGTTTTAAATTTAAAAACTATGTAAGCAAAGCATAGTATTTTGAGTAAATTTGACATAATCATTCAGGATGGTTTTGAAAATTATAATTACAGCTCTCCGCTGAAATTTTGTGGCATCTTAAGGTGACAACCAGACCAATTGCAAGTTGAAAATGTAAAATTATGAAATCGTGAGATCAACCATATTATAAACTGCTCTCTATAATGCAAATTTTGGCAAATCTAGGAATTTGACCTAGTTACATAGAGAAAAATAAATTTGTAGCTTCACTTGAGATGAAATAAATGTTTTAAGAACTGAAACTTCGAAGTTTCAAATATGATTTGGCAAATTAAAATTTGGGTTTTAGGACACACACACACACACACACACACACACACACACACACACACATATATATATATATATATATATATATATATATATATATATATATATATATATATATATGATCAACTCGATTTTCAATTTTAAAATTGATTAACCGAGTTTCTTTGAGTAAGCAAGGTTCAATATTGGGAAAATTGTCTCCTTCAAATTAGTTTAAGGGAGTGGCCTTTAACATAATTCTGGAAGGAAGATAGATATTTTCATGTGTGTTATCATGAATCAAAGAAATTGAGTAACTCACGAACAATGATAATTCAAGGTGGAGATTTTTACATCAAGGCAGATGAAGACATGGCTTCTAACCTCCTTGACCACCTTTCTCAAGAGAAATTACAGCAAATTATGAAAAACATGAAAAAATAAATTTAAATGAAAGGAAATCAATAGATCTTTTCAACCAAATATTCATTCTTGTGGCCATGTAAGGGTGGATCTCGCCTAATGTAATAGATGAATCTGTCCCTAATAGGCTCTTAAGGAAGGGAAAAATGCATGCATTAAAGCATATAAATTAAATTTTCTCTCTCATTCGGATGCTAACTCACCATGGGCTTCACTCATAGTTCAAGTTAGAAATTTGGTTCAAAAGACTGGCCACTGAAATGGGACGGCTATGTGCCTTGTGGAAGATCATTTTACATAGGTGTTTCTTTGAAAAACCGGGAGATGCATGCAAGTACTATTAACATGTACAAAGTCACATTAGCTACCTAGCTGGACATCATTCCCAGTTGAAAATTAAGATAAATAAAAGTCCTCCCATGATATCATCATTCATTCAAGAAAATGAAAAATAAAATGTCGGAGGAGAAACCTCTACCTCGTTGAATGTGGACCTAGATGGGTTTTTGGCTAGGTCAAGTCCATCTTGACTTTGACCAAGTGAAATCAAATTTAATTTAATTTTAAAACTTAGGTTTAATACCTAGCTTTCAAATAAAATTCAATTTTTGAAAGAAATAGTCTTTGACTTTAACATCAAACACTCTTTGTCTCTTGAGTGTGTTCAGGTTTGACTTGAGCTCACAAGCTTTGACCTAGTGATCTAGTCTTAAATCATATTGAATTATACATTTATTTTCTATAAGTTCAATCATCAAGTTTGATTACAAGGTTTTTAATTCGAATACATCAAATTTAAATTAGAAAGGACATTTTCATCCAAAATTTGATTTAAAATGGGTTTGACTTGGTCAAAACCATAATGTAATTGTTCAATTGGATATTTGACTTTAAACCCCAACTTATGATTTTATCTATTGAATTGGATTGAGAAAGACAATTTTGTCCAAAATTGATTTGATTAGACAGTTTGACTATCATCAACGCCCCATTTGTGCTTTGACTTTGACTAATTTTGATGAGTCTGATAGCATTTGATATTTAGAAAACATTTTGTTATGCTTTAAATAAGTCTAATTTTGAAATGAGCTTCGATAATCTTAGTCAAAGCATTGTTGATTAGATTGGTCAAGGGTCAATTTTGTCCAATGACTGGATTGGTCAACCAGTCCAAATTGGACTTGCTTTGACTCAGCTCATGTTGACTGAGCCTGGTAGACAGACAGTCCCACTTGGGGGAGCTTGGGTCAAACCCATTTGAGTTAAGGCCATTATGGCATGCGAAAAGGGGCTAATGCATGTTAGCCTCCTTAAAAGTTTGTCTCCTCCTTTACTAAAGGAGATTTTTTTTTTTAATAGAAGAGATCTTCTTTCTTTTTAATAAATGAGATCTTCTTCTCCTTTTTGGATTCTTCAATTATTTTAATGTCCTAAGTCAGAAGGAAAATTTTTTAATTGGATTTTAATGAAAGACGGAGGGCCAGCTACATGCATAGAATTGGGAATGGCTGCACATTATCACTTTGACAAACCTGAGGGCCAGCTACATGCATGGAATTGGGAACGGCAGCCCCGGCCAAAGTGTCATATGTCACTTTGGCTAGCTTGGCACTAAAATCATCTTTAGCTGAGACTTCCTCGTTGGTAGAGGGCATGACCATCTCCTCTTCGTCTTCTTCTTACACCACTTGGTAGATACGAAGATGGAGGCACTTGTGGCCTCATGCCCATTTTTCATCACAATTAAAGCAAATCCCTTTTTTAATTCTTTTTTCTCTTTCTTGCTTTGAAATGAATTATAGTTTTGGCATTTGATGACTCGGCCCCTGGGGTTCAGTACCCTTGGATGTTGCCTTCTTCATCGACAAGGGAACCTCGGTTGACTGGCTTGGCTTTTTTAGTGCACCAAGCCACCAAATTTTATCCTCGTTCTAAGGGTGCCCTTGAAGCAATCCCTCAGTTCTGGTTGATCTCGGGCTACCATTTCAATTCATATGTCCTCACGCAGTCCTCCTGTAAAAATACCAAGCAATGCCTTTTTGGGGCAGTCATGAACCACGCTGCTCAAATCCTCAAACTCGCATTGGTATTCTTAGAATGAGATGTGTTGTCTCAAGTTCTTGTGACTCGCCAAAATGAATCATAACTTCATTCAAGAACTGATTTCACTCCAGGATAAGTCGGATGTGGGAGAGGCACCTATACCACATCATAGCATCTCTTTCGAAGTGAAGAACGGCCAAATTGATCCATTGATCTCATGGAACATTTTGACAACTAAAATATCATGAACTTTAAAATTCCACACCAAAGTGTTCCTTCCGTTAAACTTCAGAAAATTGACCTTGGGTTGAGGGATGTTTGGCTGGGGTACATCATGGAATGGATTCACATTCTTGGCACACGACAACTTGGCCCTGCAGGAAAATCATCCTCCTTTTCATGCATGAAGCAGTCTGACCTTTCAACTCATGGCAGTTTGGCCAAGGAGCCACGGCCCATAAAGGCACAACCTCTTGCAGGCACAACCCCGCCCAGGACCAAGGCATGCAAAGTAAATGTTGTATGAGTGAGAGAAAACTGTACATGGTAAAACTCAGGACTTGGACTTCTTGCATTGTGTCTTTTCAAAAGTTAATGAAAAGGGTCATCGAGCCTAAGTTCTTGAAGTGTCTGCCTCAAGTGCTGGATTGAGGCCTCAGGTGTGAAAGCACTAAGGCATTTATTTAGGAGCAAAAGCATAGGGTCCCAGCCAGAGCCTTCTTGAGGGTTAAGGCTGACTAAGGAAGAAGCGTGTGGCACTTCCTTAGGCCACACGGGTGCCTTGCACATTGTGAAAAAAAAAATGTAAGAAATTCACCACCATGGCACCTACCAAAGTTAACTAGGACCAACCTATATGTACCTATCTACAAGGTATGAAGGTTAGATTTGAGTCTATATGGTATGCCCCTAAGATATGAGGGCCCGTTCAGTTCCTCCCTTATTATAAAGAGACTCAACTGCCCTGAAACCAAGTGAATTTTTAGGGCATCATTTGCTTAAAAGCGAGTCAATGGTGCATATTGATCACAATTAATAAGGCCATACATATGAAGGGACAACATTTAGGATGGGTATTGGGTCAACCCAGTCTAACAAAAAGTGAGGATCATGCTGGGTCGGTTGCAACTAAAGCTCAGGCTAGCTCAACTGCATATAACCTGGAAACCAGCCTGGCCCAACATGATTATAGTAAAATATATATAATGTATTGTATAAATATAACAAATTAAAATAAATTATATATATATATTATAGAAAAAAGTTATTGGGTTGGCTCAACACCCAATTTTAAGGCCCAAGATTGGACCCAAGTCCAGTACCCAGCCCGTGCCCACCCTTAAGATGGTAATTCAACTAATGCAGAAAAGAAGGTCCTAGTCTTACTACTGTTCATAAAGTACTTCATACATGACCGCATACGAGTGGCCAAGGGTTGCCAGCCAAGGGATATGCCGAGAAGCATTTGGCCACTACCGAGAACTAGTCGACTAATGTCGAGACAGAGCTAGGAACAGCTTCAAAGGTTATCTCATGGCTGAAGCAGGGTGACTTTGGCAGAACAGTGCCCGAGGTCAAGATAGTATCGGCCATTATTGCAGTAGTCCATGGGGATAACGCGATACCACAAGAGATATGGCACGGTGCCGGCCAGTAGTCTGTAACACCGCCAAGAGAGGTGATAAAGGACGAGACATTCAATATTACTATTGTGGCCGAGAGACAAGCATGCTACAGCTGGCCGACACACTGCTCGATAGGCATAGAATACGATCGATGGCAGCTATGTGTACAGCAACTCCCAACCAATGGGAGCAGGTGGAGTCCGACGAGAGGAGCTTCATGACATCTGCAGATCAGAGCGACTAGCTACCAGTAATGGTGGTAGGTGGAGAGGTGTATCAGCGAACACCAGTGCTATAGCGGAGAGAGCCTCTCTAGGCAGGAACATTTCCACCCAAACCGTCTAAGTCGGTTTGGGAAAATCGAGAAATAAAGGAGGGGACTGATGGGGAGATTTCCCTCATGCATAAACAAAAACGAATATGCCCTAAACAGGATCATGTTCATGTTAAATCATTGAAACAAAACTTTAACTGTAGTGGAAGCGTACCTGAATCCATCTGAACTCACGGACAGTAGATCACGGTAGGATCTTTCAGAGTTTGTGCGACGCACGTGCAGTCTCTCTCAGATGGGGAAGAGACAACCCTAAAAACCAACGTTCCAAGCAACCATTGCACGACTCCAGGGACCACTACCATTTTATATCAAGAACAATTATGGATTCAACCCATCAAAGAGTCTGTAATTGCGTACAGGTATCTATACATTACAAAATTACCTCATACTACATTAAATGACGTAATATCCCAAAATATAATCACTTAAATGGATATTTACATTAAGACTGCTATAATATCTGAAATTCCTCATAGACATATGCTGGCCCACCAAATGATCATTACAATCTTCCACTTGGGCCAAATATGTCTTTATACATTCAGACATTACATAAAACCTTAGAAGCTCATAACTGCTATCTTATTAAACGTCATTTTCACCAATCTCGTCTATGATCATATCAACACAGACAAAGCAGCTTTCGCTATATAAGAATTAGCTAAACCTTCAATGGTCACAAATGTTAACACAATCAATGACATAGATCTGATATGGATGTATAGCATAAGAATTTGGCCTAATGTGATTACAACATGTCTATTCTCAACTGGTCCAACATTAAAACCTTATGGAGATCAAAAACACAAACACAGAATGAAACTAAAGAACTTAAACTTTATTCTGCAGAAAACTGAATATGTGTCCATACATAAGAGCAAACAAAACACAAACTCCCACTAAACCAACACGTCATCCAAAGGTAACACCCCTATATGAACAACATATTCATGAAAGACCTTAGGAGTTAAACCCTTAGTAAGCGGATCTTTAATCATAGAGTTTGTCTCAATATGCTCTAAAGACACCTGACCATTCTGTATCCTCTCTTTAACATCCAAAAATTTAATGTCGATGTGCTTCAACTTTGACTAACTGTGGCTGTTATTAGAGTACATGACTGCTGAATTATTGTCACACAATAACCTTAGTGGTCTTTCTACACCATTCATAATGCACAGCCCTGTGACAAAATTCTGCAACCATAAAGCATGATTGGATGCCTCATAACATGCTATGAATTCTGCTGCCATGGTTGAAGTAGCTACAAGTGTCTGTTTGATACTTTTACAGGATATAGCTCCTCCAGCCAATAGAAATACATAGCCTAAAGTAGACTTGCGACTGTCTTCGCACCCAGCAAAGTCAGAATCCAAATACCCAATGATCTCCAACTAGTCTGACTTCTTGTATGTGAGCATAAAATCTTTTGTTCTTTGTAAGTACCTCAATACCCTTTTGGCTGCTTTCCAGTGATCCATACCTAGATTACTTAAGCATCTGCCTAACATTTCAACGATAAATGCAATATCCAGACGAGTACAAACCTATACATAAGGCTTCCCACAACAGATGAATAGGGAATCCTTTCCATTTCCTTAGATTCGATTTCATTTTTAGGGCACTATTTGAAACTAAACTTGTCTCCTTTAACAACTGGAGTATCTCCTGGTTTACAATCCTTCATGTCATATCGCTGAAGTACCTTATCAATGTAGGCCTTTTGTGATAATCCAAGAATACCCCGAGAACGATCTCGAAATATTTGGATCCCCAATACAAAAGATGTATCACTAAGATCCTTCATGTCAAACTTTATTGACAAAAATTTCTCAGTTTCATGCAATGTGCCCACATCATTACTTGCCAGCAATATATCATTGACATATAAAACCAGAAAGATAAATTTACCCCCACTGAACTTTTGGTATACACATTCATCAACCATATTAGTCTCGAAACCAAATGAAACTATAACTTGATAAAATTTATAATATCACTGACGGGAAGCTTGCATTAGCCCATAGATGGATTTCTTGAGTTTGCATCCCCTGAAGCAAAGTTTTCTGGTTGCACCATATATATTGTTTCATCAATGTCTCCATTTAGAAACGCTGTCATTACATCTATCTGATGCAGCTCTAAGTCAAAATGAGCCACAAGTGCCATTATAGTCCTGAAAGAGTCTTTCAACGAAACTGGAGAGAAAGTCTCTATATAATCAATGTCTTCCTTTTGAGTAAAGCTCTTTGCGACAGACTTATACTTTTCGATGTTACCTAATAAATCCCTCTTGGTTTTAAATATCCATTTACAACCATTGGGTTTTACACCTTTAGGCAAGGGAACAATGTCTCATACGTAATTATCCATCATAGACTTTATTTCCTCATTCATGACATCTATCTACTTATGAGATTTAGAACTCTTTATTGCTTATTGGAGGTTAATAGGATCATCCTCCATTAAGCCCATATCAACATCATGTTCTTGGAGATAGACAAAATAATTTAAAATTGACTCCTCTCTCTAGTGGATCTCCTCAGTGACACCTCTACTTGATTTTCTTGAGGTTGTTGAGTTTGTTCTTCAATAGGGAGACAGACATCATTGTCTTCTTCTGAATATGTTCATGGAACAATGGCAGGAATGAATACATGACTATTGCTTACAACATCTGTATGAGTGGACTCATGTCCCTCTTCGAAGGCAATGCTTCTAACCTGATCACCTCTCCTAAACTCAATATCCTCAAAGAAATTGGCATTTTTCGTTTCAAAGAAAAACTTACTGGATGGATTATAAAACTTATAACCTCTTAATGTTTGTTTATTTTTCCTTTATACATTTAATACAAACATTAAAGTCTGCAAAATCAAGGAACTCAAGAATTTCATTCGGCATAAGCCTTTTTATTCTCTTTTCAGAGATATGTCCCAAGCGTCTATGCCACAACATAGCAGAATTCTCATTAGCTAATTTTCTTTTAATACTACTAGATATAACATGCAAGGTTTCATGATATGAAGCAACTGTATCCAACAAATAAAGGTTATCACTACCAGATAAAGAACCAGTAGTTATCAAATTTGAGTGCTGAAACAACTTAAATTTACTATCTCCAAATGAACAATAATAACCAAATTTATCCAACGAGAAAATAGAAACCAAATTCTATCTAAAAGACGGTACTACATAAGTTTCTATCAAATTCAAATAACAGCCAGTCTTTAACAATAACCAAAAATCTGCTATGGCTTCAACCTTCGCCTTTTTGCCATCGCCCACATAGATTAATCTTTCAGCATCATTTGGCGCTCGACAATTTAGGCAGCCTTACATACAAACACTTATGTGAGTAGTAGCACCCAAATTTACCTACCAAGTGTTTCTGGGTACTGAAGTTAGATTAACCTCAGAACAAACCAAAGTGAGAAATGCACCTTTCCTTTCACGTCATGCGTGATACTTGGTACAATCCTTCTTCATATGACCTTTATCCTTGCAAAAGAAGCAGCATGATCGGCTTTTCTTATGCTTCTTCTATTTCTTAATGGATGAATGGTCAACTGTAACTTCCTTAACAGTCTTTCTTTTCTTACTTTTAAAATTCGAACCATTAACTCAGGAATAGTACTCAAATTTGCAGATATCATGGAAGCAGAACTCACTGTACAAAGAACAAAAATACCAAATATGCTCACAATCAATATATGTACATAGATGAAACAACAAATATAAATGAATTTAAATACAATGGCCTAAATCTCATCACAAGGTACCGGTGGAACGTTAATATCCAATCTTTGGATTGAAATATAAACTGCAAGTGGTATTCTTACTCAATAATGAATATAGATAATTAGCTTTGTCAAATAGCGAGCCCATCTTTGGATTGACTTACTATTCACATGAAAACCTGAAAATTATCACATATTCATTGCCCTGTATACTTAAACCTAACCAAGCAACAATCCTCCTTTGGGTTGATCATTGTCCGCATGGATTAAGTATACTATCATCTAATGTTCAAAAAAGGTAAATTCGTACAACAGAGGTCACTTTGGCGACATAAAGTACAAACCTACTCTTTTTGAACAATAGAGATGGCCAAAGATCAAATTTATAGTCCAAATATTCATCTAAGGCACACCCATAATTTTAATAACATGCAAAACATTATACATAAACCAAAATTACATACAAAATTGCCCTACAGAGAATCCAAAACCAAATGATTCAATGAAATAGACCTAAAGAGTCCAAAATTTTATAAACCGGTACCAAACTTGTATTTAAGTGGGTCAATAACTACTGAATCGACCTTAAAATGGCCCGTATCATTCTTAAACTGCAACTAAAACACCCACAAGGCCCTAAATAGGGCTGAACCGGTCTAAACATTGGATGAACCAGTAAAAAAAGAGACCGTATTGGTTCCAAAACCCACTGAACCGGTTTGAAAATAGCTCAAATCGGTTCCAAAACTGAATGAACCGGTCTGAAAAGCCCTGAATCGGTTTGAAAAACAACTGAACCGGTTTGAAAAGGGTCCGAATCGATTCCAAAAAGTACGAACCGGTTTTGAATCGAGTTGAATCGGTCTGAAACCGAATGAACCGGTTCAAATCTCTTCAGAACCGGTTTAAAAGAAAAGGAACTGTTTTACAAAGTTAAACCGTATGGATACGGGTCAGGTTTGACCTCACCCGATCCGGATCCAAAAACCGAATTTTCAAAATTTAAAACTTATGGATGCGGGGCGGGTCCGACATGACCCGAAACGTCCGACATGACCCGAAACAGATCCGGAAAAACCGTATGGATACAGTCGGGTCAGACGCAACCCGACCCAAACCTGTAATCCAAAATGCAAACCGAATGGATATGGGTCGGTACGACATGACCCGACCCGGATTCGAATTCTTAAACCAGATAGATACGGGTCGGATCCGACATGACCCGGCCCGAATCCGAGATAACCGTATGGATGCGGGTCGGTTCTAACTTGACCCGACCCGAATCCAAAATTCTTAAATGCAAGAATTTTAAACTGGATGGATACAGGTCGGGTCCTACATGACCCGACCCGGATCCGAAAATTTAACTTCAGCGCGGTCGGCAAAATGATTTTTTTTTTAAATCCTTATGGATCCGGATCGGGTCTGTCACGACCCGACCCGACCCGGTCCGACCCTCTACCACGCGAGCGATTTACGGCAGCAAAACCGCCGCTCGCATGCCATACGCATAATGGCAGGGAACGACAGAAACCTCCTCCGACAGGTTGTGGGTGGGCGCCGGCGGGTCGCACAGTCCCGTCCGGTGACGGTGAACTCTCCGGCCTAGCCCCTCGCCGACCGTCGCCCCTTTTTTGTACTTTTCTGTGGTTTGAACGAAAGAAAACCCGACGGTTTTCACCCAACACTGTGGGTGGGCACCGGTGGGTCGGGCCAAGACTGCCGGCCATCGCCCGCCGTGATGGCCGGCCGTCGCTCCTGTGAAGCCTCTATTTATAATTTCATTTCTAGAATTCTAAGAGTCTCCAATCGTAGAATCCTAGGAAATTTCACAAGCTCCAAGGACATTAATTACATCATAAAAACCTAAGAGACTTCACATATTACAAGGATATTAACTACAACATAGAATCCTAGGAGACTTCACATATTACAAGGATATTAACTACAACATAGAATCCTAGGTGACTCTTCACATGTTACAAGGACATTAAATATCTTAACACATTCTACAAGGAGGTGGAATCCTAAGAGACTCCTCTTCAACGTGCTGGTGAAGGATTTATATTTTAACAGGCTCACATCTAATGACAATAGCAACTCTCATGGTTCTATCATGATGAATGCTACTAATGAGGCAGCCACCATGGGTACTATCTTAGATGGGCAGGATGACACTATTACAAGCTCTCAAGGAGAAGAAAATGTGTCAAACAATGATGACACCAACACCCATCATGCTGTAAATATGAATGCAGCGACAACAAGTGGCACTACATTACATGGGCTAAATGGCATTATTATCATTGAACGAGGAGAAGGAAATATGTCAAACAATGATAACACATGTGATAGAGCTAAAATCAGGAATATGCAACATGATCATGAGGTCATCACCAACAATAGAGCAATCAACTCTCATTCCATGGTGACTCATTCTAAGGATGGGATTGTGAAACCCAATCCTAAATATTCCATTGCTTGTTATATTCCTCAAGAGCCTCATACCATCAAAGAAGCTCCCAAAGACCCTAGCTGGACGAAAGCCATGCAAGAAGAAATACAAGCTCTTCATAATAATAATACATGGGATTTGGTTCCATATTCCAAAGACATGCATGTTATAGGCAGGAAGTGGGTCTTCAAAACGAAACTCCGAAGTGATGGTACAGTTGAGCGCCTTAAGGCTTGGCTTGATGCTAAAGGGTTTTCTCAAATTCCTAGCATAGATCTTCTTGAGGCTTTTTCACCGGTGGTAAAACCTGTTATTATCAAAATTGTTTTATTGATTGCTTTTCATCATGCATGGGATATTCATCAACTTGACGTCAAAAATGCTTTTTTGCATGGACTTCTACAAGAACCAGTATATCTAGAACAACCTCCTGGATTTCGAATTTCTCTCAAGCCAGATTATGTATGCAAGGTCAAGCGAGCTTGGTATGACCGATTTGGTACTTTCCTTCTCTCCTTGGGAGTTTTTGCAAGTGTTGCTGATCCATCACTTTTTGCCTGCCAAAATACATAAGGCATTCTTATTTTACTTCTATATATTGATGATATTATCCTTACCGGGAATAACACAAAGCTGATACAAAATTTTATTTCACAAGTTAGCTCAGAGTTCGCCATGAAGGATTTAGAATTTCTTCATTATTACCTTGGAATAGAGGCTCATTTAAACAATCACTATCTTGTTCTCAATCAAAGTAATATGCCTACGAGTTGCTTGAAAAGGCTCACCTATTGAATGCCAAAGTTGTGCTCATGCCCATGGTCACGAACCTTCGCCCTTCATCAGCTCAAGATGCAACAGAAATTGACTCCACCATGTATCGAAGTTTGGTAGAGGGCTTACAATATCTCACTATGACAAGGCTTGATATATCATATAGTGGGAATTACGTGAGCCAATTTATGCAAAATCCCACTTCATTTCATTTTTCACTGGTTAAAATAATATTGAGATACTGTATCTCATGATTATGGGATTAGACTCATGGGGAATTCAGCTCTTGAACTCTTAGCCACTCAGATGCTAATTGGGCAGGATGTCCCCTCACTAGATGTTCCACAACAGGATTTTGTACTTTTCTTGGAGTGCAAAAAAGCAAAATTCTATCACTCACTCAAGTACGGAAGCAGAATACAGATCCATGGCATCTGCCACCGCTGAACTTATATGACACACGTACATACTGCGGGATATTGGAGTCTATATCTCTCAACCTCCAACCCTATATTGTGACAATATCTCTACCCTTCAACTCTCCATTCACGAATGAAGCATGTCGATATTGATTGCCACTTTGTTCGTGAAAAAGTTTCTATTAGCTCTCTCATCACCAAATATATTCCCTCTACTAAGCAAGTTGCTAACATATTTACAAAACCATTGCCTAGACTTCAACTTGAAGAATTACGCAACAAACTTGGCATATGGATCTTTTCCACCACCAGTTTGAGGGGCAACGCTAACGATAAGGCAAAAATCAAACATGAGGAAAGTCTTGGCAATGAGGAAAGTCACAATGAGGAACATCTTGACAATTCTGAAGTTGCCAAAATCACTACCGTGCAGGCTGGCCTCTCTAACATTACTGCTGAAACTGCTAAACAAATATGTCTAAAATTTGTTGCTGAAACCTCTCATGATACTGTAACACTCAATGCTGAAATCAAAGAGATTGATATTCTAAACGTTGAATGTAAATCTAGTGTGTCTCTCATACTTTTGAGAGCTACCGTGGACGTAGGTATAGAGTACCGAACCACGTTAAACTGAGTTTCTCCATTTTCCTCCTTTGTTTCTAAGTTCCGGTAGGTAATCATTATAATTTCCCTATAGCAAAGGGATTGGGTGTTTTGCAGCACATCACTGACGAGCTGGTAGGGTTGACACCTTCCTTCGGCTCCTAGAGCAAAGGATTGTGTCCTTCAGCTAGAAAAGCCTGACCTAGGAAACTAGTGTGGATGCATCGAACTAGGCATGGATGTCTTGTGTGAAGGTGTTATGCATATGAGTGAACAAGAGAGTTTTGATATCTGTATCGATCGTGAGATGCAATTCATTAAAAACTTGTGTAATCTTGCTATAATTTTAGTAAGGCTGTGGGAGGGTTAACCCCTCTTTTGTAACGACAAATCCTAGGGAGGATCTATTAGTGGGGTTGTTGTCCAGCGGACATTGTTGTATTAGTCTTTCCTAGGCCACAGAAGATGAGCTCGGAGAGGTCCAGGCGGGGTAGTATTTGTACTTGACACCTAAGGTGACTCGAACTGTTTAGCTGGCTAGGCTTCTCCGCATTCATGTGGGCTCCATATATATATATATATATATATATATATATATATATATATATATATATATATATATATATATATATATATATATATATATATATATATATATATATATATATATATATATATATATATATATATAAGGAGACACACTATGAGGGGAGAGGGGGAGAGAAAGAGAGACAGATTGTGACAAAGAAATGAGATAGAAAGAGAGAGATGATTTGACAGTGTAGTGATCTCATCATCCAAGGACATGTGAGCTTCTACTTTCAGTCCAAGGTCTTGTCACAAAGAAAAAAGCCATTGCTTCTATAACGCTTTTTTTGTTTGTTTCATTTTTCCCTTTTGTTCTCTTTGCCTGTGGGAGAGATTAGGCAGTGGCGGAGATGCCTGTAGGCCTAGACAGTCCAATAAAGTTCTCTTATTTGCATATTTGCTTGACCCTAAATTTTTACATATTTATATATATAATACCCCTAAATATATGGTAAGTACCTTTCAACCAAGTATGTATGGCCCTACCACTAAATTTAGAAATGAGACTTCATGTTTGAGAAAAATGGTCACCAACATGACTTAGGGGTAGAATGGAGACAAGATCACTATACACAAGATTCAAATATGTCATATGATAGATGTTATTGGATGACTAAAAACCAAAATCCATTGTTGAAAGCACAATAAATCACTTCTAAAGTATCATAAACCAATGTTGCAACATAAATTACGGTTAATGCTCATGTGATAACTGTTTTTAGCAACATATTTTTTCATTTTTAGTTATCCTTTAACATCTCGCATTCGGCAGATTTAAATTCATATATATATATATATATATATATATATATATATATATATATATATATATATATATATATATATATATATATATAGAGAGAGAGAGAGAGAGAGAGTGTGTGTGTGTGTGTGAATGATGACTCTGATTCCCTGTGGTCGCCGAGCCATCTAGCTAAGGTCAGCCATCTGATGCAGATGGATGATTGAGAGGAAAACAAGAAGAAAAAGCTGTAAACTAATACTAAATGATAAATTGTTCATCACCTTTTTCTCCTTATTTTTTTTCTTAACCGTCTATCATATTGGATTAAGTGGTCCTGATTAGATGGCTGGGTAGCTCTTAAAAACCAGAGTCACCATTTAATTTTCTTATATATATATATATATATATATATATATATATATATATAAAAGGTTGTCATTTAAGTTCTTTTTCTTTCTAAAATTAGATTTTTAGAAAAAATCTGAACCCCCTTCACAGCATGCGGATTTGAAGTTTAGGTGTACAACTTCGGCTCTATTATACATCTATGTCATTTGTTTGAGTGAAGAGTGGCAGGAAATGAAGCTGCGCCCACCTTCTAACAGCCAAGCCAATGAACTACGACCACATGTTCCCTCCTCCTACTTTTTCTTTCAAACTACGGGTAGAGTTCCACTTTCTTATGTGGGTTTGCATGTATCTCAACTGCTAAAAGTATTGCTTTATTCAACTTTAAGCCTTTTATGTTAACACCATGAAAGCCCCATTGACCATAAAATCATGTCAAAGTTCAAAAGGAAATACTTAGTTCTGTTTCGTAAAGTACATGATACCATTTTGACCTACACACGTTGTACCTATATGCGAACACAAACCAAAGGTAGATCATTACAGCATGAGGGAGGGAGAGTGTGATAATTTGCACCTACTTTTTTGTCTAGCCTAGATATTCCTTGTCTATAATGCTGTTTTCTATCCGTAAGGATTAGTAAACTTAGTTGTGTGGGTTTACTTAAAATCTTCCCAACTTGAATAAGGTGTGAAATGCAAGCACCAATGTGAAATATGTGAATCATTCTGTGATAAAGCTAAGGTGTCTATCCAAAGAGTTCCATATGGCCACCAACAATGCAAGTAAGTCTCACTGCTTGAATACGATTTTCTCTTGTGAAAATAAAAGAATAAACTTATGGATACTTCTTACAAAAAAGCAGTATAACATAACATGGCGCCACCAGCCATCATACCACTCATCAGTTTTGCTTTAAAAACAATTCCACCACTCCGAACACTTGCTTTGGACCCCCTTCTTGCCAACGTTGTCATATGATAAATTCTAATTCGATCCATCATCTCAACAATTTGGAAGGACCTATATTTTTTCATCACATTATTGGAAGATTACCTAACATTATTGGTGTTTGCTTCGATGTCATAACCTTTTCAAAATAGCTCATTGCCCAAGTCTGTATGAGTTTGCGTGCGTGTGAGTGTATGCATATATAAATACTGCATATTACGTGATTCTATGAGTTCGCAAAAAAAAAAAAACTCGCGTAAACCTCTTTTATCATTAAGAATAGGGCAACTAAGAAATTTTTCTAAGGCAACCTTTAGACATGCTGACTACATTGCTAGAGCAACCATGAACGTTCATGCTTTGTCTAAAGTTATAATCAAGTGAATACAAGCAAGCGCAAGGTTTCCACATATTCAGTTGAAGAGATTAATTTCGAGGTGAATTACAAGTAGGGCCGCCATCAGGTAGTGGTCCCCTGTAACCACAACCTCCTGATAAATGATTATTGTTTAATAGAACTAATGTAGCTGAAGTTGAATAATCCGCCCAACATCAATGCCCAATTGCACTTTTCGTAACTCTACCATATTAGCCAATAGTCACCAACCATTCCTCAACCCAAAGGAACACTTTTCAGTGCCGTTAGAATAGCACTCTCGAGTGGAACCAAAGACTGCGTTTAGACGTTACCCAATACAACCAGTCATGCTACCATCATTTGATATATATATATATATATATATATATATATATATATAGTTGGTAAAAACCAAACCACTATTGGGTAAGAGACAAAGAAACCAAATTAATTATTGAAAAGCTGTTTTTATAATATAACTTTATAGATATGATGATAAGAAACATATATTAAGTTAATATTTTCATAGTTAAAATAATGTCTTTTAATATATATATATATATATATAAAGTTTGTAAAAACCAAACCACTTCGGTAAGAGACAAAAAACCAAATTAATTACTGAAATACTGTTTTATAATCTAACTTTGTAGATATGATGATAAGAAACATATATTAAGTTAATAATCATTTTCACAGTTAAATAATGTCTCTTTAATAGTCAAAAAGCTCTTATAACATCAAAGTTTTGATAGTATAAAAATCAATTATTTTTACAAAAATGACTGAAACAAGATTTATATTAAACTAGTGTTAATAAACACATTAAAAGGTTCACATCTTGCTTTAAATATTTTTTAATAAAAATGTACGAGAACTGGTTTTTATCCCTTGCCGTTTGGTTGTGATACCGAAATTAACATCATGATACATTAAAAGGATGCGGAATGGTGATATTTAGAAATATGCTTCAAATGGGGCATGGATCCTGCACTTCTGTCGGCAGCAAGTGTAACACAACGGATTCTTTTGGAACTCTAAACTAGTAGCCTAGCAAGCAATGATTGAAATCGGAGCTCGATTACATAGGCCTTAAACTAATAACAATTCTGCATGTAATTTACACATATGCCTGCTAAGCCCTCTCATGAATAATAGGGAGACCACCTACCATCAGAGGCTTCAATAAGAACAAAAAAGGGACTACTGCTACAATGGATTAGACTTACTGCTACAAGCCTATGAGCCAGTAAAATTACATTGATAATCAATAGGGAGGAGGGGGTTGAGGGGCACTTTCATTATATATACAAAATCATATATGGCTGGGTCTTCTTTTACCAGCATCTGTTCTCAGTCTCTTCACAGGCCGTGCCCACTGTGCTTCCTTAACTCCAGATTCACTGCTCTTCCCAGCACCATTTCCAGAACTAGGGGATGGAGACTGAAGCCACCCATGGACCCGCCGAGCCTGCTGGGGAGGAGGGGGTGACACAGGAGAGGCATCCTTCTGTACCGCAAGTCTGACAGGACGACTTGCATCAGGTGGCGAAGCTACTTGAACCATCCTGGCTTTAATGGCCGACTTATCCCTGTCTTTCCTCTTTTTCTTACAGACGACCAGGTCCCCTGGATGAGTCAATATGTCTACATCATCGGAAATGCCCCTCTCCCTACTGCTGCTTCCATTCCTGGATTCCTTATGAAGCTTAGATGTAAGTGCTCTGTCTAGTATGTGGTCATCAGCAGAGAGGGACATGTGTCCCAGCCTGGAACCATGATCATGATTCAGGTCATCCAAAGGCTTCTGCATCCTACCTTGGCCGACCCTTCTTGGAGATGCACATGAAGAAGCTCCTGGGCCTTGACTGATCTGTCTGGGAGATGGAGAAGCAGAAGAGCCTGCACCTTGGCTTATCGGCCTGGGAGATGGAGAAACAGAAGCACCTGGACCAGTGAATGAAGCCAGGCTTCTAGCTTCTCTGAAATCAATGTCTGGAAAAGCAGCTTTCATGGAACTGAAGAAGAGGTCGAGTATTTTCCTCGCATCAGATTTTGCCTGCAAATTTGTAAAAAAAAAAATTACAGTGTTTCTTACAACATCGACCAGGGAATAAACCAATAAAACATACAACGAAGAAAGCATACACTAAAATCTCATCCACAGCGAACAGACCAACCCCAACCAAGAATCTGGTTGTTGCAAGAGTAGAAACCAGGAGCCAGGAGCTACGGAGGTCGCCAAATCCCAAGGCTTAGCAAGAAAAGAAACTCTTGCAGATATGGACAAATTGGGCCAGCACACTGACTTCCTAGCAGGTGCTTACAAAAGGTATATTCCTTCCATGTGGGACAGGCCCTGGTAAAACTTGCGATGAGTGCAAAGCAGGATTCTTTATATTAAAAAGTGGTTTGGCAAACAATGTCTAAAGCAAATTGCGGTAGTGAAGTTCCCAAAAGTGTAATTTTCAAAATTAGTCTCGAGGACATAGATGGTGAAACCTAACCATAGATACTTAGAGAAGTGAAATCACCGGAAGCCGCAGAGGCATCTTTTTGTGCACAATGGACATCCAAAGTACAATTAAAGATGTTTCAAAGGACACTGCACACTCCAAATGTCCATTCTGAGATGGCAGATATTCTGAATAGAGCTTTGCATCCCTAGAACATAAAATGGCTACAAATCACAATTTGGGAATACATTAAACCAGCTCCAAAAGCGAGGTTACCCTTTGGGGTTCAGGCCCAACAGAACCTGGGGATAACCATATCATCTTTTAACCATGATAACAAGACATCAAGGGCTAAAAAGGGGAAATTATTGATTATGTCCTTTGACTAGCTACATAATCACAACAAAAGTACAAAACAGGCATCATATTTTCACAAAAATAACCAAAGAAAAATAGACCCAGAATCACAAACTGTGGATGCGAGGATGTAGACCAAATTGCTACGGATCATGACACACGAGATTACAAAATTTATCTATAATCATGCATATGTATTGAGTTTGATGAGAAAATTTACAAAAAGAGTTGAATTAATATGACCTGTACAAACTAGATTTGCCACAAATGTATTGACTGTGCAGACTCTGCAGAGCATAGTGAAACAAAGAACTCTGTTGAGGCAGATGTTCTCTAGTGAAGAATGGGCTGCATATCCACATGCTCATAAAAGAAATTCTTCTTTAGTTGTGGATATTATATTTAATAACGAATTTTGGGAATCATGTGTGAAACTATTGAAGGTCTGTGTTCCATTAGTTAAAGTCCTCAGGTTAACTGATAGCGAGGATAGGCCTTCCATAGAGTACTTATATAAGGCTATGAATAAAGCAAAAGAGGCAATTCGAAACAACTTGAAAGGGAAAAAAAAAATTATATAAGCCCATATGGAAGATTATAGATAAAAGGTAGACTGGACAGCTTCATCAACCTCTCCATGCATCAACTTACTATCTAAATCCTGCAACTAGATTTTCTGCTATATTTAAGGACAGAGAAATCACACATGGTTTGTTAAATTGTGTTTCGGTGTTAGTGACAGATTGTAGAGAACAAGATGTTGTGCACAGTGAGTATATGATAATTGTTTTGGAGACATGGGACAAGCCGGTGCCGTTCGAGCCCACACAACCATGCGTCCAGGTAAATACATAAAAAATTTTAGTTTACTTTGCATTTGTTACATTTGATTCATTTATGTTGTTTTAACTTAAGTTTTAAATTTTACATGAGATTTGTTTTATTTTTTTTTAGATTTGTGGTGGAATAGGTTTGGGATTGATTGTCCAAACCTAACATGTTTTGCAATTAAAGTCCTCAGACAGCAAGAAAAAGAATAGGCTCGAACATAAAAGGTTGAATGACCTTGCCTTTGTTCGATATAATATGAGGTTGAAACAAAGGTAATATAGCTTAATATTTATAGTTGTTTTACAATATATTTATATATAATTATCCATTAACAAGTTTTCTCTTATTTAACATAGACAATTACAAAAAGCATCAGCAAGAAAACACACATCTCAGTTTGATCCTATCATCTTAAAACATTTTGAAGATCCAAAACCATGGATTGAGGAAGAACCAACTACAATATTTGATGATGAAGATCTTCAATGCTTCAACCTTGAAGGTGAAGCAACAGAAGAATTTGTTGATGAAGGAGAGCTTGCTAGATATGTTGGTGAGGATCTTCAAATTCATGAAGATGAAGATGAAGATAAAGAAGAAGAAGAAGATGAGGATGAAAATGAATATGATGAAGATTATGAATGAGAGTCGAGAGAGTGCTTTAATTTTCTATGTATTGGCAATTTGGGATTGAACATTTTCACAATTTCATTATGTAATTGCTGACTTGTGCTTTCTAGATTGTCTATTGTTATGACTTATGAATTTTAATGTTTATGAATGATGAACGTGTAACTTTATAGCAATAATAAGTCTATCATTCTGAAAAACATGTCTTTTATAAAGAACATATTATTCTTGATTTTTACTGATTTTTTATGAATTTTTCGAATTTCTTTTATATTTTTTCGGATTTTATGTTTTAAAAAAAAAATTACGATACGTTACGATACGATGTATCTTGAAGCCGGAACGATACGGCTTACGATACACTTTTTACAACGTTGCATATAACGGTTGCAACTATGGAAACCAAAAAAAAAAATGATGTTGGCCGCCTTTTCAACAGAACAAGTTCAATAGAAGCTTAAGAAATAATGCAATCCAGTATACCTCATGTGGATAACCGCAACATTGAATGGCATTGTTAAGCATAAACTGGACGTCTGCCACAAATTCCATTATAGTACCATACTCAGATTTGTCCAAGCGCTGTTCAATTTTTCGCATATCAGGCATATAAACTGAACCACGTACAGAAACAGAACTTTCACTTCTCTTCAGGATATCAGTTAATATTGGTGCAAATAAATGACCCTCTTTGTCTATTGTTCTTTGTAGCTTGGCAAATACATTCTTGCACTGCAAAAAGAAAGGACATTGTCAATTGCAAATAGCAACAGCTTTTCACATGCCTGACTCGACAGTTTCTAACATTTTGAAATGAAGGCCACAATGCATGCAATCTTAAAAGATTATCTTTCAATATTTGCAGCATGATACAAGTGTCAAACAAAATACCATCAACCCTATTCGATGAAATGTATTCAGAACCAAAGGCTTGTCTTCTCTCTCTCTCTCTCTGTGTTAGTAGTAAAATACCTTATGTACTCTGAAGAAATAAATGCTGGAACATCACTTGAACATCTCATTTGATAAAAATGGTGAAAGGAATTGATTTTAGGAGCAGCCGACAGGTACTGGTGGGTACATAAATATGCGGGTCCAAATACATTCTATTGGCTCTTCAAAATTTCCTCATATTCAATTAAATTAGTTAAATATCTAAAAATACATACAACACGAATGTTAAGACAAAAGTTCAGACATAATTAGATATTAAAACTCCGGAGCAAATGTAGACAGTCTACATGGAGCCTCTTGTTCTCGTTTGTGAACAAAATAGGCCTTCGAAGGCTTTGATTATGATAAACAGTTGGCCCATCCCATGACATCACACAGGAATCATGCAAAATGCATAAAACATGAATATGTGCATGATATTTTTGCATGCAAAACATTAGCTAATGAAAAAGAATCGATGTCAACAGCTGTAACCTTCCAACGCCGAGAATATAAGCCAGAAGACTAAAGATCAAAAGCTCACTAATTCAACTTGAGCAATTGCAAATTCAACTTGAGCAACGTCAAGATGAATACAGGCTAAACTGGAAATTAGCAACACAAAATATGCTAGCAGGTGTAACAACACCAAGCATGTGCAAGCTTTTCCAAACAAGTTTCATGAGAGTGTAACTACTGAAAGATCAAAGGCAAACAATCATAACAGTAAAAATAATTTCAAACAACCGCCTTAGCGCTGATTCAAACAGAAGCTTAAGGATTCAAAGATAACCTTTCTTTGGTTGATATCAGACATCTGTTTGCCAATAAAAGGAGGACTACTTGTATGAGATGCCTTTTCCCAAATTCCTTTGGAGTTTTCTGCAGGGTCATCTGCTCCTGTAAAACTGTTGATTTTAGGGTTCTTTGACAACTGCGAGTTCGAAGAATGTGCACCTCTTTTTGAGGCAAGCTGTGACCGCTGCCTATAGCTCAATTCAATGATATCATTCTTTCCAGACATGGAATCATTCAAGGTTTCAACCTCTAGATCAGCCCTTAATGGTGATTCAAAAGTATGTGTTGCGTGATTTGTCAATTGAGATGAATTTCCTTGATGGAGAAATGCCTTGTCTCCGGAGGATTTGTCATCAACTTTTTCTGCAGAACCTCGAGGCCGAAGCCGGATGCTGCGCTTCCTCTTAATTTTAGGCTGTAAAGCCTGCTCATCTTCATAATCATCTCGGTCATGAATCCAGCTCCCAGATTGTTGGACATCCATGTTGGAATCCACTGCAATTTCACCTTCTTCTAACTCTACAGGCTGAAACACATACATATCACACATTCTAATTAGAAAGAGGAAAAGGAATAAAAAATGGAAGAAAGAAATTTAATGCATATGCATATAATTACATCCATGATCAGGAAAAACATTCACATACCACACACTTGGATACTGATCCAGGTCTTGCATCTAATGCAGAAAGAGAGCCGAATTTCTGACAAGAAATGGTCGCAGTCATATCCTGAGTCACTTTACAGCTTTCAGAAGAAGATCCAGATGAAACTGCTTCTTCCAAGGTCCTGTCATTTCTTGTGGCCTCTTCCCCATCATATTCAGTTTGCAGATCCTCTTCATACAGGTCTTTATTATTCATTGGATCACCTAATTCTCTGCTGACATCTTCATCTTCAAATCCTCCAGTTTCTTCCTCTTCATCATATCCATTTTTATCATCTGAACTTGCATCATTTTCTTCCCCATCATCAAGTTGTTGATAAGCAAGCAACTTCTTAGAATTCGATGATCCCTTTGGCCGCCCTCTTCTTCTGACAACCTTAGGAGAAGCACGAGATTCATCTTCCTCCACTTCTGCAACCGCATTGCCAATCAAGCCATATTTGGATGCTTTTTTTGAAAGAGATGCAATAACAGCATTTACCTCTCTAGTAGAGGCACGAAGCCATTTTGGAACTTCATCAAATTTTATCATATCGCCCGTCCAATTTAGCTCCTCGTCCATCCGATCAAACAGCTCAATTTCTTCTTCACTTCGAGCAATCATACGATTAACCTCCTGTAGTGAAGGTACATCATGAACAGTTTCTTGATATCTTTCTTCGTCACGCAGTAGCAACTCCAGTGTCATGCGTCTTTCTTCCTGCGTAGTCCTTTGATCAAAACGCCCTGCATTTATGACCTCATCTGCCATATCAATCTTGTATTGCTGAATATTATTGCGGACAAGACTTTCTATTGAACCTATATAGCGATCTTTTCCAGCAAGGTCATCCTCTAGATCCACTGCAGCCCCACTCCTAAAGTCGTCTTCCTTCTGGTAACTACTTATAGTATCAACAACTGCTTCCATATATATAACTCGCACTTCTCTCTTCTGACCAATGCGATGAGCCCTAGCCACAGCTTGTTCTTCATTTTTAGGATTTGCATCAGGGTCATAGATGACAACTGTATCAGCAGATTGAAGATTTAAGCCTCTCCCTGCCGCACGAATGCTGAGAAGAAAGATAAAGCAGTCTGAATCAGGACTATTGAAGTCCACAATAGCAGATTCTCGATCCTCCAGGCTAGTTGTCCCATCAATTCGCCTGTAAACTAGTCGTCGCCATTGCAAATAATCCTCTAGTATGTCAAGGAGCTTTGTCATTGTACTAAACAGAAGCACACGATGCCCTGTTTTGTAAAGCTTTATAAGAATCCTATCGAGCATCCACAGCTTGCCACATGATCTTACAATGTAATCCTTGGCATAATAGGTCAAAAAAGGATAACATAATAATGGATGATTGCATACTTTGTGCAACTCCATGCATCTGTTCTGAAGAGGAACATATTGCCTCATTTGACGATTTGGGTTCCTTGAAACTCTTGTCAACTCTTCTTGCGGGTCAGCTTTTTTACTTCCAGTAGCTTTAATCCAGTCATAGATAGCACTTTGAACAGCTGACATTCTACATCTCAGAACAACCGGAACCTGCAACCCATAAATTATAAGCACTGACCTTTCTGCACTATAATTATTACAGAAAGTTCATACCTTTGGTGGAAGTGACCCTTCCACATCTTCAACACGTCGTCTGAGCATAAATGGTTCCAAAATTTGATGAAGCCGGTGAATGATAATAACTTTTTTCTCTGTTTCCAACCAGTCATCTTCTGCAGTTTGTGATTGTCCATCCTTTTGAAATGGTTGAGAGAACCAGTCATAAAATGCTTTGCGATTATCGAACACCTCTGGCAGGAGCAAGTTTAGAAGCGACCAAAGCTCCTTTAAATCATTCTGTGAACAATAAAGCCAAACTTAATCCTTGATTGTAGCATATGAATTATTGACAGAAAACCTATAAGAAAGATGCACCATACAAATCTCAGTCATATAAAACTTACATATAACAAACATTCAAAGATAATAGGACTAGTCTCACACACAATTATTAACCAACAGATCCAGTAAGAGTATGCTGGAAACAGGTCATACAAACATATAATCTTGTCCCTCAAATACCTAAAACATCTAAGGGAAACATTTAATCTAGGGACAGAGAAAATAAGAACAAGATCCTCTAGCCACTGCATTATTGAAAAGCTTATACAGTTGCAAGTAGTAGAATACCATACTTAGGAAACGAACTGATAAGCCAACATCACATTGCACAACAAGGACAGTGAACACTACGACAAGTACATGAACTTTTAATTTAATACATTAAGCTACGCTTGAAAAATAAATAAAATACCGGCAAGGTTTATAATTCAGGTAAAATAATGTGTTAGGTTCAATTCCTTTTCATCATATAGGACGTACCCATACACGAGTTACAGGCTCTCTTCCTATACACAACACAGGATACACTAACCACAAGTTCTTTGGGATTATGCATTCTCCAATACAAACTTCACAAAGACGTCCTATCAGCTTAAGTATTTTCTCAGCACCTCACAAACATATTTACAAGCATTGGACCAGTCATCGGTTTCTCACGTAAAGCCATATCGTAAGTAAAAAGTATTTGATGCAAGGAACAAATGCTGGCATTCATTATGAATTTTGTAATAAAAAGAAAATTGAGGAGAAGCATGATACTTGATTTAAGGAAAGCAAAAAAACCGTCGATAAAAAAAGTTTCAAATCCTTATCATTTCACTGAAATGCTGATATAATGTGCATCAACCATTCGGGGCCTATACAAAACCATTTCAACATCAGTGGTCAAAAGTAAGGATGGGTAGAGCAACGGAAGAGAAAAATGGACCGGTATTCATAACAACAAACATATATCATGGGAAATTGAGAAGAAATGATGTGAAACTTCTTATCAGATAAATGATAAGATGTACATGCGCAGAATAATCCCAGAATCCATATTCAATTAAGAAACAACCAGCGACAAACCTGTAGTGGTGTTCCTGTTAAAAGCAACCGTCTCTGACAGCGATACCTATCAAGATCACGTGCCAAGCGAGAATTTCTGTTTTTCATGCGCTGAGCCTCATCAATGATTATATATTTCCATTCAACTTTGGAAAGTTTTGAGCGATCATTCATGACGAACTCATAAGTTGTGACAAGCGCATTGAACTTCATTGCACAAACCTCCTATAAACATGTAACAAAAAGAGTTCAGATGAGAAAGAAGCATATACAGAAATCGCAGCATGCTAGCACCAGATCACAAACAGTTCATCGATTGTACAAAAACTAGGATTTGAAAAATCAATTGTCATGTTTCCCCAAGTACAGGAACATGTATGCCAACAACCAAGGAAACACAAAGTCATTTGAATCATGAAAGAAGCTGGAATTCATCTCTGGAAAAGATAATATCATACATCACTGGCACGAACTGACACTCACACAGAAAAAAGAAACAAACGTAAGTGCATGCAACACTCTTTTGCCATCATGACGCTCCTCCTTATGCCAAACTTTTCACCCTCAAGTTCCCCCTCCTTATACTGAACTGATTACTCCCAAGCATTCACATATATTGTTTACAGTATTATTCGGAGAGTTATTTCCTGGGTATCATACAGCAAAATTATATTTCTTAGGAAAATTTGGGATTAAAAAAATTAAACAACCTAAAAATTAGGGTAAAAGTAAAATAAATTAAAAAAATATATGACATTGAAAAGCAATTAGATAAAATCATAAACATGATAAGATTTGGTGAAAAATAGTATATAAATAATAAATTTGGTTGGTCCCCATACTAGATCCAATTTACTCAGACGCATCACATGAAGCCTGAGTTAACGCTATGGGTTAGGGTTTTGTAGGAGCAGCTGGTCTCTCTCTCTCTCTCTCTTTTCTTTATTGCATCTAACTTTCTGTTAACCATCTCTCTCTCCTCTTTATTACGTAATTAATTTCCATTACTACATGCACCTTTCAGCTCTCTGTTCTTTATTCGCTTAATTTTCTGGTTAATCATCTCTCTCTCTCTTGTTTAATATGTTTAATATATAGAAGCTCACAGTTTGGCCGAACATTTAAAAAAAAATCTATGATGCAGTAAAAAAATGTGTCTTCTTCCCATTTTTTATTTTCTAGCATCCTTTTGAAAAAAACATGTTTTATTGATGTTTTATTTGGCTGAGTTATATTTAACGTATTTTTATCGTGTCTTTTTCGAATAAAACGGAATACTTGTGACAGTCCTCCCAAGTTTATTAACTTTGTCAGTGAGCAAGGCAATAAACTATTCATATTCAGATCAAAATAAATACAAATACGAGAATATTTCCCAGCTTGTCATAAACATTGAAACACCACAAACACATTATTGAAGATAGCAAAGGAGAAAGACAAAGATAAAGAGTCAAATCTTGAGCTAAACTCACCTGAGTGTATAATTTCATTCGTTCATCTTTATTGCCAACATAATATATGCAAGAAACTGATGGTAGCCAATTGTGTAGCTCACTCTGTCAAATCAGATTAATCAGGTGCTAAGTTTACGAAGAAGAGTTTAAATAACTAAGGTGATTGACAGTTAAACAAAAAGAAAGATACCTTCCAATTAACCATAACAGCATTTGGCACAATTATGAGATGTGGTCCATAGTTCCCCTTGAACTCCATCAAATAAGCCATTAAGGCCATCACCTATTAGAATTAAGCACCAGGAAAGCAATAGACCCAGTCAACAGGAATCCAATTTCAAATTTAAGTACTAGGTTCATAAGAGTCTATAAGAGAGATTCAAAAGTTTAAAATCAGCATCAGCCAAGTTAACTTGGTCACATATATTCTGTTCTATTTCAGAAGGATATTTTCTTACTCTATATGGATGGTATGATAAATACATGGTGACACCACAAAGATTGTGAAGCAAAAACTATGTCCACCTGGAAGAAAAACAAACTAAGAATTCTATTATTAGATCATAAGAAGCACTCACCCTAGTAGTCAAACCTAATTTTTGAGCACAAGCATGCCACAGACTTTCTAGCACATGCTAGACTAACTAATGATACTAATTATTACTAAGCACTTAGATACACCAACTTAAGCCAATCCCAAGAGGACATCTCAACAATTTTACTGTTTGTAACTTTGTCGGTGAACAATTCACAAGCTAGAAGTTACACAGCTTGTAAAGTTAACTAATTTAACATGCTTTCCTCTCTGGCACATTATCTGCTATGCTGATAGCAGAATGCTTTTATACTAAGTGTTTGCTTCCCAGAATAGTTTATTAATTTTAAAGCACATCAATGTTTCAGTTATTGTTGGTTCCATTAACTTAAATTGAAAGGGGAGTACTCACATGAAGCCTTGTATCCATAGAAGGACAAGTAAAATAGCACCAATTCTTTTTCTGTTCAGTGTTTTTTTGGTAGAATAAAAAGAAACAGTTAAAGGTTATTTTAGCAGACTATTAAATGTCAGCCAGGCCCAAGGTCTGCACAAGAGCTGAGTCCAGCTCGAGTTCGACTCAACTCAGCAAACTCGAGCTCAAACTTGAACTCGAGTCGAGCTCCATAGAACAGGCCCAAGCTCGACTTGCCGATGCAACATCAAGCTCGAGCTCAACTCGCTTAACTCATTTCTGTTAATTTAATCTATCTCATTTCTTTTAAATTGTTTAACTAGTTTCTTTTAACTAATTCAATTATAAACAACCATCTAACATTCCAAAGAAAGGGTGCATATATTCTGCATCCAAGTATTCCATAAAGAAAAACTTAGTATCAGAAAATATCTAATTTGTGACACTTTTATGTAGTCAAGCCAAGCTGAGTTTAAACTTTAGACAAGTTCAATTCTTACAACTTCAACTCGACTCGTTTAACACTTCGAGCATAAATTTAAACTCGAGCTCGACTCGCTTACAAACAAGTGGAGCTGGAGTCGACTTTTTATGGAAGAGTTGGAGTCAAGCCCGAGTTGGCTCGGCTTGTTTTGCAGCCGTAGCCAGGCCACAAGCCACAAGCCACACCAAAGGTTGGACTATGCTCACAAAGAAGAAACAAGGTAACCAATCACAAAATAACCATACCTATAAGGATAAAAAGAGCAAGATACTTAGGAAATACTCTCTCTCTCTCTCTCTCTCTCTCTCTCTGTGTTGTCCTTAGCAAGATGAGAATCACACATAGAAAAACAGGAACTGCCTGAAAAACTAATGAAATACATAAATATAATTTTCCCCTTTCCAAATGAAGGCAGCAGAGTTAGTCAGTGAGATGACAAACAACTGAGAAACTAAGAATTCCCCAAGGATTGTCAATTAATCATGTGATATGTGCACCTTTTAGAATGGTTCTCTAATATACAAAACCTTTGTCAGATAGATCTGAAGAAAAAACAGGATATAGAACAGAATCTACAGATACACTTGGTATGAGAACAATTATTAAAATTTATGATACGAATGGTTATGAGTTGATCTATGTCAGATGGGTGTGGGTACAAGTGCCGACATAGGTGCTGACAGGGAAACTGCTACAAGACATTTTCAAAAAACTTGGGTGCGGAGACATGGCCATACATATACATACATGTGTGTGTGTGTGTGTGTGTGTTAAGCAAATAAACAGATAAATTCATTGCTCATATCATTGTCACAAAAGACGTAGACGGGTATAATACGGCGAGGAAAAAAATGGGTATAATACGGCGAAGAAAAAAATCTCAGGAATAAGACGGGAAAAAGACGGTAAATTTTTAAAAAATAAATAAATAATCCTAACAATTATATAAAAATAAAATAAATGAGAAATTAAAAAAACATTGGAAAATGGCTAGATAAGCAACAAATTTTAGGAAAACCTCCGAAACAATTTGCCAACTTAAAAATTTAGACAAATAAAGTTAATAAACTCTTCTCCTCGCAAAGTGAACTCCAGCAAGAGGCGAGAATAAACAATAAACAAATCCCAAGGAAGCTGAGGGGGGAAAGGGGAAAATAAAAAGGGAAAAAGAGAGATTTTCCCGCTGGCATTTCGGGAGACGAAGGAGAGGATGGTGGGAAGTTAAAAGACGTTTTTGCCATTAAAATGAGCGTCCAAGTTAAAAAAAACCAATTCTTTTACAAATATTACACGCGTGCCATCTTTAAAAAGACGTTTTTGCCATTAAAAGGAGCGTCAAAGTAAAAAAAAAAACCAATTCTTTTACAAATATTACACGCGTGTCATCTTTGAAAAGACGTTTTTGTCATTAAAAGGAGCGTCCAAGTTAAAAAAAAACCAATTCTTTTACAAATATTACACGCGTGCCATTTTTTTGAAAAACTCAGTGTCTTTAAAAAACGTGGAAGACGCGTTTTATACGCGTCTTTTATTTTTTACCCTTTTTTTAAAAAAAACGCGTTATATTCCCGTTTTATACGGGGATGTCGTTTTTAACGTTTAATACGCTTTTTTTTTAAATAACGCCGTTTTTTGTGTTCTTCAATACCATAAAATAACACCTTTTAAAATCAAACTAAAAATGGTTAATATACACGATATAGTGCGGTTGCCCTTCCGATCACTTGGTTATTCTTTCAAGAAACCTATCATTTGTTGCTAACATGGGAAGCCATGTTTTACGCTTTATTATACAAATATTTTTATAATTTTGTCAGAAGATTTCTTTTGAAGATGTCACTTAATTCATAAAATTATATATTACTGAACAAAAAATACTAAAATATACTTAAAAAGTACAAAAACTAAAACCGCCATGTCCAAGCCACATCCCATAAGAGCACCCCATGGCACATCGTGTCGACACGGGCACTTCTGCCTTTTAGAAGTGCCTGTGTGAGTTAGGAGTTGATGTACCTAAAACGCATTCGAACATGAATACTACCTTAAGACAAACCCTTGAAATTTTTCAATCCCCATAACCAAAAATAGCACATTATAATTTAAGTCAAAAACGAAAATTAATGATATTGAAAACGAATTTTAGGTTGCAGGTGTCCTGAATCTCCTAACATGCCCAAGAACCTTACCGTGTTGATGCTGAACAATTTAGTTGCTAATGTAACATTAACATCACCAGTGACTCTCCATTGACAAGTATTACATATTAAACAACTGTTAAGGGTGTGTCTACATGATTGAGGAGGTCCAATACAGCCCATCTCAAGACCTCCTCCTCATTTTCTGTCGCACCCTGAGGGGTGAGAGAGAATCTAGAGGAGTTATACATTTTCAAAGGGAAATGGTGGAGAGTGTATTACAACACCCTACACCGTGTTTAAAAGCTTACAGGCAAGAAAATAGGTCTGTCGCAGACTTTGTCCATCATCCAAGCACCCTAAGTTTCATGAATAAATAAAGCAAATTATACCTAACTGGACTAAAAGTAAATTTCAGCATCACTCCATGATTGTACTTGTGATCTATATAAAAGGCTATTAAGTTTGCACCACAATAGAAATTTCACAAAAAAGAACCCATTTTTTTCAAGATATTTTGAAAGCCAACATAAATTGAGAAAACCAAAAAAAAAAAATCTTTGTTTACTTCAAAAAATACTGAGCTTTAATTGCAGTATTCACATGATAAAAACAGCTTACATCATTTACATTTATAATTCCATTTTATATGTTTTATGTGCAACATATATGAAATTATTTTGTGAAGAAAAGCCACTAATTCTAGAAAATCATAAATCTCACCTGCACCGTCTTCCCAAGACCCATTTCATCAGCCAAAATGCCATTTAGCTTATTGTTGTACAAAGAAAGCATCCACTGAAGCCCAACCTGCAGAGGAAAAGAGAAAAAAAAAAAGGAAAATATTGAGAGATGAACAAACAAAACAAGCAGCACAAGCACTGGGAAAAAATTAATGGTGACATGTGTCAACAAAAACATCAGATCAAGAAAAGAGATTAATCAAATAAGGGAAAAAACATACAAGCTGATAGTCTCGCAGCGTCCCAGCCCGCAACAGTGAAGGCTGCTTAATTATCCTTTCATTCACTGCATGAGCAAGATTGTAGTACCTACAGCAAGTATGAAACAATCAACTCAGGAAAAGTGAACAGAGCAATCAGCAAAAACATTTGACAGGTGCATATTTCCATTTAACTGAAAACGTGATCAAGTCTAGCTCTAGGATTCAAAGAATGCAGGGAAACTGAGGACCATAAATAGTGATAGCAAAATGTACACTTTCTGTTAATTCAAAAGGAGCAGAGTAATTTTTAAATATTTTACTTGTTATCCTTCCGTGCATTCATTTCAGAGAACCTATTCCTGATCATCACTTCTTTTCCAGCACAGTTAGCTACTGCTTTCACCTCTTCTTCAGAAAGACCCTGTCCATAGAAAAGGATACATTGATAAAACTGTCAAGACAAAGAGTAAACCCTGAACTCCAGTTGTACACATCAAAGTAATTGCATACCTGTGCCCTTGCAGCTGCAGCTGCAGCAAGTGAAGCCTCTTCTACTTCTTGGTTACACTTGACAGCTCTTATTTTTCCTCCCAGCTTATGAAGGTACTCTTCTGTCTGAGACAAGAATGATGACAGAACAGCATACCGCTGAGCAGCATCTCCAGGCGTATTGGTTTGTTGCTCTAACAACATCTCACGATACCTATCCACATCATTGTTTTTCAAAGCCTCCATTCTCTTGGTACGGTCCTCATCTTTCCTCTTTGAGAACTCTCTTAGCATTCTCTCATGATATTTAGCTACTCCACGGTTACGAGCATTCCGTGCATCACGAATAGCCCAGTGAGCTTCAAGAAGCTTTTTGCGCCACTGGAATACAGTTTTCAATTGCTTTTCTCTTGCAACCCTTTGAGACAGTTGTAATTGCTTCATGATCTCCACCCTTTGACGCTCGCATTGACGCACAAACTTTCGATAAGGTCTGTCTGGCATAGCCATGATCTCCTGTTGTTGCTGATCAACCTCTTCTCTTATACGTGCCTGGAGATCTAATAGACGAAGTTTCTTTTCCTCAATTTGGAGACGTAAAATAAGATCAGGTCTTATCCGCTTCCTATCCAAATTCACAGCTAACAAGCAGCCAATCTTTTTTAGATTGTCGGATCTTTTCTTGTGATCGACCTCACTTCTTTCCTGTAATAGCAAATCCTTTATATCATACCCTAATGACAATGCATGTATGTTGTTCACATGACTTGTTGCTGAGCTGAAAGAATCATGCTTCTTGGTGAAATATGGAGAATCAAAAATGGGGCCACTGTACTTTCTGACAATGTTGACATCTTTTGGTGCTGGTGTGGTGGCTGGAACTGTAATTTTTTTAGCTTGCACATTGTCGGACGGAACATTATGCTGGTGAGAACTCTTGCCCTTGTCTGGAGTAAAATCGCTTTTAGGAGGGGCTCTATTGCTTTCTCCATCCTGCTCACGATCTGGCTTCGCAAAGATGGCAGTGTTATGCACATCTTTTGCCACCCCCACATGCACTGGCTGGCTAGAGCCACTACCTATTGCACCTTGTGAATGACTGCTAATAGTTGTTTTCTCCTCACCTGCCGCAGTTTCCTCCTTTAGAACAGGTTGTGCTCTATTAGGAGGCACAACTTGTGCTTTATCACTAACCAGTAAGTTCTTGCCATGATCTGCCTGACCCTTTGCCATGTTTCTTTCTTGTGTGGTGCCAGATGCTGGATATACTGTCTGTAATGGCTGTGTATTCAGTGGAGGAGGTGAAATGCTTTGAAGAATATCCTGAGGAAGGACGCCATCCCCTTTCTTTGAATCCAAGAAGGTAGAGGAAATAGGAGACAGTAATTAGTTTTTTTTTAAGTGGAAAAATGCACACAGCTGACTTTTTTTTCTGCTAAACTTAAATATAAGAACTCTTAAATCAGTAAACAAGGACACCGATGAAATCAGTAAAAAACGAGACAATATATGAAACAGACCACATACCTTGAGACGCCTAAAGGCCATTATTTGAGCTTTAAGGACATGAAGCTGCTGCTTAGTGAACCCCAACCTTTGAGTTTGGTTTAAAGAAGAAGTCTGAGATGGGACATTGCGAAGCCCCTCATTCAATGCCACCGACTGCAAAGGGTAGCGATTCAATTGTTGCAACTGCCTTAAGTTTTGCATTTGCATTTCAGGAATGGATTGACTCATGCTTTGGCTTGTAGGTGCTGATGTCTGTGTCAACTGCATGATTGGCACGCCATTCCCAACTGCATGTCTACCAGCCTTTTCAACATGATTCTCTCTGCTCTGGGATGTAGTCTGAAGCATTTGAGCATTGGTGCTGTTCACAACTTTGGAAGTACCAGAAGTTGGAAAAGAACCTCCAGGAAATGTCGGCTGAGCTTTTGCAGGCCCAGCTTGAACAGACGCTTCCGTAACAGAGCTCCCATGAACAGAGTTTTCATTTCCCATGCTTGGACGATCATTGACAGGGGGAGAAGGCAACCCTTGCAGCTTATTTGTGGGCAAACGTGGCTGTGGTGATCCGGTATTGCCTTCATTTGCTTTCTGAATTGCAGCAATCTTTGACTGCCAAATGGGTAAAAGTTGTGCAACAAGGTTGGCATTCGATGGAAGGGAGAGGTCAACATTATGCTCCATCGCCCAAGCCTGAACAGCTTGTAACTGAAGGATCGCCAACTGGTTATTTGCCATATTCTGCATACTTGGTTGAGCCTGTGATGCCTGCACAGGCCTCATCATATTTCCTGCTGTTAATTGTCCTATGACAGCTTGTGGGGCTTTCATATCACCCCGCTGATCACCACTAACCTGTCCTTGATCCAACTTCCTATCAGTATTAACAACATGCTCGTTAGACTTTTTAAACATGGATCCTTGCATCTGATTGGCAGCCTGAATGGAAATTAGCTCCTGCATTTTCATATTGTTTATGTGTGCTTCCTGATCCTTAGAGGACGGGCCAATCATCCCACCTTTCATCTGTTGTTGCACCTGCATATTTCCTGTAGTTTTCTGTTGACAATTCTGGAAAGCATATTGGAGATAAGCTTGATGAGCCGGACTTTGCACCTGCTCTTCTAAGCTCTGAACTTTAACCTGATTTTCTTCCCGAACCTGGGAAAGATTTTGCTGTTGAGATATATCAATGAACTTCCTAGATTGTTGAGGAAAAGGCATCATGCTAGATGAAGGAAAGCTGCTACCCCCCAAAATGCCATGGTTACTTCCTGTCTGATAAGCTATGAGAGAGTCATCTCCTTCAGGCTTTCTGAGATGTGCCTGTTGCAAAGGCTGCATTGAAAAAGAAATACTCAGTTTCTTCTGTTATGGAATTGTAAATTATATATACCTTGCACATGCTCCAGGTTTACACAAAAAAGATCCAAGGACACAAAGGTAATTTTACAAACCAATAGTTATTATTTACATAGCCCTAGATGAATTTGACCATCTCACCAGTCAGCAGCTAAATATGGAGAAAGACTAGCAATAGTCTATTCAATTGGGGTCAAAAAGCACAGCCAGTCTCTTTTCATCTTTTTGTACACATCCCCCTTGCTGGACTGATTCAGAAAATTTACATAACAAGCCCAAGGACAATAAATTCCCATCAAGGTGCCTTCAGCTGAGATGGAATCCCATACCAAGGCTCATGAATGCCAGCCTACTGGCCTCTGCCTACAATCTACACCAAAGGGTCAGTGTTAGGAATTTAGGAGCTCATTCTCCTTTTCCTCTTTGTACAGTCGAAGCTATTTTAGTCAAGCCAAGTTTCCCTTTTTCCTTCAGCAGAATAAAAAAGACAATGATGCTTTGTTCACAAAATGATGAACCTTCAGCAAAAACCACAGAGAAAGACACATCCACAAATACAAGGAAGTATGCACATATGCACCACACACGAGCAGGAATAGGTAAATCCATGATAAAGTGGTAAGGAGATCTAAGAAATGGGTGTAGCAAGAATCTTATTCTACCCAACTGTGAACTAATCCAAGACAAATCAACCCTTGGAAATATGACACCAACCAAAGTGAGAATAGTCTTTCCAATCCAAGTAACCTTTCTTGCTAGAGGACAATTGGGTTGGAGAAGGCCCTGAAGTATGCCCTTATAAGACCTATTAAAGAACCCAAGCCATGATTTTACAACCCTGAAACCATAACACCCTTGGTGAGCATATGTCTACCCACACCTTGACAATTCGTTTGAAAGAAAAATGAAATGTAGAGTAGCCAAATATACCTGTTTAAGAAATGGAAAAGATGCTGACAATTTTGAACTTGTCGCAATTTATTTGTGTTTAATAATCATTTAAGATCCACATACCTCAATGGCAATCCATTTGATAATGAGCAGAAAGCCACTTTAGCCTGACATTGATCATATAGGTCTAAAAAGAGAACAGGTAAACCTCTCCCAAACAAAAGCCTAGTGTTTTTACGTATCAGGGAGGCATTAAAAGGTGTTCCCCCCCCCCCCCTCTCCCCTCCTTCCTTTCCTTTTATAAATTGCCAGGCCGATCAGCAATTTCCTTTTATAAATTCAATGATCTCGCATCATGAGATTTTTTTCTTTTCCAGGAACAGGATTCATACTTATAGTCCAAAATCATCCTCCCTCAACATTTCAAGGTGAAATTCATGTGCTTAGGGTGCATCTAATTGACCAACAAGATAGTAGTTCATGTGCTGCAGCATCATGCAATTATGTGAAAGATGCACTTCATGTGCATGAACTATTCAAAGATCACCTACGAAGGACAAAAGTTGCAGTTGACAACTCAAATCCATCTTTACCAAACATTGTTCACAACTTTCAAAGTCAAGATGATATAGTAGAAAAATTTATCATCTCTAATTTTCAAAATTTAAGGTTGTGTTTATTTCACCATGGATTCGAGATCCACGGTGATCTGAGATCCCTCCATGGATTTAAGGTCGGACCTCGCCCCCAATCCGACCTTAAATCCATGGATTTTAACATGCCGCATGGATTTAAAATTCATGCTACTGAGATCCTCGGTTTGTTTAAACTAAGGATCTCCCAAAACATGCCTTTTTATGCAGCCTCAGATCTTAGAACCAAGGCTATCAAATGCAACCTAAATGTCGCACCCACAACAGCAGCAGCATTAGTTGTACTACCACCACACCAAGAGGAATTTAGTGGAGCAAGAGAATGTAGGGAACAGCACCTAGTGAAGCCTTCAAGTATTTGTTCTGAATACTTATTCTTAGCCTAAGGTCTTTGCTATTAGGGAGTTGAATTTAGATTCATTTACTTGAAGTTTGACTCTTAAACTTATTCATTAGGGACTTTGAGTTGGTTTTATTGGATTCACTTTGATTACTATACAAGGTCAGTGGTATATCATGCTTCTCCTTGTTGATTTTTCTTGTTTTCTCTTTTATGCAACTTATGTTCATGCAACTTTTTTCATTAGGAAATATTTTTCCGATTGTTCCTGAATTTTTTAAAATTTTCATGATCTTTTACGTTTTTTCAGAATCCTTTGATATTTTAGAATAAAAAATGTGATTTTCCAGGTTATGCTATGACACATATCAAAGTCTATTGACACATATAGCGTAAAGCATGAAAACCATCAACTATTTAGGGTAATGGCCACACCCGGTGTCCACCTGCCTCAGGTGTGGCAGCCTATTTGTAGCACTTTTATTTCTGATACAAAGATGAACAGGAAGCACATGTATGGAACTAAGGCTGACAGAGTTGCAAAGACACTAAGATAATATTCATGGCATTGTGCAAGCAGCCTATTTGCACCACTTTTATGTCTGAGACTGAGACAAAGATGAACAGGACAGAGTTGCAAAGACACTAATATAATATTCATGGCATTGTGCAGAGTGGATACACCGTAGTTGAATCCTTGGCAAACAAGATTCATTCAGAAATGACTCCAGGTGTCATAGCTTCGAGCAAGTTAATTATTGTTGCCCACATTTGTCTTATATACACAGAAACATGTGACGTATTCAGAGTCTCAGACCAGTGTACAACCAACAGAGAAAAGGGTGTGAAGTACCCAAAATGAAAATCAGAATGACACAAGGACCATGAAGCAACATGTGAAAAGTGCCACGATGAAAAAAACAAACTCAAATTGCCTAGGAAGCATAAGTGGAAGTACTGATAACACAAGCAAGAAAGAAGGTAGCAGTAACACACAGAGGTACACAAATTCTTTCAATCTTACCCAGATACAATCTTTTTCTCCCTGACCCAAACAGAGGCCACATTGTTGAAGGTTCTCCAATAGAAATATTTTGTCATTTTTTTAAGGCAATAAAATCTTTCCATTATGCCCAGTAAGGTTCGAACACTCGAGAAGTTCAATTTTGTTAGAGAGATCAGAGAAGAGCTCCCATTGTCCCAAAACATGTTTCCAACAAAGAGCAAAAACACAAAAGACATATCTGACTACTTCTCGTTTCATACTTGCGAGGTGAGCTTCTGAGGTACCCCAGCGTTCAGTAAACATGTAAAACGCATTTATCTGGTTCAGAACGCTCACCTGTTCTATTTTGACCAATAAAAACAACAGACCAGCACTTATTTTCGCAACCATAGATCCACTTTACTGCCCACTTGAATGCACCAAAAAATGACATAATCTGATGCAAATTTCGGCGAACAAACAGATCATTTCCATGTTCGAGCACAATTCAGCTAGTAGACACCGATCACAGACAAGGAAAAAGATGTGCTCCAGTTAAAGGGACAAGTAATTTACCAAAGAAAACTTATAAAAAAGAAAACACAAAACCTGCAAGGGGAATACAATTCCCAAGTTGACAGTTGACACTAAAGCATAACTCACACGATTGCAGAGAAAGAATAAGAAGCAAGTCAGACTCAAAAGGTATCATTTTTTAGCAACAATCATGCTAGAATCAAGCTCCAAAATACGGATTACCCAAAAGGACAAAATGATGGACAAAGAATCCGCTAACGGGCCATACCTGCCGCTGCTGGAACTGTGGATGCTGAAGCGAGTCAAACCCGAGATGTGGGGCAGAGACTGCTGACGACGACGACGAAGGCGATGGAGATGCCGATGACGAGCGACAGGGCGGCGGATTCCGACCGTGAGGAGCGGCGCCGCCGCCGCCCTGCTGGGAGCCCTGCTGCATAAACACGGCCTACACCCTCCCTTTCCCCCCCTCTTTCTCCCAAACAAAACAAACACCCAAGGTAAAAGGATCAAAAGGATTAACGAACAAACAAAGAAGAAAGAAGCAAGAACAGAGGGATAAAGCAAAACCCTAAACGGAAGAAACGAGGAGTTCCCGGACTCCGGAAGGGAAGGAAAAAATCGGGGGAAACCCCCCAGAAATTTTTTTCCCACCGGAGAAGGTGGCGATGGGAAAAGAAATTTTTTCCACGGATCCCGACGGGACCGTCAAAACCGGCAGCCGGTTTCGGCAGGGAGCGTGGCGATGAGTGAGGAGCGGTTTTGATGGGGCTTTGCGAGCGGTTTTAGGGCAGTGAGAAGGCGGTTTCGGAAAGGGATGGTGGTATTGGGCAGAAACCCCATCAGATCTAGCTCCCTTCGCCCTCCCAGTTTTTTCGTCCGCACTCGTTCTCATTTTAACTTTTTCCCCTTTTCTTGCTTTTCTTTCCGTCGAAATTCTGATAGGGCCCCTACTTTCTTCCTAATTTTGGGAAAATGGCTACTTACTTCAAACGTTTCTTTCAGAGGCCTCCTAATTTTTTTACTTTATGTCAAATGATGAGGGTTAAGCGGGGAGTATATTAGATGATACGGTCCCTAATAACGAACCATATGTTATTGACCAAAAATGCCTATTGATTAAATGGAAAACCCTCACAAAAAGTGACATCTTCAAAAGAAATCTTGTGACAAAATTATAAAAATATTTGTATAATAAAGCGAAACATGGCTTCCCATGTTAGCAACAAATTATAGGTTTCTTGAAAGAATAACCAAGTGATCGGAAGGGCAACCGCACTATATCGTGTATATTAACCATTTTTAGTTTGATTTTAAAAGGTGTTATTTTATGGTATTGAAGAGTATTGATTTGGTTTAAAAGTTGTCGTTCTTAAGGTTAAGGTAACTTCATCTTTAACCTTGCAGTTAATATAGCTTGGTATTAACCCTTCCTTCCCCTCTCTTCTCCTCGAATAAATTTCCTTATCAAATATTTATATTTTTCAAGACCATAGTAACCCTTACTTTATAAGCTCAAATATGGGCTCCATGTTAAGTGTGTAGAAAACACAGGTGAAGCTCGTTTGGGGGAAAACCTCCTATAAACGCCAAAGTAAAAAGAAAAAATTGAAAAGGACAGAAATACCCTTCAAACTAAGTTGTGCGCAGACCCTCTCAAGGCTATTAAGATGTCGAATCCGATTCCATAAGTCAAATTGGGTCATTTGATAATTTTAGTACTGTTTTTTGGCGTTTGATATACTTAAAAACATGGATTTTAGAATCAAAATGCTCGCTTTTCCAGAAATTGAAAATTATTAAACATGTGAGGTATTTAGGTAATTATGATATTGAAACCTAGAATTTTGATCTTGTTCCAATTTCAAAAAAAAAAAATTATGATTCTGAAATTTTCATTTTCGAATCAAATTTTCAAACCATCTAACACTAATATTTTCATCTCTTCCGTTGTTATTTTCCTTTTTGACTTTGTTTACATAAAAAAATATATTCGTTAGATATTGATGGTTTCCACAGACTTCCGAGTCAACGATTGTTTAAAATCTTTTTGCTCGCCAACTCGATTCCAAAACTGGTATTATAAAACATGTTCTGACACATTAACAAAAGCAAAGCACGGTATCTCTGCACTTCGATACTTGTTTGTGATTGTTATTTATTTTAGATGAATTGAAATAAACCGCTGCTAAATGTTGTTGGATAATTAAATATTTAAAAATCATCGTTAAGCCCCCCATAATATATGAGTATTAGCAACAGGTGATGACGTAGCAACAAAAATTATGGTGTTTTTAACAATGATTTATAGAGCTTTTAGCATCCAATTTTAAATATTTAGCCATTAACAGCCTGGTCGATTTCAATTTTACTTCCTTTCACACAGTTTCTTACCAAAAGCAGTCCTTAAAATTAAAAAAAAAAAAAACACTTGTTCAATTTCCTTTTAACTATATCGTAACATTAAAATTAGAAGTTTCCTTACTAAAATAGTTATATTAATATCTTTTTCCTTGATGCTGACAAGTTATTTCGTGTCAAGTGTGGGCCTTAACCGTCGAGCCTTATGGAAACAGTACCATGTCAAATTCAAGCAACAAAATGTTTTTATTCAAGGTTTTCCAACTTACGCCTTTTCATATTCAAGCTCGCCATCTGTTAGCTAGTTACTTTTTTATATTATTTTATAGAATAGGCAGCATTTTCACTTTTCACTGATCTAAATATAATTAGACAGAAACAGACACATAAATTTTTTTTATTAATGATAGGGAAAATAAGATTTTTTTTTAAATATACAAAAACTATAGTGTGTTAATTATTATCAAATAATTCTGAAATTTTCTGTTTCATTTGATGGTGTCTGATTTTAAATCTGCACAGATTTCAAATCTTTTACACTAAACCTTTAGGCCCTATTTGATGCACAGAAAAAATCTTGTACATTGGGTGAAAATGGTATAGGCGGGTGAAGTTTAACTTGGTGAGTGTAAGATGCTTCAAACGTCGTGAAATTTCACTCGAAAAGATTGTATGAATGGTGAACTTTAATGCGGAAAAAAGTCCGACTTGTGCAGGTCGGACTTTTTCCTGCATATTTTTTTGAGAGCCATTAAGGTTCTCTTGTTCTCTCATTTTTTCTCCGCTTTTTCCTACGTCGATGCCCTTCTTCCCCTCTCCTCTCTTGTTACCTCACATGTCTCGCTCTCTCGTTCCTCTCCTCTCTCACTGTCTTTCCTCTCTCGCTCTCTCCTTCCTCTCCTTTATCACTTTTCTTTCTTCTCTCGGTGTTCTCTTGCTCTCTCGTTCCTCTCCTCTCTCGCTCTCTCGTTCCTCCTCTCTTTTGCTTTCATGTCTTCTTCGAAGAGGATTTGTAGCTTCATTTTCTTACATATTGAATGCTTACGTGCAAACCTCTGCAATTTGTTGTTTTGGAAAATCATCTTCCAATTTGTACCCATGTGAAATTGGAGGAGAAAAAAAAAACAACAACTGCTAACGGTCACGAAAAAAGACTCTCATGTATTTTACCCTGTGCACCAAATATAGTCAATTTTACCCTGCAAAAAATTACTTTGTGCATCAAATACAGTTAATTTCATCATGCACAAAACTACCTTGTCATCAAACAAAGCCTCAGATTGGAATTGGGAAAAATTTCATCATGTATTTTTTGTTAGCATTTTTTTTTCATAATAAATTGAGCTTCAGAAAAGCTCCTTCATATCCAACCATCTGTAAGGCTGCACATGAGCCGAGTCGAGCCCGAGCTTGACCAGTTCTAGCTCGACTCAGTTAAAAAAACTCAAGCTCAAGCTCAGCTCAAACTTGAACGCTTACACAAGTTAATGCTAAACGAGTTAAACGAGTCGAGTCGAGCTCCTTAGAGCAAGCTCGAGCTCTTCTCGACTACATTGAACTCGACTCGTTTAACTCGTGTAGACATTAACTCGTGTAAGCATTAACTTGTGTAAGTGTTAACTTGTATAAGCGTTTAACTCGTGTAACTTGTAAAAATTTGTTTTTACCCTAAAAATTGGTGATTCAGGGAACCGGTTTTAGCAATATATATAGAGTACTGGTGTAAGTCTAGTTGAATATAAATGAGTGAAGTTCCTAAAACTCGAACTCGACTCGTTTATCATTTTCATTATATTAGTAAGTTCAAATTCGGCTCGTTTATAAACAAGCCGAGTTCGAGTGGAGCCCAAATTGGCTAGACTCGTTGTGCAGCCCTCGTAGAATAGGAAGTCACCAGCCAGTGTCTGAACTTTCGTCTGAGGTAGGCATGTGAGCTTTCGCCAAAAGTAGGGTCTCCCTCTCTTTCCTGGTTGCTTCTGGCTCTTGAAGAAATATCGCACATTACGAGTCCATGAACGAGATCGGACCCACCCCCTACACCCTTTCCGATCTCAAAACCATGCCATGGATTCCGCCAAGCTCATGAAATTGTGGTGTTGGATAAAACGGTACTTATCGGCGAATCCGACCCTCGTATCTTAAATCCGAGGCCACGAAACGCAACTTATAAACTCAGTTTCGTTTGTTCCATCTTTGAAAACAGAAAATCGTAGATGACTTTTCCAACGTCAAAAGTCAATTTGATATATAACAGTGCAAATTTGTTTGACACCCTTCGACGCTTGGTCACTTTACAAAAGAAGCCTTTTTCCTTTCCATTTTTACCGTTACAAGTAGGATCTCCTTTTCAAAGCACAATAACATTTTGGTCATTTTGAATACCAATTCCAAAATTTCACATATTGCATGACTTTGCGATTATTTGTATTCCGCTTTTCATAGATAGGGCTGGCAATTTTATATTTTTGAAAAAAATGAAATGGACAATCTCATCATTTTGTTAAAAAAAATATTTTAGACTTTTATGAAGGAGGCACATATTATTTTATCATTTTTAGGTTGTGACACGCTTGAACACTAAAACGGGGCGGAGGGATGGGGCCTGGCAAGGTCCTTGACATTCCACCATTGCAGTTAGAATACCCTAATACTCAAGTCACCTTCACACTATACTTATACCTGAAAAAAAAATTATTTCCCTTTTTTCGTTTCATCCGTGTTTTTCTACTACCCTCAATCCTACCTCATACACATGCACGTGATATGCAGAGACTCCCACACAAACCATCAGCAGCTGCCTCCTTTGGTTTTGCTTATTAATTTTGCAACTTGCTTTTCTTTTCTTAAAAAGAAAGAATGTTGGTAGACTAACTACCTGGCAAGAGAGCTTGGGGGGTGTTAATTAAAAGGCATTCCACGATGATGGAAACTGGAAATGTCATATATGACAAACGGCCTGCTCCGATACGGCATAGCCCATTGCTTGCGTGTTTCTGGAAATGTTATGCAGGGGGAGGGCATTGTTCATGGAAGCGGAGCCAGGTTTCTTTTTTCTTTTTAATTACTAGGCATTTGAGAAGCCACGTTTAGTACGAGTATCCTATCCTAAGTAATTTTTAAGTCATTTATGAGTTCATCTAGGGGTGGAGCCAGGTAGGCCTGGAGGAGACTTGGCCCCAGCCTGCTCCACCCCGCCATGTATTTTTTTTAAAATAAATTATATATATATATTTTTTTTTTGAAAATTTATGTTTTGGTTCTTGTTAAAATTTTAAAATATAATTCAACATTTCTCATGAAAAGTTCATAGCTCCACTCCTGTGTTCATCCATCTATTGAACTCTTTCATGGGTTGGTGTGGATTACTGCCAGCATGGAAGCTACTCTAGCTGTATGATGTTCTTTTCTTATAATGTTCTTGCATCTTCTGGACACATCGTATTTTGAATTGCGTGGTACTCTAATAACGAATTTTCAAACCCTCATACTTCCTTTTTTGCTTCATTGAGTTGAGACTAATATCCTTCCGATATTCTTAATTTGGTACCCGTACTTGAGTTAAAGTTGGCAACCCCTTCCACACTTCCCTTGCAAGTTCACCGCATTGCACTACTAACAAAGAGAAAGCCGATCTAAAATCTAAGGTTCGTAGGTTTAAACAAAAGGTAGAGGCCCAACCTGTGGCGGCATCGGATTCGGACCTCACAAGATCCTAAGGGGCTATTTGATTACTCGGATTGCAATTTTACAGATATAATATGAATAAGACGTGGCATGTTTTTATGGATGTGGCAAAACATCAATGGTAAAAACCTCGATTCATCAAACTAAAGATCTCCGTTCAAACTAAAGATTCACGCTTAAGAACTTTATTTTACTTTTTTGGTATTAATCAAATGCCAGATTTTAAGATAAAAATGAAGGGAGGGAAGTGTGATTTTAAATCAGCAGCTTTTAAATTTTAAATATCTCAAATCCAAAGCTATCAAGCGTACCTTAAGCGATATAGGGATTCAAAGCAATTGGATTCGACAAAAAAAAAGAAAAGACTATGTTTGTTAGTATTCAATATTTTATTTTTTAAAATTTTAATAGAATAAAGAAAATGTGGCTATGTCTGTAGTTTTGAATGGAAAACAAATCTACAAGGCATCACTACTAAAACGTTATTTTTACCAACGTTGGACTTTAAATGTAGGTGAAGATTAATTTTTACCAACGTCTAGAAGATGGTATGGTTAAAGTAGCCTTAGCCACATGTCACTAACATGTCGTTGAAGTTGAACTTTTATGATGTTAAGCTTGAAAACGTCCAAAAAAAACTTTTTACCAACATCCACTTCACATACGCCAAAATCTCTCTCTCTCTCTCTCTTCCAATGAAAGACTGCTTGGAAATTTGCTCCTTTTTTATTGCAACGAGAATATGCTTCATGCATCCATGCGTTGTCTATAGACTGGGAAAACCAGAAGGCCTGCACACACACCCCTTCACCAGTCGAGCAAACTGGTGGCCTCCCCCTATACTGCAAAAGCGAAAAGCCACACGAAAAAACTGTCAGATCCTTTCTTATTCAACTTCACACCTGCCGAATAGATCTCTGCATTTGAGAGCCAGCCTGCCCATCTCTGCACATGAATTTGAAACCTACAGACGATACGCCACCACGCCAGTGTAGCAACCAGCTTCCCCTTCTTCAATTCGTTGGTACCTCGGCAACCCAAATAAAATATGGGCACCGGTAGGGGATCCTGACCCTCTCTCATATTTTTAAAATTTAAGAAAATTTACATGTAACATACAAAAATTTTAGTTTAAGCTATATAAAAAGTTTGAAAATTTATTTTTTTTGGTTCTTATTAAAATTTTGAAACTGTAGTTCAACCTTGTAACAAAGAATTTCTGACTCCACCCAGCTTCAGTTGTCCATTCTTCGTATGCAACAGATTGTGCCCATCTAGCCAAATCAATCATCTCGCTGCCCCTAGTAGTATCGAACGTGGACTATGAATGGCAGATTTTCCAGCGCAACGCTTAAGAAGTGTAAAAGCATAGAGACGATAGGCCTGGGCATCGGGCCGGCCCGATAGCCCAGGGCCTCAGCCCGGCCAGGACCCGGCCCGGCCTGGACCCGGCCCCTTTCCCCCGCCCTCCGTCGCGCTCTGAGAGTCTGATGGAGGAGGAGGGGAAGGGAGACGGTCCAGACGTTGGAGGATGGAGAGGGAGAGGGAGAGGGAGAGGGGGGAGCAGAGAGGGAGAGCGAGAGTCGGGCCGGGCCGCCGCCGGGCCAGGTTTTCCCCGGCTTGGACCCGGGTCCGATCGGGCCGGCCCATTGCCCAGGCTTAAGAGAGAGAGAGAGAGAGAGAGAGAGAGAGAGAGAGAGAGAGAGAGAACACAAGCAGTTACGTGGCTCTGTCAAGATCGACCTACGTCCACGACAATATTCCTCTCCTTAATAATTCTGGTAAGAATGAATTCTCTCTTCTTACAACGACATAAATTTTTGAAGAGGAAAGAAAGCTAAATAGGAATTTTCAAGCTGGTCTATCGAGATCGGATATTTTTGGATCTTCATTGAGAAATTGAATTTCTTTCCTTTTGAAACAAATTTTGGACGTTGGAGCATTTGTTGCTTTCCTCTTTTGAGTGTCAATCTCATTTCTTCCTTATTGGACTTGGTCTAAGCAATTTGATTTATGTTGCAATATTGGCAAGAGCGATGGATGAATAGGATTGGCAACCTTATCTTTAACATGCCCCTTCGATCCAATCTCCATTTCAAGGACGTTTAGCATTTCCTTGAGATAATAAAATCTTGTTCCTGGTAATGACTTAGTAAAAATAGCAACTAATTGGTTTTCTAACTGAACATATTTAATCTCACTTATATTGTCTGCCACCTTTTTTCTAACAAAATAATAGTCAATTTCTATGTGTTTTGTTCGTGTATGGAAAACTGGATTTACGGCCAAGTATGTTGCTCCCATGTTGTCGTACCATAGAATTGGTTTCTTAGTTTGACTTCCCAGATCTTTCATCAAGTTATTCAGCTGTATTACTTCTGAAAGAGCTCCTGCAATGGACTTATACTCTACTTATGTGCTAGATTTAGCTAATGTCTGTTGTTTGGTAGATCTCCAAGATATGATAGTGTCCAACTTTTGTAATATAGCCACTAGTGGATCTTCGGTCGTTCGGGCACCCAGCCCAATCTGCATCAGAGTAAGCACATAAAACGAAAGAATTGGGTTTTGATATCACAAAGCCATGCTGCATGGTGCCTTTAAGGTATCGTAAAATTCTTTTGACATGAGTCCAGTGAGTTGAAGTGGGCTGGTGCATGAACTAGCAAGCTTTATTCATTGCAAAGGCAATATCCGGGCGTGTTAAAGTGACATACTGAAGAGCTCATAGATTTGTCGGTACTGAGTTTCATTTTCCAATTTTTCGCCATCGAGTTTGGATAGAGGAATATTTGGAGCAGCAGGCATGACACAAGATTTTGCATTTTCCATATTTGTTCGCCTTAAAATATCTCTAATATATTTTCCTTGTGAGAGAAAAATTTTGTTCTTTTGATGTGACACTTCAATGCTTAAGAAGAAATGTAATTTGCCAAGATCTTTTATAGAAAAGGCTTGTCAGACTATGTATAATCCTTTGAATTTTCTAAAGGTTATTTCCTTTAATAATTATATCATCCACATATATAAGTAAGAAGATGATTTTATCTTGTGTTTTTCTAACAAAAAGTGAAGTATCAACTAATGACTCATTGGACCAATTTTCAAGAAGATATCATTTGAATCGTATAGTGGTAGGTTTTATCACTGGACTGTATGTGTCAGAATAATCATCAATTCCTTCCTTCTGGCTATAACCTTTGGCTAGAAGTCTGGCCTTGTAAAGAGCAATGGTCCCATCTGAACATCTTTTGATTTTAAAGACCCACTTACATGCAACTAGATTAACTCCCTTAGGTGGTGCGACAAGGTCCCCAGTTTGATTTTTGTAAGGGGCGTCAATTTCACTTTGCATCGCTTCAATCCATCGTAGGTCTTTTAAAGCCTCCTCAAAACTTTCTGGTTCTCGTTCTTCCAGATATGTAGTAGCCATGTAAACCTTGGGTCGCCTAGTTCCATTTTGGGACCTTGTGATCATGAGTTGAGTCCTACTTGAAACATCAATGGTGAAATCAGGAGGAGATTGATCAATAGCATTTTCTTGAATTCCATGATTATAAGTATGACTTTCATCAATTGAATTGGTCAACTGGTTGTTTTGAGTTTGATCTTCTTCCCATGAATTTGGACCGGGTAAGAATATATATTTGGATCCATTTGGATCAGACCTTGCTTTCTTGAAGTTGTCTTCTTTTTGAGTCTGAACTGAAGGCATGTCTAGATGATTGAAAATCCATTTTCCAATGTCTCTTTCAGTGGTAAGAGAACCACATCTATGAACCAAGAAATTGGTCTCATTGAAAACAATGTGTTTGCTAATAAAGACCATGATAGTAATAGGATCCAAACATATGTATCCTTTATGACATGTCCCATAGCCAAGAAAGACACATGCTTTGGATTTTGGAGAGAGTTTGGACTCTCTATATGGCACAAGAAAGGGATAACAAGTACATCCAAAAACTCGAAAATAATCATATTGAGGAACATCTTTGAATACAATTTCAAATGGATATTTATTTCCGAGTTCTAGACTAGGCAATCAGTTGATGACGTGAACTGCCGTTCTCAAAAAATCAACCCAAAAATGCTGAGGAAGAGATGCATGAACCATCATACTTAAAACTGTCTCAACAATACGACGATGTTTTTTCTCCATAACGCCATTTTGTTAAGGCATGTGGGGGCAAGAAAGCCATCTTTTTATTCTATTTGAGCTGAGAGAATTTGAGAAATCATTTCTTAGAAACTCGCCACCAGAATCGCTATGAAAATTTTTTGTCTCATGTCCAAATTGTTTTTCCACAAGCACCTCAAAATTTTGAAAGCATGGCAGCGTGTCTGATTTTCTAACAAAGGAAAAAATCCAACTAAAACATGAAAAATCATCCACAATCAATAGATAATATTTGTAGCCTTCTCTAGAGCATATTGGGACAGGTCCTCAAAGATCAGCATGAAGTAAATGAAGAAGATGAATGCTAGTACTTAAACTAAAATCAAATGGCGGTCAGTGCATTTTAGCCAAGACACATCTGGAACAAAAATCAAGTTTACTATCATCCAAAGGCACATAATTATTTTTCTTAAGTAAATTCAATGTCGTCAAGTGAGAATGACCTAGTCGTTGGTGCCAAAGATTGAATGGAAGGCTTCTAGAATGCTGGGTAATAAGAGCACGCTTGGTTCCTTTGCTGGCTTCATGAGTCCATATGTATAAACCATCCTTAGTGTGAAGAGCTGCCCCTGTCTGCAAATCTCTAACAACAAATCCATTAGCATCAAATTCCACCAAGCACTTGTTGTCTTTTGTAAAACCAGAGATAGATATAAGATTTTGGCTGATCATTGGCATATGCATTGCATTCTTTAACTGAATGGAACGAGAGATTGAGTTGAGAAATATGTTACCGATATGAGAAATTGGAGCCTTAGCACCATTGCCTTCAAGAACTCATTCTCCACCTTAGTATTCGACTTTGTTTTTTATGGATTCATCACTATAAGTCACATGGTGGGTTGCACCACTATCAGGGTACCAAGCATTGTTGCAACCTCCGTTTAGAGCCATGGCCATAAAGACCTTAGGTATGTCATAGCACGTCCGCGCAGTATGATTTCTAACCCACAAAATTGACATATAACCTGCTGATTTTCAGAATTCTTTTGCCCTTGAGAGCTTTATCTAGCAGGGTAAGAGTTTCTTTCGGGGCTATGGCCACTACGATCCCATGACCACTATAGCTTCCACGACGACCATATAAAAAAAGTAGTTGCTGAAGATTCAACTTGGGCAAGACTTTTAGGAGCAAGTAATTGAAGTCGACGCTCTTGATTAAGCAAGAGATCATGTAACTTGGAAAAGGTGGGTAGAATTTTGGACATGGTGACTGTTGTAATAAAACTCTCACACTCACTTGATGTGCTGTTGAGAGTATGCAAGACCAGATCTGAATCAGTTACTATTTCATTCACAACTCTAAGAGAATTAACCAAAAACCTCACGTTGTTGAGATATTCTAGCATACTTTTGTCATTCCTTTTAATATTTTGCAAATCTCTCTTTAATTGAAAGATACAAATATTTGAATGAGATGCATGAGCCTTATCCACGCCCCCCCAAGCTTCATGAGCCATTTTATATGAGATAATTTCAGTGAGCATAGATTCAGTAATGGTGGACAATATCCAACTTAACGCAAGATGGTCAGAGCGCTTCCATTTGATATACTCTGGATTTATTTCAGTGGAGTTATCATTCAATTTTTTTTAGGTGGAAGAGCCATCAACATAGCTTAATAAATCTTGGCTATACATGGCACTCCGGAGTTGCGGTTTCTAGAGGAGATAGTTGTTTTCATATAGCTTGACAGATACAAGGCTTGCAATAGCATTCTATTGAGGACTGATGGTTGCCATAGTAGATTGCTGAAGCGAATGTGGCTCTAATACCATGTAAAAGTATAGAGATGTGTGTGAGAGAGAGAAAGCACACACAAGCAGTTAAGTGGTTCAGTCAAGATCGACCTACGTCCACGACAATGTTCCTCTCCTATACAATTCTGGTAAGAATGAATTCTCTCTTGTTACAATAGGATTTTTCAAGCTGGTCTATCAAGATAAGATATTTTTGGATTTTGATTGAGAAATTGAATTTCTTTCCTTTTGAAACAGATTTTGGCATCTTCGGACGTTGGAGCGTTTGTTGCTTTCCTATTTTGAGTGTCAATCACATTTCTTCCATATTGGACTTGATCCAAGCAATTTGATTTACGTTGCAATATTGGCAAGAGTGATGGGTAAATAGGATCGGCAACCTTATCTTTAACAAGAAGCAGGACACCAAAACTATGAATTTAGATAAATAGTTATTTTTTATTTTATAGGATAAGCATGAGGTGCGGTGGTTGGTGAAAGGATGTAATGGTTAATTTGGGGAACGGCGACTCCAGAGAGGAGAGTTTAATAGACAATATGGATCCCAAGAATGGTGTACATACTACAAAAAGATCATGCATCAGTGACCTGTGGCGGGACGGCCGTAGGGGAAAATGCACTTCTAAGTTCTATCGGCGTTGGTCATACTTTCACCGATGCGTATAGAGGTTGGCGATCATATTTTTACCCACTTTTAATCATACGATGGTGATACCCGAAGTAACCATGCACGTCGATAATAATCCTCACCTACTCTTGCCGACGATGTTTAACGACGTGTTCTTACTCGTTGGTAATAGTTTTAGTGATGTCCTTTGGACGTCGGCAATACTTTTTCTCACATACAACAAGATCGCACGTCGATAATAATCCTCACCTACTCTTGCCGACGATGTTTAGCGACGTGTTCTTACTCGTTGGTAATAGTTTTAGTGATGTCCTTTGGACGTCGGCAATACTTTTTCTCACATACAACAAGATCCATACCGATGCCTAGACAGAATATGTCGGGAAAAGCTTTCATCGACAAAGGTTTTACCGATACCCGAACAAAACATCGATAAAAATTTTACACACTTGCCTCACCTTTACGGAAACTTTTGATGGTCTAATAGACTTATTTTTTGTAGTGACAGTTTATACACACAGGAAAAACTCTTGCTAGTACTGTACCCCTCTGTGGGGTTGAGAAATCTATTTTGCTATGTCTTCCACATGTTCTGTTTTCGCTCTCAATCTTTTCTTTAGCAGACTTGATCAAAGAACGCGCGATACTCATTCTGGACGTTGCTTCTTCAGAGGAATGTTGCTCCTTCAGTGGAATCAGCGCCAACATTGGGTGGAATCAGCGCCAACATTGGGTGGAAGCAGAGCCAAGCTAAGGCAGAAACAGGAAGAGATAACCATTCATAATCAAGTCGAGACATAAAGCTGTTGAAGGTAGACGGTGTGTGCATATTCGTGATTAAAGATAAGAGAAATCAAAACCAGAAAAGAAAAACTTACGATTTATTCCTGTGTTGCTTCTGCTAGTGTATGCTGTTTTATTGTCATTACCATACTGCTCTTCCTTTGTCTCTGCTCTTCAATCTTGTGGTTGCATGTTTTTTCCTTTCTTCATCGTCTCTCGGTTTCCTGTATGCTGCTACCATCATTGTCGTTCTGTTCTAAGTGTTGAGTTTCCTTGCTTAAATTTGCTGTGTTTCTCCATTGCTGCCTCTGCTGTCTGTTATACCTCTCTGTTGAGCCTGTTTCTTTCTCTTTTTTTTTTCCCGTTCACTCTCTACAAAATTGAAAAAAAAGGGACTAGCATTTTTTGCGTAAATAGTTTAAAACTACTCATTCATTGTAGCATCAGTTTTCAAACTATCTAATTTTTGCAATTTCTGAATTTTGTCATAGGTTATCGGTCCTCTATCTTTCAGAAGCAAAAAAAAATTTCAAAGTTATCACTTGAAATTGATTGTATGGAGAGTTTCCATTCCAAGATCCCTATCAATCTAATATGGTTGACCGAGTTTTTGAATTCATCAAATCAACTACCTAATCAAGTTGTCGTGTTTTCCAAACTAAGTCAAATTTTCATGTTTTCAGCTGTTAGCCTAGGTTCAATCCGATTAGTATCTAATTTTGTTTTCTCTCATGCTCCAAACATACTTAGGATTTTGTAACATGCCCTAACTCAGTCTATGGTATTTCGGCTTGCTGAACTTAATTTTAATGTTAGCTTATATTCTTGTTATTAAGCATGTTGTGTTTGATTCTTAATATTATAACGATGCTTTCGATTTCTAATTTACATTTGAATTCATTAAAAGGAATTCAAGTTGGCTCTATATGTGCCTCTAGACAATAGTCATTGCATGTATGTTCATGATCTAGCTTGGCTCCTACATATGTTCAGATTTCAGATCTCACTTTGGATTTTAGATCTCACTTTGGATCTCACTTTGGATTTTAGATCTTAAAACTTTAGATTTCAGAGCCATGTTATTACAAGTTTGGATTATAGAACCAAACTCAGATCTCAACTTTAGTCGACCCTAGATCCAAAACCTAATCTAACACTTTTAGTTTTAAATCGTTGAATTGGATTACTGATAGTGGATTCAGATTTTTCCTGAATTAAACTTGAACTCATACTTGAATAACAATGTTTCAGATTTCAGATCATAGATCTCCTTAGGTTCTCATCTTAAAAAAACACTTGAAACCGGATCTCAACTCTATCTGGACTTAGTTTCACATGCATTCATATTAGATGTTGGATTTGTTGCATGGATTGATGTGATACAAATAATGAATTGAGTCTTTGGATTCCATTAAATTAACTTAACTTCTATGGTCAACATAAATACCATAAGACCTGAACACATCGAAAATAAGGATATACGATGAAGAACAGTCCTTTCTTTGATGACACCAACTATTTCTACCCTAACTGGGAAGGTCGCAATAGGAAGAAAAATTATTCCATACAATTTCACCATCATCACCATAAGTGTCTGAACAAAAAAAATTTAACACACACCAAATAAAGACAGAAACATAACAAAAAGGATCAATCCTCCTAGAAGACTTGCCACCTTAAAATTCTAAATATTTAATGAGGTTAGAGAAAACAATGTGATCGCTGATAACATGATGTACATATATTAGCTTTTCAGCATGGTTGGCATGCATATGTATATGTCACCTTATCACAAGAGCAAGGAAAACAACCATCATTTTATCAAAGTACCATAAATGTAAACATTTATTAGAATACAACTTTCACGACTGATTAAGATCATATGAATATTAACAATATAGGGAAACCATAGTGAGCTTTCAATTGCTCTGGAGGTGAGTTTTATTGACCGAACCATTTAAACTGATTGACTTATCCTTTTATGTGATTTTTTACCGATTGGCTTCTAAGTGTCCATAAATGGAAACCTAAAAGTTTTTGATGGAGGCTTAATAAGTGGTTAGAGAATTGATGAACTAACAAATTAATGCTTGTACCCAAGCAAGCACATTTTTCTTTCACTTGCATCAAAAGCATATTTCACAATCCTATGTTATACATGAGGAAGTGCAACTTGACCAACAGCTATCCTATCCATTGGGTGCTACAAACAAATCAACTTCTTAGCTAAAGGACCAAATGGGCTTGATGCAACAAACCAACTCAAGACTGCTTCTGGGGAAGATATATATATATATATATATATGTGTGTGTGTGTGTGTGTGTGTGTGTGTATCATTGTGGGCACTACTCATATTATTGAGAAGTTTCTAAGCAGGGTGGGCATGTAGTCACTTGTGCCTCAACATGGCTCAGCCACCAAGTGAAAATATGTGATGACTCATTTTCCGTTGCACTGCTCTGCAATAACATAAAAGGTTGAACAATCAACAAAGATTTCCATTTGAAAGACCCAACAAAATACCTTTTTCAGAATCCATTGCTACTGAGAAGGAAGCTATTGCATCCCAAATTTATTGTTTCATGTATGCCATTGTACTTGGCATTTAATGCATCGAACCCATAACATGATTTAAGTTGTTAAGAAAAGCCTGAAAGAAATGGTTGGACTTGCAATTGACAAACAAAAAAGAAAAAAAAAAGAATCTGAATTTTAACTTTATGTGAGGACGGGCCTGCACTCTATACTCCATAGTGGTGAACAGAAAAGTTTAAAACAAATTCACAGAGATAAACAAGTCAACTGCTTTTGATCCTTAGCCACATCATTTAAAATTCCAACAGCAACATGTTTTCCAATTAATTTATGGAATTTGTCCATGATTTTCTATGGAAATCACAAGAATTTGTCTCAATGTTCTACTAACATGGAGGTTGTGAAGAGCATAAAAACATTCTACATACGCCTGCAACAAGATAAAAAATATATGAATAATATACAAATTTACAATTAATCAACAAAGCTTATAGAAATATAAAATTATGTTCAGCACAAATCTTATATATATATATATATATATATATATATATATATATATATATATATATATATATATATATATATATATACACACACACACACACACACACACGGCATGGGTAAGAGATACAAATTAGACCAATCAAAATTAATTATTAAAATACTGTTTTACAATCTAACCTTATAGAAATGATTTTAAGAGTGTTTTGGTGAGAAACATATATTGAGTTAGCCGTTTTCTTACTTAAATTATGTTTTTAAATAATAAAAAATGAATGGCTCTTATAACATCAAAACTTTGATAGTAGAAAGATCGATTTTTTTTACAAAAATGACTTGAATGAAAAAAATGATTTGTCTTAGATTAGTGTTTATAAACACAATAGAAGGTTCACATTTTCTTTTAAACACTTTAATACAAATATAAGAGATCTGGTTTTTATATCCAAGTGGTTTGGTATCTACCAATCAGTCGTGTTTGCTTGGGACATACTTTGACTGTAGAGGTCTGGCTTAGACTGGAAGTTGTCCAGTCTATATTGATGCAAGTGTCTCTAATCTTCTGATGCTGCAGTGGACATGAAGGCATTTAATTTTGCTTGCATCTCAAATTCAGTCCAAAGGTCAAAAAAAAAAAAATCACTCTACTGTAAAGGTCTTGCTACTAATTTCTAGTTATCTTTTCCATGAGATCAAGAACCTCAAGCCTTTGAATAATTCGACCAAAGACTGTTTACTGTTCCCCCTGGCATTATACAAGAAATGAACAGCAAGGCAGACAGGATTAATCTCAGCAGCTAGTATCTCCATCTTTGTATATATATGAAATGGATGCTTTTAAATATGACAAACCGGTGCAAGCAAGAAAAATTATGATAAGATCCTGAAGGCAGATGGACATGAACAGGTTACATTGGGAAAACTTAAACAAAAAAAAAAAAAAAAAGACAAGCGGCTAATATTTAGTTTATGTAGTTTCTGGTAACCCAAAGATTGAAATTCTTGAGCTTTCACAAGATACTGAACTTCCTTCCAATCATTCTTGAGGTGGGTGACCAGGTTACTCTGAATTAACTTAGACTGCTTTTGATATTCTCAATAATATTTTGGCAATAGTCATAATCTTTTAATCATTGATAGTAAGCTTTGAACCACCAGGAGATCCTCAAGATTGAATTTAGATCAATTGCCGTTCGGCGGAAATCAAATAATAGGGTGAGGGGGCGCTAGAGAGGCAGAAGCGGCAAATCGCTTCGTCAAGCCAAGCCGATACGATAGGGGAAGGAAGCGGCCCCCCATTTCATAGCGCGTCGCCCCCTTCCCTTCGGGGAACGCAAGTTTGATAGAGGATTGGAGAGGAGAGGTGGAAGAAAGGGCTCGGGAAGGGTTGAGGAGTCTTTGTGCGAGCGTGTAGTGAGTGTGTCAATGTATGGAACGATGGATGGCACTGTTTAAAGCTAAGATGGGAAGATGTGGTGTCAGACAAAGAGGAGATGGCTATTGACATATAGTTTCCTAATTGGCAATAACGCAACTGCGGTTTTTGAAATCTAATACGACACCATGTTAGAACTACTAAAAGCAAATTATGTAAAAAAAAAAAAAATCAGATACTTGAAGATAAATTATCCATACATGATCATAGAGGCGTTTCCAGCAATGGTAAAACCCCATCCTTGAAAGCTTTTCCTGAAAATAAAACCAGAAAGAAAAGGATATCTGATGTTTAATGTGAACATAAAACCTGAAAGAAGGTGTCTACGTCGAACAAACAAATGACTTTCCAGAAGAACACGTATTAGAAGGAAATGAGTGAAAGCATTGATATATGGCAAAGATGGAAGGACATGGATAGAGAAATAGAGAGAGAGAGAGGGAGTTGTCGAACGAGAATAATTAAGAAAGACTTTAAGCTAATATAGATATCGACATCAAGAAATGTAATAGAAAAGAAACAACATAACTCAAAAAAGGCGGCCAGAAAAATTAAGAGAAAAGATCGTAAATGGGTATATTGAATGGCGTGTCAACGTTCTCATCCGAAGTAAAAACATTTGATTTTTATTCCACGTTCTTAACCTTTCCCATATTTCTCTTTCCTTGTCCCTTGTATACATCTTCATCAACGACGATGGTACTAGACGATGAAAACAATGATGACGGAGATGACGATGCAGGACAAAGATGAAGATGTTGCATGTTCGTGCTGGGTGGCTTTCGTCACCGTGATTTCAAAAGGAACTCATGCAATAAGATGATTACCTGATGGACTTGGAGGATGTTCAACCTTTGAGCCTAAGGACAAGCACTTAGCTGGTGCCTCTGTCTGCTGTAGGAGGATGGCCGTGCAGTGGCATTATCTACCTACAACAGACTCTGGTGGATAGCAGACAATGAACCTTAGCCTCTCTCTCTTTCTCCCTCAAATCCTCTCGATTTCTCCAACGATCGCCTGTCATCGTGGCTTTGATCCACTCCATCCATTGATCCACTCTGTCTCTCAAACCTTCTAAAGCCCTCTCTCTCTCTCTCTCTCCCCCAATGTTCATTTATCATTGCCGTCTGCATGCCCGCCCCACTGTGCTCATCTCATCTCTCAAATATAGTGTGGACCGAATGTATTTTAACACCCCGCACCTGTTTTAAGTAGGCATGAAGTACTCGTTTTATCTGAAGGAAGAACCCGCACAGCTGAGTAGGGTGCTACACTCAGAAGGCCGATATATTGGGTGTTACAATTAATCTTTGTCCAGAAGCAACTGTTCACGGTAAATCTTGTCCATTTTACATTTGCTTTACAACTGAAGCAATATGGCCTTTTACGTGCTTAATTTTTTCATCAACGAAAATCAGGTAACTATGCCAACAGTTGCTTATTACGCATGTGATTGCAGGTAATCTTTGTAATTGTAAACTTTGTTTGCATTCACATGCCTACAGACGAAGCCAACTTTTTTAACGATATGTTCAATTTCTAATGCAGGTGAGACATATCCTAGAAGTCCGTCTTGGTGGACAATATGTTTTTTTGTTAATGATACATTTGGAAAGTGTTCATCTGATCAAACTATAGTTTTTATGTATTTGTAGCTGAATGATTGAAGATTTGGATGTATTTTCAGCAGACCTTGTTGTTCATAATGTTAAGTATTGCCAACGAAATGTTCCCTAACTGAGTGGTATAGCCGGATCCATCGTTTGATCCACCATTAATGTATGGTTTTCTTCGCTTATGAATTACTCCTTTTCTTCCTTGGCATGTTATTAGATGCTTGGTTCGAAAGTCGGCAATCAGTTGATCTAAGTTTTCTCTTCTGGTGAATAATCTATGCATTATTATTGTGGCGTTCGGTGATGTCAATGGCTTGGTGTCTGACAGATGTGGTCAATAGAATCATGATACCGAAAAGTGAAAAGTACATGGGACGAAGACTGATATAACACTAGCAGTTACTGGTTCGTAGTAGCTTGCAGCTTGTTTGCTTGTAAACTTTGTTGTAACTATTTATCGGATTGAAGTCCAACTGCATAGGAAAATCTCTTATTGTAGTGAACATCTCTTTTTCTGTGGTGACTTCTTAATATTGTTTTCCTATGGCACATTCAATCAGTTCCTCTCTCTCTAGGGACTACTGAGACTATTAAGTCATCTTGTTCATCTTGTTATTGCATAGAATTAGGATAACTAATGGATGTGCTTTTGCTATTTTACTTTCGAGGTTCTTCATTGCCAAAATCTTTATTTTCGATGCTCGATTTACACAATTGTCTTACTTTGTTTGTATCGTTAATGACAGTCATTCTGCAAAATCAAAGCTGAATGAGCAGAAAACTCATGAGGCAAATTTTGACAAACAAGATTTTAATGAAGAAGAGCTAACTGACAGAAAGCAGAAAATGGAACTTGAATGGCTCAATAAAGCCCTTGAACCAGCGATGCATGTGTATAGGTGGGCTTTGCCTGTAGGTCTAGCAATGATCTTGTTGACTGCTATTTTTTTGGTCTTATGAATGGATCAGGATTGAACCCTGCAAACAGCTAATTATAGCTACTTAGAACCATCAATTTGATACAAATATCTGCCTAGATTTCCATTTGGAAGTTCCACTTTTAAGCATTCATGCTGGTTAGCTTATTCCTTTAGGAATATATCTAGGGAATACTTCTACTGGAAGTGATGAAGCTTGCCACCAGAAATTGTATACATGTATTATCTGAGCAGGTTTTAGCAGGTTGTATACATGCATTTTCCTTTTCCTGGTGGGTTTTAATTAAGTTTGCATTTAGGGCTGCACAAAGAGCTCGAGCTCGAATTCGACTTGAACTCGAGTCGAGGTCCCTAACACAAGCTCGAGCTCGACCCGATTACACAAAGTCGAGCTCGAGCTCGACTCGCTTAACTTGTTTTCACATGAACACCACAGGACAATAACAACAAAACAGAGATGAAAAAAATGTAATCGGTCTGCATATTACACAATGATGTAAAAACAACAACACACGAAAATGAGAACAACAAATTTACTATCAATAACAACAAAATAAAAGTCATTAGAAAACACGACAAGATTCAACACACAGAAGCCATACTCGTCCGTCCACCAGAATATGAATTCATTTGAAAGCCACAAAAAAGACAAAAGCAATAAACCAAAAAAAAAAAAAGAGGGAGAAGATAAACCCTAACCGGGAGTCCGGGACAAAGGTCACGCGGCACCGACCACGCAAGCGAGACTCAGGCGCTTCTTCTATTTTTCAGCATAAAAATCAGACCAAGAGGCATGAGGCAAAAGCATTGAAAAAGGGAAAAAAAATGAAAACCCAACAGAAGAAGAAACGATTCAAGAAGAAGAAGAAGAAGCACCTGCCGCCCACCGCCCTACCGGCTGCTCTGCTGCGGGCTGCCGCGCTTCGTGGCTTCACCCCTTCGGCCTTCCCCTTCTAGATGGAACATGGAAGACCGAAGGCCGTGGACGTTGGTCCTCTCTCGTGACCTCGTCTTGTCTGGTGGTCGTGGTCGATGGAAGACGATTTCGCGGTCGTGGTCGATGGAAGAGGGAAGATGAGAAATCGAGAAGAGAGAGAGCAACCAGAAGAAATTCAAGACGTGAAGGGAAGATTGGCTTTCGACATTTCATTTTAACTTTTAACCGTAAACCGGTGAACCGGTTTGTGCGAGTCGAGTCAAGTTTAAACGAGTCGAGTTCGTGCAACTCCAACTCGACTCGTGTAGCGTTTCGAGTTTAATGGGTGAGCTCGAACTCGACTCATTTATAAATGAGTCGAGTTCGAGTCGAGCTTTTCCGGGTGAGTTCGAGTCGAGCCCGAGTTGGTTCAACTCGTTGTGCAGCCCTATTTACATTTCATGATCGAGACTTGGTGGCTATTTCACCAAGGACTTTTTTCTTAGACATTCTTTCTTAACAGAATACAACGACGTCTGCTTGTGTGGCCTTCATTGACCAAGTGACCATTGATTTTCTACTTTCTTTTCCAGATATGATATAAACTTTTGAGTATTAAGACTGTTGTTACTTGATCATGATTCCACGTAGATTGGTTTCAGCCTTTCTTTTTTTTCCTTTATTTCATCTATGCTCCTTTTTTCATAGTATTTTTAATATTTCCTTTAGGTACTGTTTTTCTTAGAGTTTTGTTAATATCCTTTAATTGGTTGTTTATGTGAAAATGTAATATTTTGTGGTGCCTTTTGCATTACTGTTTTATTTGATAAATTAAAAATGCAAGTCCTTTGCCCTCTCTCAAAGGCTCATCCAGGCCTTCATCACCCTCCTCCACAACAGGGTTGATGTCCTCCTTAATTCTTTTGTCATCAAGGCATCTCTCTCTCTCTCTCTCTCTTTGAGTTTTTCATCTATGGAAGTAAGGAACATCTCATGCTTTTCTATTTATTTTCTTTTATGAAAATTACATTTTCTGTTCATTGCTCAATAGTTTAAAACTCTTTATCCTTTTTAGTTGCCAAGAGATGTTATATTAGATATCCTTTTTAGTTGCCAAGAGATGTTATATTAGAGACTAGCTACTCAATTGCCAATTTCATCTAAATTAATGAACCACTCAAGCCATATGTTTACTCATAAGTCATAATAACTTCCCATAATAAGATCCAGCGAAGATATGAAGATAGGAATGAGAGTAAATAGTTATATGTGCAGATGAGTAGTCGAGTACCAAGTCTTTCCTTGGGTGTTGTCACTTATCCTACTCACCTTTAATCAACAAAAATCCATATTTAAAGTACTTTCAGATTGGCAATTGTTGGGGACAATTCAAACTGATCTCAGCACTGCGAGGGTGCACTTCTAGGGCCACCTAATAATTGAACCCCAAACACTTATATTAAATGAGCTTTATCATTCATGGTTGTCAATCATTTGGCTTAGCTTTTTAAGCGGGTTAATCTTACAAGCTTGGATCTACTTTTTCTTTCACTTTATAAAGCAAACCTAAGGAAAAGTGAAATTCTTGTTTATACCCTAAATCATATAAGTGGCCATTTGTTTGGTGAAGGTACTGTATCAGTATTATAGACACAAGCATGCATCTCTAATATGATAAAGCATCCTTGAATTATAAGTTCTTTTTGTTATGGTAGAAAAATTTGTCTTATGGGTAACTTTTGTAGTATAAACTTGTTAATTCAAATTTTAAACTTCACCTTTTTTGTGCAAGATATTTTTGATGTTTTGTTGGTTCTATATTTGATGTCTTGATGGCTTTATGTCTAGTAGCAGCCTGAAGCTCCCCTTGAGACTAAATGCTTCATCAGCTTTGGATTCTGTACAAGTATAAATTGACACAAGTAGTTCATTTTGTACAGGTGATAGTTAGTTAACATATACAGTTCTTTTGTGCTTCACGCTCACACCCCTTATTTCAATTTAAGTTAGATTAGTTTGTTACTTAGATTGGTAGAACCAATTATAGGTTAAGAGTTCCAAGTCTAGTGCAGACTTTTGATTTGGTCTCCAGACCATATAAACACAAATCCATGTGACTTTTTTTTTTTTCTTAGCTTTTTGGAGTAGTGCATGCAGGATTTGATGGTGCATCAAGGAGCATTTGTGTTGATCTTGACCTAGGGAGTTTTGAAGAAGGACGATGTAATACACTTTTTTCACTCTCATTTGGTTTAGTTTGTTGTTAACAAATAACCTTTTTCTTCACTATCATTGGGGTTAGTTTGTTATCGTTAATTGCCTTTTTTGATATCGATCCATTAGTCACTTACAATATCATTTCTATCTTGTTTGTTGGTAAACTTTTTTTTAACTCTTGTTGCAGCAAAGATGTTACAAACTGAAAAGTACCCTATTTTTTTTTGGTAGAGCAACTTCCACAATCACATAACCTACATCATTGATGTAAGTCTGATCTGTCCTAAAGCATGTAATGCCTGTGTGTTAGCACATGGCTCGACCCACCCTAGGAAATTAATGGTTCTAATCAGTCTAAGCACCATGTTCATATCCACTGATAGTGTGGCTAGCGGAAATCCATAACAATCTAGACCAACCTTATAATTTATATATTGGAAGTCCCACCAACGGTTCTGGGCTAGTTATAGAGTCACAAACCACACAAATATATACAAAAGTCAAAATAACAATTTCATAGATGTTCACTGGTCAAATTATAAGACCTACCAAGATCTGCCTCGCTGATTGTTGTGGCACACCAAAATAATTGGAAAACAATATAATTTCAAAGCATGATTATGATTTCTCATACTCAGTAGGCCCACCTATGAGGTCTGCATGAAGATGTAGCTCAAGCATACATGACAATATGTCACAATATTCTTCATGAGGATACTCAAACCATGAATATAAAATGTGTAAGCATGACTATCAATCAATACCAGTCATCACTAAATATTAACCCACGTGGTGCAATCATGGGCGATATATTGGTTCCATAATCATCTTTTACTTGAGTTCACTTGTTTTAAAATATTGTTCATCTCGACCCCAGTGAGATGTTCTCCAATAATAGTAAGGACAATGGAGAGGCATCTATCGTGTGTAGTTCCATCAAACCTAGACACTCATGAGCCGTAGCTTCACATTTGACCAAGAGTTTCATCAGATTTCTCACATCTGAGGAGGGTCATTAACCTAGACAACTCCCACCGAGAATTCTCAGGTGGTACACAACAGAGGACCGTTGTCCTAATACAACTACAACTACAAATCATTCCTCACCACCACTAGAAATGTGCTGCTCCATCAAACTTCTAATACATCTTATTATTAATCAATGCATGACCTTTTACCACCATACATGGATGATAGTTATGCTAAGCATGCTGCATGCATTTCAAGAAATCTGATAGGATTTAAGCATTAAATAAATATAAAAAACGAACAGCATGCGAACACAGATCCGAAAAATCTAACTGGTTCACTTACAGCTAGCAAACCTGGAGTCATAGGTGATTTTTTAACTTTGCAAGTTTAAGTGAACTGCACATCATTAGGTTAAACTAACTTTACCATAAAACTATGTTGTTAAAATAAAAGTTGAGGGTCAGACGAGGTTCATTGAGCATGGGCCTAGTTGGCCTAGCATTGGCTTAGTCATGGCATGGCCATGGCCAACTATCCATGATCAGCTTGCTTAACATGGCCGGTCGGCCAGGTCACAGCTGACTCAAGCTGGTCAATCGAGCCAAGCTGAGCACTGGTAGGTGATGCTAGGCTAGGCGGTACCATTGGACTCAACATCACGAAATTGGTCTGATGATATGACATGCGCTCATAGGCTGGATTGTTTGCTTAAAAGTACCAAAATGGCCCTACATGAGTGCATTAGGTAAATGACAATCCGACCGTCAAAATTAAAATCTGTCTCCATAGATATGCTCTAGAGATGGTGAAGAATTCGAATATGCATTCATAAACACAGATAGATAGAGTACAGCCTGAAAAATCACCTTTTTGTTTGTTTCTAACAAAATAAGTACCAATTTCAAAAATTTAAAACCATACGACTGTGCATAGGGTGACTTACCTAAGCTATCTGGCATCCGCCTGGTCTTTGCTCTGTGACAAGTATGCTATCTCTATTTCTCTCCTTCTCTCTGTCTTTACTTATTTCTAGGGAAATAAATGTATATACATTTAATAGATTGCAAATAGAAATAGAGGTCATACAATTTTCCTCCCCCTAAAAAAATTTCGCCTGCAAATTTAAATTAAACTACTTATCAAACAGGGTGGGGCATTGTCTCTTCATCATATTCATCCTCTGGTTCGCACGTACTTCTTCAATTCCATGGTGCAACCAATGAACTTTGACTATAGGAATCTCTTTGTATTGTAGCTTCCTACTGAGATGATCTACCATGGACATACTTTTTCAGCATCAAAACATGGTAGACATTGTGAACATGCTCAAGTTGTGGTAAAACTAATTTGTAAGTAGTAGCGCCAATTTTCTCCAAAATCTTGAATGGTTCGATATATTGCGAGCAGAGTTTTCCTTTCTTTCTGAAACAAAAAATGCCTTTTTATGAAAGAAAAATTAAGGAAAATGTGCTCGCCAACATCAAAAGTAACCTCCCACCAATGATTATCGGCATAACTCTTTTGTCGGTTCTATGTTGCCAAGAATTGTTGTCTGATCTTTTATACTTGCTCAGAATAATGTTTAACCGCCATAGGTCCTTCAATGTTTTTGTCTCTAATATCATACCAATAAATAAGTGACGAGCATGGTCTCCCATATAATGCTTTGATGGTGCCATATTGATGCTTGCATGATAAGTGTTGTTATAGGAAAATTCTGCTAATTTTATATGTTTATCCCATTGGGCTTTCCAAGATAAACACATGTAACATATCTTCTACTGTTTGAATAGTGCATGCCGATTGACCATCAATTTGAGGGTAAAAGGTTGTGCTGAATTTTAGATGTGTACCCAAGGCCCGTTGCAACTACCTCCAAAATTTTGCAGTAAACCATGGACGTCTATCTAAAATTATTGACCATGACACACCGTGAAGCCCAACTATCTCCTCAATATGCAAATCTAAAAGACCCTCTAAGAATTTGATTGGTGTAAGTAAGAAGAAAGTGAGCAGATTTAGTTAATCTGTTTACAATTACCCATATCACATCGTGTTGTTTATGGGTCTTTTGAACTCCCACAATAAAATTCATGTTGATATCTTCCCATTTCCACTGCAGTATGTCCATGTGTTGCATCAAACCTCTTGGATGTTGATATTCAATCTTTACTTGTTGACTGGTCAAACACTTAGAAACATATTGATCAATATCTTTCTTCATACCTTCCCACCAAAAGTTCTGACTCAAATCATGAAACATCTTTGTATTACCAGGATAAATAGTATATTGAAACTTACAAATTTCATGCAGTACAATCATGTGCAGCTTGTCAATGTTTGGCACCCATAGATGCTTTTTGAAACAAATTACTCCATTCTCATATATAGACATACCTAATTTTTCATTTTATGACCTGGCTTTTAGGTTTTCATAATCTTTTTTTTTTGTTTACCTTTGATCTTATTCAAGGTGCTTGGCTTGACAAAAAGTCCATTCAAAACAATCACACACTAAGCAACCATGAAAGGTTTCCAAGCTATGAAGTCTTCAATCAGTTTCTATTGTTGGGTTAACATACAACTTACTGCTCTTTTCTCCTTATGACTCAAAGCATCTCCCACAACATTAGCCTTACTTGGATGATAAAAAAATTCAAAGTCATGGTACTTTAGGTATTCCATCTATCATTGTTGTCTCATGCTTAACTCTTTATGAGAAAATACATATTTTAGACTCTTATGCTCTATGTACTTCTGTCGTTAACAAGAGACCATCCTGGATACTTGGTTGTCACTTAGGAGAAATAGAAAATCAAAGAAAACCAATAACAGTAAGGAACACATCAAAGGAAGAAACTATGTAAAACGGATGAAAGTAATCAGAAGAAATAATATAGGTTTTCTCTTGTCACTAGCCCACTTCGCCAAGCCAACACCACCATCATTTGAATTAACAAAAGCATCATTTAAAAATAAAATTAACTTGAATGTGGCATGTTCACACTAATACCACCACCACCATAATTTGAATTAACAAAAGCATCATTTATAAATAAAATTAACTTGAATGTGGCATGTTCACACCAATACCACCACCACTACCATCATTTGAATTAACAAAAGCATCATTTAGAAACAAAATTAACTTGAATGTGGCATGTTCACACTAATACCACCACCACCACCATCATTTGAATTAACAAAAGCATCCTTTAGAAATAAAATTAACTTGAATGTGGCATGTTCACACAAATACCGCCACACCACTGGACCTTGAATTAACAAAAGCATCATTTAGAAATAAAATTAACTTGAATGTGGCATGTTCACGCTAATACCACCACCACCACCACCACCATCATTTGAATTAACAAAAGCATCATTTAGAAATAAAATTAACTTGAATGTGGCATGTTCAAAGTAAACATCTTCAAAGTCTATTAGCAACCTTGAAATGTCCATCTACAATTTAATATGAAAAAGAAATGTTAATAAAAATTAACAGGTGTTTGTCTGCATGAAATACTAAACAATATATAAAAAAACTACCATGATAATCATGCACTGGATTAACTTTCCTCATCAGAATGGTGTTCTGCATCATGAGAACTGTAACACATGTTAATTTAAACACACTACTATGTTAATATGTAAAATAAATTAGATTGAATTATGAATATCTTACACTTCACCCAAGTTGTGTGCATTACAAATTCAACTCTCTGTGCAGATTAATGATTCTACATTTTCAAGAGTAGTTGAGCATCGATAATCATTAAGAATTATTTCTGCTATACTGAATGCAGATTCTGAAGCAACTGTAGATACATGAATGACTAATACATCTCGAGCCATCTTTGCTACAATTTTATATTTACTTTCATTTGTTTTCCGCCAAGATAATATGTTGAAGTCTGCATTATGTGCAATTTCTTCCATTGGATCAATCAAATATTTGTCTAGATCTGTGTGAGCCACTACAAGAGATACAAAGCTGAAGTATGCTTTGAACCCACATCTAACCACACTTCTATACTCTTCCATTGCAATCATGGTACTAGTGTATGCATTGTCCATTTGCATATTACTTGTGCCACTCTCATCATGTATGTTTTTGTATTCAATATACAATTTATGAAGGATGTTCTCTACAACTTCATATTTTACCATTGCATCTGGTTTATCCAAATCATCAAGCAAATACTTCAAGTATGACAACTTGAACCTAAGATCCAAAACAACTACAATTGCAAAGAGAATATTGTAGCTCTTGAAGTATTTGTCAAATTTTTCTTGCATTTTGCAAATCAATGCCCTTTATGTGTTCATTTGATGTTCCACGATGCCTATGCAAATGATGATAAATTGATAAAACTTCTTTAAAAATAAAATTAGATATTATGTGCTTAAAGGTAGAGAATAGATTTATTGCATCATAGAATACCTTTAAGAAATGACATAAATAAGATGCTTGAGACCACTCATCATCAGAAGGCAAACATGCATAACTAGGATCACACGATGCCAAATGTTGAAAGACATATTTGAATAACGATGTATCTCTCAACATTATAAATGTAGAATTCCATCGAGTAGGAACTTCATAGATTAAACTTTTTTTCTCATCCAAACCCATTGCCTTTACACATTGCTTGAATGTATGTAGTCGTTTTGGTGATCCCCTTACATATTTGACACTGTCTTGAATTTTTGAAATTGTATCAACCATATCATTCATGTCATCTTGAACCATGAGATTTATAATATGTGCACTACAACGAATATGAAAGTATTCCCCTCTCAATGGAAATGAAATATTGTTTCTTCTTTCTAAGGTCCTTCTTATTAAATTAATTCCACTAACATTTGTTGAACAATTATCAATAGTAATAGAAAACAACTTCAATTGAATTTCGCACTTAGTAGTAATGCACTATGATAGCATGTGACTTATACAAATTGTATTATATGGTGGAGGCACATATATAAAATTAAGTATATGAGAGTGCAATTTCCAATCTGTATCAATATATTGGGCTGTCAAGCATAGGTATCCTAATGTCTATTGTGAGGACCACATATCAAATGTCAACGAAACCTACTGCACATGGTTATTTAAAACTCCTTGATATATCACTTTTTTTTAGTCTAAAACATTGACTGAGCCTCTTGTGTAAGTGTTTTTCTAGAAAATAGAACAAATCTTAAATTGCAAGCCTTTAGAAGATCATTGTGATATTCATATTCTGCAAAACTAAAAGGAAGTTCATGCATTATTGTACACTTAGCCATACATTTTCTTATGGCCTCCATATCAAATTTATGTAGACATAAAGAAGTGACACCAGATTCACTAACTCTAACTGACAAACTTCGTTGCTTTCAGTGAGCAATCAGTCTTTTGGCACATGTATCTCTATGTCGTTTTAAGTGGTTTGTACCACTAAAACTATGTCCACCTAATCGTTCTCCACAATGGTTGCATTTTGCAAAGTTGTTTCCCCTATATTGTACTAATATGAAGTCATTCCATACAATTGAAGTTCTTTTCCTCTTGGATTCAACTTCCTTTTTAGTAGATGAAAAATATCAATTTTTCTCCATATCTGTCAATGCCATTAGATGATATTCTTCACTCCCAACGCTAGAAGACATAACTTACTATTTGAATGGAACTCAAACAACCTAAACACATGAAATGATTCAACAATTGAGCTAAAGAAAAGGCTAACAAGATTCATATGACATATGGTAAGAAAGAAATGAAGTAAATTCTATAAACAATAATAAATGCCTGTCTAAGAATATCAAGTTTACATATATATTAAGATGACAACTTTTTTAGCTAAACTTACAAAAATTATATAAATGAACAAGTGGTGAACATATCTACAACATTTGCACAGTGTCCGGAAAAGTGAAGGATGATGCTTTAAGGCCATCAGAGGGAGAGTTAAAAAAATCCTGAAAACAAAGTAAGCTAGAGCCCTAAAGCACAGAACACATGCATCGGCAAGTTTATATATATATATATATATATATATATATATATTTTCTTGTAAACCTTGTAGCAAGTTAAAAATATATACATATTTAGAATCAAACTGGGACTAAATAATATTGAGCAACATCGTCGCTAACCTGGCGATTCCTTAATTTCAGTCCAAAAGGTTTTCTCCAAGAAAGTTTAACTGTTCGTTTGTCTTTACACCTAAAGAATGTTGTACCAACAATATATAGCAGAAGACAACCAGCAACAACTCCTGTTGAAATTTCAACAGCCAGCAGCCATTTTGATGATTTTTTCTTCATCACTTGGTCCTATATTCTCATGACTACCTCAAAATGTCAGGCCCTGTTTAAGTGCAAAATTGCAATTTCATCACAAACAATAAAAATTAAGAAAATGAAAGTTTCTGATGCTTCTAAAAAAATTATAAAGTTGGATGCTGCCTTAAACTTCATCAAGAAAAGCTACAAAAAAAAGTGTTGAAGATGCTTCACAACATAAATAAAAGTGGTTACAAAAAAATGCAAATGACACTAAAAACGTCCAAATAAATGAAGCCTAAAACATTCAAATGACAGTAAAAAACATTTTTTCCTGAAAAAAAAACAAAAAAATGAAAAAATAATGCAAGTGGTTAGACATCCATTTACCACTTGCCAAAATAAACCGAGCACGCACAATAGCATGAAATGAAGCAAGGACAAAGCAAGATGAAACCATGTGATGCACAATGATTAGTTCAAACATTTAGACTACTGGAATCCGTTGCAAGTGGTTAGACGTCCAACCACCATCAGTCTGGACTTTGCTAAACAGAATCCTGGATTTAGGCATTTTTTTTCAGGATTCCAACATTTTTTTCCATTTCCCATGCCAACAATTCTTATAAGACACCATTCATGCAAACCTTCATTCTAGCAGATAAGCTCAAAGATCACGTCAAATGAACATCCAAGTATATTTTCCAGGTTCAATAGAATCATATATCATGTCAAATGAACATGTTCACTACACAAAATGCCATATGAGAAGAAAAAAAACTAATAGATATCACTTTCCTCTTGTTTCTTGTAACAGCAAGGGAAGAATATGTACTTGTGCCCTCAATGGAAAGAAATTACAAAAAGGAACAAATTTGGGGAGAACAAGTCAAGCAATAATGGTTTCACCCTTGCACCCCCTTTCCTTCGTGAAAATTGAAAAAGGAGCCGTAGAACCTATCAGGAGAACAAAAAGGGAAAACAGACTGAGAATGAGTAAAGCCGTAGAAGTAAGCATCCAAGCCCCAAAAGTAACAGATCGGCAATCTTAATAGCAACCAACTTCACATCATGCACTAAGAAAGCAACAAAAAAATTAAATCCAAGAAATGAACATAACCGTTTCACAACATTAGCATTAAGAAGTAATCAAACTAGTGAAAGAAACATCTAAAAAACACTGGAAAGGGAAAAATGAGTGTCGACTGTGACGCACCAGCAGTGAGACAATGGTGACGGTGCAGACCAGTAGTGCAGCGACAGCAACGGTGTCGGCGGTGATGGTGGTCGGTGGATTGCACATGCACAACAGCTCTGCTCTCTCCCTTTCAAATGAAAAGGGAAAGACTCAAGACTGTCAAAGCCTCAAGGGACGAAGGTTATTTCGACCTAACACCTAACAGGCCCCAACTTATAACCTGGACCCGGCCTGTTTTAATGTCAGGCTGGGCCAGGCGCAACAGGCTAAAGCCCGACAATGGCAAATCAATACCAGGACCCGGGCCCGTTCCGGGCCGGGTACCCGCCGATGACCTGGTCCAGCACCCAGGCCTACTTCCAATGTTACCAAAAGCTTGAATTCTTGTATTGATTATAAAATATAAAATATCACCACAATAAAAAACACATCTAACTCGCATTAATAATCTAAATCATTCAAATGTTGGGTTGTGTTTATAAATATTTCTATTTTTCAATTAACAAGTGATAGCCTCTTCTAAAATTTGCATAGAATCATAATATCCACCAAAAAACATACAATATCTTGCATATATTTTGAAAGTTTTGAGATTGTCTGTTTAAACTTTTTAATATGCAATATGTTAAGATGAAATGAGACACATATTTACAACTTGGTACTGAGTCCTGCCATATGAATCCTTGACCATCCCTACTACTCTATCCACGCCATCTTTTCTTAGGAAACCCACCTATCCTGCACAGAAAAGATTATATCTGGGTCCCAAGTCCACTTCTTCCACCTGATACCTATTTCAATCCAAGTGCGAATAGCCTCTCTTGTTTCATCATATCACTCCTAGTTTCATGAAGTAATCTGTGCAGGTCACAGTTTCATTCAAGAACAAAACATTTTCTTTTAGTGTTTCTATGGATCAAATGTGCAAAGTTAGTCGCTTTTAGCTCACATTTTTGTATGATAAATTAGTGCTTCATAAATATGGTAACATGTTGACATTATAATTTATAATACCTTTCACAAGAATTACCTATTCTAATTTTTATTTCTGACCTAAGTGGATATTACGAACAGGTATGATAGGTACGTCAACCAAAAAATCAAATTTTTTCATGATCTGATATATTTAAGAGACTTTATTTTTTACTAATTTCACTAAGAATAAAATTGTGAAATTTAAGTCACTAAATTATAATTCATGCTTACAAGTTTTTAAGACAAACCTTTTCCCACATCGATCATATTTTATAAACTCAGGCAAATGCTCGACCTGTCCATGGATTAATGGACCACGTTGAGCACCCCTCAATCCAGGTGTTTATGTTCCTGTTTTAATCTTCCATCATCACCCACATGTATCATTTGTTGTTACTTCATCAATAAAATAAAATAAACCAATGCTACCTTGCACCAAGATGCAATCCACGAACGAGGCGTTCCTAGATTGCTTTTTCTAATAAAAATATCATTGCACCACGGTGAGGCAAATGAAGCACCCGCTTCAGGCTTAGTGCGCCTCCCCTAGAGGCATTTTTATCGAACACACCTAGAGGCATACACCCCTATAACAATGAAGTCTTTCTAAATGTGACAGAAATTTGCATCTAAATCTTGTCCATTAAAAGGAGAAATTCTTGGATGATGGCTTATGGAATTAGTTGAGGCCATGGAAGAAAGATGATCTCTAATTTATGCAGATTGAAGGATGCTGCTTGATTTTCTCAATTTCAAACTTTGGATGAAGTGCTAACATCTTTAAGCTTGACTCATGATGATAGAGTTTGTCCTCCTAGAAATATTGCCTGTATATCCAAGAATGAGGGCTGGAGAAAATGCTTTCGAGCAATGATGGATGGTAGAAGTGGATTGAAGAGGGACTTGCTGTTTGTAAGTGGATCTATGTATCTGTTTTCTATGAAAATGTTTTAAAACCTAGTGACTCAGGACTCTACTCACAATAAGATAGATGACCTTTATTGCGTTTAAGAAACACCAATGAAAGCTTTCAATGGGAAACAAGCCATGACACTAAAAGCACCAGAAAAAATGTGGACACTGATTCCTTCTAGTCTCAAATTTTCAGAATGCCATAAATAGGGAATTTTTACGGCGCCACTGAAAGGTTTTTAGTGATGCTTATTTTAGGCCATAGTTGTCATATTCATGGTGCTGAAAGGGTGCCATTGAAAGGTTTTTAGTTACACCTGGTCCATTCTCATGGGTGCACAAGTTGTCATTATGGGACTACTAGTAGCATTCTTAAAAGGCCCATGTTGGTTTACCATGGCATGGAACAAGTGCCACTAAATAGTTTTCTATGACATTAAAAAATCTTTTCTATGGCTTGTTAGGAGTGTCACTAAAGTTGTTTTCATGGAAAATAGAAACTGCCATTGTCTATTGTTAGCAACACTTACTTCATATGTCAGTGTCAACATTTTATGGCAATCTAGAAACACCACTAAAGGCCCCTATGGTAAGTTACAAATGTCCGTAGTAGCACTCAAACTATTATTATGATAAAAGAATCTAAAAGCATGAAAAGTGATAATTTTCCCTTGTAATATAAAAATTATTCTCATCAAAATAAAATTTTGGTACATCCAAGTGTATAATATAATACGAAATCATATACACATGTACAAATTCATACAAATCCTTATACCATAATTTTCCAAATCTGTATTCTTTTTAGTCCTACACAGAGTTCTTTGGTTGAACAGCTAATCAACCAACCCTTTGCTATTTAATGCCATCCTTGTGATGTTGTGGTCACTTTCAGTCTCACTTAGTTTCTCAGCTTCCCATTCTTTGGCTGAGGATCAAGCAACATATATCCTAGTGTATAAATGCTTCCAGATTGTATGCTTGGTGAAAATTGTATAGTTGTAGACATACATCCAGGTTGTGTAGTTGATGTGATGACACTTGAATGGACTGCTTTGATATTGATGGTAATTGGAATGGCTTTAACAGCAAAGGCTGTACTTGCAATGGCAGCATCAGATATGCTTGTCCATTAAAATCACATAGTGTTGGAATCTCATACCACACTTATCACACATGGTCTAGAAAGTGGGGTACTCCATGTTTGGAGTCTCTATCAGTTTCTTTCTCCTACGCGATATGTCAATGTCCACTACTTGATTTGGTGACTCAGTTTAATGCACAAACTTTTTGTTTATCTGTCGAGTGCTAGAAATATTTGCCTGCACTTCTTGCTTGGCTGTTCTTTCGGATTATACAATTTCGCGAATGCAATCAAATTAGTAGCATACCTTCCCTCTTTCTCATTGTCTTCAAACAATAGAACTAGTTCCTTTTGGAAGAATAAAACCAAAACCTTAAAGCAACTTTGAAGTAAGGCATTAGGGATGAAGACATCTTTATTTGCTGATGCATGCTAGAAAGGTAAAAAACTAAAACTTAAGATCAGTTAAAAAGTTAAAAAGTTAGACAATTCTTGATGTACTTTGGCTAAATGGGGTTTGCCAAGACCATTTCCTTCTACAGAAAGAACACGTTCAAGTCTCCTTACAATATTCCGACTGTCACTACAAAAAAACAATTTATTACTGACAGTAACAAACTGTCAGTAAAAGTTTTCAAGCCGTCGATGATAGTTTCACTGACAGTCAAAGCAAAGCATCAGAGTAAACAGCATTGCTGATACATACACTGACAAGTATGCTTGACAATCAGCAAAATTCAACTTTTATTGATGGATGATGCCATCAGTAAATCGTTCACCTTCACCGACGACATCGCAAGCCGTTAGTGAAAATCCACTATTTATTGATGGAAAAGTCTGTCAGTAAAAATGTGATCTTTACTGACAACATACGTTACCATTAGTTAATATATATCCATTATTTATACCAAGTAAATCCCATCGCTAATGGTATGATACACTGATAGTTTCTTTCTTCTCGTCACTTAAGTTTAGATTAATTTTTTTAATAATACATTATATTTCATTGAACCCAAATAATGAGAATACATAAATACATCATACAATAACATCCCGTTGAACCCAAATACTGAGAATACAAAAATGAATCATATGACAACAATAACAATATTGTCCATCTTACAAAGCAAAGTTCTATTACATTAATTTTTAGTTACCATCCATCTTACATATTAAGAATTTAAGATAGTATAAGTACATGACATTTAATGCAGCACATTTTGTAGATTAATGAAAACTTCAGCTTTGCACACATCAATGAGGGAAATCAGAAGGTGTGGGCAAACCTACATAAAAGAAGTAAAAGTTATAAAAAAAATGAAGAAAACAATTGAGTATACAATATATTTGAAAATTAACTGAATGATCTCACACAATAAACCATGATTTGATTAATACGATCTTCCAGCATATCCACCCTTACACGTTTTGCCTCCAACTTAGGGACCCTAGCATAGGTAGCCTCAACCTCAGGTACTCTAGCACAGGTTTCTTTGAGCCAATCATATCCTGCATATTTATTCTCTAACACAATAAGTTTTACTTGTATAAACTTGCTCTTTTAATATTGCATTTTGTGCTTTAAGCTGACTCTTGCTTGTGCTTCTTGTAGAAAACTATGAAGGTTTCACACCTAATATTCCCATTGTGCGTATCCGACTATGGCTATCATCTCCCATCATCTAGAATAAGACATGACTGCTGCCAAGTGAATCAGATGATCCCTCGGGTAAAGTAGCTATCATTTCCTTTAGCTTTTCCTAATGCATTTACATACATACAAGATTAGTAAACAATAATATATTTACTCTTGCATGAAAAACAATTAGATGCAACAATTTACTATAAAACTAATGGTTTCAGGTTAGAGTAGTTTTCATTAGTGCTACTTCAAGTAGGAATAAAAACTTTAGTCCGTGAAAGCTTAGTGGTTGGTAATTCCAAAAAATTTACTTTAAATGAATAAGGTAATTCCAACTATGTGTGAAATATCAATGGTGTGCTTTCTGCGTCATGTGGCAGTGTTTCAAAGTATGTTGTCAAGAATTACACTTCTCTACCAGTTGGCTGTATGAGTGTGTTTACACATAGATTATGTTTATGCCCATGTCTCAAAGTTGCAGTGGCAAGAGCTCAAGTCAATCCCTGGGTGTGTCTTGGTGAAGGTACTACAAACAATTGAATATATGTTAAACAAAATAAGTGAATATACGTAGGAATTAAATCAGTGAATATAAACTGTGAATGAAATTATTGATGAACAATGTTACTTGAATAAGCTTCATCCCACATATCAATGTCCATGCTCTCATAGATTGATGTATATACTGCTGCAAGGAAGTCATCTAACAAAAGAACATATTTTCACATTATATTGGATGTAAACTAAGTACATCATACCAACCATCTACGTGACATCATTTATTAATTTTAAAGGTCACAAAAAATATATAATAAGTTAAACAAATATCTATCATGTCGATGCATATCAACCACCTGTGGGAGATTAATTAATGATGATGCCGTGTACATCCTTTCGAACCCAAGTTACAATATCATTTACATATCAACATCAGCAACTACCATGTTTTGCAAGTCCAAATCGATATTACAATTATTATTACTGCCTACTACTACTTTTCCTAAAACGTCATACATGTTTTTAGGTCTTGTTTTTAATGACAATATGCCAATCACTTTCTATTAGGTCCTCTACGTAAAAAACTTGTTGAGATTATGATGACAAAATGAAAAGTTCATCTTTCATACATTGGAAGTTGATGCATGTGAATCCAAATTTGTCTTGTTTAATGCCACACCCATATAAATCAAGTACATTGTACCATTCACATTTGAACAGCACAAACTTTCGGGTCATTGTATAAATGACCTCTATAATGCTAGTGACAAATCCATAATATGCAACTTCACCAATCATAAGATTCCTATCCCTTGAACTCGAGAAACTAGAAGTTTGTGCAAGTACTAGTACTCCACTATTTTGATACTTCATGTTCATTTCTTTGTCCCTAGTATGAAATCTAAACTCATTAAATATAAAACCCTTGTATTTCAATGCAATTTTTCTTCAAAATTGAGACAGCCACGCAATATCTTCTAGTATAAGTTGACTTTGATGATCATGTTGTCGACAACTCTATTATATAAAAAATGTCATTATTAGATGTAGTAGACTAATTAGTGTATTTCAATGGTACTAACACATATGTGATTTTGAAACCAATCTAGAAATGTTGCTTTATGATCATGTTCAATATCATGAGGCCTTTTCAAGCATTGACGTCTAACTGATATCAAGTGATGCTGACATAAATACATAGAGAGAACATGAAACATTTATGTCATAAATTAGTTAACATATGTACATTCTAAAATGAATACTTACGCAAGGTATCATTCCACTACCTTATGATTCAATAATATGTACATATGTACTTCTTGATGGGTTAAGGTGTCCAAATTATCACCTCCAATGCACCTAACAGACTACCTACTTGAGTCACACTAGATTCATCTTCAGAATTCAAGATAACATTTTTGTTGTTCTTTTCACCCTGTTGGATCATGTCTCAATTCCGTAAAAATATGTTGAACAAAATGTCATACACTTGTATGATAAATATCCATATAAGATGGAACCTTTTGGTTGGCTCTTATTACGTACATAACTTTTCAGTTTCAATAAGTATCTACATTAAAGATGAATAAAAACATGTTTCTAAATATACAAGCACAACTAACAATTGTTAATTAGTGTACTTCTCAATAGAATAAATCCAACGATATTGCATAGGCCCGCCCAAACAAACCTCATTAGTTAAACAAATCGTCAAATGTATCATAATGTTATAAAATGATGGTCAGAATATCATTTCCAACTCACACAGTGTAATTACAATTTGTTCGTCCATTTTTTGCAACTCATTATTTGGCATAGACTTCAAATATATATTTCTAAGAAACTCACATAATTTAATTATTGCAAGACTGGCTTTTTGTGGTAATGACCTACATACGGCCAATGGTATAGATGTTAGAGAAACACATGACAATCATGACTCGTGAGGTTTGATATTTTGTGCCCTCTTAGTTGTATCTTTCCTGTGATGTTTGATGAGTGACCATTTGAACCTTTCACATTCTTCAATACCTTGTAGAACAATTTTTTTTTCTACCTTGCACATGTTATAATAAGCAGCTGGAAGTATCCACCTTTCTGAATTTTGCTATTGTGGTACATGAAGTGATGATATGATATTCATTTCTTTCAAGTCTAACTAAAAATTCAAATGATCTTTTGACTTATGTACCAATGAAGTTGTCACACATGTTCTTTTCAATTTGCATGACATCAAACTAGCATATTATGCTTCCAATAAGACAATGTGGAAAATATACTATTTTTTTTTCAGTTGTGTGTAAACCTATAATCTCTATGCAGACAATCTCTCACTAGATCATTAGTCAATACTTTTTGTGACAGGAATTCACTCCTAGACATGAGAATTGGAGCCTATCTCATTTCCATAGTTCCATCAAATAAATGACAGTTTTTTCTACATTTATAACTCATAAGCAACCAACAACAATATCCTATACAACACATTTTTTTATTGTGGTTTAATCTGCAACTAACAATATCCACCTAGCATATTGGACACACTAGCTTGCCTATAATACTCCATCTCGATAGATGAGCATATCTTGGAAAGTCATGTATAGTGCACTCAAATCAGCACATAGTTGAACGTGCTCCCTTCTATGAATATAGTATGTTTGTATCCCATCATTTCATAGTACTAATAATTCATCTACGAGTGATTGCAAACATACATCCATATCCAATGTATTGAGAATAGTTCATCCAGGTATGAACAATGATAATATAGTACATGGTTGCTTCATACACATCTATGGTGGAAGATTATAGATGACTAACAAAATAGGCCAAATACTCTAGGTTGAGGCCATGGTTCTATATGTCGAAACCATCGCTTGCTAAACTAAGTCATACATTACGAGCATCTACTACAAAAGGTGAATGCATTTAATCAAAACATTTCCATGCCAATCCATCTGGTGAGTGTCGCAAGACTCCATCATTAACGGGTTTCACAATGCCATGTCACCTGTCATGCAATGTTCAACATTAAGAACAATCTTTTCAATCGCTGAGTAATTGGTAAATAATGTAGAGTCTTCATCAGTGTCTTCCTTTTTTAGTATGATTGTCAGAATTTTTCTATCATGATACACCACATTTGTCGCACATATATTTTGAAGTGGACTAACTCTTGTATAACAGGCAGTTGTTTAATACAGTCTTCAGTAACTACACTCTAGTCGAAAAAGGTTCATGCAATAGAATAAATAACATACTGAAGCTTTTGTTGCTCCACCTACATAGAATCTTAAAATGAAACAAGTGGACTAAGAAACTCAATTTTGTACGTCTATTGGAGCATGGATAAAGTTGCTTTTCTATGTCTCTACTCAGCCTTTCATACATGTTATTGTCTTCTCCTTCTTCAATAACATGGCTGATAGGCTATCCTGAAGTCGTTTCATCTCCATGCATGCCAAAAACATCATCAAGCATTTCTTGCATATCTTCAAAATGTACATCCAAGGGTTGGTTACCTTCTAGCATAGATGGCAAAACTGATTCTCCAAGATAATGCCACCTATTATATGGATGAAGGAGTCCATGATAAATAATATGATCTAATGCATCAAGCACCTTCTGAGACTTAAAATTGTTGCATTTGGCACATGGACATCTATTTTTTTAATTGACAATGACATTATTAGCACTTGAAAAATCAAAAAAATTGTCTACACCATTCAAATATTCTACACCATCCTTTCTCTTTGTGATTCAACTTCGATCTTCCATATTATCAGAGCTTAAATCTAAGTAGTCAAACACAAAGCATTGAGACAACAACATGGTTAAATCTAAGGAGATGACAATGTATAATACAAGTCACAAATCTTTGCACGCACAAGATCAATTGATCACTTTGAACAACCTTAATTTATCTTAAAATTGAAGGATCAACAATTGAAATTATATGTAGTGCACAAACAACAGCATATATGAATTGAAAAGAGAGATAGACAAATATATATGTGCATCAACAAACAAGACTATTTTTTCTAGTTATCGAGATATGGGCAATTTGCCGTGACATGGAGTAATTCAAACCGATGGGTCCCAACTAGTGCCCACTAGCCTTTTAGGGACTTGACCAACTTCTATGAGACTTCAAATTTTGACTATTTAATTAACTCATGTGATGAGATATTCATTGAAGGAACTCCTAATGACATGGCTTTTAAGCTTTGCTTGTTGACTTAACAACATGATCTTGCCTTCGGGTAGAAAAGAATAAGGGTTGATGTAACAAATGCAACTAGTAGTTGATCATTATCTTGAAAGTAGCCCTGTAATATCAAACCTACACATGTTTGAAGATTTAAAAGCAAGGATGATATAAACATCACATGTAATCTAGTACCTCCTTGCAAGCATAAAAATGCTCATTTTAACTGCAAGGTGATCCTACTAGCCACACATAGAGATATTTAACCAAAAACAGAAAAGTGAGGTGTGGTGCTTCAAGGGATAACAAAAAAACCACACAAATGAAACAACATTCTAGGCTGTAAGAGTTACCAGAAACTCTCTGCATCTCATCCACCAGCAAAATTATTAGTTCTAGCTATATGAGGTGTCGAAAGAAGGATATCACACAACAATCTTTAAGTGAGCTTCAACCTGAGTATCAGGTGCTCACCTTGCAGAACCAAACTTTTCTTATTTGTTGATTTAAGAGCACAATTACTTCAACATGATATGACTCTACAGAGTGCAGTTGAAACTTAATTTTTGTTCTTTTAGTTGTCCAATAGTTTTTCCTTCTTATTATCAAAAGAAGTCTTGTGTTAATTTCAAATTAATTGATAATTCCAATTTGGCTCTACACTAGGAACCTTCACAAGAAGACATTGTTCAATAAAGCAGACAGACATGGAAGTGCAAGTTCTCAAACATGAAAGCACAATCTCCTCAAATCAGGTTGTGCATTTTCTTGAATCCAAAATTGAAATGACACGTTAGAGCTTAAAAGATAAAGTAGTATCACATGAATTGATGAGCTATGGTCAATTTTGTGATGTTGTGAAGGGGAAGAGGAAGAGGGACCCTTAAGGTCTCAGAACACCTTTTCCTAGCAACTAAACTGACTAGCAACTATTAAAAAGATAAGCTAATGACACAACACAGAAACCCACAAATAAGAGGGTGGAAATCAAGGAATGTGGCAAAAAACCGGCAGCAGTGTCTACTTTCTGGTCAAAATGGTCCTCTACTAAGTAGTGATGGGGTTGCCACAATGTAGCTTGGCCGCTGAACCCTTATTTTTCAGTACAATTTCTCCTATTGAGCTACATCCTTCAACTTTTGGAGCTGCCACCATTTGTTGGACTGTTTTTTTACTTGTAATTATGAAATCACGCTTGTGTGTGAAGTCTTACAAGATTTACTCAAAGAAAGCAAAGGGACAAAGGGAGAGTTATAATGCAAAGCCAAAACTAAATCAAAGAAACATGAATGAAAAGTAGTAAAGTATATGACGCAGAGCAGAGTAAAAGCGGTAAAAGATGAGAGAAAATGTGAACACTTCCGAGTGACAAAAATTGTCACGATAATTCTCAAATCCATACGTATGATTGCGAGGGCGTTGAAGACAGTCACAACACTGGTGTAAAAGTGGGTTGCTGCCGGTGGAAAGGGGGTTCTCCGTCGGTGGTCATCCATGGTGAAGGTGAACAAAGAGGGGAAATGTGATGAAGAACACACATGAAGGGGGAAAGGGAGACTGGCAGGGGAAAGGTTGAGTATTATTGGTGGGGAATGAACCCATTACTATTGATCAAGATAAATACTGATGGTAAACAATTGCGTCAGTGTATTTGCAAGGAACATCGATGGTAACCTCGAGCCGCCACTAATTTTCAAGAGAAATAAGGTGTTTTTTGCATTGCAATACTGACAACATGCTTCCATCGTCACTTTTTGGAAGAGAAATATTGGCGGACAAGTAAACTGTCAGTGATTTTGAATAAATATTAACGATGTTACCACGACCGTGAGTAATATGTAAGTTTTGTTTGATGAATTGTTCAGTGCCGTGAATAAAAATGAGTAAATACTGACGGTGTACCACAATCGTTAGTAATATTTAAGTTTCTTTTGATGGATTGTTAAGTACCAACAGTAAAAAATTATCGATGGGCGGGCTTTGCCATTGATAAAAACTTTGATTTACTAACAAGGTCCATAGGCCATCGGTAGAACCTAACTATTACTGATGGTCTGTTTTTCCATCGTCAGTAATAAATGGTATTTGTCATGTGTAGTTGCCTGAAGCAATAATTTTCAAAGCCTAAGGAGAAAAAATGTTGTGTTATAGAAGGTGAAAATTATAAAAAATAAGCTTGACACTGTGTTGGTTTTTTTAATCTTTTATAAGAAAAACTTGACATTGCATTTGCTATCCTTTCATCAACTAACTCCAGTGCTTTGTCTTCATTCCTCCAGTCTCCATGTCTCTGATCAATATACATCAACATACAAATCAATCAATGCATGTTATAAACTAAAACTTCCTATGAAGACAAAGCATTGGATCTGACCAGCCTTAACAATGAACGTGATGAAGGAAATCCGATCCAAGGCCTCTGGAAAGGAACTTCTCTAAGGTCTTTAGGCTAAAAAGGAGCAATATTGCTGTCAACATTGATATCATAGTGAAACTTTGCAAAATAGTGGAGAGAATAGTGAGATTAAGTATACTTTTTTATATATTTAACAACAAAAGAAAAATTGAAAAACTTAAAGTAGAAAACTAAAAGGAGAAGTGACAAAGTTGGCATTACCCATCTCTGTTTAGCTAGGGGCTTTTATGATACATAGTGGTTGATTCATCTTCATACGGGTCAATAAGGTTATATATATTAATTCTTCACATATAACCGCCTAACAGCCTTAAGTATTTGCCTCAACCTCTCCCTCTCTCTGCATATCAGTTTTTGAACCCTGGACTTTTTATTATACGATCACTAGGTACCACCAACAATGCTAGGTGAGAACTGGTCATTATTCTCTCTCTCTCTCTCTCTCATATCACTGAATCTGATTTAATAGGAGAGAAGGGGATAGGTAAACTGGAGATAGGAACCATAAATGTTGTCGAATTGGTAGCTGTTAGATTACGCACATGCATGCATGCACACACACAAACATGCAGTCTTGAGATCTATTAAATATAAACAATAGACATATTGGAAGCATACATCTTTTTCATTGCTAAATTATTAACAAATAAACTTTTGTTGGGAACAAATTTAATATGTTGAAAAATCTGATGTCATTGAATTTTATTTAATAGGACGGGAAGGGGGGGCAGGGAAGAGCAGAGATAGAAATTGTAAATGTTGTTGAATTTGTAGATGTGACATTTCACTAAAAACTCCTATGAGGCATTTATTTATGACTGTAAAATCTTGAGCTACATATCCCACCAAATCCTGGTCAGGCTTAGATTGAAAGAAATAAGCATTCCTTTTACCAGACACAATCTCTAACAATAAGATTCTGAAGCTGGAAACATCAGATCTAGTGGAGAACCGACCTTGCATTGCATACTTTGGTAACATATAGCCACTATAGTAAGGAAATTGAGCAAAAGTTAGGACCTCTTATTTTATCTCTTTGTTATCATAAAGGAATGTGTATACAAAATGTTAAAAGAAAGCAAAAGAACAAAGGTTAAACAAATTGTAAAACATACAAGGTTCCAGCAATTTCGCTAGCATCACCTTGTGTTTGGTCCATGCCAAAAAGCTTGGCCATTCCAAAGTTTTGAGGTATTGGGATTCATGTCTTGATCTAGCAAGATGTTGCTTGCTTTTAAATCTCTATGTATGGCCTTGAGCCAGGAGTCTGCATGAAGGTACATAAGCTCCTTCACAATTTTCATAGTGATTTTAAACCACGTTCCCCATCATTCCTTTTCTTTCTATTAGCTACAAAGTTAATAAATTGTTAAGAATTAGTGTAAAAATAAACCATTTCCACATCATATTATTTCAGACTTCTCTATTTAATATACTATTCTCTTATCTTTTTGTCTTGCTTTGTTTATCTAGTACCGAATGGAGAATCAATTGTTCCCTTTTGTTGGACTATTATTACTAGTTTATCAGTAGAAACCCTAGAGTTAAGTTTGAGTTCTCGTTTATCTTCAAATAACTTAGTTGGCAGTGGTCTTGGATAGAATCGACAAGGTCCACGAACACACACTCTTCCTAATTAAGGTGTCATTAGAAGAAGAGACAAACATGATTTTACTTCTAGGGCATTTGTGGGTGGGGTAAGTTCTTGGTTTCTAGTAAATGGGAACTAAAGATGCCATTAAAAACTGAAGCAAAATTAACAGTTTCATTTTGGATTAGGTGGTTGGAGCCCCTTGTTCAATTGTGGAACTACAAAGTTTTCATGAGTTTGGCACAACTGATTGGAGGTTCTTTCATCGATCTTGATTCTTTCACTAAATCATGCACAAGATACAAGTGTACTCACATTTTTGTCTTTGTTCTTCTTAATTTCTCCTTGGATGCTTTAGTTTGTATTATGGATGGTATGTCTACGCTAGAACAATCTCTCAAGTATGAAGGAAAAATAAAGTTAGGTTCAATTTGTGGTTCTACCTCTCATGTGAAAGAAATATGCACTAATTGCCCAACTTCTTCCAAGGGCCAAGGTCTATAAGAAGATGGTTCACCCTGGTGAAAATAGAAGCTTGTAGGAGTACTAAGGTAGTTAGATATGAGATTAAATATGAGCAATCAAAAAAGTCAGAAAAATTGATTTTCTATGATAAGTTCAGAAAGATGATGGCTAAAGGATTGAAAGAGCACAATGAAGTTGGTAAGACAATTACAAAGGAATCAACCATTTTGAAGGAGAGGTCAACTCATATTGCTAAGGAATTTGCCAATATTGAACCAGAGATGTCCTTGACAGCTGTTATGTCGGGTTTAGGAGGGTCAAGCATTGGATTGCAGATATTGAGATGGTGGCTTAGGATGGTTTAGAGGGGCTAGCCTCTAAGGAGGATATGCCATCTAATTTCACAAAAAGACTTCAGACCATGATTGATATTAAGTCTTACTCTAAGGGAATAGCAAAACTAACTGCTGAATAGACTGTTGGTAAAATAGGGGTTAAAGTGATTAAGAATGATGTTTGCAGTAGGGCATGGAGTATCTACATGGTAGAGAGTTGCTTCATTAGGATATGAGTGCTACCCGATGATTTGATGATAGTGGTGGGGTTTTAGACTCATTCAGGTATGGAAGATTATAGATAATATCCATAGAAATTCAATTAATTTATTTCTGAAACAAAATTCACCAGTTAAAATGTTGGGATCCTTACTGGTCAGGCAACTCTAAGTGAGTGGTTTCATTTGATGGATGGTCATAACCTACTATTCTTATGAAGGAAATGTATTATTACTTTTCCATGAGATATAGGGAGTTTGCTTTTGAGTCTGACCTTGAGGTGGATGGAAATTGGGCAAACGTTGTATGTGGAGAATTTACATAAGTTTCAAACGGTGAGCTGAAAATTTAGTCTCTAATAGATGTACTATATTTTTGTTGATTTTACTACCCTTCAGTCTTTTGATGTGATTGGGGTGTATTTGCATACCGATTTTTTTATTTAAATTGAGATCAACTTTCAATGTTTGGTGTTGTTATTGCTAATAAATGTTCACCTACAATTGTTTTTGGGATATCTTAGTTTGATTAGAAATGAATGAGAAGACTATTAGACCTTCTTCAATGTATGCATGCATGATGTTTATTGTCTTCATTCAATTCGCTGATTTGTTTGAAGTTAAAGACTCCAGAGATCTGTTTTTTTTTGTGGTGAAAAAGTGTTTCATCAAAAGTGTTCCTCTTTTCCTCTACTTTTTCTAGTTGTTATGGGAATATTCTCTAGGAAATTGCAAGCTGGAATCATGAGAAAAGAAATTAAAGTCTTATTTTAACTAAGAGGGTGGCTGATGTGCTAGCCACCATGTATGTGGATGATCTTCTCATGTTTTCGAATTCATTAAAAATCATTTTAGAATATTAATGTTGTCTTATTTGAGTTTGTATATGGAGCTAGACTACAAATCTATAGAGATAAATGACACTTTTTTTTTTCGGTGTAAATGATGGTATGGTGGAGCAATTGGTTGGTCGTTTTTGTTAGAGGTAAGCAGGTAATTCCCTACTATGTATTTGGGTTTGCCATTATGTCCTTTCTCATTGACCACTTCTACTTGAAAGGGAAACTACTTTCATACAATGGCAAATTATGTCTCACTAAATCTATTTGTTTACCTCTTGACATACTGGTTGTCGGTTCTCAAATTTCCTTCTTTTATTGTTCATGGTTTGGAAGATCATATTGTCAAATTCTTGTGGGGATATTCAGATTTCACCCATATGCCTTATCTCATTCCATAAAAAACTATTTCTTTACCATTTTTAGAGGGCAACATCAAAAAAATTGGAGAGGTCAACTTAGTAGATAGGGCTTATATGGAGATAATGACCTTGCCTGATCAGAATTTATAGGCAAGAGCATGTAGAAAGAAGTATTTATTTAACAAGAGTGCTTAGACTATAAAGTGGAAGGTAGACAACCACCCACTGAGAAGAAAATCATGAAATGTTAGAAAAAGACATCTAAAAGATGGTTTCCTAATTAACTTATGGGTGGATCCCCAGATTGGTTTCCCACTCAATATGAGTTTTGTAGGAGACAATTTTGTAGAAATTGAATCTGATGTAGTTTTATCTGTTAAGAATCAAGTCCCCCACCCATTATAGTGATGATAAGGGCAAATGGTAGGATAGACCAAATGTTATAAATGCATGTAGAATTGGTTTTAAACAAGGGAAAGACTTCTCGTGCTGGATTTATGATGGTCATCCAATGTCATCTGAAAAACAAATGGCAAATTTTTTTGTTTTGGAATTCTGATGGTTATCCAATGTCATCTGAAAAACAAGTATGGTAGATAATTAGAATTAAAGGTATTAAGGCCACATGAAATATGCCTTTATGTCGTTCCGAATTTTTGCCTAGAGCTTGTTGGTTTTCACACATGGCCAGCTTCAACGGGCTTCAAACTAATGATATATTTCAATGAGTGGGCTTTTCTCTATTCTTTATATGTCCTTTGTGTAGAATAAATGTTGAAGGTCAAGATCACGTTTTATTTACATATTCTATCTCAGCAAGTATATTAAAATATGTGACTAGTAAGTTTAGTGTTTGGAGGATCCTATGGAGGAATTTTTGTTTGGAATGTTAGTGGTGGACTGGGAGGAGGTTCTCTTACAAAGAATTCCAATTTTGTTGGTTTTCATATTTTAATATCATTGTCTGGAGAATTTGGTTTTACCATATTCAGGTGGTCCATAATAATTTGCAGATTGTAATGGGATAGATCCAAAGAGCAATTTGGAATGCTTGTGTTGAAGTAATTTTGAAGTAGGATTTGTCAGATCCTATTATGAAACCCGTTGAGCTTTCATTAATTTCTCTTGTATTCTTTTTCTTTCTTTAATAGAATGATAAGGTTTTCAGTAGCTTTCAATGCAATAACCAGCGTTTATGTTAAAAAAGGGCTTGCTGGTCTTGGAACATCCATTATATATAATGATCAATTTCTAAAATTGTTACCTTATACCATGTATCAAAATTCTGATGAACAATGAAACTAACTTCTCATATAAGTTTGACAAGTTATATTAGGTCTTTTAATGTTGGATAAGTCTTTTCTTCAAAGGTTAAAGGAAAGGAAAGGATGGATGTAGGTGACAATAAAAATTCAAGGATGATTATGCAATTAGTGCTTATACACATTACATAATGACTCCGATGAAAAAACTAAAAGTTTATCAATTGGAATTCCAAGTTTGTTTTTGACAATGCCATATGAGTATTTTTCTGAGTATCTCACCTTTATCATGTTATGTTTTTAGTTAATTAATTAAGTTTAACATTTTAATCATGTCTAATAAAACAATATTGAATATACATGGTCAATTAACTAATTAAATTATTTGAGTGTGACCTGATTCCAACTCCAAGGCCACTAGCAAGCTGATGCTTCAGTGGTGCAACAATGGATCAAAAATAGTAAAAGGATGTGTCGCCTGTCTTCTCAAACGGCCCAAATTCAAGTGATTAAGGCTGATCTAAGATTGGCAAATCTATTTATCTACCCTCTGTTGAGTGAACCAGCATGAAGGATTTGTTTATCATATGTTCATATTTTAGATTATGAATTTCTTATCTGCATTTAGTTCACTGTTGCATCAGATTATTTTCATTATTGAGTATAGAATAGCTTTAAGGTCTTCTAGGTCTAGGTTTTATTTTGTTGACACGACAACAATTTTTTTATGCTGCTTGAGATATAAACCAGTTAACATTAAATATCTCCATTTTTCTTAATTATTTTTTGATATGTAAAGTTGATCTTTTGTTGATTTAGATCAGTTTGCTTTAAATCGTGAAACAGGTTATAAAACTAGCTGCTAGATCTTGATTGGCTTGACCATTCTCTTCTAAGGTAGTTTTGAATTGGTTGCTGTAATTCTATTTTGCTTTTGTTATTTAATATATGCATAGAAATCCAATTTCTATGCATTAGAATTAGGTCATTTGGTTTTAGTTGATTCACTGGTAGGGAGGCATGCATTTGAAAAATTGGTAGTCTGGAAAGTTTAATCTAGTTCAATATTTCTTATTTTTTGTATTGTTAATTTGAGTTTTGATCTATGTTATGTTCTATTTAGCATCATATTAAATGTTGGTTTCTGGTGGTATACTAAAGATTTGAGTTTCATTACTCATATGATGGCTGATCCCTAGGAAATTAGGTTGTTAAGTCTAGCTTAGAGCTATATAGGCAGTTAATTCATCAAAATCTAAATTTTTTTACCATGTTGATTAAGAATCCATCTTTTTCTTGTTTATTTTAGGCTTAGATTAAGTACTTTTCAATGGTTACATTGCTGTTCATTTGCTTAGTGCAATTTAAGCTTGTTTTCTTGTTTAGAATAAATAGACCGGTTTATGATCTGCCTGAGACATTTTTTCACGTCTTGTCCCCACTAGCACTCTTATCAGAATTTTTTTCTTTATCATATACACCACTTTCTGATTGCCATCTACCCAGCTGCAAATTGTCTGAACAATTATACTCCAGCCCCTAAAAATGGTTAGGGATCACATCTGATACTTACTACTATGCTTTGCTTAGGCAATTTCTGTCTTAATTTGTTTTGCCTTGTATAGATTGATCAAGCATTGTTCTTCTGCTTGATGGTTTAATATTATTTATATTAGATCAGATTATTTAAATGCTTTGTTTGTTGTTTATCACTTTCTAAGTAGTAGGTTAGCTAGTTGCTTCAAAGGAAGTTGGCATACAGACTCAAATCAGTGGGTGGTAGGTGGCAGCTGGTTACTAGTTGCATAGCTTTGGGCTTCGGAAACTGCATCGCTGGAGGGTAGGTGTGTAGAATGGTTGTGCTAATAGGGTGAGGCCATTGCACTAGCTGATTTGGATAAGCAGCTTCAGACCAGGCACCAAATAGTGTAGAATAGATAGATTCACATTAGAGTTTTCCCATGTTTACCTCTTTTATTTTCTTCTCAGTCTAGGTAGTGTTGTGCTTGTTGTGAAGTGCGGATACACAGAACATAGAGGTGAGGCTAAGTTGGAATTATCTGATCCATTGCAGTGCAGGCCGAACCTTGAATTTGTGGAAAGTAACTGCCTAGATGGTTCTGGAGCTTATATAGTTTTTATTTTTCTTCCATTCATTTAATTGGGTGGTAACTAAATCCTTTTCCTCAAGAGGAATGTAACAGGTAGTGGGTAGTTATTTCCGTGCATTTTTATAAAATAAGCTCTTTAAAAGAGACGTAGCATCTAATATTTGAGAGTGCATCTCCTGCACCAAACTCACATGTGGATCACATATAATATTTGAATGTCGAATAGTATCTGAAATGCTGTTGCCAAATTGGTATCTTAGAAATAAGATCCAGACAATTGACGATTTAGATTGGCTAACGTTAGATATATACCTGGATTTGGATCAATGTATTTCATGTCATGTCAGGTCGAATTTATATGTGAACCATATACATTTATCTAGCTGTTCAATTGTGGACCATTTTTCTTTTGATTCAGCGGCTACGTATGTGATGTAAAACATACATCATTGGCTGGTGTGCAAAACCATCCTTGATCCACTCTTTGGAGTTTGCTTGCAGCCGTGGCTTTGGCATGATCGCGTCTCTATCAAATCTCTTTGCACTGTTTGTTCACTGAGATCTAAAGTTGCTTTGGAAGGTGAAGCCTTGATTGTGCTGAAAATGCGTTTGAAATTTGAACCTTATGCAAAATGCTAAGCAAATCTTTAAGCACATGTTTCGCTGACACTCTTAAACATCATCTTGGAGGCAAAACGACGTTTAAAGTGTGTTCGGATGAAATCAGAATGTAGTTCGCGAAAAAACCCAGTTTTGATTAACAAAACACATTTTCAAAAGAGCGTCAATAACTTGACATGCACTCTAGTTTTTACAACAACGTGAATAACTTGACATTTTCAAAAAACAAGTTTTCACAAAGCCTAGTTTTCAGAAAACAATATTATTTTAGGGTTTCATCCAAACACAAGCTAGGTATTTTAATATCTACTTGGAGCTTTCTATATCTAGTACATTCTCAAGTGCCCATCCCATAGTCAGACTTCACTGAAAGAGAAAGGAAAAAGGAAAATAATTTTAGTTACAACCAAGACCTGAAGTAGTTTTAGTTACAACCAAGACCTTTATGATAACTAAATAAGTAAAAAAACCTTTGACTACCTAATTTCTTATTAAATTAATTTGTTATCCAATCTCATTAACTAAGAGACAGGTTTCTTTCACGCATGTGTACTATCTTAAGATAACACTGTAGTAACTCTAACTAGTGATAAAGAAAAAGTTAATAGTTTACTGCCATGCATGTTTCATGTTTGCCATCTAAGTAAACGTAACCACAGGTTCGTGTAGATAAATGTCAAAATGAAAATGTAGATTTGAGGTATGGGCAAGCCTTTTAGAACTCATTATACATAAAAGATGCGAATGGGCGTTCGTTTCCATTACTTCTGCCTTTCTCATTCTTAGGATGAGGACAACAGTCGGGGCAATAGGCAGGACGACGGAGCCGAAGGAGTCCTGTTGCCTGTTCGGAGAAAAGCGGCCTGTTCATCGCTGGCTGGCTGGCAAGCGAACAAATAAAGAGCCAAGTAGTCTTACTTGTTACAAGCCTAACCCTAACGCAAGCAGCACAAAGATCAATATATATTTTGGAAAAAAAGGGACATTTCTTCAGTTGATATAAAATTTTGTAATGTCAAAAATATGTCTACATATACTATATTTAAAGTGTATCTCAGGTACATAGGGATGCTAATAGATCTGATTCAAATAAGATATCCAACCAAATTTCCCAAAAAGAAATTTGATCAGGTTTTGATTAAAAAATGACCTCTGATAAAATTCAGTTTCAGATTCAGATTTAGATAAATATCTGACTGGATTGATATTAGAATTTAGGTTTAGTTTTAAAGAAATATCTTATATCTAATATTCATCCATTTAAAATACGGTCAATGCTTTTTGGGTTCAGTTTAAAGCCAAATATGGATTTGGATTGTGAATTTGGATTTGAACTCAGATATGATATATGATATAGATTTTTTTTTTTACTTTGTATTCAAATTCAAATATGTAAATTTCGGATAAAACAAGTATGGTATAAAATACAACTGATTAGGATCCAATCTATTGATATCTGTACGTGCAGCATCATGGACAACACATGCGTATCATAAATGAATATTATATGAACAAATTAAGTCTATATATTTGGAGTGGCAGCCGTTTCAAGTCAAGAAGCCTTTGTCCATGTTCAAGTAATTAGTTTAAATACGGGAAAGGTTCCAAGCATTTTTATTGGGGCCCTGGTTGGCGATCCCAAATTAATAAGCATATTTCATATATAAACACATAAATTCAAGCATGAGTGACCCTCTTAGCTATTTGGATGTTAGTGCCCTCAATTTTGGGTTCACGAGGCCCACGGCTTGGTAGAGAGCTCCTTCCTCTTTAAGATAGCTAAACAACTTTCCATGTTGACATCTCTCACACTTGAAATTTGAAATGAAGAGTGCCCTCACCTAATCTTTTGGCCCTAATCTTCTGGCTCCTGGCTCGGCCAATGGTCTAATCAAAGGTGGGGCCCACAACAAGAAGCAATCAATGGTACGACTGAACTTTCGGATTCATGTCATTTAGTTGAACTTTTATAAGCTTTGGGGACCCCGCAAAGACTCCATTATGATGGCGGATACGGCCTTGAGAGGTGCTTTGATGCACGTCCCTTTCTCTTCATTTATCGATCGTACGGTCAGAAGAAAATGTGAAAGGCCTAATCAAGGATGGTTGAGTTTTTGGCTAGCAGCTTAGCAGCACATATGGGTTGCCAACGGCTAGTGACTACAAGTGTGGGCCATTATTGCGGGTGGTCTGGATAGAGTGATATGGAGTCTGTCACCAGGTTCAAATCCTCTTCTGCGGGGCAAAGCATGCATTACATAGGCCGAACTCTAGTTTCAAAATTTTAATAGGATTTGAAATAGAATTTTTTAATTTTTTTATATATGTTAAACTAAAATTTTTAAAATTTATATATACATTTTTGAATTTTTTAAAATCTAAGGAACACTTCTATCCGACGAGCCCCCCTCATGCCACGGTGCCTACATGGGGCATGTGTCATGCCTGGATGACTGGATCGAACAGATTTAATATGCTAAGGACAAGAGGCTCAAAATATTAGGCTCAAATTTGGATATGATGATTATGTATAGAATTTGGTGTTTAAATCATAATCACAGAAAACACATTTTTTTTCAAAAAAATGTGATAAATTAACTAGCTGTTTAAAACTTCTAAAAAACGCATTTTTTTAAAACGTTAAAAACGAAAAAAGCGTTTTTTAGTTTTTTTAATGTCAAAGAGTTTTTTATTTATTTTTTATTTATTGTAAATCTGTTATCCTTTTGATGTTTGTGTCACTAGTTTTATTTGTATTTTAAATTTTTTAAAATTTTACCGTACGTTTTTTTATTCTTTTCAAGCTCACCGTATTATACCCGAGAAAAACCTCGCTGTTATTTGTAACTCAGTTTAAATACAATAATTAATAGTGAAAAAGTGAGGGGAAAAATAAAAGCAAATGCTGGTACTGTTAACCGAATTTGGCCACTCGTCCACTAAATCTCAGATGTAGACCATATATGTGCCTTGGAGGCCATTCAGGTCCTAGACCGATGACCGGCATAGATCACCAGTCACCTCTTTAATTGTTAATGTGTAAAAGTAGCATTTGGACCATGCGCCTACAAACCGATGATCCGTTGGAACTTTTGTGGTCTCTGGTAGTAATCAGTGCCGGATCCACGTAGTGGCTCCTGCGGACAACTGCATCCCTACACCAGCCAATAGAATTTGCTTTATTTGCACATAAAAAATTCATTAATTGTACTTTCTTTTAAATTTATACATATGAATGCCCTCTTAAAATTTGAACTTTGAAGTAATAGTGTCTCTGAGTTAGAAATTTCTATAACATGCAACATGACAGAGCTAGCATCGCCTATTAATGGGCACACATTGCAGAGGAACATCAGGTTAGCTAACTGCCAGCTTGGGATTTCTATTAGGCTTTCTGCTGTGTTTATTTGTGGTTTGTTTTCTAATTGGCCTGGCCTAGTCTAAAGGGCAATGAGCAGTAGACTCACTGAATCAGTGAGGAAAATGGAACCAGTAGGCCCAAGTTTACATATTTTTCAACGGAAGCATGACAGAGAAAGTGTGAAGTTGATGCATGCTTTTACATTTTTAAATTAATGCCAAATTTGTTTTTGAAGCCTTTTGCTTTTATCGCAAATTTCAAGAATAATGCATCTTCCAGGCACCTGTTGCTTAAGCAATCAAATCAGAATGTACTCAGAGAAGTGAAAATTATTGCAATTGAAAGAATTGTATGGAGTAATGCAGTTGAACATGGACACTTAGGCCAATCAAATGATGCGACGTCAAGTCATGACGCATTAAAAGCTAAGAGTTTTATCATCCCCTTGTTAGAACTAGGATACACTTGAAGGTCTAAACAGATTGGACATAAAGCACGTAGTTTGAGACTTAGGCATATATTATATAAGTCTGCCCAAACTCCTCTCACCCGGGTTGTTACTTTTTAAAATATAAGAGATACATGAACACAAGGTGGCTAATATGCGTACCAAGTATTGAGGTTATCCAAATATATTTGATAACTTCACGGTCGGTGACTAAGCCACTTTCCATATTTGATATTGTTAAGGTTAGCACTTTGTAGACATAAAATTTTAGTATGGTTGATGGACATAAATCTTTTGTTTGAAGACTAAGCTTCCTGTTGTACTGGGTTATAAAATTGAATTGATGAATGATGGAATGGCAATTTATAGAACTAAAGTTTTCACAGCCTAATATTCTCATTATATTCTATATCATAGTAACTTGCTCTTCAAGTTCTAGGCAATTAAATTTGTATGCATGTATGTCCCTTAGTTGATCATCTATCAAGTAGTAAAGTAGTGAGTCTGTAGCTTCATGACAAGTTTTACCATGCTATGACACCACATGAGCAAAAGATCAATTAATTTTAAAAAATGTCCTCTGATTGTTACAGTTTGTAACACCCTATTATGGAAATGTTTAATTCCATGTTGAGGATTCTTGAAAATATTTAAGGATTTGAAAGGGGCTAGCCAAACTATTAACTATGCTAGTTCCTAGCCTTTTTAGAACCCGAATTGATTATGTCAGGGAGCAGGTTGGTATCCTCCAAAATAGAGACTGAGCTTGGCATGACAACGGGCCATAATTACATTTGTTTTATGACTTCATTTCTTATAAACTACAATAATAAAAAAAAAATTGGAGACAAATTTTTACAAATCAATTCCTTCACATGGGCTGAAGTCCTTAGAAAATTAGATCATTCATATTGCTAACAATATTCTACATTTCCTTTTAATACTGTACAGTTAATGTTATTTGAAAACCTTTTGTTATCGGTCAACTGAGTAAACCTTTTGTAACTTATGGCTACCATTTGAAGATAAAAACTATACTAACTTGTTTTTGTTAGACATCATTGAAATTATAAAATGTTATAAAAAATTGTGTCTAAAACCTAACTTTCTCAAAAACATATGTGGTCATGAAACAAGTCAATATGTTTTATTCTAGCTTTGGTTGCATGCTCTAGATCTGAAGGACATTACTGCATCAAGAGAGTACCATCTTATGCAACTTTTATTTGCCATAATAATTCTTTATAAGTAAAATTTATTTAAAGAAGGCAGGAGGTTAAACTTTTCCTTTATAATTGTTGTTCCAATCATTCTACATGTAACTTAATTCAAAAATGAAAGTACACATCTAAACAGTTTCTTTAAAGTATATGAAAATCACATATAACACCAATATAATCTAGAGCAAGAATATATAATTTCTCATCCTATGTATTTATATTAAAAATGGAACAGCCTTATACAATATCTATGTATTTATATTAAAAATGGAACAGCCTTGTATAGTATCTATAGTATAGTATCTATATAATTTAGAGTAATGGAACAGCCTTGTATAGTGTCTATATAATTTAGAGTAAGGGTATATGATTTTATGTCTATTTTTAAAAAGTTAAGAACATCTTATGTAGCAGAATGAATGAGACAAAACAATAAAATTCAAGAGGTTTTATTAAAAAAAATTATGGCTTTCACATCTCTGAGAACATTAATATATATATATATATATATATATATATATATATATATATATATATATATATATATATATATATATATAAGACTTACTTCATATTCTAGTAATTCTTTCAAGAAAAAATTGCAATCAGATAAAACACCTATATCTAGAGGAAGGATGTATAAATCCACATAAAACATGTACCCATTCCAAGTAAAGATGAATTTTATAGCATTGTGTTTTAAATTAGGGATAGTATAGTAAAAATTTTGTTGGGCACACCTTGGAAGTTTGAATTTTTTAGGAGATAAAAGTTTCATGTTCACACTTATCTTTAATCTAAAAGTAATATCATGATTGAATGTAAGGTTCAAACAACTTTGCTACCTATAAGTCATGGTCCAAACAAATTTGACAAAAATCATTTTTAGTTGAAGCACAAATTGAGTAAGATATTATTTCATGATTAACCATTTGAAGCATAATAAGATGTGGAATACATGATTAACTATTTCAAGCTTCTAAGGTTATCAACAAACTCAGTATGGTATAAGAAGAGACAAAGTATTGCAAAATCCATATGAGAGTATTATAATAGTAAAAGAATATGTTACATATAGACAATACTGAATTGAGTGAGCAACACCTGGAGATTTCCACATGCAGAACCCTTATGCCAAAATGGGCAAAGCTTGATGGAACAATGGAGGCACTAGAGGATCAATTCACAGTTAAAAACTAATGTGCAAATGCATGTATGTTTTTTGTCTTGTGACCTCAATAAGAGTATGGATAAACTTTCGAAATTTTAAAGGCAATGATAGTTTGCTACAATACTACCAACTTAGTTTCACTGCATGGTTTTAAAAAGTCTAACTATATACTTTGTTACATACAAAAGTTTGTTATAAAAAATGTACTGATCAAACATATAAGTGAATGAATATAAACAAGACAACAACCATTAAGTCCAAATTGAAATTTGTGACATATAATTGCCATGTATATCACAATATTAGTCTACTTCAAATGTATACTAATTTGGAAAATAACAGCATGGGAAGAATAGGTTAAACCATGAGAGGTCAATATATGCTTATTGTAATCTTAATAGAAAATCATAATCAACATAAAGCTGGAAATTGGACATTGAAATTTATTATCTATGGCAGATATCAATGGACAAATTAAATTTTCACTAATTTACTCAGTTGATTAAATGACCAATGAGGCAAGAAAACTAAATCTCGTTTTCATGTACTTAACTTTATACTTTGCGATCAATATCTTTTAAAACATATACAGTTCCATTTTTCCAACAGTAAAATGACTGGAACAAAAGTTTGAGATCATCACACAAGATGGTGTGCAGAGGACCTAGAACTTTTGTTCCACCTAAAATCCACCCGGTATTAAATACCCAACAATCTAATGTCTAGGCATTTAATAGAAATGTATTCAAATTTTACTTGAGGAGTGAATGGCAGTAGGGTAGTTTCATCATTTAAAAAAAATAACATTTTTCTTTTGCTTCAATAAGTGAAGCAGATCTACTAAAATTTGTGTCAATCCTTGAGCAGCTGTTTGTTCATGTCAAAAAGTTGATTGACATTGTGTTATTGGCCAAAAAGTTTCAGCAGGTTTTTTAATTTATTCAATAAAAAACCCATATCAGGTTATACAAAACTCAGTAATCGACAATGTTGCATGGTTGAACTAAGGGAAGGATGGTATATATGGGAGACATGTTGTTCATCACATCGTGCCGTTGTGATATGCTTGGGATTAAAATACTGATGTAAAAGGTTGGGTTAGATATAGATTCTAAGAGATGTCAATGTAGTGGTTAGGTGTTACAGATTGGAAGACCTTATCTCAGAGATATTATCCGCTTCATAATATTGATGTTTACTATGTCTGATGCCTTTGTTCTGGAAAGATGTATGGCCTCGACACATACACAAACACACATAACTTTTCTTTTATTTGACTACCTGTTTTAAATGTAAGTGATCAAGAACATAAATATACCCAAAGAGGAAAAAATTATACTCAAGCCACCAGCTTTGACATATTCAAGTGAGTATATGTTACCTTGTAACATTTTTTACATATACTATACATGTGAAAGTTAAAATTAGTTTTTTGGTAGCCATCATCATGTTGGATGGAAAAAGGGGCATACTTTAGAAAAGGCAACACTAAAATATAAATATAAATAAATAAATAAATAAATAAAAAAATAAAAAATATATATATATATATGATTCAAGAAAAAATCACTAAAATCCAGTTTGTGGATTTGATTCTCTAAGGGCTTAAACATTAAAAATATGAGGTGTTTAGGCCATTAAATTTTGTTTTCACATTAACCTGAAACATCTTTTCACAACAATATAGGCTTCTATTCTTGGACCACATGTATTTTGTTTGATATCTTTATGGGACGTGCTAAAGGGCCTAAATGACAACCAAACGGCTAAAAATGGAAAACCAAAGTTAGGACTTTGAAATATGTGTGTGTGTGTATGTACAATGTTTTGACTTGATGATTTAACATGCTTCTTTTCATTTTTTCAACTCAACAATTGTTATTTATATTCCTATTTGAAGTTAATTTTGAAATTATCTTTAGTAGTGTCGAAAAAGCAAACCTAGTATATCCCTCAAACATTTTTTTTTCTTTCTCATGGCCATGAGAGTTCTATTTATTTGGTAGCAATAGCTTGCAGACCTAACACTTTTTTGCTGGACAAGTAGGGACCCAAGTTTTTAACAACAATGCACATGGAGAAAGGTCGTTTCCGATGGTTATCTAACTATAGAGATATTTTTTTATATAAAAAAGTAAAAAACAGAAAAAAATCAATTAATATCCACCCTAGTGTCTTGGGATCTTATTGGACAAGTTTTAGCTTTCTCTAGACAAGCTCCAAGTTTGGACCTCATTAAAGGACATTAATGATAATTTATGATGTTTGGGAGGAGCACACTAGTCACCAATAACTTGGTTGTCTGGTGCTAGCCCTAGCTTGTTTATAATCACATAGTTGGCAAATTCGCCGATCCAACTTGTGAGTCACCTAAATCAATTAGGCTCATTCATTTACTGGTCACAAGTCGTGACCCCTTGAGTCGGTAGTATAGTCAACTAATTAAAAGTTTTTTTTCCATCTTGTTTGCTAAAAACAGAAGCTTGTTATTTTGAAAATAGTGATATATATATATATATATATATATATATATAATGGTATTTGTTCTATTGTAAACTTGTATTTGTGTTTAATGACTAATATCTGAGTCCAATTCAAGAGCTTGCCAGCTATGTATGACCAAGAATTTGGATGGACACTTTTGAGTCAAAGTTGTTCACATCATGGCTCAAGCCCCACTCATTGAAATGCATGCAAGATCAACCTGTCAACTTCTTGTTGTAAATTAACTGAAACCTGAACCTATTGTGTGCAATATCTCATTTTATTCTATCCCTTTAGTTTTTAGTTTCAACAATTTCAAAACCACTGTCTAATATGTTTAATCTAGACAATGGTTATTTGTCACTAAATGTTGTATGTTTAGCATGTTTCCTCATATTTTGAAGCCATATAACATAATGTTTCTTTAAGAAGAATGCCAAGTGTGATTTTAGAAATATCCATATATCTGGTGATTAAACTAGATGTATCATGCTAAAAATGTAGTGTTGTTATGTACAAAGTGACCTACCTAACTTTTTATTTGCCAGTTTCATTTTGGATATAGATCACCAAACTTTTTGTTTTGGTAAACGAGTTTTAAGACCTTAACTTTATCCCTGTTGTGTTGGTAAATCCTCTTGGATGTTCTCTCTTGCCCATAGTGGTATACATTTTTTTTAGAACAAGAGCAAAACTAATCTATTGCCAACTCTTGTGTTTTAATTGTCAAAATATGGTCATTATACATTTTACCTAAAAAAGTATTTCTGCAAATGGCACGCTAATTCATTTCCTATAGAGACATTTTGTTATATGTGAGCTGAGGTTGTTGCGGGCCTTGTTTCAAAGGTTGGATGGTTGGATTCATCCTAAAGCTACCTTGAATCTATGTGTTGGACTCTCAAAAATTGAATGTATATAAGTTAGAAATGTTCTAGTCATAAGATCAACAAAATAGCAAATTAAAAGGACATGTAGATATCTTAAAGATGATTAAGGAAATATTGTTCTTTAATATCTAACAAGGATAATGTGTTTCAACAATGTTATCATCATCATGTATCATTGTCAAATCTAATATTGGAATTTGTTGGTGATCTTCAAGCAATGGGACATGCAGCGGCGGAATTTTGGCCATCACTATAATGAAATAGCGATGTTTAAGATCCCTTGTGACAGTTTTCGCCATTGCCATATGTAGTGTAAAGTGCATTATAAGCATTAGTAATTATTCCATGCGATGAAAAGGTTGAAGGACTTAAAAGCAAATGGAAATAAAATAATACTCTACTTGTTTGATGCACATAAACACACTTTTGATCAAATCTTGTGAACCATATTTTAAATTATCTTCCTCTTTTATTGTGTCAATGTCACATTAATAAAACATGCAAGAAGGTGAAAAGTTAAAGTCTAAAAAGTAACCACAGGTGCAAAAAGATATGCCTATAAAAGTTTCTTTTGTTAAACAAAACACTTGGTTAAATTTAGAAAATCAGCTAGGAGGGGCCTAGAATGTGGGCTGGCAGGAAGTAATACCTCACATCACCACTTTGAACCTAATGGTTGTTATGCTCTTGCAGAAGTCAAATCAGACCACAAACCCTAGAGGTGCACATAGTACCAATGGAGTTATTCATTGCCAAGCAAGCAATAAAGTCTCTTGACATAGGTGTGGCTTCCCGACTAAGAAACTAAAGCACATAAAATTGGGAAAAAAAAAGAAACAAAAGAAGTAACTTCCATAAGAATAGACAGTATTCTTTTCTAAATCACAATAAAAAGGTAGAGCTCTTTTTGGAGCTATAGAATCTCGCAAACACTATAAACATAGTCCTTTTATTGAGGTAAAGTAAATCAAACATCAGTAAAAGTCTACATTCACTGGCATTATGAAAAAAAAAACGTCATTAATCATCATATTCACTAATAGGAAGAATTCTGCGATAGTAAAGCTATGTTTCACTAATGTTTCGGTCTTAACGTCAATGAAACACCTAGATTTACTAATGCATGGACCATTAACGTCAAAGAAAATTGGCATGATAACTCTCTTCTCTAATGTCTTGTGCTTCGTCCTTTTTTTTTCTGATGTTTTGCCATCATTAGTAATGATCGTCAAATGAATTTTCTTGTTCCAACTTTTACTGACGTTAACAAGAAATGCCAATAAAGGTGTGGCTTTTACAAACGTCCAGACTTTTGCATCAGACATTTTTTCCAAAATCTATAATGACACTGATATCTGCCATTAGAGAAAATCTATCTTGGTTGGACATTGATTTGGACACTAGAGAAGCATTGATTTTTATTGACTTTTCCTGAATGTCAGAAAAAAACTTCATCTTTTTGGCATCAATTCTACGTGTCAGTGAAGTTCAGGAACTAATGCCATGAACCCTGCCCATTTTCCCCTTTTCCTCCACTATTCACTATCTCTTCCTCCAACATTCGACGACCATCGACAAACTTGCTGTTCATTGAATGAATCAGCTGCCATCCAGTGTTCCTGTAGCTCCTCCAGCAGCAGCTGACCTTCTTCTTTTTTTCACGCTTAGCGGATAAAGTTTCATCTCTTCTTTTGATAGGGGTTCGATCACCCAACAATGTCCAATCCGGCGAATCGGCATGTCCTTTGGCAGTAACAAACCTCTGGTTGAATATTCATTTGCATTAAAGTTTTCTTAATGCACAAACAAGATACAAAAGTAACAGCCAAAAAATTTTTCCTTGGGCTTAAAGTTTCACTTATTTAGGTGAAACTCTATTTCTAAAACAAAAGTTCCAGAGCCTATTCAAAAGTCCCGACACATTTGTTCCAGATTTGTTTCTTGCTGGAACTTTCATGTTGAATCAAAGTTCCACCTATACAGTGGAATTCAATGTATTGAAATGTAGCAAATCTGGACATGTTCCACCACACTAGCTCTCTTTCTATCGATGATAATTAGCACTCGGCAATCGACATGTTCACTTGACCTCTCTGGCAAGCCAAGAAATAGGTTAGCAACAGCACAAGGAGATCCATAGTTACCTATCTATGAAGGCCAAGGGAAGAAGGCCCATTGGGCCTTTGGCATAGAGTCCATGAAAGAGTCATTACTGGCCCAACGAGGGAGGGCCTTGTCTTGCCGATGGAAGCTAGCCTGACTAAGGAGGCCCCCACTAGGTGAGGGAGGGGCCCCTCGGCCTTTCCCATCAGCTTTTCCAAGCCCGATGACGGAGGGCTCATTCGGGACATTCCTGACCTGATGAGGGAGGGCTCTGTTGGGGCCAGGAAAAATCTAAATAGGGAGGCCTCTATCCAGATGACATCCCCATCGAAGGTGTTCATGGCCTTCCTTACATGATGAGAGAGGGCCAGATCAGGAGGGCTCAACCATCGCCTCCCATCGGGCCATTACTGAACGTCCATGTGGAGTTTGTACAAGTTGGTATCAAGAAAGTAATAATAGTGTTATCAAGTTTTTCTAAGGTAATTATTATATTATTCTGGCATAATATGGTTAGCCAAGACTTGGATTCACTTGACTTATTATGATTACTTGAATTTAACTACCTGGTTATGAAGTATTCAAAGTGTAACATGATCTGGTACTCCATTCCTCTTTTCATCGTTGTTTAATTTTTTCCCTTGAAGTTCGTATAAACAATTTGTTTTGTAAAATTAGAAACACTGATGGAGGTCAAGTTTCTTATGTTTAAGATGAAAATCTTGTATGAGATTTGATATATCCCTACCTAGAAAATGACCATTTGTGCCAATAATAATTTGTTAGAGATACGTAAATATGAAAAGGGGGATCGACTATATAAGGAATATGGATCAGGTCGTATTATTTAGCATTATGAAGCTATGCTGCTGTATTAGACTGACAAGATCCAATAAGCAGTATGTCGAAGGATATGAATAGATAATTTTTCACCATTTTAGCTATACTATACATGCAAAATTAATGTTCATTAAATACCAAAATTTATACCATGATGAATTGGAATATAAAACCAATTCAATCAATTTGCAGTCTCATGCATGTGGTATATAGTTTTCTCTATATACACTCATCCAAAAATCATCACATCTACAAATTTTTCAAAAAGATCATAAAAAATTCACGTTCACTATTGTTGTTTCTCTTAAAAAAGGTGAAAATTTGCTCCCCAAAATTCCATACATATCACAAGTTGATTCAACTACAAGAGTATGCATTTAATGTCATCATATTTAAGAAAAATATACACAAAAGCTGACTATGTTCCACAATTTACTGCTCAGACATAGCACTAGGGTCGCCAAGCTGGGTGCCACAAGATCTAGCTCCTCTGCTACTTCACGCTTTACCACCCCTTTGCATAGTTAATTTTGTGGCCACATCATTGAATTCAACTTGCTACTCACTATTCTATAAAAGATTGTCTCAACACAATTATGCATAAAACAAATAAAATACAGGATTTACTATCTTCGGACATTAATTCACCATCATTATGTAAAATAATGTTGCCAATTGGTTGTGGATGAGTCGGTGATGTAAAGCCACTACCTACAATAAGTGTATGATCTATTGCCCTGCATGTTAAAATTGAATCACTGTCAAATGCAAGACTTGATAATGCTGAACCAATATTAGAACATTAATACATCTCATGAATCATTATCAGTGTCACATATACCCAAGTGTTGTGTTTGACATAGTTGTGTATTTGAAGTAGAGAGGGTGACATCTTCCTAACAGGTGTTGCATTCCCTTATTCATCCTTATTGTGACCAATGCCTAGTAATGATGGAAAGTAAGATGTTGCACTTGTAAATACTAATAGCAATTTTGTTTATCTACCATCTACTGTTGATGGATTACCTTTCAAAGGTTCTACATCCAATCAGCTGGAGGGTGAGCCTTCTTCTTTTATTAACCAATATAGAAACAACCTTTTGAAGATTGAAGGCTAATGTTTGAAGGCTCTTTGCATGTGCTTGAGTTATGCCAAAAATCTCCACATCTTCTATACTTGATGCTATGCAAGTGAGACACACATTTTTTTTGAAGTGTCTTCACTCTTTGATTTATTTCTTCGTTTCTTAGGTCACCCAACACTACAATTTGCTTCAGGAGATAAAGCAATGAATCTTGCTATGGTCAAAATTGTCGATCAAGTAGAACATATATTGTCCTGCCATATGCCTTTAAATGAATCACATTCATCAACATATGCCTAAGGATCCCCACCAAAATCTCCAATAACAAGTGGTACATGCTTGCGTGGTATTCTACTAAGTTACCAAGTATAACATGTATATTCATGTTCCCTTAAGAGGCTGTTTGATAGATGTTCTGCTCGACTAAAAAGATAGCATGCCCTATCGACCACACTAGTATTATATCCCTCCTGTCAATGGTGTTCTTGGTCCCTTGTTTGATGGTTTTAGGACAAAAACACCACATCCCTTTCGTCTGGCATTTGTTTTCTTTGTTGTTTGTTCTCTCTGTCATGTACATTCTATCTAACATTTGATTTTTGTTTCTGTATGTTTTGTGTGTTTCTATTTTGAGTAATTCATTTTGTCCATTGTTTGACAACATGAATACTTTGTTTGTTGGTTTTGCTTGTTCTGTGAATTGTTTTTAGTGATATCATAAAAGCTCATGCTATAAAAAGTGTTCATCACATCTATGTTTGATAGAACAAGAACATGTTATATTAGTACTATTACAATATTCATAATAGAAATGTGTTAAATCAAAATCAGTACATTCAATAACAAGATCCTATTAAAATGATGATATTAAGCAACAATATAGTAAAATCAACATATTCAAGTTTATTCTTCACATAAAAACATCATCAATATTAGATGTTCAAAAGGTTCAAATAGTCAACATTATCAAATAAAACCATAGAACAACAAAATACAAACTGTTGGGGGCCACATGTTGGTGTACCTCGACATAGAAATGGCTACAACTCACCAGCAGCTAGCCTTCTAGTCCAATGTAACCACTAAGGTGTAGACGACTTTCTTCTCACTTGATGTATATGTCCCTAATCCTCCCCTTGTAAACTACATAATAACTTAGGATGAGACATCATTGTCTAGTTCATGCATGTTACTGACATTAAAAGGACAAACAAACAATTACACCATGAGAATATCTTACTTGAGACATAACCATCCTATATTGTTTAATTTATGTGCTCATGAAGTTTATTGTTACTACTACATGTTTGTGTTTGTAGAATCAATGCATTTCCATTTACTTTATTATCATTCATTTTGTTAGTAGTAAATTGTTCAGTGTTTGGATTGCGATGGATTATGAAACTGTAAAGAACACATGTTGCTTGTACAATTTTAGCCTGAGTGAATATTGGATATGAGACATGATTTTTAAAAAGAAAACCTTGCCTTAAGCAAACCAAACACTCTATCTATTGTGGCTGTATAATTATTTCTTCGTCTTGATTTGTCCAGCTTCAATAATTTTAAATTCAAATAAGTTGTACTAACTTTTTTTGTATAGAGTGAAAGGACTGATAATGTTTGAGTTTCTAGCATTTACAAGATAATACTTACCTATTTTATTATATCGAAATTTTGTTTTGTTAGTCAAATAATTGTATGCATAGTAAAGTTATAATATTAATGTTTAGTGTCGTACCTTATGTAATCTCTAACATATGATCATTATCCTCTAGTGCACTGTAGAATACTTCTACATCGGTAGCACTTCCCTCCCAGCCAACTAATATGTAGTGAAACCACATATTGAAACTCACAAAGCTAAAATGTTTTGCGACAAGAACCCGTTTCGATTTTGCCAAACGTTTTGTCCATCTCTTGGGGACATACACTGGAATATTTGTGCTGTCTATTGCCCTAAACAATCATACAAATAGTTAATGTGTTAATAACATTTGACATACTACAAATAAGTAACTAATCGTTTACACTTAGTTAGAGTTATTTACCGTAAAATACAGAAAGAATCATGGATCTCTAATTTTGGGTGGTGTGTCGACATTTCTACGTCCCAAGTATTCATAAGCAATGCAAAGAATTACTTTCAAGTCTAAATTCATGTACTTATTGTTTGTCAAGGTGTTGAAAATCATGGAGTCTAACGATTTTGTTGAACATGTTCCAAAATAATAAGAAGCATTGCTATTTATTATTCAATAGTGATTTCTCATGCATCATGCAACAACCCTCTACTTTTCAACATCTCACATAATAATGCATATGTTTTTTGGTCCACTATCAGTAGATATATATAATTTCTTGGATATCCATGCATGTTGTCATGCAAAAATAGAGCACCCACGTAGTGTATTGATGTCTATTATATTTCTAGTAGGTTCACCTCTCAAATATTTTATGAGTAAATATGCATAAATCACAAAATAACTTCATCTATTTCATCCATCGTGCCAATTAAACAAACATATATATCAAAAAAATATTAAAAAGTCATATATAACAATATCATGGAACACAGATGATATGCAACAACTAAAGATTGAAATAGAAGTTTGACAAAGTTACACAAATACAACATGCAAGATTGCTATCTTAAGCATGTATATAGTAAATATTAACATAGAACATGAGAATAAAAAACGTTACTTGTCGTTAGTTGTTCTACATACACAACTAGCTCACCTACAATTCACATGGTACCAAGATAAAAGTGTTTGCATTTTCAACATTACTAAGTATGTATATTGAAAAGTAAGAAATAGCTCCTAGTCTATTTCCCCTCTTCCATATAGATTCTTTAACATGTCACTACTCCTCAGTCCAATCCTTGCAAGTTAATCCTCTAAAAGCTTTCATAAATAGTCACCAACTATTTCTAATACTTCTTTATTTGAAGTCTGCATTCAACCTCTCTTGGTTGCTTTTGTGTTGTAAGATGGTCTTGCTTGACTAAGACCAGGACTGCGACCATTTCATGGTGAGTTAAGGAAGGTTGCAACAACATTATCATGTCCTACCTGGGCATTAGTTGGAGGCATATCATCAGCACAACTCCTATTGTCTCCAAATGCAATTGAAGTTTCCACATTTCAACTGCATGTTCATAAAACTTCCATGATGCTGGGAGCCAATATTTCTTCTTGTCTCATTACTTCTTTATATACTCTTTCCACACTTCATCATTTGCTTCTATCATTTTTTCAAGGTCTCAACCAAGTCCACTTGCGTTGAGCATTTTGTTCATCAATGTCAAATTTGGTTTGACTCTTTTAAGTTTCTTTTTAATTTTGTCAAGTGCAAATGAAAACCTACATACTTGGATCATCCTTCATTCTACCTTCTTCATAGTAGTTCCCTTTAACCCACCCCTGGTCTTCATTTTTGAAAGTCAGGTGTGCTCCAACATCTTGTAGACTTTTTGATACTTTAGGTGTTGCCATGTGTTCTTTAGATAGGTTAATAATTATTTTGTTGTTTAGTTTCTTAGATTTTGTAAATTAGGTATTAAATCCTGTTTTGGAGTCAATTTTAAATTGCAAACTGGTTTCTAATAAGTCCACAGTTTTCGCACAAGATTTTTACTGATGTTTACAGCTCATTATATTACATTATATCATGTTTCTTTGTGTTTTTCTGCTATGGCAGGTTCTATTTGTGTTTGTTTTTTGTTATTGCTGTCAAACTTAGTTTAATATAGTTGTAGTTTACCTAGTTTATAGTAGTTGGTAGAGTGCAGAGTCACCAACTAGCACTTACAGGTCTGCCAACTAATATATACTTAATTTACAGTAGTTAACTCTAATTTTCCTGTTAATTCTTATTTTTCTAGATGTGATCAATGATTATCCTTCATGTGGATCAGTTTTTGAGCAAAAAATTAGCTGTTAATCTTTAGTTATAGCTAATTTAATAGTTCAAACTGCTTTTTACTATTTTCAGGTTCTCTGTGTAGTGCATAGATGTTCTACTTTGGTTTTCCCTGCATTTTATAGTAATTTTTCTTGTAATTTGATTTACTAGATAGTTATCTACTTGGTTAAGGTAGTTTTAACATGAAAAGGAGGCACTAATTACAATTTATACTTACGCTCTTTACTGCATGTTCCTGTTGTATGTATAGACTGTGAATGCTATTTGTTTTCTTTACTACAATTTTTACTATAATTTCCATTGTAGTTCAGCATATTTCATAGTTATTTTGTGTTTGAACTAATTTCTTTTGTGGAAACTAATTGTTAATTATTACATATAGCTAGTTTAAGAGTACGGACTGTTATTTATTATTTTGTTTGTTCTAGATAGAGAAGGTCCAAAATTAGTATTATGCTTTAGTTTTTACTGCATTTTTCTATAATTTATGTTGTAGTTTAGTAGGAAATATGATTATCTTTTGTTAAAAAAATAACTTTAGATGAAAATTAGCTGTTAATTAGTAGATATACCTAGTTTTGCATTTGCAAACTGTTCTAGAAAGATAAAGTACATGTTTACTTGAATGCTTGTGATGGTTATGCATTTCTTACTGTAGTTTGGTAGTTTAAATTATTCTTGAAAATTCTTGTTTGTACTATTTAGTTGCTTAGTTTAGGATCATTTTGTATTCTAAAAACCTACGATAGTGGGTTGCATATTTTGAGTTCATGCTAGAGAAAACAAGTAAATTAGTCTAGGCTTGGTTTAGCCTGCATTCATCAAGTCTTAGACACTTTTGTCACCTAAGACACTAAACACTAGTTTGCATATCGCATTAGGAAAGAGCTAGCACACACATATACAAACTTATCATACAACATCTTGTTTTATATGTACAGACAACATTGTATAGTTGTCATTTTCTGTTTTAATGTATTATGCAATTGAATGCTCTTGGACAATTCACAACCTGCTTGAGAGGAAAGTGGAGCAATGACAAGAAAATTGAAAGCCACACACATTGGAGAAGATCGTTGTGCCACTGAAGATCAAGGAGTTGTAGTGTCTTTAAAATGTTGCCACATCTAGATTTAGACTTTTTTTTTGTATTTTTTGACAAATACATCTTGTATAAGTTAAGCACATGTGCAATACTTTTACATGTGTTTGTGCAATAGAAGTATTCATTTGTGTATTGCAACCCTTGTTCTATCTTGATTTGACTTGAAGTTTCTAGGATATGATTATCTAAATTGAGTTTCAAATAGTTGTTCCTAGAGTTCAACGTAGACTTGCCATTTGTGAAATCCAAAAAAAATATAAGTGGTGCATATTACATCAACTTTTTTGATTTTTTGATGTGAGAGATTTAAAATAGATTGAAAAATTGTATTCATACCCAAACTACTCCACTAAACAAACATCTTAATTTATCTATTAACAATGTGTGTAGGGGATGGAAGTTTCCATTACCCTTCCATTTCTTGATGTTTTTCATAAAAACAACAATAAACAGACATAGAAAACTTAAATTTTTTTTGTTTCCACAAGTTAATTAGTTTCTATATCTCATTCATTGGAAGTATGACACCTTATATGACTTTGACACCTCCACCTATCCAGTACATAGCTCGCCTACATTTAGAACCTAGAAAATTAAATGTATCGATTGGAAATTTAACATATAACCATCAACATTGTGCCAGCTAAACCCAAGGAATCAAAAACCATTCCAACCTTGATCTCAGTAACAAAATTCGACTACAACCTAAAACTAAGGAGAGTGACCAAATTTTCCTTAGTTAATGCTTTTGCTTTCTTTCATGAAATAACATAACAAAAGGACGACAAATGTTAAAATTGTACAAGTAATCAATTAGACCCACACACACACACACACACACACACAACATAAAAGATATAAATACTTGTTTCATTGACATGGTTCTTGAAACAAGCTTTGACCACTTAAAAATAGATATGAAAATGGTCCAAATGAAGTCCAAGCTGGAACCTTGGCTGTATAAAGAAATGGTTAAATCTATACTTATTTTCTCATTTTCTTAAACTTCACCAAGCAAGGTCAATTAGTAAAATTTCTTAATAAATATGAATTTATTTATCAATGTCAAATGATTTTGATTCAAAAAAAGAAAAAAATACCACAACAAAAAAACAAAAAGCCACTTACCACTTCTAAGTTATTGTAAGGGAAAATTTATACCTATAGTTTTTAGTTGTGAAGGCATTAAAAGAATCTTGAGCATACGAATGACAGAGGGGTTCAATAAGTATCCTGAATAGAAAAAGAATCACAATATGCCCTTTAATCTTCTTCTTAACATTGAAGTAAATAGAAAATAATGAAAACTTCACAAAAAAAAATAAAAACGAGAAAAAGGAAAACAAAACACATCAGTAGTTGCTGCCGACTTCAGCAGCCACTAAGACTTAAAAAATCAACTCTCACTAATCGAAGCACACATAATATACTAAACATATAAGGCAAATAGTCACTTAGTCATAAAAGTGAATCACGTTCTTTTTTTTTTTGAAAAAAGGAAATAGAAAATAAGATGAAGGTAAAAGGGATACTACAAACATGAAGAGAGAATAAAACATACCTCTAAGAATGTTGCTGGTGTCAATGACTGCAGGCAACACAATCGATAGAAAAGAAAAAGATGGCAAGGTAGAAAACTAGAGAGAAAGAGGGTCAAACAATGCTATGAGAGAAACAAAAAGAGATGAGAATAGGATCTCACTTGGAAAGAGCTTTTCAAGGGGATGAAGAACATGAATGGATCTCCTTGTGGCAATGAAGATGATCACAATACCAATAGCAAGAATGGAGGGACATAGTGAGCAATAAAAAAGTTGGGGAGAAGGGCATATGGAGCAGTGGGAAAGGGAGAGAGAGAGAGTATGCAAGAGAGGAAGGGGTGATATGGAGGAGGAGGAAGAAGAGGGCTTGAGGGTGGTTTGAGCAAGGGGCAGGAGATGCTCTCAACCATCCTATTGCATATGTTTTGAAGATTACCTCAGAATAGAATGGAACAACGGGTAATTTATACCCCCTATCCAGCCATCCGCGTTGTTTACTCTATACAATAGATAACCTTTGTTCAGAAAAAAAAATTAATGGAATCCACATATTTCATTCTATGCCTTTTGTGGCCATCAAATAACCTCTAAATGCATTGTATACATGAAATTATCTTCTCTCACTTGTATTTATTATTTTTTGCAGATATACACAATCACTAACCAGCAGTATAACATAAATAGTTCCACCAAGAATACACCACTTATCAATTTTGCTTTTATTTTAAGTACAATTCCACCATCCCAAGCACTTCACCTCATTCTTGCCAACATTGTCATATGATAAACTCTAATTTCATCCATCATCTCAACAATTTGAAGCGACCTATATTTTCTCATCACATTATTAAAAAATTTACTGGCATTATTTGTGTTCACTTCGATGTAATATCCTTTTCAAAAGTAGCTCTTTTCCAAAATTGTCTCTCAATTATATCCAACCAATTCCAAGCATGAACATTGATTCTTTTAATGTTGTCTAATATCTAGAAAATGAAGAAAAATTTGATAAAATCATATGTGTAAAAAAATTGTACAATACAAATGATGGTATTATATTATATTAGATATATATATATATATATATATATATATATATATATATATATAGAGAGAGAGAGAGAGAGAGAGAGAGAGAGATGTAACTTCACTGCATTCAAACACATGTACCACACATACACTATCTCTCTAGGTTAAGCCAAGTCTATAAGGGAGTGATTGGCATCTGTATTAAATGAATTTGTCCTCCATTTCTCTAAGACATCATGATAATGATGAAGAAATACATGAATCAAACTCATAGTTTTCTCACCTCATTCACGTAAACAGTGTTTTCATTTCATGATTTTGGTATTCATCATTTTGATGTTAAACGCTTTAGTAGTATAGCTTATTCCCAAGATTAAACCGTTTCAATTTTCCTAAATATCTCAAAAGTGCACAAACCAAATGCAGCAGAGTCTCAACTCATAAAAGGCAAGGGATGATGCTTTTGGCACAAAACTTTGCAACAGCATATTTCAGGATTTCATTCGATCAACAACTCCTAATAATCAGCACTCATGGGAAATCCACCTTTGTCATTGAAGGATTATTTTATGAAAACTGGATCACAAGGTGTTGCTTTCCATGTCTACTGGTCAATTATTTTAAAATTAATATAAAATTGAACTAAAATTTTTGCGTTAGTTCAATCTAAAAAACCCGTGTTATTTGTTTCTTGAGAAATGGTTCATAAATCTTGACTATGTAGAACAAAGAAATGATATAATAGTTTGCACCTAACCTTGCATCCACCAAGCTCGGGCAAAAATTGACTCTATCTATGCATTACAACATGATAAGAAGCACGGCTATCAAATCAACTATTGATTTTAACCAAATGTTAAACAAGATGGAAAAAAAGACAATGAGACTAACAGGAAAACTTCATTTTTCACCTAGCTCTTGTTGCCAAGGTTTAGTGTTTACAAGAGTATAAAGCAGCCATTAAAGGGACAACGAAGAGCTACTATTCTTCTTGCAAGAATAACAAGGACTATGATATCCATAAGTCATACAAAAACTAGATGAAATGGCATCCCAACAAAAACCCCTATCAATAAGGCACAAAAGCGAAATCCAAGCTGATATTTGAAGTCCACGATGTGTCATTAACAATTGACAAGGAATATCTGAGCGTGCGTCTATGTTCTGGAGCTCCAGTTTTGCAGAGAATGGAGAAAAACATCTGGTGCATGACATCCCAGTTCTTTTGCTTTTGTTTCTATTGAATGAGGGATGCGAAACTATAGGACAGAAAACTCAACTTGCCAACTTTTTTTTGTCTTCTTGTTCTTTTGAGTGTGTTCCATTGACGAGATTGTGAAAGATTTTGAACGACCCCTAAAAATGTGCCATCACCTAATTAGAGTTAGGGTATATGATCAACCAAAATAAACCTTGTTTTGCCTCCATGTTTAATTTGCTAAGAAACATGGGGAAAATGTGTAGTTTTCAATCGAATAAATAGCAAGAGTCAAGTGCTAACCTGTGGGCAAGGGTCGATTAGAGATTTTTGTAATGCCTTTTCCATCAAATCCATCAACTGGCACTGCCAGGTAGAGGAAGAGGTTGTCAGCTTCAATTGCCATGAGCCAGATTAAAATCTGGTTGTTTTAATCGTGAACAAAGTTGTCTTCTCTTTGGAGAAAGAACCTTGTCTATTTCAATCGTCGGGAGCTGGATTAAAAACTAGTTGTTTTAGTGAGGAAGAAAAGCTTTCTTCCTTGGATGCTTCGATAGATTTTTAATGTTGGAAGGAGACATAGAGCAGAGGCCTCAATTGGAAGAGAGCTCGTCGGGACAATTGAAGAAGGCAGTTTAGTATCTTACTTAACATAGAAAGGGTTGTTTGGTACATCCATGAATCACTTATCGGTTTGTGTCCAAGAACGTAATGAAGACGATCATTTGTGAATTATTTGTTAAACAAGCGGCTGTTTATTGTGCTTCAATTGTTGAGTGGAGCTTTGTAGATTGCTCCTTTGTTGGGGTTGTTACACAAGTAGTTCAGCCATAATTGAGCAGAACCAGAATAAACATTTCATATCTTATTCATGATGAAACGTGCACATTGTAAAATATGGGAGTCCTAAGTCATACTTTTTAATTAGATTGGAATGAGTTTATATGCTCTCATGTAGAATGAGCCGTGCCTGGTCCATCCGCATGGTGGGACATCAGACCCTCCTTTATAACAAATAGAAAATAGAGACTTCAAAATTTGGTGTATGCTAGTCATGAAGTAGAGCAATCCGACAAAAATGACCAGCTAAGAAATGTTGATTGCTATTCCTAAATAGTTCAAATGCCTTCATCTAGGTACCCGACAAGTTAGACTGGTCTTTGGCAAGTCTAATTGAGGACTTGTAAGGCATGGATTTGCAAGGTATATTTCTAACATATAAACGTTACTTGTTGGTCTTGTGAGTCTATCGTTGCATGCTATCATTGGAGCACAAAAAGTCTACATTTTAGAAATGTAAATATGGAAGCGTGACATTACTAAATAACATGGGTCTAATGACCTCGTTATGAGAATATGATTGTGATTTTTCTATATTGTGATGATATCTGAACAAAAAACTCTGAGGAATGTAAGTAAACCATGTAATCAAGTAAACAATAAGGATGTAAGTTTTCATACTTACATGGTTCGGTTGATGAAGCCTACATCCATGATCCCTTATTTTTCTCTTTATCTCTAAGACCAGACGTTTCCATTTAATAATAATGAGATTACATGATTCTCTTTAGAATTAGAAATAGTTCTACATTTGGTGAGATAGGACTTGGATATGCTAGATTTACCAAATTGTTGTCATATGCTTGATGTACTGAATTTGTATCACGTGCTTTAACATCCCTCTGCAAACTCAATGGTGGTGGCTTGACTATTAAGTTTGGACAATAGAACTTCAAACTAATGCACAAGCAAGGTCTTAGTAAATAGATCAACTAGCTGATGAGAAATAGGCATGTGGCGAAGAATCCATGCTACTTCTCTAATAAAACACTGAACATCAATTTCAATGTGTTTGTTGTGTTGATGAAAAACTATATGAGTAGATGCAGACATGGCTAAGAGATTGTCAGACCATGGTTTAAGAGGGGAAATGTGAGAAATCCCAACTCTTGGAGGTAGGGCTGCACAATGAATCGAGCCATCTCGGGCTCGACTCGAACTCGCTCGAGAAAGCTCGGCTCAAGCTTGACTCGTTTATAAATGAGTCGAGTTCGAGCTCACACTTAAACTTGAAACTATAAATGAGTCGAGTTCGAGTTGCAAGAACCCGACTAGTTTAAACTCGACTCGACTCGTTATTTAACTGAATCGTATAAACCGGTTCCTCCGGTTCACCAGTTTAGGGTTAAAACTGTTTACCGAGGGCCAACATATATATACATCTTTATCTTCCGTCTTTCAAACTAATCTCTCTCTTCCATCTGCTCTTTCTTTTCTCGACTTCTCGTCTTCCCTCTTCCGTCGACCACAACGACCAGACAAGAGATGACAATCCTTTGCCTTTGGTCTTCCGTGTTCCGTCTTTAGTCTCTTCCCATCAAACATCTTCCTTCCTGTCTGGCGTCTTCCCTCTTCCATTAACCACATGACCACCTTTCTAGGCTCTTCACCTGCTCACCGCTGCATGGCCTGCATAAGCAAGGCAGCACCACCATCCAGCATCCGGCCATAGGCCACCGGCATTCCAGAGGTAAGATCGAGTGCTTTGGTTTTTGTTTTTGCTGTCTTATGAGCTGCATTTGGGAGGAGGAAGGGTTTGTAAGCACCGAATATTGTCTTTTATGTTCCTGTATCCTGCTATTTAGTTGATGTCATTAATTAATGGCTTTGTCTCTATGATGATCTTGTTAGCAATATGTGTACAATAAAGATAGTCTAGAGACTCCCTACTTAACAACATCAGATTCTGATATCTATATGATATGAAATGATTGTTACAGGACTTTGACCGATGATGGTGTGCAGACTAGGGCACATCTGGAAGCACAGCTTGCTTCTTCCTTAGCTTTGAAATCACCTAATGAATATCGCCAATGCCTCCTCTCCTATATTTGATTTTTTGCCAAGTTATTACTTTGTTATTCATTTTTATATTTTGAATGTTTCTTTTCATGTAATGGTAAACTTTTTTTCTTGCATTAGATCATCTGTGGTTGTTCTTGTTATATTTTCCTAGTCACTTACCAAATTGGTACTCTCAAATTTCTGTATAACTACAGAAGGATGTTATCGATGCTTCTAACTATCTTTGTTGATATCTTACTACAGGATTAAAATGAATTTCGTCTTGATAAAGCTACTTGTGCCATGGTCCACTTCACATGTCCATGATTCCTTTTTTTTTAGAAAGAAAAATAGATTGCTGGAGAACGTGGTTGGATGATTGTTTTTCTCAAGGGATGTGCTTATATTCTAAGATCAGAGCATAATTATTTGTTGCTCACAAGATGGTAATGAAAGAATATCATGTGGCTTGGTTTAACTTTATATTTTCTTAATGATAGTTCTGCATACTACAAACTCTGGCTTGGGTTGTGACCTTACAAAGAGAAGGTGCGATCACTGTTATACTTCTATTGCATTGTCAGTGATTTGCTAGTATCTGCAAAAAGGATGCAGGCTTTTTATTAGTGCAGATCATTCAAGTTGTGTTTTCTATATCTTGGACCTCTCTTGTGAAATGCTTTGCTTTAGTTGTGGATGTATTCTGCTTATTAAATGTTTTTCATTAGTTCCCTAAGTGGAGAGATTGGTTTTCATTGTATGTCCTTCCTTCCTCCTTTTTTAACCTTCATCTTTTGATATCATTTTACATTACAGGTGGATGTGTGTGAAAGGCCTAAAGGTGCCTATGTTTTATAGAACTTTTACTTGCTTAGCTTCATTCCATCTTGATTTTGTTACATGAGAATTGCTTTTCTAACAGAAATAGAAAAAGTTTGGAGAACGTTCTGCAATTCTTTTGTTTATGTTATTTCTTTTTTTTTCAAACAGGGAAGCAGATGAGCCACACTTGAGAGAAGTATGTGAGAAATTTCTTGGTCCTCCCACTAGCATGGTTGATTATGCTACTTCTATACTGCAAAACCCTGCATGGGATCATTTTGTGCTTGTAAAACATCATTCACCAATATTTCTGTTTATGTGTCTCCTGTTAAACATGTTCATGCATGTGCACATGCAGCAAGGCACTCACAAACACATATAGGCACACATGAACAGGTGCAGACATGCACATGTATGCAGCAAGATGCAAGTTTTCTAGAACTACAGCCTACCACTTGTTTTGTTGCTTTTACTGTTGTGAATGAAGGGAATGAAAAAGCCCAAACTCCTTAGAGAAGACATCCTTCCAGTAATGGCATCAAGCAAAAAAGTGCAGCAACTTCTCAATGAGTTCATGGATCTACTGTCCGAGTACGAAAACGATGCCAATGAGACAAACACTGAGCAGGGAGATTCAGTGCTTTCTAAGCATGAATCTACAAATTTTTTAGTATGCTGCATTAGTGTTGTCTAAATCCATTTCCAAACTAATATATTTACCCTTGCTTCCCATTGTAATATGGATAAAGAAACTGCAAATTGGGCATCAAATAATTTGCAACGTGAACAAAAAAAAAAAGTTAAACGAGTTAGAATTTGCAATGTGAACCAAAGAACAAGCTAAACGAGTTAAAACAAGCTAAACAAGTTAAAACGAGCTAAACGAGTTAACTAGTTAAATGAGTTAATGACTAACGAGTTCATTGAGCTAAACGAGTCGAGCTTGAGCTTGACTTTGTGTAGTCGAGTCGAGCTCGAGTATTTTTAGCCGAGTCGAGCTGGCCAAGCTCGGGCTCAGCTCGGCTCGTGTGCAGCCCTACTTGGAGGGGATAATAGACCTAAAGGAGTTCAAATGGTTTTGGCAACTATGTTTTGCTCCTTAGAACTCCAAGGCATGATATCGGGGCCAGGAAGATTGCATATACCCAGTTGATTTTCAATCCAATGGACACATAGCCCAATCATCATCAGGAAATGCTATGAGTCCACAGGCTTAGAGGGCTGAATAAGTAACCTGAAGTGTATGATGTATTTGACAAATCACGGAATGTTTTCTACTATCATCCAATGGTAATTTGTAAGTAGATGTATGAATATAATTGGTATGTATTATTAACTAGAAAGGTAGAACCACATGAGTAAGAGTGGGACGTTGCAACTACAATTCTTCAATACAAGGTACGATTATGAAATTTCAACCCAAAGTCTAGAGTGAGAGCAATTGATGGAGACATATGTGTGGTTACAAGCTTGCTTCCCATCATAGAAGCTCATTTGAGAATATCAAAAACATACTTCCTCAAGGGAATACGTTGAGATGTATTATTTATTATCTTCAATGCCAACAAGAAGTGCAAGTAACTAGATCTTTAATTGCGAATGTCTTGCTCAACTTAATAATTAAGGAATGATATGGAAGGAGCTGCTTGCAACAAGAAATTCATTATCAAGATGTATGCTATTAGATTGAATTTCCGAAAGAATTAAAAAAAAAAATGATGCAGGAGATAGTAAACCTAGTGGCAAGAAGCACCTTACTTAGTTTTAGGTACCAAGCACAGAAACCTATTTACCTGCTTTTATGTGATGAAACTAAGGTATGTTCGTCCAACAACCGATCTTTTGGGTAGGTGCTATGGTGACCAAGCATCCGTGGCCTAATGCAAATGAACCATAATTGGTCAGGGCAGGTAGAGCCGAGCACCAGTAGCGAAGCCAGCGTGGGGCTGGCGTGGGTGCCTACTCACGCCAGCCCAAGATAGCTCCACGTTTTTGCATGCTTAATTTCAAGTTTGTTCGTGCATGTACCGGCTTTGGCTTCCGTTTTCCTTTCCATAAAATTAAAATTATGGGCATTCCACACGCACGAGAAAAAAAATCAACTGCTTATAGTAGTAGCGGAGCCAGCATGGGCCTGGCGTGAGCGCCTACCCACGCCAGCCCAAGACAGCCCAAGGTACTAGTACATAGTGCCCCATAGCAAAAAATTTCTGGCTCCGCCACTACCGAGCACAGAGACAGTATCAAGGGAGGTCCCAGAGTTTTATGAGTGTCCAATAGGCCAAGGCAATGTTGATGGTGTTAAAGGAGTGGAACCCATACATCGGAAGGGTAGTCGTGTGCTGCAAACGATGCAGTGTGCCTGTTTATGCCCTAATCAAAATGCTGAAGTTGGCAGCCAAAGGTGATCAAACTGGTCTTCAAGTATTGAAGATAGAGTGACGAGATTTGGGCAGACTGATGTTGCCGATATATATGCAGGGTGGACAAAACCAAACCTAAAATCTAGGGCTATTGGTGGGCCAAGAGGTCACCGTTTATTGAGGAGTTAGTTCGACCATGACCAATGGTCATGCCGGTCTAAGAATCAACTCGAGACTGTACAGGTTGATTGCCTAATGGGATGGGGTCTTGCGTGCCAAGTATCGTCTCAGGTGCCAAGTGTCGTCTCAGGCGAATGGCTAATGGCCCCTGGTAACGCCTGTATCAACCCCTAACCTTAAAGGCTTAAATGACAACACCATAAGAGAGCTAGAGAAGAGCAATAGTTGCATACTACAATAGTTACATACTATTACTGGTGAAGCGAGTAATTTTTGGCATTATATCTAATTTGTCAGTCATCACAGTGTGATTAAGCCGTTCCAATAAAATTTTTTTGTGGGCTAGCATATGGCCCACGCCAGCCCTTATGTATCTGCCAGTGCATGCTATCGTACATGCTTAGAGATTTGATTATTTCTTTTTGTTTCTATGAATATGGCCATGAGAGCGACACTTATGAGGAAGGAGTCTTGTCAGAAAATGGTCCATCAAATATCTCAATTGAAATAAACAATTGCTTTTAAAATAGTTTTTTTATGATATTTTTGTAACGGCATTTTCTTTTAAGAAATCTTCTGTAACCACATGTTTGTCGAGCACAATTCATAAAATTCCAGTAGGTAAAATTGCTACACTTCATGGGAGGAGAACAATTTGTGAGGGAAAAAAAAAACCCTTTTTCCTTTTCTACCCCCACATTTTGTGTATAATTCATCCATTATCGTAACGTATGTAACACATCACCAATTCCACAAGCTAAAAAGAGGTTGAGGTTGGTGCCCAAAAGGAAAATGCATATCACACAACTTAGTTATCGGACCCCAAGAACTTAATACGAGTTCCTCCAGTCAATTGTTTACTATTATGTAGTATCATTAGGGATTTGTGCACAAGATTGGTTGCGAGATCAAACACAAGGTAATTTATTTATTATTAATGCTTTTAAACATGCTTGTTTTATTCTTTTGTTAGATGAATCCAATTTAAAGAAGAAGCACTATTTGCATTTGCATACATTGAAACTGAATCATAAATTAAAGGTATATATTCTTTTGTGTTTATTTGTTTTCATTACATCAATTAAAACCTATTTTCATTTGCATAATGCAAGTTAATTTGATATCATTATCTTTAGGACCTTAATATAGTATCACATGGTTGAAGTATATATCTAAACAGAATGGTCATATCCATTTTGGCAAATAGAGGCATTAAAAAAAACAATTTGCAAGCTTGGATTATATGATGATTTTTTTTTAAATTATTATTGAAGTTGTGAAGGATGACTCGTCTAGTCTCTTGTTGCATCAATGAACAACAACCAAGTACAATTTTTGGAAATTTAAATTTTCATACTATAGAGAATGAAGTTTGATAGTCCAGTTTGAGCTAGTGTGATGTTAAGATTGAGTTTCATAGTTCATTTAGTGTTTACTATATATTTTTAAAATTTTAGTGCATAAATCATATTTGGATCAGATTTATATATGGCTTAAAAGTCATACATTGGATTCGGATACAACTTAAAAGTTGGATTCAGATTATATTCGGATCGGATTCGGATATAACTTAAAAGTTGGATTTAGATCGGATTCAGGTACAACTTGAAAATCAGATTCAGATCGGATTCAGATATTAAAATTCGGGTTTGGATCGGATTCAAGTATAACTAAAAATCGGATTCGGATCGGATTCAGATATAACTAAAAAATCAGATTCGGATTGGATTCAGATATAACTAAAAAATCGGATTCAGATCAGATTTAGGTATAACTTAAAAATCGGATTCGGATCGGTTTCAGATATTAAAATTCGGATTCAGATCGGATTCAAGTATAACTAAAAATTAAATTCGGATCGGATTCAGATGTAGATTTTAAATTCGAATTTGGATATAGTATAAAAAAAATTTCATCCGAATCTGAATATATGAATATCGAAAAATCGGATATGGTAAAAGGTACATCCGATCTACATCCCTAGGTATCACTAAAAAGTTTTCTTTGGGGTGGGGGACTATATTTTTCAGAATTTTTGCATGGGACAAATGATATTTAAAAATAAAAAAAATAAAAAAGTAAAACTAATATTTTTTCCCCTAAAATCACAGGGGGCCATGGCCTCTGCCAAGCGACCTTTGTTCAGATATATAGGTTATCAGTGCCTCATTACTTAGAAACCGGAGCTTAAGTTGGCAAATTAACAAGCACAAGTGCAAATTACATACCATTGCATGCTGGTGATTTGAGTCGCCTTCGCTCAAGCAGTTGCCAAAGCTAGAGATATTGCCGAAAAAACCCTGCTGGAGGAGCATATTTTGTTTATGTTTAAGGATGTACTGGCAATTTTTTTGTCAATCCAGATCTAGAGATTTTTGAACTTGCACCAAGCCAAAGCAATTTATTGACCCTCCTTGTTGTTTCCGTCCAGTTAACGTTGAGCCCTTGGATTTGTTTTTCTTTAATACTACGTTTCCAGTCCAACCGCCTAACCTATTTTGCCTGCTAGCTGATAACCAAAAGCTACGACATTGTTGTTTTTGGTTTCTTTATAATGAAAGCCACTGCTGTAAAAACCGGAGATGAAATCAAGTTGGATCGGTTGAGTTGGTTTAGTGAATCGGCCGGCAGATTTAGGAGTGATTGAACTGAATTGCTTGTAAATTAACAAAACTATTACTATACATTTTAGAAAGGACATTATAAAAAGGACAATAATAAACATGTAGTGGAATTGATTTGCCGTTAATTGTCTTTCAAACACATCTTTTTACAACATCGATCAAAGCCTTTAGATGGAATAACTCTACGTTTGAAGAAGAAAAACTCAATGTAAACTGCAAAACCACCAAGTTTTACCACGCGTGGCCATGGAAAAAGCTTAGATAGCGGAGTGCACAATAGGCCGTCAGGTGAACATTTTCGCCACACTGGAACATGATAACGTTTGGGAAGGGTCGGACGGCTGTGGCTTTCAGTTAAATGAGTGTGGTTCTCTGCAGATGGCGACCTATCCCATACGGCGCCATGAAACGTCGTGGAGTGGTGTGACGCCAACTATGGTCTATGTGTCTCTTCCGCCCCATTCATCATGTAGAAAGCCCTACAGAAGCATCCAAGGAGAGGTGGGACCCCCAAGGGAAACGTTGGTCATTCTTGGTGGGTAGGAGGCAGTCGGGCTCTTCTTAGCTGCTGAGGAGAAATTAGAATCTGGTTTTGCTTCGTATGGTGAGAAGCTAACCGTTAGTTTTCTTCTTCTACCATGGTTCTACCATAGAGAGACACTCAAGGGAGAGAGAGGGAGACATAGAGACTAGAGGCGCATTGTGAAGCGCCATTTCTTTGCTTCTTGTGCCCAGAAAAGTCTGAGGATCTTCGGTCTCTGTTCAGTTTTGTCAGTCTTTCTTTCCTTTACGAGGATGTGGACGGAGGGGCACTGTGGCCTGAAGTTTTGTCAAGAATAATGCATGGTGCCTTATGAAGCAAGAGTTTGACGGTTTTTTCTGATTTTCCCGTCTTGTAAAGAGAGGAGAGCAAAAGGAGGGCTTAGATTCTAGGGTTGTGGGTTCTGGCTGCTTTGGATTCCAGAGCTTGGATTGTCTTCTGTCTCGTTTAGGGAGGAAAGAAAAAACAGTTATCGGGGTTAGTGGACCTTAGAAATTTTTAAGGCTGTAAGAAATAGAGTTTTCTTTTTTATCTTGGCTTTCGGCACTTGCAGATGCTGTTCTGGTCGGGTGTTCGTGTTTTTGGGATTCCAGGTGAAAAAGCGGGTCCTCCGTAGATGCGAGGTGGTCCTTCAGTTCAGCAAACCAAGTTTCTATTGCAGTATCTTGGTACTCTTTTAACTGTGCTAAAAGTTCTAACCTTCTCCCATTCTTCTGTTGTATATGTTTCCTGGGGGTTTAGATTCAAGCTCGTAGTTTAAGTTGGTAAATCTGTTCCTAAAACCCCATGAGCTTTCTGTGTAAGAAAGCACCATTTTTTTTATACCAGACCATTGTTTGAGGGTGGGAGAGATTTCAGAACTTAGGTTTTGATTTCCATCAGGCTTTTGTGGCGTGTTGGCTGGTGAAGGGAGTTCATGAGCTGATTGATGGCCTGAGAATGTATTTTGTGCTTTTCTAGTTCCATGGACCCGGAAAGCTGCAGCTCCTTGAGGTGTGGGAAACACCCATCACAGACATTTACTGGCTTTTGCGCGCACTGCCTGGTTGAGAGGTTATCAGCTGTTGATCCAGGTCAAAGAAAGGCTCCTTCTTGTCCTGAAGGTGGGCCATCTGTGAATTGCGAAGATGGAATCGGTGCTTCCGCTAACGTTCCTGGTGCTTCCGCTAAAGTTCCTGAAACGGAGGTAACTGCTGTAGAGAAAGTAGTAAATTGCTCATCTGTCCTGCCTGGTATTGAAAGTGAATCGTGTAAGGTTAGAGTAAGACAAACTTTGCGGTCTCTCTTTTATTCTGACAATGAAGGTGCTAATGAAGATAATGCTACAAGAAGAAGAACTAAAGTGAGACCTTTGATTGGTAAAAGAGATACTTCTCTTGTTGGTATTCGCTTCCATGATGATATATGTGTTGGATTTCGTCCAAACACAAATGGGTCGGCGGAAAATCAGTTGAACGAATGTTTGTCCTCGAAAGCGAGCGGCAAGAAGTTTATTGGTATAGCTGAAACAACAAATAGCGGATGGGATTTTGGAAGCAATTCAGAAGCCCGGTCAAGTTCTGCAGGAAAAACTATGGCGGATATGCAATTAGATGAGACTGGTAACGGCGGGGAGAGAATTTATTTCGTCTCGGAAAGCAGGGGTCCCAAATCTGTTGCTAATAAATATACTCAGCTTGAGGCTGTGATGGATGACAATGGAGGGAGTTTTCCTGCTGGTGATATTGGTCATGGAAGCACGTTTGGTGATTGCAAGGACGATCAAAACTTTAAGAAAAGGCCACCCGTGCTGCTAGGGCAAGGATTCGTGAAGAAAATTCTGAGATGGAACATGAAAACCTCGCAGAAGAAAGCATCCATGGCTGAGGCAGATTTAGGTGTTGGGTTTCATGACTTGCAGCTACAAAGAATCGCTGATAACGGCACCCCCTGCTGTAGAAGGGAGTCTATTGATTCAAATGAGACATGTTCTTGGGACGGGCTGTTGATTGGCAAAGCACTTACTCGTTCTTTATCAGTCAAAGAAGAAGCAAATGCTGGATCCGTGAAACCTGTTGAGGGGCATAAGGAAATGCTTCGTCAACCTGGTTCTCTGGAGAACGGAGACTGCTATTCCGAGTCTGTTCCACACATAAGAAGAATGACAAAGAAGGTTGGCTCAGTCGACTTTGAGTGGTCACCTGATATGAAGGACATGAACAAGATAATTCCTGCAGTAGTGGAGGATGATAACAAATTAACATCCGATATAGGATATGTTGGGGATTCTGGGAGGGAGAGATTTTGTGGAAACTTGTTAGAAGATTGGAGCTGTAGGGGAAAGTTCCATGGGTGCGGTAAAATCTGGAGTCGGGTTATTGCCAGCCCTTTCTGGGGCTTTGTTCAGAAGAGTGAGAATGTCCTCGATCGCTCTCTTTCAGAATGTTGGCATGAATCTCGAAGGGAAAGGAACAGAGACGCTGCAGAATTTTTCAACAGGGTGGGGTTTCACAGGAACAGCAGTGTGAGCTTAAGGAGCATTGATAAGTCTCAGGAGCAGCACCGAGAGACTTCATGCAGCAGTTTGAGCACCATCAATGCAGATCTCCATGGTTTTCATTCTGTTTGGAACAAGAAGAAAAGCTATGGTGTGCTTGGTCATAGCCGAAGCATCCACTATTCTTCTCCCAGTAACCTAGACAATGGGCTTCTTCGCTTTTACTTGACACCAATGAGGTACAATAGAAGGTTGACAAACAGGAAGTCAAGAAGGAATCTACGCCATCTTTGGTAGGTGGATATTGCCCATGTGTTGAGCCTTTGCTAGAGGTGGAGTTCTCTCGTTTCGTAAAAGAATACATGGATGGCTTTGATATAGCAATAGAACCATCATCCTGTTCTTCTTACTGACTTTTATATATGATCTTGGAGATAGATAAAGATGTACCTAGGTGCTTGCCTTGCCGGTACTTTGCGATGTTCATGTAACATAGATTAGCATCCAAATGATTTTACTAGTTTATCATGTTAATAGCTTCTGAGGTATGACATGTATACCTTCCTGAAGCCTTCTGAATGTTTGGATTATCATTTAATAAACAATAATGGAGAAGCAACCATGATTTAGCCCATTTTTTCCTCTGTTTGCTAGTTCCATTTTATGAGAATGTGCATGAAATTCAGCAGAGAAAAATCCATTATGGGCAACTCTTGCTAAGATCTTTCATGTTCATATCGTGATCGCAAATGCTAACCTATCTTTCACATTATATAGAATCTGACTTTTTCTTGATACTATATGAGCTATCAACTTAGCAAGAAATATGTGGGAATGCATGGGTATGAAAAATCTTGAGAGTACCAGTAATTGGACATCAGGTGACTGTGTCTGGTGGATAGATAGATACTTTCAGGGAAAGAGAGAAAGTGTTTCCTGTCTACTGTGAAGTGGTAGACTAAATTATATTCCCCTGAGAACGAACCATCTATTCAGAATGCATTGAGTGACATTTCCATGTCTTCATCTTCTTAAATACATGAAAAGGCTTTCGGCATGCCAAAGAAACTGACTCTTTGCTCGGACATGAACTTCTCTCACAAAGGGATCCCATAAATCAAAGACTTGAAATCATGTATTTTTTATAATGTTTGTTGGTAACATTATAAAACAAGGTATTCTGAGATCCTTACCAGAAGAAGTGAATATGTTCCTGTTACTGAGACCCAGCATATCTTCCTTGCAGAACTGTTATGCACTCGCCAGTGCAGAAATAGCCCACTGGCATTTCTTTTAGGCGCTGCCACATAAATTTTAGCTATAACAACCACATCCACTTTTTAATATTCCATCTCCCTGACACATCCATTCGTAATATGCGTAAGGTAATTCTTCTCATGCATTTGTGAACTATCTCTGTGCTACCTGCGCATAGAAACCATCACTTAACATATGATTCAATTCCTTCTATACGAATTTGGTGGATTTTTGTCTGATGATTCATTTGGTTTCTGTCAGAAATTTTCAAGCTGGGTTCAGGTCTGTCAGAAATAGAGAGCTATATATCATGGACTGATTCCTGTGTAATTCTTTTCGTCGATGATAAACCGACATGTCCTATGGCAGGACAATGGTCTTTATACTCTGAAACAAGCAGGATAAATATAGTTTTATTCTTGCTGCATATCCGATACATGGTCATACGACATGATCGCAGTGTATGAATTCCAGACGACCTATTATATTTTTGTTATGTTGATAGAAAAGTGTGGTTCCAGTTATTGCACGACCTGGACATTTTTCTGCACTTTGTTGCCACTTCATTTTGTTCTAAATTGGTTTTGTCTGAGTAAGTCCTTGTGAAGATTGTTCTCGTTAAAAGTTTATATTAGTACTTGTCTCTCTTCTTCAAATGAATTGTGCATGTATAGTCCATTGTTAGTGGAAGCTTCTAGTGGGATAACCCTGTTTTTCCTCTATTAGTTATTAATATTCTTTATCACTAATCACTAAGGTAATGAAGCAGGGCAGCTATTGAAATTAATCTTGCCAGTGCTCTTTTCCAGCAGTGGTTCTTAGTTCATCCCTAAAGAAGTTTATTTTGAGGAAATTTTCTTTAGGCTATGAATTGTCTGCTTCTTATTCTTCTTGTCCACTGGTTCTTTCGTAATAGTTTTCAGTTGTTTAAGTGACCAAAAATTTGCCATGAAGGCCCCTAATATCCAATATATAATATTTTTTTACCAGGACATCCCAATGTATGTCACTACTTTAAATCCAATGCCTCATTCCATTTTCTCATTTTCAGGAGGAAAGACTTGTTCATTTTTAAATAATCCTCAAATCATGTTAACTGCTTGTATTTTTTTGCTTTGCACCTTCGCTCTCTGATTGTAAGAGAGTTGTGCACATAGTGCATTTTACTTTTGGCATCAATCAATTTTGCATATCCTTTTCTATCTTGATTGGCTCAACATGAAGCGAAGTGCAGAACACTCACAAACACAAACACACAGATCTGTATATATATGTATATATATATATATATATATGAGTGAATGGCGGGTCTGACTATCTAGAGTTACCCAGCCATCTAACCAAGGCCCGTCCATTTGATACAGATGGATGATTGAGAGAAAAACATGGAGAAAAAGTTGGGAATTAATACTGCATGACAAAATGCCCATCACCTTGTTCTCCTTGTTTTTCTTAACTGTCCATCATGCTGGATCGGACGGTCCTAGTTAGATGGCGGGGCGAGGCTAGAGTCACCGTTCAATTTTCATATATATATATATATATATATATATAGGGAGAGAGAGAGAGAGAGAGAGAGAGCAGCTAATTCCCAAGGGAAGGTGCAGTAATTGTTGTCATCATTGTCCTGAATGCTTATCCAAGTTTCACGGGGGCCAATTTGTGATTCCTCTTGGTTGGTGCCGTCTACATCATTGCAGCAGCTGCTCTCATTTTTGTAGCTCAGCAAATTTTAATACTTGTTCAAAGTCTTATTGGTTGTACTGTGTTCCTTTTGTGTGGAGATATGTCTTTGTAGTTTGTGATTTATTTCCATTTGTTTTCTGTGGATCTCCTTAAGACTCACTAGAAAGCTTGGGATGTTAGTTGAAATGAGGCTGGTTCTTTTTTCTTTTTTTCCTTTTACTGAATATTCCTTTCCTTTTTATCCACTATGACTTGAATGTAACAACTGGAATCATTAGATTTAATGATTCAACGTTTGGCGTTTGGCGACCCTAAGCATCTTCGTGTGGTTACTGGAAGACAAATAAGGATGCTTTAGATTTTCACCTGCCTTGTTTTCCTGCAAATTTTACACAGCTAGGAAAACTGTTTAAAACGACCATGTATTTGCATCCTGGATGTAGTATCTAATGTTTTGGAATCTTTGGATACACTGGAAACATCAGTAAAACTTGTTTTCCCCCTTTTTTCCTAATTTGGAAACATTTTACTGTTTCATACCTACAATTTTCTATTTGAAGATTGTGTTATGTACGATAGGCTTTTCTTTCTGCCGTTCATATGTGTCATCTAACAAGGGCTTGATTCTGTCATTGAGCCATTGTGGCAAGCTTCCCTTTTCTTGTGTTGCAGCCAAACTGTTGCTTCCTTTGCACTTTCAGTCAGCTCACAAGTACAACTTTATTAAGCTCATAATCGAATTTTATCCTATTAACAGTGCCCTTTTTAACCCTTATTTAACCTACTCTAATAGTAGAGGTGGTTTTCTTCCACTCTTCCCATGACTTAGAGTTGGTCGTCCTTCTACAGTCCAATGTTAGGAGAGGAACTCATGAATTTCTGCAGGCCAAGCATTCGGACTCAAGCCCAAGTATACCATGTAGTTCTTTTAAGCTGGCAGTTCTCATTTCATTGTCAGCTTCTCTAAATTTGATTCGGCATGCAGAAGGATCAATCCATATTTAACATGAGAACTTTTTCCTTGCAATCGACCTAAGTAGATTTCTTTGCCTGTGTTTTCCCCAAGTTGTATTATCCTGCTTCACTGTTTGTATTGAATTGGGTAAGTTAGAATGTCAAGCTTTCAATCTCGTAATTATCACAAGGGACCTTTTCTTAACTTTCAATTTTGTGCGGGCCATGCAGCGTCTGTTCTAACCGCTTTGATGTTTCATTGTCTGTTGATCTGTCTTGTCATGACTATCTTGATTAGCTATGAGTAGAGACCTAAGTTAAGAGGTTTACAGTTATCTTTGTAAAATAATGTGTTTTATGTGTGCGAGTGCATGAGAGCCTCGTCAGTCTAAACTAGTTATGTTTCAGAATGGTTGAATTTAACTAAATGGCTGAAGCACCCGGCGGAGTATTTATATAGGATGAAGGTTGGTTTAGAGAGTCTTTCGAAAGAAGCAGGAATTTTCTCAAATCAGGTGGTGAGGAGGAATCGAGCACCTGAAAATTATCCACGTCGACATAATGGCAGACAAGTTCAATAGCTCGAGCCTGATTTCAGGCTGAGGTAACCGTATTTCGCACCAACTGGATCTCCGCGGCATGCAGTTCTCTTCCAGAGATATTTTTTATTTTGTTTCTTCCTGTATTCTCCGGAGCCTCCACCATTCAAAGATGAGCAAGATGCACCTGAGTCATATCCATCTAAGGCGATGAAGAGAACAGTAAGTGCAGCATTCGGTCACCGAGCTGAGGTCAACTGCAGATGAATTGTAGGCCACGCCAAGTCATGCAAGTATTTTGAAAGAAAGCGTGGCTCCCATGTAATTGTATTTTAGTTTCCTCTCACCAATGGCACATGGCACATTCTGAGCATTTATGTTTTCTTGCAAGCAATATCCATGCAAAAATTAAGTCCAAGTACATGCAAAATGTTGAGACGCATAACGAAAAATTGTGTACAAAGTCACTAGCCACAAAAAAATGGAAGCATAGCTTCTCCAACTGCAAAGACAGGCACGTATCACCTAACAGCCCTAAAGCTTGGAGCAGAACAAAGCATTACAGTCCACCACATGGTCAGTACCTCTATATCTTCTGAGAGTGCCTTGGTAGCAGAGGAACTGAGAGTTCCAGTGGCTACCATCATCCCTCCCATCACGCCCCCCATTTCTGCACAGAAGTCTGCCGGCTTTAACTGATGGAAGATCACTGGAAAAAACTGTTCTGTGGCCGTCTTCTGAACATATTCATTCCATCTAATCCAATTGTTCTTCGGCCTTCACCATTCGCTTCATCTTTCTCAGCCATCCTTTGCGGATAAAGATGGCAGTAAGTGACTGATCCTGATCCTTTTTTTATTGTGAGCCATCTCTCACGAAGGGTCTTCTCAGCTTCATCCCCTCCCTCGTTCGCTACTCTCTCTGATTGATAAGCTTCTTCCCCTCTGCTCCACCATGTGGCTGATGTGACCCTCGTCTTCCCTTTCCTTTTTGTGATCAGCTGAATCCGGTTGGCATCCTTGTGGATCGTAGACCTAGGTGAGCACACCACTCCCCTCTGGCACCATGCCTTTGACCAGCTCTCTCTCAGCATTCTTCCAGCTTACGGTTTCTGCAGTCATTTGACAGATCTGCCATATCATCTCTCTAATGGAGGAGATTGACACATTGGAACCCATCCTGTGCACCACCTGATTCCTTGCCCACCATAATTTCCATATTGTGGTATGTTGGCTTTGCCATTTTCAGTTGCAAATATACTTGACCTCAATCGGATACCAAATGTATTTGGCTCATATGAATTGGACAATCCTAGTTATGAGAATAAAATCCAAAATCCTTCTGAGTTTTGACTTTGATGATTTGTTAGTTGAGCCTTGGTCCGAGGAGCGATAACCTGCTCCTATCTCCTAGAGGGTTTTAGCATAGATATTCAAAGAGTAGAAAGATACAACAATAGCCTACGCATATATATGCTTGTCTTCAGAAGCTGCTCCACTGCAATAATTGTGTCTCTTTTTTTAAAATTTTGCATCTCTTTCTCCAGATACATAACATTCATGTAAGGTTAGAAAAAGTGATGGTTCCTTTTTTTGGTTCATGGGGAAGGTTGATGCCTCTCTCTTCCAATCTCTGTCTCTCAACGGATGGGGGAAGCTGATGCCTCCCCCTCTCTGGTGGAATCCCCTGCCTTCCTCTTGCTAGCAGACGGCCGAGGCCGGAGAGACAGGGAGACAATGCCCCTCCTAGACACGGCAAACCTGAGGGAGGGACCTTACACTCATAGTTGCAGTCAGACGTTAACATTTATTCTTAGAATTAATGTTTTAGATCTCATCCTTCGAATATAAAAATATCGTGAATTTAAAGTCTTAAAAGTTGGTAAATTGTGGCTACTGATTTTTCAAGGTATTAAGATACTCATATTTATGCTGGAATTAAATGATCAAAGACTTGCTTTTGATTTATATACAATCATATCTATATGGATGGATGAATAATTTTTGGGTGAGAGAGAGAGGGTTCATGAAATGTGAGGTACGTAAAATATTATTATATCTCATTCAGTGACTACTTATTCAAGCATATCAAAGCTATAACTTTCATTATTGGGTGTGAATAGGACAATTTTCTTTACATAGGACACAACTCTCTTGTAAAAATGTCAAGGATATAAGTGTCTTTATCAAAAGAAAGCTTGTAGTTTGTAAATATAAAAAAAGAGTAGAGAATGGAACATGAAAAGTATCATAGAAAAAGAGTGAGAACAGAACGTATGGGGACATTGTTAAACACACGCACAAAAATTAAGAAACTAATTTATTGGGACATGATGAACAGATAATGCACACGCACACACACACACGTCAAAATGAAAAGATGCATTAACCGAAAAGGTTTGGTCACGGCAAGTCCTCAAACAAATGAAAGAGAGAGAGAGAGAATGTGTGTGTGTGCAAGAATTAGTGACAGCTGATGCAAATGGCAATGTGAATGTCTTGTAAGTTGTAACAAAACTAGGTAAAAGACCATCGACATCGCTGAATGCCTGACTATTACACTCTTCCCAGATCCACCACCAGCATTCAAAGGGCCAAAGGTTGGACACCATGGGGGCAAAAAGGAGAAGCTACCGGGGGTTGAAGGCGTGGGTATGGACCAGAAAGGGCGATCTAGGCAGTGAGTAGGGAACAACAAAAGAAGCAATCCACAAAAAGGTGTTGGTGGGAGTCGAGATGGAGGGGCAAAGCAAGTAGACATGACCACACTAAATACCTTGCAGGTTTAGCCATGGGACAGCTTTTCGAATACGGGATGACCTCCTAACCGGTTTAATATTAGTGATATTTGATTCCAGTGTAGCGGTTTGTGTCTTATTTCGTTCAACAACAGCATGAACCTGTAGAGGAGAGGTATTGTTGCTCTATTATCTACATTGGCATTTTGATGGTTATCTGGATCTTATGGATCAGCTTGGTCAATATCCAATGGTGTGTTATAGCTGCCTCTTAAATTTGAAAGTCGGTCGTATGCATCTTCTTCTAAATCACATGGCATAGTGAGGAGGACTTCTTTTTCAGGGATGTTTGAATACGATTAACTAAAGTCAATACACATTCCCCTCAAAATCGAAGAGAAAGATTTGATTCAAATCGTAATGCCTTAGCCCACCTCAAGTAAATGCTGGTGTTTGCGTTCTACCATACTATTTTGTTGTGGTGTTGCGACACAACTATGTTGGTGAATGGTTCCTTGTTAACAAAGAAATTTTTTCATTTTTTGAGAAAAAAATTCAGTTCTATTATCTAAATGCAAAACTTTGATGTGATAATTGAATTGAGTTTTGATCATGGTAAATGCAAAGTTTCATATTTATCTCTCATAAGAAAAGTTTATGTTGCACAAGAGAAATCATCTACAATGCTTTAAAAATAATGTGCATCGAAAAGTGAAGCTTGGGCATACGACTCCCAAATATCACAAATGAATTAAATAAAAGGAGTGAGTAGAAGAGGTCTCACTTAAATCAAATTTTAAACGAGACTGTTTAACAAGATGACATGCATCACACCAAAAATGTTTATTCAATTCAAGGTTCAAATCTAGATGATCACTAACTGATTTTAAAAGAGAGAGAGAGAGAGAGAGAGATGTCAAAGCCTTTTGTGCCAAAGATTGTGGCTGGAAACAGCAAAACAAGTTTGTTTTATTGTGTGTGGTCTCCGGCTGAAGCATACATAATCCTCTCCTTACATCACCTCTACCAATTATCATCTTTGACGCCAAGTCCTGCACAACACGTAATTAGGAAAGAATGTGATAGAGCAATTCATGGTTTTAGTTAGCTCACTAACAAAAAAGATTCACTTTGAATGATGGAATATTTTGCATATAATCAATATCAAAAGTAGGTTGAACTGATATGACAAACAAGAAGTACCTTACCATTTGGCTATGTCATTGGTGTATCACATGACCTTATGTCTTGAACAGTATATTGATTAGCACATATGTGCCAACTTGTCCCTGAGTCGATTATTTAAGGAGAGTACTCAAGTTTTGAAGTGATAGTGTTACCTACAAAGTTGACATGTGCTGATGTCAAATTAGCTATCACCATATAAATAAATACCCTAAAGTAGATTCATTCAAAGTGAGTTTAAAATTTGATCTCATTCATATAAATAAATACCCTAAAGTTTGACCCAGAGTCTGCGACTTCCGACTATAAATCTTGAAATTGTTTTCCAAGATGAACGCACTTGGAAAAGATTTTCTAAGGCAATCAAACACATCCTATAACATGAGTGGTCAAGATCGTACGTGGATGAGGTGGATGTGGTGATGATTCAACCGTCAAACCTAGCAGACGCTCTATGATTTAAGCAATCATAAGACGAGTTTGGCCGGTACATCGTATTCAACCATAATCATTGTTTGAGGGAAGATACCAAACCAAAGTCACCACCTAATTAGAAAATATGTAATAATATCTCGACCTTACCTCTATCCAATTATCATGCGTGATGATCAGGAGATATAAGATCTGTTTATGTCTAGTGAAATTAAAAAAAAAAAAAAAATGAATCCAGTGCAAACTGGTCAGACAGTCTCATAGATCGGACTAATAGATAATTTTGATCTATAAAATAATTTTCTGCGAGGATCCACATTTTTCCAACAAAAAAGGTATTTATTTATTTTGTATGTATTACTAAAAAATACATAACATCTATGAAATTATTTTAATCCTTATCATTTTTACATAACATCTATGTAAATGGGTATTGTAATCCTTATTACCGGCTGTATTTTTGGATTTCCCCATGAAAGATCTCCGGAGTCCTGAATCTGGTGAAGTCCGGCGCAACACCTATCCTGTGACGGTCCTCATAGGAAACAGAACTCATACTCATACTATATAAGCCAATACTTATTAAGAACGAAAACGAGTTTCAATCTATTATCATACCAAGAAAAAAAAAGTTTCTCTTATATATGTTTACATGCTAAGAAAAACTGCTCTCTTTTTTTCTTTTTCTTTGTTTTTTATTCAATGCGACAGAACCAGGGGCAACAAAGGCATAAAATTTTGTTTAAAGGGCAATAAGTATAAAATTTTAAATGTTTAAGGGCACCAATATGTAAATAAAAAAAAATTGTTCAAAAATATCTGTAAAAAAATAAACAAGCTTTTTGAGTCCGTGTCAGCACACGCCTGACCGCCTGCTTTAAAACTGGCCCGAGTGTGAATATGCTGAATTGCGTGTTACCGGTTTTTGGGTGGTTTTCCTCACGGAATTATGGAGGCCCATGTGTGAACCATGTGGGCTTGCCTTAAAATAGGGGCAGCCTATTTCACATCATTACATTTAAAAATGATTTTTTCATATTTAAATTTGAACTTCATAATTTTTTAACAGTTTGCTAGTACCTATACTATACATTCACTGCTACCAAACAACCGAAAGTTTTTGCATCGGTTGATCTTCCTGATAAAAAATAAAGCCAACTAATTCCCAACGCTCAATTTGAATAGTGGCAAGTTGGTTGAACGTCCTAACCCAGTTTTCTTAGAGAAATTTTCATTTGGGTGCCTGTTGTTTGGTCATAATCTTGAAAAGAATCTCTTATACTTGCCAATTTTCCCAATACAATACATTCTTTTGTTGTAAATGCTAGGTAAAGCTTCAACTTCAAGTTATAGCAATAGAAGAAGATCGAAGCTGATCGGATAAAGAAAGCGTTCTTAACAGGAATCACGCACGCAACATGAGCCTCCAATATATTGTTACTTACACAAATTCTTTAAGATGTAAAGTTACTGTATACCTCGATAAATGCGTATAACCTCGTTTAATTACTTCGCAAAGCTTCGTATTGGAACCACATATAATTGATGCCCTCTAGGATTAGTTTAAGATTTGAAATCAAATTATTATACTTTACTTCCAAAGAAATTTAGTTGCCACTAAGAATTCGAGCCCTGGTGGTGAAGAATTCCTTTTTATGGTGATTTATAAGGTTTCCTGCAAGCAACAATTTGAGGCTGGAGAAATTTTAAATAGAAACTAGCTTCTAAAGCTCGTTGGACAATCTTTACTCTTTAATTCCTAAAAGAAGACAGTATGTTTTGAATTTAAAAATAACTTCGGAACTGGGACCGATCATGATAGGACCAACTGAACCTGGTTGTTCTGGTGCTTGTCCTAAAAGAAACCGAGCCCAACTCGGCCCGTTAAAAGCATAAGTTGGTTATCCAATCTGTACTAGTACCCTTCCTAATCTGTATAACAATTATTTTTTTTTTAAAAAATTAGGCAGCTGCCAATGTCTCGTATATCAAACTTGATATGAACAATATAGACCATCCATTCCAAGAAGATCAGCTGGTGGTAACGGACTCACATATATAAAAGTCAAGTCATTTTTTCAAGAAACTGAAATGTCCCCCAAAGAAAGAAGATATCTCATTTAAGGAAACAACTATTTTTAGTGTTCTTGCTTCTACTTGGCCTTCACTTGTTAGTAGCCTTTTAGACTACCATTCATTCGTCTTCTTTTCTTATTTTGTCTTTCTCCTCACTTGTCTGTTTCTTGGGGTCGTGTTTAGAGGTTGTGGCTCATTTCAGCTTGGTGGTGCATTTGGGATGAGCACAACAACAAGGTCTTCAGGAGCACCTTCTCTTTGACAGATTCGGTGGCTCGTCTTGTGCAGGGGGATGTCCATTTTGTCATTCGGTTGAGGCGTCGCTGTTCGTCTGTGGCTTAGTAACTATTCTGCTCTGCCTTTCCTATCTATTCACACCTCTTTTATTTCACTGTGCATTTGTACTGTATATTTCGTCTTTTACTTTTGTTTTTGCTGTTTGTTTTTGTATCTAGGGGATTTCTTGTCCCCAAATTTTGTTGTATATTCCCATTTTATCCGCTCTCTCTCTCTCTCTCTTTCATGAAGGCTATTTGAAACCCTTGAAAAATAAGTTTATCTTTTATATTTACAACTTAATATCTATCATCTGATCACCTTTGGTGCAGATGATTCTTTTAAAAGTATGATATATGAAAGTTTGGTAGGTATATATATATATTAACTAGTCCTGAACCTACCACTGACTAATTTGATTTTGATGTTCAGATTTTTAGATACTGAGCTGCGGTCGTCCCGTTTTCAGGCCCTAATCGAATAATGCACAGCCCTATTTTGTTCTAATGCTGTTCTACCTAGACGTTTCATATGTCTTCATCTTACAAGCTAAGGTTGGATCCATTCTAGAGCGCCACATATGACTTAATTTTAATCGGATTTTTTTTTTTTTCAATAAGGACCGGATTCAAGCTCTTTGAAACTGAATTCACATGGATCAGGAGTAAGATCCAAATTTTATGTTTAATGGGGTCCAACTCTTATCAGAGTTTAGACTTTCGTTCAAATTAATTAATGGATACCTTATATGTATCAAATCCAAGTCTGTTTACAATTGGATTCTTTTTTTAACCAAATTTGACTAAATTGGATCAGGTCTCAGTTGGCAAACGATTGATCTTAGACCGACCCATTGGCCGGGCGCCCTTGTTTGGCAGTTGTTAGAAAATTTAATGTGTTGTGCACAAAACATCACCACTTTGGAAATCTTTTTCCCTCTCTTCAATAGCGAGGTAAGGATCATAATATTGGGCTATAAGCAAAACCTATTCTTTTAATTCTCTGAATCTTCAATAAACTAATTAATAGAAACACCCTTATGGCTCATTTAGCAAAGCACCAATATTTGAGAACAATTACAAACTGCTCTTATTGCCAAACGGCCCTTTAACTGTGTCCATCTTCAGTCAGAATACTTTTTTCTTCCTTTCTTTTTGGTATCCGGTGTTGCGGAGGGGTTATTCACTTCCTTTCAAAAGTGGCTTTTTATCAAAACTGGATCTTTCACAGACCTAGTTTACTTCATCAGTTAAATACGTGCAAAACAACATTTTGCCTCTGAAACGGTGTTCAAGAACATCAGCTACCCTAAATATCTTCCTTCTTTCTTAATTTGAAGGGAAAACCAAGTAGAGTTTTCAATTTGTAGCAAAATCAAGAATTTCATGGTTAGACTGAAAAGTACATAAAATCGCAATATCAAGTGTATAAATACTGGCAATGTCTGAGAGCTAATATAGGTCAGAAAATGTTGGAAGTCACAAATAAGCAGCCTGCTACATGTGATATAATGCAGGGACGGAGTCAGAAATTTTTATCTATGGGGCACCAAATATATATGTAACAAATTTTCAATGGGTCCCAGGTCTCGTGGGGCTAATCCATATAATTGGACTCAAATATACTCAGATCCAGTTATTGAAAATACAGTTTTAGAGTGGGGTCTGTGAAGCATATGAAAAATAAATGTGAAAAAATAGAAATTGAAAAATAAATAATAAAAATTGAAAAAGAAATAATGGTATACAAGAAAGGAAAAATAGAGAGAGAAAAATAACATATGTGGTTCAGCCCAAAGCGTGCTCACATGTACAACACCCCACCCCACCCAAAAAAAAAAAAAACTCTTTTCTTTCACATTATAATTCATCCTTTAAGTATGTATTTGTACAAGTTAAAGCTTATGAAACTTATCTAGAACAACAGTGATCGAAATGGATCTTAGAGATAGAGATTAAGATGCTATCGATTTGAGCTTACAAATGTGTCCCGCTTTTCTTCTATATGGTGTTGTTTTAGCATTATGAAGAGAACAACATGGAAGAGTTTTAAAGCAAATTAAGTGAGAGGGTTATGCGCAACTTGATCTAGGTTTTCTGTCTCAAAGACACATAACAACGCTCCTCTTACTACTTGCTCCCTCGATTCCAATTGTTTGTAAACTTTGAAATATAAGTAAAAAATGTTTCTCCACAAGGGTCATGCATGTATCACATTCAAACATCTCGGTGCATCTTTTGTTCATTCAAAATTTGATCATTTTCTTTTACAAAATACTCGTTGGGATTTTGCCGTATCGAAAGAAAAAGGAAAAGAGAAAACTTTGGTCCTCACTTGAGCAGTAGATGTACTATTTTTGTGGCCTGAAGATGCTTTCTTCTAAAATATGGCAAAGGTTACTGTTCTTATTCAGAATAGTAATAGTATATCGGTCATTTAAAGTTCCACTACTGAGAGGTAAGTAATATCAGCATCTTAAAAGATTTAGTAGGTACTTGTCATTTGTGTTTCCAACATTTATACCCACAGCCAATTCCTTCATAGCCAAGGCTGTCCATTCATTTACACATAGAGAAAACATTTGGCTCCACGAGCAACCAAAAGAAAGAAAAAGTGAACAACTTTGGTATATAAAACAAATTGGTTGCCAAAACCTTTTCCTCCTTCTACATCATGCATGTCCCACCATTTGACCTGTTCTTCTTTTAGATAATGAGGAATCTTCCAAATGCCACACCCCTCTTTTTGTCTCAAAAAAAATTAGGTAGTTAACATTTGAGTAAGAAATCAGATCGAATTCAACATTCAAAGTTAATGCCTGATCTTCATATTCTTTTTCAAAATAAATATCCGATTCGATACAGATGTAGTTTTCGAGTCGGATTCAGTTTCAAACAAATATCTTATCTTCAATGTTCATACATTTTAAAAGTTGATTTTAGCATATCATAATTCAGTTTGCTTTCAATTGTGTATTTAAAAACTGGATTTGGATTGTATTCGGGTTTAAAGTTTAACATCAGAGCTGCACATTGTACAGTTTTTTCTTCATTTATCTTCAAATTTTTGAGCGTTATGTGAACGTTTGATAAATCGCACGTGGCAAAGGGTATCTCCAATTTGAATATGATCTGCTCACATACTACAATGCAGTACTTGTTTGTTCCATGGACTCTTTTCTCTTAAATTACCACCACTATATTATTACTTTTATTTGCCATTCGTTCTCTTCTCTGAAAAAACATGGGGTTTTTTTTCATGATGGCATGTCCTTTATTATTATGAATATAAAGATGTATTTCATATTTCATGCTACTTTCAGTAAATGATGCCCATTTGTTCTCAAGCATTCTCACCAATCTTAGATATTAATTACCTAACCCAGGTTCTATGATCAAAATTTGACAAAAAAAGGAAAACCTCCATGCACCAACGTACAGACAGACCTTATTAGCAATTTAGCTACCCTACCCACAGCTTTATCAACTTTACGGACTCAGCTACTTGACATTAATTGCGATCCAGGTAAGATTCCATTCGGGATTATTAGACCCTCTTTTACCACAGAAATGTCTGAATCAATCTTAATTTACTGACTTGTGAGATCAAAATAACAAGAATCAAGGGCGAAGCCAAGGGAGGCCTGCAGGCACCTTGACCCTTGCTCAAAACTTTTTTTAAAAAAATTACATGTAAATTTTAGAAAATTTTACTTACCTTATATAAAAAATTTTGAAAAATGATATCTCGGCTCACGTCGAAATTTAGAAACTTTAATTTGATCGAAAAAATTTCTGGCTCCTCTAATAGAAACTATTAACTCGCCGCTGGTTCGTCCTTGTCATGTAGTAAAAGCTGGAAAGAGAATCGTAGATATGGCCAAAATGCAGGTTCGGAGAATCAAAGATTTGCATGTGGTCATAGTAGTTGGTCCATCATGGCTCTTTCTATACTAACTAACGTCAGTCTTCGGAATGCCTCAGCCAGTCTAGTCTTCGCTGAATTGTTTGTGAATTAGCATAAAAACAACATTTTTTGAGAAAAAAATAAATATATAAAATATAATTGAAAATAAGAAAGCTATTAACAATGTTTTAAAAAATAATTAAAAAAAATCGACATGTGACACTCATGAAGGCTATTGAATCGAATCAGTTTGCCACAGATTAAGATGGAATCAGCCGATAAGGCTGGATCAAGGCCACTCTCATCGTGTTGGTCCCACCTTGTCTGGGTTTGCAAAAGTGATTGACCAGCCAAATGTGAAAAATATAAAGGTGCTTGCCTCTTGTAATAATCAACAAGTGCTAAATATATTTTTAATAAAACATCTTAAGTGGGTGGGGCCGGATGTTCCTCGGTTGTTAAATTTTTTTTTTTAAAAAAAAAATATTTAAAAAACAGTAACAATGTATGGAGCAGTAACAATTATGATGCTTTTAAAAGCAAAATATAACGTTTTTAGCAACAAATTTTAAATTTTTAGCCACCTAACAATATTTGATTGACATTTTGAATACTCAATCCATCATATAATTATGTAGCCATAAAACATATCAAAACAAGTTAACCTGTAACAGGTTTACAATGCTTGAGCGGAAAAAGTAAACTAATTTGGGCGCATCTCTCAAGCTTGCTCCATTCTTTTTAGTTACCGAACTCTTTGCAAGGAGATCATGGCTAGAGGGTCTAGGGATGTCACTGAATCTGATTTGGATTGGACATACCCTTAATCATATATATTATTTTTTTCAAATATTCACATATTCATATTTGTATTTAAATTTGAATACGAATAAAAAAAAATGTCATATCCGAAATCTGATTTACAAAATGAATCCAATCCGAATCTGGTTTTTACATTCATATACAAATCTGAATGTGAATTTTGAACTGAAATTTGCAAATTTTCGAAATGTAAGAACATTAGATATAGGATATTTCAAATAAATTTGTATCTAAATCCGATCAGATATTTATGTATATCCAAATTCGAATCTGACCAGATGTCATTTCTTAAGTCAAATCCAAGCCAATTCCTTAATCGGATATTAATTTTTTTTTTTATGTCTGATTTTTTTGGATCGATTCGATCAGATATCCGATTCAAATAAGACATATTGATGTCCCTATTAGGAGCCTTGTTCTTTGACTTAAGTGATCTACAATTATATATGACATTTGAGATATGATGTGACCTTTAATCAGCTAGGATTTTAGGGTTGAATTCCGAACTCACGTTGTACATGTAGTGTAGATTTCATATCCAAATTGCAAGAATCACCTGTTTGTTTAAACAGTGGAGCTCATGTAGTGTAGATTTCAGATTAGCCTCGGATTTGAAATCTAGGGGGCAGAGCCAGAATTTCGTATGTAGAGGTGGCCAAATGGCCCTGTGACTAAGCAATAAAATTTTTGAAATTTTTTTGAGCAAGTGCTAACCTTTATTGTTTAAAAAACAAAATTTATAGAGGCCCAACTAATTTTTTTTTAAAAAAATAATACATAAATTGTAAATTTTCAAAACTTGAGACAAGGGGAGAACATGCCCCTGCCTGCGCCCCTTCCTCTTCCTCTGGCTGTTGAGATCCATGATTATCAAACACCACTTTAAAGTTTATGATGTCTTATTTCCTCATCTTGACCTCTCTTCCCTCTGTCCCCGAATTTGTAAAAGAAAATTAAGAACAGAAAGCCAAAAGGTCCATGACCGGAGGCATGATTGAGTAGACCTTGAGGTTTGTGTTCCTTGGGCATGAGACGCACTCAATGCCCTAAACCCTGAGGGACTAAAATAACCACACTCCATGTGTGCCAACACTTATCAATGCATGTGTGCCTGCGACCACAACTTAAGCTCGCCATTTATTTACCAACGTGCGTCAGATGTTTAAGAACGCATGCAAATAAATAATCACTGAATATATTCGTGCTTTGAAAATACCATGCAGTTTGAAAGTGACATTCTAAGTTAACGGGATGGTACTTTTTGCATGTTTACGCTTCCCTGCTTATAACAATAATATATACTAGCATATTTATTTTTTAATTTTTTCTAAACTTTGTTGCTTATATATATATACATCAACCAGCTACCTTTGTAGTTGGATGGTTATTTTTTATTTTATACTACTAAAAACCATGATAAAATGTATGTTTCTTTGCTTAAAAACCATGGGCAAGCAATTAATTGTTGCTTTCATGACGGTTTTAAATTATATATATAAAAAAAAAAAAAAAACAATCCGACAACAGAGGTAACTAGTTTATTTCAATTCTTATATGTATATACATATATATATATATATATATATTGCAATCCACTGGAAAACTTAGTTTTATGCTCCCTTTTTTGTGAAAAAGAGTGAGTAAAAATCCCTTGGGTGTACTCAATCTCCAAGAATACACTGCCTTTGGCTTGGGCGGAAGAGGCAATGACCATGAAAGTCGAACTGACTGTCGGCCAAATGAGTGCTGCCCGCTCTCACTGTGCGGTCCTGGGATTGATAATTTCACAAGCTTCTCTGTTACCAATAACCCCTGAGCACATCTCTCTGACTTGCACCTAGAAGCTCAACATAGCACTCAATGAAACGGCTTGGCTCCACTTGTAAAAAGATCATTCAAATCCTCAAAGACTTGACCTCGACAACAAGCTTAATATCACAATGGGGTGATTGGCTTTGCTCAACATGTTATATGCAATAAACAGGATGTCATTTTCACAGTTTATCCAATCAAAATTGATTAAGGAATCAAGTTTTCACAGGACATTGGAAGTGTAGGCGAAATTTTACTCGAGTCAATTTCAGCAGTTTAACCTATGATCCGTCTTCCATAGCAGTTGCATTTTACAAGTAAACTCCAGGTCCTTCATGTGCTGACCATCGCTGTGAACGCCAACTAAGGTTTGGACAGTTGGTTCGTTTCGTTCAGCTCGTTTACCAGCTCCACCTAATTCTGGTAATCCAAACAAGAAGCTGTAATTAAGTAAAAAAAATGGCAAAATTAAAAACCATGATTCCTAATATAGGGTCTTTTTTGGTAAAAACCCATCTGCTCTGTTGAGAGGGGGAGAGGGAGACGAACAGAGGACGGAGAGAGAGGAAGAGGACTCGGTGGGGAGGATGGCAGAGGAAGCCATCGTTTCTGGCTTCTTCTGAAGGCCTCTTCTTCGTGGAAACACTGAGACCCAATTCCCCAATTCTCCCCAAGACCCTCCCACGTTCAGGAGTTTGCTTCCCTGCTCTCAGGGAAAAGGTAACGGTTTCTTGGTGAATTCCTCTCGATTGTACTGTTTCATATTCTCTTTTCCTTTGAATTTTATTTTTGGTTGGAGTCGTGTTCCTTCTGGTGAGGTTGGTTCTGAATTCTTATTGCTTTTCCTTCACTACTTTTGTCTAGATGAATCTTTTATGGACTGATGAATTTCACGTCGAGGGACGTGGAGCTTAGATTTCGTGGGCTTTTCCTTTGTCCCGGTTACATATTGATTCAATTTGCAAAAGTTGCAGGTTTGTGATTATGGAGTTCCTTTGGGATTTTGAGTGCTGTCTGAAACGGAAATGTGAAATTCAATTACATTTTGTGACGTTGGAGATCACGTCCGTTGTCTGTTTTTTAAAATTTTTGATAATTTGTAATTCTTCGGTCCGGAGGTGAAGGTTTTTAACTACTCATCAGAGAAGATTTAAGCATTTTTGAGCATTTCACTGTTTAAGCGTTTCATTTTTTTTAAAAGTTTTAGTGATTTTTCCCAGGGATTCCTGTTGGGTGTGTACAGGTGGAATACATGGAAATTGAGAAATCCTGAGACTGTTAATGGTAGCACTTCATTTTTTCTTGTCCTTCTTCCTCTGTGGTATTAGATGTGCTATTTTGGGCTTATGGCATTTATGAAAAGCAATCAACTTCCATGCTCGTGGTATTGAGTTTATGTGATGTTTTAGCTGCATGACACGTTGTCTCTATGGTTGTTTCTCAAAAACCAAAAGGTTCTTTTCTATCTGCATTAATTTCTCATAGATTTTTAATTTTCCAGGCATTCTACAATCTTGGTGGACATTGTCCTAATTTTTGTCTAATACATAGTACATACTGAACCTGTCCCATGAAATGGAGCATGTTGCTAGGTTGAGAAGAGCTCATAACAAATTCTACATTCATAAACCAGATGTGCTGTGTCACCGTCACACTTACATCATTACAGGGTTGCTAGTCCTGCTGTTCTCAATCTTCATACTCTGATGATATGATGCCTTCATGAATTTACTTATTGTTACCATCACCTGATTTAAATTAATGATTGGTAACTACAATATACTTAACCCTCATAAGGATCAACTATCACATAGCAATACATTTAAGCCAAAGCTTATTCTAGGACGAGCAAACACAATGTATGCATGAAGACACATACACACACACACTCACAGAAACACTTTTATGTTTATTCAACCCCTAAGATATGTTTTTTTATGTTTTCATTCATTTTGGCTGTAACTTATTCTTATGTAGTGTATGAAATGCCAATTTCACTTTCCATACTTTTTGAATTTATGCATCCATTGGATCTGCTGAGTGTCATTGTCTTGTCCAGGTCTTTTTTTTTTTTTTTGGTTGACTTTTGTTAGTTCTTCCATGCCTGTATCTCCATGACTTATTGAAATCCACGTTAACAGTTTATCTTCTCCTTGTGATGTTTGTCCTTTAACTGTAGTTCATGTGCATGCCTTGTGCACAACATGTGAATCTTTTTGGAAGTAATGTGAGCCCTAGCAATTTAAACAATGACATGTCTTAGAAATAGATATCATTTTAGTTGCATTGGGTTTCGTTGATTGAAAATTCTGATCCTTTAATTTTCTTTTTCGACCTTATGGAATAGGTTCTGGAAGAGTTTAATCACACTGTTGATCGGCAAAATTTAAAGCATATCTATAGACAAATGGGTGGCTGTTGTTGCTCTTCCAGAAGGGCTGAACTAAACAGAGGGGGAGCTGGATACCAGCATGTGTGTAGTTTTCTGTCCTCTGTTTTCAGATAAACCAATGCTTGGTCTTTCTTTCTTTTGCATCACATATAGTCTTGTTTGATGCCAGAACTTTCCTATTAGAGAATGCCTGTCTGCATGTTGTAAGCTCCTGCTTTTCTGTTGTCCTCAAGATTCAATGAGGCTTGTAAATATTGGATCCTACTTATAGGAATATGATGTTGCTAGATGGTTGTCTCTCAAATCTGACTGCATGTTGTACTAGTTTTATCTACATGAAGTGTATATTTTATTATATTGATGATGCATCTAATATTAGTTCTTGAAAATTCACATGCTTTGAAACGTGTCAGTATTGCTGTTATATTGGGAAATTCAATCTTCTTTCCAGTTCAAAGGCATTATGTTGTATTTCTCTAGTTATTTTTATGTTTTTTTTTCCATTCAACTGACAAAACATATAGTTTCGATGCACTGAATGATGAACTGTTTGTACATTTCCAGTTTATTTATATGATGCATGAAGTTATCTATGCAACATGCATTGCTCCTCCCTTTTTCGAAATGGAAAAAGGCAAGAATGCCAAAGCTGTGGCTGACATTCTTTTTTTCTTTGATTGCCATGCTGAATTTTTTCTTTTTAAGTGAGCACAGGTCTCAAAAATTGAGAAAAGTAAACATTATTTGATAGAGGTTCCACTATTGTTCTTTTGCCAATGTTGTTGACCCAGGTTTTTCCAGAATCTTACAAGCAGCATTATGGCTGGTTGTCATATTCTTCTGCTCAACTACTTCCTTTTGCTTTGAGAATGATGGCGCTGCTTGTCATCTTGTTTCCCACCATGAAGTATGAAGGTAGCAGATTGACACAAGGAACAAAGACTAGTATTGTCTTTGATATTCCATTTGAGTGCATATATTAAAACATTTTCTTCCCTTGTTTTACAAATTCGAATAAGCTGCTTGATTCTGATTGTAAGGGTCAGAGTGTCATGTATCTACTTTGGTGAGATATGTTGCATTTTTTATCATGTTATTGTCACATGAAAAATTTTGTCACAATGTTGGTTTCTTTCTTCGCCTGAAACTGACTTGCAATGCATACACCTTCATGCAGTGCCCATGTGCTCCTGTAGAACAAGATCCTTTTTCTCTGCGACGCAGGTTTTCAGCAGTATCTACTGATGCACTGGTTGATACACATTTGGAAGCATCAGAGAGTGAGATATTTCAAGCACCTCCACCACCTAGCTTACGATTTCCAAACACATTGCAAGATGACCTACACCCATCAGGCAATACAGTTGGAAGACACATGCTAGAGGATCAATCAGGGAGAGATGCTTTAACTGTTGCAGATGAAGATTTAAAAGCAGAAATAAAGAGTCTTGATCAATGTTTTGCTGAATCCCCAAAATTTAGTGGAGAGAAAAATTCTAAGTTGAACGAACCTATTTCTGTGGAAAAGGATGAAGAGGATGTTTGCCCCACTTGCCTTGAAGGTACTGTAGCATCCACCTTTTAGCACATGCTAATGATAGAACTAAATAGATTGGATGGAGTAACGTTTGTGATTCTTCAATTTGCTGAGCTGGCTAGGTCCTTATCAGCGTTGACTATCTCCTTTTGTTTGGCTTTCTCTATCGTGGTAAACTGCAAGTTGATTTTCTACTAATGAAGCATTTCTTCGTCATTTTCTTTAGAACTCTCTCTCTCTCTCGTCTTTTGAAGCATTTTTTCTTCCAGTTTTTAAGATTCAATGAAATTTCTAATGGAAAACCTACTGTTCTGCCTAAGGCTACTCAGAAACGGCATTTGGACCAGGTGTGGCTTGTCCAAACATGGTTTGGAACAGAACAGCTAGCCTGGGCTTGACCCGATCTCTAGTCAGGTTGAAAAGACTTGAATCAAGTTTGGTTTGGAGCTGTGGTACTGGGTAACCAAACCCGGCCTGACCTCCACCTCCAGTAAATCCAACATGACTGATTCAAACTTCTCAATTTAAGTAAGGTCAAATCTTTACAAAGAAATTTTGATAAAATGTTGAAATGTAAGGTGCATTCTTTTACTATTTACATAGGTATCACAAAGGCAATATGTTATCCTATCTATAAAGGACATATTATCTTATCTACAAAGGAAATATTAAAGTTTTAAGTTTGCGCAATCTGAAATTAATTAGATAATCTAGTTTAGTTGGCTTAAACAGGTTTGGTGGGTCAAGATCCATAAATGGGTCTGACTTGTTATCCTGATTTGGATTGCAAAGTAAAGGCAGAGTTTGGTTTGATTTTTTAATTGAACCAAGCTGGGGCCACGTTTCTGCCAAAAGAAACAAAAATTGATTCATCTTTGCAATGCAAATTTTGGTTGTTTAGAATGTCCAACTAATATGGCAAAACAAAGAGTTAAAAGTCTATTAATTATTCTTTTTGTGAAACGCAATATATATATATATACCCATTCTGTAATGTTTGCTCATTGCTATGCCTTATCATGCAGAATATGACAAGGAGAATCCTAAGATAATAACCAACTGTGGGCACCATTTTCATCTTTCGTGCATTCTGGAATGGATGGAAAGGAGTGACAATTGTGCAGTTTGCAGTCAGGTTTGCCATTCAAACTGATGCTTTTTCCATGGAAAATTTTTTCATCTGGGGCTGACAGTCTCATAGTCAGATGCAAGCATCATTTGTCCTCCAAATTCATTTAGGGATACTTTCAGTACTGAAAGGAAAATCGAAGATACTGTTGGAGAAAAGTAGCTTGATTTAACTAGTTAGTACATATTTAAAAATTAAGTGAAATTTTAGGTAAATTTTTTGTGAAATTGACCATTACTTGAATTCCCATTTAGTTCACTTAGATTGTAGAAACTTAAATGTAGAGATAATATGAAGCACTTTTCCAACTTTAAGTAGGCTTGTTTCCTCGCGCAGTTCTCTCAGTTGAAAAAATTCTCATATTTTTTGCAAACATGATTCATAAAGGTGTCTGCATGATTTTTCTTTCAACCCATTTACCAAGTAAAAAATCACTTCCTTACTTTATCATGGCAGTTGTCTGCTAGCAATGATGCATGAGTGTCTCAGTATGTAGGTATGTTACATGGGTGGATGCTGCAATTTTAGAAAAAATTAAGGTGCAGGTGCTGCAAGGATACATACGTATATATATATATAGTTAATTAACTATTTAATAGTCTTTATCTGTATTGACATTTTAGTAATTATAGACATATGTACTAGGCTAGTTATAAGGTGTGCATCTAAAATGGTCAGTTTTGGCCTAGTTCTGCTGTCTGCAGCAGATGTGCCATGTCAGAGCTGCACTGGCACCCGACTTGTGTCGATGTGGGTGCAGCAGCTCTTTAGGAGAACCTGTTGACATAGGTATGCAGTGCAAACTCTCTATTAATTGGCTTCTTGAACAGGTGAAAGGAAAGAAAAAATCTACTGAAACTTGTGAAAAATATAACTGCTATTGTCATCTGGTTTTATACATGCATTTCTAATGGGCCTAATGGCCAATCTAACTAGTTCATTGGAAATCATGTTAACAGTATTTATATTATTTCATGAATATTTATTGCATGTCTATTATACATCACAAATTTGTTTTGGTAAGGGGGTATTTGGTTACCTTGAAGAGGATTTCAGCGCATATTGAACACTTGAAATTTCATCTCTTCATAAATCTTGAAATAAAAAAAGGTGAATTTCTCAATAGAACTTCACTTATATGTTGCTATATTTAAAATTTCAGGAAGAACCTCACTTCTAATATTTTCATTGGCCGTACAAGTGAAAATCTTCTTCCTGAACTTTATTTCAGGCTGTCAAAACCCCCTAAAATAAGAGTATTGCTTCTTTGTCAATACAGTTATGAAACTTATGGCTTAATTGTGCTTCAGGATTTTATGTGACGTTGACAGGTTAATGACATGTATCTCCACGGAGAATATTTCTCAGGAGCCAATCTCATGTCAAATCTAAAATTTTGCTTATGGAATCACCACTTAAACCTAGTTTCAAACTTGTAAGGTCTAGATATTGGCTTTTATTTTGGTGATGAGATGAGTTTCTCATAGTGACAATCCATATCCTGGAATTGATGGTAACTTGAGTTTTGATTTTCTGTTTTGTTTGTCTACATATCCAGCCCATTTTACTCTATTTACATTTGCTTCTGATGCCAGCCGATGATGTTCAAGGAGCAAGCAAACTTGTAGTAGTTGCACTTGGTCTTACAACATAAAGAAATATGGACAGGTTTAACGAGATGCAGATTCTTGCAAACATAGTCCAGGTCGTTGTGTCATTGACTGACTCCGGCACAACCATTCAAGCTTTTGAAAAGTTACTGGCTGATGTAGCCATATTTCCATTGTGTAATAATCCAAGTGTTCTGGAATATCATTCCTCCAGAGGCTACTTTATCTTTTGCAGCACTGTCTTGATTTCTTCAGGCTTGCAGCTTGTTTGCTTTCTGACGAAGGAAGCAAGTGAAGAAGGTTGGTGAGCTGGGGCCATGATTTCTGTGTTTTTTTTGGTTAACTCTCTCTCTCTCTCTCTCTTGTATAATCTTCTGAATGGGACCAGCTTCATACTCCATTCATTTTGTAAATTGTTTGATTTTTCTCACTTTACTAAGTTGATGTATAGAAATATAGTGACAGAGTTGTCAATATAGCAGCATATGTGGATTGTCCTGATGCAGGTTTAACACATATCTCCAAAATTGGTCAGGATGGTCCTTTTATACTAACTATGATGTAATCACTACAACTCTACAACTGCTACCGGTAATTGTGTTTTGATTATTGGTCTTGAGTTGGCATAGTTAATAAGGAAAAGATCATTCTATTAGGAAATGACCATCTTCTGCTTTTGCTATATAAACCAGTAGGCAGAGACCCAACTGATTTTAGATATCATTGTTCACTTTTGGAATGAATCCTAGAGCTCACCCTTTGTTTTTATTTTCATGACATCTGTTGACTTACCTTAAACAGTGGCCCGAGGATCTTGATCATTCAGGAACCAGCTTAAGTTGGGGTACTTTTTGGGATTGGACAAAGCAACAATATGAAGGAATCATGGGGTGGATCCTGCTGGTGGCCCATCTGATTTTTGGTTTCATTTTTTAGAAATGATCCCTGGACGTCCCACCGCCTCTACCTCTTTCTGCGCAATTTTGCTATATATTTACAGTGTTTCATGCTTTCATTCAGTGATTGTAAGTGCTGTATCTGCTGTGTTTCTATTTTTCACTCTCTTAGAAAAACCTGTTGCTTGTATATTGCGAAGTGCGAAAGCTTGCCTTGCCCGATAAACCTGAGGTTTCTGGCCTTGAAAGAATCAGCTCAAGTGGGGATTCCTTTTGGGGCTGAGTGAAGCTAGATTTTGAGGAAATCATGGCGTGTTAAAGTAAGAGCTGGCTTGCTGCATGTCAGCTGAAGCCTGCTTTCTGAGTGTGAACGACTTGGTACCGTAGAGGTCTAACAAATGGTTTTGGGCCAAATGGGTTTCTGCTTTTTCTTGGTTTCACTGGTACCAGCTTTCTAGGGTTCTTTGTGGCTGGTTTGGTGGTTAGCTTAAAGTCTCTAAAGATGTAGGACTATAGTTGAACTCTGAAGGCGTCTCCTTTGCTACAAGGATGAGGGGGCGGAGATATATTTTTGGTGGGGATGGAAAGAGTAGCAGGAGCCTTGCCTATTGGTGCAGGCATTGTAAACGTCCACACTTTAGATTTGACAAGCCTATAAGCTCCGAACTCTAACATCTTGTTTGAATGGAAATAAAGGCAGGAAAAGGGAAGGATTGAACAATCAATTATATTGAGAGGAAAAGGAATTGAACAATCAATTATATTTGTTTGGTTGATTAATTAAAATGAAGGAAAAAAAAAGAAAAGTAAAAAAATTGTTTGGTTGCAAAGAAAGGAAAATGAAATATAGAGAATGGAAATGATGCTTTAATGTAAATCTAATCCCTCCAAGTTTTCCAAAATTAGAGGCATTGAGAAGGAAAGGAAAAGCTTGTCTTTTTACCGTGTATATCCTTGACCTTGTGTGGCTCTCTCTCCTTTCTCGCCGCTGGTCAAGACTCCGATGGGCATTCGGTCTGTTTCTCTCTCTTTTTGCCATTGCTCGAGACTTGGATGATAATCTTCTCTATTCAGACCAGACCGACCATCGCCGGAGTCACCATCGTCGCCGTGGGACAGTGGGTTGTTGTGTTCCTTGTACACCTCTAGAATTGAATGTTATGAATATTATTATAAAGTAATATAAATTTTATTTTATTTTTCACTTTATGTAGTCCAAACAAATATGTTTTTGGCAATTTTTTCATTTTTATCCAACAAGTTTTATAATCACATCTTTCTTTTTCTTTACCATTTTTTTCCCTTCACTTCTTTTTCTTTTCCACCCCTCCCTTTCCTTCCCTTTCCCTCCATCCAAACAAACCGTAAGTGTCTTATCTTTAAAAGATAGATGTTCACGGTGCTTTGACATTGATGGCCTCTCCAATGCCTTATGGCTTTTGTATGTACCGTATATTAGTTTGATATGTCTTTAATCATGGCTAATTAGTTGGCTCGACGGTCAAAAGAATGCCTAGGGCCTAGGGTACCTAACCGGGCCTAAGTCAAAAAATGTGTTTTATTTTTTTTATTGTCTTCTTTTTTTTTATTTGTACTTTTCTTCCTCTTTTTCTTTGCCTTCTCTTCATTTTCGTCTTCTTCTTCTCATGGTCTTTTTTCCCCCTTCATATACTGTTTTTGGCCTACCTAGGCCTTTTGTGTAGGGCCACTGAGTAGATGACCTGCCTAGCGGCTTTCCACTAACATGGAGGGAATGGTTTTTCTAGAATTTATTAGATTGTTTTTGAATGAAAAGGACACTATTATTGAAAAAATATAAAAGAAGCACAGAACCAGCAATGAAAACTTGCTTTCATTAAACATGCATGGTTTTTCACTATGAAAGGCTGTCATGAGCCCTAATTACACAATGTATAGAAAGAGATTAAATAAGTGAGGTTACCATAATCTTGGCAATGATAAACATGAAAACTAAATCTGATTTTGTGGAATGATTTTATTTTTATTTATCATTAATTTTGATTTATCCTGTTGAGATTTTTTCTTGAATCTCTTTAGAAACGGTTGCCTTTCAACCTTACCATCTCCTTCAAACTGGGCGATGAATCTAAAAGTCCAAATTTGCTGCAAAACTTTGTAAAAGCTAATCATTCCATCTGTTTGGCGGTGATTCGCTGAGCCCAAAATTTGCTTCATGAAGTTTTGCTTCAAAAGGATCAAGTCCTTGCTTTGATGAAGAAGGCAACCATCTCTTTAGTTGTCTGCATGCCATCTTTGGACTTCAATCTTCTTCTCCTGCTCGTTAACAGTCCTGCTTTGATAAAGGAGGCAGCGATCTTTTTGGTCGTCTGCAGGCCACTTTTTGGGCTTCGATCTTCTTTTCCTGCTCATTAACAGTCCTTGCTTTGATGAAGAAGGCATCAATCTCTTTGGTTGTCTACAGGTCATCTTTGGGCTTTGATCTTCTTCTCGTGCTCTGATACCATGTTAAAAAAATATAAAAAAAACAAAATAAATAAGAACCAACAAGCCAGGAAGAAGGAAAGAGATAAATCAACTAAAATAGAAGAAAAACATGAAAATAGTAAGGCACTGTCAGTTATCAAAATTATCGACCATTGCCAGAAAAGACAGACTATTGGTAGCCTGGAAAGACTATAATAACCCTCTTGGAGCTCTTCAAACCTTCCAAAATATTGCGACCACATATGCTCATGACTTCTAAAAACCCAGCCATGTTAAGCTCTTCACCCGCTCAACCATGGCTGCATTCTTTCCTCCTTCTCTGTCCATCAGCATTGAACAGTATCATACATGATACTGTTATCCAACTGTTATGAGATAAAACCTGATGGAGACTTTTCCTTCTCTAGTATTTTCTCTCAAGATGAACTGTTCTAATAGTAAATTTTCCAAAAGCGAGGAAAAATTTTCTGTATTTTGACAACTTTGTCTTTGTAGTCAGACAACGAATCTCAAAACACGATGGCATTATTCTTTTCAAAATTATCTTCGAGATCTGGTACATGGCACATGAAATTCAGTTTCCAGGGAAAAGAACAGGAAACAAACTCACCTGTTTCCTTCTTTTCGTCAAAGTTATGAAGTTCTTATCCAGTCAAGGGCCAGGATTTGACAAGCCATTTAGCCATTTGAAAAGAAAGAGATTCAAATTAGAGCAGATTGTTTGACGAGATGAATAGGAAAAAGTGCCGCACAGGATTTGTGTAAGGATTCAGACGAGGCACTGATGAATCGGACTCGATCACAGTACATGTGTCGATGGATGTTTGACTCAAGGTGCTGGTGCCAGGTCCATGTCTAGCACTAACCAGGCATGCATATATAGGACGAAATATATTCAGAAAATATGGATAATATGATACGGATCTGGTCTAGACCAAGTAAATATAGTACCTCTTATTGTGCTTTTAATTTCATTGAAAATCTGCAGTTCTTATTGGAAACTAAGCTCAGATTGATTAGTTAGCTGCAGCTGGTATAAAATTTGATAAATTAATCACAGTAGCTACTGATATTGGTTGCTACTTGCAGACAGCGTGTGACCAGAACTTGGGTGAGGAACCTGATCTTCATCACCAAACTTGGACCTCCCTATTCAAGGTTTTAATCGAACCCAAACCATTCACACCCTTAGTTTAAGCACAAAATAGCTCAAGAAGGCATCCAGAAGCTCCCCAGCTATGTTGATCTTGAATTTACCATCACTGTTGAAAGGGAGAGAAGCTGCTCTGAGGCCTGATAAGTTATGGCATCTTTGGTTTGAGTTTTGTAAACATATAAACCCAAGTCCCTGTTTAGCTGTCCTGTTAAAGTCTACTTCAGTTGATATTTGAGTTCAAATTAATCTTATGTCATATCATAAGCAGAACCTAAGTCCACAATATATATTGGTTCTGAATATATTGGAATATAAATATATATAACGTTCTCACATAAGATTGTAATTAATTAACCATTTTAATCTAGTCAAATCTGGATATCACATTAGCTAGGTTATTCCATCTGAATCTTGGGCAAAACATCTGATTACGTGATCAGTTCCATAAGCCATAAATGTAAACCAAATGCAGTCCATCTCTAATATCCAAAGCAAGGAACATAAAATGTCTTAGAAGAAGCTTGTAAAGCTGTCAAATTTTTTCATATTTTCATGTATGTGCCTGAATAGGAAAGATCTTGTAGACCTTGACTTTCAGGAGCTTCCAATTAAGCTCAGTATAGATTAAATTTACCAAAGATCAATCTTGGCGCTCTCTATGCTTTGCACCATATGTGTCTTCCAGGCAATTTTATGTCCTGCATGTTTTGTTGTAAATCTTTTCTACCAAAGCTAGCCTTCCATTGAGAAGTCACTCTCATGACGGAAGACCTGGCCGCACTGGTTTAAAAAGATGTACCAATGGTCACCGTTTCAACAGTACTGGAAGCTGACTATGATGAGAGCACCTCAGTCCCTGGTTACCTTCCCCAGAAGCAGACCGCTCTACTCCCATAAGCTACCACAATAAGGACTTGAATCCTTGTCTTGGATATCCTTTCTACTATTACTTGATGAGTTGATTCTAATGAGAGTTGCTCACACTGTGTCAGCTACACGAACTAACTTGAGATCCGTGGAATTAGAATTGAGACTTTGAACTTTGTATTTTATTGGGATTGAAACTTTGTTTTCAAACTAGGATCTTGGAATTGAGAATTGAAAATTGAAAGTTTGGACTAGACTTTAGAATTTTAAAGATACTTTGGTTTTCTATAAATTTAATTAGAAAATTCTTGGAAGGCTTAGAACTGGAATTCGATTTTGAAGTCAAAATTGAATTTGGAAAATTGGATTGAAAAGTTTGATTTTGATAGGAAAAACTGGATTAGGTAGTCGAAGTCTAGCTGGAATTTTTGAGAATTGGATATTGGAGATCTGAAATTTTTAAGCTTGAAATGGTTGAAAGTCTACCAATATATTGAGATTTGAACTTGGTTTTTGAAAGTATCGAGAAAACTTTATTTTAATTGATTGGTGAGATTAGAAAATTGGTTCGATTTTGAGGGAAATCCAATCATTGATTTGAAATTGATATTGAAAATGTAGGTTTTTGCAACCATTTTGAAAATTTTATGTTTTTGTGTCGAAGTAAGTGAGGTGCCCAAGTTTTTGTTGGAATATGACTTGGTCATGGTAGCAACTCCAACTCAACTCACTTAGATTTTGTGAAAGTGAGTGGGTGCATTTGTGAAGTGAATCTATGCATGCATTTGTAAACTACATGGACATCCATTCTTTGTTCTCTTTTATTCCATGTGTAATTTGATCTTCACATAGATGTAGGTCCACCTTGCAGGTGGAAGTGTAGGATGTCCTTCAAGCTTATTCTTGCTATCAAAAAATGCTTCGGAGATAATGTCCATGGGCTTAAATCTTTGAAATCTAGTTTTGAAAATGAGATTTCAAAATAAATTGGGTTGAGGTGAGCTTAAATGATCAAAAACCATCATTTGGGGGTTTAGGGGTTTTTGAAAAAAAACTTCTCTTTGGATGAGGAAAATCTCATTTGTGAGTTCCTCTAGGATTGGCTTTTGAGTTTGGCTTGGTTTTGATTTCAACTCCTTTTGGCAAAATAGGTTTCTTTAGATCGGAAATTTGAAAATCCTAGGAATGGGGTCTAGAGAATTTTATGAGTTTGTCTAAATTTCCCTAGGTTGATACTTTTAGAAGATTGATTTTGAGTTAGAAATGGTTTGATTTGAGAAATAGCTGATAGCTTGTGTTGATTTTGAAAATGATTGGCTATTTGAAAATGCATATTTCCAAATGTGTTTGGTGAGAATCGGATTCCTCTGGTGCTTTTGGATTTAACCAAAAATACTTGTTTTAGTTCTAGGCTTTTTGTTTGAAACCCAACTTGATTAACTTTTTTTTTTTTGGTTAGTTGTTGCTTTTCAAAATCAGAGAGATTTCTGAAAATTTCACAAATGGAATAGGTTGAAGCAAGCATATTTTGATTGGTATGTTTTATTTTCATGATGGACTATACTCATAGATTGAGTATATCCAATTCTTGGTGGAACCGTTTTAACAAGATCATCGGATCTATTACGTTGCACAATCAAAACCATTCTGGTCGAAACCATGGTGTTCTTCTTTCTCAATTTGGTACAAATGAGACTTCTTGAAATCAGATTTTGAAAAACCCATTTTTTGATTTTTGAAAACAAAATTTGGCTTAAATGAGTTAGGAGGATCATGGAAATACATGCACATATGCATTAACATATATACTTCCTTTGTAACGACCCAGCAGGACATCATTCCCAGCTTTTGAAATAGAGAAAATCACAGCCCAAGCTGCAAGAGTTTGCCATTTCTATTCACCATTCACATGAAGATGCATACATGGAACATTCACCATTTCAAGCAATATAACGCTTGGGATACATAACGCCATGGTTACAATGATTAGGATGAAAATGGCATGCACCAAGAATGTTGTTTTAGGGCAGCAAATAAGGCTGCTGATTTGGGTGAGACGGTTTGTCAAAGACCCAAATCGTGGGGCAGATTAGGGTATGGTTTGTGGTGTCAAACCACCAGAAATTTTGGCCAGCTAGTGATCAACTCTGTTGATTTTCTAAGATAGCAGAAATAAGACCATTGATTTGGGTGTTGGTGAGCCAAAAGCCAAAGGTGGTTGAACCTTGATTTTTAGCTTGATAGATGGAGGTGACGACCTCACCATGGCTACTGCAATCAGGCCATGGCAGTGGCTGCTTGACGAGATCCATTCATCTTCTTTTTTTTTTGCTAGAAATCAGACATGCATATCATTATATTAAAATAACATTTAACATGGAACCAAAACTGACCAGAATTAATGGGAGATTTGAGGCGAACAAGTGCCAGAATGGTGCCTAAAACAGGGTAGAACAGGGATGGCATCGAATGGGGCTTCACATGAGATTTGGACCACCTTTGGAAGACGCGTGGCTTGGAGACGTCTGTGCCAATAACACTTTGAGCAGGGGTCAGCTAAAGCTGTGAGCTACTAGGTGACGTGAGGCCTTTTCGAACTTGGGGACCCCAAAGCAATGTGACCTAGGTGCGTTTCCCAGGAGCTCGCACCCGCACCGACGCGTTGCTGGTGCGGGTGCGCTCCAGGTGCGCACCCAATCCGCACCCGATGATGAGGCTCGCACCCAAACCGCACCCAGGGGAGTTGGATCAAGTTCCGAGTCGAATCCAAATCCAAACCAAGTTCATCTGCGTGTATGGTTTGGATCTGGATCTGATTTCAGGATGAAACCAGATTAAAAATCCACAAAATCAAATCCCCATGGGCCGTTGCATCTAATTTAATACATCTATAGATATATTATATGTTCTCTTTTCTCTTTAAAAAAAAAACGATACAGGACTAAAGAATGCTGGCTTTCATAAAACGATCTGTTTGCCTTTTTTTCAAACATTTCTTTTTTTATTTTTTCCCACTATCATAAAAATGCATAATTTTAATTGTGTTATTCAATTTCTACGAAAAATTAATGATAATAATAATAATAATATTAATATTAATAAAATATCTTCACCGCACCGCCGCACCTAATTTTTTTGAGATGTGCCGCACCGGCACCGGCACCTCGTATTCAGGTGACATAGCCCCAAAGGTGGAATCACTTAGGGCGTCTAGGCTGGAAGCATTCCGTGCAGAGACCAGGCCAACGCCAAATGAGTGACGCCTTGGGCTGGGACTCCTTGAGCAGGGACGCCTTGGGCCTTGAGCAGGAACATGACTAGGCAATGAGAGATTGGACCAGCTTGAAGATGTGGAGTTGGACTGGTTGAAGACGCGAAGGCTGATGATGCCTTTGAGTAAGGAGTCGGTTAGAGCAGAGTGCTGCTAGGCAATGTGAGGTTTGACTTTGAGCCAAGCTTGAAGACCGTACCTTAGATAAACCTATAAGCAGAAGGCTTAGGTGAAGTGGGAGCTAGATCACTTTAGGAAGAATTGATAGGAGACATTTTAAGCATGAATGTCTTGAGCAAGGGGGTCGGCTAGAGGGGATCTCGTCTAAGACTGGGCATCCTCTCCTTGTGGCTAGTTGCTACTAAAGAATGAAGGATTTGCTCACTAGGGAAAAGGGGGCCCTTAGCTGGTCTAAGAGGTTTGGTTTTCTAGGCAGTAAGTCATAATGATTTGGTGATAGACAAATTTCTTGAAAACAAGAGAAATCAAGAGGCAATCTCCATGATTTTGCACAAAAAAGAAGTTACCCTCGGATGCAAGGGACACCTCTTAATTTACCAAACAGTTTATGTCTTGCTTGTTTAGCTTGAAAATGAAGCTTGGTGGCAGGCTTGACTCTTCAAGATCCGGAGATTAGTTGGTCTCTCACCAACTCATTTGCTTCCAATCAAGAAAGGAGAAGGAGAGGGGAACACCATTTATGGCTTATTCCCTCTCCCCTTATCCAGAAAATTTTGGTTTTCTTCTTGAAACCATCATAAATGGCATTCCCAACTGATCTGCCATTAATTTTTTTTAAATCTTTTTAATCTCGTCTTCATTTAATAGGGAAGGGGCACACCAATTTTAGGGTGTTTGGAAAATTCTAAAAAGATCAAAGAAACAGCTAAACTTTAAATGCCTCTTCGATTTTCCTTTATTTCGAAAAACTGATTCCTTTCCTAGAATTAGTTCATTGCAAAAATGTAGAAGATGAAAAGAGTAACCTTGCTTGGTCAGCAACTCTTTGCTTGATATATGTAAAATTGACCTAGATTATTGTGGATCTAGCCTTGAGTGATCTATTGATTTGCCCTTAAATATGTTTGAACATAGCACATCAAGATTGAAAGAGCTTTTGGCTCATTTTAATTTGGAATGGATTAGCTCAATTGGGTCTGATCCAAGCCAATTCTAAATTTGGATTTTTGGTTCTTAGAGAAAGTTAAATTTTGAATTAACTTCAAAGCATTTTTAGAAAAAATTAAGAGGTCCTCGCTCTAGGCGAATCATTCCTGATTTTTTCTTGCGTCAGGTCTTCCTCGAATAAATCTAAGGAAGAGAATATATATATATATATATATATATATATATATATATATATATATATATATATATATATATATATATATATATATATATATATATATAGATAGAGAGAGAGAGAGAGAGAGAGAGAGAGAGAGAGAGAATTTTCTCTCTTTGTGTTGGATCGAAAGAAAATTTTTATTCTCACTAATGATAATTGTAATCTTTCATTGGAAATCTGAGCTTTTAGATCTCGATTCGAATCAATGTCAACCTTAATTTCAGAATTTTGTTCAAATTTGACAAAAATTATGGTTTTGCAATTCACCGTTGTAAATTAAATTCAAGTGGTTCCTAGACTTGGGACTAGGATTGAGTTGGGTGGACATTGACTCTTGGTCTGACATATTTTATGAAAATGTTCAAAATTGTCATTCAAAAATTGAGAAAATTTGAGGTGTAAACTATCTCAAAGGGTACTTGATGTGTTAGATCATATTGTCTTTCATGATTTGTTCACTCATATGTTTGGTGGCATTATCATGGAGAATCAGTTTTGCCACTTGTTATGTAAGTTAACCGGGAGTGAAACTTGAAAACATTCACAAAATGTTAGATGATATTTTTGACATGCATAAAGTTGCACCAGTTCCAGCTAGGCCTATCAACCATGTTTTTCAAGGAGAAGACAATGACATGTATGAAAGATTGAGTAAAGATACAGAAGAGAAACTTTATCAATGTTGCATTAGACATATGAAAAAGAGTTTTTAATCCATTTGTTTCATATCAAAATTCTATGTAGGGTGGAGAACAAGAGTTTCAGCATGTTACTTGGTATATTTTATGAAGCTTTCCTAATAGAATGTAGTTACCAAAGTCCGTGTACGAAGCAAAAAGTATCTTCACAACATTGAGAATTCAAGTGAAAAGATTGATATGGGTCTGAATAAATGCATGTTATATAGGAACGAGTCTGTATCAAAAGATACATATGATAAAGGTGGTGTGTCATAATGAAAAGACACTGATAGTCAATCTACCACAAATTCATCTAAAAAGGGAAATCAAACACCAATGGAAACTTTGTATTATTTCCTGATTGCACCGCGACTGAAGATAATGTTTTTAATGTTTGATGTTGCATAACAGATGACATTAAATTTTGATACTCATGTTAAATATTGAGTGTTTAGATGCACAATAGATAGATTAGCATGTAAGAGCTTTGATGAAATGAACTCATTTTTCATAGAAAATGCTTAAAATGTACAAGTTGGTTTAGATCTGCCATCTACAATGGAACCTCCTGGTTGGCTTTTACTGCCTAGATAACTCTCAAGTTTTAATAAGTACCTATATAATAGAATCGAAGAATATGCATGGTATAATTAAGTACAAATGATCATGGTGACAGTTGAGTTACGCATCTTTCAATAGGAAACATCCAGTGATAGTGCACAGGTCCACCCAAACAAACATCACGACCTAAATGGATCGACAGATGTATCCTGATGTTAAAGAATGATGGCAGGAATATCATCTTTAATTTACAAAGTGTAAGTGTTACTTGTTCGTCTATTTTTACAAATTCATGATTTGTTATAGCCTTCAAAGACAACTTTCTATAAAATTACCACCAATTTAACTATCTCAACACTGACTTTTCTAGTAATGTCTTACATGCAGCCAACAAAATGAAGTGTTTGATCAATAGTGGCAATCATGGCTCTTGAGGTTTGATATGTTGTGCTCTTAGTACCTTACAAAAAAAAATCATTTTCTATTTTGCTTATATTATAACAAGCTGTGGGAAATATCTACTTTTATGAATTATATTGTTGCTGCACATGAAATGACGACCTTATGTTCATTTTCTTCAAGTCTAATAAAGAATTCAAATGGTTTTTGGATTTTTTGTTTAGGTTCAACAACAAACCAATGATGTTGCACATACATTCTTTTCAATGTGCATGATATCTAGATTGTGACATATCATGTTATCCTTTCAATACAGTAATGTGTAGAAGATACTCATTTTCTTCCAGTTATGTTTAAGTCTTTCACATCGGCTTGAATTGTCTCCCATTACATCATTGTGAATTACATTTGTGCAATAATTCGCTCCCAAAAAAGACTACTGGAGCCTATCTCATTTCCATAGTATCATCCAATAAATGACTATATATCATTCATAGGCAAACAACGACGATGTCTCATGCAACATATTTTTTGTTGTGCTTTAGTTTGCAACTAAAATATTTACATAACGTTTTAGAGACACAAGTTACCTTTAGTACTTCACCCTGATAGATGAGCATGTCCTTAAAAGTGATGTATGGTCCACATTAAAGAGACACTTATTTGAAAATGTTCTTTTTTATGAACATCAAATATGCATACCCATTCATCTCATAGTGTTAATAATTCATCTATAAGTGGTTGCAATTGGACATTAATGTTGAATGTATTGGAAGCAGTTGGTCTAAGTGTGAGCAATGATAATATGATATTGTTTCTCCAAACAATCAGCCTATTATATGTAATGTTCATGGTCTTGTATGTAAAAAATTAGTTGACAACATGACCAACAAAGTGTTAATAGAGTAGAAGACATTATATGGTTGTCTTAATTTCTTAAAAATATTACACTGCGATTTAAGTGTTTCATATCTAATGGGTTTATATTTCATAGAAGGGATAAATAAATAAACATGAAGAACCAAATCAATGGCATACTCAAACTTGCACAAACCTCTATTTTCTCGAGATCAAAATTATCAATCTTGTGATTGTGGTAGGTGAACTTGCATATTATGGATATGTCACAAACATTGTAAAGGTCATCTATACAAGGACTCTGAACTTTGTTCTGTTCAAAAGTAAATGGTACAATATACTTAACTCAACATGACCAATAAAGCGTTAATAGAGTAGAAGACATTATATGGTTGTCTTAATTTCTTAAAAATATTACACTGCGATTTAAGTGTTTCATATCTAATGGGTTTATATTTCATAGAAGGGATAAATAAATAAACATGAAGAACCAAATCAATGACGTACTCTAACTTGCACAAACCTCTATTTTCTCGAGATCAAAATTATCAATCTTGTGATTGTGATAGGTGAACTTGCGTATTATGGATATGTCACAAACATTGTAAATGTCATCTATACAGAGACTCTGAACTTTGCTCTGTTCAAAAGTAAATTGTACAATATACTTAACTCAATAGTCATAGCATTAAATACTATGAATTTGGATTCACGTGCATCAACATCAATTTCAAATGTATGAAAGATGAACTTTTCATCTTAGCATCACAAGCATAAAAAGTTTTTTACATAGAAGTCTTGATGGAAAGTGATTGACATGTTGTTATTAAAACAAGACCTGGAGATAGACATGACATTTTGGGAATAGAAATAGGTGACAATAATCATGATTGTGACATAGATCCGGACTTGCATAATGTGCTAGTTGCTAATGATGATAATGTGAATGATAATGTGACCTCGGTTAGGGAGGATGTTCAGGGCATTGTATTCTTTTGTACAGTTTGGAAAGGATGGACCTAAGCCTTCACGTGCTGAAGTTTTTGTTGCTATTTGAAATAGCACTATTGCAAATTACTCTAACCTTGAAACAAACAGTGTTATAGTAAGTGTTGTATACATTTGTTATCAGACAAGATTAGATATGTTACTATTGTAACGCTTTTGATTTTTCGCAGGTGGAGTTGGAGCGGGTCCAGACCCGGACCCGAACCCTTTTGGCGTGAAGGAGCCCGATGCGAGGGCTCTTCTCCCTCGCCTTTCCCTCTTCTCCCTCGTCTTCCTCTCAGTTCCCCTTTGTTGCCTCTCATGCCAGCGCGTAGAAGAAGGAGAAGACGGAGGATTGGTGCAGGGCGACGATGAGGGCTGTGGCAGTGGCGGTTAGGTGATGCTTCCGACTTCTCTCCGCCACCTCCTTCCTCTTCCTTCTTCTCCTCCTCCTTCTATCAATACCTTCCCCTGCCGCATGTTTTCTTTCTCTCCCTCTCTGCTCGAGCTCCCTCCCCGTCTCATTGTCTCCTCCTCACCATCTCCCTCATTTCCCTTGCCGTGCTATCCCTCTTCCTCTACCACTCTCACACTCTCTTGCTGTCTCTGCCTGCACTCCCTCCTCACTGTTAGCACCCTCAACCGAACACTCTCTGCTCTCTTTCTCTCTTTCGTCAGACCTTCCTCCCTCAGCCGAACCAACTTCTCATAGCTGGCTGCCTCCTTCTCAAGATAGACCTCTTCCATCACATCTTTTCATTGATTCTCATCATAGTGATTGCTGTTTGGTTGGTTTTCAGCTAGGGAAGTCCGTCTTCCCCCTTTTTCCAACAATTAGCCGTGTTGTTGGCAACAACAACGAGCAATCTTTGGCATTGGTGCTCAATCGAACACTTGAGGTGGCTGTCGGGAACACTACGACAGTTTGGACACTAAGATTTGGGTGAGCGAGGCCTAATCGACCCTAGATGGTTGAATATTTTATATTGGAGCATGTATAGTTATTGGTTGAGCATACTAGAATTAAGAATTGATGATTTTAGGATATGTTAGCGACTTTGCTTTTTGGGGAAAGCCTAGGATTGTTTTGAAGAGGCAATGATCCATGCTTTTAATGCCCTTTTTAGCATGATAATTGATCCTCGAAGCTATGTGGAAACATGGTAGAGATTTGAAGGTGTTAAGAAGATTTAGAGCCATTTTTGTAAACACGTGGCGCATGCGTTGGTCGTTGGACGTATTGCGTGGTTGGTTAAGAAAAAACTTGTGAGTAGGATGTAATTTTGGAAAGAGGCCTATTGGAGGGTTTTGTGAGTCAATACTACTCGTCGACACCCTTTTGAGGCGATGACATGCCTCAACGATTATATTTTGCACTTGTATGAATTGTAAAGCGAAGCGAGTGTAGAACTTACCATTTGATTTTGTTTGCAGGTACACCGAGCACGTCCAGTAGACCTTGAGCGACTAGGTTTGAAGCTTGAGGCATTTTGGATATCTTGGCAACGCGCAACAGGTATGGAGGCATTCCAAGCAAATCTCGGCCTGGGGCCAACTAGACTGTGTGTTTTGAGGATCGTTGGATACTATGACCATGATGTGATTGAATGATTGTATACATAAGAATTGAATGTCTATGTGATAAGTTTCGTTTTGAAAATTACTACGTAATTGCAAGTGCATGCTACAATTGATAACTGCTTAGGACAGATGAGGTGATGTATCGAGTCGACTGTCTTCTTGACCCCAACTATGTATTAGAAAGTATCCTAGATTGATAATTGCATAGGACAGCTATGAGCCAATCACAGATCGAGACTACTCTCTGTAGTTTGGCTAAGTTTTGAAAGATATGATTGATGTGATAAGTGATGTGAATGTTGCAATGTTTTCGTATGCTTTGCCTTGGGCATGATACAAATGAATGGAATTGAAGGGTAGTTGTACTTGTATTGCTTTGACGACTAGCTAAGAATGTTAACTATATATGTAGCCCTCGTGTGGAGGCATTTGGAGGTATGGGTGCACTCATGGAGTGAACCAACCTCATGAGCTAGCTGGTCATGTTGTGATTGTGTTTTCATAACGTTAAATAAGAAATAATAAGAGATGAGAGGCCAATGGGTTGTGGCAATGTGTTTGGGAGACGTCCCGCTTTCGCCACTGGTCTCGCCTGTTTTTAAGCGCAGGCGGTGCAAGGCCCTAGGATACTGTTGTGTGTTGTGCTTAGAGCGTTGGGCTCCCGCCTTCCCAACCTGGGTGTCCTTGGGAAGGCTGAGTATCTCTCCTTGGAATTCACACATCCATGGATGAGTGCTCTATCACTGCAGCGTGAATGAATCCATATCGATTCGGGCCACCACGGGGGTTGTCTCCCGACTGTAGGCCACCCACAGTGTGCACGTGCCTGTGTACTACACCCACATGAACTGTCAATTCACTAAAGTTAATGTAAATGATTAGAATGAGAATGATATGCTATGCAGAGTTGTATGTTATTTGTGATTAGTTCATATATGAGCCCCTACCTTAGAGGTTTAGGGATTTTTCTGGCTTGTTACCATACTGCGAAGGCTAAGCCTTCAGTTGTTTTTCTTTTTCAGGTTTTGGCAGACTCGGGGCAGCAGGTTGAGCAGATGACTTCACTCACATCCTACTGGGGAGGTTTTGGGTCGTTTGTAATGTCAGCGCGTCGTATTTTGGGTTATATTGATGTCTTGTTATTGTTAGGCATCAGTCATATGGTTTGGGGTAATTTTTGGTGATACACATTGATGTAATTTTTGTATCAACTGAAATCGTTATATAAATGAAAGTTTGCACCACTGTTTTGAATTACTTGGCTCATCTCATTTTGAATCGTTGTGTCGTCGCTCCTCAATGTTTTATGTTTAGAAAAAAATTCTAAGGGTCAAAAGGGTTGGGGTGTGACAACTTTGGTATCAGGCCCATGGCAAACCCCACTATGGATGTGAGTTAACGCCTATCTGTGAAACCGTGTTACCCAGGTACGTGCTCTTTGAGTTCATTTTTATTGAAGTTTTAATTTTACTATGATATATATATATATATATATATATATATATATATATATATATATATATATATATATATATATATATATATATATATGATGAATTGATGTTTTGATGATTGTGATGCATCTTTGCAAATGAGACTTGTAAGAGTTGTCTCAAACATTGTAATGAGCATGAGAGTTCTTGTTTGTACAGATGGAGTACCAACGAAGGGGTAAGAAGCAAGTTGGGCCGTCTATAGAGGCACAAAGAGAGCCAAGTCCGGCCCATTCTGATGCACATACCCCAAATGATGACAGTACGTCAGGGCACCAGTATGCCCAGATGGGTGGGGGTGCTCAAACCCCACCGAGGTAGACTCCACCTGTGGATCAGCAGACTATATTGCTGACAACGTTGCAGACGCTGACCTCGTTAGTTCAGTCGATGGTCGGTAATCAGAGAAGCCAAGCATCTCCTACAGGAGACACCACTGCACCACCTTGCTCTGTACAAAAGATAGTGGTAATTGAAGAGAAGGAAATCATATGTCGGGTAAAATGTTGTCCTTTTTAAAGTGAACAACAAATTGCCACCTCGCAAAGGCTAACTCAGCAAAATTTACTTGGTTGTCAATATACTTCCATCATCATCAGCAAAGTTATAGTGGTTTTAGTGACTTCAATTAATAGACGACTCAATTGGGTCGCTACCAAACTACCCCTTAGGGGGGGTAATAGGGATGTCATGTGAGTGTTATGCAAATCTACCTCAAATTTTGGAGTAGATTTATGGGGCACTTATTCTAGTGTTTCACGATTTTGCCTTAATTTTGAGGCAGATTCATGTAACACTTGTACCTCAAACAATCTCTTAGTGACACAAGATGCGGCTCAAAATAGTTCGTATAGTTGGAGATCTATAATGGTGGAAAACTTCACTGTGACCAGCAAATTCTTCTTCGACATGGAAAATGTATCACTGTTGACAATTCACTAATGCACTTTCTGAGTCACTCTTTATGGCATTAGCATGCATGCTATTGCATTCGGTTGCTACCCTTCTACCCTTTTTTAGAGCACTTGTGACACTTTTGTCATGCTAACCAACTTGTAGTCTTTTCATTTATGCATGCACATTTTGTCATTGAATTCTTAATGGCATGATTTTTAGTAGTATTTTTTTGTTTGCACCAAATGTCACTTAGTAAAGTTTTAGTCGATGCACTTTTTTCATGCTTTCTGTGTTCTTTTTTTTTTTGTTTGAGAAATTGGATTGTGTTGCATCTCTAATATTTCGAGTACGACAAAATAAACCTACCAAAGTTTAAAGGCATATGAGAAAGAGGTACAAAGAGATTCTACTCGATGTTACAAAAGTCAAGTTGAAAACATGATTATCACATATACGTTTACGTTCATCGAACCCCATTGGTGAAGATACATGGGAGCAACTCATCAAAAGTTTCATTCAAAAACTGAAAAGTGACATTGTGGTTGTTGTGGCCCGACTATGTTTGGCCCGTCCAAGCTAGGAATATGGGATCTTGCTTGGCTAGCTTCAGCATTGCAAAACTGAGTCAAGTAGAAAGCAATGCACTTAAAATGTGCAGCGCAGTGGTGCAAGGAGTATGCATATAAGTGCAACATGGACGTCAATCTCTTCGTAAGGTGTACTTCTGTAGGTAAACTTCTGACGCATAGCGTTAGGCTGTGCATGAGAGTGCACGTGGGTTACAGCTAATTCTTCTGATGGACGCATAGGCTACGTCCACAACCGCGCAGAGTCACGTGGGGGCGAACAAATGAAAGCTCGTCATCAAGTTGGGCGTTGGTCGGCCACCTTGCTTAATAACGTTTAATCGGCAAAAGACTTCGACTGAGGACTTTTCTCTACCTACATTTCATATAGAGGCAGATAGGCACTTGAAGGAATGGCAGGGTTCTGACAGGGCATCATGGCTACTGCTTGGCGGTATCATCCTGTGGGATTATCCTGGGTGATGTTTTGCCCAGTGCCTAACACTCTCCGTCTAGTTTATGGTTCTAAAAGATTGATGAATGATTCCCCTATCTTTAAGGTTGGGTTTGGTTGGCCGAGGGATTGTGGCAACCCTCGACTCCTCCTTGGCCAAATAAGGTTTGAAAAAGTCAGCCCGTGACAAATTTGTATTAGAGCAGAACGATTGCTCTAAAAGAACTTGAAAGATAAGAATGATGCGAGAATGAGTTCAAAAAAGGGGAAAAGAACATGATGTTCTGATGCTAAGATGCATGCAACAAGTTGTTCAGAAAAACGTTGGCTTATTGTTGGTGCTCTAGTTTGGGAATGTTCGTTAGACATTGGTTCAAGTTACCTCAATGGTGCGGTATATGGGTGTCAGGAGTAAAATGCCATAGAAATGTCATTTGCTGAGGCAAATAGGGTAAGAAGCCCAACTTGAAAAAGAATTGTCCAAGAAGGCATGGTCTCTTAGTGTTGACATGGCTCGGAGAAGTGAGCATGTCAAGGTATTCAAAGGTGAGTACTAGTTGGCAACACATCTTGAAAATTTGATACTTAGTGGTTGCCAGATATGTTCCATACTTTACTAAGAAAAGTGCAAAAAACGACAGAAAAGAGGAAAAACCAGAAGTTGGACTAGATGCAATACACCTCATGTGGCAGGTAGCCGAAACATGATGGGTGCATCAATCAAACGGATATTGGTACAATTGAAGGTATGAATGAGATAGTTACAAATCTTTTCACGCTCGGAGCAGGTTTGATGAGGACATCGATGATTTGATGGTAGGAGAATGTTGCAGACCAACTATGTTTAGCCCAACTAATAAAGCAGTATGAGATGTTGTTTGGCTAGCTTTGGCATTGCTCAAGAAGCAAGTGGGATCCAATTCGGCATTGAGTCAAACAGAAAACAAAGTACTTGGAATGTGCAGCGCGGTGGTGCAAACACGAAACATATAAGCATAACATGGTCGTCAATCCCTTTGGAAGGTCCAATTCGTTTGGTAAACTTTCTACGCATAGCATTAGGCTACACATGAGGGTGCACGTGAGTTGGGGCTAATTCCCTTGGTGGATGCATAGGTTGTGTCCACAACCGCGTAGAGTCACACGGGGGTAAGTAAGTAAAAGCTCGTTGTAGAGTAAGGTGATAGTTGGCTGCCTTGTTTAATGCAACTAGTCGGCAACTGGTTTTGGTTAGAGACTTCCTTCAAAGGGAAGTTTTCCTCACTCAGATTTTATATAGAGGTAAATAGACACTCGGAGGAATGGCATAGTTCTGATAGGGTCTCATGGCCACAACTTGGCGATGGCCTACTGTGGGATAATCCTGGGTAATGGTTTGCCGAGTATTTGACATTCCTCTTCTAGTCCATAGTCTAAAAAGATTGATGAATGCTTCAACTATCTTTAATGTTGGGTTAGGCTGGCAAAGACATTGTGGTAACCCTCGGCACCACGCAGGCCAAATAAGCCTTGAAAAAGTCTGGCCACAACAATGGTGATGACATAAAATTATATGGATCACCCATATCAGATCTACGTTGGTGATTAAGTGTCCTTCAGTTTTGGAATATTTGATTGTTTGTATATATAACTGCTCTAAAAACAATTGAAATTATTGAATGAGTGTTTCTCTAGCCAAATTTTTTTACTATGCCAAGGCAAATGTTGAACTCCGAATCCAGCGAAAAAGAAAAAGAGTCAACAATGTAGAACATACAATGCATATGGAGGTGAAAATACCTGTAAATTCAAGTGGAACGTATACACGCCATCAAACGTGTCAAACATGGTGAACATCATTAGTTGGAGAGAAACAAAAGATCCCCTTTCTCCAGTAGCGGAGCCAGCGTCAAGAAAGCTCCACAGTGAAATGGAGCCTCAGTCTGCCTCACGCCCGTGTTGACGCCGTGTTGCCCATGCCAAAAATGGATCCGGTCCTAATCTGTGCATCTTGCACGCTCTTTCGTTTTGCTGCTGCAGCAGTTCTCCGCAGCTCCAACATCAGGCTATCAACAAGTTTGCTTGGATCTTCTCCCCTCTGCAGCCGCAGGACAGAGCTCCGGCAGCAGCAGGTCTGCTGACTCTGCTCCTCCCTTCGGCCTTCCCCCCTCCACCGCAGGTTGACTCTTCCGCTTCTCAGTTCTCCCCTCCACATCTTTCAGCCCTGCAGCGATTTTGGGTGTTTGGTTTTGGGGGTTTAATGTCTATTTGTTTGATTTATTTTCTATTTTATCTACATCTCGTTAGCCCTAAATCTGCTAATTCCCCTCAACTGAAAAGGTGCTCTCTATCTCTCTGAGGTGATGATGCCAGAAGCAGAGTTTCTCCACTTGACTTGTTCTCTCTCATTTGTGTGCTATTTAAATTCCATATTACTGGCGTTTTTTGTTTGTTGTTGCTTTCATTTTTGTTTTTTGAAATGAGATTGAAGTTGAACACTACATGGTTTTTGTTTGTGTTTTTGCTTTTGTTTGTGTGGAGACCAAGGGATGAGCTTTAGCCTTTAGTCAAGCTGAGACCTTACACTTGATAAAGCAAGTACAGCAGTTCGTCACAGCAATATTAAAGCTGTGCAAGAAAATGCTTAATGAAGGTTTCTTTTACTAATGAAGGATTACAAAGTTGGTTTGAAATAGCCTTCAAGATGATCAAGCAAAGAGACAAACGTTGGATGTATACCAGTGTGGGCAGAACGGGGAAGCTCAAATTTGTCCCTCTCATAATAAATAGGCTTGTCCTGAACATGAATCAAGCTTTAATTTTTTACAGCTCAAGTTTGGCATTACCGACCATTATTGAAGAAGAAAGAAAATATGATTTGATGAAGAAAATTTGATCCAATGTAACAGAAAAGTTGTCTATAATAGGCTTAGTCTTGATTCCTTGCAACAGAAAATTTGTCTATGATTTGATGAATAAGAAAGAGATATGAAAGACATTCATATACTAGAGTGCTGAAATTAGATCCAATGTACTAGTTACCATGAAATTTAGTAGTTAAAAAAATGAAATTTTAAGTTCAAAGTAATAGAAAAGTTAGTTTTTTTTTAAGAAAGCTCTCAAGTCCTTGAAAATGGTTATCAACTTTTATGTACTTTAAAATAACATATATTTTAGTTTGAGAATTTTTTATATACTATGAATTAGTGCCCCATAACCAAAATTTTTTGGCTCCACCACTGCCTTTCTCTATCTCTTCCCCATACATCTTTAGCTATCCTTCGTTTTCGTCCCAGGTCCCTGTCTGCTTCTTGAACCAGACGTGGACAACAAGTGGGTCCCCCTGTCCACGTCATCCTGTTGGACTGATGAGAGTGACCAGGACCTTTGTCGCTTGGATCGGGTTCGGTTCGGATTTCCGACCGTTGGACCACCCGTTGACGACCAACGGCTTAGAATGGGCACGCCAGACTTTCGATATTCAAATTCTAAAACACATGCGTCCTCTCGGGGTATATCATATCATGTCACCCAATTGAAAAATCGAAAAATTTCTTGTATTTTAGAAAGGCAAAAGGCGGTGTTATTATTCGAAAAATTTCTTGTATTTTCGAAAGGCAAAAGGCGGTGTTGTTATTATTATTATTATTATTATTATTATTATTGTAGATACAGTTTGCTAGTTGCATAAATTGAAAGAGAATTGTAGATCCAATTAAAAATGATATTTTAGTTTTATTTATATCTCAATTGAGTTGCTTCTTTGTTGCTAACTTAAAAAGAAAATTGCAAATTAAAAATAGGGAAAAAAAATATCCCTAGAAAGATTGATTAAGGCCAAGATCTTATTCAAACATTTTTCCACGTGGATAACGAAAAATAGTTGGATTCGCAATTCGCATTACATGCATTTGGGGTTTTGGACCTCATTCGGATCCCAAATTGTCATCTGAGTTGGGACCTCATCAGGACCAGAAACTGTTTGGACACTAGCTGTTAGGCGCCGTTCATTTCATGCGCTCCTTCCTATTAACCAAAAACAGATCTGGCTGGTTAAGACCCAATCCGTTTCTCGCCCAAGAGAGACGGAAAACCTTATTCGGGTCTCCCTTGTTGGATTCAAACCCGGACACACGTCCACTTTTCCCCTCGGACCGCCGGCGTCACCAGATTGTCCCTCACGACTCACAACTGAATAATATCTCAACAGTCTCAGCCAAAAAAAAACGAACCAAAAAAAAAAAAAAAACAAGTCTCCTCCCGAATCGGATACCGAGTCATCCAGCTGTACTCCTCAGTATCATAATCACTCTTCGCATTTTCACTGCCCCCAAATCAGTTGCGCACAAGAAGATCAGAAACGGGTCTTCGATTGAGGGTAGTTTAGTAAAAAATGGATGTGGGGCCCGAGCATAAATAAAAACGTAATTGCCGACCATGTGGCCCTTTTGAAATCCAAACAAAGAGTGAGGGAAGGGGAGGGGAGTTAATGCGAGCCAGCTGCCACCGGACTCCAAGCCTGAATTCAAAATCGCCTATAGCAGATAAGATAAAAAAAAAAAAAAAACAGAACAAAAAATCTAGTGGAGCGGAAAAGGAGGGAAACAAAAAAGAAAATGGCATTAGGGTTTTGAGGATAAGGACGGCAAGGTTCTGCCCACCGGCACGTGCCTGTGGGCGGAAGCCCCCTTCCTCGGATACCCCGGAAGCCGTGGGCTCCCAAGCGGAACCCCGTGACCTGCAGGAGCCGGTGAGTCTCCGAAGAAGGGCGAACCCCGAGTTCGGAACCCTTCTAATGAAAAGGGTACGAAGGAAGCGGCTATTACCTGTCGTGCCACAAGTATTTTGGTGGACCGATTAAATACAAATCGATTCCTCGTATGACCGATATGTCCTCCTGCCTCTCCTTCCCCGGTTATCGTACAATATTATGACCTACCTTTCTTTGAAATTTAATAAATATGCATAGACCAATTGATGTTCGCTTGCATTTTGTCGGCTATATTATTTAGGCTGTTTTCTGTCGTCTGTGTGAAAGCTATATCCTGCAGGATATACAAGGAAAGAAGATTAGGAAGGGAAAAGAAAATATTGGCAGATGAGATATATAACTCGAAAATCAGGTTATTTGCAAGAGAAAATTGTTGTTTAACAAGCTAAAAAGAAATTGAAAAAGTGGTATAAAGATTTTTCTTGCTTTTTTGTCATTCTGGCAACATAACGTTGTTTAAGGGACAAAAACATATTGCTGGCTTAACCTGCCAAGGGTTGTTCGAATGACGAGGACAAAACAAACTTCATAAAGAAAAGACTAGGTTTGTCTCAAAATCATATTTATGTGAACCAAAATCCTGGCTTTTTAGAAAGACCAGGTTATGTGAATTCTATGTGAAAAAAGCGCTAAAACGCTATCTTTCTATGTATTCACATTGAATATCTGTGCAAGCCAGAGAGGGTGGGGCACTTACCACCTGTGGCTCCACCATTAATGTCCCAAAGTGCACCTCATTCTCCATCTTTTCTTGGCATTTGAGTACTCTCATAATAAATGGACCTATTATGTTTTCTTATCAATTAAGGGGACAACACCCCGTTACAAAAAAAAATTGGAGTTAGTGTAATGATATGCAAGAAGTACATTATATTTTAGGCATCAAATACATACGTTTATTCCTATTTTATAGTTTTGAGCCGGTAATCACATTGTTTTAGTCCGATTAGCCAAATTTGTAGCTAAAATGCTACAAAGAAGGAAAATTGACAAAACGAGACCAAGGCAGTAAGACTCTTAAAATATTATCAAGCTAGCCTATCAATATATAATGATTAGTCTTAGTGCTTTGATATAAGGCACCTTAGAACTAAGCTTAAGAAGCTACATCGTCAAGCTTGATGTCTTGGCTCTGATGCCAATTACAGCGACTCAGTCCAAATCCACCCTGTTGGAGGTTCTGCCTCCATCATATTATTCCAATCAACGAATCACAGAAAGAATAGGCTAACAAAAGAATAAGGCGATCCATCATTCAACATATGCAAATTAGTGACATGTTGTACTCGGCCTTGAACTCGAATGCCGGCAGCAACAAGCTTAAATTCTTTGAATCAACTCACGACAATCAGGATACATATATCATCCTCATCCATGACTGGCCAATCATCAACTAGGATGCCGCTCTTAGCCCATGTGCTAAGCCCCCAAAGATCTATCTCTGTCAAAAAGTAGAGCAAAACAGTGCTCTAAACAACAACTTCAACAATGCCTAACCTCAGCATCCCATCTGCTGCCAGCTTTATTCCCCAACATACACCAGTTTCTGGCCATCATTAGAAATCAGACAGCAAGATGAAAGGAATGGTGTGAGGAACCCTTTTCATTCTGAATTTTCCAGCTAGAAACTTCCATATTTTGGTCGCCCTCCTGCACCTAAAGAGAATATGATCACTTGTTTTCTCACTATTGTAACAAATAAATTAATCAGCCATTCAGCAGGTAGTAACCAGTCTCCTTCCACCTGTCTTGAGTAGGAAGTCTCGAGTAGGCTGCAAGGTAAACAAACCATTGGACCCTAGGATGGTAGTTTTTCTTCCACACGCTTTTCCAACAACCTTTGTGGGGATAATGAGCTTCCACCTTCAGCCAAATGTCATGTGGCTTCATATTTTTGACATCTTTCCAATCCAATAGGAGCACATCTGGACCCTCACTTTGGGAAGGTCTGGACACATTCAATCTAAATAATAAATCTTTATACATGGGGAAGAGAATGAATGTTAGACTACCAACAAGTTTGACCATCTCTTCACCATATATATAGGGGCTTGTGTAAACATATACCACACTAGATGTCAGAATTTGATATTTTCATCTTTTAATGACCACTCCCATGTGCATCTTACACATTGAAAACCAAGATAAGTTGCCGCACTTCAAGTGAACCGAGCGATCCCACTAACCGTTAGCGAGCAGACCTCCAACACAATAACCCCAAAGCCATTACAGTTGAGTTATATCAGGTGAGACACATTGCCCAACCTTCTAAATAAGGTCTACATATCAACCTCCAAGCAATGTAATATGGAATCTTACTAGAGTCGGTATCTCCCTAAAGTACTTCACCAACCTCTTCACTTTTCCATTAGGGAGTCTGAACTCGTTGCTCCAAAATCTAACTATTTGTAGTAAGACATACTTTAATAAGCACCGAAATGACATGAATATCATAATAATAATTACCCATACTTCACCAAAACCAATGTTCATACGCTTTCACCATATGATCTAACTTCATACACAAAGAATCATATCTATTGTGGTCTCGAATGAACAATTTCATGGTTTAACACCACAATGTCACACAAATTTTTGCCTGAGAGAAAGGCAGTCTGTCCTTTGGTAATAATTTTACGGCGCTTAGCCATCAAGTTGAAAATAATCATGTAAAGGAAATTACAAAGAGCAATCAGCCTAGCCTATATTGTTGATGCTAATAACGTTAGGTCCTTTAGGAATAAGTATAATTACCGACGTGTTTATCTTCCACGCAATTCTTTTTGAAATAAAGAAGTTTCTCATTGCTTCAAAATATCTCCACCTACCATGTTCCAAAGATTCTTGTAAAATGACTATGTGAAGCCATCAAGACCAAGCTCACTATCCCCGTTCACGCCAAAAACAGTCTCCCTACCTCTTCCAAGGTAATAAGTTTGAGCATCTTCATATTCCCCACATTAAAACTTTAGAATCTTCACGTAAATCAGGCAATAGATCACTTGTTTCCTCCTCTACCTCCAACTAGTCTTTAAGAAACGTTACAAATACTATGAGTATTTCATGCTCATGATGAACTCCCTCGTTCTACTCCAAAGAAAGGATATGATTCTTGGTCCTTCTACCTCGGACCATAACATGATAGAAGCCAGCATTCTAGTCACCATTGTGTGACTAGTTGATCCTGGCTTTGGGATGCAAGTATTCCTCCTTTCCCGCAAGAGAGATTGCAAGCTCTTTTCTCAACATCTGAACATGAACAGTAGTGTGTTAGTCACCTTGAGCGAGTCTAGGCTCAATCATGTTGATCTCCTATTTAATAGCAGAAATTCTATCACTCACATTCCCTAGACAATTAGAGAAAATATGAAATGCATGATTATTCATTGTTTCCTTTATTATAAATGGGGCAATTTTTTTACAATGAAAGGGGTTTAAGATAAGGGGATCCCTTATTCCTACTTTTGTTCATAGTAGTGACTAAAATCTTGAGAAAGTTGAAACCCAAGCTTCATAGAAAAAGTATTAAAGTCCCAAGGTTTTAGGGTCCTCAGATTGTTGATGCCAGGACTTTTATGCTGACACTCATTAGCTTTGGTATTACTTATATATATTTAATTGATAATATCACTGACAGAACTAACTTAAGATTCAACTGACAAAAGTCTAATGTAGTGCCTTCTAACGTGTTGCTTCAGAGGTGTAATAACATTATGACTTTGTTAGGTTAGGTTCAAGGAAGTTTGCCAGCAAATTAGTTAGCCTCACCCTTGCCTTATAGGAAGTGCAAGTATTCTTATGGAGATGGGTTTGAAAAGTAGAAAACGGACCGACGTCATAGAAAGGCAACCTTTCATGGTTTGCAGCTAACGTCTATTTGATTAGACACTTCCTTAACCAAGTGGTGAATTATTGGTTGATGACATTAAAAATTCTAAAATTTATTTTGAAGTATTGAGAAATTGTGTAATGCGGAGGTGATGAGGATGGCAGAAGACATTGTCATGTGATAAATTGGTACAACTTGTATGCCCTAGTGGAGGAAGGAGGTGTAAACTTGGGGAAAGTTACCATTAAATGATGCTAATATGGAAAACCTGGCCATCAAAGTTTGTTCCTCCAAGTCATCATGGGCTTATTTTTGCAAAAAAAAAAAAAAAAAAACTTGAAAGTCTTATAGCCTTTGGACTTGCAGGAAGAAATCAACTATGTCGGATGGTTAGAAGGCTATCTTATGGGGTTAGGAAGATATGTGTTGCCTGATTACTTGGAAGATTGGGGATGGCGATCAGGCTTTGATGTGGTTTAAAAACCAGGCTTGAGAACTTTTGCATTCTCTACTTGGGTATAGGCAATTATGATATTTTTAACAAATACTCTAATCAAATAGTGAGAGATGCCTTTTGTAAATGGAAGTTCAAAGGTTAGACCCCATTGTGGAGGCCTTGGTTTTCTCATGTAATATATTCCCTATCTCTTGGAGTTGGAAATGAAAAGTTGTTATAGTGTTCTTGTAAGGCAATCATGCTTCAAAGAAGACTTGTACAAGGAAATGAGGAATACAATGCTAACAATTTCAATTAGACGTGGAAGGTTGATGCTTTACCTCGAGCAAAATAGAGTTTGTATACGGCATCAAAGGTGGTTAGCCCTTAGTCAGGCTTTCACATGGTGGTGAAGGGAAATTTGATGGAAGTGCCTAAAACAATGTAGAGATCTTGTGTTTTCCAATGCTTGTAAGATTTACAAAGGAGGAGAAATGAGATAATACATCATTCGAGGTTTTCCAAGCATCAACACCAAGCTATGGTCCGATGTTAAATAGATTATTATTAGTGTTCAATGGAATAGTAACTACAAAGAAAGAGATAATCAACTATTTGGATTTGGAAAGACATGATTTTTAGCCTTCATTATAAATGCTCGATGGAGTAGTAACTGCAAAGAAAAAATAATCAGATGTTTGGAGTTCGGATGAAAAACGGATCCTTAGCCTTATTTCAAGAATTACAACTTGATCATTGAAAAAGTATGCAGGTGGGAGAAGGGCAAGCAATGTATCCATCCATATGCTAAAGAGGAAAGTTAGTGGTTGCACTTGGGATTTGTTTGTTTCCTAGAAATAGGAAATGTGATTTGTTCAATGGCATCTTGGGATGTCTCTAGGATTTTAAGAGGTCAATTAAGGGTATTTCTTCAAGAATATCATGATTTTGTGTTGTTAGAAATTGTAATAAATGGGTTTAGCAACATGTTAACGATGTTATTTTTGGGAGATGTATTATGGTGCTTAGTTGTAGACTAGCTCAATAACTTGAACATTTTAAACATCAACTTCCATTAAGTTCAGTAATGGAAAGGGCGACCCCTTGAATGGCTGAGGTATGTTTTTGGCTTCATTTTGTTTTGATTGAGCAGCCTCTCTTAAGAGAAATCTTAAATAATGGCTGGGAAACCCTTCTCCTAGCAGCTTTGTATTAGAACAAACTCACTTTGTAAATATGGCTGACATATAAATTTTTGTGATCTTTTCTCATCCCATTTTTTTGCATATGATAATCATATTCATATGGTTGAATTCACAAAAAACAATTTCAAATGACCAAGTGTCACTCTATATATATATATATATATATATATATATATATATATATATGCCAAGTCGGATGTTACCATGCAGATGGTCGTGCCAAATTTATATTGTTGGTGGGGGCCTTTTTTGCTTGCTAACAATTTGGAGGAAGGAGATGTGTGTTTTTGAGTTCACTCACGGGTCTGCGATGGATGTGCACATTTTCAGAGTTGTGGATGAAATTACTGCACCCTTTTCAAGATCTTGCTCGTGTACTTTTGTTCCCAGTTCAGCTGAAAGTGATTACCTTCTGCTGCAGTACTTTTTCTGCTGGCTATGTTTATCCTATGTGTTAATGTCCAGGGCGACATGAACAACTTTTGGTTTTTGCCTTCATGAGGGTATTACCCTACTAATGTGATATTTTTGACGTTCATAAAAGCTCAATTTCAAGCATTTCAGTTTCACAGTTTTCACAGTGCTGCTTTTTTCTTTGCAAGGAAACAATAGCTAAAAGGGTTTGCTTAAAAACACAAAAAATAGTGTATGCTCGAAAAAGCCCAGCCTGACAAGACCGGGCCCGGCCCGGCAATAATCAGGCCGGGCCGGGCCTTGGGCATATACTAAAGCCTGAGGCCCGATAATACAAAAGCCCGGCCCGGCCGGCTTAGACATGGGTCGGGTCTCGGGCTGGCCCGATGGCAATAACAGGCTTGCATTTGGGCATTTTTTACGGGCCGGGCCAGCCCGGCCCAGCCTGGCCTGATGCCCAGCCTTAATACCAGAACCTTTTTCTATGTCTCCATGCTAAGCAAAAAAGTTTAGTGATGTTTCACTTGTAGTTTCTAGAGACAAGCCTGCAATGTACAGCTTTCTTTCTACTTGATCAACTGGGGCTTAGCTAGTATTTAAATGTTCACATGCTAGGTTATAGACATCTATGTGCCCCTTAAACATCAATACAGGGAGTGTAGGGGTTAGTTTTGAATTCAATCCCCTGATTTTGCAACCTAAAATCCTTGTATCTTGCCATGTCTGACAGACAATAATAAGGATATAATAGAAAACAACTTTGATAGGGTTGGAAGATTGGAAATGTAGCAAGAAGGAACAGAAGAAAATTAGAAGATGCCAATCAAAAAACCAAAAATATGGCAAGCCACTCAGATGATAACAATTAGGAGTAAAGAATTGTAAATCATATACACAAAGATGCATCAGAAGAGAAAATTAGAAATAGAGCAAGCAATTCAAATTATAACAATAAAATAAATTTTTTGATGTTTGAGAAAGCAAATCATTTTGGATGTTTGTGAACAACCAAACTGATGACTGATAATCACTTTAGCTCATACGACTAAAAAAACACTCTCAGTTCAAATTTTGTAATTACTAGAAAGAACAGTAAAAAAATCTAGTAAAAAAAAGAAAATTAGAACCTAAGAGAAATTTCAGAACATAAAACAAATGAATAAAACCTTTGAATGATGCACACATGCTTTTTAGAGAGACATGAGCAAAGGAAACTAAACTGACAGGTTCCTCTTTAGTGCTCCTCTGCAAAAATTAAGACTACAAACAGAAACTGAGATGAAGAAATAGCAGAAGATCAAGATAAAGAGAGAAAGGGGCAAAGTCGTTGACACTATAGGATGATAAACACATAATTTAGGGAAGAAAAAACTCAAGGTAAAACCGAAGACTGACCTATGCACTCCTCTCTGGCACTTCTTTGGCGATAATTGACTGGCTAAGAGACAACGTGCTGATGATCAAAACAAGAAATTGGAACTCCACAAAAGATAAGAAATAGAAACAGCTGTATGTTCCAATGGAAAACAATAAAAAGTAATTGAAGCCGGGTAAGAGAGAGACAACAGGAAAATTTTTACCTTCTTCAATTGTGTCGAGAGTGAGCCCTAATCCCCTATTCTTCTCCAGCATTTATATGTGTCAATGCCTTAAAAGAAATGGTGTTGACTATCCAAACACCATAAAGGATGTTTTTGTGCGACATCCTATTGCTTGTGCCATCGTAGGGCACCATTCAATTGTGTGTCATGTTTCCCTTACCAGTAAATATGATAAATCTTTTAGTAAATGTTTAGAGTTGGAATTAAGACCAGACCTTTGGTCTTCTTTCAAGCATTGCAACCTGATCATTCAAATAGTATGCATGTAGGAAAAGGGAAATCAATGCATCATCTATATGCTAAAGAGAAAATATAGTGGTTTCACCTTTAAGAGGATTTGTTTGTTTCCTAGAAATAGGAAATGAGAAGCTTATGATGTGTTCAATTGCATCTTAAGATATCATTAAGTTTTTTAATAGGTAAACTTGGTGGTGGCTTGGAGAAGATTATGATTTTCTACAATTAAAAATTGCAATGAAGGGGTTTGTCAACTATTTGACAATGTTATCTTTAAGGGATGTATTAGGGTGCTTAATTGTAGACTAGCTCAAGAAGTTGTTGTGCTTCTTAAACATTACCTTCCATTAAGGTCAGCAATGGAAAGAGTGACCACTTGAATTGTTGAGGCTTGTTTCTCCTTTTATTTTCTTTTGACTGATCTATATCTCTTGATGTATATTCTTTGATTCTTTTAATAAGGGTCAGAAGACCCCACTCCTTGCAGCTTTGCACTAGAAAAAACTTATTTTGTAGAATGTAATTGATATGACACTCTAATTGTTGTCTTGTGGTTTTGTAAATTCTAATCATATTCAAATGGTTGAATTAACATAAAACAATTTTGAATGACCACATGGCACTCTAATTGGCATATCTATTTATAACATAAAATAAAAATTATATATATAATATTTATTTATCCATCTACAGAAAAATGCTTGCTTATGCAACGCACCCAGCTGAGCAACCGCTCGGCTGGTATGGACAGTCCATGTAGACTCAGTCTCAACTTAAAAAAACTGATGTTCGGTGAACATCAAGTCTTGAATGGTGGTAGGTGATGCCTCCCCTATATGAGAGAGAAGGCTCCCTGGTGGTGGCCTTCCCATTATTTTCATCAAAAAGGGGAAAATGCAAATGAAGAAGCCATCACCTCCCCCAATTAGTGGTGGTGTCCCACTGCCCCTTGCCTGTAGACACTTCATTTCAAAAAAAAATAAAGAAAAACGGAAGGGGAGGTAGTTGCGTCTCATAGCGGGTCGCTCTCCCACCACCAACGAGTATGAGAGATGGCTTCTCGAGCCTCATTTTAACAATAAACAAAGAGCAAATGGAATGGGGAAGCCATAGCCTCCCCATTACCATCTGTAGGCTCCCACCATCTGCCCTCATCCACTGGTGAGGGGCAGACAGGTGGGGCTCACCGCTAGCAAGGCAGAATAGAATCTACATATCTACTTTTAATATATGCCACATGGGATATTCTAGAAGATAGTTTTTCAGCATTTGTATTGCTAATACCACACTAGACATGCTTATTAGGTCATATCAAGAACACAACTATGTACTAATGACACCTTATCTTTTTAGCCTTAAACAACTATCAATTCTCCAGTTAATCTATTTCCCTTTCATGGAATTGAAGGATGTCAAGATTTATGTCAGATTTCTTTCTACCTTCACTGTCATATTATTATGAGAGAACTAGTTTTGATGGAAGATTTCTTCTATTGCAAATAAATGTCTCAAGTTTCTTCATTGTTCTGTATCTTTGCTTACTAATGAATAATATGAGTTTTCCTTTCTCATTGATTAACTACTATTTTTTTATAAATAATTGCATTTTATACATAAAGAAAGGCTAGTTATAGTCATTGCTTTTCTTTGGTAACTAAGAAAACTAATAGGAAGTAACTAATTGGCACACTCACTAACTCAATCAATTTTGTTGCATTGACTTCCATTTTCTCTTCACTGTCACACGATGCATCTTTGCTCTTTTGTTAACAATAGCTTTACTACAAGAAATATATTGGTTTGCCTACTAATCACAAACTAGAATTTAAAAAAAAAAATTAGAGAAGTATTTTCAGTAGTACTTTCTTTAGTTAGTCTACCTGCAAAACTATTTGATAAGTGAAGAAACTGAGTTCCATACAACTTCCTATGCTCAATATTCTAGAAATCTTACGTATGTCAGCCTCCGTATGAAGGAATTACATTGTCATTTTATATTTGACTCGAGCTCTTATGCATTTCCATGAAGTCAAAGATTCACCTTAAAACACATAAAACCCAATTGTTGAGTGTTTATTGTTTGGATCTCTTTCCTAATCATTACCTATATAAACTATTAGGTTTAAAGAAGATAAAAGTGATAGAAATACTCCCCCATTAATTGTTCTTTTGGCATATCTAATAGTCTGGAGGATGACTCCCATATGAACTACTTTTTTGGCATGTTGAAATTGACTCACGACATAGACCACATGAACAATATCTAGTCAAGTAATTCTAAAATACATTACTGAGCATACAAGTTACTTGTAGTGTGTAAGATTGTCCAATGATACTCCATTTTCAATTATTTTTGTTTCCACAGTATCTTGCCTTTTGTGATTCTTGATTTAGCAATTATTTTGCAACAAATTTGATTTAGAACAAAAAAAAAGCCTGTAGTAGAATATACTACTTCAATAATTAAAGAGTGTGCAAAAAAATAGATTCTTTATTTCAAAACTTCATTGTAAAAATTTTTTTATTTCTTTGACTCCCTCTTTGTCACTTCATATGATCAACATAGAAACAATATATAGTAGAAGAATATAAATACCCACCAAAGTGTGCTTAATGAATAGAGCAACATCAGATAAACAAGATTTGAATCCACACTTAAACATAATAATATTAGACTAATCAAACCATGCTTTTGGTTAAGCCTTTTTTAATTTCAATTTTTTTTCCTTTTGGAACAAGTAGGATAGTGCAACATATAACTTATTCTTCTAATTCACCGTTTAAAAAGACATTCTTTACATCTATTTGATACATTTTCTATTTTTAGTATATGCTAGAGCTACAAAAGTTGGGGCCCTATGCTCCCATATAGATCCCTTAAGAATTCTCTCAACAAATGAGGAATCCTCAATTGGTGATTAACTAGCTTTAACATAAGTATATTCAGCTTGGGTTATAATTTGGCTCTTTTATGATAAGTTATAATTTCATTGGTGGCTTCACCTTCATCATTGCTGAAAACCTTTTTTTCTTCTTCATTAGGATATGAACCATCATCAAAGATATGTAAACAAAAAGGAGTAGTTCCTATTATTTTAAAAAGCTTTATTTCTTGCAACTGCTTTCTTTTTCAACAAAATTTACACTTTTGAAATAATAAATTTATCATTTATTAAATCACAACATTTGTCTCCCTTTTGAGTTTCAAAATATTCAGTAACAATAGATTCAATAGCTTTTGAGCTTAGTTTATTAGTTTCATCATTCAAAAATAGCATGTATATCCAAAAATACTAAGCCTTTCATAATCGGGGTCGTATTTAAATCACTTTTCAAAAGGTGAAAGACTTAATAAAACTTTTAATGACATTCTATTTATGTGATAGATGGAGGCTAGAGTGGGTTCCACCCAAAATTTATTAGTGTTTTCTTTTTCAAGATCAGAAGTTCTCTAGTTTTCATGTCAAAATTTTCTTTTGACAATCTATTTTGTATAAGTATTTTAGAACAAGACATTGATATATTATTCCAAAGTGTATTCGCAGCAATATCTGGTTCAGTAAAGGTGAGATATATTAATGCAATATCTTGTCATTTGTGATTCTCGATTTGGCAATAGTTTTTTTACCAAATTTGATTTGAAACAAAAACTAGTCTCTAGTAGAATATACCACTTAAATACCTAAGGAGTGTATAAGAAAACCTAGATTCCTTATTTCAAAACTTTGTTGTAAAAGTTTTTTGATTTCTTTGACTCATTCTTCGTCACTTCCTATGATCAACATACCATCAATATATAGTAGAGGAATAACAATATTTGCCAAAGTGCATCATAACAAACAGAGCAATGTTAGTTAAACAAGATTTGAGACCACAATCATAATAATATTAGATTGATCAAACCATGTTTTTGAAGCTTGTTTAAGTACTTATTAGGTCTTTTTAATTTCAATTTTTTTCATTTTGGAGCAAATAAGTCGGATAGAGAAAGTGAAGACCAACAAACACATGAAATCAATACCAAGGTTTAACAACTCCAACATTCACAGTTCTTCTGAACCATACCTCGGTATAGCTAAGACATGTACAACTTAGGTACATGGTTTTAAATAGAATCAAATGCTCAATGAAAATATCACGACAGTTAACAATCAAACAAAAACTACTATAATTAAGATTCTAACAAGCATGGAACCACAACACAACTTTAACCCATGTCCCTACTATGCTAGACTATACACAATAAGTACTCTAGTCAACTTATGCACTACATGAAATTGACTCAAACTAAGCATGGCCATAAATAAATATTGAACATGAGTCTCAAAGTCTAAAGACTCTAAACCAGGTTGACACTCAACAATAAGACCATAAAATGATCTAAAGAGAATTATATTGCCTCGTATACTCACCAATTAGGAATATAGCAAAAGACGTCAAGTTGAACTTTGAAATGGCTTGTTATTTTCAAATTTTTGCCCATAGGATTTTAGTGCATGTGTGCAAAAGACAACCTTCTTTTACCTGTCCTGAAGCATTCGATGAAGTATTAGGATTTAGAATCGCACCGATGCTCCCGAAGGGATTTCTTTCCATTTTCAACGTATGAGCATAATTTATCAGCTTCATAGGAAACCAAAGAAAAGAAGCAGATATTAACCTCGAATCATTCACCCACAAAGGATCTAAAATCAATGCTAGAGACTTCAGTCTTCATGTCCTTCATCCCTTGGCAAGCACTTTTTTTTTTTTGCTTTCTTTTGTTTTTTGATTTTCTTTCGCTTTTTCTTGCTTTGTTTTTTTTTTGCTTCTTTTTTGTTTTTTTCATATATATTTTTTTTAGGCTGACCTTCACCTCTGAGGAAAATACCTCACCACCCCAAAAGCTACTACAGAACGCCATCTCTTTGATAGTTTTCTGTAGCTTTGTCACGTGTCATACCCACTTCAACTTGTGAGTTTCAACAAGACAAAATGTTCATAGGTTGTTATCTTCATGGAATATACATAAATCACCTTTATGCATACCAAGTACCCTCAATTACTAACCCTCATTTTGCTACCTGAAGAACACTCAGGCTTCCACCTCATCGCACTTCCATGTTTGATTCTTGCAGATGTTTGATTGCAAAGGCGAATAACATTTCCTAATCCTTGAGCTCTTAGGGCCCTATGCTTCCATATAAATCTCATAAGAATTCTATCAACAAATGGAGAATTCTCAATTGGTGATTCACTAGCTTCAACAGGATTATATTCATCTTGGTTTGATAATCTGGTTCATCTATGATAAGTTATACTTTCTTTGGATGTTCTGCCTTCATCATTGTGGAAAACATTTTCTTTTTCTTCTTCATAATCATGTGAATCACCATCAATCTTTGAAATATATTTAAATAAAAGCAACTAGCTTTTACCATTTTGAAAAGCTTTATTTCTTTCAAGTCCACTTTTTTGTTCAACAAAACTAATATTTATGAAATAATGAATTTATTATTTGTTAAATCATAACATATGTCTCCCTTTTGAATTTCAGAATATCCAATAAAAACACACTGAATAGCTTTTGAGATTAGTTTATCAGATTTGTCATTCAAAACACAACATATGTATCTAAAAATACTAAGTCTTCCATAATCAAGTTCGTACTTAAATAACTTTTCAAAAGGTAATATATTTGATAGAACTTTTAATGGCATTCTATTTTAAGGGATAGATGGAGGCTAGAGCGAACTTTCATCCAAAATTTTTTGGGTGGATTTTTCAAGATCATAAGTGTTCTAGTATTCTTCATAACATGTCAAAGTTTTCTTTTTGGATAATCTATTTTATTGAAGTGTTTTAGAACAAGACTTTTGATATATTATTCCAAAGTGTTTCAAGTAATTTAAAACTCATTGGAGATGAATTCTTGTCTGGAATTAGTTATAAGTTTTTTTTTCGCACCAAATTAGTTCTTTATAGATTGTTATAGTTATTAAATTAATCAAATTCCTCAAATTTAAGTTTCAAGAAGTAAATCCAACAATACCTAGTAAAACTATAAAAATATATTATTTAATATGATAGTCCTCACTTTGACATAATAGGGCCTGTCCAAACAAATTGGCATGAACAAGTTCAAAGGGTTTGAAGCAATGAAGGTTCTTGATTCAAAAAGTGTATATTTTATTTTTCCAAGTAAACAATCATTACATCAAAGATTTTCAATACATATTTTTTTGGTAGGAGAAAAGAAACACAATTTACTTATGCTTGGATGTCTTTAAGTTCAATAGATATAGTTTCTGCAACTTTATAAATGACTCTATTAGGTATACATGAATTGTTCATGTAATATAGATCTTAATTTTTAAATTTTGCAATAAGCTTCCCGAGCAAGTAATGTTACATCCAATATTTATTTGATAAGGAGATAAAATTATGCCATGGTTTGAAATTTCAGAAATCGAAAGTAAGTTGAGATTCAATTGTTTGCCACATAATTAACTTTTGAAATATAAAATTATTGTTTGTCAAAATCATTTTTGTAGTCTCCAATTCCTGTAACTTCAAAAGAGGTTATCTTGGTTATATTGACATTGAAAAGCTTATTCATATTTCATAAAAAAGGAGATACCTGGAGTCATATGAAATGCTGCTCCATCATCTAAAAGCCAAAATAATTAGATTGTAGGTTGGGATTAGAGACAAATTATGCCAATGCATTTGAATGTGTCTCCTTAAGAAGAGGATGGAGCACCAGTGCAAGTTGAATTAATGTAGAAGAGATAAAATATGATGAAAGATAGTTTTAATCATTTTAGGCCCAAGTTTTTGGTCTTTTATTGGTGGGATTGAACTTGGAAGCTTGACTTGTTGATGTATTTGTGTTACCTTCTTTTTGCATCAAACAAAGAGAGACACATTTATTTGATGGTGTAGGTACCTTTGTTAAAGATATATTAGATCATGTTTGAAAAATTCAAGAGTATCAATGTGTATGATTATAGTTTTAATTATTGCTAATGCTCCCTCATATAAATATTTCTTTCTATTTTCTCCACTGTTTTAATGTTTCAACAGGATTCTTGTACTTTTGTTTTATGGAATCTTGAATATACACACATAAACACATCCCAAAACCATTGTAGTGTTCTATATACACACACACACACACACACACACACACACACACACATATATATATATATATATATATAATATAGAAATTGTGACATGAGAGCCTCTCTTATCATGCATCAATGTGAGCTAGTCCTCCTCTACTCATGTTATTGAAAGTTTTGTCTTATTAAATCAAAGACAATTACTTTCTGTGTAGAAGCTAGTTGGAGTTAATAATGTTGTGTTAGGATCTTTTGAAATTCAATAATTTATCCTTCTACTCTAGATAAATTCATCAACAAAGAAAAAAAGAAAGGAGGAACTCATTCTTGAGTTCATGGCATGGCATTCTAATCGACGAACCTCAGTTGGATTAAAGATACCACATCAAAAGTTGTTCTTGGGAAAATAATAAGAACTCATTCAACTCATGAATCAACAGTTCTAAAAAATCATATGGATCAAGTCCACTTTGCTAATGATGTTATTGAAGAAACAACATCTTTTTCTTAAGAAGAATTCTATAGATATGGACTCTGACCTTGGAAAAGTAAAATTTTTTGTCAAATGTTTTTTTTGGACATTATATTATTGACAAAGACATCAATTCAAGTTACATCAATTATAGCAATGTTAGTTGATCGTCTACTATTTGTTGTTGACATATATGATCTTGTCCTTAATCAAGATAGTTGCTTACAATTTTATGAAACCATCAGTTCCTAAATTGTTTGATGCTTCTAAGATGGCCATTCAAATAGCCTTCAATGTTGTTCATGGCCAAAGACATGGTCGTGGCTTTATTGAGATATTGGTTGAAGAATAAACTATTACAGATCTTATCAATTTCAGAACAACTGACAAACTCTATCCTTTGATTTCTTTCAAAATACTCTGGGCAATCAAATGATACAACCCACACTTTCTCTTCTATTAGGTAATGAGCCTTTTCTTTCTATTGTTAACATAGGAAATATTCCAATTAAGATAATGAATCTTTATTCATTTTAGAAACTACTAATATGTGACTAAGAGAGAAAATAATATGGTCTCAGTGAGCTTTTTACGTCTAATAGTGATTGATTTTTGAGTACTCACAATTTTATGAAGGATTGTTGGATAAGAATAATTTCTTTGAAGACCGAAAATGTATAACAAACTCCAGACCATTTAAACTAGCTCAAAGCTTAATGATGAATTCAATAAAGTTTCTATTACTTGTCAATGTCAATCAAACAAAGTCAAAGGAACTAATGCTGATGGGCATTAGCATCTTGTTCATGCAAATAAAAAGTTCACATCTTAGCTTAAAAATCATAAGTAAATTTCAATAAGTTCTCCTATTCTTAAATTTGTTTATGAAGATGTGTCATATAAAAGGCTCATAGACTGCTATATATTATATTTGATTTTTATACACCAAAGGTTTCAAAGGTTGTATATATGAATTTCTAGGGTCATACTCCAACAATTTGTCAAAAAGGAATTCAATATTATCTTTTGATAATGAATAACTATTGTTGTTTTACATGGATATTTTGGTTTGCACATACTAAATGGCACACAAATGCATCAAAGATTTTAGGTGGAATGATTTTATGTTACTATCTATATTATTAGTTAGTTGTATACCTTTAAGCTCAAGAAAGAATCACCATATGAACCTGTCTTTGGCAAATTTTAAATTACTTATATGCAAGTTTTATGTTTATGTTGCTATCTCTTGTTAACTCTCACTAATAAGTCCAAATCTCAAATAAAAGTTATCATATATTTTTTTTAGGTTGTGGCATTTGATGTAAAGGGTATTGGGATTTTGAACCAAGAAACAATGCTTGGTCATCTCTTGGCATATAGTATTTAAAGGACATTCGAGAGGCCATGATGTTCATTCTTTAATTTGTTGAACTTGTTTAGCTGAGCTAGGCCTAGGTGATGCCTCATTCATGCTGGCTAGGAGAAATGGATGTGTTGAAATTCCTCCCTCCACCAAGTCTTAATAGTAAGAAGTAAGTGGCATTTGTCTTTCTCATCTTGCTGCAATAAATCTATTTCCACAAACAATCAACCTAATTTCTAACTTTGGTTTCTCGTCAATGCCCAATTCATGTAGTAAAGGCACTATTTTCTGTCAGTTCACATGTTCAGCCCACTTCCCCTTGTACATTGAATTTGTGTCAACCTGAGCGTAATATGCCTGAACCAAATGGAAATTCATTTTCCAAATAGTTGACTTTAAGCCAGCAGCACTTGGAACATTTTGAAACATTGTCTTTGACATCACCATTTTTAAAATCGACCTCAATCATTTGAACCTAATGCAAGTCCTAATTCAAAGTCATATATAGTCAAACAAGCATTTAACTCTTGAGCACCCTAGTTCACGTATTCATCCAATGGTCACTTAGTTTATGACTTGTTCCCTTATGTCAAGTTCTTTTACACCAATCAAATGCAGCCACTTGATATGAACATTCAGCCTTAGTTTTTTAGAAAACCATCACCTCTTATTATTAGAAGAATGCTAAACATAACATTGGCAACAAAAAAGGCACTTTGTCTGAAAGAGACTTGAGTACAACATTATTGGATCCAAATATACTATAAAGTTAAACATCATGCTAATAGGGTGAGCCTTGCTATAAAGCTCAACTCATAGCTTGAGTTGTTCTGCAAGAAGCAAGACTTGATTATCTGGAAACATCCAATCCAACAATTAAGCCGACAATGATTTGGTCCAATTAACTATTGTGATAGAGTGTGATCATATCATGTGGAAGCTAAGATTTGGATGACGCATTTTTGAATTGATTCTTAAATAAAGATGCACATTCTTCACAACCGTAATGGTTGCATGGATTAATGGTAGACAAATCATGTGTTCAAGTTGGATAAACTGCTCTATTGGTCGACATAGGCCCTTTGGGGCCGGTATCATTGGCTAAGTTACTCTTGTAAGTCATAGATCTTGTGTGTCACTATTCGCATACCCAAAATTTTTTGTTTTTACAGTGCTCCAAAAAAATGAGTTATTTATTTGAAAATGAGAGAGAAAGGGACTCATCTGTCGGTACGAGGATCGAGCATTCTCAGTGCCTTTACCGAGATTAATCAATCCAATGGCTATGTTTATTATTGATGCATTTCATTTTGGCTTAAACAACTTTCTCATTCTATATGCGGTGTAGAAAAATATTGAAAGTTTGATGTTTCAAACTTTTTGAAAATGTTTTTGAAGAATTAATTGAGAATGTGAAATATTTTGGAAAAAACTAGAATTGAAAAATCTTTGTAAATATCATTTGAAAAACTTGGAAAATCATTTTGAAGTCACTTTAGTGTTCTCTTACGACTTTAAGTAGGTTTAAGGTTTTACTCTAATTCGGTTACTGCCTAGTTAGATATTCATCTCATCTTGCTTAAGTTCTTTTAGAGATGTGCTTGTGGTCATTTGTGATGTTAAGTGAATGTGGATGCATGAATGCATTAATCCTACATGGTTCATTCCTACCACAAATTTTATCTAAAGGCATTCTTACTATCACATACATCTAAGGTTTTTGTAATAAATATTTTTTATGACAAGAGAAAAGTTTTTAAAAATGAAATACGGTTGTAGACCCTCAAGCATGATTCCAATATTGGGTCATTACTTGAGTCTTGGTCTTAGTGAAGTCGGCAAATGAGAAATTAAAATCTTAAATCATAAGAGAAAATATTGAAAGAATGGAAAAGATGAAAGACGTTGATAGAGAGAAACATAGAGAAAGAGATCTTGAAAATCATAAAAACAAAGATTTAAAAGAAAGATAGACATGTATTCATATACATATTTATATATATATATATATATATATATGCGTAAATGAAAGCTTGTAAAAAGAAGGTTTAAATGAAATAGAGAAGAGGAGATGATTTTAGAAAGAGAGAGAGATTTTTAAATGGAATACATGTACACATATTCATATATACATATACGAGAGTTTGTAAAAGAATATGTTAAATCATAAAAAGAGGAAGACATTCATGTGCACGTATACGTATATAACCTGTATACATGCATAAGTCTTCATGAGAATTAAAATCAAAAAATGACTTGAAAATAGCCGACTTTAATTTTTTATATAGGCTGGAGAGGAACTTGGGCTCATACAAGGCCGCATTAGATAGGGTATTTGGTTTTGAAAATCTTTTAGAAAACATGCTTCCAAATATGAACATAAAATCATATTGTTTGCTTCAAAAAAATACATTTCTTCCACCATCGGGTATGAAATAAAATCAAATATTCACGAAATGAAAAGCAACAACATAGAAAAGCACTCATTGGGTCCCTAATTGGGTGATTAAGAAATAAACTAAGTGTCAAAATGACATGAAGATGCACTTTAACATGTACAAATTCATGAAGGGCTTTCTGGGGTTGGACAAGTCCCAACCTCAAAAATCAACACAAGAAAACTATGCATGAACAATATCTCCAAAGCAAAGCAACATTCAAGTAATAGAGAGAACATGTTCAATCATAGAAAGAAATATTACTTCACATTATCATGCTCCCGGTGCACTCGAGCATAGCTTCTTGACTCTAAAATAAAGATTTGAGAGCTATCTCATATGGCCATAGGGAGATGAAGAATTGAAAAAACAATGAAAAGAATGGAGTGGGATGTTGATTGCATACCTCTAATGAGAATGATTTTAGGAAGATGAATAACCTTGCTCTGAATGATCTTAGATTTACCTTGAATGAAGCTCCAAGATGATGAAGAGACATTAGAAATCCTCTAAGGGTTAGCCCATGCTCAAGAGGGAGGGTTGTGGGGGCATTTATAAAGATTGTGGAAGCCAAAATTCAAAATTTGAATTCAAGAGGGAAGAGTTTTGGAGCCAAAATTCAAAATTCGAATTCAATATTTGAATTCAAGAGGGAAAGAATTCCCGATTTAGATCTAAACTTGGATTTTGGATCTAATTCGGATTTGATAATTGAATTTTGGATTTGAATCTTGTGTATAAGGTAGGGTTTTCAATTTGAATTTTTTGTTTCGGTTTGGACAATGGTTTAGAAATTCATTTTGGATCAAATAATCACAAATTTATTTTGAATTTAAAATTTAAATCCAAATAACAAAATAATAGTCTTTTTTTACTTTGTTACTGAGCTGGTGCTAGCCGTGTTTAGTGACAAATATAAGCACTACAAATTTTTCAAACAAAACTTGTTCAGATTAATATTTCAGGCTTAACCCCTTACCTGAATGGGTTGTTTGAGCTTATGTTACAGGTTTAACCCCTTGCCTGCACAGGTTTGCCAATATTGAATTCAGGTTTAACCCCTTGAAATGGGTTGCATTGGCTTGCATTGCAGGTTTAACCTCTTACTTGTGTGGGTGGTTCTTTAGTCCATAATTTCAGGTTTTACCCCTTTCCAAAATTGGTTGCTCCATAATAAGTGGCAATGCCAGGAAAGAACATTCATCACCTCGAATACTTTTGTTGAAGCAAGAATGAAACTCTATTGTTCATTCATTGGTTGTGACAAGAAAACTTCCTATTACTTCGAGTGCTTTTTGGTGAAATTTTTGTTTTCACCAATGGCTAGGTTTTGAACTTGTTAAAATTCCCCAAACAAGTGTTTGGGTTGAGCTTGCTTTGAAAAGCCCTCGGCCAAATGGCTGAGTTGCGCTTGCTTTATAAGATTTTTTTTCTGGCGACCAGGTTGAGCTAACTCTAGAATACTCTGAACCTAGCAGCCGGATTGCGCTTGATAAAATCTTTAGCTTAGTAGCTGAGTTGTTTTGATTGGGATATGATCCCTTTTTTTTATGGACAATGATGATTGTGAAAGAAAAATGTGTGTCGCAAAAGCCATTTAGAAATGTCTCGAAATATTCATAATAAAAAAATGCCTCAGTATTAGCAATTGCCATGAGTGGTAATAGATAGAATCTGATTCAAAACAGAATGCGCGAATGTACTGAGTAGAAGATAGAAGGTTGATACCTGGATCAAAGCAAAAATGATAGAAAATGCCCCAATGAAAAGAAGGTGTAGACAAAATTATATAAAGGAAATTGATATATTTTCCGCTAACAAGAAAATGAGGGTGCAAGGTAATATGAGCTTTGGTTTGAAAGAATTTCTGTTTGTTTTTAATGACAAGCAATTGGTTCAATTTTTATAGGAAAAAAAATGAGAATATGATCGATAGATAGTAATTCTCATAGTGAGATATCAAGTTGATAATATAAGAAAATAGAGCATCTTAATTTTGAAAGGATTAAAGAGTATAAATATATGAGGTTTGATTTGAGAAGATATAGACTCAATATGGGTGGATGAATAAATTAAAAATAAGTGCCCGATGATTGAAAATAGAATATGTCGGAGCAAAACAAAGATATTAGAAAAAATGATGACCCAATAAAATTATGAAAGTAATAAAATGGAAATAAAGAAGCACTATAAATATTGAAACTAAAAAAAAATTGGCTAAATATAAATGATGGAAAAAAAGAATGCATGACCTCAGTCAAGCACGTGTTGATCACAAACTAAGATTGAGACCAAAAAAATAATGGAAATTGCCTCAATAAAATGAATGCATGGACAAAATTATATAAAAAAAAAGTGATATGTCAGGGTGAAAGGTAATATCATATGCATGAGCTTGGGTATAAAAGAATTTTTTGATTTGTTTTTATTGACAAACAATTGAGACAAAGCTTGTAGAAAAGAAATTTGTTGTAGAAATATGATCGGTAAATAGTGATTTTCATATCGAGATATCAAGTTTAAAATATAGGAAAATATAAAAAATTATGAACAATTTATCACTTGTGAAGAATCTTAAGTTTGAAAGGATTAGACCTCTAGTAGAGTATAATAAATACATGATGTTTGATTCATATAGATCCAATAAGTTAAAATCACATGTTCGATAATTGAAAATAGAGTATACTTGAGTAAAGCAAAGATTGGTATTCAATTTAGAATAAATGATTAGCCAATAAAATCATGAAAATAATAAAATTGGGAGAAAGATATACTGTGGCTGTTGAGGCAAAAAAAAAATTATGTATAGCCTGAGTCGAGCAAAGTTGGTAATTGAGCTAATAGATGGCTATCATGTTCAAGAATAGGAGGTCAGGATAAATGGAGAATTGACAAGATTTGATAAATGTAAATTTAGAAGCAATTCTAAAAAAAATGAGCTTGCAAAGGAATAATTGATGACCCAATGAAATTATGGAAGTAGTAAAATAGGAGGAGAGGCGCACCATAGGTATTGAAAATAGAAAATTATTTGGCTAAATATAAATGATGAAAAAGAATGTATGACCTGAGTCAAGCAAAGTTGGTAATTGAGCCAATAACTGACTATCATGTTTAAGAATATGAAGTTGGACCAATGAACAAATGAGAGATTGACAAAGTATGATAAAATGTAGCTCTTGAAGTAATTCTGAAAAACAGATTTGCATGACAGTATTTTTGGAAAATGAATGTCATTTAGATAGTAAAGATAAATCATGAGCTTATGGTATGGTTATGTTGAAGATTATATAGAGATGATCGAAAAAGACATTGATATAAGTGAGGAAGATGGAATGTAAAATTATTAGATTGATCAAAGATTGTATGGAAGGCACACATGCAATCATTGTACTGATAAATATCCAACATTTCTGAAAGTCACCTTTATCATGCATATATTTGGAAAATGAGCATAGGACCCTAATTGAGTTTAGTTTGATCAAGTATATTATTCCATATAAGATATGCCAATATAGTTTAGGCAATAGACTTAGTACGAGCATAGACTCCTTCAATAAGCAACTAAGGGTAGGGTTTATCAACTTCTTCTTGAACACTCATCGATATACCACAAGTTATCACTCATGGTACTAACGAGGAGGCTTTCTCGCCCAAGGTGTGGTCCAGTTGTAAGGCTTAGTCTTGTACTACCACGTAAGACCAAGCCCATCAACATGATGACCGGAATGAACAAGCATTGGAAGTTTTTAAAATATGAGCAAGCATGCAAAATCAGTTGTCTCTAATGTGATGTTCCCAAAGATGATTATTAAAATATGTAGAATAGAAAACATTGTTTTTAGTCAAGTCTTAAATTGAGTAGGGTCATATTTGATCTTAGATCTAGGTGAACATAATTGATCCTCCTTAATTAGTCTTATATGCAAAAGAGTAAACATAATCATCAAGCAATGTAATGAAATGCCAATGAGGTCAAGGCCAATGAAGGGAACATGTTTTATCGTCGGCAATATATGAGATGTTTAAGTTTGTGAAAATGCATCAATTATAATCATAGCCAAACGATGACGTGTCCCATCACAGTCGCCATTTGTTCGCATTCCCAAAATTTTTGGTTTTTTGAGTGCTGCAGAAAAAATGAGTTTTTTTTTTAATGAGAGACAAAGGGACTCGCCTGTCGGTACGAGGATCAACCGTTCCCAGCACCTTTACCAGGGGTAATCAATCCAAGGGCTATGTTTATTATTGATGCATTTCATTTTGGCTTAAACATCTTTTTCATTCTATATGTGGTGTAGAAAAATATTGAAAATTTGATGTTTCAAACTTTTTGAAATGGTCTTTGAAGAATTAATTGAGAATGTGAAATATTTTGAAAAATGAGTTTTGGTTTTTTGAGTGCTGTAGAAAAATGAGTTTTTTTTTTTTTAATGAGAGACAAAGGGACTCGCCTGTCGGTACGAGGGCCAACCGTTCCCTGCGCCTTTACCAGAGGTAATCAATCCAAGGGCTATGTTTATTATTGATGCATTTCATTTTGGCTTAAACATCTTTTTCATTCTATATGTGGTGTAGAAAAATATTGAAAATTTGATGTTTCAAACTTTTTGAAATGGTCTTTGAAGAATTAATTGAGAATGTGAAATATTTTGAAAAAAACTAGAATTGAAAAATCTTTGTAAATATCATTTGGAAAGCTTGAAAAATGATTTTGAAGTCAGTTTAGTGTTCTCTTAAGACTTTAGGTAGGTTTGATGTCTTGCCCTAATTCGGTTACTACCTAGTTAGAGCTTCATCCCATCTTGCTTAAGTTCTTTTAGAGATGTGCTTGTGGTCATTTGTGATGTTAAGTGAATGTGGATGCATGAATGCATTGATCCTACATGGCTCATTCCTGCCACAACATTCATCTAAAGGCATTCCTACCATCACATACATCTAAGGTTTTTGTACTAAATATTTCTTATGACAAGAGAAAAGTTTTTGAAAATAGAATAAGATTGTAGGTCCTCAAGCATGATTCCAATATTATGTCATTACTTAAGTTTTGGTCTTAGTGAAGTCGGCAAATGAGAAATTAAAATATTAAATCATAGGAGAAAAGTATTGAAAGAATGGAAAAGATGAAAGACTTTCACAGAGAGAAATGTAGAGAAAGAGAGAGAGAAAGAGATCTTGAAAATCATAAAATCAAAGATTCAAAAGAAAGAGAGATACGTATTCATATACATATTTATATAGATATATATATTTATATATATACATATAGATGCGTGTATGAAAGCTTGTGAAAAGGATGTTTAAATGAAATAGAGAAGAGAATATGATTTTAGAAAGAGAGAGAGATTTTAAAATTGAATGTATGTATCTATATTCATATATACATATATGAGAGTTTTTAAAAGAATATGTTAAATCATAAAGAGAGAAAGACAAAGAAAGACATTCATGTGCACGTATACGTATATAACATGTGTATACGCATAAGTCTTCATGAGTATTGAAATCAAGAAATGACTTGAAAATAGCCGACTTCAATTTTTGATATAGGTCGGATGGGAACTTTGGCTCGTGCAAGAGCCTAAGTTAAGTCTCTAAGGATGCATTAGAGAGGGTATTTGGTTTTGAAAATCTTTTGGAAAACATGCTTCCAAATGTGAACATAAAATCATATTGGTTGCTTCAAGAAAATACATTTCTTCCACCATTGGGTATGGAAGAAAATCATATATTCTTGAAATGAAAAGCAACGTAGAAAAGCATTCATTGGGGTCCCTAATCTAGTGATTAAGAAATAAATTAAGCATGAAAATGACATGAAGATGTACTTTAGCATGTACAAATTCGTGAAGGCTTTTCAGGATTGGACAAGTCTCAACCTCAAAAATCAATGCAAGAATGAAAAAGTCTCAAATCACACTCTCATTCTCGCTGTGCATTCACATATAAATAGAAAAAATTAAGCAATTATGCATAAACAATATCTGCAAAGCAAAGCAACATTCAAGTAATAGAGAGAACATGTTCAATCATAAAATGAAATATTACTTCACATTCTCATGCTCCTAGTGCACTCGAGCATAACTTATTAACTTTAAAATACATATTTGAGAGCTATCTCATATGGTTATAGGGAGATGAAGAATGGAAGAAACAATGAAAAGAATGGAGTGGAATGTTGATTACATACCTCTAATAAGAACAATTTTAGGAAGATGAATAACCTTGCTCTGAATGATCTTGGATTCATCTTGAATGAACCTCCAAGATGATGAAGAGGATGCCTCCAAGAGATCTTTTAATGCTCTCTTGAAGAGTTGTAACTTGATGAAGGTTGCTTCCTAAGTTGGAGAAGAGGAAGAAGAAAGAAATGAAAAGAGAGGCAAATCTACGAGCGAAGAAACATTAGAAATCCCCTAAGGGTTAGCCCATGCTCAAGAGGGAGGTTTGTGGGGATATTTATAGAGATTTTGGAGCCAAAATTCAAAATTTGAATTCAAGATTTGAATTCAAGAGGGAAGAGCTTTGGAATTCCCTATTTTGATCTAAACTTAGATTTTGGATCTAATTCGGATTTTATCATTGGATTTTGGATTTGAATCTCGCGTATAAGGTAGGGTTTTGAATTTGAATTTTGTGTTTCGGTTTGGACAATGGTTTAAAAATTCATTTTGAATCAAATAATCACAAATTTGTTTTGAGTTTAAAATTTAAATCCAAATAACAAAATAGTAGTCTTTTTTGAAAAATTTAAGGTGATAACAGTCACAATATGAAGCATAACTACCTTTTTCACTCAAACGAAAGAAAATGTTTTTGGTAGCTACATTGGTGGGAAATTCTATTTCTCTACTTAACTTGAATTTTCATTAACTTCATGCTTCTTTCTTAGTGAAAGACTAACGCAGTCATATTTTCTTAGAATCAAAGTGAAAGCTCATGTTGCACTTTAGATATTTGACAAGATGATAAGTTTCAAAATATTTTTCTAGGAATTCTGGTGTCTAATGCTAAAGAGATGTCTACTCTTTTAAGAGCAAATCACTATCTATAGGAACCCTTCTCTATATTGTAGCATGTGGGAGCATTACAATATGTAGGTTTTTCTGTTGGTGCGTTTGTTATAAACTAAGCATGTAAGTTCATGTTTCATCTAAATGGTACAAACCTTTATGCGAGTTTTCCTGTTGTTGCTTTTGTTGAAACTAAGCATGTAAATTCATATATTCATCTAATAGGTACAAACCTTTATAGGTTACACCTTCATAAGTACGTTTGTCTGAGTTTAACTATTTCTATTGATATCAATTGGGTTGGAAGCCCTAAAGATAAAAAAAATAACAAAAGGATTCATCACATTATTTGGAGAAAACAATGTATCTCAGACCCCTAAGAACCAAAAGAGTGTTCCCCAATCAAGCACCAAAGCTTGATACAAAACATTAGTATGTGTAGTTGCTGAAATTTTGGTTGAAGGTATCACTAACTGGTTAATATTTTCCTGTGTTGGAGCACTAATGTTGTTTTGTGACAATATTGGGGCATCATTTCTTGTTGCAAGTCCAATTTTTCTTGTTTGTACAATGCATATATATGTGGATTTCCATATTGTTCATGATCATGGGCCAATAGTTCATATTTTGGTCAGTATTCCATCCTCTGAACAAATTAGTTGATGACATGACTAAGCTTGAGATAGAAATGTTTAAAGAGTTTCAAGACAAGCTGCATGTGTTTGCTATCAAATTTAGCTTGGCACCCGCTAAAGATAACATCAAAGTACATGTAAACAACCCCACAGGAGATAAAGTAAGTCATCTAAAGATACAATCTTACGAATGCCAATAGTTTTTGTTAAATGTTCTCATGCATATCTCTCCCTCAATGTCAACTTGTTGGAACATTTCAACTGTATTCATATGCTTGATGTTTTCTATAGCCTTGTGTATATGTAAATATATGGATCCAAAATAGTCTCAATGTATGTGAAAGATTTCTATTTTTTGTTCTTGCTTCTCTCTGTTAACCTTATCTTAGCTTCATTGAACACTTGGTTAAGTAGTAGCCTACTCTTTCATCTTAATTGTTGTCTTGTTTATCCAATAAAGCCTCATGAGAAAACTAGTTCATTTGTACCTTTCGGTTGACTGATGAAGCAGAAAGGACCTGTTTCAATAGGTTGAGTGGTCAAATGTCAAATCTACAAGGAATTGACTCATGAGACTAATAAGATTTTGGATGTTGGATACACTTTCTTGCCTTCCAAAGGATTTTTATTTAAGAAAGAATGCCTAAAAAGGGACCAAATTCATTGAACAAGTTGAGAACACCATTGAGAGGAACAATCAAAATGTTTTTAACATGTGTAATGAATGGGGGATGCATGAACCCAAAATCTATTGAAAATATTTCCAAAGATTACAATTGCAGATGAGATCTCTCAAGGAAAAAGGTTCTAAGATAGGTATGTGTGCTCTAGGAAAGATGATGGCCATGAATTAGACCATGAGTAATAAAGTCAAAGTTTTGAAGGTACATACTCAACATTTGAGAAAATGCTATGCATGTGAGATTTCAATTGCACAGACAGGGCACCATTTTCTTAGGACTTGTTGACTTCTTGTTGCCAATAACTTAACATTTAGAAGCATATAAATAAAACTCATTCCATTTTGAGATTGGATTTCAAATTCCTTTCCATTGCTATGATCTTTTTATTTGTATGAGAAATGGATAGTTGTGTAAAAGAAAAAAATTCACAAAAACAGAAAGAAGAGTGCATGCAAGAATAGGTGAGAGACTCAGCAATAAATGAAGAGTTAGAAAAACCACTCACAATGGCATTGATTGAACTAACTTGTGTGTGTGTGTGTGTGTATGTATATATATATAGTGAATGATGACTCTAACAATCCCAGCCATCTAACTAGAGTTGCCCATCTTAAGCAGTTAGATGGTTGAAAGAAAAACAATGAGAAAAATGTGTGAACTAGTACTAGATGACAAAAAATGCTCATCATTTTTTTCTTCTTTTTTTTTCTTAATCGCCTATCATGTTGGATCGAACTTCTTGGTTAAATGGTTGAGTGACTATGAAATACTGAAATCACCATATAAAGGACAATAAAATAAAGGCCAATTCAAAAAAAAAAATCTTAATGGTATGTCTGAAGTTACTATACATATATATATATATATATATATATATATAGTAACTTCATACATACCATTAAATTTATATATATATATATATATATATATAGTAACTTCATACATACCATTAAATTTATATATATATATATATATAGTAACTTCATACATACCATTAAGTTTTTTTTTTTTTTTGAATTGGCCTTTATTTTATTTTCCTTCTCTACGAGTATTAGTTTAAAGAGGAAGGTGTGAAAAGAAAAACCCCAAAATATTAAGGGAGAGAGAGAGAAAATGGTGAAAGTGTCAGAAATAAAGGAGTGGTTGCAAAGAGTCGGCCATGTTATTTTGTCCTTGCTAATTGTTTATGTTTTTGTTTAACATTTTTTTTTCTTCTATTGACTCATTTCAAATTCAAATTTGAATGCCTCTTGCAACTAAAAAGCTTGACAGTGATCATACAGTGATAAAGATAATACTGTTAATGACATTTGTTAAACCAACTCAATACAAGGTGTATTACCATTTCCTTGACTAGACTGTTGATGTTCTTTGGAACTAAGTATGTCCATCTTTAGAACAAAATGAGGTTGTTAAATTTAATATCAAAAACATCAATGGGTTCTGTAGTCCACTCATAAGTTATGCAGCTTTTTTTCTTTTTTAATCAGATCAATAAATCCTGATATAAACAATGTTGAGAAATTTATCTCTAGAAAAGAAGAGTACAAGAAAAAAAACAGTTACACATGATTGTAACACCTCATTGAATAGTTTAATCTCGTATTTAAAATTGTGAGGAATCTTAGTATGGGTGGAGTCAGGGGGACTAGCAGGTGCTATGGCCTCTCTTAAAGACATTAACAAATCAAATTTTACCTTTAAAAAGTTTCAGACCCTTACAAAAATTTTGAAAAATGTAATTGGCCATCATAAAAAAATTTAGAATTTTTTTTATTTTTATAATTTTTCATGTTTGGCTCCAATTAAAAATCTTAACTCTGCCCTTGATATTGAGGGACTTATAAGAGAGCTGACTAAGTGGTAGATTGTCTTAGTTACTAGTCCTTTTGGGGTTAGAACAGAAATTGCTAAGGAGGGACTTGGGATTCGCCAAACCAGGAGCCAAACCCCAAGCCCAAGAACATTATGGGAGTGGGTCAATCTATTACATTGGTATCAGAGATGGTTCAATACTTGGTCTTGAGGTCTGATACATGTGGATGCATGCATCTTAAGGGAGATTGATTATAATGCTCCAATGAAAAGTTTAGTCATGTATCTAAGGTTATGATGAAACTTAGAGGACTTGTAAGGAGGTCGTTAAGTGATAGATTGTCCTAGTTCTTAACCCTTTTTCTGAAACTTGTTACGGAAAGGATTAGGGTCCTTCAAACTGGCATATTAAGTCCGATGTGCGAGTGAGTTGGGTTGACACATTATTTTTCCTGACTTCCTTCTTAAGATGCTTTTGCTATATTTGCAATCCTGCATATTATATCCTTTTTATAAGGATTTATCTATATTTATATTATATCCTTTAATAACTTATCTATTATGATATCCAAACTAATTTCTTGTAGTTGAAGGACCTAGTATAACGTGAATGTGATTACAGATGCAGAGCTTAATTTCTCTTCAGGGTCTCCATCGATGGCAGTATCTGCAGTGACATAAACACATTTGCATTGTGTAGCTTCCATTAACAATGGGGATCCTATGGGGGACACAACGAAGGTGCCCTCACCTTCCACTAAAAAGTTTCATGTTAATGGTCCTGAAATATCCGCATACAAGTAATCCCCTCCATGTGACCTTATCATCTCCTTCTACATGCCCAAAAACCTAAACAGTTACAGGGAACATGCCAACGACAAGCCTTGAGTTCACATCTATATATATATATAAGTTTAGTAGACATCCGGAGAAATAAAAAATGGACCCTCGACCTAAATCTCTACCCTTCTCTTTCTCTCTCTCTCTCTCTCTCTCTCTCTCTTCCTCCGGCAGACACGGCAGCTCCCCCTTGCCGTCATTGGCAGGGCTGCCGGCAATGGAAAGGGAGAGCCATGGGTGGAGGAAAGAGAGAGCGCCGCTGGGGCTCCCCTTTTCCTCCATCCTGGCTTCTCCCCCTGTCCTGGTGGTGGGAGAGAAGCAAAACTAAAAAAATAATCATAATACAAGGGCCATCCAGATGGATGGCCTTTCTTTGATGTATGGTGACTTTAGGGTCATCATTTAAGGACTATATAAATAGTTAATTTGCTTTGCAGTATGTCTGTCACGAAAGGAAAATTCCAAACCCTGGGCAAGAGGAGCAGTCGGTTCAGGGTTTTATGTTGCTGGGCGAGCAACAAAGTCTCTAACTCTCTCAATTTAGATGCTCGAGTAAGAAACAGAAAAAGAAAAAACACACATTTCAAACATGAGATATTTTTCCGTTCTCTTATAGAGGGATACCAACCGTATTTAGACTCTGGCTACTTTTCTGCATGCTCAAGTTCAATCAACTGCACGATCCTTCTCTTTTGAAGCCGTTACTGATGGTGAATAATTTAATACCTCCCTGTTGCCTCTCTTGGCATCATAGCATCAGGGGAGCCAAAAAAATTTCATGACGGGGACTGAATTAAAATTTTTACTAGGCCAAAATATCATGTTTTTTAATGTTTATATAAAACAAGTGAAATTTTCTAAAATTTATATATATATATTTTTTTAGGAGGGGCCAAAGCCCATGTGCGTCCTACCTTAGCGCTCCGCCCATACGGCCATACTTGGCATAATTTCTTAGGAGGTTGTGAATATGTTAGCACGTTTCATAGACAGAAAGGGATGTCTATAACGGGCACACTTTCCCCCTTGCTTTTTCAAAAACTTTGTATAAGTGTGCATATCTACATATTATTACTCATTTTCAAACTAAAAATTTATGTATTAATATCTATTATACCAAAATTTTTAGCTCTGCCACAAAATCCGTTGGTCAACCACCACCAGAGCAAGTCACTTAGCCTTTTTTTTTTTTTTTGTAATAAAGAGGGAGAGGCCCTCTCAAGCGTATCCTTTAATTGGACGCCGATCTGAATTGCTCTGAAAAAGTTAGTTGATATGAAAAAGAACCTAATTAAGAAATTAAATTGGATTTATATTTAAGAAATGGCATCTGGTTGGATTCGAATTCGGGTTCAATTTTAACTAAATATCCCATCATATTCCGATTCAAGTTTCCATTCGAATTCAATTTCAAATGAATTATTATATACCCAATATTTATACGTGTTGAAAATCTGTCGTCATGTGGTTCTGGATCCTGTATTTAAAAGTTGGATTCATGTGTGGATGTAAATCTAAAAGAAGTTTGGATTGTGAATTTAAATCAAATTTGAATGTGGATATGGCATGGATTTTTCTTCCTTGGTATCTAAATCCAAATTCGAATCACAGCCTTGAATATCCGATAAATTGGATATGGTAACATGACATTTTATTTGAATCTGATCCTTTAACATTCATGTGTTATATATATATATATATATATATATTACGTTAGAAAGGCATTGAAATTTCAAGTAAAATTATTTTAGAATATCTTAAATTAACCGCTTACCAAAGCGCTTGCAGCAATGCTTCTTAACCTACAGTTGTTGGTCCTATTAGCGTGAAAAGGCCCATTAATTTGTTATAAGCATCCTGTGACAATTCTTTTCAGAAACCAGGAAATTGAATATTATTGGACATTATTAATACCTTTCTGTTTGTTCCACACTTTTCCTAAATGATAGTCGACCGGTAATAGCATCCATGCTTTCTGATATTTTGAAAAAAAAAAAAAAAAGTCAAATATTGAAAATCTAACAATTATGTTTTATTTTTAACGGGTAAATTAAGCTTAAGCTGAAGCATTTTTCCAGATCTAGAGCTGCTTGGTACCCATGCTAATTAGTGCATCGCTCCTTATAAAGGGTTCTGCATCCATGCATGCCACTTGAACCACTGACCAAGCAAATGTTAACCACGGGTGGCTTGAGCCTGTGTCTCAAATCAATATAGGTTAATTTCTTAAAAAGACGGTCTCATAAACTGTCTGGTCCTTGAAAGGTTCCAGCCTTGTCATTTAAAAGAGGACAGAAGAAAAGCCGACAGAAATATTGTCTCTGTTCAACTCACTCCAATTGATTACGCCTCTAGGCTCTAAGTCAGTGGACAGTCTTCCGCTCCGCCACAATTCATTTTTAAACTACATGAAAAAAATTGTTGGGGCCTTCACTACAACAGTACTTTTGACCCAAAGACTTTATTCTCAATTTCAGATATTTAACTTTGGAAGTTCATATATTAATTTTCCTTGAATTTTTGTTATAATGAGAGTAAGAAGGTGGATTTTCAAGGGGGTTGGTATGGAATCGGGTAGGGCGCAAGCAACCAATCTTTGCTTCGAGCTCTTAGGGTGCCAACTCTCTGTGTTGCAAACAAGAGTCAACGACACATAAGTGCAGAGGCAGTATCTCGATGCACTAAAACTTGGGGAACGAGGAAGAGGCAAAGGAAAGAAAAGAACTAAGCTCTCATATGGGTAGCTCTCGTTCCCTCAAAAATCAAGCCATATATATCATGTTTAATTATTTACTACAGATGTACCACAATGTTAACGTCGGAGACCAACTTGAGAAAAAGTTTCAAAGTTGGATGCTACATGACGTGTAATTTCATTTTTGTAATCATAACCCATAAAAGCATGCCTTCTATGAAAAAAAAAAAAAAATACAAAAACCTATATTATTGGCTCCATATAATGTATATCGATATGCACCGACACAAAATGGTATTCATAATGATGTTATACCAACATGGTAATTAAACTAAATAATGATCAAGAAATCAATCTAATTGTGTACTTTCGTAATGCATAAAGCAATGTCGTAAAACTTGAATTTAGACGGAATTTTAAAGTCATGCAAATCTACCCAAATAAGTAAAAATTTGAAAGAAGGAAACAAGGGTCATGCATCATTTGATTCTTGACAAGAAGTTTTGCTCATTAATTGTTAGCAACAATGATATATCTGAATATGTAACAGGAGAGTGGAAGTCCCCTTACTGTGATAATATTTGATAAAGAGATGACGGACCCTCATCTTGGAACAATACTCCATGCACCTCATATAATACATGAATCTGGCACATATAATACATGAATCTAGCACATATATGAATTAAGTGACCGTAACACAAGCTCAACTACTTATCATATACCCTTTAGAGGGCAATTAGTAACAAGAATACTTCATTTCCTGGAATGTATTATTTTTAAGACATATTCATAGGACAGCGCATTCAACTACTTAGATTGATCGCATCATCAAACAGCACGTGCAAACGGATAAATTAAACAAATAAAAACGATGACTTACAAATTGTAGCATAACTAAGGTCATTATGTCTATACGGCGTGCCCAATTTGGTCAATAGCGCATCTCGTGGACTCCCCACCCAGTTGGGAGGTGCGAAAGGGTACAGTGGCGATAGATTTAAAATTTGATGGCCTTTCGGTAATTCGTCTCCCTACACGATGGACTAGCCCACACGTGTCAAAAGGAAAACGGCCTGGGAAAACGCGAGAGATAGTTTCTTGTTCGTGGGGTTTGGACGACCGGTTGTCGCCGGTGAACCGGTGATGGAGGGGGGTATAAGTGGGATTTTAGAGGAAGACAGGGTCGTTTCCATGGCAGTTGGACAGCATTTAGTGTGCTTGCTCTCTCTCTCTCTCTCTCTCTCGTATTGATTCTCAGAGGTGAAAAGAGGCGTCAGAAGGCCTCCAGAGGATTCCAATCAAGCACAACGGGAATCAGGAATTTCTGAGCCTGTGTGATTCACTGCTCAAATCCATTTGTCGCGAAATTCCGAGAGGAATCAAGCTTTGCGTTCAGCGGAGCCGGAAAATCGGCTGTAGAGAAGGCCATTATCATCCAAACTGGTTCTTGAATATGACGAATAACGTAATGCGGGAAGGTAGAATGAACTGCTTTTCGTTTTCTTACTGGATTGGTGCGGATTGATTGTTCAGATGTTTCTTCGAGTCGAATTGGTAGTTTTTTCTGTTTCAACGGTGTATAATTTATGCATCCTATGTGAGATCTGGGCCTTTGGCTGAGGTTTTAGTGTTTTCCGGCATGGGATTCCCGAATCTTCTGCGAAACATTGTTTCTTCTGTCCAAATTTTCTTTTTTGACTACTTTATGGGTAGCTAAACCTTGCATTTTTGCGATCTGGCAGTGCTTTGGGAAAAGGGTGGTTTTTTTTTATCAATTTTCTACTGTATTTTGGTGTTTGATGACCGGGAAGTGTGTCGCATTGCTTAGGAATGTAATTTTCGATTACTGAACGCTTTCGACAAAAGCGAATAGGCCCGAGTGTCCTTATTTTCAATGTAAAACTTAGACAGCTCATTATTTCTGCTGCAACTACTTCTCAATTACTCTAGCTGTTCACCCATTTCGCCTGAATCATGAATATTCGGGGATGTATTTCCCCTACACGGAGATCTAAGTTTCTTCTTGCTCTTGTTTTTCTGATATGAGCTGTAATAATTTACTTCAAGATTTTAAGAATTGATTTTACTAATTTTCTTTTAGTGCGTCAAAAATATATGGGAACCAGTAGGCCTAGAGGGTGATCACCCGGCGTCTTCATGGGTTTACGTTGATGGAAATTGTATATGTGTGCTTGTGTGATTCCATTATACTGCATACAAGGAACGTTTATGAATGCAGTTGTTGTGATTCTAAAGTCTGAGTTTGTTAAATAAGTGTAGCTGTTGTCTTGTTTGAGTCAAGTGATTGTGCCGGAATTTGAATTTTCATATGTGATCCATGTCTCTGAAACGGTCAATGAAGAATTTAGCTCGTCTCCAGGAAGAATTTTAGTCCCTTTTGCTTAAACGAGAAGCATTATTTTTGTGACAGGGGTGAAATGAAATTGTTAATTACTTTGACCCTCGTAAAGCAATTTAGTCGTTGGACGATCTAGGTGCCCGAAATGCACCACGTTGATATTTTTGTTGCATGTTTCATCATGAAAAAACTATTGCAATCATAGGTTAAACATGCCAAGGTTCGCCAATTTTACGTAAGGGAAAAAAAGCACAATTATTCTAAATCAGGGGAACTACTACTTTGTTTCTGCAACATGGTTGTCTAAAAATCTTGTTTACTAAAATGCATTTGTTTGGTTGAGTTTGCTGACTGACAGAAAGTTATTGGATCTGAAAAAATGGTTCAACTAAACGTCTGATCATAATTTTGCTATTTGTTCGATGGGCAAGCTTTGGTGATATGTTTTGTAGATGATTTGTATAACTTTGTCTTTATCTGTGACAATTATTCCTAAACTCTGGAGATTACCTTTTTTGCATTATCAGTAATTCTTTTAGTTGAAAAAAAATAATAAAGACAGAATCCTGTATTTGTTTTCCCTTAACGAGATTCATACTGATCATGGGTGTCATGTTACTAACGAGACCTTTTGCAGATATTGGCTTGTTTTTTTGCATCTTCATTATTTATTGACAGTTGGCATGCGTTGTTAGCATGTGAGGGAGGTTGTTTGATGCTTGGTCTTGTGCACTTTTTGAAGATTGATGTATACACTCGTCTTAAATTTGTTATTCTTCTTTTGTTTCAGAAATTGGAAGTTGAAGTTAAGATTGATCCAAATCCGAAAAGAGCAATCACTTCCATGATTCATTTGACACCATTTGTTTCACGTTTCTGACGAGTACGACCTTGAATTGAGAGCTTTGAGAGAAATTATACTGAACAAATGGAAGTGGATTTTATGTTATTATTTCTTTACTGTTTGAACAGAATCCAGTAAGAGTTCCACATCTTGGTTCCTCGGAACTCTCTCTGTCTTTCTCTCTCTTCCCTTTGAGCCGTACTAGGAATTATCTAATTAGCAAATCTGGAGCCTATGTTGTGTTCACCCCGTTCTCTCTCTCCGTGCCGTGAAGAAAGCGGAGATGAAGAGTTGTCTGTACTTCCAAGACACACCAAGGTAATCGTCACAGGAAACAACAGAACTAAGTCAGTCCTTGTTGGGCTTCAAGGCGTTGTAAAGAAGGCCGTTGGTCTTGGAGGTTGGCATTGGCTGGTATACCTTTCTGCCTTCTTTATTGTGTCCTTTTGAATTACTTTTTTTCATCGCGTCGTCTTTCATTTTAAGGTAACTTTCACGACGAATGGACCTTTCAGGTTCTCAAGAATGGCGTTGAAGTGAAACTGCAGAGGAATGCTTTGAGTGTTATCGAAGCACCAACAGGAAATGAGGATGATGATGATGAATGTGATAACTCCTTTAGTAGTAGCTCTGATATTGGTAAGCCGTGTTCTTTTGAGCCATCTTTCACGTTTGTTTGCCTTTCCTTGTAGCGTTCAAGTAACCATCATCCCATGAGCATGAAGTTCTACTTTCATAGCCTGATATATTCCCCTTTAGTTGTGTTAGTCAATAAGTCCAAAACTGATGAATTGTTTTAACTGACCCTTCAGATATAATGTCCTTTGACCATATTCCCTTTTCTATCTAGGGTCGAGCATAGAGTTTCACAAACCAGTTAAGCCTCGGGTTCGGCATTCAAAGCCTTGGGTTTCTTCGGCAAAATCAACTAGCAGAAACCACTACAGAGAAGTACAGTCTGGAGTCCATAAACCTTCTACGGTATTTCTTTTCCTTCCTCTGTTTAATACTGAATCCTTGCATATTATCTCTGTTATCATTATCCACTTAAAACGAGCAGGGTCTGGACTATCGAGTCGGCCCCTCACCATGTGAAATGCCAATCAGAACCTCAGATACTATACTGATAGTGACAACTTCGGTTTGTAATTGAAGGGATACTGTACGCCACGTGATGGCACATCTGTTTACTATCCATTTTGTATTCAAACCTTCTAGGATATTTATTCTGGTTATATGTTCCTTGATGTACTTATTGTGCTTGTTCTGGTTTCTTAGAAGGTGAATCTAGCAAAGCTGGAGACTGCTGCACTGTGGAGATATTGGAGGCACTTTAATCTTGTAAGTTTCACTTTGCTTTTCAAACAAATACAACTCGCTCTGTCGCTCTCTTTCTCTCTTTCTCACGGCATCGACGAATTACAATGGCAGGTCGACATTAATCCAAATCCGTCCAAGGAACAACTGATCCATGCTGTTCAGCGACATTTCACATCGCAGGTACCCTATATTTTACAACAGGATACCACATGCTCATAGGTCATGATATCTGCATGTTTGCATTCAACGTATCTTTATCAATTAGCATGCACATGCATTATTTTGTAGTATCTTCCTGTTGCGACTAATGTCAAAATCCCGACAAGAACGTGGTCTAGCCAAGGGGGCAAAAATTCATATCATGTATTCTGTTGGGAGGTCCGAGAAACACAATTTTCATGAGAAATGTGGATTTAGCACATGTAAAATTGGAGAATGGAAGGGTGTTCAGTGGTTATAGGTTTGCAAATGCCTTTTCTAATTAATGATGGTCGCTAACCTACACTGTCAAGGAGGAGACCAGACAATCACCTTCAGGTCCCTCTCCCATCGCAGGAAATACTCTCTACTCCCAAAAGCATTATTATGGTACACGCCCAATTTAATCTGGAAAAGAAAGGTTTGTGAACTGCTCTAATCAATTCGTGTTAAGATTAGCGTACGAGCTGTTGGAGAGGATCAGCTTGGTTCGTGTCTATCCATTATGAGAAAATGTAAAAGCTAAGCCACTGAAGTGGGGAATCTTATCTTAACCCGATCGCCTTTTCACGGACCAAATTTTAGGTTTTAAATTTAAGTAAAGGCATTAAACCTCCTTTTATGATGGTCGAGGCACGGGTGGTCCCTTCGTAGCATAGGAGATATGTTTTTCTGCACAGCTGGTACCATAAGGAACTGCCGGTGGTTGGGGGCCAGACAGCCGATTATTACGGCTTATCTCTGACAACGAAGGACAGTTTTGAATTGCGGATGGGACCCGACCCCACGGGTCCATCTTCAGAAATGATCCGCATGAATGTGTCTAGTTAATGGGCTTTTTGGTATTATATTTGTCTAATCGTCCATCTTATGTTCGTTGTGCTTTTATGTTTTAGCAATTGGACGAGTTTCAAGTGATCGTGGGGTTCATCCAATCGGCGAAGAGACTGAAGACCGCATGCACGTGAGCCTCGTTCCGATTTCTCTACCATCAAGCGCTAAGAGAGATTAGAAATTCAATTTGATGTATGTGTTCTGTATATACTACGGACTGAGCCTTGCCCTACCCTCTTTATTTGTTATGCCTTTTATTTCTACGGGCAGGGCAGACTGACGCACGCAGTTAACTTGAGATTTTGGTGTTTCTTTCTATCTTTTTCTCTCTCATGGTTATTGAGCATGCTATATCTTTTAAGTATGTTAAAAGTTCAAACTAACCCTAACCCTATTCTAATTTTGTAGACTATTCTTAATTTCTCATTATTCTTCAGACCTAAGTAATCAGCATATTCCTTTAGAAAGAAAACATCTCTCCGTCTTGCATAGTCACAAACCAGGATGCTATGACACTCGCAACCTTTCTGGATTGAACTTCTCCTAACTATTTAAATGCCATTTTTCAGCTGCAACATCAGGGAACCACACTGATTTATAATATCCGTCGGGCATTTGGTGGGTGTGTAAGAAATTATGCAATGACCTTTTCACGACAGCGGAGGCCCACCAGATACAGAGAAGATAGCCCGCAGATACAACAAAATCCGGACAGTTGTCTTACCTTTGACGGCCGTTCCCCACCTACCATTATTTTAGCGCCTAAGTTTTTTTTTGAAAATTTTTGATGCATGACTAATTATCTGTCATATATGTGAAAGCATCCCACAATACCTTCTTTAAGAACGGCTGAGTGGCACAGTAGAGTGAACGGCGAAACCTAACGTATAGGACGGTAATGAAAGGCAATTTTTTCTACCAATTGAGTGGTAAAGAAATAATATCAGAAAGGGCAGGGCCCAACCCCATGCTTCGATCACGTGAGCGCCTGTCAAGGGGCGTTATTGACTGGCAGCTAGCACTGACAAAAGCCAGCCTGTCGATGTGGCCTTACGCGTGACACGTTGATGCGTCGTACCATGGGTGCTGCGTTGATGTGGACGTTACGCTGCGGCAGTCTGACAGACCGCTTTTTTTCCGAAACCCCTTTTCTGTCCGAACCGTATCTCATTTTGAAAAGGCCCGTATCGATACTGGGACTCACTGACATGACGGGCCTGGTACAAGAATCTAAATACCTCACGTAGGACTATTGTTTCACGGACGTCAGCACACAAGAGCTGCACGAAGCTTGGGGTGTAGATTGAGCTAAATATATCCAAGTCAAGGAGGTCAAAAATGGAACCGTATGAGACAAATATAGCCCCTCCCACTGGGTCGCTTTTCCAGCCGCCTAAAAATGAGCACCAGAAAAGCCTCAATGGCGTTTTGACACGCCAGCCTGTAGACGGTCAATCGTTGGTCTAAACACAAGAAAATTTAGAACCCCCTAGGGTTGGCAAGTTCAACCTGTCCTAATAAACTCACGGTTTCTGACTTCTTCACAGTTGCTGATTAGCATAAACAATATGAGAACTCACAAGTTTGATTACTAGAGACACCATTCAAGAAGATGAGTCTTATAAGATCCTTAGCCTTCAATCTCGTTCCAACAACGCAAGGCCCTCCTGCCATACCAGAAGACCAACGCAGTGCAGTATTGGCCTAACATCTAGCAGAAGATAAAATGTGTAGTACCCAGTCACTCAACCATTCACTTTTCTTGCTACCACCGGCTCTACTTCGCCGATGTCATCACCACTACTTCACTACCACATCCATTTCACCGTCACTATCATGCCTCCTACAGCAAGCTGACATTGTTGTCACCACCACTTTGTCACTACAACTACTATCACTGCTTCACTACCTCCGCCAGAGCCATGGCCACCACCATGATTAGCATTGCTACTTGTATCAACCTCATTCTTTTCATCAAGTTTAAACTAATCCTCATTGGAAGACTTTCTCATCAACTAAAGCACAGCACTTCACCCACCCATCATGTAATTGTTCACAACAATAACCAAAAGTGCGGCCTCAAAGGGGTTTAGCATAGTAGAGACAGGCCTCAGCAGGGGCCTCAGCTGTTAAAACAACAGTCGCACATCAAGCTCAGTGGTGCTCTCTGACAATCCTTAAAGCATGTAAAGGCCTTAAAAGTGGGGGTACCAGCCACGGGATGTTATCAACCTAGGCGGGCCACTAAGTCTCTCGATCCCTTTACAATAATTTGTGAACAAAAGGATAAATAAAAGTGGATGACCAAAATCTTAATTCCAAGAGAAACTTAGCAGTCCAATGGTAAGTGCATATCAATAAGATAAGCAAGAAGTTGTTTAGAGAAACTTCAAGTAATAGGAGTACATGACCCAAAGGCCGCTAGGTGAAAAAGAAGAGGGTAGACAGCAGCTAGCAGCTTGTTTTAGAACTTTCATTTACATATGAGAACATGCAAATTGATATTTGATCCATTTATGCAACTAACAGTTTAACTTTACCGGCCATGGGGTGCTTTCTGGTCGCTTAGGTCAGGTTCTGGCCAGTCTTTTGAAATCCAACAGCAAGATGAATTCAAAACATTAAATCTATATACAGGAAAAAGAAATCACAGAAAACGAAGGTGTGTAAGACATTTGATAAGGGACCAAAATCATGGCACCATAAACTTCAAAACTAAGGGGCCACAAAATCACATACACACACTCGATTTCGGTAAATTTTATTGCACTTATATAGATTTCAACTATCCAACCTCACCTGTGGAGATGGACTTTTGGAAAATAGCTGCCATCAGCTGTGTGAACGAGTTGGTTCTGGTTTGTTCACTCTTCTCCTTCACATAGTTGTGTGTGTGTGTGTATATAACAGAGAGAGAAACACACACACACACACACACATTAAGAATGGTTCAACCAGTTCTATTTTGAGAATGGTATTTTCACTCCCTCTTCTCTCTCACCTAGGGTTGCTGGACGTGAACCTTAGGGGCTGTTTGGCATAGAATAACTACATACTATTATATGAAGTTTAACCATAAAATAGACAGATTCATCGCTATTTTAGTAGTTATATTCATGTAACAGTACGCAACTATTCCCACTACCAAACAGCTCCCAAGCAACTTATGTCAAGAGAAAATGACAGTAACTTAATTTGAATGCTCAAATATCTTTATCACTTCTTAGTTATTACTAAAAAGGTTTTACAAAAACTGATCTTACAAAAATCTTAACCCTATCATCAAAATTTACATGAGAGTCATTGAGTATTATTACCCAGAGAATACATCAAAGAAAGTAAAACAGCTGGCTTAATATATGCTAAGTTCAATTGTGAGATCTACATAAACGAACATTTTCTTTTTTGAGATTTAAGTTGTCTGGGATATATTAACTCGTCTTTGTTACATATACATATATATATATAGATAGATACAAACAATTTCTTTTTGAGATTTACGTTGTGTGGGATATATTAACTCATCTTTGTTATATATATATATATATATATATAGAGAGAGAGAGAGAGAGGTGAGATCCTCTATCCATCTGGATCTCCGTCCAATCAAGGCCACCCAATGCAATAAGCCACTGGCAAAACCTACAACCAGTCTCCAATTTAACAATTAGTAGGCACAACTTAGAAAGAAGACAGTGCACTATATATATATATATATACATTCAACAAAACCAATGACCTCAACACACACAAAAAAAAAAACTCCTTTTTCCCCTCAAGATAACTTTATCACATGAAGTACCAATCTGTCGATACTTTTGCATTTTATCTGGCATTTAGGGGTACTTGCAATGCTGTGTAAAAAGCTTTGCACAGAGTGAGATTAGGCAGTCAACCTGCTGCCAGTGACTTTATCAAGCTGCCTCTGCATATTGACTCAACCATCTAAGCATCTCTTGGGAACTTGTTTATTACACTTCACTTTGTACATCACTTTTCGCACTTTGTACATCAACACTTCACTTTGTACATCATTTTAGCTGGCATTTAGGGGTATTTGCCATTGATCTGTGAAAATACTGGCCCTGCTATCATCATATGGTAGGAAAGTGCAACACATCCTCATGGTGTGGAAAATTGCTATAAGTTTCCATTTTTTGCCTCTTTTCCTCTAGATCAAAGTGCATGAGCTTGGATTTGGAATGATCAAAATTGCTTGTCCTTTATTACCATAAAGCCAAAACTCCCAAAAGAAAGATCTAAATTATTGATCATTTCATCCCTCCACGGCAAAGGGCTAGAAAAGTCAGCAGGTTAAATACTTTTGTGAAAGCACAAAAATGCTCATTTCATTTGTGTTACGGACATGCCACACTCTCCCCGTTCAAAGGTGCAAAGGTGGTATATATGAATCAAAATCAGCCAGTTATTGGGTGAAAATTTCTTTAAAAACCATAGCTAAAAATACCTGACCACGAGCAGTGATGGTTGATGATGGTTTATGATGCTTCTTATGATGCATTTTAAATATTTATCCATCCAGCAAAATCCAGCAGCTAATAGATTTCTTCCTATACGTGTATATACATATCAAAAGAGAGAGATTAGTAAGAGACCCATAGGCTACGTTTTGAATATGTGGTATTCCACTATAGAAGTAATCCAGAAAGTTCCACGGTGAAACAAAAGTGAAACTTGAATCCTGGGTGTTTTTGCTTGGTCCTGGTATTTTTGTTCTAGCAATAAAGTTCCAACTAAATAGGCGAAACAAAAGTACCATGTCATCGCACAAAATATGGCAGGTGGAACCTGATATTTTGTTCCACCTGATGACACCTAGTATTAAATACCTGACATTTTAATGTTGGACATTTTCATACCATGTATTCGAAGTTTCAAACGTGGTCATACAGAACCATCTTGGCCATTGATTTTTTCAAGATGGATGGTTGAGAGAAAATCAAGAAAAAAAAGTTGTTACTTAAATATTTTATTTATTTTTTCTCCTTAATTTTCTCAGTCATCCACTTTGGAAAGGGCAATTGCCAAAATGATTCTTTACAGGTCTCATACACCTACTAATTTCTCTCTCTCTCGCCCTCTATATATATATATATATATATATATATATATATATATATAGGATTTCTCCAGCCAGCTTTAGCCAAAGAGTGTCCAAATGAGAAAGTACAACCCAAGAAAAACAAAAAGGGTGGGAGCGTGCATCAGGTGGCTGCAAAGAGAGGGGATTCCCACTTTATGTGGGAATCCACCTCTCTCTCTCTCTCTCTCTCTCTCTCTATGTATATATGTATGTATGATCACTTGCTGCAATTGGATAATTGATTTGAAAAAGAGAGAGATTGGATCGTGTATCTTTATGTCCTAGTGTTCCCTTGAATATAATCATCCCATCCAAGTGATTAAAATAATATGATACATGTGATCTACATAGTTTGCTTAAAAAGACGACAAATTTCTTCTGAAAATCACAGCCTTTCAATGTATAAGAAGGAAAATACAACATCAAAAGATCAAAGGGCTATAAGGCATTAAAACTTGAGGGCTGCAAACCACTGCTAGTCAGCCAGTCACATGCACTAGTCACATGCCATCACTTCCAAAGTTTCTTTAAAAAATAAAAACTCAAACTAAGAACTCAGTTATATTCTCGTGAAATTATGTTTGAATGACATGTGAGTCCTTTGAAATATCTGATTAAACAGTTTACAATATTTTTCATACTGCAAGGATATATTATATATATATATATATATATATATATATATATATATATATATATATATAGAGAGAGAGAGAGAGAGAGTGATCAGACCTTAACACTTCACCATTGGATACACCCACAACTCTTTCTCTTTGTCACCTCATTTAGTGCTGAACAACTCTGAGCATTGAATAATAAGAGAGAGAGGAGGAGTGGTTGGAGTTGCTTGATTGGAGTTGTCTGGAACAAATAACATAAAGTATATTGGGAGCTACACAACTTCATATTCAAGGGAAAGAAATCATTAGTTGGAAGCATAGTCACAAAAAACGCGTTTTTTCTTTTTTGAAAAAAATGCAAAAAGTATGGGATAAATAAATTAGCTGTATAAAACTTAAAAACGCCATTTTTTTGAAAAAAATGTTAAAATGAAAAAAAATACGAAAAAACTTTTTTATCGCTTTTTTTTCCTTTTTTCAAGTTTTTTTTAATGTCAAACTGTTGTTTTCAATTTCTAATTTTCATTTGTTGCAAATCTACTTATTTTTTTTATGTTTGTCCTATTAGTTTCTCACTTATTTTATTTTTCCCTCATTTTTAATTTTTTTAACTTTTTAAAAATTTATCGTATTTTTCCTTTTTTTCAAGCTCGCCACATTACACCCAAGAAGAACTCGTTCTTTGAAACCGAAGAATAACAACATGATCCCTTCAAGTTGAACAGCTTGTTTAAGTTGAGGCCACCAATTTCTAGTAGCAAGTTGTTAACTATGTGACACGGATACGTGGGTTTAGCCCACGTACCCGCTCCGATACGACAACACGTGGATCCGGATACGGGACACGGGTGGGTACGAGCTGGATCGGGTCTAGGTCAGACCCGATCGGAACCAAAAAATAAACCCGACTTTATCTCGAACAGCATCGTTCTCTCCACTTCACCAGCGACAGTTTCTGCAGCAGAGCATCGACAACTATGGCTGGCAACGACGACGACGACGTCTGACGATCCATGGCGACGTCTGATGGTGTCCGGTGGCAGCCGGCAACAAGCAGGTAAGTGTTTTCTTTCTTTTTTTTTCTTTTCGATATTAGAACTTAGGTTTCCATGTTCTTGATTTGGGTTTTTTTTTTTTTTGGATTTGCCTATTTGGGGATGTTTTTGTTTGAAGATTGGACGGTTAATCCAATGTTGTATCTACGTATCGTACCATTTTGAAAATACGGTACAATACACCCCCATATCGGAAATAGGGGTGCATCGTTCCTGTATCACACGTATCGTGCGATACAGGGCCCATATCGTACGATAAGGGCTGATTTCGCAAAAACCCACCAGAGACCTACTTATTCGACTTCTTTTTGAAAAATACCCTCTGTTCTTCATTTCTCACACTCGAATACTACCATCAAGGAGGGCGATCGTCAATTTTCACTATCCAAAAGTTGATTTTCACCATGAAGTCGAAGATTAAGGGGGTCGATTTGTGTGTGGGTGGTTGAGTTTCGTTGGGAGGAAAGGGGTTTTCTTTATTTCTTCTTCGTAAGGTATGAAATCTCATGTTTTTACCATATATTCATAATTTTTTACCATACAATCGTAGATTGAAAGATTTTGAATGTTTTTCATTAAGTTTACCATATGATTTCGTTTTTTTTTTAAGATATGGATCCTACATGGCAATGGTGCGAAAGGGTGAAGGAGAATAACCGCGCTTGAAACTTAAATGTAGCTTTTATGGGGGTACATTTTCATGAGGGATTAATAGAATGAAACACCATTTGGCAGGGACCTCCAAAGATGCGTCTCCTTGTGTTGGAGGACCAAACAAACATTTGCCTCCATTTGTGCGTCAGCAATGTTTATATATGCTTCATGCTTTACGTCAAAAGAGGATAAAAGAAGAAATTGAAGAGGCAGATGTATGCTATAATGAGCCTTTGGAAGATGAAGAAGCTTATGAATGTGATGATGAAGATGATAGCAGTCCGAAAACAGATTTGGAGACCTCAAGAGGTAGAGATCGTAGAGGAAAATGGATCATGTATGAAGGAGGTCGATCTGGCATAACGGAAAGGAAGAGAAGAGGCACAGCAGATATTAGGGACAGGCGTGGTATGCAACCACCTAGTGGTAGAGTTCCTACTGGTAGGTCTAGTGTTGGTTCTATTAAGAGCTTTTTCCCTTCATATACTAGCCCAGGTAGTCAGCCGCAAATTCGTGTTGCTATGACATCTAAGGATATGCTACATCAAGCACAAAAAATGGTAGGAAAATGGTTTTATGATGCAAGTATTCCATTTAATGCAGCTAATTCTTTTCAATTCCAAGCCATGGCAGATGCAATTGCTTCTATAGGCCCCAGATTCAAAATGTCATCATATCATCAGTTGAGGAGTAAAATTCCTCAAGATACGGTGAAAGAAGTGTTTGAACATTGCGATCAATTGAAATTATCTTGGAAGGAAACAGGTTGCTCCATTATGTTAAATGGATGGGCTGATACAAGGTCAAGAACACTTGTAAATTTTCTTCTTTATTGCCCTAAAGGTACAATGTTCTTGAAATCTCTTGACTTGTCTGATGTTCATAAGACTGCAGAGATTTTGTTCAATGTTTTTTATAATGTCGTACAAGAAGTTGGACCTGCAAACATTATACAGTTTATTACAGATAATGCTGCAAATTATAGAGCTGCAGGAGATTTGTTATTTCAAAAGTATGGAACATTTTTTTGGGGTCTATGTGTCACTCATTGTGTTAATCTTATACTTCAAGATCTTAATGAGATGCATGATATGAAATCCGCCATTGACCAACGTCAAGAAGTAACAAAATTTATCTATAATCATGCATATGTATTGAGTTTGATGAGAAAGTTTACAAAAGGAGTTGAATTGATACGACCTGCACAAACTAGATTTGCCACAAATGTATTAACTGTGCAGAGTGTGGTGAAACAAAGAACTCCTTTGAGGCAAATGTTCGCTAGTGAAGAATGGTTGCATATCCACATACTCATAAAAGAAATGCTTCTTTAGTTGTGGATATCATATTTAATAACGAATTTTGAGAATAATGTGTGAAGCTATTGAAGGTCTAATAATGTGTGAAGCTATTGAAGGTCTGTGTTCCATTAGTGAAAGTCCTCAAGTTAGCTGACAGCGAGGATAGGCCTTCCATAGGGTACTTATATGAGGCCATGAATAAAGCAAAAGAGGCAATTCGAGACAACTTAAAAGGAAAGAAAAAGTTATATATGCCCATATGGAAGATGATAGATAAAGGGTGAACTGGACAACTTAGATTTTCTCCTACATTTAAGAAAGACAGAGAAGTCTGGCGTGGTTTGTTGGATTGTATTAACGTGTTAGTGGCAGATTTAGAGAACAAGATGCCGTCAGCAATGAGTTGGATCTATATGATACTTGTTATCGGGGCATGGGACAACTTGTCGCCGTTCGAGCTAGGACAACCATGCGTCCAGGTAAATACATAGAAATGTTTAATTTACTTTGCATTTGTTACATTTGATTCTTTTAGAACTTTCACATTGATTTGTTATAATGTTATATTTTTGTTTAGATTTGTGGTGGAATAGGTATGGGTTTGATTGTCCAAACCTAGCACGTTTTGCAATCAAACATTAAGATTTGTACAGTTGACTACTAGAAAGTTAGAAAAAGGAAGTTCAAATTTTTTCATGACCCTTTGGACTATGTATGTCGCAAGGTGCCCGAGCCTTTGAAGCCACCGATTCACATTTGCATTGCACATTTGCATGTTCACCAATTGATTTATTCTTGTTCCTCAAATCCTTATTCTCTATCCTCTCTGATTTGTAGACAACGTTTTCAGTAGTTCCCTGCACTAACTCCTTCCCTGTGCACTTGTTCTTACAAGATTGTACGAGTGAACTATTAATTTAATATTTTTTTTTCATTTTATCATTTTTAAGAATATAAAATTTGCCGTATCCAATTTTTTTCAAAATTGTTGTGTCTGTACCCGTATCGTCGTACCCGTTCCCATATCATACCCGCACTCATGTGACATAGGTTGTGAAGCTTATAAATAGATTTCTCCCTTAACCGCAGCCTAATCCCTTAACACAAGGGGACAATTTAGGCCCACCAAATTGCTCCAAGAAACTCCAGTCAATAGATAACTCATCGTTCCAATCAATTGCTTGATTTCTATCACATCACCAGGTCAGACTCCTGCCAGGATCCGCAAACTAACAGCGCATTTATCATGGGCAGCTATGGCTGCTTCATGTCCTTTTAGGAGATTGAAGCATTGAATATAGCTCATCAAGCTCCTGACCAACACCCTGCTGCAAGTTTACTTGGGCCACAGAACCACCAAATTCCTTAAGCCGCCAAAATCAAACATTGATTCCATCTATATTTTACCTTTGAACTAAGAATCTCTTCACATCATCCATGCAATATGATGAAAAACCAATCTTTGTCAAATCTAAGATGAATCAGAAATAGGTGGAACCAAGGTGCACCAAAGAGGTTGGTTGGACATGTAAAAGAAATTATTCCGAGTGCCAAATTCAAGTGAACTGACATTGAATATCATGACGACCAGAAAGAAGGAAAGCCTAGGAAGCAGGAAGCTTAATGATTTCTCACAGGAACAGGGATTCCTACTTAGTTCTAGTAAATATAACATTTATCATGATAATATTATAAATAAAAAGTGAAATTTGAAACTAAAGTACCTACAACCACTCGTATGAAACTGTTTTTCTGCATGTATATGTAATTATGTACATATATGAGTGCAATCATGTCTGTGTAGGTAACGTACTATTTTCAGTGTTCGAGTCTCAAAAATGTCGTGTTCTTATGAAGAAAACCGATCAGAATCCAATCCTAGAAAAATGGAAAAACTAAAGCACCTATATGGCCTCAAAGATTAAAACATCTATTATGATATTATCTCAAGAAAAAAGCAAATCATCATCAAGGTATAGTTAAGTATAAATATGTATGTAATTGTGTCCAAATGAGTCCAAGCATCTATATCTGTATGTGAAACATATTGACTCGGAAAATCCAGAATGCCGTGAGATCAAACATGAGCCAGTGATGCTTTACCAGATTTCAGATCAAATGCTGAAAAGAAAAAATACTTTGCCTAGTTTATATACATTTTGTAGTCAATGACCATTCATAGCTCATACTCTTTAAACCTGAATTGTCAAAATAGAAAAATCCGGCTCAATTCAGTCAAAAGCCCAAAAAAGACTAGTCAGGATTCAGGAGTAGTTGAGGTCGGTCCCCTTGAGTTGGTTCAAGTTGATCGACTCAAATGAAAAATATTTTTGTCATTTTTCACATTAATATCACAATAATTTCGAAAATGTCACAATATTTGTGGCTATAGCTAAAATATGCGACATAAGATATGTATAGAAATAAGTTGCATTGGCTGGGGTGAACCAGGCCTTGGACTTGGCATACAATCAATGCAAGTGACCGGGGTGTGGTTGACCTTTTGAAACACCCATAAGAGAGAGAGAGAGAGAGAGAGAGACATACAGATATAGAAACACATAATAAAAAGATATACAGAATAAAAAGAAATGTAGAATATAGGCATACAGAATATGTATATCTATATATAAACAAATATCATATCTAATAATTTAGAAGCTCCCATGTCAACGACTAGACATTGACTAGTGGACCATGTGGCCTGACGAATCACACAAATGGATCAGCCAATTTGGACACAGGCTCTAGTTGGCTTACTTGCATCTGGTTGAGTAGGCGACTAGTTGGACCAACTAGTTACTAGTTTGACAACCAAGTTAAAAACTTTCGTCTACTCTTGAATCTGCATAAAAATAACAAGAAATATTTGAACCTGCTACTTAAATGTCTTAACAACTGGCATTATAACTTCAGCAAGTAACAGAAAGGACCAAACAAAGGCATAACTCTATCAAGAAGTGTTTGAATAGACTACCTTATTATTTATCACTAGCAGAAAAGTCATGCACCTATACAAAATGCATGATGCAGTGCTACTAGATTCCATGAACAATTTGAATTGCACAACTTTGAGAATGCATTAAACTTCTACAGTTCAGAAAACAAACCATGAAAAATTCAGAATATCATCTGCATAGAGAGAGAGAGAGAGAGAGAGAGAGATCTTACTTGACATTTCTTACTTTTCTCTTATAAGATCCAACATTCGATCACAACAAACATGGTGTTTACAATCCTCAACTTCAATCTCTGTCTTTGGGCCTCTCCTAGATAAAAAATGACCAATATTGCTTGAAATAAGTTTCAGTTTTGAACTTAATGTAGAAGATAAGAACTGCAATCAATACTAAAGAATCCTTTTTCATGTTGTGAATAAGCAATACAAGCTTCTCCTCGATCGCATGCTATTCTTTTGACAAGAATGCAAAGACTTGGTGTGTGTGTGTGTGTGTGTGTGTAATACAGTCAGGGACATATTCCTTGCCATGAGAAAGTATGGAAATCCTTCCCATGCATCTAGCAAGTGGCATTGTAACCATATCACTTTATATAACATTGTAATATTTTCCTTCTTCACTCAAGCTTTTGTAGTTGTGCATTTTGAAAAGTTTGACATTTTTTACATTTCTGCAAAGAGAAGATGTTTTCCAAATATATTCTTCTTTTATTTATTTCTGACATTTTTGTATAGATAATTGCCAAAAGCTTCCAAATTCCCAATATCCATTGGAAGATTAATCATTATTGTGCCTCTTGAGATAAAAAAAAAAGGTATTTGGATTATATTCTTTTATCTACTAAAGGAACAGAAAATATAAGAGTGAATATTTCTAGGATCAACACAAATTGTAGATCCGCCAAATTTCAAACCAATGTTGTAAAAAGCATATCGTAAGTCGTCTCGGTCTGGCTTTAAGATACGTTGTATTGTAAAATATCGTAACGTATCGTAACCGTATCGTTTTTTTTAATAAATCAGAAAAAATAGGAAAAAATTCAAAAAATCATAAAAAATCAGTAAAAATCAAGAATAATATGTTATTCATAAAAAACACATAGATTTATAAGTCATAAGGTCCATAAGTCTATGAGATACCACATCAAAAAACAAGTTTTAGATGTTATGTATTACATCACAAGATGATAATGAAATTGTGAAAATGTTCAATGTCAATACATATAAAATGAAAGCACTCTCGACTCTTATTCATAATCTTCATCATATTCATTTTCATCCTCATCTCCATCTTCTTCTTCATTTTCATCTTCACGATTTAAAAAAAAAACTCTTTCCTTCCAGCGAGAATCAGCCACCCACGCACAAATCCATGGTTTAATCGATGATTTCATTTTGAAAATCGATGATTTAACGATGGAAATCGATAATTTCCCTCCACGGCGGCACAATCTCTAGGTTAAAAATGAAGAAGGGCCGGGTTTTTATAAAAAAAAACTCGAAATATGGGGTTCCAGCCCCCATTTTTTGAAATCAGCCCGTATCGTACGATACGGGGCGTGTATCGTATCGTATTTTGTAAAAAATATGTATCATATCGTATCGTACGTATCGGCCCCGTATCGTACGTATCGGCCCCGTATCGTACAACACTGTTTCAAACCAAGAACTTCTCAAACTTTCAACATATGCCTCTAGATTTTTCTAGATCAGAGCATTGTAATTCTACCTCATTAGTAGATCTGAATTTTTTGTTTAGAAATATCAAGTTTTTGTTTAAAAAGTACAAAAACTCAATGTTCTTCTAAGATCTAAAGAGCCAGCAGCATCAAAGGCAACAATGTATACATTCCCATTGATTCGACCTGTACCTGAAATAGTAGGATTACTAGAACTTGCTTCTTCCAAATGGCCTTCAATCGACCTATCACTTTGCAGCATATTTCTAGTTAGAGAATATCAAGGTCTAGGTTAGGGATATTACCACATAGAGGTTGCACATTTCTATGCCTAATGATGCATTATGAGTGGAAAGCATATACTTTATATATATATATATATATTCGTTTGGCGCAGCAAAAGTCGGATATCATCAATTTCAACCCGCATATTATAGTTTTGGTGAAACCAGAAACTGTGCCGGATTCCAGTGGCCGGCGTTGTCAGCTCCGGCGTCGAAATTGGTCGAGCATAGGCTCATTGGAAGCGCCTGCATGTCAAGAATCACCAGTCCAAATTACAGAATTTTTGGAGTTACGGTTGGAGAGTTAGGAATTATATATATATATATATATATATATATATATATATATATATCCTCACCTAATTAATGATCTTCTAAAATATAATCACCTGCAGCATCAAAGTTCAAAACTAGGCGTTGCATCAGTCTTGCTCACAGAAGATGGTATATGAGTGTTAGGTTTCCTCTTTGAAAGTTGTTTTCTGTGTGCTGCCATTATGGATACCTTCAAGTCCAAGAAGAATGAGAACAAGCACTTAGAAACAGAGTTTATCCATACAGTTGACAGTTTTATGCCAGAGGGTGTAACATGAATGAGAATCATGTCATCATACCAATCTTATCAACAAACCAATAACAAAGCTTTTCATGAGGATCAGCTTTCCAAATATTCACCAAAGTGTTTGGTCCAACGACTTTTTACCTGAGAAATTACACAATACACTATAATGTCATGTAGTGGCTACATTCTGAAATGGCAAAGGCATAACGGGCATCATCCTAAGTGAGCAAAATCACTGTCACCAGCTGACCTAAGCACATTCTTCATCTGCACAATTGGCAGAGGGACCATATCCTTTCCCTTTATAAGCAGAACTAGATTTTCCAATATCCCATAAATCTCTTCAACTAGAGAATGAGACTTGTCATTGGAGACAAATTATGCACTTTACCATCAATATCTTCCCAACTGCATCGTGAAACTTTCCTCCTGCACCTTTTCTCATTAATTTCCTAATTTCTGCAACCTCATTCCAATTAGACATTAGAGGATAGTTACATGCTTTCCTGGTTCCAACTCAAACAGTCTCTCTGCAGCCCACTTTCCCAAGTTAACTTCTTATGAATCTGCAAGCACCAAGAAATGTACCCAAAAGATTAGATTTTGAAGCTAAACGCATATTCACCAAAATCATATGTGCATCAACAAGTAGACCTGCCCTTCCCAAAACATCAACAAGACAAGCATAATGTTCCATGTCTGGAATAGGCCTGAATATGAGCTGAATTGAGTTAAATGTTAGCTTTGGCTCGACTCGTCAAACTCATTTAAAGCTCATTTAAATCAGCTCAATAAAGCTCTTTAACTGGTTAACATTGTGAAAAAACTCAGTTTTTGATTACTTCTTAGGGGAAATGGGGGAATTGGAATTTACACGAACGTTAAAGACTCGAGTCAAGTCGAGCTTAAACGAGTCGATCAGGGAACTCGAACTCGATTCCAACTAAATGAACGAGTTGAAACATCAGCTCGAGCTCGATTCATAAAGCAAAAGAGCCGACTCGAGCTTGGGCCGAGATTGAGTTGCTTGGCTCGTCGTTCAGGCCTAGTCTGGAACAATTATGGCAATCTCCTGCTATCAAGTTGAAGCAATATAATCCCCCATGAGCTAAACCCATATGGCTACAACCAGCAAGCACCCCAAGACATGCAACTTGTCGAGCCTTGAACGTCCTGCACGATTCTAGCTGGAAAGGAATAAATCATATTTTTCATGGCCATCATGGAAGGAATAATCAGTCATCAAGGAGGTCCAGGAAATAATATCTGCGCCAACAATAGGATGGAATATATGAACTGCATCTCTTCAACTACCACCTTTGGAATATGCAATGGGAAGCACATTTGCACTAGACAAATTTATACCTCTCCTGGATTTTACAGCTAAAGCATGAACTTGACCTGTTTATTATAATGAAGACAAGTTGGAGATTGAGCGAAGAATGCTAGCAACCATCAACTCATCCGGTCTGAATCCTCCATGATGCATTTTCCTAAAATTTTTTTATGCTCCCCACTACAACCATAACCGACAATCATGGTATTCTAGCAAATAACATTTCAAACAGTCATTCTATCAAAAGCTTTACGAGCATCAGATATATTCATGTTCTTTGAATACATATCAATAAGGGAATTTACTACAAGCACATATAAATCCAGAGATAACCTAAGAGTACAAGCGTGCACTTGCTTCCAAAACGTTCTCAGGTTAATGTGCTACAATTATTCAGAAGACTTGTAAAGGTGAAACAGTCTCCATACTCTCCATCCGTTGGAATCAAACCAAAAGTAACAAGAGCCTCTCTTGACAGGTGATTTTGTACAAAACCGGATATCATCCTGTTCCACAAAAACAAATCCTTCGTCCTTCATCAAAAACCTGGCGCACCTCATTACTTTCATCCATTGGCATCAAACAAATGTTCCAAAAACCTCTCTTGCCAGGCCATTTTGTACATAAGTGGATATCATCCCGTTCCACAGAAGCCAATCCTTCATCCTAAATTTCATCAAAAACCTGGCGCGCCTCGTTACTCTCCATCAATTGGCATCAAACCAAAAGTTCCAAAAGCCTCTCTTGCCAGACCATTTTGTACATAACCGGATATCATCCCCTTCCACAAAAAACAAATTGTTAGTGTTAATTTCATCAAAAACCTGGCGCGCCTGGTGCATAAACGTGCAGGCGTTATACATTTCGATAATAGCATTACCCGCAAAAGCATCAAATCTAAAGTTACTCCTGATCACATAACAATGAACTAGTCTCCCCATCTCAATGCCCCCGAGTTTTGTGCGTACACCGATGACACTAATAAGAGTTGCACGATCAGAACTGGTCACGCCATCTATCATCACATCGTGGAGAAAGGACAATGCCCATCTTTCACACCTTTCCACAATAAACACCACAATGGTTATCTTTATCAATACGGAGAGCTATACTGCCCCCATACCCACCGAACCCCGTTACCGAAACGTTCCATGACACGACGGTTCTCATAGGCATTTCGACAAATATTTGGTACGCGTGTCAAAACAACAGCATTTCACATACAAACAGATAATTGGTTTTGTAAGTTACTACGTAGGTATGATACGTATTTAACGGTACGACAATGTAGTTGCTTTCCTCCAGGAAGGAAGCCCATGCTGGCGCAAAACTTCAGGGCATCAGAGAGAGAGAGAGATAGCAACACATCCTAATGATGGGTTGCCCCTGACCTGTGAAGAAAGGCACCTCAAGTGGTCCTGAGAGAAATGGACGAAAGAATGCCGTTTCCAGATGTGGGGGGTGGAGTTCCCCTTCGTATCATGCGTAACAGAAGTTGGGAATGGCCAAGCATGGTGAAATCCTGTACTTGTAGCGACCAACCGAAGAGACGGCATGGGAATGAACGGATTTGGGGAGCATAGGCTGGATTCCCCGCCCTGGAGAAGACTCAATGGAGGTCACGCAAAACGCCGCCTTCTCCCACACCACCATGGCGATGCTGCGCATGATGCAATATGCAGCCATACAGGAGAATAACGGATTGGATCATTAGGGCTTTGACCCGAAATTCGATACCGCTCGATAGGATGGGGATGGTTATCGGGTTAAATTCGATTCCGAGTTAAACTTTAACAAACAAAGCTGAGATGACACTTTCAAAAACCAAAGTTTGATGAAAACTTGATTTTAACAATCGAAATTGTGTATTCAAGTAACAAGACAACCTACGGACTACACCTTAAAATACACCAATTGTTGCTTCTTTTAGCTACCAGCCGCTTACAACAGATATATTTACAAATCGAATAAGGTGTTCAATGAATTTGTTTATTGGACATGCTCTTTTGGAAGAAAGCCGTGAAACGGGAAATGGACAACAAAGAAAAATAAAGGAAGAACAAGAAATCATAGTTGGCAAACCTATGACTCGGACTCAAAGCAAGTTGACTCATTGATTCAGTGGGTTGACTCATTGATTCGGTCGAGTATTTAAATAACCATAATGTATTCAGGGGCAAGTCAGGGCCGAGTCGAGTCGAGTCAATATAAGTCGAGTTAACTGAGGGGCAAGTCTGGCCAAACCTTTACTCTTGGCTAAATTTGTTGGTGATCCGAGCTGACTCAGGAGATTTTCCGAGTCAGCCCGACAAGTTTGCCAACGATGCAAGAAATAGGGAAGGAGGAAAAGTAAGTGAAACAAGAATATGATAACGTGGACAATGTTGGTCTTACAATTTTTGGTACTAGTGCAAAATCACTCTCCATATGCTACTATATCACTGCCAGCCTCTTATAGCTGGAATAAGAAAGACAAGAAGAGGAGGATAAAAAACATTGGAAGAGAAGAGGATACAGACTTGTTGTGGCTCTTTTATTTTTATTTCTCTCTATGTATTTTCATTTTTCTCTTTCTCTTTTTTAATTTTTCTCTAACTATTCTTGTTCTCTCATCGCCTAACTATTCTTTTCATTTATCTATCTAATTCTCTATTTTGATGGCTTGATTGTACGTGGATGTGTATTACGATGTAAGGATTTAGGATGAGTTGTTTTTCTATCTTTATCATTTTGAGGTTAGGACATGTCCAACCAGAGAAACAACCAAGCACGCTTGATGTACATGTTAATTTGCATTGAGCATATCATTTTTTATTTTTCAAATCGCAAATTCATCTTTTATATTTTTCTTAATCATTCTTCTAGTATTTCATTGGTCCATCTATATTTTCAATACACCATTAAAAGACTCACTAGATGAAATCTTACCTCTATCAATTGCCATCAAATTTTTCCTTTCCATTGCTCTATAGATGTATGTTTTGCATACACAATCACTTATGCGACTCATGGATGCTCACAAGCATATTTCTAAGAAGCTTAAGTAAGACAAGATCAAGCCCTAATGAGGTGATAAACGAATTAAGGTAAAATATTGAAACTTACTTAGGATTCAAGGAAAACATCATTACAAATTATGAAACCTTCACTTTTTCCAACATATTATTTTGATATTTACAATATTGCAAAATCTCTCTTTTTGGCCCTATGATGAACAAGAACTATTGTCATCATCCATCTATTTGCTCTTAATTATATTTCCTCAAATAAGTTGAAAACTTCTATTTTAAAAACGATCTTCAAATATAAGTTATCTTTTAGTTGAGTTCTAGTGACAATATTTGAAGAACTCAAATGATCTTACAAATGTCTCTTTTAAACACTTTGTTTTTTATACGATTTGGCTATTCCAACAATTCAATCTCAAGTGTCTAACGTTACTAATTATTACAGGTTTGTTATCCTTTAAAACTGTAGTTCTAAACCTGATGACAATTTTTTTTTTAAACCAAAGCATATTTTAATTATTTCAAAATTTGTCTCAATATTTAAAAAAAGATATTTAGACTTGAGTACACATGCATATAGGATTTAGGATGACATTTCAAATATCGAAATATGCAAAGCAAAATGTTTGTTCTTGGTCAGATTACCCCCAGTAAACATGTTGAGCAGCCAGACTTTGTACCAACGGGGAGTTTATTTCTCTTTCATTTCAAAATAAAATCTTATTTTTCTGAAGCACTCCAAAGACCAAAATAAAGTTTGAGGATGAAAACACTATCCTAAATTTCAAGGTATTTGACAATAATTAGCTTTGATACACTTCATTTTACTAGATAACAAAAAACCTAAACCTTAGGTTAGGGATCTGACCTAAACCCTAGAACTTGAATCCAAATTTAAGGTCCATAAGAAACTCTAGATCTCAACCTAGATTCAAACCCCAAGCTAAAAATATAAACCTATGGTTAGTTCTAAAACTTGGATCCAAATCTAGGGCATCAAATTCTAAACCTAGAATCAAAATTAGGTTTGGTTCCCATGCCCTATATCTAAATTTAAAGTCAATTTGAATGCCTAACCCAAGTACGGGACAAAAAAGAGATTCTAAACACACATCTAAGTTCTAGTTCTAAAACTAAAATCCCAATGTGGATTCTAGATCTAAAGCTAGGTCCTAACATTGATACAAGAACCAAAATTGCATCTCTGGACTCAAAATTTGATTCACATTTCAACACCAGATCCAAATCTAGATCCAAATCCAAAACTAGATCCAAATGGAAGTTTTAGACCCATATCGAAGTTCTAAATCCATAAATAGGTCATAGTGTAGAACCTAGATCTAAATCTAAGCCAAAAAAACCCTAAATTCAAATCTAGATGATGGATGCAAATCCAATCCAAAACTAAAATGTAAAGCTAAATTTCAGACTCTGGATCTAGATTTCCATCCAAGTTTGGATTTCAGACTTAAGCTAGACTTAAAATTTGGATCTAAGTCCAATTATGGAATCCAATTTTATATTGGATTTTAAATATGTTCACATGCCAATTTTTATGTCTTGCACGCAATTGATGGGAAAAAAATAGTTAACTCACCTTGGTCCATAAAAAAGAGATGGAACCCATCTTGTTGGTATGTGGATCAGTCATTCTTGATGCCTTTATATGGGGTAGCCAATCTAAGGTCAAAACCCTAGTATTGAATGCCTAATCCCACATATTATTCTTTAAACCTAGATAACAGTGCGTAACATAAAATACATATGCTCCTAGATTTGAAATCATGAATTAGTTTTGAAACATCTATGCGACCCTTAGGGATTTAGAAATATAGAACATATCGTTTGAAGAACCCTTTCCATCATTTTGACATGTTGTAAATCATATAATTACATTATATATGTAATGTAAGTTTGAAATTGGAATTGAAAATCTAATTTGGAATATGAAACATTGAATTTGAAATGGTCATTGGAGTCCATATAGATTGGATTTTGAAAATAGATTTTGACCCATGTGTTAGAGAACCCTGTGTGAATGCAAGATTTTGAGGATGAAGTTGAAGGGCAACTTTGAAATAACATTAGAAATGAAGTGTGGAAATTGAAGTTTGGAAACTAAATTTTGAAAACTAAGTGTAAAGATGGTTTCAAAGCCATGATGCTAGTTTGAATGTGTATCTAAAAGGACACCAAGGTTTTTCAACTTTCACCACCCAAAAATCTTTCAGACTACTATATGGATCATGTTGAACTTTTTTGGTCGCCAAAAGAATGGTGAGTATGTTGAATAGCATTCATTTTGGCTAACTTGTGTGGATTTGAAACGAGCAAGTGTGTGTGATGCATGACAAAATATTTTGCATATGCTTCCGTGAAAGGTAAACTATATGCAACGCAAGCTACATTAACTCAAATAGCATAATAAAGAAAAACTGAAAAGGGATGTGTATGTAATTTGAAATCGCTCTATAGCATAGAAAAGTTGTAGAGAAGTCTTCATACTTTACGCATGATTTCTGAATGAAGATCTAGAAGCTAAATGCATGCATGAACTATACCAAACAACAACTACAGGAACTAAAATAATGAAAGTCCATGAAAACCACATGTTAAACTGCTTATCACGCCTAAAATGCACTAACAAATAATGTTATGTAAGAACATATAGTAAATGAACATGTTATGTAGGTATGCTATGCATGCATTATTATGTTTGTTATAACCCATGTTATAATAGTACAAGACTTAAAAATACTGAGACTAAAAGAGGAGTGTTGGTTAAGAGTGAGACCAAATGGGATGACAGCCTGTGAGTCAAATGGAAAAGACTAAACCCAATGGTAAGAAGTGGAAGTTCCACCCAAAACATCGATATAAGAAATAAGAAAAATGACAGACTAAAAGACTTTCATTTTTAATGAAAATGTGACATAGTAAGTTATCAACACCATGACAATGCAAAACATGGTCCAATTGTCAAGAAACTTAATGTCACCCTTCCTTATACATCGCGACTTATTATTGAAGTGTTAGATTATGTGAAACTCGCATAAACGACCAATTTGAAGTTCAGCCACCTACTTAGAACATGCTTTTCATCTGAAATTATAAACTGTAAAGTGTAAATGTTTTAAGTTGCAAGTTTAAAAGTGTGAAAACCATATCAAACAAAATAGTTGGGAGTTTTCAAATATGTTTTAGTGTTATTTGCTTTTGAAAAACTAACAACATTCCTGTTTTGCAGCAACCTATAGGATGTAGGAAATTAGGGAATATGACATGAGCTCAATATGAAATTTAGACCTTGGACACTTTGGATAAAGGATAATCTACCAGAGGTGACAGATTGTGGAAAGACATTAGGTTGGGAGGTATGACATGACAAACATGGAGCGGAAAACTAGTTATAGCAGAAAAGAAGAATGTATCATAATTAGGTAAGAAAAACGACAGACTAAAAGACTTTCATTTTTATTGAAAATGTGACATAGCATGTTTATCAACGCCATAACAATGCAAAACATGGTCAATTGTCAAGAAACTTAATGTCATCCTTCCTTATACATCGCGACGTATTATTGAAGTGTTAGATTATGTGAAACTCACATAAATGACCAATTTGAAGTTCAACCACCTACTTAGAACATGCTTTTCATCTGAAACTATAAACTATAAAGTGTAAATGTTTTAAGTTGCAAGTTTAAAAGTATGAAAACCATACCAAATAGAATAGTTGAGAGTTTTCAATTATGTTTTAGTGTTATTTGCTTTTGAAAAATTAACAACAGTCCTGTTTTGCAGCAACCTATACCATGTGGGAAATTAGGGAATATGACATGAGCTCAATATGCCATTTGGACCTTGGACTCTTTGGATAAAGGATAGTCTACGAGAGGTGACAGATTGTGAAAAGACATACTAGGTTGGGAGGTATGACATGACAAACATGGAGCAGAAAACTAGTTATAGCGGAAAACAAGGATGTATCATAATTAGGTTTTAGAGAGTATTGATCTAGGGTCTTAGCTAACATGTTCTAACTGTGTTACATGGGTGCTGGTGTGGGAGAAGATGTCACAGTTTTCAAAAAATTTTAGGTGTGGGTGCAGTAAAAACGTATATTTATGTAAATTGTAGAAAACTAATTTCTGAAAATCGAATGTGATAGACCAAAACAACTCCAAATCCCATGAAAATTGGCAACAAACTAGACACGTAGGAGAAACTTCTACTTTGTACGGATTTGAAAAAAAGCTATGGTTTGGTTGAACTAGGTTTCTAAATGTCAAAAAATCTGTAATTTTTCAAATATACTTTTTAGTTCAAACTAAAGATCTTATGGTCCCAAAATTTAGAAAAAGAAAACAACTTCGACTACATGGGGAACCTATGTTTTATCAAAACAAACATGCATAAACTATAATTAACACATGGGGACAATATAACATACAAAACCCATCCTAACACCTTTATAACATAGTGATAACGTGCCTAATATGCATATAACAACCTAAATAGCTAATATACAATACATAATGCAACTTGTAATGCACTAGAATCATTAAATATACCAAATCAAACATGTCCTAAGCTTAAACTAAAATGAATAAAATGGAATGCATGCAACACGTAAATCAAAAGATGACACATTTATGGCAAGCATAATCACCTAATATTCAAAATCAACAACTGAAATGAGAATCTAAACTTGCCAATGATTATAATTAATTTTAATTATTAGGATATACTCACACCATTGCCAATGGGAAAATCTATAAGCAAGCAAAATAAACTCTTTATGCACAACACTCTACACTTGAAATTTAACACTATTGAGAAACCTAAATATGAAACCACCTTTCTAAAACAACTTATATCCTTATGCACAAGACTCTATTTACATGAAGCACGCTAATGATTTAGTGATCATGACTTCAAATCTAAACTAATCAAGCAAATAACATGCCATCAGTAGAAACGAAAGAAAAGGATGCCAGCCAAGGGAAAGCCACATCCATATAAGGGCCTTAATTTCTTTTAACGACCTTTTACCCAATGATCATGACTCCACTTATGAAGAGAAAGAAATATAGCGAACATGAACATGACTTTAGACACTTACAAAATGCAGGACACCAGATACCAGACTCAAAATTTTTGTGCTAGACACTCACCTTAATTATCAAAAGTATGCTATGCTTTTATCATCATTTAGATTTCTGCTAAAATATTGATTGCAGTAAAGCATTCTTTGTAATTCAACTAGAAAATTTGGTCAAAAGACATTGGAAACATGTAAAATAGGACTTGTTGGAAAGCTAATACAAACAGAAACAATTACCATTTGTAAGATAGTAAGATTCTTCTTGGTTTGTGGGCTATACAACAAAAAATAGAGGATAGATTTTTGCAATCTGTAATACTACCTACAAAAAACAATTTGCTGTATTTTGTCAATAGACATAACAGAAATTTTATCTTTCTTGCATGGCGTGTGCATGCTCTATGTGCATGTGAGGGTATGCAACTGAAATTTACGATTCTGAACCTAGGAAACAAACATAAAACAAAACCAAATATGCTAAATATGTCCACTATGCATGTTAATGAATATGCGAAAGAAGCATGAAACTAGATCTATTTGTTGGGCTTTCGGTGAAGAAATTTTTCAGTAGGTTTAGCAGAATGAGATCTATAAAATAGCATCTTGTGGGCTTTGGCTTCTAAATTTGGTAGGGTCGGGTGTTACCTTTGCAAACGTAGCCAGACTTGGACAGAGTCGAAAATAAACTTCCACAGTGGTTAAGGAGCCAGTTTTCCTAATACAATGGGGTGGGGCCCTCAAGCTAGAGTCACAGACCCAACAGGATGTAAAACCGTTCAAAAATAGTGATAAGACAATTGATGTATGGATAAAATGGTTATTTTGCAATGTAAAAAAATTGTGCTGTTCACAAAATCCAAAACTGAATCTAAATTATGGATCCAAATCCATCGTCCAATTTCTTATTCAAAAGTTGAAGATTCAAAACTGGATTCATGGTCCAGGATCAACATCTAAATCAGGGCCATGATTTGACTCGTGAACCAAGACACCAATCCAAACCGGATCATGAATCGATCATTATGTGAAATTCATTTGAAAGCAAAGGCGAAGATTCAAAATTAAAAAGGGAATTTAAAATATTATAGTAAAATGAGGAGAAAAATAAGAAGAATAAAAAGAGGAAGCAAATATAAAAACATATGGGAATATAAGTAAGGAGACGAGCCATGCATTGGCCAATGCATGGCCGGCTCATTGGCCACCCGACCAGATCTGGTCAGGCCCCTTGGGCTGAAACAAACGACCAGCTTAAAAGCTGGAGTATTGTCACCTTTGACCCATGCCAAAAAAAAAAAAAAACCCTCTCTAGACATTTTAATCACAAAATTCTAAAATTGAAGGTCTAAAATTCAAGAGAACGCATTTCAGCTGAATTAGGGATGGGATCCAAACATGAAACCCCAATCTTATAATTCAAATTGAATCTTCAAGGAAGAAACTTTGCAAACCAAAAGAATATATATATATATATATATATATATATATATATATAACCAACCGGCCCATATATGGCCCGCGGTCTGCTCAAGCCGCCCATCATGGACTGACCAAGCTGGGCCATTGGCCCGAGCTGGTTGAATCAACTCGCCCCAAATGGGGTAGCATGGCCTGACCTAGTTGCTAGCCGCCTAATCCCAAACCATTGGCTCGGTTGGTCATGACAAAACTGGCCATAGGCCTAAATTATGAGGAAGTTCTAATGATTCATCATGATTTCAAAGAGACTCATATATAAATTGATCAATGGACATGTGCAAAATTGTGTGATCCATGATCATTTTTTATTAAAAAAAAAGTATTTTAATCATGGCAAGATTTTTAAGATAAATGGCTCAGCAATAATAATATCCATTATAAAACTTTCGGTCGATTAGAGAGGAAAATTTGTCAATTCTTCTATTTCATGATAAACATTGTCTTAATTTACTATTGGTCATAAACAACCTTAATCCAAAAATATTTTCTCCACCAGAAAAAGAAATTCTTGCATGAAGTGCTATTTGACACACCCTCTTGCGACAGATCTCTCACCACTATTGGTAAGAAAATTCTATATATCCCCCTTGAACCTCTAGATAGATAATCTGTAGCACATTTTAGGTATTCTAATTCTATTAAATTTCTAGCTTCCACACCATCATCTAGCCAACCAACCTTCTTTTCTTAAAGATCTTGGAGAAGGCAAGCTCCAACCCAGCTCTTGGAGATCACTCTTCGAGTCTGATCACTATGATCCATCCATCCAAGCAAGCAAGAGCCGGCCAGCTTTCTCTTCCATGAACAAGAAGTTTGGGTGAGATCCTTGCCTAAGGGATCATCACGTCCAGCATTGGGAGGTTACGAACCAGCCCTTTGGAGGTCATTATTAAAGATTGTCTCTTGAAGAAATGCTGCTGTCCCAATCTTGGAGCAGTTTCCCCTTCATTCCTTGGCTGAAACATCATCTACGAGTAAAGTTAAGAAGAAGGAAAATAAATTACCTGAAACTGGCACACAAAGTCTGGTTGGGTCTAGTTTGAGAGCTAATGCAGCCCAAACCAAGACTTAGATCAAGATTCTCTTAAAAAAACTTGTTTTGAACTTGACCCCTTTTTTGAGTACCTAGTTGGAATTTTACCAACTTTTTGGGCTTCTCAAGGAATAGATCAAAGTACGTGTTGATAAGGGGGTATGAGGCCATATTTATAGGAGATAGAAGGGGCAAATTCCCTTCAGATTTTCGATCTAGCACTAAATTTTTAGCATTCTCTCCCCTCTTCAACACTCCGAACCATAGGTTAAAAGTTGGATTGACATTGAGTGTGGAAAATGAACTAAGCAATAATATGAAGAAGAGAAAACACACTTCTAAAGCTTATTTTAAAACTTGAATAAATCAGAAAAATGTTTGTCCCAACCACATATAGTTATCGATTTCGATTCTATCTATGCAAGGGCATTCAACTAAAAATTCCACATGTTTCAATGACATACATGCGAATGGACGTTAAGCATGGAGTGTGAAAATCATGATAAATTTTTGAGATATAATGTGCATTAAGCTCACATGTGGATCTTGAATCTAGATTTGATGCTAAGATCTATATCTAAGTCCAGATCCAAAGAAAATTCTAGAAGGTGGATCCAGATGTGGTATTAAAATTTGAATTATGATTCAATATCCAAGATCTAAAAAGAAAGTGTTGGAACTAGATCTATGAAGATAGATCAGATCTGAGACTTGGATATGAGATGCAAACATAGAAATAAGACTTGGATACATAATCTGAATAAAAAATATGAAAAATGAAAAAAATGAAAATAGCAAGAACCGAGACATGGATAGAGTAGCACTTGGTGGGTTCAAGCTGTATGACATGGGCAGGACCTAGGTCATGTTCAGTTACTGAAAAAAGACTTTGTACAAACTCAGGCTGAGCGCAGGCTCAGCCTAAGTGCAGCCTTCGAAAAATTCAATTGTATGAGGAGGAATTGGGATAGGTTGAGCATAGGCTTAGACCTACTAGATACGTGGAACATTTATGAAAAACTAACATAAGTTCATGTAGCTCATAAGTTAGATTTATGAAAAATACATGCATGGTGACAAATGACCAAAATACCAATGTGTATGATTGTGGGCTCAAATGTGTTTGAATAAAATGATGGGCTTCTACTAAGGATCTGGAATCAAAGAAAATCATTAACCAAGATCTATGTGACTTACACCCTATGTTTACGTAGAAAAATATGGCTAAAAAAGAAAATAACCTTTTGCCCCTAAATAGAATCTGATTAAAATCTTGTTGGAAGATTCCAAATGAATTCTCTTGATCTGAATGTACCAACTTGCGTTTAGGTTCCTAAATAGGTTCTGGTTAAAATCTTACTAAAAAAATCTTCCTAGATAGCTCCAAAAATTAAAAATAAATTTTTACCAAGCCGTATACAACACATTTACAAAGTGAAATCAAGGAACACTATAAATATCAGATTCTTATTGAAATTTTCATATATGCAGTTGAGGACACTTGGGAAAGCTACTTACCTATAAGGACATCTTGAAAGATCAAAGAAATTCACTATAAGGACATGTTGAAAGATCAAAGAAATTCACTTTAATTTTGTAGTATTGAGCTCGACAACAATTTACAGAACGTAGCAACTACTAGGAATGAGTGAATGAACTTAAACTAAACTAAAGGTGTATTAATTTACTCACGATAAACATAATCCCAACTCAATTTTGGCTCGCTCTATTAGGTTGAACTCAAATTCATCTCAAACCCCTAAAAAATAGTAGAGAGAAAGCACTCAGAACTAAATTGAATTCAAACTGAGATGAATGAACAAACTAAACTAATGAAAACTTGATTTATATGTGATAAACATGGCCCTAGCTCAGTTTTAGCTCAATATTCTAGGTTGAATTCAACTTCTGCTCAAACCTCTCGAAAATAGGAGAGAAAAGAGCTAGTAGAAATATATGCAAGTTAGTATATGATTAAAACTTGGGCTGAGTGGCTTAAAATCAGAAATGAAGCTTTTCTCCATTAAGGTAAACGTATTTTGACTTGGTTGAGCTAAACATCATCGTTTTAAGTTCTCTGAGCTGATCTAAGCTATAGGGAAGCTGCCTACAGACTAGAATGACTTTGATGAGCTAACTCTAGCGACTCTTGGGTTCGTGTAAAATGGAGAAATCACCTAATTGCTTAAATGTTAGGCAATTATTAGAAATGTTGGTGAAAATTCATATCTTTTGGGTGCAATGCCAGGATGTAGGGGCAAAAGAATAATTTTTATATTGGCCAACCTAGGTGATTTGGGTCTAGATGTTTAATGCTAGTGTAAAAAATGCTTGTTTGGCTCAAAAATGTCTCCTTGTCTATGAAATTTGATCATTTAAAATCTATTTGAAAATGTCATGGTTGAGGGTAAAATGGTCATTTGAACTTGTAAAAACTTTGAGTGTTCACAAATGCCCCTCTTTAATATTGAACTGGAAACTGTGCTTAGTACCAAAGAACGAACACCCATCTTGAGAATGACAATATTTTTGAAATGAAAATTTCAAAAATGAAATCCATTTTGAAATTAAAAAAAGTGCCCCAGTGTGAATAATGATGTGATGCTTGTGAAAATGCATGATTATGCTTGTGAAATATATGCAGTGGAGTACTTGTTTGCATTGTGCACCAGAGTGTGAAAATCTCACATAAAATGTAAGTGCTTGTGAAAATACTTGGAGTTCTCGTGCCATAGTGCGAGTGCTTGCATGCTTGTTTGTGAAATTGTGAAATGTTCTAAATTAAAATAGGAGATGTCACGAAGATACAAAATATTATATCATGTTAGACAACTTCAAAATCCAAAATCTAAGATTTGAAATTGTGGTTCAATATCCACGATTTAATATTTGAGATCCAAAATCCAAGACACAAAATCCATAATCTAGTTTCTGAAATTTGATATCCAAATCTGGAATCATAAATCCAAAATCCAAGATCTAAAATCCAAAATCCAGAATATAAGGTTCAAGTTGCAAAAGTCCAAATATCCATGATCTGAAGTTAATGATTCGAGACTCATATGCGAAATCTGATTTTAAAACCAAAGTTTAAAATCTGAAATCTAAAATCTAAGATGTGACATCCATATTCCAAGATCCAAAATCTAATTCTTGGTATCCAAAATCCAATACTGGACATCCAAATCTAGGTAGGTAGACTTGGGTTAATGTCATGGTTTATATCAAGATAAAGTTTATGATATGAATTCAATTCTTGGAATTGAAATTCAACATCCAAATGGGCTAGGGAGAAGCTGGTCAAAGTGACTAGGTTCAGTCTTACCTACACTAGGTTTGAACATACTTGGTATGGATTTGACTGTAAATGTGTTCGGTCTTAGTCAAATCATGTGATATAAGATAGATATCATTCATTTCATATGAAAGAGTGTTTAAAGATGTTTGACTAGACCTAGGCTATGGGTCTGGGTTGATAAGAAATAGGCTCTAAGACCATTCTATGCTAAGCCTTAGAGAGGTGTGCTAGGTTTGGACTCCATACATGCATGGTTTAGGGTTTTTAAAATCATTTAAAGAAGTTGATTTCCAAATATGTTTTGGAAAACTATGATTTTGAAATGGTTTTGCATGAGGACCAAACTAGATACAGGTTTTCACATACCTAGGCTAATGCACAGATGGTATGCCATTAGGTTGACTCAGTTTGATTTCAAACAAGAGATGCATGTGGGTGCAAGGTGACTTAGTGTAAATTAAAACATAAGTGCAACGGATGATTAAAACAAGCATGAAAGAAAATTGTATTATATATGCATGCTTTAAGCAAAACTAAGTAAACAAAAGCAAAGAATTTAAAAGAAATAGACAGGGAAGAGAGGGGCATACCTGACCCCTATGTCTACCCTAAAGACATTAAAATAGATATAATCTAGAAAATAAACATGCTAAATTTAACAAGAAATAGAATAGAACTAAACATGTTATATAGAAAAAGAAAGCTAAACACGCTACAAGGAAAAAGAAAATTGAACTAGACATGTTGAAGGCAAAACTAAACTAAACATGCATAAGAAAAAGAACTAAACTGGTAATAAAAGAATAAAGAAGAGGGAAAAAGAAATTACTCGAACAGTGCCCTGGCTGAGCCCACTTGCATGACCCCCACATTAAGTCTGGTTGGGTCTAGATTGAGTGCTAATACAGCCCAAACCAAAACTTAGACGAAGGATTCTCTTAAAAATTTAACTTGTTTTGAGCTAGATTAACACTTTTGGTATTCTCTCTCATCTTCAACACCCTAAACCATAGGTTAAAAGTATATTTTCAATAGTATTTTGTTTGTTGTGAACTCATCCGAACTTAGACTTTGATTCTGTAAAAAGCCTGTGTGCATGGAAAAGTGCTATTTGCTTCTTCATAAAGTATTTGGATTGACATTGAATGTGCAAAATGAACAAAACAAAAACAAACAAAGGTGAAAACACACTTTTAAACCTTATTCTATAACTTGATATAAATAAATAACATGTTTGTCCCATCCACATACAAATATCGTTTTTGATTCTGTCTATGCCAGGGCACTCAATTAAGAATTTTACACATTTCAAATGGTTATGTGTGAATGGACATTAAGCATGGAGTGAGAAAATCATGATACATTTTTGAGATATAATGTGCATTAAGCTTACATGTGGATCATGGATGTAGATTTGATACTAAGAGCCAAATCCAGGTCCAGATACAAAAGATTCTAGAAGATGGATCTAGATATGGTATTGAAATTTGGTTTATGATTCAATATCCAGGATGTAAAAGGAGAATGATGGATCTGATTTTCTAAAGATAGATCAGATTTGAGACTTGGACATTTTCCGATAGATCCATAGTCTGATTTTGGCTTTTATCCATCTTGTACTCATTCAATAATTTAATAACTTGGATATTAAACCTGGAAGGATCTTCATTCTCTATGCATTTAGCTTCTATATCCCTGTATAAATCATCCCAAAACTCATTAATGATAGTCTGACTAGAATATCTTACAATTCCATACCTCATATTCGACAACTTTAATATAGTATCTCTTAAATTTTGCCTTTTACGAGCTAAGGCATTGCCCTTACGATCGGTGATGATAATCATGATAGGATCCGTTTCGGGAACGTTGGATAAATTCAGAAAGAATATTGATGAGGAAAGAAAAAATAAATACCTCATGATTATCTACGAAATTTGATATCAAGGTCTTTTGTTGAGTACATGTTATAAACACATATGAAGGGACAGTCAAGGAGCGGGGGGCCCCATCTCCTTCAATCAATGAGTAAGTGAGTAAAAGTTATAAACAAAATGACAAATGGAGCGAGGGGCCCCATCTTTGGAGCGAGGGGCCCTATTAATGAGGATGATTGATAGTTAGTAATTACCATAATCCTAACTCTATCTCAAAACACTCCTTCAATCAATGAGTAAGTTAGTACAAGTTATAAACAAAATTACCAATGGAGCGAGGGGCCCCATCGACAATTTCCAGAATCCTAACTCTCTTTTGAGGCCTAATACTGAGCTTCCCCCCTCCTGAGCCGAGAGTTAGGATTCTGGAAATTGTCGATGGGGCCCCTCGCTCCATTGGTAATTTTGTTTATAACTTGTACTAACTTACTCATTGATTGAAGGAGTGTTTTGAGATAGAGTTAGGATTATGGTAATTACTAACTATCAATCATCCTCATTAATAGGGCCCCTCGCTCCAGAGATGGGGCCCCTCACTCCATTTGTCATTTTGTTTATAACTTTTACTCACTTACTCATTGATTGAAGGAGATGGGGCCCCCCGCTCCTTGACTGTCCCTTCATATGTGTTTATAACATGTACTCAACAAAAGACCTTGATATCAAATTTCGTAGATAATCATGAGGTATTTATTTTTTCTTTCCTCATCAATATTCTTTCTGAATTTATCCAACGTTCCCGAAACGGATCCTATCATGATTATCATCACCGATCGTAAGGGCAACACCTTAGCCCATAAAAGGCAAAATTTAAGAGATACTATATTAAAGTTGTCGAATATGAGGTATGGAATTGTAAGATATTCTAGTCAGACTATCATTAATGAGTTTTGGGATGATTTATACAGGGATATAGAAGCTAAATGCATAGAGAATGAAGATCCTTCCAGGTTTAATATCCAAGTTATTAAATTATTGAATGAGTACAAGATGGATAAAAGCCAAAATCAGACTATGGATCTATCGGAAAATGAATTATATGAGTTACAGAAGAGGATTGAAGATATAACTAGTAATTTCGATGAATATAGTATATTTAAGGAGACTCCAAACTTAATCAACCTATTAGTAGGAAAGGATCTTATAAGCGCTAAATATTATTTATATAAATACCTACCTCAAGATATTTATAATAGTAATATAGATCAGTTTGGTCAATATATGCTGGAGGCTATCATTATATATGTCCTAGGGGTGTTGTACAACTGTATTCAAGAGTCCTCGGTTGTGAGGGTATCTACATTGGTGGACCGGCTAGATAGCACAGTTCGAACACAGGCTAATATAATCAATAAGAAAAACATGGTTAGTAGTACAGCAACAAATAGTCGAGTTGATAGTAGTAAGGAAGGTGATATCAAGCATAAAAAAAAAAATGAAATAGGTCAAAGATTGTTCGAGTTCATGATTGATAGAAAGTTGATCCATATTGAAACCTTTGCAGATGATGATAAGAAAGCTGTAGTGAAAAAGAAAGGAAATGGTTATTTAAAATCCAATTTATTCGCAGTATGTAATTTTAACTTAAGTCTAATCCCGTTGAAACTCAATCTTCCAATGGTTTGCAAGCCATTAAATTGGGAACACATATCGGAAAAATCATTTCATTTTGACTTTGAGATAAGGAAGCCTTTTCTGTTATCGGATATGATAGGCGGTTACTTAAGCTGTCCTACCTTAGATATATATAATAGTTTTCGTCTGAATTCTTCCTTAAATAATAGTTTTCGTCTGAATTCTTCCTTAAATAATAGGTTTAGTCTGATATCATCCCGTAACCTTAGCAATTTTAATATTGAATTAGAAGATGATAGGTATAAGGAAATGTGCAACATATTGAATGGGCTTCAGAAACAAGGATTTCAGATAAATCATCAAATATTTGAGTTCATTAAGAACAATTGTGCTACTTTAGAAAAAAGAGGTCTTCTTATGCCTGGAATACTAGCACACGTGAATCTGAAAGAAGCCTACGATCTTCTGAGGAGAAAATATTACCAGAATGAGGATATAAAGACAGTTTGTAGTCTGAGTGTTCTCTTAAAGGAATTAGCTAATAGGGTGCAGACTGCTAGGTATCAAGATTTAATAATCAGGCTAGTGTCCGCATACGAGGATTATGTATTTTATCTGCCTGCCTTTATGGACTTCCGTGGTAGAATCTACCGCTCAGGTATTTTGCATTTTCATGAGCGTGATTTAGCTAGAAGTTTAATAGTATTTGCCAATAATCATCAAGAAGGAAGCAACCTGTCGGCTAAGGACACAGTAGCCTATTCAGCAGCCTTTAAGTATAAGAAATTCTATCTTTATGATGAAGCTCTTCAATGGTATAAGGAAAAACAGAGTTTGATCTATGCTTCTGATGATAGTTTAATAAGCTTCGCAAAGGGCGCTAGTGATCCATTTCAGTTCATAGCCAAGGTCCTGTGTGACGATAGAGTTCAAGAATCTAATAGCATACCAATAACTCAAGATGCTGTTGCCAGTGCTTATCAGATCATGAGTTATTTATTGCTTAACGAAGAAATGGCTAGGAGAACGAATCTGATTCCCCACCCTGATGGGAAAATACAAGATGTATACATGTACTTGCTATATGATTTTAAGGAATTTTTGCATCATCGAATAAATAATAAGTTACAGATGGAAATCATTGAATCTAAGTTAGATAGAAAGCTCATCAAAAGTCTATTCATGCCATTGATCTATGGGAAGACATTTATCAGCATGGAAAAGGATATTAGGCAAAAATATGGTGAATTGCTTAGTCGAAAGGATAGCTATAACCTCGCTATACTGAGCAATGAATTTTGGATCCATAAATATCCAGATATAGTCAATATTATGAAGTTGATTACCATCATTAGTTGGTTTTGTTCAGTAATGGATAAAGCGGTTGTCTACAGTATACCATATTTCACTACAAAACAGGATTATATGTCTTTCGTCAAAGAAAGGATAATGGTTTATGAAAGGACTAGCAAAAAGAGACGACAGGTTACTCTAAGTGTACCTACTATGAATAGGGATAAGCGAAAGACTCAATCCTCAGCATGCGCTAACTTTATTCATCAGAAGGATGCATACATTGCCATTCAAGTCGTAGAATCATTATTGAGAGAAGGAGCCCCTATATATACCGTACATGATAATTTTATAACTACTCCGCCTTACGTCAGAATTGTACCTGATATATATACCAAGGTCTTTATTAATATGGGTCCTCCACTTAAAATTATTAATGAATTTATTAGGATCAATCTGATTACATCATACATTCGAGATAGTCATAACTCATCACCCTTATACTATAACCATAATTATCCTATGCCATCTGATTATCTTATTGAGATATTGAATTCACTTTTACCTGATAATTCATCAACTAAAGATAAAATCAAATGGAAGAAAAAGGTATCAGAATTTGTTCAGTATTACAACAACTATGTAGATGCTGTATGCAGTAATCAAGTGATTGATTCAGAGGATCTTTCTCCTTTCCTTATTCAAGAGAAGTGGAATCAATTTAAGAAACTTCTAGAGAACAGAAGTCATAATTACAGCGTGCATTACTAATTATGTAGATAATTATGTGAGGAGAAGCTATGGAAATAGCAGATAGGTAGGACTACTTAAGTAACTTAGTGCAAGGAGTATATGAAATGAAATTCAAACTAAATGGATGAAAAAACGACTCATGACTACCGGTCCTATGGAATTGGAGTTCTTTTTTGATGTAATGGAGCTTAACTATAAACTGAATAATATTGAATATCCCAGGATTTCTAGTGTTGATATCAAATGTTTTAAAAATCGAATGATCAGTAACAATGATATTGAAAATGATATGCTATATGATCCTATAATGGAACCATTGATTCAATCGTCGTTGGCACACTTCCTTTACATGAAAAAGAAGAATATGGATATGGATGACGAAAATAGGGAACAAACCCCAGATATCAAGAAATTCCATCCTAATTACATACGTTTTCAATTTCTGGATAACTTAATAGCAAATAAAGCATCAATCACACTAGGATCCTTTAAGCATTATGAATTGACACCAGATACATCATATATGGACAGAGGGAGACTGATGCAAAAAGTTGATGCTTTGTTACAGAATCCAATTCTAAAAAGATTGGTTGATTCCTTTATCAATAAACTACAGGTCAATGGTGATCAGGTTGATAGAATCTTAGGATTCGTTCAAACTCAAAGGAAACCAACTAAAGGTATAGGCTTGCTATATTTTGTACTGATGGACTTGTATTTAGAGCATCTTGATCATTTCATTTATGATACTATAAATCAATCTGGATTAAACTGTTTTTGGGCTAGGTGCCTGAATACCGCAATCCTTGGATTTACTGATGAGAAAACTGTATTCAAATTGAATGAGATTTTGCAGTTACACATCGTACTTCCAGCATGGGGTTTGGTTGCTAAAGTACGTTCAGGCACCAGGGGTGGTACAGTTCTTAGACCTTGGCAAGGTAAACTCTATATTAATATGGAGGGGCATCTACAATGGGAAAGACCTGAAAGTATCATAGAGATGTAATGATCACTCAGGTCTATGAGAGTGTTTATGATTTGTCAGGTTCTCTTGTGTCTGAGAATATAGTATGGTGTTAAAATGGACCGGTCTGACGGATGAACCGGAGAGTAGGGAGGTATGGAAGGGCCCACTCAAGTTCTTATTCATTTGGTTTTGGTCTATAGGGTGAGCTATTTTCATTGTCCTTCTTAGCCTTAGCCTTCTTAGCCTGACCTTTGGTTTTGTAGAGAGTTGGTTGAATAGTAGTGGTCTTTTGACCTTCAATAGTGGACTTACTGACTGATTCTTCATTTTTCTTCAAGAGTTCATATTGTAAAATAGTATTAGCATCTGGACTTCCTATGTCTATTACATCTATAGGTCGTGTGTCTATCCAGACATGATTGGAATCATAGACATTCTGTCTTTTATGACTATGTGGTAGTCGTAGTTTGATGAGAATCTCTTTTTTTCCAATCAGGAGTTTGTTCCAGTTGATTCTAAAATTAGCTACAGTGGGGATCTGACCCGTTAGAGATAGATCTGCTAATTGCTTTTTAAACCATTCAGATGTGACTAAATCTTTAGCTGGACCTTTGTGTTTAATAATTTGTCTATCATCTTCTATGTCTAACATATAACTTTTAGGTGCTAAGAAGATTCCTCTCTTGACATGGTCTTCGAGTTTAAACTTACCCAATTCAATGGAAGAGATCAAATCGTCAGGAAGAGGACTTCCTAGAACTATTGAGTCAGTATCAGTATAGTAATAGTCAGGTCTGGAAATGTATGGGTACATATGAATACGAGCACATGCAGTGATAGCAGCAGCCAATTGAACAGCCGACATCTTAGGAGCTTTCCATTCATCGTCGTCAGCAAAGCTACTATTGCTACTGTAATTGACCATATAATAATGATCGGTCAGCTTCTCTGCAGATTTAAAATTATCCTTCCTCATCAATTCTTCATATTTCTTTTGATTGCAGATCTCTGTTACTGTACTTTCAGGATTCATACCAAATCTACCATATATGGAATTCATTAGAATCTTATAAATGTATGTCATAGCTTCATCACCAGCTTTCTTGGCTTCTAGTCTGCTTTCATAAAGGTTTGAGATGAAGCCTTCAAAAGGACTTGACTTCTTCTCAAACAAATAACCCCTCAGAGGAATGACATGGTAACCTAAATCGCGTGCAAACTTCAACTCTTCGCTATAAAAGACTCCAATGAATTTACCTGTAGGAAAGAGTAAAGTACCATATTTATCCTTATAGGGCAAGAATGGACGTGATATCTTAGTAGGACATACTACATAGGCCTCAATAAAGCCAAACAAGCTATCCAATCCAACGCGCTCCAAATTATTCTTCTAGACAGGTATACCACAAGGCATAGGATAGGATTTCATAATATGAGGATATAATGAGTTCACATCATAATAGTAAAGATTCTCACCATAGGGCTTATAGACATCAACATGACCCCCATAATAGCCACGCCTAATAAATGTGTCTTGGTTTCTTGTAGGTATATTAATATGAAAGGTCTCATCATCAAAATAATTCTTACGAAAGATTTTCAAGGCAAGCGATGATATTGTCATCACATCCTCGACATCAATACTGTATTTAGACCAATTAATCTCTTGAGCCTTCAACATCACACCACCTAAGATCAGGATATCTTGGCGAAGATATTTGATCAAATCCACACTATTCAACAGAAGATTAGACACAGACAAATCCGCATGTGGGATAGAACCTTTGGATCCTAATTCAGGGCATAATGTCTTTCCCAATGTTTCCAGAGAGCTAGGCAGTAATGTGCAAGAATCTCTGAAACGAAATAATAACTTATCGCCAAGATAAACTTTCAACTCATAAAGTTTATGATTCCTCAACAATGTTTTGATTTTATACTTATTACCACGATCAACATAATACCTCTTACTGAAAATGCCATCAAATCGGGCAAAATTATGGAAATATACTGTTCGAAGACGAAAACCACTATTTTTTTTCACATATTCTTCCAAAGTGAATAAAAACTCAAATAACATTTTTTCAGTCCTCTCTTCAAAGGTAGGATAAGCATTAATGTGGTTTTCACTGAAAAAGGTTTGAATAGAATAGGAAGGTAGGGATGTTAGATCATCACCTGGCTTAACCACTAAGAAACCTGCAGCATAAGGAACATGAACATAATTCAAGACTATAGTCTCTAGATCGGCTACAATGAAAGGACGACATTCTTTTTGATGACCTTTGATAGCGCTGATTTTAGAGGGAATACGAGTTTGTTTATACATCAGTGATAGGACTTCGGGTAGATTACCACTGACGATTTCAGAATCCATAACATTTCTGATTCTTCCAAGAAGATTTGATATCTTAGGAAAGTCTAATGATTGACTGGAATCCTTAGATTCATAATAGATACGAATAAAGACACCTTTAATCACAGCATCATGATATTTCTCACCATTTAACCTAACAAATTGTTCAATCATATCATATATCCTCTTTTTGTGAAGTCTATTACCTACAGGATCACACAATGGAATAGCATGACCTAAAGTCAAGGATATATCATAGGATGCTGGTAATTGCATAGTATATCCAATTGTAAATTTCACATACTCAGAATCAATATTGTAAGCGTACTGTTCGACCAACTGTATGAAGGCTAATGTTATAACTTCAAAATCATTAGTTCGAGGGTATGGCTCTACAAAACTCATAGAAGCATAGATAGATCCAGGATAAAGAAGTGTAAATCGAACATAATCTGTAATACTTTGCAAACTTTGCCAAGAACTATATAAAGCATAATTGGTGAAATCAGAATAAAACCTCTTCTTGGTGAAATCAGAATAAAACCTCTTCTTGGTGAAATCAGAATCAAACCTCTGATTGGTGAAATCAGAATCAAACCTCTTAGTCACATATGACCTTTCATAAAACATAATACTAGACGCACGATTAAATAACATCATACTCACGCTCTCCAATCAATGTGGCCTGGAACTGATCTAGCACCTCCTCCTCTTCCTATTCTTTATCGGTCCTCTTCCCCGTATTCTCGGCGGGTTCTGAACTTCATGGTACCGGGTCTCTACTACCCGGGTCTCTACTACTCTACTACTCTACTACTCTATTATTTAGTCTACTACTCTATTATTTAGTCTATTCCCCTAAAAGGGGGTATGATATACAGGGTGGGTCTCTACTACTCTACTACTCTACTACTCTATTATTTAGTCTACTACTCTATTATTTAGTCTATTCCCCTAAAAGGGGGTAGGGGTTTTGGGGTGGGTCTCTACTACTCTACTACTCTACTACTCTATTATTTATTCTACTACTCTATTATTTAGTCTATTCCCCTAAAAGGGGGTAGTGGTTTAGATCAAAGTATGTGTTGATAAGGGGGTATGAGGCCATATTTATAGGAGATAGAAGGGGCAAATTCCCTTCAGATTTTCGATCTAGCACTAAATTTTTAGCATTCTTTCCCCTCTTCAACACTCCGAACCATAGGTTAAAAGTTGGATTGACATTGAGTGTGGAAAATGAACTAAGCAATAATATGAAGAAGAGAAAACACACTTCTAAAGCTTATTTTAAAACTTGAATAAATCAGAAAAATGTTTGTCCCAACCACATATAGTTATCGATTTCGATTCTATCTATGCAAGGGCATTCAACTAAAAATTCCACATGTTTCAATGACATACATGCGAATGGACGTTAAGCATGGAGTGTGAAAATCATGATAAATTTTTGAGATATAATGTGCATTAAGCTCACATGTGGATCTTGAATCTAGATTTGATGCTAAGATCTATATCTAAGTCCAGATCCAAAGAAAATTCTAGAAGGTGGATCCAGATGTGGTATTAAAATTTGAATTATGATTCAATATCCAAGATCTAAAAAGAAAGTGTTGGAACTAGATCTATGAAGATAGATCAGATCTGAGACTTGGATATGAGATGCAAACATAGAAATAAGACTTGGATACATAATCTGAATAAAAAATATGAAAAATGAAAAAAATGAAAATAGCAAGAACCGAGACATGGATAGAGTAGCACTTGGTGGGTTCAAGCTGTATGACATGGGCAGGACCTAGGTCATGTTCAGTTACTGAAAAAAGACTTTGTACAAACTCAGGCTGAGCGCAGGCTCAGCCTAAGTGCAGCCTTCGAAAAATTCAATTGTATGAGGAGGAATTGGGATAGGTTGAGCATAGGCTTAGACCTACTAGATACGTGGAACATTTATGAAAAACTAACATAAGTTCATGTAGCTCATAAGTTAGATTTATGAAAAATACATGCATGGTGACAAATGACCAAAATACCAATGTGTATGATTGTGGGCTCAAATGTGTTTGAATAAAATGATGGGCTTCTACTAAGGATCTGGAATCAAAGAAAATCATTAACCAAGATCTATGTGACTTACACCCTATGTTTACGTAGAAAAATATGGCTAAAAAAGAAAATAACCTTTTGCCCCTAAATAGAATCTGATTAAAATCTTGTTGGAAGATTCCAAATGAATTCTCTTGATCTCAATGTACCAACTTGCGTTTAGGTTCCTAAATAGGTTCTGGTTAAAATCTTACTAAAAAAATCTTCCTAGATAGCTCCAAAAATTAAAAATAAATTTTTACCAAGCCGTATACAACACGTTTACAAAGTGAAATCAAGGAACACTATAAATATCAGATTCTTATTGAAATTTTCATATATGCAGTTGAGGACACTTGGGAAAGCTACTTACCTATAAGGACATCTTGAAAGATCAAAGAAATTCACTATAAGGACATGTTGAAAGATCAAAGAAATTCACTTTAATTTTGTAGTATTGAGCTCGACAACAATTTACAGAACGTAGCAACTACTAGGAATGAGTGAATGAACTTAAACTAAACTAAAGGTGTATTAATTTACTCACGATAAACATAATCCCAACTCAATTTTGGCTCGCTCTATTAGGTTGAACTCAAATTCATCTCAAACCCCTAAAAAATAGTAGAGAGAAAGCACTCAGAACTAAATTGAATTCAAACTGAGATGAATGAACAAACTAAACTAATGAAAACTTGATTTATATGTGATAAACATGGCCCTAGCTCAGTTTTAGCTCAATATTCTAGGTTGAATTCAACTTCTGCTCAAACCTCTCGAAAATAGGAGAGAAAAGAGCTAGTAGAAATATATGCAAGTTAGTATATGATTAAAACTTGGGCTGAGTGGCTTAAAATCAGAAATGAAGCTTTTCTCCATTAAGGTAAACGTATTTTGACTTGGTTGAGCTAAACATCATCGTTTTAAGTTCTCTGAGCTGATCTAAGCTATAGGGAAGCTGCCTACAGACTAGAATGACTTTGATGAGCTAACTCTAGCGACTCTTGGGTTCGTGTAAAATGGAGAAATCACCTAATTGCTTAAATGTTAGGCAATTATTAGAAATGTTGGTGAAAATTCATATCTTTTGGGTGCAATGCCTGGATGTAGGGGCAAAAGAATAATTTTTATATTGGCCAACCTAGGTGATTTGGGTCTAGATGTTTAATGCTAGTGTAAAAAATGCTTGTTTGGCTCAAAAATGTCTCCTTGTCTATGAAATTTGATCATTTAAAATCTATTTGAAAATGTCATGGTTGAGGGTAAAATGGCCATTTGAACTTGTAAAAACTTTGAGTGTTCACAAATGCCCCTCTTTAATATTGAACTGGAAACTGTGCTTAGTACCAAAGAACGAACACCCATCTTGAGAATGACAATATTTTTGAAATGAAAATTTCAAAAATGAAATCCATTTTGAAATTAAAAAAAGTGCCCCAGTGTGAATAATGATGTGATGCTTGTGAAAATGCATGATTATGCTTGTGAAATATATGCAGTGGAGTACTTGTTTGCATTGTGCACCAGAGTGTGAAAATCTCACATAAAATGTAAGTGCTTGTGAAAATACTTGGAGTTCTCGTGCCATAGTGCGAGTGCTTGCATGCTTGTTTGTGAAATTGTGAAATGTTCTAAATTAAAATAGGAGATGTCACGAAGATACAAAATATTATATCATGTTAGACAACTTCAAAATCCAAAATCTAAGATTTGAAATTGTGGTTCAATATCCACGATTTAATATTTGAGATCCAAAATCCAAGACACAAAATCCATAATCTAGTTTCTGAAATCTGATATCCAAATCTGGAATCATAAATCCAAAATCCAAGATCTAAAATCCAAAATCCAGAATATAAGGTTCAAGTTGCAAAAGTCCAAATATCCATGATCTGAAGTTTATGGTTCGAGACTCATATGCGAAATCTGATTTTAAAACCAAAGTTTAAAATCTGAAATCTAAAATCTAAGATGTGACATCCATATTCCAAGATCCAAAATCTAATTCTTGGTATCCAAAATCCAATACTGGACATCCAAATCTAGGTAGGTAGACTTGGGTTAATGTCATGGTTTATATCAAGATAAAGTTTATGATATGAATTCAATTCTTGGAATTGAAATTCAACATCCAAATGGGCTAGGGAGAAGCTGGTCAAAGTGACTAGGTTCAGTCTTACCTACACTAGGTTTGAACATACTTGGTATGGATTTGACTGTAAATGTGTTCGGTCTGAGTCAAATCATGTGATATAAGATAGATATCATTCATTTCATATGAAAGAGTGTTTAAAGATGTTTGACTAGACCTAGGCTATGGGTCTGGGTTGATAAGAAATAGGCTCTAAGACCATTCTATGCTAAGCCTTAGAGAGGTGTGCTAGGTTTGGACTCCATACATGCATGGCTTAGGGTTTTTAAAATCATTTAAAGAAGTTGATTTCCAAATATGTTTTGGAAAACTATGATTTTGAAATGGTTTTGCATGAGGACCAAACTAGATACAGGTTTTCACATACCTAGGCTAATGCACAGATGGTATGCCATTAGGTTGACTCAGTTTGATTTCAAACAAGAGATGCATGTGGGTGCAAGGTGACTTAGTGTAAATTAAAACATAAGTGCAACGGATGATTAAAACAAGCATGAAAGAAAATTGTATTATATATGCATTCTTTAAGCAAAACTAAGTAAACAAAAGCAAAGAATTTAAAAGAAATAGACAGGGAAGAGAGGGGCATACCTGACCCCTATGTCTACCCTAAAGACATTAAAATAGATATAATCTAGAAAATAAACATGCTAAATTTAACAAGAAATAGAATAGAACTAAACATGTTATATAGAAAAAGAAAGCTAAACACGCTACAAGGAAAAAGAAAATTGAACTAGACATGTTGAAGGCAAAACTAAACTAAACATGCATAAGAAAAAGAACTAAACTGGTAATAAAAAAATAAAGAAGAGGGAAAAGGAAATTACTCGAACAGTGCCCTGGCTGAGCCCACTCCCATGACCCCCACATTAAGTCTGGTTGGGTCTAGATTGAGTTCTAATACAGCCCAAACCAAAACTTAGACGAAGGATTCTCTTAAAAATTTAACTTGTTTTGAGCTAGATTAACACTTTTGGTATTCTCTCTCATCTTCAACACCCTAAACCATAGGTTAAAAGTATATTTTCAATCGTATTTTGTTTGTTGTGAACTCATCCAAACTTAGACTTTGATTCTGTAAAAAGCCTGTGTGCATGGAAAAGTGCTATTTGCTTCTTCATAAAGTATTTGGATTGACATTGAATGTGCAAAATGAACAAAACAAAAACAAACAAAGGTGAAAACACACTTTTAAACCTTATTCTATAACTTGATATAAATAAATAACATGTTTGTCCCATCCACATACAAATATCGTTTTTGATTCTGTCTATGCCAGGGCACTCAATTAAGAATTTCACACATTTCAAATGGTTATGTGTGAATGGACATTAAGCATGGAGTGAGAAAATCATGATACATTTTTGAGATATAATGTGCATTAAGCTTACATGTGGATCATGGATGTAGATTTGATACTAAGAGCCAAATCCAGGTCCAGATACAAAAAATTCTAGAAGATGGATCTAGATATGGTATTGAAATTTGGTTTATGATTCAATATCCAGGATGTAAAAGGAGAATGATGGATCTGATTTTCTAAAGATAGATCAGATTTGAGACTTGGATTTGAGATGCAGACATAGAAATAAGACTTGGATATATAGTCTGGATAAAATGTATGAAATGGAGATATGAAAATAGCAAGGGCCAGGACCAAACTCAAGCTGCGGTAGGTGGGTTCAAGATCTATGACATGGGCAGGACTTGGGTCAAGTTCTGTTACTGAAAAAAGACTAGGTTTAGGCCTAGGCTGGGTGAAAGCTCAGCTAAGGTGCTGTCTTTAGAAAATTCAGTTTTGATGAGGAATTGGGATAGGCTGAGCTTGGGCCCAGGCTTACTAGATCCATGAAATGTTTATGAAAAACTAACTTAAGTTCATGTAACCCTTAAGTTAGGTCTATGAAAAATATGTACATGATAGCAAATGACCTACCATTGTGTGTGATTGTGTGATGAAACAGGTTCAAATAAATACATGGGCTTGAACTAAGGATCTGGAATCAAAGAAAATCATAAACCAAGGTCTATGTGACCTATACCCAATGTTTATGCAAAAAATATGCTTAAAAAGGAAATGACCACATTGCCCCACTGTGTACATTCAATGTTTAGAATGAATTCTCTCAATTCGACTAAACCAACGTATTGCCAGGTTCCTAAATAGGCTATGGTTTAAATTCGTGCTGAAAAATTCCACCTGGATTGCAATGAAAATCATAAACAAATTTTTACGAAGCTGTATGTGGCACATTTGTAAAGATAAATCAAGGAAGGCCATAAAAATTAGATTTTTATTGGAATTTTCATAGGTGGAGCTGTGGGCATTTGGGAAAGCTATTTACCTGTAAAGATATTGAATGATCAGAGAAATTCACTTTAATTTTACAAAATTTGACAACAGTTTGTACTGTAGCGAGTACCAGAAATGAGCTCTATGGCCTTTATAATTGAATTGAACTCAAACAGGAAGTAATGAACTCAAATCAAAATAAGGGAGTATAGATTTACTCATGATAAATATAATCCTAACTCGATTTCAGCTCACTCTATCAGGTTGATCTCAAATTCAACTGAAACCGCTACAAACTAGATAGACAAAGCACTCGAAACAAAATTGAACTCAAAATAAGATCAATGAGTTCAAAATGAACTAATGAACACTTGATTTATACATGATAAACATGATCCTAGCTCAGTTTTAGCTCAATCTTTCAGGTTGAACTAAAATTCAGTTCAAACTCCTAAAACAGGAGACAGAAAGACAAGTAGAAATATGCAAGTTAGTATATGACTGAAACTTGGGTTGGGTGACTCAAAATCTGTGCAATAAAACTTTCTCTTCATTAAGGCAAACTTGTTTGACTTGGTTGAGCTAAACATCACAGTTTTAAGTTCCTAGAGTTGATATGAGTTACATGGGAGCTAGTTTTAACTGGAATGGCTTTGGTGAGCTAACTCTAGTGACTCCTATGTTTATATACAGAGAAATCACCTAATTGCTGAAATGGGCAATTTTCAGAAATTTTGGTGAAAATCCCTACTTTTTGTGTGCAATGGTCAAATAAAGGAGCAAAAGGGTCATTTTTAGTTTGACCAACCTAGGTGATCTACGTCTAGGTGTTCAATGCTGGTGTGAAAAGTGCTTTTTTGGCTCAAAATGGCCCCTTGTTCTTGAAATTTGGTCATTGAAAATCTATTCGGACATCTCATGGTGAAGGGTAAAATGGTCATTTGGACTTACAAAAAATTTGAGTGCTCACAATAATTCTAAGACAGAGGTCTAATCCACGTAAGTTCATATATAGTGGAGACTACATAGAGGTACAAATATTGCTAAGTGCCTCTGGATTGGGAAATATTTTAATGGAAGGAAAACTCTAGTGATGCTAACATTGGTATAAATCTATATTGGTAACTTGGATTATGGATATAAATAAAAATTTCTACTACAGCTATTATTTTTACTACTATAGTCACAAAATCTTATACTTGTGATTGTGGCGATTAGTATGCATATCCTTATAAGTCAGGAGTTCTTCTTGCCTGGAATCTATGCCTAGAAAGATGCTCATCGTCTTTTTCTTAATGATGCACCCCCATCGCTATTGTAGCAGCTAGTTCCATTCCCAATTTTGTTGACACCATGGCTGTAGTAGTCAAGGCAACGCTATAGCAGCCGTTGTCAACAATGCTACAACATTTATCACCAAAGCTTGCCTTCTGCTCCCTCCTCTCTCTCTCCAATGCTATAGGTATCAATTGTGGTGAAGAGTACATTTTGTCAAAGTGTAAGTGATTCCATTGCAAAGGAGCGAAGAGCTTATCCATCTCAAATTGTTGATTTTTTTTTTGTAGTTCATTTCTTGATTTACTTAACCTTTAACCAACTTAGCTATTAATTCATCAATGTTGATTGATAATAAATGAAAATATGAGAAAAGGATAAGTGAAGAAATCCTGATTGCATAGAGATAAAAAGAAATGGTGTGTTATCCATACCTGATCTTAATTGCTCCTTGTGTCATAATTTCTTATCCTTCTAGAAATCCTGATTTTACATTTAGAAAATTTTCAGTGCTTTGGAATTACAAAGTATGAATCCAATCTTTAAAACATACCCACCCACTACAGTGAGATCAGAGGTCACTTTGGATCATGTGGTTAAGAACATATTCAGTATCATCCAAGAGGCGTTGTGTTGTAAATAAATTGGTGCCACTAGACTTCTTATATGATTTTGTCCAACTCCCCTGCTTCTTATATTTTTCATGTATCATACTTTGAGATTTATAATGAGGTGAATTTAGCCACTTTAATATTTCATAATCAATTGTGGTCTCTTTGTGTTTCAATCTTAATGTGATTGTCTTATCTTTATATGTATATAAATAACACAAATAGCCATGCTTCCTTATTGTTATTTTTTCATATTCTACTATTAGCAACTTGATTTAACTGACAAGTTAAAAAAATATGTATTGGCTCCTTGTTTTCCTAGTTCATTCCTCTTGTAGTTAAAGTATCTTAGATCATTGCAAGACTGATAAAAATCAACAGTTTCATCTCGTGGTTTGATTTTCTTAAACATTTTAATTATTACTGTATCATAGCTTCCTGAAATTTGAGAAAATTCAGTCCTATCTAACTTCATATTTATATAAAATGGCTCCTTAATTCCCTTGATGTTGGAGTTTCTTTGATTCTTGTACTCAAATGACATTGTTCTTGACCTTATGATAAAAGTTCTTACCTTTTTTGTGATTGTTACTTATATTGTTGCTTACTTCTGGAATAAAAAAAGCTAGATAACCATTTATGCAGAAGTTGGGATCTGATTTTACTTGCATATGTTGCATGTCATTTTGGTTGGTTCAACATGATCTAAACCAAGTTGATGCACTATATACCTTGCAATATATTCTAACTTTTTATGCATGACCCGAGATATGTGAACCATCACAATTATAACTTCAATGACAGTCAGTAAAAGTTAGATGATGCATGGTGAACAATTTTCCTTGAAATGCTTAAAATCCTCCAACAATAGCTTTTCAAACATGTCTCTCGGGCCTATCTGCATAGTCAAATCCAAGTTCCAACAGACTGAAAAAAGTTATGCAATTTTGTAAATTTTCATGAAGAGAAATTGTACACTTTCTGTTGTGGGTAACATTTTCGTGGATATATGTGTTGTTTTTGTGTAGCATCTCTCTTGCATGTTATGGAAGTTTGTTCTCTCTCACTTTCTCTCTTTCTCTCTCTTCCTATGGACCTTGTTTCATATGCATAATTGACATCTAGACATTCTACTTTAGTTTCTTCCTATTTGATATCTCCCATTTTGGCAATTGTGGGTGGGGATATTTAAGGGCTAAAGGTTAATAGTCACAACGGTTATTGGCACAACAGACCAAGCAACATGGCATGGCAAAAGCCATGGCTGAAAATGGTTTCAGCCATGGTTTTTGGGTCTATTAGCAAAGGTAAAAGCCATAGATAATTACTTTTTCTTGTAATGATACACATGCATATAGTATGATATCGATATACGATAGTTGTAAGCTTGTCTACAAGTTGGGAATCGCTTATGTATCACAGCCCATGCATTAGACAACATGATATATTAATAATTGTAAAGGACAACTATTCACAAGCCATGAACAAAGAATACTCTATGAAGTTTTATAAATGTGCCTGCATTTACAAATTAATTCATTTGGAAGTATTGGAAACCCTAATTAAGTTATGACACAATGAATACTTGTATAACCCAAGTGAACCTAATATGTACACAACAAATTAAGACACCTATCCCAAGTGTAGAATTCAGCAGCATGGATATATGAGACCAACAATAGAATTGAATGGCTGAATTATTGATTGACAAGGTACTATGTTTGTGTTAATGTAAAAGATGCTTGACTGAGACAACATCTAACTAATATGATCACAAATTGATTGTCGTCAATCCCTATTCATGCTATGTGAATGAATAGTATTTTTAGACATGCCACTTTGGTTTTTTCTTATTTGATACCTCCCGTATTGGCAATTGTGGGGAGAATATTTAAGGGATAAAGGTTAATGGCAAGAATGGTTACTGGCACAACAACTCGAGCAACCTAGCATAACAAAAGTCATGGCTGAAAATGGTTTCGGCCATGGTTTTCAGTTCCATTAGCCAAGGACAAAGCCATGGATAATTACTCTTTTGTTTTTTTTGTAGTGATACACATGCATATAGTATGTGTATGATAGTTGTAAGGTTGTCTATGAGTTGAGATTGACTTCTGCACCATAGCCCATGCATTAGATAGCATAATATATTTATAATTGTATAGGACAACTATTCACAAACCATGAATTTCATAAATATGTCCACATTTATGAACTAACTCATTTGAAAGTATTGGAAACCCTAAAACATTATGACCAATGAATACATGTAGGATACAAGTGGTCCTAATAACATAACAAATTATGACATCTACCCCAAGTGTGTAATTCAACAGGCATGGATATATGAGGCCAACAATATAATTAAATGCTTGCATTATTGATTGAAAAGGTACTATCTATGTTAATGCAAGGGATGCTTGACTAGGACACCATCTAACTACTATAATTCCCAACTACTTATCGGCAATCCCTAGTCATTGTGTGTAATGAAAGTGATGGTGTGTAGGCTTATTGCCATGTGTTATATTGACATGAACGATCACATAAATGCAATATAATTTTCTTTGACCCACACCTAAAATTAATTATTTAGCCAGATGGATGGGCACTTCGTGTGGGTGCACCCCTATTTCTTTGAGTAGGCTAGGCAGCTGAAGGCTCCAAGATATCTTCCCTTATTGTGTCTTAGAGCATAATGCTTCCACCTTCCACACTAGGCCACCCTAAGGGAAGCCAAGCATCACTACTTGTGGATGCATTCCTAATTGGTTGCTCTACTGCTGCAATATATAAGGATCTGTAGTATTTTGGGCCATTACAAGAGTTTCTCCTAATATAGAGATTTCTTGTTGTGTGCATTCACTAATGATTTATGCCCACAACATCTAAAAATGAAAAGTGGAAATGAGAAAATAATGGTAACATAGGAAGTAAGCCAGGTTAGTAGGTAGATCAGAGGACATAGCTCACAGCGCACCATAAATGAATGTTTTGTGTGAAGGCACGTCCTTTACTGATCCTTCCTTTTTATTAGTCTTGTTAACCTTTTGAAAAAGTGTCATAATACTATGTCTATTTTATACGAAAGTGATTGTACATATATGTTCTGTATATAGGGAATTTGAATGGCCCCAATGGTGCTCTATGTTATATATGAATTCATTAATTGTTTGACACATCTATTGTGCTTTGTGTATTTTCAAAAACAAAATTGGAGTGAAGATTTTTTGTGTGATAATGTTGGTATTAAAGCAAGACCTGGTTTGGATGTGAGCAAATGCTTGTTTGGTTAGCTTTGCTTCCTAAGTATGTATATCATGAATAAACCTTATTTTATAGTATTGAATAGAGTAGTGGTTTTCCATTAGAAAAAGATGTATTTACATGGATCCTAATGGAAAGACTTGGTTTCATATTGTTATTGTTAGGAAATACTGAGGTTTTTCTAGGCATACAAGTATTCATTCTTTAGGTCAAGATACATAGGATAGTGTGTTTAAAAAAGAAAAATTATAGTGGCAACACCTTTCTAGTATCAAAGATATCAATGTAAAATCCATCAATTGGTGATCACATAGATATAATTTTAGGAATTGCTCTCCCACAAGAAATTGCATGTTGCTGGCAACAAAAATGTCAGTGCCAAGCATAAGTGGTTTAGTGCATGACCTTATACCATGGAAGAAGTAAATCTAAGGAACGGGAAGATATGATATGTAAATATTAGATACCATGCACCAAGGATATCAGTTTTTTAGAAGGATAGAATATGCTAAAAACTATTAAAAGGTGATAGAGGCCAATAAAACTGATGAAAATGAAGTATCCGATTGGAATGAAGGGCAGCTTCCATGCCTTTTCATGATGTTGGGTGTGCCAATGAACCTTGGCTCCTTCTCAAAGATAAGAGAGACAACTACAAATGACCATAAAATTGAGAAAAAAAGCGATCAGTGAGCTCATAGGATCCCATTACCCAACGACCTAGAGATGGAAATGTTGATTGAATAGGAAATAAATATGGGTGTACCTGAAGTTGCATTGACGTACATAGATGAAACAATATTATATAAATTTAAATGATACAATGGGTAAATGTAGGGTCTACAGATGTGTGTTTGAAGAAAGATGGAATGCTTTTGTATGTTGTATCCACAAGTATGTGAAAGTGAAATGAATAAAAATTTTGGTTGCCTATCTATATACATTTTGATGCATGCTTTTAGTGTCAATTATGATTCTTACAATATGATGTAATTATGTTAAATGGATAGATAGAGTACCAAGGAAGGGGCAAAAAATGTGATAGATTGGCTAGCACCACACTACCAAATTCTACCTTCATCCACCCTAATACATGAACCCCATATTAAAGATCAAGTTCTAAAGCATCATACAGGATAGGAAAATGTGGATGCTCAAGAACAAATTAGACCAAACTTGATAGTAAATCAACAAACATTATTATTAATTGTTGTTCAAACACTAACTCCTTGATACAGAAGCTATTGGCTGACAACTGAATGGGTGTTGAATGACTTGTGGCTGAAATTAGTGCAACAAACATGGAGGGACCAATGCAAGTGACATACTAGTAGTTGAAGGCCATGCAAGGGTCAGTTCATGAGGTGGAGTTTATTTTCGAGCTTCTCAATGCTAGAGGAACAGAAGATGCATAATGACATGTAGTTGCTAAAGGATCATTCCAAGCAATGGTTCCTGTGAAGTTGTGTCTTTTAATTTGCGAATCAACTACGAATCATGTGGGCACAATGTAAATTATCCTTTTTAAGCACTTATTTTGCCTCTCATGCAAGAGAAAGGAAGATGAAAGAGTTCCTTGAATTGTAGCAAAACAATTTTAGTGCTGAGCAATATGTGACCAAATTTTGGCACTTACAGTACAAACAAACAAATTTGTTCCTAGTCTACTAAGAAAGTGACATATAGCAAACCTTGAGATCTTGATGAGGTTATTACAATGGCATCACAAATAGAAGAAGCTTCGGCTTGCATATAGAAAGATTATTGGCATGGATTGGGCCAACATATGTAGAGTGTTCATATGGAGGCATGCTGGGGTGATTCAGGTTTAATTCTGGGGTAACTCATTTGATTATTTCTAGTCAATTTTATGTTTATTCAATGTGCCTATGAAGAGTATGCCTTATACTTTTAAATAGCTAGTCCTATTAATGTTCAAGATTCATGTAATTAGTATTTGCGAAACATTGATGTGGTGATTCATGAACATCATGTAGATAGCTACTAATTATGTATTTAAGTAGTTTTGATGATAATAAATTGATCAATTTTATGTGTATGCCACCAATATAAATTGCAAAAAAGAAATAATACAACTATTTCCCCACATGATGCAACCTATAGAATGCCAATAAAAAAAAGTAAGGTAAATAGGATAGTAATATCTACTTTGAAGGCACAACATCTTATGAACAAAGGAAGGATAATGTTCCTAGTCAAGATCATGTAAAATGAATGTAAAATATTGACACTCAACGATGTAGAATTTTCAAAGAGTATCCAGTTGTATTTCCTAAGGAGTTGCCTAGATTAGCTCCTGCATGAGATGTAGAATTCAAAATATATTGCAATACTAGAACCACTCCTATATGTAAGGGACCTTATCGAATGGCTGCAGCTGAATTCGAAGAATTAAAAAAGTAGCTACAAGAATGGATGGATGAAGCTTTAGTTCAAGTTATTGTATCAACATGGGAAGCACCAATATTGTTCGTGAAAAAGAAGGATGGGTCTTTGTGATCATGTATAGACTATCAAATGTAGATAACTAAAACTCGTGAGAAACACTATCCTATGCATATTGGAACTAGTTTGCATTGAAAATATGGACACTACCTCTATGGAGAAAAATTTGAAGTATTTATAGACCACAAATTGCTTAAATACGTATTCTCCCAAAAAAATTGAATCAAAGACAAATGAGGTGGTCAAAATATTTGAAGATTATGACCTCAAAATATTATACTACCCATGATGGTAGCATATCCCTAAGTAGAAATATAGATGCAACAACAGGTAGCCTCATGATTTACTATGGGAAATGAAAAAGGAAGTATGATTACATTCATAGATAACCAGCTAGTGATGAGACACACAAAAGCAAAAAAAGATTATATATAATACTCTAATTATTTTTTTTCCATGCCAAGTATATGAAAGGACACACCTATGGATGAGTTGAGCTGACAAAGTTATGAAAAATCCTGAAATGCTACAAAAAAGTGAGTCACAAGAAAGCAAACATGTTGGAGAATCTACTAAATCCATTTTTTTTCTGCCACGCCAATTATCTGAAAGGACAAATTAATTAAAAAAAGGAGGTAGAAACTGTCTTGTGATGGGCTGACAAAGTTATGAAAAATCCCAAAATATTGCAGAAAAATGTGACAATAGACATCGGTTTTATAGTTTCTTAAAGCATGTGCAATAGACATCATTTTTATACAGCATGTGCAACAGATATCAGTGTATAGGTGATCTATTTCTAGTTATTAGTCTCTTGTTCTACTATTACTTCATTAATCACCAAAAAGTTCAAAAAAAAAGACCACAATTGCTGAAGAGTATAAGTAGATGTAATCATATATGGAATCTACACACTAAAGAATGCCTAAACAATCACATGCAAGGCACTAACCTTTACAGTGTCTAAGAGATAATTAGCAACATGAGGAAGATCATTTCATCCTTCTTCTTGTATTCTCCTGAATTGCAAAATCATTCCAAGTAAACTTGAGGCATGTTCACAACTTGCAGCAAGAAAAAACGTACCATATTTACCATAGAAATGTTATCCAGAAGCCAGCCAGAAAAGTGCTTGAATCTCGACTTTGAATATTAAAAAGTTTTATTCTTTCATCTTTACTTGAATATAGTTATCCATCTAATAAGCTAGATATTAGCAAAATCTTATTCAATCTTGCATAAGATCACTCAAAAATAATATACAAGTATCCAATCTTTATGCATAATGAGTACTTTTCCAACCCAATCACAATGCCAATATGTCAAATCTTAAAAGAAAACAATGATTTAGAAAGACAGTGACAAAGCTAAAAAGGAAAAAAATTTGAAGTTACCCATATCATGTAATGTAGAGAGGTAATTCTCCATTGACAGTGATAGTCAATCCCATTTTGCCTTATCACCAAAAAATACCTACACAATTTCAACATTGTAATGTCAAAGAGCTTGCCATATTGAATGACTCACATGCTTTTTCATGATCAGGGAAAATGGGATTGACTATCACTAGAGAAGAAGAGTTACCTCTTTGCATTACACGAGCCAGTCAATACCTCCTGCTAAATTTCTCTTACTACTTAGTGGTACTGGAAAACTCAACGTCAAGTTTTTTGCCTTTGGACCAATCAAAATCTGTATCATCATGCTCCATAGGATCAAGAAAATTATTGATAACCTAAAAGAAATGTGGAAAATAAAGATGTATAAGATAAACATAAGAACACTAAAAGCATGTTTTGGAACAAAGTGTAACATGAGCACTAGCTCGGAAAGAAGCTATATATAACTTCAGAATGCTGGCTGAAAAAGTGAAGGAACCTATAGAAGCAAAAGCAACGTCTGTAGGCACTTCCACATTTCAAACATCTTATACTAGACAAAGCTGAAGATGTATATATATATATGTGTGTGTGTGTGTGTGTACATTCTTGAATTTTCTCTTATGATCTCCTGCCTCATTTAGTGGCTTATTAGTACCTTTCTTTTCTTTAGAACTATTTACCTACCTTTTCTCTCTCCCACTTTCTTTCTTACAAGGCTATAAAGCAAAATCTTTGGTTTAAATCATAATTTAACTTTGGACACCCATACTAGAACCAAAGGAACTTATCCCTGGATATGGAAAGCTCAGTTGTGAAACCAGAATTCCTCATACAAGTACGAACTAGTATATCTAGAATTTCAAGGAATGCTGAGAACCAATCCCCAAATTTTTTGCTGTGTGTAAATTGTCAAAATTGAGTGCCACATCAAACTGACTTTTCTAGACATCTTCTTTAGTAAGATCCCATGGGTAGCCTCAGAACTAAAGGTGTGCACTAGCGCTTGCGGTCGACAAGATCACAACTACTTGAAGCAGGTGTAACAGGACTAGTGTCTCCATCTCTTGAAGTTTTGGAGAGTTCATCAGTTGCCCAATGGGAAGATCCATTCTCAACAAAATCTTGTGTGGGAAAATCTGTTCTCAACAAAATCGTTTGTTGTACGAGCCACATGGTTAGCCAAATCGATTAATACATTTTGTGCTGAATCACAATCCGAAGACACCCCTTCAGTACAATGACTAATTGAACCGTTGCCACCATCTGTTCCCAATCCAATAGCTGTAGAAAGAGAACTAGGACTGCCTCGATCATCCAGGTCAGCAGCTTAGTTGCACTCAACATTCCCTTCATCAAGAACAATAGCCTTTTCATCAGAATCTTCTTCATCTTCTTCCAAGATCCTATGGTTGTCAAAATTCATAGGTAAGAATGCCAAATAACATCACTGCTATAGTATGTAACTCCAAAGATCTAAAAGTCCACTAAGGAACATAGAAACTTCAAGAAAATGACCAAAAGAGGCAACAAGATGCAGCAAGTGGTGCACACAAAGTGGAACGCATATTACCTCCAAAAGCCTGAAATTAGGAGATTGTAATAAAATATAAAGCTTAAATCTTCTTGTCGTAAAGGCATATGGCTAAGATTAAACGGATATATAGTACGTTGAATGTTTTTTTTGTCAGTCACTCAAATAAAGCAATTAAGTCATTTAGGTAAAAGAAAGGAAAGTGTTGATGACTACATAATTCCCCATAGCTTTTGCAATTCTGAAAGTATAATAGCTGAAGAGTTCAAGTGATTGTTCAAAATTGAATTCTTCGAGCTAGCATATCTCACATTTTTTTCCAACCCAAGAAGCATATGTTTTGTTAACTATCAAGTTTAGTACTCACCCCATGCTCATGTGAGCCAGAATCTAAACTTTCATCATGTTAATGTTACACCACAATCAATACCTTATTTACATGTGCATAAACCACAACACATACCCCAAACACAACACAAAAGCAAATGATTTGAAACTCAATATGCCTATTCCATGAGAAGACAAAGATCACAATCTTCCAAAATAGAAACATACTGATAATTGTTATTTTCTTGCCCCATCACAAGATGAATCATCCTACCACTCTCCTTAGTTGCTGTTTAGCATTTAACTTTTTCACTAAGTTTTTTGCCAACATTACAGAGCAGGAAATCATTCAAGGTCATGAGAGAAAAAATGTAAGAGGAGCTTTGACACATAATCCACATAGATATGCTTGATGCTGGAAAAGCTTATTTATCAAATAAATTAGTAAAAAAAATAATAGAACCATGTGAAAGATAGATTTTTCCAGACCCTATTAACGGCAGGAACATTTTTTTTGTGAATTTTGGAAATACAAACTAATGTACTGGTTTCAATACATAATCTTATCAAAAAATGAAAAATATATAAAATAATATAATACCAGCAAGATTGGAAAAAAATGTCCATGTAGACTAAAATATCAAGATAGAAAAAGCATGGTTTTCACAATGAAGAAAATGAAGGTTGAGTAAAAGCTAGGCGAGTTTCCTAACACATTTATGGACATTGAATGGAGCTTCATGATCACATTACAAAATTAAAAACTTTGACCTTGCACATGACATATACAAAGTTCAAAATCAAAGAATAGATGTTGTAGACTAGCAGCAACTAGTTAGGAACAAATTAAAATGGAATGGATTGGTAAACCATTGATAACAAGATGGAAGAAATACACGACAGGGAAGCATGGAAGCCAAATTTTCAGTAAAGTAGTACATTATGATGTGACATGAATTTGGTGAAGATGGTTTTCATGGTAACTAGATGAGCAAAAACACTCTAACAATCAATGACTCTGCATAAACATGAAAATCCATTAGCTTTTTCACATACCTGCCAAAAGGTACCCCTAAAATCATCAAAAGGATAAAAACAACAAAGAAATCCTCTTAAAAATAAATGATACACTAGTCACCCATGTACAAGACAAAAAATTTACTAATCAGAGAACAAAGGCGCAAATCTACAAAAAAATTAGAAGAAACAGATGATGAAAAGTTAGAATCTTACGGTGAAATCGACGTTTGGCTGATTGGAACTATAGAAGGTATTGTGATCTATGAGATCAAAGAAGATGTTCTCGCCTTCATATAGGACATGCTCACAGAACTTGATGTAGTTAATGGTGACCAACAAAGCTGATGAATAAAATACAAGGTTTGAGAGAAGGCCTAGCAAGAGGAAGGCAAAAATGGAGACAATCGCCTGCTTCCCTCCACTGATTTTTGCTTCAATGAGAAAGGAAGGAAAAGAGACTGGAAATTGATTCTCTTTCCTTTTCCCTTCAAGTTTCTTCCCACAACACAAAATAGTCTTCTCGTTGAGTATTCTCTCCTCATTTATCTAGCTCCTCGTCTTCTCTACTGCCTTCATGTTTCTAGAAGATGAGATGAGCCTCACTTCCTCAATGATGCTCAACTTCCCCCTACTTTTGTCAATGTGGACGAACAATGGGAGATTGATGGTGGCAGCATGGCTGAGGATGACAACCAGCTGATAGATCGTGATCTAAATGAAAGAATCTTGCTCACTTCCTCTAGGGTTAAAGAACAAGAGAGAATGGGAGAAGGAGTTTTTGTTGTTTACACAAGTGGCTAGGTGGATTTAGGACTCGTATGCTTATACATGTTCAACCAAGGACCCGTAAGGACTATGAACGGTTGGCCACTGTTGCCAAAAAACAGCATTTGTTGTAGTGCAATGATACAAATGAATGACCTAAATCTCCTTAATTCGTTACATACTTGTGATTACAACCAATCAAATGAATTGCTCTAGATGTAGTTAGAAACAAATCTCAATAGATGAACTACAATTAATCAGATGAAGTGCCAAATTCTTGTTCAAATTATCATTATACACTTGTGATTATAATTTTTTAAGTGAACCTCTATAGATATAATTACAAGTCAAATTCATTGGATTAACTATGGATATGCAAATGAAGGACCTAAATTTGATTCATTTCATTATACTTATGATTACAATCAATTGATTGAATCTGTGTAGATCTAATTACAAGTTAATCTCATTAAAGAAACTATAACTGAACAAATTGAAGTCCCTAAATCTCATTTGTATCATTACATGCTTGTGATTAGAATCATGTAAATGAATCTCATAAATGTAATTACAAGTTAAAATCATTAAATAAACTATAAATCTCGTTCATTTCATTACATATCTCAACCTAATTAAAAGAGTCAAAAGAGGAAGGATGGGGTTTTATAGAGAGAAAGGGAGGAAAGAATGGGGTTGAGAAACGAAGAGAGAGAAATAGAGAAAGGGTGAGGGGGGAGAGAGAGAGAGAGAGAGAGACTATGTGGCATGGCAAGTCAGTAGAAGAATATAAAGATGGGTGTCACAACATACAACAATGTAGAAAAAAGAGAAAGTGAAAAGACAAAAAAAAAAGAGTTATGAGAGAACCAAGGAAGGGGGTTGCAGTTCAATAGCCAACATAAGTGAGGAAAAAAAGAAAAAGTAGAAAGAAAAAGAAAGAGAAAATAAAAAGGGGAAAAGGAAGAAGGAGAAAATAGAAGAAAAGAAGAAAAGACACTTGCTACATTAACAATACTGCTGTTGAGAAGAGTGAGCTAGTTGTGGCAGTTTCAATAGTAGGGATAGTTAGGTGGTCTTATGTAGAGGTTTGAATGAAAAATTTTGACTGCATTATAGCATGCACCACAAGTATGGTGGCTTTTCATTTAAATTCTTGCTCAAACTTTGTATATTGAAATATATCATCTAATTCAACCAATTGAATGTGCACTCTTGGAGAAACATGATTGATATATGAATGCAACTGATCGATTTGAATGAATATAAACATGCACATATAGTATCACATCTGTTTAGGATAGTTTGAGGTGTGTCTATGAGATAAGATTGACTCTTTGAGCACAACCCATGCATTAGATAGCATGATAGATTATTAATTATATAAGATCATTTTTTGTTGACTACACATGGAAAATGCTCTCCGTGGGTTTTGATAGATGTGCATGCTTTTACAAACTAAATCTACTCTAAAAGAATGAGGACCTCTAATTAGGTTATGACATAATGAACCTACCTAGGATCCAAGTGAACCTAGAATGTACATAACAAATTAGGAAAATATGTCTTGAATGTCGAACTCAATAGGAGTTAGTATTTGATGCTACTAGAGTTGAATGCTTGAATGATTGACTGATAGGATATTATGTTTGTGTTAATGCCAAGGAGGCTCCATTGGGTACCATCTAACTATTGTGGTCCAAAATTGATTATGATTGAATTTTGAGTAACTGTGTGTGAATTAAATTTATGGGTAATGTGTTATGCCGACATGAATTATCAAATAACTGCTCGTATGTTTATTTACCCAACATCTAAAATTGATAATGTACTAAATGTGTGTCTGGCTAGTTGAATGAACACCCCATGCAGGTGCACCCTATATCGTCTAGTGGCTAGCTTAATTGAAGGGTAGGTGATGCAAAGCCCTAGGATATTGTATTGCATTATGTTGTGGAGAGGAACAATCTCACCTTTCTGACCTTGTATCCTAGGGCAGATCAAATATCTCTACTTTTATCATTCCCAATTGGCTTATCTATTGCAGTATTTGTCAAGATCCATCATGTTTCGAGCCATCACATGGGTTTCCCATGACTTGAATATTGTTCGTGGTACACACACACCCTTATGCTTTAATCTAGCATAACCTATAATAAAAAAGTGGAAATGGAACAATCTCACCTTTCTGACCTTGTATCCTAGGGCAGATCAAATATCTCTACTTTTATCATTCCCAATTGGCTTATCTATTGCAGTATTTGTCAAGATCCATCATGTTTCGAGCCATCACATGGGTTTCCCATGACTTGAATGTTGTTCGTGGTACACACACACCCTTATGCTTTAATCTAGCATAACCTATAATAAAAAAGTGGAAATGTGAAAGGAGTGTAATATAAGATGGTTAAAAATTGGTAATACCACTTAAATTAATAGTTCAGGACTTTGAAAGTAGATTGCACTTAACCGCATCTTAGTATACAGCTTAAGGGGTAAACATATTAAAACTCTTAAATGAATGAGGGTTACATTTATGTGATATAGAAGGGTGTTTATAGTGGTCCAAGCTATTGAAGCAATAATATGTATACTTGAAATGTTAAGCATTGAAAAATGCATACCCTGGTTGTATGAAAACTTGTTTTAGTTAGCTGATAATACTCCCATTGTATATACCCTTTAAATGAAACAAAAAGATCAAGTGAATGGTTGATCAAGTCTATTGTGATCAAGTGTATTGCGATCGTATAAATGTTTGATTGAGTATATTATGGCATATGATTTTGTGGAATTGTATATGACATGTGAATATACTTAAAAAGCTGCAAATGATGTGGAATGCGTAATAAGAGTCTGCAATGTATTGTGAAATGTAGCAGGAAAGTATCATTGTGTTAGGTAATGTAATGCCTTAAAACTTGATATGATGCACACACACTATGGGTTAATATTTGGTTGGTTATCCATCATTCCTTGAAGGTTCAATATTGTATTGGTATTTTTTGTTTTGAGGTCTTTGTAGGCTAGAGCAGCAGGCAAATTGAATAACATAGTTCAGATCCTATTGAGAAAGAGCTTTTTATATGTTAGAATGTCATTTATTGTGCTAGCCTTCCTTATGATGGTCTTGGGAACCTTTTTGAAAAATGTAATAAGGATGCATGTCTATTTTCTATAAATGTATTTATACATATATGGTTTGTGTATAAGATAAATGAATGACACAAATAGTGTTATGTGTTTTATTTAAATTGATTAAGTGTTTGTAAGTGTTTGTCACATTTTCAAGTTTTTTATAAGTTGTATGTATTTATCAAAATAAAGTGAAGATTGAGGGTGTGATGTATTGGTTGAACCATTTTTCCACATTTCCTTAATTAAACAACCTTGTCTGAGGTTTGATTAAAAACCCTTCCTTTTAAAATTTCCCCTTTGAATAATATTGTTTCTTATTGAAATTGCCTTTGGTAGAAATAAATGCAGCTTGGAAGGTAATATTCTATAAGATTTCTAGTTTTATAGTTTTGAAGAAGTGGTACAATATCTCAATCAATGGACCCGTAGGCTTCAACATGCTGGTTACAAGGGGCTCATAACCAATTTCGAGTCCTTGTAGAATCCAAACAACTTTAAGCTTGTCATCAACATGCTTTCAAATAGCACCAAGACCATCACACAAATTCTTGGATTTGCATTTCTACTTTTTTCTACTCATTTAACTCCTCTCATAATGGAACGAAACTATCCTTCTTTGGAGTCCTGAGAAAAAGATTCAAAGTATGACAGTCCATATCTCTTTGAAGGTGTCAAGTATGACAACTAGTCCTAAAATCAGTTATCCAAAACAGTGAGAAGACTATGATTTTTTCCAAGAAACATATGCAGGATGGGAACAAAAGGCTTATCTATTGTTTGCTAGAACAGTCCTTCACATGCTTCGGAGACATGCCAGTCTCTCCCAAAAGGAGTCCATCCATATCCTAGCTTCAATCAATAGCCAAAATTTGTGCATCCTATAAGAGAAAATCGTCACGAGTCAGCTTCAAAGAAACAAAGAGAATTCAGTTGATAGCACAACAGGTCTTCTTTTATGAAGAAAATGAAGGAAACACAATAAGGCAAGTTCATAGGGAATTTATGTCCACGGGAAAGAGAAAGTGCCTCTTATTCAGTCAAACTGAAAAGTTGTATTTGACCAGTAATGGTAAATCAATATATTATCACAGAATCCATGATTCATATAACTAATTCACTCATTCTATAAGTTAGTTGCCACTATGCCTGCTGTTCCTGCCACTTTCTGCATTATCACCATTAGATCTGCTTTGGTCATGTATATTATGACCATGTTCAATACCACTACCATTCGTCATGACCGTCATGTCTACTATATATTACCACATTAAAATACCATCATGTTAGAATGGTCTAAAACCAGGTTTCAAAAATAGAATAGTTTATGAGAGTACTTGTTCTATAGGGTTTGAACTTTGAAGCATAATCAGGGGATGGTCTAGGACTTCATTTGGTTCAAAAACTTTCGTCCTGGTCCACATGGGTTTGTGGCCTCTTTAATATTTTTTTTTTTCGGGAAAGTGTTTTTTCTACCACTCTGGAGAGAGGTCTTTGGCCTTTCGTTGCGTCTCTTGTCTTTAGGGTTCACAGTGCATGCTTCGGGACCTGTATAGTCTCGGGTAACAATACATTGGAACGTGACAACAGTGAGCAGAGGGAACATAACCTAGACCCCCTTGTTAGTGGACTAGTGGATCACTTTGCTGCCCAATGCGCTACCCACCCCTCCACCTCCCTCTCGTCCTGGGTCAGGTTTGCAGCCTCATGCCAGGACTTTTAAGTGCCAGTAAACCATAAATTTGGAAAAAGTATAATAAATCTAAGTAGAAATGAGTGAAATTGGAATAATGACTCCGCAGGTTTGAAAAACAATCAAATGATTTTCGTAAGTAGTTTCACCTTTCTAATTTTAGTGATAGATTTTTAATAAGATAAAAAATCATGACCCATATGTTTGAAAAACTCATGTGACTGACGTAGTTTCTTAAGCTAGTGATGGCCAACATGATAAACAACGGATTTCTTGGTCAAGTAAGGTGTATGGGCACCAAGCTGGATACTTTTGGCCTAAGCCTTGACCTTTTGTGTGCATATACTTGGAATATTTGACTTCAGTGCAGGCTATGTAGTTTGGCTTTTGATGGTGAGGTCACGTGATCCATCAAGGTAAAAGATCCTGGCTTGGCTTTTTTTATTTTTTTGCATGTTTTATTGAGCTTACAAGTGCTTGATTTATCATATTGACTTGTGGAGTTTGCTATGAAAATTCATGGTCTTGAAGGTTACTCGGGCGTAGCTCTACATTTGGCATTCTCGGTCAGTGTTGGTTGGAGACTTGTTGCGTAATTGCTGAAATCAAATAACTAACATTACTTGTGGTTTGAATGTCGTTAGTGTGAATTTCTAGTGTTTCAATGCAAGTAGATTGGATGTTTTATTTGCTGTCAATGATGATGCCTGGTCGTCTTGTTTTCTTTAATTTCACTTTCCAGAAGCTCATTAAAGGTTAGGGTTGTTACATACATGCTACCTTGCTGGTGAAACTCAAAATAGGAAAGTGCGAATTGAGTGAAAGGAAGTTAGATTGAACTCAACAATATCATTTTCTTAATGTCAAATGAAGGATGGATGTTTTTAGACAAAATTTTGATATCCAAATAAAATCGGATCGGATTTGGTTTCTAAAAGTGACATCTTGTCAAATTTGGATTAGGATTTGGTATCAAATAAGTATCAGATCAAATAGTAAATATAAAACATAAAAAATGGATTTATGAATCTAATTTATATATCTGAATCCGAGTTTAAATGTCCAATTCCAAATTTATATATTTGAATCAAGATTTGAATATTTAAATCCAAAACCATTAGCAAAAATCAAAATTTGAATACCCAATTCATGACTTTCAATCACCAACCGGGTCGGTGTCTAGTCCAAGCTTAATCAAAGTCCAGGACTGGACCAAGTGAGAATAAAATGCCAGCTCTTGTGCTTTTATAGATGCATTCTCTCACCCACTTCCACGCACCTTTATGATACAAGATTAACTAAGCATAACCTGGAAAAGTAACACAAAAAGGAGTGGCATACAACTGCGTCTCATTGTTGTTGTGTGAGTCAAGAGACTTGGTAGAGGGAAGGAATCCATAAAGGCACAAGTGCCCGCAATCGCCAGCTGGGTCAATCTTGTTGATTTATTAGGGAGGTCATTTTTGGAGGGCCGGTTACGTGCTCGGCATGCAGCCTTTAAGAAAAAGACAAGCGGCCTTCTGGCCCATTTATACTGGAGCCCTAACCCACTTTTGGTGGAACTTGACATGCATAGAAGCCTGTGCATATATCCAGTTTTCTCGTTCTTGTTGGACACAAACATGTTGTTTGTGTCACTCCACCATGCAGTCAAACTCCAAATGCAGGGGAGAGGAAGTACCAAGTCTTAGGTTGTCTTTTTTTCTTTTGATCAGAGGGCTCTCCTTCTCAAGGCACAACTTTCTTTTTCTATATGTCTAAATGACAGATATCTCGGGTTTGAGATATTGGACCAATTCTCGCAAGTTGGTGGAAATATTTTTTCCTCCGGTTCTGTTAGGACTTATCCCGACTTAGACCAAATCTAGGCAAAGATCAGCCCTAATAGCCAGGATCTCCGAGTTCGAGCCTATCTAAAACCGAAACCTAAGAAAGTTAATTACAAACAAGCTACCTGGCCGGACAGACACCCCGATGCAAAACCCTTAGGACAGAGATACAGGTAAGTTTTCTCAACCCGAGAGGTATAACTTACTACAAAGACCAAAGGATAAAGGCTTTACAAAACGCAACGATACAACAAGACACTCACAACTCACTCAACATATATCCACAAACCATGCACACCACAACTAACGTCACAATCCACACCCAGAAACCCAGTAGGTGGCTAGCTGCCCTTCGGTTGTGTCCTTGGCCATGGGCCTCAGAGGAACCGTGCAGGGTAGCGATCGCTTGTGCCGGGCTAAAGCAGTAAATACAAAAACAATAAAACAAATACTACCGCCCCGGAAACTACAAGGGGGAGCAAGAGAGTTGCCGGCCGAGGTGATCTCGGCAATCTGCAAGTGACTCTAGGGGAAAACCAGTGGCAAGCCGCTCCCTGAAGTATCTCAGCTTCGGGGGTAGAGGGGATGAGAAGGCTCGGTCCGCCTGACCAATTGGAAGAGATGAGTTGAGGAGACAGAGGTCTCGGCCCACCTGGCTGAGGGAAGAAGAAGTGCAGAAGCAGAGAGAGGTCTCAGCACGCCTGGCAGAGAGGAGAGCTGCGTGAGGCACGATCAAGATGCCGACGCCAAGAGGAAGCAACTATGGCCGGAGGCAAGACTGGCAGGGACTGGCGCTGCAAGGTTCGGCCCGCCTGGCCGAGCGTTGGCGACGAAGGCTGACGAGTGGCAGCCCACCTGGCCGCAAGGACTAGCTAGGCAATGATTGCCTAGAGACTTGATTCGATTGGACCTAGGCTAGACTTGGGTATGACTAACTAGGTTCGGGTGGGAGACTAAGGGATAGGGGTAGGTCACTGGCCTTCTTATTCTGGATCCTCTCACAAGGGAGTGAGGTCGAGAGGTAGACTCAAGAAGGTTCAGACCTAGGTTGGTCTAGACCGGAGAAGGCTAAGTCAAGGTTAGGGGTTGACTAGACCGATTGGGTTAAGAGGGTAGGTTGGGTCCGATGGGGTTTGACTTGGAATAGGTTTGACTGGGTTCAGACTTAGCTTGAGGTGGGCTAGGTCCGGGCTAGGGTTGACCGAACAAGGTAGACTAGGGTTTGACTTAGGGTTAGACTCGGATAAGGCTAAGGTTGACTCTTGGCGATATGGCAAGGGGAGACCTAGGTGGACGGCGGCTATGCTAAGGTAAGGGCTGCCGTTTCCTAACTAGGGAAGTTACACGAGAGGGGGGGGAATGAATAAGGAAGGAAATGGCTCCAAGGGGACAAGTGGCGCTCAAGAGGAGGGCCCTTATCCGCGTGTGACCGTTAAGTAAAGAAGAGGAAGGGGTTGGCGCTTTGGGAGCATCGGTTACTAAAGAGGAAAGCACATGGGGGTAGAGGCGTGTGATAAGAAAGGAAAGAAGAGTTATGAGGCGCACAAGGAAGGTTATGGATAAGGAAAGAGGAAGGGTTGGCGCTAGAGCTTACCAAAACGGCCAAGGCCTTGCGTTAGGGAAGTTACGCACAAGGCAAGTGGTGCAATTAAGGAGTTAGCGCTAGGAGGGGAAAGTGAGGCTAACGGGCACCGGTTACCAAATAGGGAGATTGGCGCGCCCATTAGGGAAATGAATGTTATGGCAAGTAGATCACGCAGCCTGGCTAGAGAGCTGGATGCGTGACACGTGGCACAATGACCGGTGAGGATTGAGAAGATGGAGGCGAGAAGCTTACCCTAGCTCGCTATGGTGTTAATGGATAAGGCAAGTGAAGAGGCAGCCGGTGGCTAGGGGAACTACACCCTAAATGCCGAGCTGAAATGGATGAACTTGCCCTTGCTCAAATATACTTAATTCAACAAATAATAACTCAAGCAAGGGGCAAATCAGGCAAAGGAATCCGGTAACTTCCGATGATCGGAATACTAACAACGGCGGCGGAATAGAGAGGGATCCAGCCGAGGCTAGTTCTCCCACGAAGGTACTCCAACAAACACCCAAAGTATACCGAAATGAACTTTGGCTTCGGGCGATCACTTGTGTATTGTTTTGACACAAGAATCTAACCCAGAGCAAGGATGAAGACACCGATTTCTTGGCTGATTTCCGGCTGGTTGAGCAGGCCCAAAACTGAGAAGACAAGCTCCTGATTTAGGACTAACTCGTCACGAATCCGAACATCCAACCGGTAAACAAATCTAGATTTCGCTTGGCCAAGATCTAGGGGCTTTTCGAAGGAGTTTCACCTTGATTTTGTGGCTGTGGCTGAGACCAACCTCTCGGTATTGCCGAGGGGTAAACCTAGCTTTTATGCCTTGGATCTTGCTAATACTCCTTCTTAAGATTATACCCAAATAACTTAAACCAAGGAAATCGTGTACTTGCCTCTAGAAGGACGACAGGGATCGATTTTCTTCTTTTGAAGGAGCCGGTGCTCAAGAGTTGATCCGTCGTCTTGGTGACTTATCTCAAGCGAGTGCTGGCCTCTAATCTCCCGGCTGGTTTGGGAAGATTGCACCGTGTACACTAGCTTTTGCCCTTGGGGGACTTGCAGGGAAGAAGAATCGGATGCTATCAGAGACACCCGAAACTCCTAACTTCGTAGTTCTTTGGACACGCGATTTGGAGGAGGAGGTTGATGTGCGGGATTGAGAAGAAGAAAGCACCAAGATCCTTTTGCTTGTGGGAAAACGTCGCTCACCACGTTGGAGAGGAATAGCTCCTCGGTTGGCACCGAAGAGGGTAATGCAAGAGGAAGAAGAAACACACACTCGAAGATGGGTGTGAGAGAGCAAGGACGATAGATAGAGAGGAGAGAGAATGTTGATGCTCCAAATGATTTCTCTTCAATTCAAAGCATACGAAATACAAAGAACGGAAACAATTTATACTTCCTAATGTGGATTGGGTCCTACGTGCTTGACCCACCCACGACTCAAATCCAAATGCAAAAGCAAACAGCACGAGGCCAAATGTCTTGGAAGTTCAAACACTAAAGCAAACAAAGCAAATATTGTCTTTCGGCCTTGCCGCTAGGCTTAGCCATTAACTCACCTAGGTTCGGTGCTAGGCTCACCCGAGTGACCTGGGTTGGACTAAACTCTTGACCTACTTGGTCTAAAACCGGGAATAAGTCCTCTTAGCCCTGTATATCAGTCCTCTGATGCTCGTGTCCAGCCCTTGGTGCTCCGCTCGCTGTGCCCTCAATAGCACCTTAGATCACTTTCTTTACCTCCTTAGGCGCATCTATCCCTGCGCCTAAGCTAGTTATTGCCCTGGCCTCTGCTGTATGACTGGTTCCTGCCCCTTTGGCCGTGGATTTATATCTCCTCGCAGAAAGGTATCTAACAGGTTCGAAGTATTTCTTCCTTTTTAATTCCCTTCCACTTTGATTCTATATTTTCCTCTCCACACTACGCCATTTTAGATAAGCGCCGACAGGCAGCCAACCGTCCGCAATAAGAATGTACATTTGCCGTCGACTGAAACCATCGAAAGTGAAGGTCGTAACATCAGTCTACAGTAGAGACCATTGAGCGCCTGAGAATCAATTTCTCCCCAACATCAGCGGCACCATCGAGCTCCTCCACACAAACCCTGATTTCACCTTTCTCATCTCTCTCTCTCTCTCTCTCTCTCTCTTTCTCTTTCTCTCTCCCTCTCCTGTGCATAGTCAGACTTTTGAGTGCTTTTATGTGGTAGGCCCTCGGACGTCACAGGTAAACCGCCCCTCGTCGCCTGCCAGAAGCTTCGCTTTCGGGAACTGTTGAAATTGTTGTAGTAGTAGATGGAACATGAAAAATTCCCATTCTCCGATTCATAGAAAAAGTTTAGTTGCTTTGCTAATAAAGATGTTGCGGTAGTAAAATGACAAATTTTTCCCTTGTGATAGTGCAACAGTGCTATTTCTATGCAGAGTTTCTTGGATTACAGGTACTTGCCAAAAGTTGTGATTATTTCTCTTTTAGTGAGATGTACATATTAGACTATCATTGAATCTAGAAGAAGGACGCTCTGGAGATGTTCCAGTTTTCTGAATCTTGATTTTCTCATAACCTTTTTTTTTATGAAAGACAGGGAGGGGGTTCGAATGGCCGATGGTTGTTCACTTAGAGATTTTATACTTTTTATTTGATTATTTGCATGTTCATGGAGATATGACTGTTTATGATTTACTTATCATGTTGGACGTTGAATTGAGTGTCACAATTTAAAATGCTAAGTATAGCAAGGCTTTCAGTAATTATTTATTTTGCATGTATATTTTTAGGGAATGGTTCACGGGTAATCTTCTATGTGAGCCAAATAGAACTTTTAAGGGTAACCTTCTCTTTGCTTTACTTCTGTGAAGCTATACTGCCAGAGTACATACTTTGTATATTCATACTTGTAATTTCGTCTATATGTCAAACCTTTAAGAAGTCTACAACTTCTCATCTTTCATTTCAAGCGTATGGTTTTTTGCAGGATGTTGTTGGTGAGGGTATGACAAAATGTGGATCTTTGTTTACACTGTAATCCTTTGCTGCATTGTCATTGCCAGTAAGTAGTTAGCATACATTTCAAAAGTATGCTAGCATCTCCATCCATGTGACATTCTGTTACAGCTCTTGTGGCCAAATCTGGATTCAACATAACTCACCATACCCATACACCAATCCATAACCGTGCCCATGAGTTAGCAGTTAGGTCTTATATCAACCAAACTTACATTTGGTTTAAAAATTCAGCTCCGAGGAGAGCTTAGGCAACAGAACGATAAGAGTAAAATAGAATTTGGCCTTGCGGCCATCAACTAGACTGTCTTCACATTCTCTTTCTACATCTAAGTAATAAAGTGCAATCTTGAATTTTGAATCTAAACCATGTTGCTCAAAGTAAACTATAATTCAACTTTCTTCAAACTTAAAACATTTTCTGATGTTGTCCTCTTAACATCCAGACCAAATACTAACTAAACTTTGTCGGTTGACAGATGTTGTCGTCATAACATGGTGGTCAAGAATATTCAACCAAAGTTTTCTAACCGGTATAGGAGCATATCTGATAGTGTTGTGTTGCATAAAAAGGCCGTGCTCCATGGAGTTCCACAATATGGTGGGTCCTACAGGGCATTCGAAACATCAGACTGAGGAACAAGAGGAGCCCTCCGCACAAACAGCGGCGATATGCGTTGCCTTTCTGGCATACTCCTGTAACATGAAAGAGAGAATAGGGCATTCCCTGGCTACATGTTCATGAGATTCTCACATGTTGCTGCATTCAATATTCTTATTCTGTTATAGTTTATTAAATAAGCAGAAATAACGTTGTTTTTTATTTGTTATATAATTCCAGGTTATTGATGCCTTTCACCATAAACTGGAGGCCGGTAGGCATGGTAGGGAAGAGGAGGGTGTCGGCCTTGTCTCCTTGGCAACTGAAGCTCAGACCAGGGAAACCACGTGATGTCAGATGTAGAGGAAAGGGAGAAGGGATAGTTGACGGGGATGCCATTTTAGGACTTTAGGCCATAGACCATGTACTGTTGCCTGTCTGCTGCTGTGCAGAGTGGGAAAAAATAGATCGACAAGAAGGAGAAGGAGAAGGAGAAGAAGACATATTTCAACTGACTTGCGAAAAATGGTCCAATATCTCAGGCCGGAGACATTCTATTAACAGAGATAGAGAGAGAGAGTCGTGTATTGAGAAGGAAAGCTCTCTGATCAAAAGAAAGACAAGCTCAGGCCTCGTACTCCTCTCTTTGGAGTTCGACTGCTTGGTGGAGTGACGCCCACAACATGGTTGTGTGCAATAAGAAAGACCTCCCTAAGAGATCAACAAGAAGATTAACCCGGCCGTGATTATGGGGACTTGTGTCTTTATGGATTCATCCCTTCTACCAAGTGATCTCGTGAATCTCCGCATGCGCAACGATGAATCTCCGCATGCGCAACGATGAGACACTTGTGCCTCCATTGATTCCTTCCCTTCTACCAAGTCTCGTGATCTCTGTACACATAACAACGACATCCTTTGTATGCTTCTCATTGTTTGTGTTACCTTTCTAGGTGATGACAATTGGTCCTGTACAACAAAGGTGCATGAGAGATGGTGAGAGAATGCATCTATAAAACCACATGGCACATGAGAAATCTCTCTCACCTAGACCGTTCCTGGACTTTGGCTAAACCTGGACCGACTTGGACCAGGTTCTGATTGAAAAACACAATCATGAATTGGGTATTCTAATTCCCATAGCTAATGGCTCGGGATCACTTAGATATTTAAATTCAGATTCAGATTTATAGATTTGGTTTTGGATGTCTCCTTTTTATTTATGTGTGCCCAATTGGGTTTTCAATGTAAAAATTTTATGAATTTTGAAAAAGAAGAAACTGACAAGGAATAAGTTATGAAATTCAAGAAACAATTTCAAAAGGACAAACCAACTCCTGAACTGTTTTTTTTCTCATCAGATGAATTTTCATCGTTGCAATTGTGCATTAAGTTCTATGTTGGTATAATAACAGACCAATCTACTGAAGGTTTCCAAAAGTAAAACCAACAAGTATCAAGAAGTGCCTTATTAGATCTAGACCGGAACTGAGTCCTGTTTCCTTAAATTCCCCTGTTTTGTGTCTGGGTCTGTTGGAGTTATTTGAGCATTGCCCAAATATCAATTGTGCTGATGGATCGGGCGGGGATTATTTAGTTGATAACAAACCTGACCATCTGGTATAGATGATATATACTTACTCAAAGAGGGAATCAAAACCCAAACGACGATGAACATGCTCTTTTAGAAGCTGGGCTTCAAGTGAGAGCGTGTGATCCATGTTAGCCAACACTAGCATCCATGTTTCCCTCCACCGGTTCTTCAAGTTCTGTAGCTGCCATTTTGGATAATCATCTGTCACTGCGTAATGATCTGCCGTTCTTCAAAACGTGCCGATTTGCTCTGGTTTTTAGGTTATGATTGTGTAAAAGTTTACTATAAATTTCCTTAATTATATATATATATATATATAATGCTTGTTTGTCTGGCCTCTTGCTTAGGTTATGCTTCAAAACCTCCAATTTTCCCTCTTGCTTATGCCATTGCTGTTAATTTTTGCATAATCTCACTATGTTGTTAAGTGTTAATCGTTATGCCCTCATAGTTCTCTCTATTATGCAACATAAGTACGTCTTCCTATTATATTTGTGTTGCTTGTTTATTTAGTTAACGTTGTTTGTAGTATTTTTGTTTTTTTAACTTAAAGTCGATTTATGTCTTAACTTAAAGTTTATTTATGTTTTTATGAGATTATACATATGATTTTTTTTTTTGGAATTTATAAATTTTACCATACCACCGTACCAAGATTTTTTCAATTCACCATATCTGTGTCTGCTTACTCATACCCATACCTATGCGACAGGATCCAGGCCATCATGCCATAAAAACTGCGTAAATTGATGGACTTGATTTCCTATCATTATAAACTATCTGAAGTGAAAAATTTGTGAATATAAACATACCACAAAAGACATTAGGAGAAAATGGAAAAACCATGCGGATCCTCCAAACTATGACAGAAGTTAAAATTGGATCTTACTGAAGAAAAAACCAAAATGCAATAGCAGTTCAATTTTTAGAGTCTTTCGCTCAAGCAAGAAGCCAGGTGTCGTACCAAACACAGTTGACATGTATATCAGTAGTTAACATTCCTTCCAAATCAACTAGAATTTATCATCTTTTTGCATGTAAACCACAATTTCAAACTCTTTTTTCTCCAGCAACAGGCAAAAGTTTGAGAGATTGAGCTAAACTGAATTTGGAAGAACAACAGCACCAAACCCACTCCTTGCAGTGCTTTGAATCAGACCCTCTACATTCCACGATCCCCAGAATAAGACTAATGGAGAAAAAAGGGAAAGGAAAGCAATTGAACGGTTAATTGCAGAACATGTTCCACATGTTGCCATACTTCAATTACAGTAAAAACAGTATGCGTAAAGCCATGATGGGAGTTATAACTTTTTGAACATACAGTTTATTGGTTTTTGCCACATGGAGACGATGATTTGAATCAATTTATGAACCACTTCTCTTGGTTTTTTTTAAGAACAGTTTGTCAACACACATAACAACAAACTATTCTAAAAAATTTCCATTCAAAACTAGATATGCACAAAAATCAAGATAATAAAGGCCAATATCTTCACTATAAATCCTGAAACCACAAAATTAGGAACCAAAAGTCAACGTTTGCAAAGGAAAACGAAAGATGGAAAAAATCTAAACAAAATACCTCAATTGATATATATGATTGTTGTTAACTTGTTATCGAAAGGAACTCAGCTAAATTCAAACAAATCTGGTATAATTCATGGAATCCTAAGAAGAAAAGGAAAAACTCCAGACTGTTCACCTAAAAATCAAAACAACATGATATAAGACAGAGAGAGGGAGAGGGAGAGAGAGAGCCAGCGAGAGAGAAAGAGAGGCCGGAGTGACCTCTGCCCAGGACGTAGTGGGACGAACTATCCACCGAAGAAGATGATGTTGCTGGTTTTTTTTTTTTCTTTTTCTTGTAAGGAAAAAAAAGGACTGAAACCCTTTTTTCATCGCCTAAGGTGTGCAAGGTAGAGAGAAGGGCTTGAAGCCCTTTGCTGAAAATAGAGGGCTTCGGCACCTCTTCCTACCACAGAAAAGGGAGTCAGAGCCCTCATTTTCGACAAGGAAAAAGGGCTTGCTGGTCAGTAAAAGGGCTTCGAAGCCCTTTTTTCCAACCGGCCAAAGAAGGAGAGAGTGGTTTGAGGAGAAAAATAGAAACCCTCTGCCCAATCGAAGGCTTGTGAGAGGGAACGGTACACGAATCTAAACCCTAACTTTCACTCTACACACACCCTCTCTCTCGCGTCATATTTGCTGTTCATTACCGTGGTTCAGTTTCTTCTTTATTATTACATGGGAATGGGTCCAACTGATGCACCCGATTCCATTGAGCTCTAGGCGAGGTTCTCATGCTGTAGCTAGAGTTGATATTTCTTGCAGTGGTTGCTCAACAATGCCATTTTGTTCAGGCATGTGAGGATATGACAATCTATGCACAATGCCATGGTCTCTAGGAATGTAAAGAGGCCTTGATGTATACTCTCCTCCCCAATTAGAGTGGAGATATTTGAACCAGAACTCAGCATGTGACTTAAATTTATGAAAAACGTGCAATATATCCAAGAACATTTTGAGAGAGCATCAACAAACAAAACACAGTTTCAAAACCCATCACAAGTAGGGACTAGAGCTGAGATCTGAATAAACAATATCAGGCAGTCCAATAGCATGCAAGAAAGTCTTGTTGAATGGGAGATAGTGAATTTTTCCCAGTTGACAAGATTCACACGCTTTATTTTCAACTAAGTTTTCAAATAGCAAACTAAATTTATGTAAAACAATTGTTCACCAAGAATAAGGCCAGATGCCCCAACTGCTTATGTCTAGTATCCAATGAAACCTTCTTGGAGATATTGACTCTTTCTTGCTAGTTAATGACACCTTATACAGTGCATTTTTACTTTCCTTTGAGAGGTCTTTTGATTGTTGTCCATTGAAACATGATAGACAAAATGTCCTATCCATCACGCTATTGTCCTGTCCTCATGGACAATAATGTTCCTTGTCTACCTTTTGATGATTTTAGAGACAACATACTACGTTCTTCTTATCTGGCATTTCTTTCGCATATGTCTATTCTGCATATTCTGTCTGTGTTGTTTGACGTTTGTTTTTATTCTGTCTGATCTATTTGTTCTGTCCGATGTTTGCATCTTTCATGGTCAGTTCTATCTGTTATGTTTGTCCTGTCTGGTGTTTGTTTATGTTCGGTTTGAACTATCTGTTTTATTCGGTGTTTATGTATTCTATGATCAGTTTTGTCTATTATATTTGTTTTGTCCGCTATATGATGACAAAAGTATCTCATTTTTTGAATCTTTTATATCAAAACAAATATAAAATTCATAACATGTTATATGCAAATCAATACATTCGATAACACGATCCATAATATTATAGCAAAATCAACTCTTTCAATAGATTCATATATATAAGAAAAACATCATTACTGTTAAATGTTCAAACATCCATATAGTCACTAGTCAGTATCAAGTAAAACTACAAAATACAAATAGTCTAAAATGTTCAACTGTTGTGAGCCATATGTTGGAGTACATTAATACAAAAAAGGCATAAAAGTTTAGACTGAGTTATAAATACAAAAATAGCTATGACAACTCGTATTATATAACTAGTCTTTTGTTTTGTCTGCTATATGATGACAAAAGTATCTTATTTTTTGAATTTGTTATATCAAAACAAATATAAAATTCATAACATGTTATATGCAAATCAATACATTCGATAACACGATTTATAATATTATAGCAAAATAAACTCTTTCAATAGATTCATATATATAAGAAAAACATCATTACTGTTAAATGTTCAAACATCCATATAGTCACTAGTCAGTATCAAGTAAAACTACAAAATACAAATAGTCTAAAATGTTCAACTGTTGTGAGCCATATGTTGGAGTACATTAATACAAAAAAGGCATAAAAGTTTAGACTGAGTTATAAATACAAAAATAGCTATGACAACTCGTATTATATAACTAGTCTTTTGTCCTACACACAACTCTTCCCATCGAAACCATGCAATACTTGAGAAGAGGCGTCACCGTCTGGTTTCTGTATTTCAGAAATTAAAAAGACAAACAAATAATTAGATTATCACCATAAAGTATTAAAATAATCAAATATAATTAAAACAATGACATATAATATAATGAGAATGTTAGACAATGAGTATCTTACTTGAAACATAATTATTCCACATTGTTGAAGTAATTTGTTCATGAAGTTCATTGTTGCTACCACATATTTGGTTTCTTTAGTATTTTCATCATCATTTATAATTTCACTTACTTCACTATCATTTATATCATCAGAAAGATATTGGCTTTTAGAAAAAGAGACCAAAAGAGAGAGAGAGTGCTGAAAAGAACTATAATAAATGAGACAACATTCAAAAGAGAAATGAATGCCAATAAATGAATAAAAGAAGAAGAAAAAGTGTCACAATGAGTAAAAGCTGGTGGCCAAAAGCCTTGACCACAGCTAAAACGTTTGATCGAAGAGCATGTAACAAACGAAAAAAATCAAAATGCATCCCATTTCAGCCCAAGCCCATTGAGCCAATAAAAGGAGATATAGGAGGCCATGGGCAGCCCAAAAAATATGGCAACACTTGACTTCATGCAATGAACAAGTGAGATGACCTACATTAACATGCTTTCGGCCATATTTGTTTAGTGATGGAGTTTTTTTTTTGTTTTTGTTTTTGTTCCACCATCAAATTTTCATGTGATCCAAGTCACTGACTTCCACCTCTTTAAAGCACATAGATATAAAATGTAAAGTCATATATTCATACATGTCTTCTATTAAATACAACATCACATTTTATATATTTATACTTTCAAATTAAACAAAATTGTTTTCCAAGAAGTGTTTATACGTAATAAAATAAAATCCTGTTTGGATTTTCTATGCTACAATGTAAAATTGTTTCTTGTCTCAGTTTTGTAGCTTAATTTCTCTCACTAACTACAACAAAAGAGGCCAGCAAGGACTCTAAGATGGCAACAAAAGAGGCCGGCAGTGTCTTTAATATTTGGACCATAAAAAAGAAAAAGCTAATAAAAGTTGGAGCTGGCAAATTAGAGTATGATCAATCTGATGGTGTTCTTGGAATGGGTAGAACATGACGTCGAGAGGACGTCCTTTTTGTAGTAACTATAGACTAATAGAAGTAGCAGAAACATTGTTCTTTCTTCACATGTCTGTTCTCCCATGTATTTGGTTTTTCTATCATAATTCATAATAGTTTAGACAATGCGCGGATGGTGCATTTTCTGCATTCTGAATTCAATGTTACTTGTGTCATGGGCACCGTATCTGTGTAACATCATTTTGACACAGTGGCTGCACGAAGTTCTTAAATGTGAAAGGGGGTTTGAATGCTATGGACAATAGAAAATGGTAGAGTACGAAACCCCAAAACAGTAATGGAAGCAAAATGGCAGAAGTCCAAAGCAGCATATAACAACTTTTGAAAATAGAATGTGGCTGCACAAAGAATATCATCACCATGAAAGGAAATACCATAGTTATTAAGGACCGAAGAAGGTTATGTGCATAATTTTGTGAGGCAATTTGGTTAAAGAAACGTGTGTTGGCATCGTCTAATTTCAATAGTCTGACTCTAGATCGCTGCTTTTAGTAGCTTTCATTGCACGATCTATGGAAAGTAAATTGACTAGCCAAAGAAGCTTGCTGTATATGGAGTTGTTCCAATTCCGACATCTTAAGTGGCATGGAGGAGAAGAGAAGAGACTGAATATCATGAAGCTCAAAAAATGAGAAACATTTGTTTATATGATGTGTTTTGATAGTATATAAGAAGTGAATAAACTTTAAGCCGCTATCATTCTTAGAATACGTGTATGAGAGTCATGTCCATATTGACCACATGGTAATTGTGAAAATATAATTTCTTGAATCATGGAAGTAGGATGCTCAATGAAAAAATACTTGCTCAACTATAAAAGACAGACAACCATGATCATCATTTTTTTAATTTAACAAATACATAGAATACTTAAACCAAGCAAACAAAAAGAAGCACTAATGCATATATAAAAGTCCACTTAGTATGTTAATATTAAATTAAATAATATATTTCTAATATTTCATAGTCATTTAAATCTCAATTAGTCTCACACTTAACCTTTAACCAATTCAATTTTAGATTGTGACATAAATAGAATAGGTCATGAGACAAGCTAGAGCAAGCTAAGTTGACTCAGTGATGTAGATCAGCCTAGTCCTGCACTAACCAATGGTGAAGCTTCAAGATGGGGTTTTGGATTCGATGCATTTAGATCCACATAGTTAAATATGGATCTCACCATTTAGATACTTTGACTTTCATTAAGAAGAGAGAGAGAGAGAGAGAGCCGAGAATGTATATCAAAATTTAGGGACAAGAAGTCCCTTAGATACTCCCTAGATACTAAAATTGGGGACAACAAGTCCCCAAGTTACAGTAACAAACTGCAAAAAAGAAGCAAAAGAGAAAATATACAATACAACTCACAAAAAACGAAATAAGAGGGGTGGGAAGAGAGTGGAAGGACGAAACGATATCATCACCCAGCCATAGAATGAGGACACCGCCGCAGCCGAATGGCAAAATGAGCATCTCCCTTCACAAGCCGAGCGACAGACTGTGGCGAAAGGAAGGTGCCCCTGAAGACCCTATTGTTGCTCTCTTTCCAAATGCGCCACCAAGCTGAAATGAGCTACAACCTCCAAACACGATCTCAGAAAACAGCCAAGTTGGGGGAAGGACACAAGAGAAAAAGAAGACGAATGGAAGGTGGGTTTGGAAGACTACTTACAAGGGAAGGCCAGACAGAGGTAAGGACACTAAAAAAGAATGGACAAGAGGTAAAAAGGTGGACCCGAGACTCAGCCACGGCGAGACAGAGGGGACACTGGTTAGCTAAACTGATGCCAAGGCATTGCAAGTGGTCAAAAGTGTTGATGTGGCCAGCAAGAAGAAGCCATGTAAAAGCAATGACATGATGAGAAGGGCCAGGGGACCAAAGGGATCGGGGTGGGAGCGACGCCACGGAAGAACCAAAGGAAGCCAGGTAGCAAGAGGAAAAAGTGAAACTCCAAGAAGGTGAAAGAGGCCAGGAAGGGAGTGCAAACGTTGGGAGGTCAGCAAGGCAGAGGAAAAGAGGAAGGGCGGAAAGCAGGTCGCACCAAAAGTGAGAGGGAGATGGAACCATTCCAAACACTAGAGGAAGACAGGTCAAATTTGGAGCAAATGAATAGGGTGATGAGAGAGTGATCAGTTGGTAGACGCCACCACCAAGAACACAGAGAAGACTCACAAGCCCGACTAAGGTTGGTAATCCTAGCACCCCCAAGAAGACGCGGAAAGACAACCATATTCCAGCGCGTAAGGCGATCTGAAGGCCGATCACCATCCCAGATGAAATTACGAATAATTCTGTCAAACCTATTCAGAAGAGCCATAGGAGGTCGAAAGATCACCAGAGCATGGAGGGAGACAAACGCAAGATAGTGTTTAGCAAGAGTAATACGACCTGGGAGAGAAAGCAGCTTTCCCTGCCAACACTGAAGGCGATTAACATACTTCTGCTCCACTCCATCTCAAAAGAGGGAGCAGGAGAGGACAACGAAATCTAAAGACCTAAATAGTCCATAGGCAGGCCAGCAGCCATACACCCAAAGCAAGCTTCTGCAAGAAGTACCATGGCCGGATCCGCATAGATGAGGTAAAGATGACACTTAGAAGAATTAATAGAAAGACCTGAGATGAACTCAAAAACCCGAATGATGAGCTAAGTTCTCACAATCTGTTGGCGAGAAGCGGTGCCAAACAGGAGAAAGTCATCAACATACTGAATGGTGGAAAGGTCTATAAGTGGGGGAGTGAATGCGGTGTGAGGAAGTAAATGGCTGCCGCGTGATGCAATAAAGCAGAAAAGCACTCGGCAACCAAGTTGAAAAGCAAAGGCGATAATTGACAACCATGACGAAAGCCACGACCAAGACAAAGGAAATCACCACACAACCTATTGAAGGAGACCGCAAGCAGGGCCCCAGTAACAAGCGAAAGGATCCACTGCCTAAATGACAGACCAAAAGTAAGACGAGTAAGGAGGTCAGAAAGGAACTCCCAACTAACCGAATCAAAGGCCGTAGAGATGTCCAACTTCAGGATGAAGGAAGGAAGATGCAAACAGTAAAGGGAGTGAACAACCTCATTAGCGAGGACAACCGCGTCATGCAAATGCCGACCATTGATGAAAGCAACCTGGAAGGGGTTAATGATAGAAGGCAACACAGACGCAAGCCGTAAGGAAAGCAACTTAGTAATAATCTTATAAGGTGTGCCTAAGATGGAGATCGGGCGAAAGTGGGTGACGTCCGTAGGGTTAGGACGCTTAGGCACCAAGACGTAGGTGGCTTGATTAAATTCTTTAAGAAAGACAGAGTTGGAGGCAAATTTATCACAAAACGTAAACACATCAGTGCTACAAGCCTCTCAAAATATGCGAAAAAATTCAATAGGAAAACCATCAATGCCGGGTGCTTTACCAGAACCAAGGGCCCAGACAACGTTTTTGATCTCTTGGTGCAGAAAGGGCCACTCAAGAGAGATTGCACACGAGACGGAGAGGGAGGAGAGGTGAAAGTCTGGCAATGGGGTACAAAAGCGAAGAGGCTTAGAGTAGAAATCTAAAAAACGAGCAGTCAAAGCTGGGAGAATGTCATTACCAAGAAAAACCCTTTGCCCGATAACCATGGAATGGAGCAACGCCTAGCGGTGCCTTTGAGAGGCGGCCAAGTGGAAGAATCTAGAATTCTGGTTTCCATTCGAAAGCAAACCCAACCTAGAACGCTGCTGCCAATGGATGGACTCCCTAACCCGCCACTCCTGAGCAAGACACTAGAGACAGAGGAGATGAGAAGACTGATCCGTAGAAATATTGTCAGAAGTCTGAATGGACAGGATCTCCTCATCCCAAACGGTCACCTCAGAAAATTTGCCACTCCAAAAAATGCGTTTCTAGGTGAATACCTCCTTCCTGATGGAGTGCAACTTCCGTGAGAGCGTAAAAGCAGCACACCTACCATTGATGGTGCGAGCCCACCATTTAGGGACGGCGGCCACAAAGGACTCATCACAGAGCCACCAAAATTCAAAACGGAACCTGGCAGGCCTGGTACCAGCCCTACCTCGAAGAAAGAAAATGAGCAGCGAAGCATGATCAGACAAGTGCCTCGGTCTTAGAACCAAGGAGGACGAAGGAAAAGTAGAGAACAGCTCAGGCGAGAGGAAGACACGATCCAACCTACAGAGAATGGGAGGATTCCTATTGTTGGACCAAATAAACTCACCATTATTTAGAGGCACGTCAAAAAGACAAAACTCTTCAACGAACGAGCGAAAAACAGACATAGACGGACCAGAAGTGATAAGGGAGGAAGAATCAGCAGGGCTAAGCAAACAATTGAAGTCTCCTGCCAAAAGCCAAGGCGAAGGAGCAAGCTCAGCCCACAGCTAGTCCCGCAAAGCCCCAATGCAAGGGCCATAGACCGCAGTAACTAAGACCGGGCCATTGGGCCAGAGACCATTGAGAGAGGCAGAGATAGAGTACCTACCAACATGCACAACCACCCCTATAAGAGCTGGAGACCAAGCAAGTAGGATGTGCCGCCAGTGGCCTCATTAGTAGGCAGGAACCCAAAGGACAATTGACGCAATAACGTATGAACACAAGCATGAAAGATCAACAACAACTTGGTCTCAACCACGATAAACACTGAAGGTCCATGTCGACGGACCCAAGATGAGAGATATCTACACCGATAACGGCACTTAGGCCCGCACATTCCAGCATGCAACCCTCATGGGGAAACCACGCGAAGCGACGTACACCTGGTGTCCTAGCCGCATCGGGGGGGAGGATGGAGGCTACAGAAGCCCCAATCCTACGCAATTTCCTCCGCAACCTAGCGAGGCTGGAGTGGGAGATCGGCGTAATAGCGGCAACAAAAGAAGAACATAGGAAATCAAGTTGTTCCTGTGGGAGTGAAACCTTAAGAGCGGCAAGCGCATCTGGAAAGGAGATGCCTAGCTCAATATCTAACAAGGGAGAGACAGGTGGCAACCCATTGGGCAAGGGGGGACTAACAACAGGTCCAGTGGTGGGACCAGACAATTGAGCAGGAGAGAAGCGAGGACCGGGGGAGGGGGGGCAGTGGACAAAGAGTCAGGATGCAGGGCAGGGGAAGAAGTGTCAACATAAGGGAAGTGGGGGAGGCCAGGGCTAACATTGGGAAGGGGTTTGCAGGCGGGGTTGCAAGGACAACCACGACTGAGTCCAGAGAGCAGTACGTGTAGGGAAGGCAAGGCGGTGGTAAAGCTACAGCCAAAGGAAATAGAAGAAAGCCTGAGTAGGTGGGCGAAGGAGGTGGTCCTGGTAGGTAGAGGAGGCAGAGGGGGGCCAGTAACCAGGGTAAAGAGCAAGGAACAGGCAACAGATGGGTATGGGCTAATTGGGGGTGATGAAACACTAAAGGTCAAGGCAACCGAGGCCGTAGTAAAAAAAAAGTGAGCAACAACAGCAACCTCAAGGGGATGACCCCAGCAAACAGGCGGGCAGCCGGCTGTGATGGTGCAAAAGACCAGACATAGCCAAGATCAGACTGACCAGCGAGCAGCGCCGTGTCGGGGAATCCCGAGGTGGACACGCGCGAACCCCCAGCACACAAAGAACAAAAAGGAAGGGACGAGCAAGGTACCTCAGGGGAGTGCAGCAGAGAGTAGGCAGGACTCCATGAGAAGGCGAGGCTGGTTCCAGTGGTGAAGGAAGCAAGGGCGGGAGCTGTGACGACAGGAGCTCGGCAAGCAAAGAACACTGGTGCGATAGACCACATGGGCTGAAGATCTGCGAGACCTCTACTGAGAAAGGCAGACCCCGTGTGCCAGGAAAAGCAGGCCCAGGTCAAGGAAGTTTGATAGAGCAAAAAAAATAAAGCTAGCATCTGAAGAAGGCGACAGAGGAGCAGCTGGCACAGGAACCCAGACCCAGAAGGAGGAAGCAACAGCTGCAAAGCCATGCCACTGACCAAAAAGTTACAGATCATTCTGACAAGCAGGAAAACGACAGCGAGAACACGTAACGGCCCGACGGCCGTTCAAGGTAGCACACCTCTGACACCACCACTAGCACCATCTGACGCGAATAGAAACGACAGACCGAAGAAGGTGACGAAGCCTGGAAGCACGACAGGAAGAGGGGACACACCAAGGCGAGGGGGTTGGCCTACCGACTGAGACCACCTTAGGCTGCCTCTGCTGCAAGGAACAATCACCCACTTGCAAAAGGAGAAACCAACAGCGTGTAGGAGGCCGTGAGCATCTTGCAGCTGAAGCGAGCCGGTGAAGACACAACTGAAGATAGTAGACTGCCAACTGAAAGACAACATGAAAGCCTGATGGGCCCTCTCAGCTGAACAAAGAAAACTGACCGCAGCATGACAAAGTAAGCGATTAAGGGGGAGGGAGTTACTCGGCTTGATACCATGGAGACTGGTACCACCAACCCAAGCCCCCTACTATGGACGCAAAGGCGGAGGAGGAGGGAGGGTGGCCATTACACCAACCCCACGCAAGAACAAAGTGGTCGGTCCAAAACAACGAAGTCAATCACACGTGTGTGCCCACCCACTGCCAAGGCAGCTACGTTGGACCCACTCAAAGCCTAAGCTGAGCACGGTCCCGTAGGTTGGTGAGACACAACTTAGCACAACGTGAAAGCAAGACACCGATAGAGGACTAGTCAGCTAACAAAATGATGTAAAAGACAATTCATCGAACAGTTGTCCTACAATTCCAAAGAGGTGAGAAGATGGGAGATGAGCAGATGGGCGGGAGGTGGGCAGGCGGGAGGTGAGCAGACAGGAGGAAGGAGACGAGAGGTCAGTAGGCGGTCAGGCGGGAGGTGAGGAGACAAGCAGGTGGGAGAGACGGGTGATCAGGCGGGAGGTGAGGAGACGGGTGGGTGGGAGAGACGGGCGAGCAGGTAGGGAGGCAGGTGAGGAGATGGGCAGGTGGGAGAGAGAGAGAGAGAGAGAGAAGCTTTGAGATCTCAATAATTCCTACAACAACTGTGGTGTAAGTACTAAATAGTGATGAGGGCTTACACAGTAGCAGTTTAAATGGCACCAACTGTGACAAGTAGCAGGTGTTTGAACAGTACCCCAAGTTGCTCTCTCTCTCTCTTACATTCATTGTTTCTTTCAGTAGTTGTACCCATTGAACTAGAGGAAATCATGAACGAACTTCACTTGTACTAAACGATATTAATTGTAAAAACGGCCAATGGAGCAAAGGGAATCTATCATTTAGTTGGGGAAAAATTGAACTTGTAGTATCTATTGGAGCCAGGGTTGTACGATATGTACAATACAAGGCCATACGTGCGATACGTATCTTTTACAAAATACGATACGATACACGCCCCGTATCGTACAATACAGGCTAATTTCAAAAAATGGGGGCTGGAACCCTCCTTTTTGAGTTTTTTTTATAAAAACACGGCGCTTCTTCATTTTTAACCTAGAGATTGTGCTGCTGCGGAGGGAAATTATCGATTTTCATCGTTAAATCATCGATTTTCAAAATGAAATCATCGATTAAACCATGGATTTGTGCGTGGGTGGCTGATTCTCGTGGGGAGGATAGAGGTTTTTTTAAATCGTAAAGATGAAAATGAAGAAGATGGAGATGAGGATGAGAATGAATATGATGAAGATTATGAATGAGAGTCAAGAGTGCTTTCAGTTTATATGTATTGACATTGAACATTTTCATAATTTCATTATCATCTTGTGTTGTAATACATAACATCTAAAACTTGTTTTTTGATGTGGTATCTCATAGACTTATAGACCTTATGACTTATAAATCTATGTGTTTCTATGAAGAACATATTATTCTTGTTTTTTACTGATTTTTTATGATTTTTTTGAATTTTTTTCCTATTTTTTGATTTATTAAAAAAAATGATACAGTTACGATACGTTACGATATTTTACGATACAGTGTATCTTAAAGCCAGACCGATACGGCTTACGATACGCTTTTTACAACATTGACTGAAGCTATAATTCTTGAGCTTGCGCAATAATACGAGGCACCGACATGAAGTGTTTGAATGGCAAACTATAAACCCTAGAATGACATAAGTTGGACATGCTAGATAGCCTTTTTCACGTAGACAAGCCATAAATATGAGTACCACCTAAATAGTAGAGTTACAGAAAGAACAGAGTTATATGCACAGTGCTGACTTCTTCAAATCACAAGAAGATGCCAATATATATATATATATACTTTTGATTTTATTTATATCTGGTAAGGATGTGCTTGATGCATTAATAATTTTTGCCTGGTGCTGCCATATGCGCTTAAAACAGTGTTTGGCCTTCCCTCCTCTCAAGTTTCCATGACACTAATATCAAGATCTGTAAGTACTACCAAAATCTAGCTATTCATGGTTTCATTTCCTATACTGCCTGAGATCTTAATTTAGGAGTACCACTGTAGAAATGTGAAAAGTAATAGCTATTCCTATGCAGGCACTATTGCAGAAGCAACTACCTAGAAGAGAACAGATCGGAATCTTTCTGGCAGAAGGAACAACTAGAACGAGAATCCCCAAAGCATGGCCATTCCACATGCTCTAGTCGTCCCTCATCATGCCCAAGCCCACATTGCTCCTCTCATGGATCTCGCATTGCCTAGCATGTCATGGTTACCTTCGTGAAAATGGAGTACATACACAGACACGTGTAAATGAAGTCATTGAGGTTAAGTGACCTAAAATGTTTCAACTACATGTCTAGAAAAAAACAACTTTTTCCTTGGAATGATAACGATGAAATAGAGTGGCCTAGCCAGTTGCTATCGCCTTACATTCAAAGAATAAAGCAACTCAAAAATGAAGAACAAATTTTCCTACTAGAGGAACCTACGGCTTTCCTCAAGAACAACTCAGAGAGTAAAACAAGAAGCATAAACATCGCAGACAGTAATACAACAATAGTTTCATTCAAAAGCCCCTAAAAAAGTTGTGTTTGAATGTAGATGTCAAGGCAAAATCTTACAATGGAGAAGCAGCCCCTGAAGACCCTGTTGTTGCGCTCCTTCCAAATGCGCCACCAAGAAGAAATGAGCCACAACCTCCAGACACGACCCCAGGTAAAAGACAGGTGGGATGAGGGACAAAAGAGAAAAAAAAGATGAATGGATGGTGGGTTTGGGAGGTTATTAATGAAGGAAGGCCATGCAGAGGTAAGAATACTATAAAAGAAAGGACAAGAGGTAAAAAGGTGAACCCGAGACTCAGTCGTGGCGAGACAGAGGGGACATTGGTTAGTTAAACTAATACCAAGGCGCTGTAGGTGGTCAAAAGTATTGATGTGACCAGCAAGAAGAAGCCCCACACCCCCAAGAAGACGCAGAAGGGCAACAATATCCCAACGCGCAAGACAATCCGAAGGGTGATTACCATCCCAAATAAAGTTACGAATGATTTTGTCAAACCATCTCAGTACAACCACAGGACGTCGAAAGACCGCCAAGGCATGAAGTGGGATAGACGCAAGACAGTGCTTAGCAAGGATAATACGTCTTGGCAGGGAAAGCAGCTTACCCTGCCAACAATGGAGACGATCCGATAGCTTCTGCTCCACACCATTCCGAAAGGAGGGCGTAGGAGGCGACAATGTAATCTAAAGGCCCAAGTAGTCCATGGGTAGGCCAGTAGCCTTACACCCAAAACAAGTTTCCACAAGAAGCACTGTGGCTAGATCCGCGTGAATGAGAGAAATGTGACACTTCGAGGAATTAATAAAAAGGTCAGAGACGAGCTCAAAAACTCAAAGGATGAGCCAAGTTCTCACAATCTATTGGCGAGAAGCAGTGCCAAATAGGAGAAAATCATCTGCATATTGGAGGGTGGAGAAGGCCTCCAAGTGGGGTAGTGAATATGGAGTGATGAAACCAACGACAATTGCGTGACGAAATAAGGCAGAAAATCAATCGGCAACTAAGTTGAAAAGCAAAGGTGATAGCGGACAACCCTATCGGAGGCCGCGACCAAGACAAAAAAATTCGCCACACAACCCTTGAAGGAGACCACAAGCTGGGCTCCAATGATGAGCGAGAGGATCCACGGACGAAACAATGGACCAAAAGCAAGGTGAGTGAGGAGGTCAGATAGGAACTCCCAACTAACTGAATCAAAGGCCTTGGAAATGTCCAATTTAAGGATGAATGAGGGAAGACACAAATAGTAGAGGGAATGAACAACCTCATTGGCAAGGACGACAACGTCATGCAAACGCCGACCCTTGATGAACGCAACCTTTAAGGGGTTGATGATAGATGGCATAAGAGGTGCAAGTTGCAAGGAAAGCAACTTAACGACAATCTTATAGGGAGTGCTTAAGATGGAGATCGGGCGAAAGTGGCTGACGTCCATAGGGTTAGGATGCTTAGGCACCAACACACAGGTGGCTTGATTAAACTCTTTAAAAAAGACAGAGTTGGAGGCAAACTCGTCACAAAACTCGAACACATCAACGCTACAAGCCTCCCAAAAGGTGCGAAAAAACTCAACAGGAAAACCATCAATGCCAGACGCCTTACCCGAGTCGAGGGCGCAAACAACATTCTTGATTTCTTGGTGCAGGAAGGACTGCTCAAGAGTGATCGCGCAAGAGATAGAGAGGGATGAGAGGTGAATGTCTGGCAGCGGGGCACAAAAGCGAAGAGGTTTAGAGTAGAAATCATGAAAATGAGCGGTCAAAGCCGGGAGGATGTCGTCACCAAGAAATTCCCTGTGCCCAATAACTATGGATTGGAGCTATGCCTGACGGCATCTCTGAGAGGCGGCCAAGTGGAAGAAACGAGAATTCTGGTCACCATGCGCAAGCCAACCCAACCTAGAACGCTGCTGCTAGTGGATGGATTCTCTTATCTGCCACTCCTCAGCAAGACTCTCGAGACAAAGGAGACGAGAAGACTGATCCGCAGAAACATTATCAAATGGCTGGAGGGACAAGATCTCCTCATCCCAAACGGCCACCTCAGAAAATTTTCCTCTCCAAAAAATACGTTTCCAAGCAATAACCTCCCTCCTAATGCAATACAGCTTACGCGAGAGCCTAAAAGCAGCCCACCTACCATTGACGGTGTGAGCCCACCACCTAGGGATGACGTCAACAAAGGACTCATCCCGGAGCCACCAAAGCTCAAAGCGAAACCGGGTGCGCCCGGTTCCAACCCTACCCTGAAGAAGCGAAAGTAGCAGCGGAGCATGATCAGACAAATGCCTCGGTCCTAAGACTAAAGACGACGAGGGGAAAGCAGAGAACAACTCAAGTGAGAGGAAGACACGGTCCAGTTTCCGAGGAATGGGAGGATTTTTATTGTTGGACCAAGTAAACTTCTCATTATTCAATGGCACGTCGAAAAGGCCGAACTGATCAAAGAACGAGCAAAAGACAGACATAGACGGACCAGAAGTGATGGTGGAGGAAGAAAATTGAATTCCCCTACCAAAAGTCATGGTAAAGAAGCAAGCTCACGAGCATGACAAAGCTCAGCCCACAGCTGGTTACGCAAGGCCCTAACGCAAGGGCCATAAACCACCGTAACTAAGACCGGGCCATTGGGCCATAGACCATTGAGGATGGCCGAAATAGAGTACTTACCAACATACACAACCTTTCCCGCAAGAGGAGGAGACCAAGCCAATAGAATGCCGCCAGCAACACCATTAGCTGGAAGGTTCCCAAAGGACGGCTGACGCAATAAAGTACGGACGCAGGCATGAGAAACCACAGAAGGCTTGGTCTCTACAACAATAAGCAAAGTAGGCCCATGCTGACGGACCCAAGAAGAGAGGTATCTACGCCGATAACGGGCACTCAGGCCACGCACATTCCAACAAGCAACCCTCATGGGGAAACCATGTGAAGCGACGCATGCCTAGCCGTCCTAGCAACACCGGGGAGTAGGATGGAGGCCGCGGAAGTCCCGATCCTACGCAATTCCACTGCAACTTGGCAAGGATGGAGCGAGAGGTCGGTGCAACAGTGGCAACAAGAGATAAACGTAATAAATCAAGTTGTTCCTGAGGGAGTGAGACCCTAAGAGAGGCAAGTGCATCCAGAAGAGAAATGCCCAACTCAGCATCTAACAAAGGAGAAACAGGCAGCAACCTATCGACCGAGAGAGGACAACCAGCAGGTCCGGTGGTGGAACCAGGCAACCGAGCATGACAGGGAGGGGAGGTCGGGGAAATAGGGGCAGATGCAAAATCGGAACACAGAACGGGGAAAGCAGTGCCAACACAAGGGACATGGGGGAGGGCAGGGCTAGTGAGGGGAAGAGGCAAGCAGGTGGGGGTGTAAGGGTAGCCATAACCGAGTGTAGGGAGCAAAGAAAGTATGGAAGGTAGGTAGGTGGCAAAGCTACTGTCAATGCAAACAGAATAAGACCGGAGTAGGTGGGCGAAGGAGGCGGTTTTGGTTGGTAGAAGGGGCAAGGGGGGCCGGTTAGAAGGGTGAAAAGCAAGGTAAAGGCAGTGGAGGGAGATGAGCTGACAGGGGGTGATACATGGATGGAGGTCAAAACAACCGAAACTATAGTCGAAGAAGAGTGAACAACAACAATGGCCTCAAGGGGGCGACCTGCAGACGCCGGGAGCACGGGGGCACACGCATATGTAGGGGAGACTGAAGAAGGCGGGATTGCCGGCGCACAAGGTGGTAAACTGTCCAACGGGCGGGCGGCCGACTGTGCAGGCACAAAGGACCAGATGTCGACAAGAGCAGACGAAGAAGCAAGAAGCATAGGGTCGGGGCATCCAGAGGTAGGCGAGTGCGAACTGCCAGCTCTCAAAGAAGAAGAAGGAAGGAGCAAGCTGGGTACCTCAGGGAAGCGCGACGGAGAGCAGGCAGGGCACCATCGAGGAGGCAAGGTGGGCTCCAGCGGTGAGGGAAGCAGGGGCGGGAGCTGTGATGGCGGGGGCTCGACACGCGAGGGGAACTAGTGCGGTAGTCCTCCTAGGCTGAAGACCCGTGGAACCTCAACAGAGAATGGTGGACCTCGTGCACCAGGAATAGAAGGTACTGGCCAAGGAAACTGGATAGAGCCAAAGAAAATAGAGCTAGCATCAGAGATGGGCGACCGAGGAGCAACTGGCAGAGGAACCTGAACCCAGAAGGACGAAGTGACCGTCGCAAAGCCATGCCACCGACCAAAAAGCTGCTGATCATTCTGACAAGCAGGGAAACGACAACGTGAACACGTGGCAGGCTGGCGACCATTCAAGGTAGTACACCTCTGACACCACCATTGACCCCATTTGATGCGGATAGAAGCGACTAACCGAAGAAGGTGCCGAAGCCTGGAAGCACGACGAGAAGACGGGACACACCAAGCTGAGGAAGTCGGCCGACCAACAGAGACCACCTTAGGGCACCTCGGCCGCAAGGAACAGTCACCCATCTGTAGTAAGAGAAACTCACAGCGTGCGGTAGGGAGGAATGCTTGGAGGAGGCCGCGAGCATCAAGTAGCTGAAGCGAGCCGGTGAAAACACAATTGAAGATGGTAGACTGCCAACTGAATGATGAAGCCAAAGTCTGATGGGCCCCTTCAGACGAGCAGAGAAAATTGACAGTAGCACGACAAAGCAAGCGATTAAGGAGAGGGCATTACCAGGCTAGATACCGCAAAGACTGGGACCGCCAACCCAAGCCCCACACGGTGACTGTAAAGGCGGAGGAAGAGGGAGGGTGGTCATGTCACCGGACTTGCCAAGAACACATGTGTGTCCACCCACTGCAAAAGGCAGCTGCGTCTGGACCCACTCAAAGCCTAAGCTGAGCACGATCCTGCAGGCTGGTGAGGCACAACTTAATACAATGTGAAACCAAGACATCGGAGGAAGACAGAGAAGCAAAAGTAGCAAAAGAAAGTCTCAAAAGCTGACCCACAAATACTGCCAAAGTTGCCTCAACACAAGCATACCAAAACCACCAGCATTCTCATTCTAACATTACGTCGAACAGTTAATAGGCAGCCTCAAACTAAAGGCTTGAGCAATGACAAAGGCGAAGCAGGCGGCCGGCTAAATCTTCATCATCCAATCTCACTGCCAGGAACGGGAGGGAGGAGAAGCTTGTCACATCCATCGTCGGAAGAGTCTGAACAAGAGCGTCCTCCATTGCTGGCTACAGTGGTTCTCTGCTAGCTGGCGCGCATTGTCGAAGTAAATGCTTCAACAGGAAAGACCTTTGTCACCCCGATGGTCGATGGTTTACCAGAGACGGAGACGATGAAACGGCGACCCCAGAGGAAGCACCGAAACTCGTCGCTCTCCAAAACGAGCTCCGTCAGAGAGAGAGAGAAAAGGAGTGGATCTATGAGTGACAAGAGAAACATTACAACAACAGCCTAATCTCCTATGATATAGTAATAGCTAAAACAAATCATCAAGCGATTCCTGTATGGAATGATCCTTGCGCTTGACTTGTTATGGTTGCGCTATTCTCAGGATCTTCTGTTATCAGCAGATTGGTATTTCCTCTTACACATCGTAACAACAAAACAACACCTTGTCTAGGCAAGGGAATCTCTTATCCTTTTCAGTTTTGGAAGAATCATCCTCATGGACATCCGATCTTGTGCACATTCAACAGCACATGATAAAGCAACTTCAATGACTGCAGCCAAGCAAGCAATCTGTTTCTCTTGGATGGCTATTTCACCGCAATGCATGACGTTCATCCTTGCTTCATCCTGGACGATCTGCAAGATCTTACCAAGGATTCTCTCCCTTACCCACTTCTGTAGATTCAGATCGGCAGAAAACATCTCATGGGTGGTGAGTCTCTTCCCTGTAAAAAGATCCAGTAGTAGAATTCCATAGCTGTATACGTCACCCTGTGTGGTTGGTTTTCCACCCATTCCGTACTCTGCAATGAATACCAAGATGAACTTAAGGAAGTTAGTCATGAAAAAGAAGCAAGTGAAGGTCCAAATTCACGGCATGATTGGACAATGTTGAATTGCTTTCACAAGTCTCAGTCAACGACTCGATCCTGTCCACTTGTTAGTTGGCAAATAAAAAGGAAGTAGTCTGTACCTGGAGCGATGTAACCAATAGACCCTTTAAGCCCTCCTGTACTCAGTTCATTGACGAGAGATCCTTCATCAATCAATCTTGCAAGACCAAAATCCCCAACCTTTGCAGTCATATCTTCATCCAACAGCACATTGCTTGGCTTGAGATCACAATGAACAACAGGGGTAACAGAATCATGGTGGAGTTATTCCAGGGCGCATGCAACATTGATAGCAATATTTAACCTTGACAGAAGGCCAAACGCCGGTTTGTCTCCTCTACCATGGTTGCTATCAGGATACAGCCATTGCTCAAGGTTCCCATTAACCATATACTCATAAACCAATGCCTTAAAATCTTCATTCTTGAAATTAATCCCTGACCAAGCAGTGATGAGTTTAATGAGGTTCGATGTCGAATGCCTCGTAATGCTTCACATTCTGCAGCGAAACTGGTGGCAGCACCATGACGTTGCAGATCAATGACCTTGGTAGCAACTGCAGTTCCATCCCCAAGTACACCTCTGAAAACAGAACCAAAGCTGCCGCTGCCGAGAAGGTTCTTCGAACTGAAATTTGATGTCAAGGCAAGAATATCATGGTATATGATCATCTTGTGTTGCCCTTTGAATGAATCCACACTTTTGATTGCTGACTGTAGCTTCTTTCCGCTGCTTAGACTAACCAAGCGCAGGAAAGAAGAATAAAAATGGTTGCAAGACTTGCAAGCGCAATGGCAAGTTTGAGAGCAAGTATCCTTTTTGAATGAACATGAGAATGGCAAACTGGCAACATCAGAACTCTGGGGCCCCCACAGACCCTGTCATTGCCTTCAAGATCTATTCTGTTGAATTCTAAGAACACACCAGAGTTTGGGACTTTGCCTTCAAGATTATTGAAAGAGAGATTCAACAGTTGTAGATCATCAAGTAGTCCAACCTGTACTGGAATTGCACCAGAGAGATCATTAGATGAAAGGTCCAGGTATTGGAGGCCCTTGAGCTGACTAAGGGACTTGGGAATACCACCTGACAGAGCATTGCCATTGAGAAGAAGTCGCTGCATGCTCTTGCAATTTTGAATTGAATCAGGGATTTCTCCAGATAAATGGTTTCTAGAGATCTCAATGACAGAAACATTAGCTAAACTCCCAATGCTGACGGGCAGTTTCCCAGTGAATGAATTTTGAGAGAGATTGAGAAACATACTTAGGCTTGGGAGTTGGAAGATCTCCTCAGGAATGCTACCATTGAGATTGTTCGTTGAGACGATGAATAACAGAAGAGATCCAAAGTTTCTAAAACTGAAGGGTATCACTCCCATGAAATTATTGACAGACAGATCGAGCTGACTTAACTTGGTGAGGTTCCTATGGAAGTTGCTATGTCCCCTGTGAGCTTGTTCCCTGCCAGAAACAAAGCCTGAAGTTTAGGGAGACCACCAATTTCCGGTGGAATATTTCCCTCCATTGAATTGTAGCTCAAGTTTAGCAAAGTGAGACTTTTCAACTGACCAATGGAATCCAGCCAGAGATCATGTTCCCACCCATGTAGAGCTTAGAGAGCTGCCTTGACATGTTCCCTACAGAAGCTGGAATTTCTCCCTCAAACAAGTTCCCATCAATGGCAAGAAACTCAAGTTTGGTAGCATTGGTAAGGGATTTAAGCAAACTCAGCCCCTTCTCTTTGCTGTTAACAAGATGGTTGAATCCAATGGTGTAGAGAATAAGGTCCGCTAGCCTTTCCAGGCCTCCTGGCACAGTACCACGCAGCAGGTTGTGTGACATCCGGATGCTCTGCTTCTTTGTGAGATTATGCAGACTTGGGGGGATGGTGCCAGTGAATTTATTGAAATAAATATGGAAAGACAACATTTTAGGCATGGTGAAGCCAATGTCCGCAGGGATTTCTCCCCACAATTGGTTTGAGGCCAAAGCAAACGTGTTGATTGAGGACATATTGTAAAGAGAAGTTGGGACCGTGCCACTGAGGATGTTCAAGGAGATTTGCAAGTGCTGCAGTTTCCTCAGACGACTTAAAACTTCTGGTATGGGACCGTGAAGGGAATTGGTGGCCAAATTTAGGGTGGTGAGGGACGAGAGATTACTAAGAGCAGGAGGAATGGTACCTGAAATATTGTTCTGCGCTAAGTTCAAGACTTTCAGGTGGTATAGACGGTCAAGCTCAGGAGGTATGGTGCCGGTGACTTCATTGTCGGTGAGGTCAATGACTTCAAGGCTAGAGCATCTGGTGATGTTCATAGGAATGGCACCACTGATGGCATTGTTGCTCAAGTTCAGAAATTTCAAGCTGGAAAGCCCTCCAATATTCTCAGTAAGACTGCCAGAGAATTTATTGTTCTGGAACTCAAAGAAGGAGATATTACCTATCCTGGACGTCATCGTTCCTTCCAGGTGCAGCCCTTGTAGATCAATTCCAATGACTCGTCGGCTGCAATTGTTGCAGGAGACCCCTTTCCAGTTGCAGTAGCTAGAGCTATGGTTCCAAGAAGCCAAAGAACCAGAAGGGTTGCTCACGAGGCTCTTCAAGGACAACAAGGCTTCGTGATCAGCGATGGAATCACTGGGAGATGAACCAACAAATAAAGAGCAAGAGAACAACAGAAATATGACAGAAGCAGCCGGAGTTGGAAGCAAAAATTTGAGAGCCATCATGGTGGTACGTAAAATTAGTTGAACTTTGTGGCGGCATGGACAGGGAAAGAGCTCCTTGTTTGTAGGAGAAGAAATAAGGCACCTAAATTTTGATGCCACTTGAGTCGAGCACTAATTGTCGATCTTCCTCTAGCATGAAAATGTAGGAAAAAATAGTTTGCGTTTGTGGATTGGCCACTGCATGCCGGCGAAGACTGACAAAAAGGAAATTCACAATCTAGCGGGTCCCCCTTTTCTTTTCACAAAGAAATGGCGATAATTCTTTTGAGCCACTCTTCATTCTATACGGAGACTCATTATCTTCACTTCTCTTTTTTTATTTACAAGTGATATTAGACATGGTGATATTTAATTTTCTTATAAGATCGAAAAATAGTTTTTAGTGATTTAAAAGATGACGTCAGTGAGCATAAAGTTTTCACTGCAACAAGACTTAATTTGAATTTTTTTAAACTGTCATTATAAGTTTAACCTATTTATTCTAAAGAAAACCCAAAAAAGAGCTTAATAGACTTTTTATTTTAGTAAATGAGGTCAGTTGCTCTTTTTCTTCCATTCAAGTTTTTCTACAAGAAGAAAAAGGTGTCAAAAGTTTGATTCTTAATGATTGATGACATACGTACCCGTCTTTTTTGAAAAAGAAATGGACGTTTTCATGGTTGATGACTTAGGTACCTGCCTTTTCTAAAAAAGAAATGGACATTTTCATCCGCTATCCTGCACCATCATTTTATATGGAGTCTCTGTTTCTTCATTTATTTGACAGGACCTTTGATGTTTGACTTTCCATTCACAAAATAAAAATATTCTAACTAAAATTTAAAGAAAAATGTAATTTAGTATTTGTAAAAATTTTGAAAAATTCAGTTAGCTTCTACAAAAAGTTTTCAAAAATAGTATTTCATATCGTTTATAATGACCGGCCACCCAATAAAAAAATTATGACACATTTAACTATGCCTTCTCAGCTCTATTTTATATATATGGCTAGGAAAATTGAATGGTGACTCCGTTTTGTAGATTCACTCAACCATCTAATCAAGTCTGTCCAATCCATTATGATGGGCGGTTAAGAGAAAAATAAGGAAAAAATTATGGGTATTTTCGTTATATAGTAATAATTTATACTTTTATCTCATTGTTTATCTTTCAACCATTCATTTGCTTAGATGATGGTCCTAATTAGATGGTTGGGTGACTCTAGATAGCGAAAGTGACCATTTATTTTATATATATATATATATATATATATATATATAAAGACCATTTGACATATATATGAGTAATTGGTAAAAAGCAGACATTTAGGTCAAGGATAAAAATCAGTCCCATTGATTTTTTATTAAAAAAAATATTTTAAATAAAATATAAACATCTAAGGCTATTTTGATATAAATCATGCTTTGATTCAAGTTGTTTTAATGAAAAATGTTGATTTTTTTTTATCATGTCATGGAAACGGTTTATCTTTTTAATTATAAAAACACAATCGAAGTCTAACAAATGATTAACTTAGTGTATGTTTTGCATCAACTCATTCTTAAGATCATATCAACAAGTTCATCAACAAGTTCAGATTGCAAAAAAAAACATTTTAGAAATCAAAATCAAATGGTCTATTGTTCGCATCTCCAAAAATCTTTGGTATTTTGGTTTTTGGAGTGCTTCAGAAAAATGAGTTTTGTTTAAAAAAAGAGAGAGAAAGGGACTCTTCCGTCCGTACGAAGATCAACCGTTGCCGGCGCCTTTACCAAGGGTAATCAATCCAAAAGCTATGTTTATTATTGATGCGTTTCATTTTGGCTTAAACATCTTTTCACTCTATATGCAGTGTAGTGTTTGAGAAAAATGTTGAAAGTTTGAAGTTTCAAACTTTTGAAAAGATTCTTGAAGAATCACTTGAAAGTGTAGAACATTTTTGTTTGAGAAAATCATTACAAATATTGTTTGAAATCACTTGAAGATCATTTTTTTGGAAATCATTTTGGTGATCTCTTAAGACTTTAAGTGGGTTTGAGATTTTGCTCTAATTCAGTTACCACATAATTAGAGCTCCATCTCCTCTTGCTTAAGTTCTTTGGAGTGGTGCTTGTGACCACAAGTGATGTTAAGTGAGTGTAATGCATGAATGCATTGATCTTATATGATTAAAGCATTCCTACCACAACATTCATATAAAAACATTTATACCACCACATTCATCTAAGATTTTTGTTATAAATATTTTTGATGAAAAAGAAAAGTTTTTGAAAATAGAATAAGATTGTAGATCCTCAAACATGATTCTAATATTAGGTCATTACTTTGAGTTTTGGTTTTAGTGAAATTGACAATTGAAAAATTAAAATCTTAAATAATAAAAATATTGAAAGAATGAAAAAGATGAAAGACTTCCATAAAGAGAAATGTAAAGAAAGAGAGAGAGAAAGAGATAGCAAAAGTTGTACATATACGTGTACATATCATCGCATATGCACGTATATGAAAGTTTATGAAAATGAGGTTTAAATCAAATAGATAAAAGAAGATCATTTTAGAAAGAGAGGGAGATTTAAAAATGGAGTACATGTATACATATTCATATATACGTATACGAGAGTTTGTAAAAGTATGTTAAATAAAAAAGAGAGAATAACAAAGAAAGATATTCATGTGCGCACATATGTATATAATATGTATATACACACATGTCTTCATGAATATTAAAATCAAGGAATGAATTAAAAATAACCGACTTCAATTTTTGATATAGGCCAGAGAGGAACTTGGGCTCACGCAAGAACCTAAGTTAAGTCTTCAAGGCTGCAATAGAAAGGGTTTTTCGAAAATATTTTAGAAAACATGATTTCAAATATTTTTGGTATATGAATATAAAACATAGTTACTTAGTTTGTTATAGGGGAATATGTTTCTTCTACCATTGGGTATAGAAAAAAACTAAACCACACGATAAGGTACTTATTAGGGTTCCTAATAGGATGATTAGAAATGAAACTAGCACAAGATGACATGCAAATGCATATTAACATATACATATTCGTGAGGGTTTTCTCCGGGTTGGACAAGCCCCAACCTCAAAAATCCACATGAAAATAGAGAGTCCCCAAACCACACTTTCATTCTCACTGTGTATTCACATGTAAATAACTATACATGGATAATATCTTAAAATAAAGCAATATTCAAAGAGAAAAAGAAAGCATGATTCAATCATAAAAGGAAATATCATTTCATCTTGTCATGCTCCCAGTGCACTTAAGCATAGCCTCTTGACTCTAAAATAGAGATTAAGAGCTATCTCATATGACTATGGGGAGATGAAGGTGAGAGAAAAGAAAAACATCAAAACAAAACTACATTCAAGAAAAGAAAGAACATTATGCAATCATAAAATGAAATATCATCTCCTCTTCTCACGCTTCTGGTGCACTCGAGCATATATCCTCTTGACTCTAAGATAGAGATTGAGAGCTATCTCCTATTGCTATGGGGAGATGAAGAGAAGAGGAAAATGGAAAAAATGAAGTGAGATTTTGGTTACATATCTCTTATGAGAATGATTTTTAGGAAAATGATCACTCTTTGGTTGGAATAATCTTAGATTCCCTTTGAGTGAAGCTCCAATAAGATGCCTTCAAAAGAGTTGTAACTTGATGATGCTTGTTCCAAGTTTGAGAAGAAGAGAGAAATGAAAAGAGGAAGAGGAAGAGGGAAATGGAGGAAGAGAGTTTGAAAACTCTATGTCATCAAGTGAGAATGCACTAAAGCTTTTCCAAGGGCTAACTCATGCCCAAGAGAGAAGATTGTGGATGTATTTATAGAGAGTTTCGGAGCCAAAACTCAAAATTTGAATTTTTTTAATTTAACACGAATTTCATGCGAATTTCAAGTATTTTTGAATAATTTAATTTTTTAAAAATAGGCTTTGACTAAGTGGGATTGACCACTAGCCCTACAAACACCCATTGGGGTATGGGTAGGGCCATTGCCCACCCAAAAATGCCAAAACCGCCTTCCAAATGGCAGTTTTTTTCATAAAAATGGAGAGCTCGGCGCGCCAGGTGCTCTATTCGCCTGATGCGCAGAGCACTGCGCACGACAGTGCGCATCCCGCTGCCACAAGCATCGCTTTGCCAAGTGCCTCGCATGTGGTGCTCGCTCGTGCAAGCGCTCATGTGCGATGGTGCGCTAGTGCGCGCCGACGAGTGCTTCTCCATTCTTTTTTTTTTTAAATAAATAAATAAAAAGGTAAAACGGAATAAAATAAGATAAAACCAAATAAAAAAATATAAAAAATGCATAATCGATAAATAAATAAAGGTGGTTTGTGTAAGAAGCATAAAACATTTTTTTTTATTTAAAATGTGTAAAAGAAAAGTTTTTGTTAAAAATGGGCGGCTACACCGTGCTCGTTTTGAATCCGGATTTAGTTCAATTAGCCATCGACATCCTCTAGTGAGTGGGTTAAGCTTCAAAAACATATTTTTGGTGCGAAAATGAAACATAAAACAAGAGGAATGTCTAAGTACGTGCCCGATGCTCATAGCACCAGACTTTATCATTTTGAACTTGATTTTGGATTTTGAGTTTGAAACGCTAGATTTGGATCTAAACTTAGGTTTAGAAATTCATTTTGAATCGAACAGTCACAAATTTGTTTTAAATCTAAATAATAAAATAATGACCTTTTTTGTTGAAAAATTTGGGGTGATAATAGATGCCCCTCTTTGCTGCTAAGCCATTATTTGTCCTGCTTAGTGGCCAAGATAAGCACCCCAAATTTTGACTGACTAAAATTTTGGCTAAAAAGATTAAAAATGTTGGAAATGCATTTTAGGTTTTAACCCCTTACCTGAATGGGTTGTATGAGCTAATGTTGCAGGTCTAACCCCTTGCCTGCACGGGTTTGCTGATATCAAATTCAGGTTTAGCCCCCTTGAATGGGCTGCCTTGATTTGCATCGCAAGTTTAACGCCTTACCTGTGTGAGTTGCTTTGGCTTCTATTGCAGGTTTTACCCCTTAACCTGCGTGAGTTGCTTTGGCTTGCATTGCAGGTTTAACCCTTTTACCTACGTTGGTTGCTCTTTTGTCCATAGTTTCAGGTTTTACCCATTTCCTGAATGGGTTGCTCGATAACAAGTGGCAATGCCAAGAAAGAACCTTCATCACCTCAAACGCCTTTGTTGAAGCAATGGATGAGACCCTATTGCTCATTCATTGGTTGTGACAAAAAAAATTCCTATCACCTCGACTGCCTTTTGGTGAAATTTTTGTTTTCACCCAAGGCTGGATTTCGAACTTGTTAAAATTCCTGGGAGGATTCAGTTTAGTTTACACTCAAATAAAATTGTGTTTACAAGGATGTATTAAGCACTCAAAAAATTAAATGCAACCACACTGTATGGACTAGTTTTATGATAAAAAGGCATTTACTAAAAGGTAATAAACAGTCGGATAAAACAAATTACGATAATGCAACTGCAAGATTCAGTTTACAATGCACTCAAATAAAATTTTGTCTACAAGAACGCGATAAGCACTCAAAAAAAAGTAAATGTGACAACGACACTATATGGACTTATTTGATGATGAAAGGACATTTACTAAGAGATATAAGTACTTGGAGAAAATAGATTGCAACACTATAAGATTCGTTTTGCAATACACACAATTGAAGTCGTGTTTAGAAAGATGTGATAAACACTAAAAAAAAATAAATGTGAGAATGTCACTATATGGACTGGTTTTATGATAAAACGGCGAATACTAAGAGTTGATAGGCAATCAAATAAAATAGATTCCAATAATGAGACTGTAGGATTTGTTTTATGAGACACTAAAATAAAATTGTGTTTAAAATGATGTGATAAGCACAAAAAATCACGTGATAACACAACTACTGAATTCATTTTTTGATACACTAAAGTAAAATTGTGTTTACAAGGATGTGACACTATATGGATTAGTTTATTAATAAAAAGGCATTTACTGAGAGGCGATAGACAATCAGACAAAACAGATTGTGATAACACTACTACAAGATTCATTTTATTACACCTCCAAATAAAATTGTGTTTACAAAGACACAATAAGCACTCGAAAAAATTAAAAGTGGCTACGACACTGTATGTATTAGTTTCACAATAAAATGACATTTACTAATAGGCGATAAGCAATCAGATAAAATAGATTGTGATAATGTAACTGCATAATTCATTTACGATACACTCAAATGGAAAGGTGTCTAAAAGGATGTGATAAGCACTCTACAAAATTAAATGCGACAACGACACTAGAAGGATTAGTTTACAAGGACAAAACTCGCACTCCAAAAAATTTAAATGCCACAAGGACACTGTATGGATTGATTTTACGAAAAAAATGTGATTACTAATAGGCGATAAGCAGTCACACAAATCAAATTGCGACAATGCAACTGCATGATTAATTTTTAGATACACTCAAGGAAGCGATATGTACTCCAAAAGAAAATTAAATGCAACAATGACACTATATGGATTGGTTTTATGATAGAAAGACGTTTAATAAGTTGTGATAAGCATTCAAACAAAAATCGTGTGATAAGGCAACTACTGGATTCCTTGTATGATACATTAAAATAAAATTGTGTTTTTGAGGATGTGATAAACATAAAAAATCATGTGATAATGCAACTAGAGGATTCATTTTACGATATGCTCAAGTAAAATCATGCTTACAAGGACACCATAGGGCACTCGAAAAATAAAAAGTGACAATGACATTGTATGAACTGGTGTTTTGATGAAAGACATTTACTAAGAGGCAATAAGCACTTTGACAAAATAGATTGAGATAATGCAACTAGAGAATTCATGTAGGGATACACTCAAATAAAATCGTGTTTACAAAGTTGTGATAAGAACTCAAAAAAATTAAATGCAACGACGACACTGTATGGGTTGTTTTTTCAATAAAAAGGCACTTACTAAGAAATGACAAGTAGTGAGACAAAAATAGTTTGTGATAAAGCAATTATAGGGTTCATTTTATGATACATTTCATTAAAATAATGTTTACAAAGATGCAATAAGCACAAAAAAATATGCAATAATGAAATTACAAGATTTGATTTATGATATACCCAATTAAATCGTGCTTACAAGGAATGGACTGGTTTTGTAATAAAAAGGTGTTTACTAAGAGGTGATAAGTAGTCAAACAAAATAGATTGTGATAAAGAAACTACAAAATTTGTTTGGGATACACTCATATAAAATCATGTTTGCAAGGACACAATAAGCTATCAAAAAAATGAAATGTGACAATGACACTGTATGGTCTGGATTTATAATAAAATTATGATAAATAGTTAGACAACATAGATTGTGATAAAGCAATTGCAGTAATCGTTTTTCGATGCAATCAAATAAAATTGTGTTTACAAGGATGTGGAAATCACTTAAAAAAATTAAATGCAACGACACTGTTTGGACTAGTTTTTTGGTAAAAAAGGCGTTTAGAAAGTGGCCATAGGTAGTCGAACAAAACAGATTGTGATAACAAAACTACATAATTCATCTTAAGAATAATAAAATAAAATCATATTCAGAATGACGCGATAAGGACTCAGAGTAATTGATCAACATTGTATGGACTTGTTTGACATAAGAAGTCATTTACTAAGAGGCGATAAGCTGTTAGACAAAAAATTGAGCGCTAACAGAACTACATGATTCATTTACGATACACACAAAGAAAAACGTGTTTACATGGATGCGATAAGTTCTCGAAAAAATTAAATAACATAATGACAATGTATGGATTGGTTTTACGATAAAAAAGCATTTTATAAGAGGCGATAAACAATCACACGAAACAGATTGCGACAATGCAACTACAGGATTCATTTTGTGATACACTCAAATAAAACTGTGTTTACAAGTCCACGATAAGCACTCAAAAAATGTAGGATTTGTTTTATGATATACTCAAATAAAATCATGTTCAATGATGATTGTGTGATAATGCAGATGCTCGATTTGTTTTACAATACGCTCATGTGAAATCATGATTATAAGGATGCGATAAGCACTCAAAAAACATAAATGCAATGACACTATATGCACTAGTTTTACAATCAAAAGGCATCTACAAAGAGTGGATAAGCAGTTAGACAAAATAGATTACAATAATGTAATTGTATTGTTGATTTTACGATGCACTCAAATAAAATCATATTTACAATGATGCGATAATTACAAAAAAGCATGCCATAATGTGTACGTTGCCCCCTTGCTATAAAATGAAATGACAATACAACATATATTATTTGTAGCTATGCTTAGTAAACCATAGGTATTAGTTAGAGGGAGTGGACCCATTCTTGTCACACACATTCCCAAACATTAATTAAACTAAAAAAAGATGACCCCACTTCATCTCTCTTGATTTTTCCCTAAGAGGGACAAGGGGTTCAATGTTTAGCCAACTCTAGTAGTTGTAGAGTTCGTGTAGCTAGCTCTGGCAATTGCCAATGCATTAGACTGGTAGCTGGGCAGCAAAGGTGTTTGCATCCCCAAAATTTTGGTTGGTTTTGGAGTGCTCCAGAAAAATAATGTTTTGTTTTGAAAAAGGAAAGAAAGGGACTCGTCCGTCGGTACGAGGATCGACCGTTCCCGGCGCCTTTACCGGGGGTAATCAATTCAAGGGCTATGTTCATTGTTGATGCATTTCATTTTAACTTAAACATCCTTTAGATTCTATATGCGGTGTAGAAGATATTGAAAGTTCGATGTTCTAAACTTTTGAAAAGATTCTTGAAGAGTGACTTGAAAATGTGAAATGTTTTAGAGAAAAAGTAGAATTAGTAAATATCATTTGAAAAGCTCGTGAAACCATTTTGAAATCACTTTAGTGTTCACTTAAGACTTTAAGTAGGTTCGAGATTTTGCTCTAATTTGGTTACCACCTAGTTAGAACTCTATCTCATCTTGCTTAAGTTCTTTTGGAAAGGTGCTTGTGATCACAAGTGAAATAAAGTGGGTGAGAATGCATAAATGCATTGATCCTATATAATTGGAAAGAAAAATTATTCATTCCTACTATAACATTCATCTAAGAATTTTGTTTTTGTAATTATTATATATAAGAAGGAAAAGTTTTTTTTTGAAAGGGGATTGGGATTGTAGACTATCAAGCATGATTCCAATATTGGGTTATTACTTGGTTTGTAGTCATAATAAAATTGGTAAATAAAAAGATCATGAGAGGAGAATGTTAAAAAGAATATAAAAGATAAAACACTCTTATGAAAAGAAAGAGAGACAGATAGAGAAAGACATGCATATATGTGCACATACCATCACATATACGTATATATGAAAGCTTAAGAGAAAAAGATATATTGGTTTGAAGAGAAAGAGATGTTTTAGAGGAAAAAAAAAATACACACACATATATGGGTATACATAAGAAATTTTGTAAGGAAAGATATTTATCTTGAAAAGAAGAATAAAATATTCGAAAGAGAGGAAATAGAGCACAAGTGCATGCACATTCATGCACATATAAAAATTTGTAAAATGGATAGTGAAAGCATAGAAAGAGAAAGATGGGGGATCATCACGTGTGCATAGATGCATATAACATGTATATACATACGTGACTTTACAAGATTAGAAATTAATGAATAACTTAAAATTACCAACTTCAAGTTCAATGAAGGCCGGAGGGGAGCTTGGACTCATGCAAGTGTCTAAGCTAAGTCCCTAAGGCCGTATTAGAAGGTTTCTTTTGAAAATATTTTGGAGAATATGATTTATACATAAACATAGAATGTTATTACTTAGTTTGTCACAAGGGTTATATTTCTTCCACCATTGGGTGTGGAAGAAAACAAGCAATATAACGAGGCACTCATTTGGGTTCCGAATGGGGTGATTAGGAAGGAAACTTATATGCAACGACACGAGAATGCATTTTTAATATGTACATATTCGTGAAGGTTTCCTTGGGTTGGACAAGCTCAACCTCAAAAATTAATATGAAGATGAAAATGAAGAACCCCAAGCCACACTCTCATTCTCATCATACATTCACATATAAATAGAAAACCAATCAACTATGCATGGTTGATATATAGACAATATTCAAGGAAGGAAAGAGAGAGAGAAAGAGAGAGAGAGAGGATGATGGGAAGAGAAAGATTCAACTATGAATGAGGGCATGACGTAACTATGAAATGAAAGATCATCTCATCTTTCCATGCTACCGGTGCACTTGAGCATAGCCTCTTGTCTCTAAGAAGAGAATGAGTGATATCTTCTTTAGCTATGGGGAGATAAAGATGCGAAGAAAATAAAGAAAGAAAGATCATGCTATATTCAATAAAAGAGAAAACATGATTCAAACATGAAATGAAAGATTATCCCATTTTTCCATGCTCTCGGTGCACTTAAGCATAACCTCTTGTCTCTAGAAAAAGGTTGACTGCTATCTCCTTTAGCCATGAGGAGATGAAGATGAGAAGAAAATGAAGAAAGAAAGACAATGCTATATTCAATAAAAGAGAAAACATGATTCAATCATGAAATGAAAGATCATCTCATTTTTCTATGCTCCCGGTGCACTTGAGCATAGCCTCTTGTCTCTAAAAAGAGGTTCAGTGCTATCTCCTTTGGCCATAGGAAGATGAAGATGAGAAGAGAAAATGAAAACAACAACAAGACTATATTCAAGAAAAAGAAATAACAATAATAATAATAACATATTAATAAAGAGAAAGAACAACAACAACAAGAATACCTGAAAGAGCATGATTTAATCATAAAATAAAATATCATCTATCTTCTCATGCTCCCGGTGCACTTGAGCATAGCCTCTTGTCTCTAAAAGAGGTTGAGTGATATCTCCTTTGGCCATGGAGAGATGAAGATGAGAAGAGAAAGAAGAGAGAAATGAGAGGGATGATGATTACATACCTCTAATGAAAAATGATCTAAGAAATATGAAAACCTTCACTTGAAGATCCCCTTTAGTGAAGCTCCAAGATGATGCCTCCAAGTAAGTTGTAGCTCACTCCAAGTTGGCGAGGAAAATGGAAAGAGGAGGAGGGGAAGAGAGAGAGCTCAAGAGAAACCCTAAGTCTTCAAGTGAGAATACTCTAGAGTATCTCCCAAGAACCACTGTTGCCCAAGAGGGGGGGAAATGGGGCGTACTTATAGAGGATTTTGCAGCCAAAAGCCTAAAATTTGAATTTTTTTAAATTTCACAACATTTCATCCAAATTTCACATAATTTTGGATTATTTTGAAAAAGAAATGCTTTAAAATGAGTATTGATTGGCCATTAGGCTTGTAAAAACATTTGTTGATGTGGGCAGAGTTGTTGCCCACCCAAAAAGACCAAAACCAATCCTTAGAGGGCATTTTTTTTGTCAAAAGGTGGGGGGAAAGGGGGCAGCCCTGGGCACCAGGCGCAATAGCGTCTGGCACTTTGTCGTGCGCCATCACACGACCGTGACACGCGCGGTCGCGCACGATGCCGTGCGACCACGACAGCTCGCGTGCGCGTGTCACGACGTTGTGTGTCGCGCGACTGCATGCCTGGGATGCGTGAGAACTCAAACATTTTTTTAAAATAAAATAAAATTTAATAAAATCTAATAAAATAAATATGAAATAGAAAATATTTTTTAAACGTTCATTTTTATTTAAAATATGTAAAAAAGGTTCTTTGTTAAAGGAAAATGGGTTGTCAACTCCATTTTGAGTGATTCCAAACTTGCTCCAAATCCGATTTTGGTTTAGTCGATTGTCGACTCGTTCGAGCATGCGACTTGGGTTTAAAAACACATTTTGGTGTGAGAAATGAGTTTTTAAGACAATGGGAAGGTCTATGCACGCATGACGCTCAAATTTTGTGGTTTCAAACACGATTCAAATTTTGGATCTGAAATGCTCGATTTGGATCTGAACTTGGGTTGTGGATCTATTTTGGATCTTCAAAAATTTTCAAAAAATTGGGGTGATTACAAAAGGGCACAAGAAGAAATCCAAAGCTCAAAAACAAGGAAAACTATATGAAGGGTGACAAACAATGTTCAACAGATCTGCTGTCAATCTCGCCAGAAAAAGCATGTAATTGTGATCCTTAATAGGGCAGGAGCACAATCGAGGCTTCTAGACTTCCTCGAGTTCTCCTTACCGTAAGTGTTGAAGATATGAACTTGATTTCATTTTTCTGACAGTGAAACCTTTGGTCATGCCCAAGAACTCCAGCAACCTTGCACGGCCCTTGGTTGTGAAGCTCTACAGCATCTTGGGCAGGCTCACTGCAAGGGCTGATTCCCAGAGGGCCAAGGAGCACGTCTGATTTCTCCCTTCAGATAAGAAAAGGAAGAACTTCATGTCACTTTTTCCTTCTTCAGACCTTTGGTCGTGAAATGTGAACTTACATCTAAATGGCTATTTGCTTTCTGTTAGTTATTGAGAGATTACAAGGCAGACTTGCTTGCTTGGTATGCAAACAGAGATTATACGATCTGAAGTGAATGCAACACATGAATTACCTATAGTTTTAGTACAATTTCTTTTGTTCTCACTTATTGTTTCTTTAAGTTGATTTTATCAAGTAATATTAAGCAATGATGTCATATTGTGTTCTAAATACGATTTGGTAGAAGAGCATTTTCCACATTTGCGTCAAAACTGGAACACCTTTTAGAAGGTGATGTTAATGCACTTGTTGTACTCTAAATCTCATAAAGCAAATAGAGTTTTGATTAGTTTTTCTTCATTTTCTAAAATCTTGTCATACATCAAAAGCCATCCATAGGCTGTCTATGTGTTTGCATCTCAAAATTTTATTGGTTTTGAAGTGCTTCAAAAAAATTGAGTTTTGTTTTGAAATAAGAAAGAAAAGGGACTCGCCTACGAGGATTGACTGTTCCCGGTGCCTTTAACGAGGGCTACGTTCATCATTGATGCATTTCGTTTTAATTTAAACATTTTTTTGATTCTATATGCAGTGTAGAAAATATTGAAAGTTTGATGTTTCAAATTTTTGAAAAGACTCTTGAAGGGTTGCTTGAAAATGTGAAATGTTTTGAGGAAAAAGTGGAATTAGTAAGTATCATTAGAAAAGCTTGTGAAATCATTTTGAAATCACTTTAGTGTTCTTTTAAGACTTTAAGTAGGTTTGAGATTTTGCTCTAATTCGGTTACCACATAGCTAGATCTCCATCTCATCTTGCTTACGTTCTTTTGGAGAGGTGCTTGTGATCATAAGTGAAATAAAGTGGGTGAGAATGCATAGATGCATTTATCCTATATGATTGAAAGAATGTAAAAAACATTCCTACCACAACATTCATCTAAAGTCATTCCTACTACAACATCTAAGGTTTTTCTTGTTGTATATAAGAAGGAAATTTTTTTTAAAGGGGATTGAGATTGTAGACCATCAAGCATGATTTCAATGTTGGGTCATTACTTGGTTTGTGGTCTTAATGAAGTTGGTAAATAAAAATATCATGAGAGGAGAATGTTAAAAAGAATACAAGAGATAAAACAGTCTTATGAAAAGAAAGAGAGAGAGATAGAGAAAGACATGCATACATGTGTACATACCATCACATATACACATATATGAAAGCTTAAGAAAAAAAGATGTATTGATCTGAAGAGAAAGAGAAATTTTAGAGGAAAAGAAAAATATCATACGTATATATGGGTTTGAGAAATTTTATAAGAGAAGATATTTGTCTTGAAAAGAGGAATAAATATTTGAAAGAGAGCAAATGGAGTACATGTACATATGTATTCATGCACATATAAAAATTTATAAAATGGAAAATGAAAGCATACAGAGAGAAAGATGGGGGGTCATCATGTTGGTATAGATGTATATAACATGTGTATACATCCATACCTTCACAAGATTAGAAATCAAGGAATAACTTTAAATTGCCAACTTCAAGTTTAATGTGGGCCGGAGGGGAGCTTGGACTCATACAAGAGTCTAAGCTAAGTCCCTAGGGCCACGTTAGAAGGTTAATTTTGGAAATGTTTTGAAAAATAAGCACAAAATGTTATTATTTAGTTTGTTGTAAGGGATATATTTCTCCCACCGTTGGGTATGGAATAAAACAAGCAACATAACGAGACACTCGTTAGGGTTTCTAATGGGATGATTAAGAAGGAAACTAGCGCAAAATGACATGCAAATGCATATTAATATGTACATTTTCGTGAGGGTTTATCCCAGGTTGGACAAGTCCCAACCTCAAAAATTAATATGAAAACAAAGAGTCCTCAAACCACACTCTCATTCCCATCATACATTCACATATAAGTAGAAAACCAAGCAACTATGCATGAAAAATATATAGACAACATTCAAGGAAGGAAAAAGAGAAAGAGGATGACGGAAAGTGCAAGGTTCAATTAGGAGGGAAGACATGATGCAACTATGAAATGATATCTCACCTCATCTTCTCATGTTTCCGGTGCATTTGAGTATAGCCTCTTGACTCTAAAATAGAGATTGAGAGCTATCTCGACCATGGAGAAATAAGCAATAGAGGAAAATAAGAGGAAGCAAAATAACAACAAAAATGTATTAATGAAAAGAAAGAACATGATTAAAATGAAAGGTCATCTAATCTTTCCATGCTCCCGGTGCTCTTAAGCATAGCCTCTTGTCTTTAAAAAGAGATTGAGTGCTACCTTCTTTAGCCATAGGGAGATGAAGATGAGGAGAAAATATAGAAAGAAAAACAATGCCATATTTATTAAAAGAGAAAAAATGATTCAATCACGAAATGAAAGATCATCTCATCCTTCCATGCTCCCAATGCACTTGAGCATAGCCTCTTGTCTCTAAGAAGAGATTGAGTGCTATCTCCTTTGGCTATGGGAAGAGGAGGAAGAGAGAAAAGAAAATAACAAGAACAAGGCTATATTGGAGAAAGGAAATAACTATAACAACAAGAATATATTCAAGAAGGGAAAGAACAACAACGACAAGAATACTTGGAAGAGCGTGATTTAATCATAAAATAAAATATCATTTCATCTTCTCATGCTCCCGGTGCACTTGAGCATAGCCTCTTGTTTCTAAAAAGATGTTGAGTGCTATCTCTTTTGGCCATGGGACGATGAAGATGAGAAGAGAAAAAGAAAACAATCAACAAGACTATGTTCAAGAAAAAGGAATAGCATAATAATAAGAACATATTAATGAAAAATAACAACAACAAGAATACTTGAAAGAACATGATTTAATCATAAAATAAAATATCATCTCATCTTCTCATGCTCCCGGTGCACTTGAGCAAAGCCTCTTGTCTCTAAAAAGAGGTTGAGTGCTATCTCCATTGGCCATGGGTAGATGAAGATGAGAAAAAGAAAAAAAGAAATGAAAGGGATGATGATTACATACCTCTAATGAGAAATGACCTAAGAAAGATAAATATCTTCACTTGAAATCCTCTTTGAGTAAAGCTCCAAGATGATGCCTCCAAGAGGGTTGTAGTTTGCTCCAAGTTGGAGAGGAAAATAGAGAGAGGAAGAGGGAGAGAGAGAGAGCTCAATAGAAACTCTAAGTCTTCAAGTGAGAATACACTAGAGTTTCTCACAATGGCCAATCTTACCCAAGAGGGGGGAAAATGGGGAGTATTTATAGAAGATTTTGGAACCAAAACCCTAAATTTGAATTTTTTGACCTAAAAAGACTAAAATCACCCTCTAAATGGAGATTTTTTGGTCAAAAGGAAGGACAAATGGGTCTTGTCCACCCAAAAAAGGCTAAAATTACCCTGTAAAAGGAGGTTTTTTTGGTCAAAAGGAAGGGCAAATGGGTCTTGTCCATCCAAAAAGACTAAAATCACCGTCTAAAAGAAGATTTTTTTGTCAAAAGGAATGGCAAATGGGTCTTAAATGATCGATTTGGATATGAACTTGGGTTTTGGATCTAATTTGGATATGAAAGTTGTATTTTGGATTCAATTTGGATCTAAATTTGAGTTTCGTGCTTGGATAAAACATCATAATCTTTTAAAAAAATTTAGGGTGATTACAGATGCCTCTTTTTGTTAATAAGCCGGTGTTAGCCATGCTTAGTGACAAAGATAAACACCACAAATTTTTTAAACAAGACATTTTCATAGAGAAGACTTTACCCCTTACATGAATGGTTTGTTTCAGCTTAAATTGCAAGTTTAACCCCTTACCTGCACGGGTATGCCGATTTCAAATTCAGGTTTAACCACCCTGAATGGGTTGCCTTGACTTGCATCACAAGTTGAACCCTTTAACTTTGTGGGTTGCTTTGGCTTGTAGCACAGGTTTAACCCCTTTGCCTAATTGGGTTGCTTTGGCTAGCATTGCAGTTTTAATCCATTGCCTGCATGAGTTGCTCTCAAGCCCTGAGCGATAACAATAATAATAAAAACAATGCCCCAGTGAAATTGTCATGTTTTACGACTGGGAAGAATCTAGATTGAATAATCGAAGTGGAAACACAAATGTTTGGCATTGATTGGAAAGTTAACACAAGAGAACTAAACATAAAATTTCTTGAGGTGAAGGGCATTAATAGGATCGGCAAATTCCACCCCGTCAGCATCGATTAGTCGGTATCAATTGTGGGGCAAAGCTTCCTTAATGACATACGAGCCTTCCCAATTTGGTGCTCACTTGCCTCGTGGTCGCCCTCTAAGGTACACCGCAGATCGTAGGACCGAATCATTTACTTTGAACTTTCTCTCGATAACTGACTTGGCCAATTGTCTGGCTACCCTTTGGCGATAAGCTTCAGCATGTTCAGCCGCTTTTAGCCTCTTTTCATCTAGCAAATCGAGTTGCATTAGCCTTTTCTGCTGATAATGAGTTAGAGGGAGCTCTATGAGAGAAGCGAACTTCAAAGCTGGTTTCAACACATGTAATGGTAGAACCACTTCTGTTCCATAGACTAGCTCTACTAGAGTAGCATTTGTTGGAGTTCTCATAGTGGTGCGATATGCCCATAGAGCGTTATGAATCTTCTCATGCCAATCTCTTTCAGTTTCTACTGTCTGTTCCAAGATGCAGATCATGATCTTGTTTGTAGCCTCTGCTTGTCCATTGCCTTGGGGGTAATAAGGAGCTGAAAAATGGTGCGTGATGTGGTACTTGCTGCACAATTGCCTCATCTTTTCATTCTTGAAATGAGTTCCGTTGTCAGATACTACATCATGAGGGACTCCAAATCTGCAAAGAAGATTTTTGTGAATAAAGGACACTACATGACGTCCTTCCATTGTTCTGAGTGTGACGACTTCTACCCACTTGGTAAAATAATCGGTTGCAGCAAGAAAATACTTATGACTGTTAGAAGCTGCAGGGGATATCGGTCCGACTACGTCAAAGGCCCACATTGAAAATGGCCAAGGAGATGTCACAGAATGCAAGTGAGAGGTTGGGGCATGAATCACTGGAGCATGCAGTTGGCATTATTTGCATCTTTTGACGTATTGGTAACAGTCTTTTTGCAAGGTAGGCCAATAATACCCTACTCGAATTATTTGTTTGGTGAGGGTTTGGTAACCAACATGGCCCCCACAATCTCCTTGATGTGATTCTTCGATGACTTCCTTCGCCTCGTCTTCATCAAGGCACCAAGAGTATTCAGTGCTAAATCCACGTCTATATAATACTCCTGCTAGGATAAAGTACCTCGCTGACGTACGTTGTATTGGTTTTTGTTCATTTTTAGGCATTTTAGCTGGGAATTCTTCGCTTTCAATGTACCTTTTAATGTCATGGTACCAAGGCGTATTCCCCCCTTGGATATGAAGAACATGCGCCATCGTTTCAAAACCAGGGTTTTCTAATCTTCCAATCTCAAAAGAACGGATTGTTTCATTGGTTCGAAAAGTGATGGTGGATCCAAAGCTCGCTAGGCCATCCGCAATAGGGTTACCTTCTCTCTTTATGTGAGCCAACTGTACTTCTTCAAATTAATGGATTAAAGAGGTAGCAATTTCTTGATATGACACCAACTTTTCGTCTTTGACTTGCCATTCTCTATTCACTTGGTTTATAATAAGTTGTGAGTCGCCGAAGGCATGCACTCTTTTCACTTGAAAACTCAATAAAGAACGAAGTCCTTGTATGAGGGCTTCATATTCATCCATGTTATGGGTACATGAAAAATCAAGTTTCAAAGAGTATGAGATCATTTCGTTTTCTGGAGTGATGAGTAAGATGCCTATGCCTGCTCCCATCACATTTCTGGACCCATCAAAGTACATCTTCTATGTCGGAACCGTTTCCAATCTTAGTACATGTTCATCTGGAAACTCATCATTTGTTCTGATTTCTTCATACTGAGGGAAGTCTGCTAACTGATCCGCAATTGCTTGTCCTTTGATTGACTTCTGAGATACATATTCAAGATCATATTGCATCAATAGAACTTGCCATTTGGCGATACGCCCATTAAGGAATGGTTGTTTCAAGATGTACTTGAGAGGATTTAGCTTGGAGAGTATCTTGACCTCACAAGCTAATAAATAATGTCTCAACTTCTGACACATCCAAACCAATACCAGACAAGTTTTCTCTATTGGAGAGTACTTCTTTTCGTACTGAACAAAAGTCTTGCTAATGTAATAGATTGCATGTTCGATGCGACTTCCTTCCTCATATTGTGCCAAAAAGCCGCCACATGCTGACTCATTTACTGTGATGTAAAGCTGCAATGGTCTACCCAACATTGGTGGTTTTAGAATTGGTGGATTTAGAAGGTATTTCTTGATCCTTTCGAATGACTGTTGGCATTCAAAACCTCATTCAAACTTGACACCTTTCCTCAGCAGCTAGTTGAATGGCTCACATCTCATAGCCAAATTGGAAATGAATCGTCTGATGGATTGGATTCGTCCTTGCAAGCTTCGCAACTCCTTGATATTGGTAGGTGGTGGCATATCGATTATTGCCTTAGCTTTGGTAAGATCCATTTCAATCCCCTTATTACTGACCATGAAACCCAAGAGTTTGCCTGACTCAACCCCAAACACACACTTTTAAGGATTCATGCGAAGCTTGTACTGTAAAAGCCTCTCGAATACTTGGGCAAGAGTTTCAATGTGATCTTCTCTCGTCTTGGATTTGATCAATATGTCATCGATATACACATCCATGATTTTGTGCATCTGGTCATGGAAGATGGCAGCCATGACCCTTTGATAGGTTGCTCCAGCATTCTTAAACCCAAATGGCATTACCGTGTAACAAAAAGCGCCCCAGGGTGCAGTAAAAGCGGTCTTAGGTTGATCTTTGACTGCTAATTTAATCTGGTTATATCCCAAATATCCATCCATGAAAGAAAACATTGCATGGGCTGCAGTACTATCTACCAACAGATCAACGTTTGGAAGAGGATAATCATCCTTCGATGTGGCTTTGTTCAAGTCTCGAAAGTCAATGCACAACCTGACTTTGCCATTTTTCTTAGGGACCACCACGATGTTTGCCAACCATTCGGGGTAATCAATGGCACGAATGAATTTTGCCTTTAGCAAGTCCTCTAGTCCTTCTTTTACAGGGTCTTCTAGTCGAGGGTCAAGCTTGCGCAATTTTTGCTTAATCGGCTTGCAGTTAGGATTTAAGGGCAAACGATGTTCGACCAACTGGGGGTCTAAGCCTGACATATCTTCATAAGTCCAAGCAAAAGCTTCTTGGTTACTTACAAGAAAGTCTGCCAATCTTTTCTTCTCATCTACTGACAAACTGGTGCCAATTTGAAGAATTTTAGGATCTTTACTGGTTCCAATATTAATTTCTTCAATTGGATCATTAACCAAGGATGAAGGATGTTCTTGTTTTTGAATCTGAGTAAATTCTGGTAATTCTAACTCGGGTATTGCCATAGGTTTCATTTCACCGACTGCTTGTTCGATAAATGCTTTCTGAAGGGACTTTCGAGGAAAAAGAATAAACTGAGACATATTGAGTTCCGACATCCTGTAAAGAGGATAAAGAAAAGAGTTGGACAAAATTAAAATCGACAACAAAAGATTACTTGCATTTGCATATATATATATATATATAAAAAAAGGTTCTTAGTTCATAGAATGGGTCCTCTTCATCAATGCCTGAAATGGGTGTTCTTCGTAACTTGCACGATTACTTGAAATAGTATGAGCATTCCCGGATGGTTCCCCTATCTCCATGTTCTGCATCTATTCTTCCAAAGGTCTGTCCTTTGTTGTTCTTATGCTCGGTACATCCACCGGATCAATTGGCCTAGGGAGCATGGGTTGCATCAACTTCTCGACCGGATCCTCACCACGGACAGTGATGACTGATAGACCAAAATTCCATTTCAGGCATTGATGAAGAGTGGATGGGATCCCTCGTACTTGATGGATCCAAGGTCGTCCCAAAAGCAAGTTGTATGATGGTGGTACATCTACCACGTGAAATACAATGCAATGGCTATTATTTTCAATGATCACATTCATGTCGAGGGTACCTTTGTTGTTCATGCCTCGGCCATCGTATCCATAGATCTTGGTATTATCGGAATGATATTTGTCTTCACGAAATTCCAAAGCTTTGGCCGTGAGATCGGGGCAAATATTTAAGCCACTTCCTCCGTCAATCAATACATGTGGCACAATCATTCCATTGACTTGGACGACGATGTAAAGAGCATCTTCATGAAAATATCTCCATTTTGAGAGGTCCTTCTCTGAAAAGGTAATTGACTGGTCCTTAGAGGGTCGAATCCAATCTCCTTCAACTATACATTCTTCCAAGGGGAGGACCTTACCCCAGTAGCATGAATTTTCATCCAGAGAGTCATTTGATGATTCATCATCACCGCTTTGTAAGATAAAAGCCTTTGGGATTATTGGAAGTTTTTCGGATGAACCTTCTATCTTTCCGTTCATCAGAGCAATAAAATCCAAAGGTTTCCCACATTGATCTGTCACCATGACTTTATGTGAACTACTTCCACCACAAGGTTGGATGTGCTCCTGCGGATGATATGGAAGTGGAGTGCCTGTGGTGATCATGACCACTGCCGCCTTTCCATGGTCAGGAAATGGATTCTTCAACACCTCAGGGACGGTATCATCACCAATCTTGAGATCCTTGTTGATGAAGTCTTGAATAATATTTTTGAGGACAAAACAAACTTCAATGTCATGACCAGGGGCACGATGAAACTTACACAGTTTTTCTTTATTTCCTCCCATCATTCTCGGAGGCTCAGATACTTTTGGCAAGACGATAGTTCCTATGGCGAGAAGGTATTCGAGGATCTTCTCACGAGATTGGCTGAGAGGAGTGAATTTTTTGTCGTAGCTCCAACCTGGGTGTTTGTTTTTCCTTTCATCGTCGCCTTTAAGAAACTGCAAGTTCTTCTTGAAACTGACTTCCTTGTCATGCTTGTAGTTATTGCCATGATCTTTTCTAATGTCAGCATTGACCATAAAGTGTGGGCAACTGTGCCCTTCCTCCTTTCTTTCCATCTTCTTTATATTTAGAAACAATAATTCCATCAAAATCTCCTTCCTCAATTCCTTCTTCTATCGAGTTTGCTTGTTCAATCAACTCAGCAAAGGTTTTGATCGGGGCGTTGCGGATGAGACTTTTCAAGGGTTGGGCAAGGTTTTTCCTGATGAGTGACAAGGCTTGTGTCTCAAAAATGGGCTCTTTCATCTTATTGCATTGAATTCTCCATTTTTGGATGAATTCTCGAGCCTTTTCTCTCTATTTCTGATGAAGACTGCAAATGGTACTGAGGGTTGGAGCCATGGGAGCATTTTGTTCAATTCTTTCGACAAACATGTTAATGAATTTGTCAAATTCCTTCAGCTCGATTGGATTGATGTTTTCTTTGTACCATTGTGTGGCAATGTCTTCAAGACTTCTTGGAAAATATCGGAACAAAGCTCTGTTATTTGTCTGAATTTTGTAGCAATCATTGAAAAAACGTTGAAAGATGAAAATGCAGGCAAGTGGTTCCATCATATTTGATGAATTTCTGGGCAAGCCTTTCACGTCTTCATCCCCTTCAATGCCAAGGTAGTAGTCCTCACATGAGTATGAAAGTTTCCCCTTCCCCTTAAGCTCAAGATTGTTCATTCTTTTCTCCATTTCATAGAATCTGTGCTTAGTTGGACTTTCATCATCACTTGATTCGACCAATTTTTGCTTGGTCTTTTTCTTCTTGCCCTTCATCTCCTTCACTTTTTCTTCAGAACTCTCACTGTCTGAGCTATTGTTAGTGATGTACTTCTTTGTCTTTTTGACTTTCTTGGTAGACTTTTTCTTCCTTTTCGGGTTCTCTTCCGAACTTTCAGTGGTGATAGGACTGGGTGAGCTACTTTCTATCACAACATCTTCTCCCTTCTTGCTTTTCTTTGTTGTCTTTTTCTTTTTGAGAGAAAACAGTTCGGGTTTTTCTTCCTTACTAGTTGTCGAATCCGAACCCAAATAGTCTTCATCCTGATTTTCAAGAGAAGACTTATTGTTTTTCTTCTCTCTTTTCTACTTGTCAGTCTTTTCATTATTTGGCTCTGGAGTAACCATCAAGGCCTTTTGCTCTTCTTGCTCTTTCATGAGTCGCTCCATGAACAAACGAAACATATGGTAAGCTTCTGGCTCGATTGCTGGGAGGCCAAGTGTTTCTGGACGGAGTTCAGAGGATGAAGCCTCGTTTTGAGGAGTCTGCTTAGCTTGCGAACTAGTTTCAACCATCTTGTTGGCTTTCAAGTATTCACCTGACACAAGAAAATAGAGTTATTGGACGGAAATGATGACAAAATGAAGGTTTATATTGTATTACAAGTTTTAAAAGTTACATCCAAAGATACTAATAAAGATGACAACGACAGAAGGAATACAAAGTTGACAACATAAAACTTTTAGGAAAGGATGGATGGTGGTTGGTTGGCATCCCACTACTCAGCATATTCCTTCTTCACCACTGGGCCTGTGAACCAAGTGTATGATATTTGTGTCTTCCATTCTTGTCGAGCTATTGTAAACAATGCCGTCCATTGAGGAGAACTAAGGTTGAATTCGGAAATAGCTCCAATTGGTGCATGCACAAAGACCATCTTCTGCCTTTGAGAGAATTGTCTCATACATTTATCAGCACAATAATCAACTATGAAGTAAGGGCCCAAGAGTGTGGTACGTCCATGATGATGTGAGTGTATCGGGGTAGGCTCTGTCGACGATCACAATAATCCCAAATGATCTCTCCTTCATTCAATTGCTCGATCAAACGATGGTATTGCTCCAAGGTTGTCAATGATCCATCAGTGTTTTTGAATAGACTGGCTTGGGGTCCCACATGCTTGAGGAACCATAATTGTAAAGCATATGTGCATCCTTCTATGAAGTTGATATCTCCAATGGTAAAGCGGGTGAGTCCTCGGTAAAGGAAGGCTAAAGCTATCATTGCTACTGACAAGTGTCGGGTCCCTCTATGCCCCCATACCCGAAAAAGTTGGGCAATACGGATATCTAAAAGGTCACTTCCATCGGTAAAAATGGTCACTGCTACTATGCAGAGCATCATACAATGTTTAATTCTCCCTATGGCTTTTCGAGGTAGGGTAGAAGGTTCAACATAGGTTCCAAATTCTTCATACAAATTTTTCATGTTGATGCTTTGATTTTCATGGTTTTCTACTAAAGGTCAAGTTTTTCATCCAGTAAAGTGAGCAATGAGGTCATTTGCATTGACCTTGGTTGGGTTCATAAGGAATTATTTTTCCAATAGATCATTTGGGTCGCAAGTTATAGATCATTTGGGTCGCAAGTTGGGGTAGAGAGGTCTACTATTTCGGCAAATTCATCTAGTAATATTGTCATTTCTCTCCATGGAAACCAAAAAGAGGAGGTCCTTGGGTTCCAACGCTCGGCGATTGTATGTACCAAATTTCCATCAACTGACTGCATTCCTCCAACTGCCACTATCTCTAGACCACATTCTTCAAAGTAAGAAGGAAACATCCGAGAGAAGGTGGGATGCCAAGTCCGATACCATTCGAGAGCCAAAGGTTTAGACTCAAGAGAAATGTAGGTGGATCGTTCGGGACCTTCCCCAAAGTAGATGTGATCATAAGGGAATGTGACACCACGTTGGAAAGAATACATCTTGAATGATGACTCTAAAAGATAAAGATTGAATTAGTGGAAAACATTGACTAGGTTGACAAAGACAATATGAAGTAGATGTGTGGAATGAGGTTGTAAATCATCACATAAGGTTTCACGAACATCAACATCTATCATGAAATAATTTTTTTTTTAGAAAATTGGGTATAGGAACCTAATTGAGATAATTTTGTGTCACGATAATCTGATGTCAAGTTATGCTTATATACCTTAGCCAAATGGCTTAGTACGAGCATAGATTCTTCCTTAGGCAACTAAGTGTAGGGTTCATCAACTTCTTCTTGATCACTCGTCGATATACCATAAATTACCACTCATGGTACTAACGAGGGAGCTTTTCCATCCAAGGTGTGGTCTAGTTGTAAGGCTTAGTCTTGTGCTACCGCCAAAGACCAAGCCCGACAACATGATGACCGGGACAAATAGGTATGAAGAATTTTGAAATATGAGAAATCATAAAAAAATGACTTGTCTCTAATGCAATGTTGCCTAAGTTTGATGATTAAAATAGAAGAACAAACATGATTTTCAAACAACTCCTAAATTGAGAAGGGTGGTATGTGATCATAGATATATGTGAACATGATTGGTCCTCATCAATTAGTCCTATGTGCAAGAAAACAATCACAATCACCAAACAATGCAATGAAATGCCAATGGGGTCGAGGCCAAATTAGGGGACATGCTTTATCATTGGCAATATACGAGATGTTCAAGTTTGTAGAAATGCATCAATTATAATCATAGCCACACGATGATGGGTCCCATCACGGTCGTCATCTGTTTGCATCCCAAAATTTTATTGGTTTTGAAGTGCTTCAAAAAAATTGAGTTTTGTTTTGAAATAAGAAAGAAAAGGGACTCGCCCATCGGTATGAGGATTGACCGTTCCTGGTGCTTTTACCGGGGGTAATCAACCCAATGGCTATGTTCATCATTGATGCATTTCGTTTTAACTTAAATATTTTTTTGATTCTATATGCGGTATAGAAAATATTGAAAGTTTGATGTTTCAAATTTTTGAAAAGACTCTTGAAGGGTTGCTTGAAAATATGAAATGTTTTGAGGAAAAAGTGGAATTAGTAAGTATCATTTAAAAAGCTTGAGAAATCATTTTGAAATCACTTTAGTGTTCTCTTAAGACTTTAAGTAGGTTTAAGATTTTGCTCTAATTCGGTTACCACCTAACTAGAGCTTCATCCCATCTTGCTTAAGTTCTTTTGGAGAGGTGCTTGTGATCATAAGTGAAATAAAGTGGGTGAGAATGCATGGATGCATTTATCCTATATGATTGAAATAATGTAAAACATTCCTACCACAACATTCATTTAAAGTCATTCCAACCACAACAAACATCTAAGGTTTTTCTTGTTGTATATAAGAAGGGAAATTTTTTGAAAGGGGATTGAGATTATAGACCATCAACCATGACTTCAATGTTGGGTCATTACTTGGTTTGTGGTCTTAATGAAGTTGGTAGATAAAAATATCATGAGAGGAGAATGTTAAAAAGAATACAAGAGATAAAACACTCTTATGAAAAGAAAGAAAGAGAGATAGAGAAAGACATGCATACATGTGTACATACCATCACATATACACATATATGAAAGCTTAAGAGAAAAAGATCTATTGATTTGAAGAAAAAGAGAAATTTTAGAGGAAAAGAAAAATATCATACGTATATATGGGTTTGAGAAATTTTATAAGAGAAGATATTTGTCTTGAAAAGAGGAATAAATATTTGAAAGAGAGCAAATGGAGAACATGTACATATGTATTCATGCACATATGAAAATTTATAAAATGGAAAGTGAAAGCATAAAGAGAGAAAGATAGGGGGTCATCATGTTGGCATAGATGTATATAACATGTGTATACATCCATACCTTCACAAGATTAGAAATCAAGGAATAACTTAAAATTGCCAACTTCAAGTTTAATGTAGGCCAGAGGGGAGCTTGGACTCATACAAGAGTCTAAGCTAAGTCCTTAGGGCCATGTTAGAAGGTTCCTTTTGAAAATGTTTTGGAAAATAAGTATAGAATGTTATTATTTAGTTTGTTGTAAGGGATATATTTCTTCCACCATTGGTTATGGAATAAAACAAGCAACATAACGAGACACTCGTTAAGGTTTCTAATGGGATGATTAAGAAGGAAACTAGTGCAAAATGACATGCAAATGCATATTAACATGTACATTTTCGTGAGGGTTTATCCCAGGTTGGACAAGTCCCAACCTCAAAAATTAATATGAAAACAAAGAGTAACCAAACCACACTCTCATTCCCCCCATACATTCACATATAAGTAGAAAACCAAGCAACTATGCATGAAAAATATATAGACTACATTCAAGAAAGGAAAAAGAGAAAGATGATAACGGAAAGTGCAAGGTTCAATTAGGAGGGAGGACATGATGTAACTAAAAAATGATATGTCACTTCATCTTCTCATGTTCCCGGTGCACTTGAGTATAGCCTCTTGACTGTAAAATAGAGATTGAGAGCTATCTCGGCCATGCAGAAATAAGGAATAGAGGAAAATAAGAGGAAACAAAAGAACAACAAGAATGTATTAATGAAAAGAAAGAACATGATTAAAATGAAAGATCATCTCATCTTTCCATGCTCTCGGTGCTCTTGAGCATAGCCTTTTGTCTCTAAAAAGAGATTGAGTGCTACCTCCTTTAACCATAGAGAGATGAAGATGAGGAGAAAATATAAAAAGAAAAACAATGCCATATTTAATAAAAGAGAAAGCATGATTCAATCACGAAATGAAAGATCATCTTTTCCTTCCACGCTCCCAATGCACTTGAGCATAGCCTCTTTTCTCTAAAAAGAGACTGAGTGTTATCTCCTTTGGCCATGGGGAGAGGAGGAAGAGAGAAAAGAAAATAACAAGAACAATACTATATTGAAGAAAGAAAATAACAATAACAACAAGAATATATTCATGAAGGGAAAGAACAACAATAACAAGAATACTTGAAAGAGCATGATTTAATCATAAAATAAAATATTATCTCATCTTCTCATGCTCCCGGTGCACTTGAGCATAACCTCTTGTCTCTAAAAAGAGGTTGAGTGCTATCTCCTTTGGCCATGGGGAGATGAAGATGAGAAGAGAAAATGAAAACAATCAACAAGACTATGTTCAAGAAAAAGGAATAGCATAATAAGAACATATTAATAAAAAATAACAACAACAAGAATACTTGAAAGAACATGATTTAATCATAAAATAAAATATCATCTCATCTTCTCATGCTCCCGGTGCACTTGAGCATAGCCTCTTATCTCTAAAAAGAGGTTGAGTGATATCTCCTTTGACCATGGGGAGATGAAGATGAAAAAAAAAAAATGAAAGGAATGATGATTACATACCTCTAATGAGAAATGACCTAAGGAAGATAAACACCTTCACTTGAAATCCTCTTTGAGTAAAGCTCCAAGATGATGCCTCCAAGAGGGTTGTAGTTTGCTCCAAGTTGGAGAGGAAAATGGAGAGAGGAAGAGGGAGAGAGAGAGAGCTCAAGAGAAACTCTAAGTCTTCAAGTGAGAATACACTAGAGTTTCTCCCAAGGCCAATCTTACCCAAGAGGGGGGAAAATGGGGGGTATTTATAGAAGATTTTGGAGCCAAAACCCTAAATTTGAATTTTTTGACCTAAAAAGACTAAAATCACCCTCTAAAAGGAGATTTTTTATTTAAAAGGAATGACAAATGGGTCTTGTCCACCCAAAAAGACTAAAATTACCCTCTAAAAATAGGTTTTTTGGTCAAAAGGAATGACAAATGGGTCTTGTCCACCTAAAAAGACTAAAATCACCCTCTAAAAGAAGATTTTTTTGTCAAAAGGAATGGCAAATGGGTCTTGTCCACCCAAAAAGACTAAAATCACCCTCTAAAAGAAGATTTTTTTTTCAAAAGAAGGGGCAAATGGGTCTTAAATGATCGATTTGGATATTAACTTGAGTTTTGGATCTAATTTGGATATGAAAGTTGTATTTTGGATTTAATTTGGATCTAAATTTGAGTTTCGTACTTGGATAAAACATCATAATCTTTTAGAAAAATTTGGGATGATTACAGTATGAAAAGAATATCATTTTAATGAGAATAATGTTATGAGAAAAGTAAAGGAGATCATTTCTTCTCTTTGACTTACAAGTTAGATCAGTATGATCCCATTCCTTCGTTTGTGTTAGGACAAACTATTGTTTCAGTTTGGCATGATCTCCTTCAAGTATGAGGCTCTCTATTGCATGAACTTTCTTTCTTTCATTCTTTTGCAATTTTTCATGCATTCCCTTTTGTTTTGTATGTCCTTGATGCTTGTAGAAAATCTTAAAATTTGTATTAGTATCCATTTGTTATTTTTTTTTTCATTATCAGAATTTAGATGCGTTTTTATTTTGGAAATAACTATCAATTCCTTGATTTATCTTTATCCTCTTCCTTTTTTTGTAAAACTTTTTACTTAATGAACTAAAAAAGAAAAAAAGGATATGAAAGAAAAAGCTACCTTATATGTTATTTTATTTTTTTCGTGTTCACATTTCTAACTGAAGTCAACTTTGGGACTACATGTATAGGCATGTCTATAGTTTTTCTAACTAGATCATAACTGATTGGCATCGAGTCTTAACTCAGCGTGAACATGAGCTGGGTGGAGACCGAACTTTGCCAGCTCGACCCAAGCTCGAGCTTGAATCAAGCTTAAGAATTTTAGCTTGAGCTCAAGTCCATCAGAGCTTGAGGTTGACTCGTCCACTCAATTAACCTCATTTAGCTAGAGACTCTTTTAGTATGGAAGGAAAGAGGCACTTCCTGCTTTGTAGGGAGATGGAAGCAGTGGAAGGAGGCATTGCTTCTAGAAGAGGTGGAAGGTGGTATCAGGTATGCATAAAAAATTCTAAAAAGAAACCTTAGAGATTGATATCTTGAAAAGGAGGGTCTCAGCATCTCAAACCCTTGATCGAGGGTGGGACCTTTGAAACCCCTGATCAAGGGAATGCCCTTTGAAACCCTCGATCAAGAGAGAGTGCTTTTAAAACCATCCCTCAATTGAGGGTTTTGTTTCTTGATCTCAGTCAATAGTTCCAAAGAAACTCTCAATCAGAGCCCTCAATTTCTGTAGTTATCCATCTAAAATCCTTGTTTAAGAGGGAGGGTTTTTGAAAAAGGGGTTGGAGGAGAAAGAAAGAAAGAAAGAGAGAGCAAAGGGCCCTTTGAAACCCTCGATCAAGAGGGAGGATTTTTGAACCCTTCTCATCAACTGAGAATGGGTTTCTAAAACCCTCATTCCAGAGGGAGGGTTATATAATGAGAGAGAAAACCTTCTCAGAGAGAGAGAGAAAGAAGAGAGAACTGGCTTCTACCATGGACCTCTACTTTATCTACCATCTATGTGTAATGGGATACGATGCTACTGAACATGAATGAAGAGATGGGGGATAAGGGGTTTCAATGCATATTAACAATAAAGTGAAAGAAGACCCCGAATTGAACATTTAAATGGGGAATCATGGAAGCCGGAATTTAGCTTGTAAGACCCAAGCCGAGTCCAGTACTGCAAACTCAAACTCAACTTAGCTAACTTAGTGAGTTGAGACAAGAAACTTGAGCTTGACTCGTTTGGAAAAAGACTGGTCAAGTTTGACCTTGAGTGACGTTTTAACTAGTCCTAAGAATGGTTTAACTTGCATTTCTCAGCTTGTTGTTGAACCTTAGTCCTAAGAATGGTTTAAAGCAAGGAAAGGCTCTTGTTGGCATGATGTCTTCATACAAGCTAGGGAACTACAATATAGAAGAGTTTTGCAATCATATACAAAGAAATCCTTTAGAGGATGTGAAGTATGCACATGTGATATCCACAAAATTGTGGAAATTCTTATGTTTCCAGGACAAGAATGCAGTGTTGACGGTAAAGAAAAGCATAATTTAAGCAATTTGTCATGTTTGAAGTGTTGTCTAGCAGTCCACTTAATATTAGCCTTTCAGGATGAAGTAAGTTAAAACAAATGCATTAGAAAACTTGGAACTATGGACAACTATCTACAAGTTAATGCTCACCATTGAGACCTTAAAATAAACATCATGTTTCACTTAGTTCTTTCAGATACATCTTTATCGCAATAACTAATTACCCATCAACTTTCCTAACTTAGACTTGAACTCTCATTAGCATTGTGGCATATGGAAATTGATCTGCCATGTGTAACATGCTTGTCTGTTATGCAATTGCATAACCTTGACAAATTCTTTTACTTGCATCTTCTGGTAGTTGAAAGGCACAACATGAAGGGAAAGATATCATGAAAAAAATGTTCATATATAAGAATTTCTAGTGGAGGAAACTATCTTTCTTTGGGCACATCCTAGAATCTATCTTGAATGGGAATAGAGGATGGGGCACCGCATTTTATGATCTAGATGAAACTTTTCATATGAAGAGCTGCTGAAAATGATTTATACAATTTTTTTTTCTCTCTTTTGAAAACAAATGGAAAGGTTATTTGCTTTTCCCTGATGTAATTCTTCCTCTCATGTTTGCACTGCCAAAAGTCAATCTTCAAAGAAATTGACTATGATTTGACCCTGAAATCTTGCTTCAATACAAAAAGGTTGTTCACGAAAGCATATTGAATATGCTTTTGGGTGCTTCTTAGGAGGGAAGGAGCTGGAGGGAGGTTGAAGTCAAAATACAATATGTCCTACTAGAATATCAGATTTCATGAGGTGCACCATGAAGACATGATGGGAGTGAAGTTTGATTTTTTTTCGACTGACTCCACCAATCAAACTTATTTCTTTGTTCAAGGCTTTTGATATTTCATGGTTTCCCTTCAACACTAGTTGTGGCAGAGAATACTTCAAGCATCTAGGAAGCTTCAGTTGATGAACAAGTATTATTAGTGAGTACTGTCAGTAGTCTTCTCTTCATGTTTTAAAGATTCAAACATGGGTTTTTCCATGTCCCCTTCCCATTATATTAACTTTTATATTGAGGTTGCATTAAAAAAATGAGCAATTTTTGTCTAAGACTTTGCGAAGGCTTCTCTGAATATTTCTGGTGGTTCAAATAGCAGATCGAACCAATGAGTTAGAAATCTCTGAACAAAGTGGCACTGACATTTTAAATTTAAAAAATTTAAATTTTAAGGGGCACTCTATACGAATAAGTAAAATTAATGAGGCACTAATGTATAATTAAAGCATCTGTGACAGGCTGGTATTGGCAATTCCCATACCAGTCCATATGTGCCTCCACCACTAGATGGTACAATCCTTTTATCGCAAGTTCTTACCATTTGATGGAGGTAGAGGCCATTTTTCTTCAACAGGCAATGCACAGACAAGACAATGGGAACTTTTAGAATACTTAATTAAGGACATCTAGTTCTAATCACTAGGTTTTCCAATGAGGAAAATCGTGAAACTGAAATCTTTGTCCTTCTTTCATGTTATTTCCAGTGGGAAAAATCATGAAACTGAAATCTTTGCCCTCCTTTCATTGTATTGATTGCATCAATATTTATCATTTATACCAACTCTAGCAGGTTTTAGACATAGATAGGTAAAATAATGAACTGTGAAATTTGTAATGCTCAAAACAATATGGTATGACCCATTGTACTCATAAGCATGCTTTCGAAACTGTTTGTATTCCAATCTGTATGTTTTCAAGTGGGTTGTCTCCTTGGGGACATCCAATACAAATGGAACGATACAAAGAGGTTCTCAATTGTAGAATTATGTCGAAGGGTGCCATCGAGTAATCCTAATATGCTGTAGGCTTGTGCCTAAAGAAGAGGCCCCCTCAGGCATGTTCTCCTTTTCTTCTATAATTGATATTTCAAAATTATATTCTTCCTCCTAACATCAGGACAGGATCCATTGTCTTACTCAAATCGTTTAGTAGACATTTCGAAATTATATTCTTCGGCCAAAACCCCACTTCTCTTCGTCTTGGAAAGGTATCTTGGGAAGCTGGTCCGATGTCAACCACTTGGCACATTGGAAACTTGGGGATAGTAGAACAGTGTGTTTCTGGTCGGAAAATTAGGGACAGGGCATCATTGAGCATCTCCTCCATGATCATGATCTCGCCTTATGTGCACCATTTTTGAAAACATCAGTACATGACATGCTCTCCTCCCGCAAAGACGAGATCGAGCCTAATACACAATCTCCATGGCTTAAGCACATTTTTCAGCAAGCCACATTTTTTCACGGAGATGACTCTCTAATGTTGGAGCAAAAGAAGGTGACAGAAACTCGACGCCGGGATATTTATAACATGATGCGCAAGGATAGTGACAGAAAAAAAACACAGCCTTGGTTGACGTTGGCCCCCCACTAGAGCCAAATGGTGCACCTATCTTACCGTGGTGGGGCGACTTGCAAGGCAGCTCTGGATCCATAGACTGGGTATTGCCATGGCCAACATATGCCCGAAGTGCGAGAAGAAGTAAGAATTAGCTAAGCATACCTTCATTCAATGCCAGTGGGCAATAGCTTGCTGGAAATTCCTCGTGAGTCCGTGACTAAATTTGATATCAAAATCCCTAGATGGAGGGATGCTAGGGGGGCGAGCAAATGGTGGTGGAGACAGTTAACCAATATTAGATGGATGAGAAGCATCTGGCGCACTTGCCTTCCCTTGGCCTTCTGGCATCTTTGGAAACTCAGAACTAATCTTCGGACACTAAGAACATCACCAGTGGAACTAGAAATCTGTGCATGGATGCCCTTTGCCGTTAGACCTGACCCATGGCCATCTTTCGGAAACTACCTTTTCATTGTCCAAACGGTCACTTTATCCTTCGCACACACTCTGAAATTCGTTATCTGAGTGAAAGACAGGCATGGAGACATATCCAAAAAAGAACGCCCCTTCTTACAGCGTCACCAACAATAGGTGGCAGAGCGGATGTGCAGAGACATTATTGCATCCCTTCCCAACAATCAGCAGCTAATTGCCCTGGTGGCCGCGCCTTGCAAATGGAAAACTCAGTTCCGAAGGACCCTCCGTAAGCTTCATCAGAATGGTTTTGGATACTCACTTTTGGAAGATCATAGCCAGATTTGTCTTTCTCCGCTGTAACGGATGACATTTTAGACTTTAGACGAAGGCATCTCTCGATACGATACGGCTTCAGCTGTAAGGAACACGGTGTAATTTGTTTTCAGGTAGCCGACGCCTCAAGTCTTGTGTATGCTTATTGTTTTGTTCGCGATTCATTTTGCGTTTTTCGATGTATATTCTTCTGTTCTTGTTCCTCTATTTTTTGAGTAATAAATTGGGTTAAGGGGGCCCTTCCCCCTGCAGGGTTGCACCGGGAAACTTTAGAATCTCTGGAGTTTTCATAGCATAATCTTATTTCGTGAATAGATGAAACAAACAAATATATCGTTAGAATTTTTAGCTGAACACCGACAAGTAGGTGCGCTTTACGATCATTTTACGACAGCTTACTAGTAAATTCCTAGTATTCATATGTGTGTATATACATATGTAATATATATAAATAATTTAATAGTGACTTTGGGCTTTTAAGAGTCATCCACCGATTTAACCATTTCGATTAAACATGATAGACGTCTATAGACGGCTAAGAAAAACATAAGGAGAAAAATGTAATAGGCATTTTTGTTATTTAGTATTAATTTCTACCCTTTTCTCATTTTTTTTAAACCATCTATTGTTTAAGATGGGTTGTTCTATCTATGGTTGGGTGAGTCATTATTCACTTTTATATATATATATATATATATATATATATATATATATATATATATATATATATATAATTTTGCCAACTACTTTATTCATTAATTGGAAGAAAAGTATTCGTTTTGTTATTTCCTGAAAATATCTAACCAATTAATTACTTTTGCACTGTTAATATTTCAGCCAATTATCTCTTCGTATCCAATGATCTACTGCCGGTGGACGTACTTGATATTCGCAAGTGAAATTTTGATTCGTTTATTGTTCTTCCTATTAAGTTTTCATTGTCGAAGATTTAATAAGATATAGGAGTTGATCAATTGTCCTAGCGTTGTGTTGTCTGCACTCAATTTCCTTTTATCTACAAAGTTCCGTCAACATGCAAATTAAGTATATACAAATGTCATGTTAACTTGTTTTAAGCTATTCCATCTATTTGACCATCGGGGGCACGTAAAGTTACATTTTCATTAGCATGGACGACAACTCTACTATGAATTCCAATGATAACTTTGCAGGCGACATTTTTTACAGTACCCTCAATCAAGTTAAATGTTCGACTTATGATCAATATAACATAATTATCATATTCTCATATATATATATATATCAAGGCACAGGTCAGGATGTTCATATATCTGGTTTAGATTTGATATCCATCTGAACTATTCTTAAACAAATAGATACGGAAAAAAATTAATTATCTGATTAAGAAATCGGATTGGAGGATCTAAGAAATGACATCTGATTGGGTTTGAACTCTGATCCAGATATACATAAATATGTAATAAGATTAGGATCCAGATGTGGGTCAGATTTAGTTTTAAATAAATGTCTTATATCCAATGCCCTTACATTTTCAAAGTCGGTTGGATTTAGTTTAAAATTTTGGTTCGGATTTGGATGTCAATCTAAAAATTGGATTTGGTTTGTGGAATCGTATTTTGTATTCAGATTCAAATATACATTTTTTCAATTGCATTTCAATCCGAACTTAAATAATGTGAACATTCAAAAAAGTGGATATAATTAAGAATAAATCTTTTTTTAATATGATCAACCGAGATGCCTAAGCACCAGGACTCTACTCCAGCTATCCGGTCCTCTTCTATGGCATCGTGTAGAGGAAGATAACAAAAATGGGAAAAAAATGGCCCCATGGCTGCTGCGACTGGACAATTTGATGGGCGATCCTTGTGCCGCATGAGCCTTAAGGTTATGGTTCCCTCTCTTTCTCTCTCTCTATCTTTATATACATATATATATGTGTAAAAACGGGACCAATTTGAGAGAGACAAATTCAATTTTTTTTGGCTAAAAAAGTACTTTAAATAAAATATAAACATCCTAATATGTTTATAAAAGCTATTTTGATATAAAACATGTTTTGAATCAAGTTATTTGCATAAAAAATGTTGGTTTTTCTGTTATCAAATGTTGATGCTTGTTAAAAAATGTTGATGTTGTGAGAGCGATTCATTGTCATTCATTTTTGCTTATTATAACATAATATATATTTTGCATCAATGTATCCTTAAGATCATATTGATAAGGTTAGATTTCAAAAAAAAAAACTCTAATATCATATTTAAAGGGCCTGGTTTTTGTGCCTGACCTTACCAATATATATATATATATATATACCCTCGGATTGGGGATCTCTTGTTGCATATATAACAAAAAGTCTAGGGTTATGTATATATTAGAAAATTGAATAATAATTTTGACTATCCAGAGCCATCTAATTTATCCATTAAGTTGTCTAATCTATCACTGTCTGATCTATCATTGTTGAGAGAAAAACAAGAAGAAAAAGATGATGAATATTTTTTTCATTTTATATTATTCACACTTTTTTCCTCTTTTTTTTCTCTTAAACTTCATCATGATAATTGAACACCTTCATGAGTGATTTGGTACAGTCACCATTCACTATGTATATATATATAGGGATTGCTAATCATGACAAATATTTACCTGGAAATTGGGCCACAAAAGGTCTCTACCAGAGTTTTTCCAAACCAACTAGCTGAAGGGAAAACCTAGTCCACGCCATTTCATAATAGTGGCTGCACCTATAAAAATTTGTCGGTGACGTCCTTAATTCCAGGAGATATGCACTTGTTCTGCTATGACAAGGAGTAAAAACTCGTGGGAATCGAACCATGAACTGGCCTCCTAATTGGTACTAAATCTGTACCACAGTTTACGAAAGCCGACGCATATCTTGGCTCAAAATAACCCCTGAAATGGTACCAAAATTTTCTGAAATTTTAGGATGTTGCTACAGTTATATATATATATATATATATATATATATAGGCCTCTAGTGTTGACATTTACATGGAAATTAGGCCACAAAAAATCTCTACCTGAGTTTTTCCAAATCAATTAGTTGAAGGAAAAACCTACAGCCACGATCTTTCATTTATTGGCAGCCATAAAAAATTGTGGGTGACCTCCTTCCTTCCAGTAGATGTGCACATCGTTCTGCTTTGGCTGAGAATAAGAACTCATGGGGATCAAAGCATGAACTGGCTTCCAAATTGGTACTAAATGTGTACAGCAGTTTATGAAAAGCCAGGCAAGTCTTGGCTGAAATTAACACCTTAATTGGTATAATTCCGTGGCACTGTTTACGAAAAGCCAGACTTCGATCATGCCTCAATTGTCGTTGCATCTTAATGCATAACTATGTGGACAAATGTAGGATGATAATTGAAAGCATCTTGACTTGGGCCCTTTCAACTCCTTGGAACTTCCAACTTCCACAAACTTTAGTAGAGAAGCAATATTGGAGAGATGCATGAACATGAAGATACTAGAGGATTCGTAGTGTTCCCTACCCCTCCACTAACGCCAGATGACATGTGCACTCAACCTGATCATCTGGTTCTATGTTTAATTAAACGCCGACGGCCCACGTGGCCCAGTCCATCGATTACATAAAATCACGTACCACTTTATAAAAAAGATATGGTGACGCTTTTAAAAATTAAGAGCTGCAATTGATAATACTGATTCAGAATCAGAGTATCCCAAGCAGGGTGGCATGGTCACTGCAGGAGCCTGAAAATTTTATCAGAGGGCAGACAAGGCAGTTAGCTGCCCATTAGGAAGTGTCCCATCGCATGATCTCGTGGGCGCAGATTGCAGCAACAAACGATGACGGTTATTTTTGAAATTTTTTATAAAGCAGTGAGCATTTTAGACTTTTTGAATTTTTTAATCCTTTTTATCCCCTTCAGAAGTTTTTTTTTATATTTTTAATGGGCCCATTTTTGTCATTGCATACTACACAATCGTGCACACTGCACATAACCAGGTTTGTTGTGGGGCGCGCATCATTTCTTCCGTAAACCAATGCTTAGTGCAGTTCTTTCCAAGGAACCCCACAAATATTTTGAGAAATATAAGTAGGACTGGTAGGCGAGGTACAACTAGAACGGAGCATAGTTTATACATGCACTTTCTTGGTTCGTAGATCCAACGCATCGAAATAAAAACTCGCTCGATCATTTACTCCCCACAATAATAAAAAGCAATTATGATGGAATATTTTCTTCTACCATCTGAATTTTCCTCGGTTTCTTACATACCATTAGTAAATGCTCATCTAAGCACAATGCTTCCTGAATCGAACCCTCTTATTCATCAGGACGATGCCATGGATCCAAAATCTTGGTTCCAGCACTACTAGTCTGGCCAACAGCTTATGGACAACTAACCTTTAAATTTTGAGTTGATCAGCTAAAGTAACATTTTTGTGTTTCTTGCGGTGCCGTTCTTGAGGTAGACAAGTTCTCTCGAACCCCTTTCTGTAATCTATTTTGGCCATACATGAATTGGATCCAACCTAGTGAGGACTAGTAAGGGTTAGAAGATAATGGATGCCTACATTGCTCTATTTATATGTGGCTACCTCTTTAATGTTTATTTATTTATTAAATGTCTTTTAAAGTATAAAATTTAAACTATTAATGCCCAGAACTTTCTTTCTGGATCGGCCTCTGAGCAAGTTCTTAAAGCTTTCCTTCAGTTACCTGGATATGATTCAGCCTAAAAATTGGCTCTTCGGTCAGTTTATTTGGGGTCCGGAGAGAAGATTTTGTGGCTTGTGAAACTTGTGGAGTCATGAATTTTGAATTCTGTTAAATGTTTGAACCTTTATACAAGTTCATATTGTAGGCATCAGAAAGAAAACCACCGACAGCTAGTGATTAAGATTCCGAGTCATAATTTCCCCAGCATAGATTTTTCTGGGAAAGCCTCTTAAAAATAATAAATGTTTGAGATACAAAAATGCCGTATCATGAAAAGCTTCAGAGTTTTTGTTTCTTTGCTGACATGTTGTGGCGAAATGTGGCCTTAAATATTTGTCCGAAGAGCCACATAAGAGTCATATATCAAATCACTTTGATTGTGCACCTTTCAGATCGTTTGATAGCAAGGAAACTCACACATTGTCCATTGAATCTACCCCAAATATTAGGGCATGTCTATGGAACAATAGTTCTAGTGTACCATGAACATGCCCCAATATTTGGGGCAGATTCCTTGGACACTTCTCAAGTGTCCTTCCTACCAAAGGACCTCTTTGAGAACACGAGGGAGTGAGAATTCTGCCTATACCTATCACTCTCGTTAAAGAAAGGATCTTCCTTCCTTTGTGCGTCCGCCACTCTTTGGCACCATCTAGCTGAAGCGTTTTGTGATGGCTGACAACTAATTAGTGGAGTTGGTTACTGGTAGTCGTGGTAAAGAGGAAGCATCATCCTCTCTCAAGTAGACTTCTCCTCACAAACCTCTTTCTTTTTCCAAGAACAGTACTTGGAAACCGAAAGGTTTATATTGTATTAGACCTGGTCAATAATTAGAAAAAGGAAAGCAATCGATAAGAGGGAGCCAGAAATTTTAGGCTGAAGGACACTAATTATAAAACCTTCAAAGAGTATCAATATGAACATAAAGAAATTTTGTGGGGCTGAACTGCCCACACCCGCCTATAAATGGCCCCGACACTGGTTGAGAATGTCTTATGTAGTTGAAGAAGTTGATTATCATGCAAATGTCGGTAGGTAGGGATGTCAATGGATTGGATTCGAATTGGATAAATACTTTTCATCCGCTTTTTCATATATGTATATATTCCAATTCAGATTCATGTTCGAATTTGGACGAAGAGAAAATCTATACCATATCCTAATTCGAAATCCAAATTCATAATTTGAATCCGATCTAAACCAAATTGCAAAAGTATTATAGACATTGAATGTAGGAAATTTATATAGAACTATATCCAATCTGAACCCAAATCTAATCAATATTTAAAATCTGAATACGATTGAATTTCGTTTCTTATATTTGAATCCAATCCGAATTGTTAATCAAATGTCAACATTTTTTTCATATCCTATTTTTTTTGTGGTTCTGTTGGATATTGGTCGAAATTGGATTTGTTTACATTCTTATTGGCAAGCTACAGTTAAGGAACGATGAGCAAAAACCAAGAATACCGCTGTTGAACCAAAAGGTTTTTATAATATTAGACTGAGTCAGTGATATAGAGAAAAGAAAGCAATTGAGAATATCTCATGTAGTTGAGGAAGGTGTTCATTAGGCAAATGTCAGCAAGTGGGAATGTCAATGGACTGGATTCAAATTAGATGTATACTTTACCGTATCCACTTTTTCAGATGTCTATATATTTCATTTGGATTCATATTCGAATCAAGGAAAATCTAATATCATATTCTAATTCAAAATCCAAGTTAATAATCCAAATCTAATCTGAATATGATTGTTAGGTTACTCTCTAAATCCCATTCCGGATCAAAACCAAATCCAAACCATATTGTAGACATAAGATATTTATTTAAAACTATATTCGGCTGATCAAATGTCATTTATTATATCCAAATCCAATCCGAATTGTTAATCAGATGTCAATTTTTTTCCATATCCTATTTTTTTATGTGGATCTAAATCGGATTTATTGACATCCATATTAGCAAGCTATAATAAGGAAAGATAATGATCACAAACCAGGAATATTGCTGGTGGATCTTGCAATGAATAAAGGATATTGTTTCCATGACAATGTGGACCCAAATAATACAAATATTTTCCTCACGAGATATGGAGGATTATCAAATTATACACCAAAGAAATAACATAAGTGGAACTTCATCCCTTGGTGAACCACATCCCCAAAAGATTAAGCTCTATTGAAGTATAGATCTAGAGTCACCACCAACAAGTCCAAATAGCTGGTACCAAGTTAAGCAACAGAAATTTAGAAATGAAAATAAGACTTCCATGGGAATTAGTTTCCACTGCCATCTTACAATGCAATAATATTCAAAACTGCATTTGATGGTCTTAGCTAATTGATGCCAAGCCACTAGAATCATTCTAGTGGCAATGCCAGAATCTCTAATCTCTGTTGCAACATTGGCAGGTGACATAGAGCTTTAGAGTGGTAATCATGAAGTACTTCGGCTAAAGGATGTCTATGTTGAGAAGAAAGATGGTAAGGGATGAAAGGGCCTTATTGAGTTAAGAAGGGAAGTATTTGCATGGAGGAATGTAGAGAGTTGCAGGAAACAAGGAGGCATAGAGACTTTCTCACCGCCAGCACATTATTTCAAATAATCGATGTTACATTTGTGAAATCCCCCACAGCATGCTGACCTAACCTCCCTTTCTGCCTCCTCTTCTTTGATGTGTCACATTGATGTCTAACACTATTCCTTATACACCAAACCTTCCAATGCACCATATTCAATAGACTTGCATTTCTTTATGAACAAATTTTTTCCTTAGCAACATTCCATTCTAAATAGAAGTCAAAATGTAGCTTTTGTTAAATCAAAACCAAAAGGCTACATGTCTCCATATATAAGCCGAAAAAGATCAAGCAAACAAAACACGAGTTTGATCCCCTGTTGCTTGACTGCAAGAGGCCCGTAAACCTTGATCACAAACCAGACAACCTGCTAAAAAAGCTAGATTGGCCTGGTTTATTTCATTAACTCTCCTTTGTTTATAAACCAACTTTTTTATTGGCAAAGTAAGCACTCCCCATGAAGTGAGATGAAGGTGATGATTGTCATCCCCACCACCCCATAAAAAACTTTGCATCACATCCTCCATTCCATTCTCCATGTCAACAAGACTAATCACCATTGCTCAACTATTAGGCAAAGGTGCTAGAACCAATTTAACTAAGCAAGTTCTTTTTGCATAGTAATTTGTGTTGGCTAATTTGCTATGCATTCTAAATAAAGCTGATTCCAAACTTGATTTCCGAAAAGCTAGATTGTCCTGGTTGATTTCATTAACACTCCTTTATGTACATACCAACTTTTTTTATTGGCAAAGTAAGCACTCTCCATGAAGTGATGAAGGTGATGATTGTCATCCCCACTGCCCCATAAAAAACTCTTCATCACATCCACCATTCCATTCTCCATGTCAGCAAGACATTTAATCACCATTGCTCAACTATTAGGCAAAGGTGCTAGAACCAATTTAGCTAAGCAAGTTCTTTCTGCATAGTAATTTGTGTTGGCTAATTTGCTATGCATTCTAAATAAAGCTGATTCCAAACTTGATTTCCGAAGTAGTAGAGACTTCATGGCTGACCCAAATACCTTGTGGAAAATTCACCACATTTCTGTTCAAACTTATTTTCAATACCTCGAACTTCTCTGTCTAAGATTGCAAAAGGGAAAATTACATTGTTGTTTAGATTAACTTGCATTTTAGCACCTTTCTCAAAAGTAGACAACAAACTGGCAAAGCTTCTTAGTGACTTATTAAAAATGTTATCAGTAAACATCATAGAAATCACTCTTTGCACACCTCTATACAAGCTTGGATCTGAATTTGTTTTCTCTAAACAACTTCATTTAAACTTCTATAAAAATTTTCATTATAATGACAAAAGATAGGGTAAAAGGGGGTCAGCCCATCATAATCCTCGTGAGCTCAAAAAAAATTCTTTTGGCAATCTATTTAAGATTATACTATAAGTCACATTGGTTACACAAGTAATTAGACACTCTATCCATACAATGTAGAACCCTAAATACTTTATAGTAATCACTAAAAGAGGTCCAATTTACTCTATTATAGGCCTTAGAGAGGTCTATTTTAATACAAACACTTGTAGATCTCTCTTTTGACATGGAATGTATCAGTTTGTCTTAAGGAGATAACTATGATGAATACTTCTACATTCTAAAAAAAACATCCTACTGATTAGGAATTGTTTTTTGCAATGTACTTTTCTTCTTAAGACAATTTTGCTAAAAAAAAACTTCAAAATTTTGTTTTGCATTGCAATAGAACTAAAATCAGATATGCAATTCGAGGATAGATACTTTGGAATGGAAACAAAATGGTTTCTTCTCAGTTTTTTTCATAATTTTTTCTTTTTGAAAGAAGTCTTTAATTGCATTTGACAATTTCCTTCCAACAATGTCAAATCGCTCTTGGAAAAAAGCAATGAGGAATCCATCTGGCCTTGTGGATCTATCCCCTTTTGCTTTCATAACTGCCCACAACACTTCCTCATTTGTAATAGGTTTTAGAAGTGCTTCATTGTCCTCTTTTGTGGCATGCTACCCTTTACTTAGATCAGCACGAAGCTCACCCATATGCTCACCTGTAGTCCGGCTTTGGACTTCAAATTCTACTTGGATATCTTCCAATAGGGCAATTATAGTTTGGGATTCCTTAATCAATCAACTATACCTTGCTCATTATAATGCAGAAACTCATCTAATTCCTTTGGAGGCATTCCACTTTTTCATCTATTTTCATTGTCTCTTTTATTCCCACTTTGCAAACATGATCTAACTCTGTCCAATTTAGATAAAAAAAAACTCTTCATTGGAGAGCCTTTAGCTTCCAAACTCTATGTTGTAACAATGATTCTCTTACCGTTGGGATTACATTCCTAATGGCAGAAGTATTGAAACATACACTTTTTTATTGTCCTGATAGTAGTCCTAAAAAAAAAAATCAAAGTTGAATGATTAATGGAGACTCTTCTCTTAACATTTAGGTGGTCAGTTCCTTCAAAAAGTTATGGTTGTTTTTCATTGATAAAACATTTATCAATTTTTCTTTAGACAAGAAAATTACTTTTATGTTGGTTATGTTATATAGAGGGCCATGTTTATCTTTGATCACATGCAAATTTGAAAACTAAATAAATGTTTTGAAGGTCATGCATGCAAACAAAGATGGAGGTACCTCATCTTTTCAAGCTCATTTCCAATGGCAGTAAATTCCTCAAACACTAAAGTGGGGTCACTATTTGTGGCAAGGGGACCTCCCAACATATTCATTTAGCTTCTTCTAACTAAATTCTATATACAAGTAAACTCCAATAGCATCAAACTTCCTCAGTGTGCCAATTTCATCAAAGCTACAATCAAACCAATATTGATTAAAACTATATTGAAGGTCATGCCAATCTATAACAAGCTAAATTCATTACTCTTGTACCCATCGACCATTATTAAATTGCACATTACATGGCCTCTGACATCTTTCAGTTTTATTTTTTTCCATCTATCAATTAAGTCCTTTGTGTTTATTATTTTCCTAGTCAAGCAAGATAGAAAATTGCATTGTGGTAAGTTGCTCCATATGTGGAACAAAATCAGACTCAATTTAGTAATCTAATAGTTGTTCAAATAAATCTCTAACTAGGAATATGCCTCTCAAAAGACTAGTGAATTGAATCAACCTTAACATACTTTATTGACAATACAGTTTGGCCTTACTATGCTTCAGTGATAATGCAGTTCTACAAACACATCTATGACATCCAATCATGCACTAGGATTTCCTCTTATTAATGATACCAAGGCCTGATACCAAGGCCATCTACTTATAAGGAAAAATCATCATACTATGAATTTCCATTGAGATTATCCAAGCATGCTTATCTTCTTCCAATTTTCTAGATTTTGGATCCCAAAAATCCACTTCCTACTCATGTTGCATCTGGGCTCCTACACTTTTGTTGTCCAAGAGCAAGTCATCGGCTTTCCACCATCAAAACTCATTGTCAGTGACTAAAAAACCTTCTTTGATGAGCCATGATGAAAATCCCTAACTCATCTCCATGATCACTGGATTCTTTGAATTATCTCTCCAGATCGTCATTAGGGTTTCATGGTCCCTTCTCGAATTTGTTATTTAGCAAGACTACTCTCTCCCCTCTATTTTTTTTACTAATGTTTTAAGTTTTTTCCAAGTCTTTGTCAAGTATCAAACAATATTACGACCCAATGATTACAACATTATTTATTCAATTTGACGACTTGTTGCAAACCATATTCTACCATCCTTCTCATTTCTATTTTTCAAGTTCATTGTATAGAAAACTATATCATCCCTACAATTGTTAAGTTTGTCAAATATCTTCCTTCCAATTCATTGTTGTTGACATTGTGGCCCTTCCCTCCTTAGTGATTGGTGGTGCTTGCATTATACTCACCATTGTTCCTAAGCTTACTTGATTTCATTTTTTATTTTCATAGGTTAGACCCTCTGTTGTCCTTGATGCCATGCTCTTTATGTTGCCTCCATCTCCTTTTGTTGCCATTCGGATTCACTTTACCTATCTTGATTTTTCTTCTTTTATCTTCTATTTTTCCTCCTTCATATCCCTTTCTCTTGTTTCATATTTCTTCCATCTTTTTCTCATTGTTAGTGATCCACTTTCTTCACTGCCAGTCCCCCATCGTCCCTCCCTTGGCGGTTCACAATTCCACTTCCAACCTTGTGCGCCCTCCCTTACCACTCCCTCTTCCCTTTCTCTGCCAAGCGTCTCTACCCCTTCTTAGGTTGAAGATAAAGTTGTTTATATCAATACTCTTTCTACATTCATTAAAAAGATGATTTCTAAGCTTCACTCTTTTCTCTAAAGATCATTTGCGTTGATCCCTAACCAACACTACTACTAGCAAGATCGGTCCAATCCCTTGGTTATGTCATCCCATATGCAAATACTCATCTCCCCATGAATTTAGAATTGTTAGATTTTATATCTAGATTTTCTCATGATGGCCTGGATCCAAACGAATACTAAAGGGTAATAAAAAGAGGATAGATGAAACGAAGTGTAAGAAAAATATAATGAAGGACAATCTTGATGTCGTATGGGTTGTGAACAAAGAGGGCTTTCCACAAGGTAGTGAAAACCTAGTCCTCGTCAAGCAAGAGAGTTAGCTGACAGTTTGACCTTCATAACCTACAATAGAAAACTAAGGTATCTATGCATTTCCATTTTAGGTATTCTTCTATCATTGGAATCACAGCTACGTTAGTTTGTTTGGCTCTTTGTTGCCTCACAGTCGTCCAGCAATAGCCAAAAAACACTATCTTTGGGTTTTCTTAAGCCTAGAAACAAACTGATTATTTTATTTATTTATGTTCATTAAGAAATGATTTTACAATGGAGGGAGTATGGACCTCCATCCACCACCTAAAACAGATGTAGAAGGTAGAAGGTAGCAATAGTTACTGCCCTCTTCGTCCACACGAACAATAGATAAGGGTTTATCTTTTTGAGACAACTGGATAGGAATCTTCATCCTTATGCTTGTTGTTATTATTGTAAGAGTAAAAGATTACTTACCTAGCTTACCAAAGGGAGGGAAAGAAGCATAAGAAACATTGTGGTGGCATGCTCTCTATAATACATGTTCCTCCTTATATGGAGTGGAGGTTGCTGCACTAGCAGGTTTTCTTTTCTTTTTTCTTTTTTTTTTTTAAGGTGGAGATGTTGTGAAGTGTTGCAGCTTCCTTCAAAAGCTGGCATAAAAGAAGCAATGTCATAGTTCATTGTCTTTTGTGATGGGCAGACTCCAACCAGTTTATATGATAGGCATAAAAGAAGTAATGCCATGGTTCATTGCTTTTGTGATGGGCGGACTCCAACCAGTTTACTTATTTTGTCATTAATGCCTAATCTTGTCATTGAAAAAGGAGGACAGTGGAGCCGCATGCCTTCTTCTTTTTTCTCTAACCTGAGGATGCTACAGTTTTTTTTAATGGCCTGGATGCTTCCATCTTTACTTTTAATGGGCTGCATACTACAGTCTTTATGTTTTTATGGCCTAGGAATACAGACCAACCATTAATGCTGGTACTACTATATCTTCTTTTTTATGGCATGAGGACTTTCCTCAGTCATGTTTTTTTTTTTATGCATGCACAATGACCAGTATTGAATGTACATTGTTTTATATGAGGATGGTCACATGTCTTGCTTCTACAACATACAACATACATATGCAATTTTCCACCTTTTTAGTTATATTACAGCTTACGTACAATGGAAGAAAGAGAGATAATGATATTACAGACTATTCTCATTTCATTAGAAGCCATTCCAAGAGTGACTGACAATGCTGATCAACAACTTTTGTGTTTCGGTTATGCCCTTGAAAAGTTGGCTCCATCTAATATATGTATGCAATTTTTTTTCATTCAATGTAGTTTCCATTTGAATTGTAGATCAGAGCTTGAATGCTCATATATATGATACTTGAACTTGGTAAGTTGATTTTGGTCCAATTTCAATACATCAATTTGATCTCAATCTAATAATTTGGATTGAATCCATTCTTGATATGATGCTACCATCCTTGAAATCCATGCTATTCTTTTTTCTTTTTTTTTGTAGATGCATTATTTGATTTAGTAGTGCTTAATAGTCATTCATGGATCCATTTCATAAACTTTATGTAGGATTCATGTTCATGTTCATGTTCATGTTATTTTGGCAAATACTTTGCCATGATATAATATGTGGCCATTAGTCCATGTCTAGTTTTTTTTATCGCAGATAGTCACAACGTCAAGCAGTATAGATGGATTGCATAAAATTGATGAGATTTCCAGTCCATGGGTGTCATGTAGTCAATAGATAGCATCAGTAAGCCCATTACTTCATATGATAAATCCCCCTTAGAACGGATCCTTGATGACTTTTTAAGCTATAAAAAATGTTCTACACATTCTATGTATGATGACCTTGTGATCATGATTGATAAAATTGGTCACATGAGAGTAGAGAATGAGATTTTTTGACCCCATAGCAAGAAGGAAATGTAATCTTGGGTTCTCTTCCAGATGATTGGGCTCAATTTAGAGAAAATTGTCTACTATGGCATGACAAGAAATTATTCTCCACAGGGTGTTGATCAACAATGAATATGAGGTTGAGCACTAGTTAAATAATGTATTTTCACAAACACAATTCCAAGACGATCAAGTAGACTATTTTATTCTTCGGAATGGAAAAGTGTGACACCTAGATTTAGGGCATGATAGGGAAGCGCAATTGATGGAGCATAAGCGTGAATTTCAATAAATTCCAAAATCCGAGAGAGTATTTGATTACATGTAAACTTTTTTTGAAACTGCTCATTTGTGTGCTGAGTTCTATGATCGTGTATTGGATATAGTTATAATTGACTAGTTGCTACTCATGTCTAACTTTGATGATTATGACTTTGTTTTCTTGTCAATAATAATATATATAACTTGTAATAATGGACATAACTTGTTTTGGACTTGATGCTAATAAGATTCATACATATATAGATTTGTGATATGTAATTATTTTCTTTTATGTTATCATGATTATCTATGCATGTTATGCTTCGTCTAATCTTAATATAATGGATGACATCACAAATGAGATACAATTAAGCTTTGGGCTCACCGTAAGTGTGTATGAAAGTTAGGGATCAATAATTAGTTACATGGTTTGAATCACTAGAATAGTAGGAGATGATTTTGAACGTAGTGACATTTTGATTCCATATCTTATGAAATAAATCATGTTTCTATCATGTGACATTGACTGAACATAGATATGTTATGTAATTGTGAACATTGTTAGACAACACATTAAGAACATTGATCCTTTTTTATTGACATAACAGATGGCTACACCAAGTAAGCCCATACTCGACTTAGCCCACATTGAAAAACTGAATGAAGATAATTATGACATTTGGCATCTTAAGATCCAATTTGCCTTAATGAAGACTGAAGCTCTTGACACCCTAGATCATGCTATGGCTAGACTTGAGCCCACATTGAAAAACTGAATGAAGATAATTATAACATTTGGCATCTTAAGATCCAATTTGTCCTAAAAAAGACTGAAGCTCTTGACACCTTAGATCATGTTATGGCTAAACTTGAGAGGAACAGTTTGCAAGTGCACATAGACATAGAAACTTAAAATGCATGAAAACACATGAACACTATTGATTGTGTCACAATGTTAAACTCAATGCAAGATAATATAATGTGTCAGTATGAATATTATGAGACTGTACATCATATGTGGATAGCTCTCAAAGACAAGTTTGGATGCACTTTCAGCCACTAAGCTTAGAAAACTTGTAGTCAAATTTGACTTATATAGAAAGTAGCATCTCAAGGAGATGGCCAACATGATTAAGACCTTTGATAACATTGCTCATCTCCTGGAGTTAAAATATGAATGTCTTGAAACTACTAAATCAAACAATTAGGCCTATATAGACAAAATTGTAGGAGCCGTGGAGAGCATCTGTTGTCTGATTAGAGGAACAGTACAATCTTGGATTGGCTCCCTTCGCATGACCTAGAAAGAGGTCCATGCGCACAAAATGGTCTTTCTTGTTTTTAATGTGATAGGAATCTCTGAAAAGGTAAGGACTAATGAGAACTGTATGTCATTAGTACTCACCATACCAAAACAGGTGAGGACTTTTTTGAAAGGTCAAAATGATCTTCGTTCGCATACGCAAGAGATGATTTGGTTCAAAGAGGTTCAGGGACAACCATAGTAAAGCAAGGGGCATGAAGAAGTATAAAGAAAAACTAAGACACTGCGGAAAGCATGGTGGAAAAAAGGACAAGAGAAACATAAAATGTTTTTCTTGTAGTCAGCTCGGTCACTTCCCTAGAGAATGCAACAAATCTAAGAAGGTGCACAAACCAGATAAGGTTTGCTTCTCGATCACTCAGTGTGTTTATTTATTTGTTTATAGTTGTGCTCTAACTATTCAATCTCATCCATTATGAATTGCAGACTTGGAAGCAATGGATCATGTAACCCGCAATCATAGCGCATTTGTCAAATATTGAAAAATCTCAACTGGAAGAAGATGGTTGTTCCTAGAGAACAACAGTCGTGTAGAGGTTTGTGGTACAGGAACCTGTCAGCCATATCTATATAATGGATAGAGTCTTATGCTGCATGATGTACTATGTGTTCCTAATATTCGGCAAAACCTTATTTCAATTTTTGTTTTACTGACTTTCAGATATAGACTTGTTTCTAAAAACAATTATGTTGTGATACTGTTCAAAAACTTTGTGGTTGACTTTGGTGTTCTATCAAATGGTTTCTTTATGTTAGATACTTAGTTTACTTTTTGTGATGTGAATAGTGAATGCTTTCATATGTAATGTTCAAATACATATATAATTATGAATGTGTTAATTTGGCATGCTCACCTAAGACATATTGGACAAAAGAGTGTAGATAGACTCACATGTAAGGGATCATGAAAGTCGATATGTCTATCTATTAGCATTGTTGGGTAGAAAAATCGACACGGAAACCGTTTGGTAAGATAATTAGGGTTATACTCCATTGCAATTGATTCATTCAGATATATGTGGTCCTATGACTGTACCTAGTAGACGCGATGCATCATATTTTATTGCATTTATTAATGATTACTCTCAACATGGATATGTTTTCGTGTTCTATCAAATGGTTTCTTTATTTTAGATATTTGTTTTAATTCCTGTGATATGAATGTTGAATATTTTAATATGTGTTGTTTTAATATGTATATAATTATGAATGTGTTAACTTGGCATGCTCACCTGAGACATATGGACAAAAGAGTATAGATAGTCTCGCATGAAGGAAACGAGAAAGCTGATGTCTATATGCTAGCATTGCTTGGTAGGAAAATCGACACGAAAACAGTTTGGTAAGGTAATTAGTGTTATACTCCATTGCAATTGATTCATTCAGATATATGTGGTCCTATGAGTGCAGCTAGTAGACATGATGCATCATATTTTATTGCACTTATTAAGGACTATTCTTGTGTATGGATATATGTATCTTAATCTTTGATAGATGTGGAGTGCTAAATTGTTTCAAACGCTTTATGTATTTGATTAAGAATCAACTTGATCATAGAATCAAAGCTCTTAGAACAAACTGAGGTAGAAAATATTTGTCAGAACAGTTTAAAAAATTTTGTGATGAGAAAGGAATAGATACACAATTGACCATTCCTCATACTCCATAACAAAGTTGAGCTGTAGAAAGGAGAAACAGAAACTTAATGAAAATTGTTAGATCTATGATGGTGCAAATACAATTGCCTATCTCCTTTTGGGAGGATTGTTTATTGACCGTGACTTGCATCCTTAACCATGTCTCTACTAAATATGTTTCATCAACTCCTTATAAACTATAGACAAGTAGATGACCTAACCTTAGCCACTTAACACTCTTTGGTTAGTGGCAAATGTTCACGATCTTTCTCATCCACATTGGAAAATGGGTCCAAGAGGAAATAAGTGTATCATTATTAGATACTGTAAGCACTCCAAGGGATATATATCCTTTGGAGAAAATAGTGATGAGATTATTAGTAAAATAGATTCTCGAAATGTTACATTCTTTGAGAATGAATTTTTTAAAAAGGGTGTAATAGAGAGAAATATTCAATTATATGAATTAGGCGACCCTGAACAAGTAAATTATATTGTTCAACAAACTAAGACACAACATGAAATGTACCAGTCGCTCTTAGATAGTGGAAGTGAACCTTGTATAGAACAAGGCATAAGCATTGTCACAGTGCTTTGTCAAGGTATAATGAAGTGCATTCCGCAATCCAGATTTGACATAAAAGGAGAAGGTTTGATGGTAGCTCCTGATGACATTGACATTCTAAAATCTATTCAGGAAGTTCTCTCTAGCCCAGTAAAAGAAAACTGAAAAAATGCAAAGGAATAATAAATAAGTTCCATGAACACCAATAAAGTCCGGGAACCTGTTGATCTTCCTCCAGAAAGAAAAGCTATTGAGAACAAATGGGTTCTGAATATAAAGAGAAATGCTAAAAGCTCCATTGAAAGATTTAAAGCTCACATAATTACAAAAGATATACATATAAAAATGGCATAGACTATGATGAAACTTTTTCTCCAATAGTCAAGTTGACTTCTATTCTCCTCATACTAGCTATTGTTTTATAGACAAATCTGGAATTACATCAGATGGATGTGAAGACAACATTATTTAATAGAGAATTAGCTAAAGAATTTACAATGGAACAACCCAAGTGGTATGTTGCCAAAGGCTTTGAGTGTATAGTTTGTTAGCTCAAATGATCCATTTATGAGCTTAAACAATCATCTTGACAATGGTATTTGAAATTTTACGAGACCATCATTTTTTGTTTATATGAAACCACAAAACAATAACTTTGTGATTCTCTCAATATATATTGATGATATACTATTAGCTAGTAATAAAATGGAGTTATTGATATCAATCAAGAACTAGTTGTCCATTTATTTTAGGCATTGAAATTAAAAGATATCACTCAAAAATACTTCTTGCTTTCTAATAGAAGTCATACATAAAGAAGGTCTTAAAGCAATTTAGTATGTAAAGCTGCAAACCAGTTAGTACTCTAATGAGGAAAAGGTGATGGTCTATCAATAAAATTGTGTCCACAAACATTAGATGAGAAAAATCAAATGTTAAAAGTATCGTATTCCAATGCGGTTGGCAGTCTAATGTACCTAACTATATGTACATAGACAAACATATGTCATGCAGTCGGTATAGTCAGTTGATGCCAATCAAATCTTAGGTATGCTCATTGAAAAGCAGTTAAGAGAATTATGTGGTACTTGAAAGACACTAAAAATTTTTCTATATGATATCATGATTGAGATTTGTAGATAGAAGGCTATACAAATGCAGATTGATGAAGGAACCCCGTGAATGAAAATCCATATCAGGATATGTGTTTTTGTTTGACCATAGTGAAATACCTTAGTATAGTATAAAACAAACATGTGTAGCCCTATCATGGAAAGAAGGTGTTTAGTTAAGGAGATTATTTAAGCATCTTGAGATTCTCTCAGATGCTAAATTTCAATGTTAAGTTGTGCAATCAGGTAGATATTGTCTGCTCAAACAAACTAATTGCCTCTGGTGTTATGCAAAAAATGAACTGAGATGCTATAAACAAGACCTAGGGACACTTACCGGTAAGCAAGATGAATTTTGTATGTTGTTATATCAATGAATCTTAGACACAATACATTGGTATCATCTTGTACATATTTATATGAAAACATCGCCTTGATTAGATCAAGGTGAAGTATTACACTAAATATCATAAGACCGACATGATCTTATAAGATAATGTATACCGGATTACCAGATCCGATGGCTCAGATTATCTTAGTTGTACTGAGAGTGATATCTTTGAGAACTCAAGTCGACTCTATGAGAGAGGTTGGACTTTCGATGATTTATATGGAAAATTTAATTATTCAATGCATCCATAAATTTCACAATAGTGAGACAACGTTTGCCATAGTGTATGAGACATACCACATATGTTAGCATTGTTCAACAAAGTCGACTATATGTGTGAAATGAAGGATGATCCTTGCTCCATGTGTGAGTCCCATGGATACTGGATTCAATATTCATATATGTATCTACTTTTTTGCTCTTGTAGACTTTGACTGCATTTTGCAACAATAAATTAGTGATGCTTCTTTAGTGTGCTATTGGAAGATTATGAATGATTCAGCCTATGGGGGAATATTTTGGAAAGCAGTTAGTTCTAATTTAACAAATACATGTAGGAGAGAATATCATTTTTCACTTCACAAATGCTTATTATTTACTTTTGGCAACAATTGAATCGCTCAAAAGGGCAGGCTTGATTCGATAGTAAATAAATAAACGTATAAGAGGCCTCAGTCTAACATGTTCAACATTATCATATGTAGAGGGATTGAATATTTTGAGACTTGTGAAAGTGAAATTTGATCTAAGGCATAGCGAGCTATGTGTATTGCTAAATGACATCAATTATTTTATTTTATGTTGAGCCATTGTGTTAGACTAACTGGTATATAGTTGGTTATTTATATCCATGCTCGTGGGTTGCATAACCCTATCATCAATATGTTATTGAATGATAAGTATTACTTTAGGAATATAATAAATAGTCTACTCATCATGTGCGAGTGAGAGAATGTTGGATTTTAGATCTAAATCCACCCATGATAGGTTGGATCCAAACCAATATTATAATTCATGGGGAGTTACATAAACATCTATATATGTCGACCACTAAAGTGGTGGTTAACGAAAGAGATAATAAAAAGAGGATGGACAAAAACAAATGAGAGAAACAAAAAAAAAGAGAAGATTGAAGGTGAATCCTTGATGCAGTAAGGGTTGTGGACAAAGAAGATTTTGAGAAGGCGGTGAAAACCTAGTCCCTGTCGAGCACTAGAGTTTGGCGACAATTTAATCTTCATAACCTGCAATAGAAAACTAAGGTACGCATACATTTCCATTTTAGATTTTCTTCTATCAAGTATAATTTAAAGAAGATGTGCAACTTGCATTAGATTTGAAAATATTTCTCAACTTGGCAGAAATTTAGAAAAGAACATCGCAATTACAGATTTTTATATTTTTCACACTTCCAAACTTTATTTCATTGTTTAGTGCCTCTACCTCATACTTTCGTGAAACATTTGTAAAGTAAGGAAATCACGGTCGACAAAATGCACTAAAAGCTCACTTCACTTCATTTCATTCACTTAGATGAAAGACTTCACTTAAGAAATGCTTTCTGGATACTCTAAACACTCTGTATTTACGATTAAGTTAGCATGACATTTGTATTAAAACAAGATCTCACTTTAATTTGTCAATTAAAACTTAACTCGCACTTCAACTCAGCTAAAAATTGTTGTTTAGAACAAAAATGAATTGAAAGTGATTCTAAAACTTTATTAAAATAGCAGGACTCACAATGGCATTTTCATAGCAAATATATTTTGCATCGTTCACAGCTTCTATATATATATATATATATGAGAGAAGAGAGTGAATGATTAAATGGTGACTTTGGCTATTCAGAGTCACACAGCTCACTCATGAGGGCAGTCTAATCCATATATAATGCTTTCAAAAAAATAATGAGAAAATAGTGTAAACTAATATTAAATAAGAAAAATATACATTTCTCTTTTTTTTCTTGTTTTCTCTCAACTGAAAGAGAGAAAGAAAGTCCGTGTAGTTTGGAAACATCCAACGCTCGAATATAAGTTTGACCCTTTTTCGTGCCTCCTTTGGTTGACGTATGTTTTTGTCAATTTGAGCAGTCAGAAAAATAGCAAAAATATTTGCTGTCAATAAATTAAGCCTATTTTTCCAGCAAATTCCGCTTTTCCTTCTAATTGCAATTGCATTTGGATATCAAAATCAGTCACACTAAAATTTTTCATCACAAAAAGACCGGGGACCTAAAACCCGGGGTTCCGGTAAGTAGCTGTTGCTTACCTACCCTTTTTTCATTTGAGTGGAAGGAATTGAAAGAGCAACGACGTGGAAACAATTTGAACCAAGTGTTCTCCCTCGGAACCTGCACATACACCAGTAGTTTCAAATCGGCCACGTCCTTGCTCTGTTCTTAATTAGTCTTCCTTTTTCTCTTCATGTTTCAGATAAATCTGGAAGGCATAGCACAACATTTTGTTATTTTCTTTGATGACTTCAGCATATTGTTTTTGCCTATAAGTCCTGACCTACACCAACTGATACTTCTGAACCTGCATTGCAGGACTACGGCACGTTCTTCATGGACCCACCACCCCACATCCTTGGTGGGCCATATCAATTAGTCGAAACTAACCAATTTTAAAACTGTAAAAAGAAAAAAACTAGTATAAAACTGTAAATTGCTCTCGTTTCCTTTTTTCCCGTCTTTATTGCCGAGGGATTTGGATTTTTTTTTTTTTTTTTTTGAAACTTAGAAGGCAGTAAAAGATAAGACCGGGTCCAATTTTTTCTTTGCCTCAGACATGCGGCTGATTTTTCATGAAAAGGTTTTCACTGATCAGGCACTTACCTTTGACCCTAATAAAAAAAAAGGTGTTGCAGTTGAGATATAACCTTCAAATTAATTTTCTAACAACTTTCAACTGCAAATGTTTTGTTAAATCATATCATTTTGAGGTGGCACATGGAATTTTTATGTGCGTTTCAATGTTGTCCTTATTGTTCTTGCTGGCGATATTAAAATGGGGGGATACTCTATTTCTTTTTAGTATTTATTTAGGAGAAGTTGCTTTATACCTAAAAGCCCAAAGTCGGATCCTTATACTTTTATACTTTTTAAGGATGTGTGGCTTCTGATGTTTGGCTTCTTATGAGCCTCAAGGTCATACCTTTATGTCATCAAGGCTATGGCTTGCTTTGAGGTTTAAGCGGACTTATATTATTCAATTCTAGTGTCGCACTCATTTACAACTCAAGAAGCAACACACTAGAGCGTGACAGCAATCACAGAATCTTTGCTGTTCGGTTGCGCTATGCCTCTTGAGGTCAATGAGATACTCTATTTGAGAGCTACCAGCAAAAAAGACACCTGCATCAATGGAACAAAGATGTACATGTATGCAGCTTTTTTCTGAAATTGTAAACAAAAGTTGAGGTCGCAAATGAGAATTTCTTGTTTTTTTTTTCCTCAGATAAGGTTCAATATAGAGCTACTGTCTGGCAATATAATTAAGGATGACACATATTTGCCAACTATACACTTGGTAATTTGATTGGGGAAATTGAAAAAAATAATAATATGAATTAGTAACAGCAGCAATATTTGCTTATTGTTGGTGCTGAGTGCTGACGCTGCTATCTTGTCGCAAAGTTGCTATCTAATAATGACATATATTATTGGAGTAGGTAACGCTATCATCGCTGTTGCTGTTATTGTGGACATTATATGATAGACATCGTTGCTTCTCCTACATTCCACTACAACTAGTGGCTCTCTCTCTCAAGGTGCACTGGATTTAAACTCGTTCTCATCAATGAAGCGTATCATTTAATTGTCATTTCTGCTATTATTGTGTTGTTCTTTTTACTTCTGTCACTACAACAAAATAAAAAAGCTAGAGAACGAATGGGAGATTGCTTTATAGAAAGGAAGAAAGGACGTTTTGCAAGAGTAAATTATATACCCACAATTAGTTGCTTGTATTGAAGTGAGGGAAAATAGTACTTTTTTTCTAGAGAAACAATATGCAGAAAAAAGACTTTTCTATATCTGAAAGCCAGTACCTCATTGAATTAAATAAATTAAGACCAAGTTACTCATGTGAATAAAGTTGTCATGTATCGACTTATACAGAGAGGGTAAGGGAGGGAGGGAGAGAGAGTGCCAACTTACTCTTACTCTTAGAACTCTGACGCCCACGGATACCTGCCCATTAACCCCACCAGCTACCCTAAGCCTTTGGGGCTAAAGAGAGAGAAAAAGAGAAAGGGAGAGTGAAGGAAGTATGCTAAGTAGAGCAATACCAGGATGTAAAGGTTAGGGATTCTCAGTTCCCTCATCACCTCAGTCTCATGGTCTTCCGTTGTCCCCCAAATACATAGCTAAGAAAGTGTTTCCTTGCATTCCTTTTTTCATTTTTATCACCTCACTTTTTCATTTTTCTTTTCATACCCAAAGGGCATTTTCATCATTGTCTACCCCATATTAGAAACTGAACATATGACTTCCTTTGCTAATTGAAAGTAGTTCATAAAAAAATGCATTTGTTGGATATGTGTTATTTAAGAAAAAGTAATATATATTATTGTAAGTATTTAAAAGAAAAAGTGTACTGACTATATGGATATTCTTTACAATAAAAATATTTGTTGATGGATATTCTTTACAATAAAAATATTTGTTGATGGTATTTAAAGAAGGGAACATATATTCGAAGAATCTAGTTTCTAATAGAATGTTTACATGTTAAAGATCATTTTTTCAATATGAATACTAGTTGGAATTTTTAGAAAGAAAAAAAAAAAGTCCACCCGTTAGTCATACTGATATACAAAAAATGCACGCTTGTTAAGAATACTTTAAAAAATGCATGATTAATAAGTGCTTTTTTAAAATGTATGTCTGTTATGTTTTTTTTTTACGTAAATTCTTTTTAGGTATGTTTTCTTGAATATGCCTGGCTGTTGAAGATACATAATAGCAAAGTATGCACGTTTGGTAAGATTTTTTAAGGTATAGGAATGGATGAGTATTTTTTTAATATGCGTGTACTGTAGATATTTTTATTTTTGCTAGTTACTATGCGTTAAGATATTTTCTTTTTGAAAGTAGTAGATATAATTTCATGTGCATATGTTTAATCTTGGGTTGTATTTTCTGCAATACTCTTATTCAATAGTAAAAATTATATAATAACAAATATATCAAAATTTTAGGGCGTGGTCAACCATGTTGGTGTAACTGAAAGACATATAAATCTAGAATAAACTTTTCTATAATGTGGATGAGATACACTAGTATTCTAGTTAATATTGATAGGATTTTCATTTTAAAGAAGGAAGTGAATGTATGAGAATTTATGTAAAACCATCTTACTTTTTCGTATTTGTAACATGAACAAGATGAAACCATATTTTGCACACATGGTGGTCATTACGAGCTTCTAGTAATATCATATATAAATACAAATGGACTTTTAAGATGTGTATAAACTTTAGAACATAGTTATGCTGATGTATTATTATTTTTTGATACATATTGGTTTATAATAATTTTTTTCTGTTATAGGTATGTGATACTGGAGTATTGAGGGAAAACCAACCGTATGCCAAACAATCCACGCCTAGTTTTGGCTGGAAAAGGTCACCTATTTAGACTCATTGCCTGTAAAGGAGGAGTCACGAGGCCGGCCCTGACAAGCTGTTGGCCATGTAAGAGCGGCCTTCGCCTAGAAATCGGAAGAACTTCGAGCTTGCTTTTCCATGCATGCTGTTATCGGTGCTTTCTATAGGGTTATAATTATATTCCTTCCCCTTTGACAAATATGTTGGAGGAGGAAGGATCTTTCACCTTAACCAAAGCATCTAGTTAGGCTTTTCAGAAGCTCAAGGAAGCCATGGTTAGTGCACCTATCATGGTACTTCCAGACAGGGGTGGAGACACATGTGAGCACGTGTGGGCAATTGCCCACACAGTGCAATAAAGTTCCCTTGTTTACTTATTTGTTGACCCCTAATTCTGCGTATTTATATATAAAATGCCACTCAAATATATGGTGGGTATCCCTCATTTAAAAATGTCTGGTTCCGCAGTGCTTCCATGTTTCTGTTTCTGTAACGCCCTTCGAAATCAAGACCAATGCATCCTAAAACGGGGTTAGGGCGATATTCCTAAAGCAAGAGGGTCATCCGATAAAGCTTTAATTTCATAAGAAGAACTCTCATCGGCGAGCCAAATTTCTTTCAATCTACGAGGAGTTGTTGATATCGTGCTCACCATTGAAAAATGAAGAGCATATATATCTCTTAGGGAAAAGGACCGTAATACGGTAGTTGTGGATAAGCTAAGCAAAATGTTCCATTTTGTAAAACTAACCATATATCGTTGAAATAGTAAAACAGCCTTTTTCAAGATCATGTTGGAAAATTGTAGCGAATGCCGTATCTGCTGTACGTGACAGAGACACCATTTCCTAATAAAATATTGAAAAAAAATATATTAAATCTGCTAGAATCAAAACTGATTTTAATACCTTGCACCACCCATAAACCGATAGGTAAACCCAAGAAGTAAAAAAGAACTCATGAAACTTGCCTAGGGGGTGGAACTGGCAACTTTTCATTTCAGTGGTGAAATTATACTTTTAAAATTTTAACAAGAGTCAAAATGTAATTTTTTGAATTTTTGTTTATACATTAAACTAAAATTTTTAAAAGTTACAAGTGGCATGGCGCCCCTGCCTCTGCCTGCATTGCATTGCCAATGCAAAACCTACCACTTGGATGAAGTATTTGTTGTAAATGGATTGAATAAGCTCATAACTGAGGCAACCATTATGAGATTAAGATGATTTCCTTCAAGTCAATGTATGATTTGCGCATGAGCCATGCGGAGTTTCATACTGCCCAAAAAAAGGTTGAAACCCCTATTCAATTCCTTATCACACAGGGTATAGAGCCTGCTTTCGGCACCTCGAGATGCCACCCTCGTCATGTTTTCGCTTGCACATCAATGGCCCACTTTTAGAGCATGAAAGGTTGATGTTCACGAGAATTCAAAACAAAAATTGGTCTCCGCCTCAACCTTGTGCCAACCCCCTTAGAAATCTAGGCAATGTATGATTGCCCACCTCATTTCATATTTGCCTTTAAACATAGATCAATGGACGAGGTAGATGTAGAAAGATATGTGATGGAATGAGATGAAGTCATTCACACCATAAGGAGGAGAAATCCAGTTCAAGCCGGAAACAGACTGAGACGGGTTTCCACAACAACCCTGCTCGAGGCACGCTTCCACTTTGATTAAAAGTAACTTATCTACAAATCAATATCGGCAGCAAAAATGGGCACCCAATGTCGGCCTGAAAAACCACAAGGGAAACAAAAAGCTAAAAATAAAAAACCAACAAGCAATCGCAAAATACGAAGGAGCTTATGCTTCACATATAGCGTTGGGTTGCCCTTGAAGATTTCGATTTGATGTTTGAAATTATTAATAATATTGCTGAACAAGTACCCCGGTGGAGCCGGATCTTCGATTCGACTGACGAGACGAATGGTTTATGATAAAGAGGAAGAGACTTTTGCTTTAGGAGGTTGGGTATGACCTAAGTAGTTGTGTAGGATTTAAAGGACCTTATTTTTTGCTGACGCATTCGAAATTAATGCGAAGGCATTACGAGTCATTCCAAGTGTCCAGTGGGTGGAATTCGTTTTACACCGAGGGATTCTTTTTAAGGCTAAAATTTGTTTGGCTTGTCCAATCTTTGTATTTCATTTATGTTTTTCTTATTGATATTTAAGCATAAATCTATATCCTAATTGAACCATTACAGGGGAGGGGATAGAGGTACCCAAAAAGGTTGAAGAGTCAAGGTTAGCATTAACAAGAATAGTTGGGAGTTTTGAAAGATTAAGTTTAAGTTATCTTGGAGTTACTTCAACGAAGTAGAAACTTTTTTATTTTTTTAAGATCGTCCTTGGTAAGTGGGAAGTCTTAACTTTTTTTTTTATTATGTCAACTCTTTTTATAATAAAAATAAAAAATCACGACACCTGATAGTAAAACAGCTTTAAACCGTGAACCGTATCTGCCATTTTCTTAATCCAGACATTCGTGATCAATAACATTGAAAAGACAACCGACTTACATTGAGTCGTCGGACTCGGGCGGATCTACGTAACCACCGATGCCCGAGTTACGCATGTACCAGTTAAACGAGATCCAATCAGAAGGCATCACTATTCAAAATCCGTGGGCACCAACTGGCTGCTACGCAAGTCATAGGGTTCAAATTGTCAATGTATTTTTGTCAAAGGGGGCCAGCCCACTGGTACGAAGCCAAAACGAAGGAGAATGGAAAACGAATAAGAGGAGCCGAAACTCATAGAGAAGGGGACTGCTGTCCAGGTTCTCTTCATGTTGCTTCTCCAAGTACGCACGCGTACACATGAAACCATATATTGTATAAATTAATAGATAAATCTACTGAAAGGCGGCACAGTCCCATTCCGTCATTAGTTTCTTTGTTATTCCAACAAACCCAGTTTTTTCTGACCGTTTTCTCTCTGCCGACCAAGAGGGGGGGGGGAGAGTGAGAGGGTGGTTTTTTAATTCCTTCCTCATTTGCTTTTGCTGCGGCGGAAGATTGCCCGGTCTTGTCTGGAGCCAACAATAACTATAGACGGGACTCTGTTGGTGGCTTCAGATATTTAGAGCTTCCTTCTTTCCTTTTCCTTGTCTGTTGTGTGGAATCGTCTTGTGAAAGTGAATGGGCTGTTGCATCATTCAGTCGGGTGTTTCTTTTGGGGCGTTCGACGCTTCCGATTTCCAATCTGGGAAGTGGTATTCCAGGTGAGTGGTGATACGTCCCTGCTGAAATGATTTTCATGGTTTCTTTTTCTGAGAGCAACCGTATCCTTCTGCCGCTTTGACTTGCGTTTCTTTTATAGTGATCGTTTACCTCTCTCTCTCTCTCTCTCTCTCTCTCTCTCTCTCTCTCTCTCTCTCTCTCGTGTTTATGGATGAGGAAGTGAAAGTTTGAACTTTTTTTTTTTTCATGTATGTGGAAGTCTGTTTTTGTTGGGGAGTCTCTATATCTGTTCTTCGGATTTTCGATTGCCACTAGGTGTAATCTTTTTGGCTTTTGCCGTTTTTTCTCTGAAGTTCAGAGCTTAAGATCGGTGTACCCAATACGTGGTTGCCACTGTCTACACGGTTTGGATTGATTGATCAAGAGGATTCTATTTGGGTTCTCAGTCGAATGAATTCTGAAGTTTGTCTGGATCCGAATGCTCATTTGTGGAGCCTCTGTTTCAGCTCAAATGGAGTTGCACGCTTATTTCTTCCGTTCCCCAGAAAAGAATTACGTTTAGGTTCATAGCTATTTTAGAATATATTGTGACCTTTGACACGGTGCCGGTTTTGTGTTTCTTATTCTGGTTAGTTAATTTGTTGTCATGATTAATTGGCCTCGTTTGATCTATTTTGGCTTTCTTCGTCTAGATATGGTACTACAAATTGAAGACGTGGAAAAAATGATTGAGTGCTCATGCAAATTATATGGATGCTTTCCAACTGTATTTGTCTCTGATCTTTCTGCCCCGCGATTTTAGGCTTTTGACGACCTCAAACGAACCTAATGCTTCTCTCTCTGGTCGTCCTTGATTTGAGAGAGTAAGCAGTGTTCTACTATCCATCTTGTGTTAGACTAACTTAGAAATTTAACCTTTTATTGCTTTCAATATTTTACTGTAACCACTGACACTAATCCTGGCGATAGCGCCCTGCTCTTTCCTAGTGAAGAACTAATAATAATAAAACAAGATGTAAGTTAGGCGTCATGCTTTACTAATTTGAGATTATTTGTTTCAGATATTTCTCTTTCGTTGTTTCAATCTTGTTTGTAATGAAGGGCATGATACAATTGGTTTTTCGTGTTTGTCATTTCACAGGCTTTTGGATATTCAGGTCCCAACATTCTAATGGAAAGGGAAGATCTATATGTGCATTTTGTTCCTCCCGGATTGTCCCATTAACACAATGATAACATTAGGACAGGGTATGCTAATGTTTTCCTTTCTTTTATATGTTTCTGTCACCAATGGGGCTTGCAACTGTGATGATGAGGATGCCATCTGGGGTGTTGAGAGCATTTTGCAATGCCAGAAGGCAAGTGATTTCCTTATTGCACTTTCTTATTTCTCAATCCCACTTGAGCTCCTGTATTTCATAAGCTGTTCAAACGTTTTCCCTTTTAAGTGGGTGGTTGTTCAGTTTGGAGCGTTCATAGTTCTCTGTGGTATGACACATTTGTTAACTGTATGGACCTATGCCCCACACTCTTTCAACCTCATGCTGTCACTTACCATCTTCAAATTCCTTACTGCGTTGGTCTCTTGTGCAACTGCTATTACCCTAGTTACTCTCATTCCTCAACTCTTAAGAGTGAAGGTTCGTGAAGTTTTTCTAAAGCAGAAAGCTCGAGAGCTTGACAGGGAGGTGGTGATAATGAAGAAACAGGAAGAAACAAGTTGGCATGTCCGGATGCTCACACAAGAGATCCGGAAATCACTTGACAGACATACCATCTTGCAGACTACTCTGGTTGAGCTATCAAAAACTCTAGTACTTCAAAATTGTGCAGTTTGGATGCCCAATCCTCAGAAAACAGAAATGATTTTGATGTATGAATTCAAAAACCGAAATTTAAAGCTTTCTATTCCAGTTAGCGATCTAGATATCGAATGCATAAAGGCGACGAAGGGTGCAAAGATTTTGATGCCTGATTCAGCACTTGCAGCAGCAAGTAGTTGTGGCTTGGCAGCAGAGGGAGGGGTTGCTGCCATCAGGATGCCAATGTTAAGAGTTTCAAACTTCAAGGGAGGGACTCCTGAAGTTGTTGAGGCTTGTTATGCTATTCTTGTTCTGGTTCTTCCTTTCGGATGCTCACACCCTTGGAGTGACCAAGAGTTGGAGATAGTGGAGGTTGTCGCTGATCAGGTAGCCGTTGCATTATCTCATGCTGCAGTTCTGGAGGAATCACAGTTAATGAGAGAGGAATTGGAGGCACAAAATCGAGCTCTGCAGCAGGCAAGAAGTAATGCCATGATGGCAAGCCAAGCACGGAACTCATTTCAAAGAGTGATGAGTAATGGTATGAGAAGGCCTATGTACACCATATCTGGCTTGCTCTCAGTAATGCAACGTGATACTCTCAGTTCTAGCCAGAGGTTAATCTTGGATACAATGGTTAAAACAGGTAGTGTCCTATCTAAATTGATCAATGATGTGTTGGAGATTTCAAACGTTGATCAAGGTAGGTTGTCTCTGGAACTGAAATCGTTTCAACTGCATCCCATGATAAAGGAAGTGGCTGCTTTGGCAAAATGTATGTGTTCTTTAGGAGGTTTCGAGTTTGAGTTTGAGGTTGAAAGATCATTGCCCGAGAATGTGATTGGGGATGAGAAACGCATTTTTCAGGTGATACTACATATGGTGGGAAGCATGTTAGGTGGTAGCCATGGAGGAGGATTGATTTCATTTTATGCCTACCTTGAAGATGAGAGTGACCTAAACCAGGAACCTAGGTGGTCGCCTTGGAAGCCAGAGTTGCTTCCTAATGGTTATGTATATGTGAAGTTTGAATTCAAGAATCAGAATTGTACAAGTGACGAATCAACTTCTGGATCAAGTGGGTTGACGAGGAAGAGCAGTGGGGATGGGTCATGTGAGGGCCTTGGATTTACCATGTGCAAAAAGATTGTTCAGGTATGACCAACTGTTCTTTCTCTCCGGACTTCTTTTCATTTTCAGCGGCGAAGCTATGCTGAGGTTGCATGATACAAATTGTCAATATCTTATGGCTACTTTAATTCTTGATTTTTGGTCAAACATTAATGTCCAATTAGAATATCATAATCCCATCTCCTTTGATTTTTATTGTAAGTGATTTCATATTTAGTTAGGATTTGTGGCGACATGCTTCTCAGGTAGAGTGCTTTTCAGAGAACAATGTTCACTATGCCTATCAGTTGTCATCATTTATCGATTTGTCTTGAAGTTAGACGAGTTCATGCCATTGGGCTTGATTTACATTATTTAACATGTTGAACATTGTGATTTTAGTGGTGTTTGACTTGCTGATAGCGCTCGTTTAATGTAAAACTTTTTAAGTTCTTCTATTCATCCTGTGATGATGATCACCAACAACGGCCTCCTAAAACCTTCTTTCATATGACAGTAAGAATGGTGTATCATGTATGTTAGTGTACTGCCTCCTTTAATGTAGTAAATTTTCTCTCCGCTTAAAAACTTAAGAATGGAGTTTTCTTTATTTCATTTGGATGATCAAGTGTATTGGCTAATGTTTTACTGTAAAGTATGCCTTGGGAATATTACAAAGTGCACCTTTCCCAGGCCTTTGGTGTTCATCTCTAACATAAGTTGCTGATGTTCAAGCTAAAGCCACAACAACGACATTTTTTGGTTTGGATATTCTTTAGCCTTCAGTCTTTGCATTGCCTCCTTAAATGATATAGTATCCTGGTAACTGTGGTTGGAGATTGAATGTTTAATTTTTAAAACAGTCTTTGTGAGGTGACTTGTCTTCTATTGTTGACGTGGTTATTCTCATTCAGATGATGCAAGGCAACATCTGGTTAGACAGAAGAGGCCTAGGTGAAAGCATGAATCTTGTGCTGAGATTACAAGTTGAGCAGTCAAAGCCTTTGTTTAATGAGCATGCATTGTCGGAGCATCTTAGATCCTCCATCCTTAAAGGGCTAAAAGTGCTCATTGTTGATGGGGATGGTCCCAACCGGGCAGCCACTCGCATGATGCTGGAGAAATTAGGCTGCCGAGTTTCAGCTGTGGCATCTGGTTTAGCCTGCCTAAGTGTCATTGGCTGCAACAGCGACCCTTGGGACCCTTTCCAAGCGGTTATATTGGATATCCAGCTGCCAGAAGTGGATGGGCTTGAAGTTGCTCGGCGGGTGAGGAAGACTAATATTATGTGGCCGCTGATAATTGCTCTGACTTTAAGTGCTGATGATGGATTAGAGGAAAAATGCCTGCAGGCGGGAATGAATGGTGTTATTAGAAAGCCAATCTTGTTGGATGCCATGGGTGATGAGCTCATAAGGATTGTCCAGCATGGAAATCCGATTGTCTGAGACTCTGAGTGCAATGAGAGCTTGGTTTGTGGAAAGAACATAAACCCAGCAATCAAGTGCACCCTGCTTACTGGTCCAGGCCTTTGATTCTTTGGTTTGAAATTTTTTGAGCCTTTAAAGTGAATAATGCTAGAACTTTCTAGGTTTCCTGATTCTGCAATTGCAGAGTGAACATGCAGAGAGAGAGGGGGGAGAGAGAGAGAGTGAGTGAGAGAGAGGGTTTAGGTTTGCTTTTGTTCTTCCTAAAGAAAATGCAGGTTTGTGATGTATAAATCGGTTTATTGAGATTGTATAAGCTAAATACATCATTCAATTGAATATAATCATGCTTTCTGTAACCTTTGGTTCAGGAATTGCATTATGCTCTAAAAGGCGGTTTTTAACCACCGCTTTCTTCTCTGTGATGAGTTTTAGGTTGTATCTTGGCAGAGAGGCCGCAGTTTATCATGAAAACTCCCCCAAGTGTGTAATTCCATCTTAGTGCAAGGTGGGGAGCATGTGGTATGATCTCAACTTGCATGTATTAAGTAAAGTAGTATGGGCAACCGTCCAAGGCACTCAATAAAGCATGCCTTCTTTCGTGTTCAGTTGTACCGAGAAAAGGTAATAACGTTATTGTGAAGGGAGGCGTCCATGGAAAAAATTTGGTGTGGATTCAGTGAATCGGCCAATTTGGCGGTTCACCTTCATTGTAAAAAGTATTGGCACAAAGTAGAACTTTTGAAAAGGAAGAATAATATGTGGCATTCTTATAAATGGACCAATGAATTTCAGTATAGGTAGTATTTGAAAGCTGATTGAGACAGATACACTTTGTGAAAAGAGATACCAGGTCAAAATCAAATTTTAGAGAAGAACCCGTGACTATAAGTCGCCAACAGGAGAGGGCGCATGGAAAGTGACTGCGTGAGCGAAGACTGTTGTCGATTCCGGTGGCAGAGCGGCCTTCAGCGATAGGGCCGGCCGGCGGCCCACGTGGGTCTGGACAATCACGCCCCATTGCCAACGGTGAAGTTCCTTATCCGGTAAAGAGTGACGTCGCCCTCAACGCGTTCACCGGAACCCCCACATGCAAACCAACCTTTCCTTTCAAGCTATTGTGTTGGCAGTCATCATAATTATATATATATATATATATATATATATATATATATATATATATATATATATATATATATATATATATAGAGAGAGAGAGAGAGAGAGAGAGAGAGAGAGAGAGAGAGAGAAAAAGAAGAGGAAAAAAAGGTGGGGGACAAGAACCGGTTGGGGGTGAACAAGAGTGAGTAAAGCCCAAGCTCCAACTAGGCTCAACTCTTATTTTCTTGGCTAGACTCAGAGCTCTAATTAAAATTTAAACATTAGCCTGAACTCTATGGAGATGGCGGCGGAGGGAAGATGATGGGACCAGAGCTTTGGAGGCCTCAAGAGAAGAATGACAATGACAAACACTTAACATTAAAAAATAGATAGAGGGTTTCAGCACCTTCCGCTTAGAAGGAGGAAAACGAAGAAGGGCGGCAGAGGAGCTTACCTTTGGTCTCGCACCGCCATCACTTGTGACGTCCGGATGGAGGTGGAAGGGTGAGGAAAGAGAAAAAGAAAGGGGAAAACGAAGCGACGGTGAGCGTGGAGGGGGAAAGGAGCGATGGGTGAGGGTGGAGCGGGAAAGGTGAGGAGAGAGAAAACAAATGGGGAAAATGAAGCCGCAGGAAGGGTGAGGAGAGAGAATTGTGAGGAGGGAGAAAAAGGAATGAGCTGTTTTAACTTTTGGAGCCGAGTTAGATGAGCTGTGTTGGAACAACTCAAACTCCACTGGACTAAATAGATGAGTAAGGACATCAACTCTAGCTCAGCTTGTGTCCGGAATTTGAGTTAGAGACGAACTTTAATGAGTAGAGCTCGAGTTCTTGAGCTCGTTGTTTAACCCTAAGAATGGGTCCACTTGGCCTCATAACGGCATCCTTAATCTCAAGATCAATACCATCAAACTACCACCCTTTAAGAGTGGAACTAATGACCTGCCTAGAAGACGCCACTCAATGCGCTAGGGAGCACTTGGTATTGAAGAGATATATGAAATGAAAATAATTTTATTATGGAGAGATATATATGAAAAGAACTTTATTAAATGAAAACACAAAACATCATTCTCACTAGTCCATGTATGCAACCAAAAGTTGAACAACGCAGAAGGAAACACCATTTTCACAACCGACGAGTAATAAAAGGGCCAAATAAAAAGTTCCGAGCAAAGGAAGATGAGGAGACAGTAGGCAACGGGTGTTGCCGGGTAGGAGTGTACACGCAGTGGACTTCTATGCAATCTCAAAACAGATGACAAGTGCTTTCCTTACCAACTTGGCAAAGCGCACAGCTACTAGCAAGTGAAAACCCGCAACGCTATTATAAAGTGTATTCTGTCTGAATGCAATCACGGAGAATGAACCAAACATGGAGCCCCATCAAGTAGGGAGCGATTACGAATGACTGCATGCTGAAACTGGGCCACCAAAGAATGCATACTGTGCTCAAGCTAGATGATGCCAAAATTTTAACAATGATCCTTCAAAGTAATCCAAGCTAAGAGATAGGTTTGAATTGGGAAATATCAGTTGCATTATACCGCTTGGGAGCCACAACTATGGGAGAGCGATGGACAGAAGCGGGAAGATGGGCACTACGATGGAACACTCTGGTCAAATCACAAAAAAAAAGGACACCAAAAACCTCCAATACATCTGGCTGAACACCATCAAAGCCAGCGCCGGCCAACCAGCCACGCCTTCAATGGCAACTCGACTGTCTAATTTCTAAAAGGTGACTTGAAGGCCTAAAGTAAGGACCCTAAATCCCAATTCCTAAGTAACCAATGGGAGGCAGCTTTATATTTTATTTAAAATATTTTTTTTTTAAAATAAATGTGTTTGATTTTTATCGGACCCAAGTGTCTGGTTGTATGTAATGCGTAAAACCAATCGGATTCTAAGGAAATATGACCATACACTATATATTTAATGGCTCCTTTTTTTATGAATGATTATGTAAAAAGAATAGTTGTATGCTCGAAAAGTATAAAAAATTTACACAATTGGTTTTACATTTATATAAAATTCAGTTATAAATTAATTTTTTTTTTATAAACTATTGACATTTGAACGTAGAGATGACAACATGTAGGAACTTAGGAAAGAGAATATATATATATATATAATTATGAATATTTTCATCATCTAATATTAATTTAGACATATTCTTTTTTGTTTTTTCCCACATACTTTACATAGATAGTCTTGGTTAGATAGCTGACTTTTATATAATTAAAGTCATCATTCAGTCACTAACTTTTTTTGTTTTATATAATATATATATATATATATATGCACCTGTAGGTATGATACTCAATTAAAAAGGGTTGAATTGTTGTCTGCTACAAGACAGATACCTTCCTCCACTTTGAGAGAAACGCACAAGCACTAAAGTTAAAATAAAGAAAACTAAAGGAGAACGTCCACGAAAAGCATTAGAAAAAAAAATTAACATGAACAAAAACATTACGACACATGAATGATTAAAAGACGGAGAAGTGTGGCTGGTTAAATGAAAATGGCAACGCGAAAGAAACGGCCCACCAGACTGCTAGCCAGTCAAGGTGGGGCCACCGTCTGCCGTGGCACGATTAGGAAGAGACAGTTATCCGTACTGTATGGATTAATTTTCAGCGTGACATGGTTGGTATTAATGCGAAAGAAAAAAAGTGCTCGTTATCGATTATCATCCATGTAATTGTGTAAGGTTTTTTTTTCACCCGTTTTTTGTTTTTATCTTACTTCCTTTAGATTGAGATTATTTAGTAGATTTTAAGAGAAAAAGGTTAGAAAAAAATCAAATTTTGTGTGTGTATATATACGAGGACGAAAAGAGAATTTCAGTTTTGATATCTCCTTTTTTATATATATATAGTGTGTGTGTGATTTTCCAATTCGTTTATGATGGTCATCTGCCATATTGGGATAGGAGGTTGACATAAAAACACAAACAAAGAAAAAAACATAATTAATATTAAATGATGAAAAACTAATATTAAATAATAAAAATATCCATCACTTTTTTTTTATATTTTCATTATAACATATGTGGATAACTCTAAATAGCTAATATATATATATATATATATATATATATATATATATATATATATATAAAATTTGAAGTTTTTTCCTTTTGTTAGAATTCATTAATAGGGCTACCAGATCAAGCATAAAACTCGTTCCAATTATTTCAACAACTCAGAAAACACTGTAATAACCGATATTAAACTAATGAACCAAACAATGTCAAGATCTGGTGCTTAGTTTCTTAATAGCGTGCAAGTAAAGCACGACTTGTGCAAGGTAGCTTTCATGTTAAAATTAGGCAGACGTGGGAGGAGGGGCACTGGCCAGAACCGGTACTTTTGCCTCTTCCCAATTAAAAATTTAAATAGATGTGTGTGACCCTGCCACTGAAAGTGGAGGAATTTCAGGCCTCCAAAGGTCAGATTCCCCCAACATTAATGCCAACGTGTCAGGGGAATGGGGAGTCCGGTAACGGACGTCATAAATTGCTGGGTCCCACGCTGCTCGACTGGGCTGCTAAATGGTGGGCCCCACACTCCACTGGTTTCTACATAGCTTTATTTCATATATCTGTTGATATGCAAGAAACACAAGCTTCAAACACCGGGTTCGCATTTTCATATATTTCTTTTCATAATGGCGCTGCGAACTGGATAAGCTTAATTATCTAACTTTACATCATCATTCTTTCTTTCTTTTGTCTTTTTCTTCTTCAGACGGGCTCGCTTCAGTAATCAGGTCCCTGTAGTTAGCTCTCTTTCTGTTGTCTAAGTGCAGAGATAATTTAAAAGCTATTCTTTGTTACTAAAACCATAACATAATTTAGAGAGAGGGAGGGTTGGCGCTTACTTACTTATGGCCCTGATTTTTTATTTTTTTTTAAACATTATTGTCGGCTTCCTGTGAAACGAGACTTTGAGTAATATTGTGAAACGAATATCCTAGCTTCTCCCGTGTTTCCCCTCCTCTTCGCTATGACTTTTAGCCCATACTCCTCTTCTACTTATAACGACATGCTGGAATATAGCAAACCATTAGTGACTAGTAGGGTTGCACACAAGCCGAGTCGAGCTCCATATAACCAAGTTCAAGCTTGACTCGTTTAGCGTTAACTCGTGGAATTTGTGAAATTATTTAACTTGTTTAACTCATGTTGTTTAACACATTGAACATGAACATAATACATTATTATTGTGTTAAAATATAGTATATGTTCATTTGAGTTAGAATAAAAGTTTGATATAGTGCTTGTTCCTTTGTGTGGCTTTCCTTCAATGCCTCCTTCATATTGATGACAGTCTTAAACCAATTGCTGGGACCCATTCAAACAATGAAATGTTACAAAACACAAGTAATGTAACAAAAGAGTGGGGGAAAAACAAGGGAGGAGATAGCTTTATCTCTTAAAGAGCAGAAACCACATAAAAATGAGCCATTTGGCTCTACTTTAGATTTTGCAATTGTTACAATCCAAATGCTTATGATATGGTTACTAACTTGCCTTTTTAGGTTGTCCATAAACTGAATTTGATGTTTTGATCATACATGATTCACATGCAACAAAATAATAGCGAATAGATAACTTTTATAAATGACTAAGTTGATATTGTGTTGCCACCCCAAAGACAAGCACTTGCAAGAGGAAATAATAATGACAATAGCTTCAAAAGATTAATAATTTTTGTGTAAACATATCACTACTAAGTCAAATGTTTCACATAAGTAAGTCAATAACTTAATATTTAATAGTTGTATATAGAAGTTTTGCAGGAGAAAGAAAAAAAACAGTCCATTCACTTCATATTGATATATAAGATAGATGCCTCTCAATAAAAAGCACTCTTGTGAATCTCCTTATGAGTCTCTAACATTAGAACCAAACACAGTTGACATAAAAATGTTGGCATAAAAAAAATAAAAATGTTAGCATAAAAAAAAGTCATGATTCAATGTGTTTAAAATAAATACAACTAATAATTCCACCATCAATGTAAAGTCAAGCATCAAAGAACAAAACAATTTAAGACTTGGAACAATACCAAGTATTTTGTTAGTTGTTACAATACTAAAAACTAACAGAATGAGAATCATGCAGCTAAACAACATAAACCAGAATAACCAGAAAAATTATGAAATTCTTCAAAAAACAGTCACTAATAATAGTAAAAGACTAAAGCTTAATGCATAATATGTTTAAAATGATGTTGAATCATGCTCCCATTCATCTTCGGCAATGTCCTACAAGGAAACTAATTTTAACTGATCAATAAACAAAAATAAACATGATAAACTTTATTAAAAATACATTTTAGTACTTGCCTTTATCAATATCAGTACAACATTCATTGGGTTGTCATACTGTCTTATCCATTCACGTACACAAACTAATTCTTCTACTATCTTTGAACTCAATGAACTCTTATGTTTATCCATAATTTGACCTCCAGTACTAAAAGCATATTAAAAGGCAACTATAGTAACACCATATATCACATGTCATATATGATAAAATGAGGTAATTCTCATGTCATATGTGATCAAATGTGGTATTTCAATTTTTTAACTTTTCACCAAATCAATATATCAAATGAGTCATGAGTGGTAGCATCACATTTGCACAACCCATCTTCTAAATGCATATCAAGTTATGACTTAGGAGTTTGGAAAGCAATATTGTCTGCTTTACCTAAAAATCTAAAAAATCTTACACTATATTGATTATAATTGCTATATAAGTCAATCCCTTTCATAAAAGTGCTAGCATCACATTCAATATTTTTACTCAAACCTTCAATTTTTGCAACATAGCTATTATAAAATTCTTGCAATGTATTTTTTACTAATGTAATTTGATACTTTCTTTTTTACTAACAGTCATTAAAAAGGCAAAGTCTATTAAACTTAATTGTCTAGTATGGAAACAATAGCCATCAATGTATTACAGAAGTTCCAATACTTATCAAAATTTTCTTTCATTTTAGTTGCCATTCTTTTCATAAAGCTACATCCATTCACAACTTGTTCTTGTAATTGATCTTAGTCCCTCAAATTTTTGGGAAAAATATTTTGCTGTAGGATACTTGGAACCTAAGGAAAACACAGAAACCTTATATAATGCTTCAAGAAAAGGAAATACTTTTTTGTACTCTTTCCCATTCATATGCATCAAACAACTGCGTAAAACCAGCATTTTCCATATCATATCTATCAAAAACATGTTTGTGCATAAGTGCAACCTCTAACATCGAATAAGTAGAATTCCATCGAGTTGCAACATCTAGAACAAACTTGTTTTGACCATGAATTTCAAATTCATATACTATAAGTTGAAAATTGTGAAGTTTTGATGGGAAACATTTTATAATTTGACTCTCTCTATTCTTACCAAGTTCATCTCTAATAGTAGATAAACTATCTTGCACTATTAAATATATGTGCACAACAATGCACATGAAAAAATTTACTGCATTAGTATAGATTTACGTGACTTTTCTCCAAAACTTTCTTCAATGTTCTTACAAGAACATCATTAGATGAAGCATTGTCAACTATAATAGAGATGATTTTCTTCTTTATTTTCTATTCTCAAAGATTTTAGCAATTACATTTGCTAGATTCTTTTCAGTATGGGGCGATTCGAGTTGGCTAAAATCAATTATATGCTTTTGAAGTGTCTAAGCATGATCTCTGAAGTGAGTTGTAATAGAAATATACCCAATTTATTTAATTGACGTCCACACATTTATTGTTAAGTCAATAGATGCAATACCTTCAAAGTATTCCTTCAACTTTTTTTTTCTATCTCATATAATTGTGTGACATCTCTTTTTATCATTGTCCTTAAGATGGGTAACTAATTTGAAAAGCAAACTTCAATAAAAATCTAAACCAACAATATTCACTCATATTGAATGCATACTCATGACAAGCTACCATTTTTGCCAATATCTCATTTTTTTGGGGATTAAGTTTGACACCCTTACTCATGTATTCCTTTGTAATGCATGAAACTTCATTAATGCCAAAATTCAAAGTATTTTGTTTCCTATTACCAGGATATGTAAGACACTTGTACCTTCTCTTCAATGATGTATTCGCTCCTATATTTTTAACGTATGTTGTTTTGCAATGCTTAAATCTGCCTTTTTTTATATCCCCTACAATTACTTCTTCAAAATCATTGCAAACTAAAGAAGTCATTGCTCTGTCTTCTCATACCACTATTAGACATTGCTTCATCAACTTTATCCATGCTTACATCCTCATTTTCAACAGACTTCAAATAAGTAGGATTTAAACTATCATAAGCTATAAACTGTTGTATAAAAATTCCTAGGGTAGGTGGTCTTGTTGAACCTGCTTCAAAACTACATATTAGTTGTTTGTTTTTGCTTAAAGTATTTTCTCTTGGTGATGACATTCTTCTTCTATACACAAAAACATACAACAAACATATTAATCAATATCCAAAGAAAAGATACATAACACTAATTAGAAAACAAATTTTTCTTAAGTAAAGAAAAGAATATTCTAAAATCAGTTACTAACAAACATAGATTATCTACCTATTGGCTCATGCAAGAAGCTATTTAGTTGTATGTTGTGTGACATATATCATAACTAACCTAAGACAAATAATCAAAAAATTTAAAACTAGCAAGATCATTTTGTAGCTTCATACATTAGGAATACTAGTTAATAGCAACTGAACTCAAGAAAAAGACACAAACAATGGCTAACCCAAGACTAAAAATTGGAATAACGGCTAAACCCAAGACTAAAAATTGAAATAGTCCAATGAAACTATAATGTTGAAACAAGTGTTACGCGCCAAACTAACATCCAAGGACAAAATGTTCAACTAATAATGACACTCAAATCACGTAATTCTTCAAGGACTAAAAAAAAATAACACAAGCAAATACATAGAACAGTTACTACAAGTTAAAGCTAATGTACTCAAGAGAAGTGTTTAAAACAATCTTTCACAACCTAGCTTCTCAAACAAATTAAACTATAGTTGTCTTATCTAATTTCCAACTCTTCAATCTAAATTATTTATAATATGTATGGATTCCTTTCACAATATCCAACATATCTTCTGCAAGAAACTAACCATGGGCTAATTTCTTTCACAACTCTTCAATCCATGCAGAATGAAGGCTTATTGCAATACAACATTTTGAAATTGCTTATCCAACTACAAGTCTTGACTGATAAAAGTCATTCTATATTCTACCAAAATATTCTCTTCTTTTGTGTTTCAAATTGAAAGCTTGTGGTCCGTACAACAAGGCGGAAGCTGGCTATACTCTCATGCAGATAGGAGGCATTGGATTTTACACTAACAATCGGATTGACTAATAACTAGAAGTTCTCTTAAATTCACAAGAAAACTGACATACGAAAGAACAATGGTATCCCACTTGCATAATTAGGAATGAAGAAGTGATATATGAGTCTGATATGATTATCATTTTGTGCAAAATATATCCATGCTGATAGCATCCACAACATATACATGAAGGAGGCAAAACGGACAAGTTCATATTGGGTAAAGATGCTTTTGTCAACTTTGTTTTTTTCCCCTTTAATTTGCATTTTTACCATTTGATTAAGAAAATTGGTCTTGTATTTGAATAATTTCTACCATTCTTATTATCAAATTAGTTGCCACTATTTCTTAGTTGAATACAGGGACATATTATAAAGACATTCATACAAAAGGATTTCAAACTAATTCAGGAATTTATATTTTCATGTAAGAAAATCAGATTAAAATGAATAACCAAAAAAAAAATTGAAAGACAACAAAAATTTTAAAGAAACCCAACAAAACAAAATTGAATAAAAAAATTGCAGTATTCTAGTAGAAGATGATAGAATATTGCAATAATTCAGTATTAGAAGTTCGAAAAAAAATTGCTGCTTGGAATCTTGATAATTGGTGATATATGAATTTATCCCCTTATGGCTTTTAAACCTTTTAGCCTGCACAGACGCACACACATACAACCCACAGACAATTGCACTTGCGTACATATATGCCAGAAGAATGCTATCAATTAGCCTAATGTAACTTTAAAGTTCAAACCATCTAAAATAAGTGCGTTCACATATGCAAAATAGTTGTATGAGTGCATGGGTTCTCAAATGAGATACAAACTATTAGACAAAATCTGTTGTCTCAATGGTGTTATGGATGCTCTACGTAAAGTTGGTTGAAAATCCTGATTTATGTATCCAATGTTATCACCAACCAATGCACATGCACAGACCCTTGTGTTATGTATAGAATTAGAACTAGGTGTTGGTGAATATATCTGTGTTTGCATGTGCATCTTCAAGCATTTGTTGCATCATGTACAACTCTAGAAATTGATTGTTCGTTTCTCATTGCTTTTGTGTTTCTTATATTGGCTCCTCATACTTTTTACATTTTAACATTCAGTATTCCTATGATCTTCTATTGCAATACCTAAAACATGATTCACAATGCCTAAATAAATGAACTAAAGCTAAACATGCCTCCACGACCCTAGGTTGCTGCAGTAAAAAACAACAGAAATCTATTTAGGAAACAAAGTTCCTAGCTGTAAATTAAAGGATTCCACTACTACACCATACAATGCAACAAATCTACCTAAGAAACTCAACTATTCAACTATCTTAGCTGATAACATGTAACATAAAACCTAAAAGCAGAAAAATGCAACATCTTTAGGAGGACTGAAATATAGATTTAACAGAAAACAACCTGAATTGCTATTATTCATAAAAGCACAAGAGAAAAAAACACAAGTAAATTACCTAAGTCAGGCTATGGTATTTAACAAAGATGGTAGATGCAGTTTGCTGTTGGTAGCCACCTAGCTCAAGTGCTCAATCCTTGTGGAGATGTAGTCAGTACGCTACAGAAAAGGTAGAAGTATGGGACCATTCCAATCGATTGGGAAAGAAATAGGAAGCTCAATCACTAAAGGAAAAAAGGGAAAAAAAGTACTCAGTAGCAGCAGACGTTGGCCGGAACACTGGTCGTGCTGCTGTGAAGAAACGTGGAGAATGTGCCTGGAGGATGCTAGGTGCAGGGTGTTGGTTGGGTCTTTTTTGAAAAAGGCGGAGCCGCAAAGGGTGTTGGCCATGCTGCTGAGTCTTTCTGAAAGGGGTGACTACAATGGTGGATGTGCAACAGATGTGGCGAGGTTTGTGAGATGAGAGAGAGAGAGAGAGAGAGAGAGAGAGAGAGAGAGAGAGGACGCCGGTCTAGCAGATACCTAGAAGAAGTAGAGAGATAGTGGCCCAATGGTGGTTTGGCTGACCTAGAAGGTCAGAAGCCATTAAGCAGAAGGTGGTCCGACAGACTTGGAAGCAAGCAGAGGCAAGCAACTGTAGATGCTGGTGGGCCAGTGGCTAGATGGAGATGCCGCCGTGAGGTGGTCTGGTCAACCATGATACGTCAATGGAAGAGACTGAGAGCAGGAAATCGAAAGGAAGGTCTCATGGATTCCAAGTGTGGTGTGGTCTGGTGAACAACAAAATTTTATCCTAAACGGGTGAACCAGTTTAAAAAAAATGAGCCGGTTTGTTGCGATTAAACCGGTTTTTGCCATAGGGATTCGAGTTGAGTTTACATGAGTAACTAACATGTTCAGCCATTCAACTTTTCAACACTAACATTCTTAAAAGGTAAAATGTTGTAGAATGCTCCCTTGCCTTGACTAAGGCCAAGAAGGCTTGACAATCATCTTGTCAGTTTTAACAGTTTCGCTTGTAATCTTTCTTCCCAATGACGTCAACTTAATTAGAATATAGCGATCTAATGATTTAAGGATGTTCTATTAGTCACTAGGCAAAATAGGCTAACTTATAGAATTTTACCATTTAAGCCTTGAGTCTATTAATTGGTTGAGGACTAAAGCACCTGTCATAGGAGATATGTCTCAACCCTATCATTTTATTGGAGATATAGTTAGCTCTGTTCTCATTCCAACTCATGCCCATTTTGAATGGAATGAACTTGAGGATGAGAAGACTTTAATAATTCATACATTGTTTCACAATCATGCATATGAACATTAGTAGTGTTATTTACTTTTCCTATTAAATTCAAATTCTCTCACCCTTTCCCTTGGACTCAATTAAGACTCATAGAGGTATAAAAGATGTTTTGATTAAGAAAGCCATGACCTAATCCTCTATCATAGTGGCAAAAAATTTTAGAAGGATGAAAAAAGTTGTTTTTTCTTCATGAAGGTCCTCATTTAGAGTCATACATAGTTTTGATCCTTAATTTAGTTATTACTTAGAATGGTGTTAAGAGATGTGCTAAGAGATGTGATTAGTATTCATTCAGATGGCTGTGGGGTTAGACCAAAAAAAAAAAAAGTGGGATGTCACCTTCTTCCCATGAAAGAAACAAGGCTTCTATCAGTGCATCAATATCTCCCAAATCTTGATGTTGTCTTCATTTGATTGGTGTCATGATGGAATACCCCTTACCACAAAGGACCTAGCTTATTGCTGCCATTCACCTATAGGCAGTGCACATGCCCTGATTGCCCCCTTCTACTATGGCGAGACCAAACCTTTGGGAGACAGAAGAAGCGGAGACTTACACTTCTTTGTTAGACCATGCAAGGAGCTAATTCATATTTAAGGATCTCCATTCCTAAACGAAACCCTTATTGTGTTTAACAAGGTCCTTTTTTTGTTTTTAGAGGCAGCTGTAATAGGAGAATGGAATATAGATATATCATGATAGGGTTTAGGGCTTCATGAAATTATGCAAAAAAACATGTTTCACCTTTATTATTAGTGGATTCATCTTGGTTAGAATAGAAGACTGAAGCTAAACTGGATATTGTTCTTTGCCTGCAGGCATAGAAACTCAGCAAAAGGGTGCTAGTGTCAAGTTTGTGCAGCCCATTAAAAAAACTACGTACAGTAAGATTCTATATGATTTGACTGGTTCCCCCTCTATCAATTGGAATACCATGGTATCAATATTGTGTCCATGGTTATTGGTAGCAATTTGCTGGAGCTGGACTCCTTTACAAAACATGATAGTGCATTCAGGGATGTTCCCAAGGATTTCTGTTGGTATTCTCCTTAGTTTTATGCCCAAATTTTTGATTGCACTCCAATTAGATAATGTAGAAATGCTGGTAGAAGAGGTATAGTACGAGAAAATTTTGACATTAACACATATTTCATGAAAATTGTAGGGGCCTCCACCTGTTCAACTTCTTAAGTGTGAGAAGTATGAACCAAGGGAAGGATGGATGGAGGTTAAGATCTTGCAAATCCAATGACCTAAAGAACCACCTAGTTCCTTTGACTAGGGATCCTCATTTTGATGTTTTAAAGGAAAATAATTTTAGTGTTATGAAGGGTCAGTAGATAAGCGCTAAAATGATGAAGGGAACTGTATTTGTTCAAGCCAATACCTTTGTGGACATCATTAAGGATTGGTAGACATTTATCTGAGGAACCTTGTCATAGTATGAACTTCATATTGGTGATTCTATTACTATTGACTTCGTTATATTTAATTTTACTTTGGTGAAAAGTATACATTTCTCCCCAACCCTAATCCTCATTGTGTTTCATCCTATTGGAAAAACAAATAATTGATGATGATTTGTGAGGTTCAATTTTTCTTACTACTAAATTCCAAACATTAAAAAGCTTGAAGATAAGCATGTGGGCTGGTGGCCTTGCTGAAAAGTGTTGTAAAGACATGGGCTTATGCCTACATTAGACAAAGCGGAGCCCACCAGCTAGAAAGTGTCTCATTGAACTACATGAATATCTTGGTTTCTAATTCTATGCAAAGTAATGGAAGAATCCTTAAAGATTGTTTAGGTGCATTCATCATGGTGGTGGAATAAGAGTTTTTTTTTTTTTTTTTTGGTGGGGGGGATCAAGAGGAGTTGTGCAGATTTTGACTCTTTAATTATGCCACCTCTGAAGGAGATTAGTAAGGATTTCTTACCTAAATAAAATGTGAGTCTCTAACTTGAAGCAAGCATCGCTACTTAGGCAGCAAGTTTAAGAGACTTAAAGGGATATTTGGACAATGAGCAGGACTATCAAGCCTATGGTATGGGGTTTGGTCTTTTCCTCTCCCTCACCTCCCAATTTTTTTTTTATTGAATGCTAGAAGACTTATGTATACTGTGTAACTGTGGCATGAAAATATTTATTATATCTTATCATTCAATACATCAAACCAGATATGGTTATTTCCTTTAGCATGCTTCTCTCTGATGAAAACATTATAGATTGGTAGAAGAGTTATAGTGACTTTTCGTGAAATTCAAACACCTAGCTAAATAATAATGATACTAAAACTGTCATGTGCTAAAAACTTCGTAACCTAGAGATATCGATTATAGAGCCAAATAAATTTAGGGTGAGCCTATGTTACTTGTGTCTAAATATATGGCTATAATTTATTTATTTCGGTGTAAAGTTACACCTAAATGGTGTTGTACAAAATATGGAGAAGCTGCACCAAAATACTGCGATCCAATTTATTGCTATTGGTGCAAAGTTATACGCAAATGGACTTGTGCACACTCAAGTTCTTTTTTGCTTGATATGTGATCTAAATGCTTTGTAGAGTGCCTTGGAGAAGAGGAAAAAATTACTAGTTGAACTAGTTGTCAAACCATTAATGACTTTATCAAGGAACTATAACTTTTGGCTATTGAAGATGATAAACACTACTTGGTGAAAATTATCATGAGTCAAACAGAAAAATAAACTGTAAGCTAGATTAGGCCATGGTAACTCATCTAGGTTTTGTGGCTACTCTTTGCATTGTTCTAGTAAGACTCTACAAACATATCCTTCTTCACCTTTCTGCAACTTGGTGTGAGCTTACAATGTTGAGCAGAATCATCTTTAAATGTTATTAATGCTGATAACTAAAAGGTGTTGGGAAGTGGTTAGACATGTATGGAGCCAAGAAGATGTAAGGAAATAATTAACTCATTGCAAAGACTAGGGCAAACATGACATTCATACCCTAGCACTACAAGCAAATTCTTTTTTAGCAACGGCACGAACCGTTGTTAAAAGGCTTAAAAACTATCATTAAAAAAGTTTAGCAGCCACTCAAAACCATTGCTAAAGATGGTGCAAACCATACCTATTAGCACTGTGCCTAAAATTTTTAGCTGCGGTTTGCCTTCTCTTGGCAACGGTTTTTCTGTATGTAAAAAATTACATATATATATATATATATATATTTATTTATTTATTTAAAAAAAATATGATATATCCATACATATATATAAATACTAATTAAAACATGCACATTTTCATTATCTGAATAATATATTTTTTAGATAATTAGCTCAAATTAGACATACGTATACATGCAAAAAAAATTCTCCACACCAAAGCATTCCCATTAGTTTCTATTTCAGCTTGCCTTCATGTAGAATCTGCCTTTTATAAAAGTAGTAGTTTCAATACTCATGCTCTCCCTAATGCAAATTTCAATTTTGTCACACATTGCCAAACAAATGTGTTGAACACGATGGAGGAGAGAGAGAGAGAGAGAGAGAGAGAAGGTACAATCTATCTAACATTAGCTAACCCTAATCTCTAATTGAAGAGAGATTAGGAGTTGGCAGATCTTCTTACATATGAGAGATACAAATATATAAAATGACAAAAGAAGACTCTAATTTTAGAAAGCTACCAAACTTGAACATAAACTTTCTAATTTCAACACTCCCCCTCAAGCTGGAGCATAGATATCAACCATGCTCAGCTTGTTACAACATCTAGAAAAGTCACCAATAAGAAGGGCTTTGTAAACATATCTGTTGCCTGATCTTCATAAACTACATGAATCATAGACACAACACCTCCTTGTATAAGATCCTGAACATAATGTCAATACACCTCTATGTGCTTTGTTCTATCATGAAATACTTGATTATTTGCAATGTAAGTGGCAACCTTGTTATCACAATACATTTTCCTAGGAAAAGAAACACAAACACTCATATTTGTTAGCATAGATTTAATTCAAGTAATCTTAGTAGCCATTTGAGCCATTGCTCCATTGCTCTATATTCAGATTCTGCACTTGATCTAGAAACTACATTTTGTTTCCAGCTTCTCTATGATATGAGCTTGCCTCCAACAAAGATACAGAAATATGCAGTAGATTTTCTGTCGTCAACACACCATGCATAGTCAGTGTCATTGTAAGCAACAATTTCTAGAGATGCACCTTTCTTGAATAGACGGCTTCTGCTCGGGGATGATTTTAGATATTTCAAAACCATCAACGCAGCAGCCCAGTGGACTTTTCTAGAATTTTTCATAAACTAACTTAGTTTCTCAACTACAAAGCTAATGTCAGGTCTAGTCACAGTGACATAAAAAAGTTTTCCAATGAGAAACCTTTAAGATCGTGAATCTACTAGCTCCAGTAGATTACCATGAAGATGAAGACATGGGTTCATAGGAAGATTAGCTAGTTTGGTTCCTAAAATCCCTGTGTCCTGTAGTGGGTTAAGTACATATTTCCTATGAGACAAAACTATACCTTCTTTGTTATGAGCAGCCTTAATCCAAGAAAATATTGCAAGTGACCAAGATCTTTTGTGACAAAGTGCTTCTAAAGGTAAGTCTTTATAACCAAAATTTCTTGATCACAATCACCTGTTAGGATAATGTCATCAACATACACTACCATAACAACTATACATTTGGAAGTCTTCTTGATAAATAGAGAATGGTTCAAAGGAGATTTTTCAAATCCACATTGTCAAACAACTTCAAATAATTTGTGGAACCACAACCTAGAACTTTGTTTGAGTCTATAAATTGCCTTCTTCAAATGACACACTTTCCTACACTCCTCCTATCACTCAAACCTTGGGGGTTGTTGCATATTTATGGTCTCCTCAAGATCACCATATAGAAAAGAATTCCTTACATGTAACTGATACATAAGCCAATCAGAGTGTACCGCAATAGAGTTAATGAGCCGATAGTAGCCAATCTGGCCACGAGAGAGAAAGTCTCAATGAAGTCGATTCTATATGTCTCAGTGTATCCCTTGGCCACTAATTGAGGGCTTATATATTTCTATAGATCCATCTGAATGGTACTTGATTGTAAAGACTCATTTGGAGCCAACAATAGCATAATTTGAAGGAGGATCAACCAACTCCTAGGTACCATGTTGTAAGAGGGCATCCATCTCATCTTGCATAGCTTGTTGCCATTTATAGTCTAGTAATGCCTATTGATGACTAGTCGATACAGTATGAACTGACATAGCATAAAAGAACTACTATAAGTTGTCACCAAGGTGGTCAGTGTAAATAAAATGTAAGATATGATGCGTGACACACTATCTCTTGCCTTCAAGCAGGGCTATAGGTAGGTCCTGAGATGGATCAATGTCAGGTATACTTACTTCAGTGGAGCTCATACTCTGAGAAGACTCTGATGGTCGATCATGAGAGAGATCATGTTGGTGTGTGTAGACCAATGGAGAGTCTTGGAACCTATTCATAGTTGGAGTAGACGAAGGAAAAGACTGTAATGGGACTGGAGGAATAGGATGAGACACCTCAGTGGATATAGAAGTAGGACTAAAGTAGGACTGAGACTCGAAGAAAGTGACATTTGTACTGATATACTCTTTGAGAGTTAACAGATCAAAGCACTTGCAACCTTTTTGGTTTCGAGGATAGTCAATGAACACACACTTAATGGCTTAAGCAATAAGTTAATGTTTAGGCCCAAGGATGTGAACAACATAGTACAACCAAATACTTTGGGTGCAATGGAAAATAAGGGTCGATTGAGATAAACAAGTTTAATATAAACGATTAGTCAGGTAACAAGCCATGAGTATGGCATTGCCCCATAAGTATGTACGTATATGATTGTGAGGCATTAGGGTATGAGCAACAGTCAGAAGTTGCCTATGTTTTCGTTCGACAACTCCATTTTGTTGTGAGGTATGAGGGCATGTAAATTAGAGAGATATACCATTTTAAGCATAAAAGGTCATTAAGATTGATGATTTGAACTTGAGCATTATTAGTGCAAATACACTTAACCAAAAAACCAAACTGAGTTTTTATTTCAATAATCAGGTTTTTGATAATGCAAACTACTTCAGGCATATCTTTCAAAAGAAATACCCAACTAGCTCGAGAGTAATCATCGACAACGACCATAAAATACTAATTTTAGATCAGCTAGTAACCCTACTTGGCCCCCATACATCAACATAAATAAGATCAAACAACCCTTGACTAGATGGACTAAGACTCGAAAGAAAACTACTATGAGTGTGCTTGCCAAGTTGACTGGCCTCTCCTTGAAAAGACTCTGGGATTAAAAGATAAGGTATGATGTAATAAAGCTTGGATCCTAAAGGATGAATAAGCCTGAGATGCCACTGAAAGGATGTAGACTATGATGTAGAAGAGGTAGCAGCAAACCCCATAGGATCCGGCGGGATTTTGATGCCCCCTTTCCCATAGTTGCCACCAATCGTCCTCCTAGTTTGTAAGTCCTAAAATGAGCGTGAACCACAGTAAAAAAATAACTCGAAGTGTAAATCTTTAGCCAACTATTTAATAGATAACAAATGGGATGGAAACTCAGGAACATATAAGACATGTGGAATGGTCATGGACTGAGAAAGCTTTACATCTCCATAACCTAATATAGGAGACATTCTACCATTAGTAATTTTGACATATCGTGGCTGAGAGAATCTATGCAAAGAGGTGAAAGAACCAGATCTACTATAGAAATGTCTTAATGCACTTGAGTCAATAATCCAAGAGATACCTGAATCAGGCGTGGATGTACCCACTGAAAGAGCTCGATCAATCAAAGTTGTGGAAGATGAAACTATGAGGCTTTGTGTCTCAAAAACTACTCATACTCAGATCTGTCATTGCTAACTGTAACAGTCTCTCGTACTGAGCTAGAAAAGCTGTACGCAGTAGGAGTGGCTACCTGAGCAGAGCCCATAGGAGGATGAGTAACACTCATGCCTTGTTTGGTCACAGTACCACTACCCTGTGATATAGTGGATGGACGTCCATGTTTGTCCCAACAACGATCCTTCAAGTGTCCCATTTTCCCACAATAGAGGCAATAGAACCTCATACGACCACTAGTTTCATGACTTGTACCTCTTCCTTTAACATTGTAAGTGATGCCCTAACCACAACCACCTCCCGCTGCAAGAGTAGAAGCTGGAGCCACACTAGTTGGTTGGGACAAGCTAATAACAAGACGACCAAGTCTATTGTATGTGTCAGAGAGATCATGGATTTCACTCCTAGTGAGCATCTCAGCCTTGGCAACTGCATACTCAGGTGACAGACTAACAAGAAACTTTGCAACCATGGTAGGTTCAAAGTGCGACTTATAACTACATGGAGGATGCAGGAATTTCAGTCTCTCATAGGTGCCTTTGACAAATGCAAAGTACTGTGATAGATTCTCATCTCACTCTCAAAGATTGTGCAAATCCTCTTCAATTTGAAGAATTTTACTTACATTTTTGTCTTCTGAATATCTCTGCTTAAGGAATTCCCACATCTCTTTACCAATGGTATAGTATGCAATAGTGGGAGCAATCTGTGGTTGGATGTTGTTCATAATCGAAGACATAACCATGTTGTCGTCCTCTTCTCAGGTCATGTACTTCCCTAACTTGACAATAGGTTCATCCTCTTCAATTATATGTCTCTTTCAATATCTTGTCACTAATATCATAAAGGATCCAGACCATAATTCATAGTTATGTCCATCTAACTTGACTGTAGATTCATCGGAGAAAGGGTTGCTAGTTACTTTATATTCATTGCCACCATTTGGTTTGCTGTTCTCAATCATAATGAAACACAGTAGGAAGTAGTGTGATAGAAAAGGAGACCACCAAAAAATTTTGCAGTAGATTGAACACAAAGAATGTCCAACTTGTAATTAATCAATTATGCAACAGGCTGATCAACAAAAACAAAAATCAACTATATCACATGCAGCACCAGTTCCACACGTCACCAATGTCACAACAACATTCCACAAGAAAAAACAGAAAACTTCTTCCTACTCCTCGTCATTTACATTCACATCAGCAGTAAGTCAGATATAGAGAGTCTCAAGTCTAATTTTGCCAATATCTTGTATATACTTCTTTAAGTCAGACATGAGTAGGAAAACCAACAACGTTGCACAGTTTTAACCTAGCAAAAAGAAAAATACCTATTTGCAGGCGTGGCATCTGCATGACACGACTTCAACTGTGTTGTTATACCACATGACTTTAAGAGTGCATCGTCTTAGGATTTCTAACTTGCCTACACAACACGACTTCAACTGTGCTACTCCTCCATACGACTTCAAGAGTGCATTGACCTAGGGTTTTAAGAAACCCTAGGTTGGGCTAAAAAGGCTGCCCAAAGTGTTCAGACATGCTTGTAGAAGGGACTGCTCTAGCAAACCAGACGTGAGAGTAGAGAAAAAGAGGTGTTGAGAAGAGCACCACCACCTTAGCAAATCAGACGTTCACCGCTCTGATACCATGTTGAACATGATGGAGGAAGAGAGAGAGAGAGAGAGAGGGAATATACAATCCATCTAACATTAGCTAACCCTAATCTCTAATTAAAGAGAGATTGGGGGTCAGCAGATCTTCTTACAAATGAGAGACATACAAATATATAAAATGACCAAAGAAGACTCTAATTCTAGAAAGCTACCAAACTTGAAGATTGCTGGTTTAAGTTGAGAATGCTTCAATATTGACCGGCTTCCAAATATGTAAGAACAACATGATGCTTATATCACTTAACATCATAAATTATCATAATTTTCTAAATGTTTAGATTAATGCTCTAAGCTTTCACAATTCTTTGCATCTGGTTTGTACAAGGACTCATATGAAAATGAGGTCACCAAGAGCAGTCAAGAAAAAGTGTGGATATGCATATGGTCATTTTAACATTGTAGATAAAAACAATAGAGGCAGAGACATGCACAAACAAAGGATGCACAACATGTGGCAAGAAGTTGGGATACTATAGACTAGTTCCTCTGACTTAAAAGACCTTACATTGACAACAAAGGTAATTAATTGCTTAGGAGTTGTACAATAAAGATTATTATGAGCAACATTGACAAATATCATTTAAATAACAAATTTCAAAGGCTAGTTTCTCATCCATTGAAAGGTCCTTCATGTTCAACATTCCATTTCACTTTATTATAGTTTTTTTGGTGTCAAATAGTGTTTCTCTTTAGTTGTTCTGCGATGGAAAGAAGAATGCTCACATGCCATATCGAGATTCAAAGCTCACATGCATTTGGAACAGTTTCTTGAAAAAAATTCTTGAACAACAAACATATGTATCATGAGTCGAACATCAAGCCATTTAGAATGATGCCTAAAATAATATGCTTTTGCTACATGTGCAATATAACCATACATTTATAGTCTTATGAATTGGGCAGTGATTAAACAAATGAAGCAATATGAAGCAAACTGATGCTCAAAGCCTTATCATGTAAGGTTTTCTGGAGCAATATGTTATTCAAGAATCAATAAAACCTAGAGTAGCAACTTTCCGGAACAAAAAAATAAAATTAAAAATGAGGATAGTTTAGTCCTAAAACCATAAAAAACATCAGTTACACTCATTATGGAATGACTCTATTCATCTCCAAGATAGATATGTCATAGTCACTCTCTCCCTAAATGTTACATGATGATAGGTTTGTGATAGAAAATGCTAAGGATAAACCAGTGATTTCTCAAAATTGACAGTGGAAAGCTGAGAGACTGCTATTTTTCTAGTTTTCACATTAATGGTATCTAAAGTCTATCAAGAGTTAATAATTTTTTGAGAAAAACAAATGAAAAATCTGAAACAAATATTAGAATGGAAAATGTCTACTATGTCAGGAGATACGCTCTCAGTTGGATAAGAACTAATACAACGAAAAATAGATCATACTTACACCATATATGCAACATTCAAAGCTCGCACCTTTTTCCTGTTGGATTCCTACAATTACAAGTTGTTAGTTGGTATTATTCTACACTTATCTATTGGATGCAAAACGGAGAAGCCAATTCTAGAAATTCTATGATAATAATGAAAAAACTACTTTCTGACATGGTTAAACAAAGAGAAAAAAATCCAGAAAAAACGTGAGCAACATCTTAAATACCTCTACAACATTGAGATAAGGGGTATATAGATCCATAGATGATGAGATATGGTTGGATAAATACAGGAAATAATGGAAAAGTTTTAGAAATTGTGTTCAAACAATGAAAAAACGAGAAACAAGCATTAGATGTTGTAGTGTAGTGAGGGAAAACAATGAGTAGAAAACAAGCAAATGAGGTATGAAAGAAAATTTATACTTGTTGCCCGTTGCTTCTTTTTTTTATAAGACCAATGGATTAGGAAGGGCCTGAACCTATTGTCTTAGGCAGTGACAGCTATGAAACTATGCCTACGATTATATTTTGTTATAGTGTAGCGAAACAAGAATATGTATGGTCAAACCTCTGATATGATCATGTGCCCTTCCATCATCAGACTTTGATGCTATGCAAGTAGTTGATTAGAAGGGTCTTGCAATTCATGCTAAACTGGAGTAATTTTTTTGCAAGATGTTTGGATGTGTGCTTGAGGAGGATTTTCTTTTCTGGTGGAAAAAGGCAAGTACAATACTGATTTCAAAGCTATCCTAAGAAAAAAAAAAGTGTCATTCTCATAATGATTGATAATATTAAACTAGATATTCCTGACTCCAATTTAAATAATGCTCTAGATTTTTTGAAACCTTCTTCAAAGTTGATGCATCAATTAGATTGATGTTTAATAACACATTATATGGTCCCACCTCATAGATATGGACATAAAGTTGCTTAGGAAACTGCTCCATGATAATAAAAAAAATTGGTATTGAAGTTAGGCCTTATGATCAAATGTTTTTTCATCGAGCATTTATAAAGCACATTGAAGGATAATATGTCTATACCACAAGAAATGAATCTTCCGAAACTAGAAAGCTGATAAAAAAAAAGTTAATAGGACCCACTTGCTCTTATTTGTAGATTTCGAGGTACAACCAATATCCAAGATTTTTGGCCTATTGCACTTTGCAACTATCTCTATAATCTTTTCAACAAGATAATGGTAAATTGTATGAAGGCCTTCCTTAGAAGACTTGTTAGCCATGAGTGGAACCATTTCTCTCTTCTGTGTAGATCCATGATCAGATCTGATTAGTTCATGAACTTTTCAATAGCATGCCAAAGGATGTAAAGACTTACCTTTTTCTAACATTTGGTATCTCAAAAGCTTACAATAGGTAAATTGGATGTTCCCGGTCAAGTCTGTTTCTTATTTGGAATGAACGGTGGATTGATAGGATTATGTGATATGTTATTATGGCGTATTATGTAGTGGTTATTAAGATATTCACTAGTTAGTGATGATTGAGACAGGGTAATCCCTTATCTCCTTACTTATTTCTTATTATTGTTAAAATGTTTAGTGAAAAACTAATGCTAGAAAAATCTATAAGTAATAACCAGATCTCTAGATCCATAGGTTTGGAGTACCTTCACCCTAATCTATCTTTTGACAATAACATTTATTATTTTCTATAAGGCCAACATTCCTATAATGGTGCAGTTGCAATAGATACTTGGTGAATTTTAACAAAAATCAAAATGAAGACTAATTCAGTTACAATAGATACTTGGACATTTTTAACAGAAAGCAAAATGAAGAATAATTCTAATGAATCTTTTATTACTCCCTTCGGAGTACATTTTTCAACACTTCATGTTATTATGTCTTCATTGGAGCACTAACGACCATCCCATAGCATATCTTGGTCTACTTCTTTTCATAGGTAACATATAGGAGGAGTATTTCCACTTCCTGATGGACAATATAAGCAATAACCATCCTATTCAATTTTAGATGAAATTTTGGGGCATTGGCATCATCCATTTCTTACTATCACAGGAATGTTATGGCTACGTGGACCATGCATTGCACCCACGTGTCACTCTTATTATGGCTCTCTCACAATCTATCTCAAGTTTAGTGGACTGCCATTGGATCGACATATTCTCATGGATCTTAAAAGAAATATTATGCCTGACACAATGTAGGGCCGCAGGTAGCTGCTTTTTCTTTAGACTGAAGAAATCTATGATCTCATATGCCTTAAGAAATATATAGAAAAGTAGAGAAGTATACTATTGTGTTCCAACACTCCTTTGCCTAAGAAGATCAACCGTTAACCTTGGATCATCTCAAGCATCCGAGCTTCCATGTTCCAAGTCAATGTCATCAATGTAAGTCTGATGAGGGCTTCACCCAAGAAATGATGACATTATACATGACAAAATTATACACAACCAACAAAGCAATGAAGTTCTGTAATAGCTTTCAAGCTGGCAACATAAGTTGAATAGATATTATGTCTCAAAGTAAATGATAGCTTAAACGGAGCAAAAAAAAAAAGTAAAAGTGAAACTACTTCATGAAATAAAAAAATGTAGAATAAGAGACAATACGGAAACAAAAAAAGTAAAATTGAAAATACATCATGAAAGAAAAAAATGTACAATAAGAGATAGAACATGAATGTATTTAAATTTCTGAAAATGAAGTGTAAATAGGTATGAGTTTTAGAGTTTTTGTACACAATGGTAGAGTTTTTTTTAATATGTCATTTTCTATAGAGATATGAAGTAGTCGTGTTGAGATTGATTTCTTTATCCCTACTAATTTTTAAAAATATATAAGTGCATGATAATGATGTTTGTAGGTATCACCATCTGAAATCACCATGAGCCCTTACTCATCCATTAGGGTGAAACCTAGGGTTCAAAATTTCATTGTTCAATTCATATAAAAATGAGTTAAGCTAGTTATGACTATTGTATATTAGGTTTTGTATTTCTTTACTATGTATACTTTTGCTTCGTTAGTTCCTTTTTTTTTTTACTTGGTCAATGATGAGTAATGTTAATCATAGGAAAGTTTGATGATGCATGAAATGCACCACTTTTTTAGCCTATTTTTCATGCATTTATCTACATTCTCATTGATTAGATCTTATGTTTAAGTTGTTTTCTATGTTAACTTTTGTTTCAAATTTCATGTCTAATAAAGTTAGAATGAACAAGACATTTTTGGTGCTTTGGAACAAATTTCAAGAGTGAATCAAATCTAGAACTGTTGTTAGATATTTGATCATATTAGATCTCTCCTATTTCTCCATGATCTAAATCCATCTAATGTGAATTTTTTATCATTGCAATATGGACCAAAACATAGCCCAATGTAGGCTATATGCATAATTTTCAAGAATTTATGAGGTGATTTGAATTGAGGAAAACATAAATCTAAATTTTCCCCTTCATAAGAGGGTTCTCCATGGGTTAATCTTGTTCAGGGCTTCTTGCTTTAGAATTTTTCTTCTTTCTCTTTTAAGAACGTGACAATCGGACTTCCCTCATGTTGTGCTTCTCCAACTAGTATGGTTGGGGTTTCTCAGAACTGGATAATTCATTTCTTCATTTCTTTTCTCTTCATTTTTGGTATATTTTTATGTTCTTGTTCAGCTGTTTGCTTTTTGCAAGTTTGTTGCAAAAAATAGGAGGAATCTTAGGCACAATGGAGTTTCTCATTGTCCTACCTCCCTTGGGGTGTTTAAGGGACTGCTTTCACCTCATCGCCTTCTTCTATGGGTTTTGTTGCAACCTTCAAGGCCATAGCTTGTCAATTCAAGTCATGTAGAAAATCTCACTTGTAAGCTGAAGACCAATCTAGATGATGTCAAATTTCTCCTCCATCAAAGTATCATTCTTTGCCTCTTCTTATAGGATAGTTTCAAGTTGAGTGAAGAGCTTGTCAATTCAAGTGTTGGACTTTCTGCTCCTTCATGTTAAAGTAGTCTCAAAATATATGGCCTTTTGTAATTTCATCTAACATTTGATTGTATGCTTGCAGGAAAAGAATGTGCCTCAATTGGGTCTGAAAGCCTGTCTTTGTTGGATCACTTGCCTATAGAACCATTCCTATAGGAACCAAGTACAACCCCTTAACTATAGGTGAGTTTGGCTATTTGCATCTCTAAAATTTACTTTGATTTTTAGAGTGCTTCAGAAACATAAAATTTTATATTTGAAATGAGAGAGAAAGGGACTCATCCATCGATACGAGGATTGACCATTTCTGGTGCCTTTATGGAGGATTTATTCGCCTAGAGAGGAAATGCCTTTGATTAGTAGAGTCCAGATAAGTACCGATTTCCAGAGTGTCCCGAGATAACCAATCCAAGGACTATGTTTATTCTTGGTGCATTTTTTTTTTGCTTAAACATCTTTTTCATTTTAAATGTGGTGTGGTGTTTGAAAACAATGTTAAAGATTTGATGTTTCAAATTTTTTAGAAAGCTTTGAAGAATCATTTGAGAGTATTAACCATTTTGATTTGGGATATTTTGAATTGAGAAATCTTTACAAAAATCATTTAGAAACATTTGAAAGATAACATGGTACTTTGAATATCACTTTTCTAAGTCAATTTAATGTTCTATTATGAACTTAAATAGGTTTAAGATTTTGCTCTAATTCGGTTACTGCCTAGCTAGAGCTTCATCTCATCTTGCTTAAGTTCTTTTATAGAGGTGCTTGTGATAATTCGTGAATTCCACAAGTGAATGTGAATTCATGAATACATTAACTTTATATAATTGAAAGCAAATTATTCATTTCTACCATATCATTCATCTCATGATATCACATACATGTAGATTTATTTGCACACTTATCCTAGATTTAATCATCAAGAGGAAAAAATTGAAAGTGGAATAGGGTTGTAGGCCATCAAGCATGATTCCAATATTGAGCCATTACTTGAGTTTTGGTCTTAGTGAAGTTGGTAAATGAAAATTTAAAATCATAGATCTTGAGAAAAGAATGTTCAAAAGAATGAAAGAAAGGAAAATAAAGAATTTAAGCCAAGAGGAATAGGGAGAAAGAGAAAGAGATTTTGAGAAGGAAGAAAGAAAAAATTTTAAAGAGAGAAGGGGGTGTATATGCGTGTGTGTGTGTATATAGTTGTTTTAACATACACATATGAAAATTTATAAAATGAGGGTCTTAAATCTAAGAGGGAGAGAGAGAGAGAGAGAGAGATTTGAGAGAGTGATAGAGAAACAAATATATATGTACATATATTAAAGTTTGTAAAAGAAGGTATCAAAAGAAAAAAAAATATTAAAGAGAGAAAGGGGTGTATATGTGTGTGTGTGTATAGTTGTATTAACATACGAATATGAAAAATTATAAAATGAGGGTCTTAAATCTAAGAGAGAGAGAGACAGAGATTTTAGACAGTGATAGAGAAACGTACATATATGTATGTATATTAAAGTTTGTAAAAGAAAGCATTAACTCGAGGGGAGAGAGAAGATTCTATAGAGAGAAAATAGAATACACATATATATTTATTTAGACAAATATGTATATGAAAATCTATAAAGAAATATGTTAAATCATATAGAGATGAAGATAAAGAGAGGTAATCATATGCATGTACACACTTGTAACATATATATACACATCTACATTTATGAGAAATTGAAATCAAGAGGTAGCTTAGAGCATATCTAACTTCAAGCTTTTTTTTTGTATGCCGAAGATGAACTTGGGCTCATGCAAGAGCCCAGGCTAAGTCTCTAAGGCCTCATTTTCAAAATTCTTTTGAAAACATGATTCCAAATAGTTTCATATAGGCATAAAGCAATGATCATTTCATCTATTACAAGAAAAACTATTTCTCCCACCATTTGGTATGAAAAAAAATCAAACACACAAGAAATAGAGAACAACATAAGAAAACTCTCATTGAGATCCCTAATCGAGTGATTAAGACAAAAGCTAAACGTAAGAATGTCATGAAGATGCATTTTATCATGTCCACATTTGTGAAGGGTTTTTCTGGGTTGGACAAATCTTAACCTCAAAAAACAACATAATAATAAGGAAATCTCAATCCAAGCACTCATTCATATATTCATAAGAAAAATTAGTCTACTATTCATGAATATTATCTCAAACATGAACAATCCACACATTTAAAGAGCAAAGAAATGAAAGAAGCATATTTTGAGAATAAATGGAATGATTTATTTCACCTTGCTCATACTCTTGATTCACTCAATAGTAGCTATCGACTTTGAATATGAGATATTTAGAGCTATCTTGCATAGTCATAGGGAGATGGTAAAGGAAAATGAAAAGAAATAAAATGAGTGAATGACTACGTACCTCTAATGAAAGTGATTTTTTAGAAAATGAGACTCTTTCTCTAGATGGTCCTAAGGTTTTCTCCAGTGAAGCTTCAAGATGTTGAGAATGTCTCTCCAAGAGGTTTCCGTGTGCTCTCTTGAAGAGCGGAAGTTGGAGAAGCTTACTTCCAAGGTTGGAGAACAAGAAAAAGAAGAAAAGAGGAGAGAAATAGAGAGAGACCTACGGGAAAAATCCTAACCTAAGGGAAAAATTCTAAGTCTTCAAATGACAAAGTACTAGAGATTCTCCAAGGGTTACCTCATGCCCAAAAGAGAAAATTTTGGGGGTATTTATGGGGAGTTTTGGAGTCAAAGCTCAAAATTTGATTTGTTTTAAATTTAACAACATTTTCATGCAAATCCCAAGTATTTTTGAACAACTTCATTTTTTTAAAAAAAAAAAGGTTTTAACCAAATGTGATTGGCCTTAGCCCTGCGAACACACCTTTGGGGGTGTGGGCTGGGTAATGCCCACCCATCAGGCCAAAACAGCCCCCAAGGGGGCAGTTTTTAACCCAAAAGGGGGTCTGCGTGATGTGTATGCCCTGCCTTGGCATGCATTCCATGATTGGCTGCGATGGAATACCACCTTTTGAAAACATTTGGGGTGATAACATCAGCATGATGGAACAGGTGACCGCTCTATATGAGAAGGTCAGGCCAATCATGGCTATGGAGAGGTGCTTGGTTTGTATGCGGCCTCACATCATAAAGAGTTGCACAATGTGAAGGTCCATAGTGTCCTATCCATTGGTGAAGATCAAGAGTTTTACAATGCAGATGAGTATCAACCATTGTGTCATGTACTTTGTTGAATTAGAGCCAACATCTCTTCTATTGATCCTCCTTGATGGACGTGAAAATCCTCTAAATAAATATGGTAAGTGTTACCTTCCTTCTTGGGATCACAAGTCCTATTTTCTATCAACTTGTATAGCATCTCCTTGCAGTTGAGTACACCCATGTTGGTCAAAAACTGTTTGTCTACAATGTCTTGGGGCTATTCCGTGGGCTCAAAAAGGCCTATAATATCAATAAACTTGTCCATCAAAGGCACCATCTTGCCCCATGGGATCCAGAAGGTGATGTGGATGGGTTCCATCGCTCCGCTAAGGCCTGAATCAAATTCATGTTCACCTCGTGTGAAGTTGCCACTGCCATAGTCTCCAATCCGTAGTCATCTAGGTATCCAGGATAAGTTATATGAAACTCCTCCAACCAGCACAGGTGCCAATTTGCACCAGATAATCAATAAGGATGAACCCAATGTTTGGGTTCCCAAGGATAACAGAGTAAACACTATGGCCCTGGGTTTGTATCCTAAACATTTTGACTAGAAACAAGCAGGTGGGGTTAAGATATACACATAATGGATTGAAGCAAAACAGAATGGTGGCCAGACTAAGTGAAAAAAAATATCCTAACTTCATCCACCCAATAGGGAGGAAAACTGACAACATGTTTATCATAGGTTAGGCAAAGGAGATATCTTATGGGGTGGGCTCTCTAAAGGTTGGATAAGACCCTTAAAGTATTTGGATGGTTTTGTTAAGAAAAAAAAAAAGATTTTGAAACCCAGATCAACCTTTTAAAGAAGACTTACTGAATGCATGTGTGCAAGGCATATACAAACATAAATTCACATACAAATTTACTAACAAAACACCGTAGTAGACAAGGATCTATCATGCACTTTTGAAATGGTTTGAATTCGTAGATCAAGTCACAAAGGGTTTTAGATTAGCAATAGATTCATAGCATGATATTTTTATATACTTGGACAAAGTCTAATGTATGTGACATAGACTCATCCATATGGGTTCTATGGCTCGAGTTTCATTGTTCTATATGGTTACTTACCGATATACATGACTATTATCTCAGTACTAGTAAGGGAAACCTTTTACTATGTTCTACATGATGTCTGGCCATTGGACCCCCTCCCCCAGCTGAAGCTATTGCTTAATATGGAGAATCCAGCAATTGGATCCTTGTTATAAGTGAGCATGGAATGTTCTCCCTCAATTCTGGTCCAAATGCAGACACATATATACCTGGTTTTATATGGGATCACCTTGAAGGCTGTATGGCTTGGATTTAGGACTTCGACATTCAGGCCACATAAATATTATTTGAACACTGACATGCCTCATTTTAGTCACTACTTTTGTTTATATGTAAAATTTTTCAATTTTGCATATACACAATAAAAGGGAAAAACATTACCTGTAAATCACATAGGGATCCATGAAAGATGGTACTGTCCTATTGGTATGAGGTTTGACAGATCCTGGTGCCCTTAACAAGACAATCAGACCGAAGACTAAGCTCTATGATCTAACGTTTAAAGGTTTTCTTTACATCCAAATCCTAATAAAGCAGAAGCAAATGTGTCATAGTTTTGAGAAAAGATATGGTTTAAAATCTAAAGGTTTGTGAACTACAGAGCTCAAGGATGTCTTCAATCCATACCCTGATTCATCACAGGTTCATGAGAAACAATCCTAAACTACCATGACACATGCAGCTAAGACATGCATAATCAAGATCCAGTCTAGGATTTGAGTCATGGGGCATGACCCTAGAAATCTAATTCAAATTCAGATATCAAAATTTATGATCATGATCCAAAGATTTGATTTGAATCCAATCCAATAATTTGGACGATCTGATCCCAAATTGTGATCCAATTCAGAAGTATATAATTTCACAACCTAACTTTAGAAACCAGATCTAGGTTTGAGTTCAAGGCTAGAGATCTAGGGTTTAGAGATTGCAAAAACCATGATTTGAACTTGTTTGAGATCGAAGTTCAATACTTGAACTCAAGATGAGATCTAAATCCAACCATGTTCTCATTTTAGTTAATATTTGAATTCATAATCCAACATCATATCCCAATATCTAAGGTTTGCAATCAAAATCCAATATAATCAAGGTTGTAATTGTGAATCCAAAATTATTGAGACTGGGCTCTAGGTCTAAGGTTTATTATCTAATGAATGGTCCAATTCAGGTACAACCACCATCCTTGCAAGTTCATGCTTTCATGATTAATATGAACCAAAGTCTTAACGTAAGCTTAATTTGCAATTCATGTTGTGCACTTTAATATCTGGTCTACATACTGAGTGTAAATTCTACATAGTAAGGTAGGAAATATACTAATCTACTATATGAAAATTTAAATTATTCCAAGGCACAACATATAAACTGCCTTAAGAAAAAATTAAACTAAACTCTGCATGTTAAAGATAGAAATGAAAATTGAAGACATGATGCTAAGAAAACTAAAGAACTAAAAAAGAACTAAATAAGAAATAAAGAAGAAAAGATGGAAAAGAAAATCTACCTGAACCGTAGACTTGGACCTGAGCCTGGACAAGGACCCCAACTAACTCTTTGAGTCTTTGGTTAATCATTATTGTGGCTCATCCTCAAGCTTTAAAGCAGATTGTAGGAGGCCCTTGAAAATTTGAAATTTTCTATTAAGCCCAACTACCTAAGCACTTGTTTGGATTTACTCCAAATTTATAGTGCTAGTTGAGAAGCTCATGGAGTTGTGCCTTGGGATGTGAGATGAGCTCCCTGATGCCTGGAGAGAGAGAGAAAAAAAAAACTCTTTAGGATTTGCAAAATATGATTAAATTTTGGCATGGATGATCATGCCCTCCTCATGTTGCACAATTTCAGGTCCAAACTTTATATTATATCCTACACAATTCAGACATCAATCAGTATTTTGCTCATTTTTGACTTAATCATGTATAAAAATCGATCATGGTAGAAGTAGCTTGATCTCTAGGGAGTTCTAAAGAGTTCATGAAAGACAGTTTCTGCTAATAGGTTGAAAATGAGAAATCAAGAGACATATTTTGGCACAATAGAATATACATGTATCATGTACATATATTTGGGATTATTATGAAAGGCTCCAAGGTTAGATATCTAATTCTGAGATCTAAATCAAGATCTAAATCCAAAGATGATTCTAGAAAATAGATATGGGTATGATATTTGATATGGATCTACGATCTAAGACCAAAGATCTGGAAATGGGATATGAATCTAAATAAATACAGACCATAGATCTCGAAATTGATAAAAAGATCGGGGTTGGAGATCTAGGATTGGGGCGTGCTCTTTCCAGCCTTAATCTTGGTTAGGTGGGCTCAGCCCAAACTGAGCTGGATATAGACCCTACTGAGACCGAGTCAAATTGGACTAGGCTAGATTGAGTTCTAAATTTGAAGCAAGCTTAGTATAGTTGGGGGCTTACTAGGCTAGGCTATGGGTTCTTCCATAACCCTAACTTAGTTTCATGTGGCTCCTAACTTAGTTTTATGTCGAAATAATCTTTGTATAGAAAAATGACAGCTTTTACCCTAGCACAAAACTATGTTTTGGATGTTGTGCAGGCAAACTGATCACACCACATTGCCGGTCAGGCCAAGTCTAAGTGCATGCCAAAATTTCAAACTTCATTGCTTGCCCCTCTAGAATGTATTTTTTAAAATCATGGGTATCAAAATGACTCATTTAAGAGTGATCATAAAGGGCAATATGAGAAAACATTATTTAGGGTAGGCAAACCCAAATTGAGCTTAGAGATACTCTAGTGCACTATATCTGATCACAAATTAGTAGAGAAACTAGAAAATTGATTTCTTAAATGATAAAAAAATGAGCTCAAAAGATGAGTTGCACACTAAGTGACATGTCTGGAACTAAAAACCCTTACTGAATTTGTAAAAATGCAATTGAGTTTAATTTGAAAAGAATGAGCTCGCATTGAGCTATGCATACCTAGATTCAACAATAAAAAATATGATCCTTGTTTTGTATGAGTTGACTAGTTCTGGTTGAGCTCAAATTGAACTCCAATCCTACCAAATAAGGGTGATAATAGTCTAGTGAAATCGGACATCTCATTTTATAACAAAAATATGAATTCTAAAGTTGAAAGCAACCCAGATTTATTAATGTTGCACCATGAGGATCCTAACTTGAGCTTGGCCATGTCTATGGCAAATGATCTAGTTTAATGAGCTATTTTCAATTAGAGTGAACTATTTTAAGGTAAAAGAAAGTTGGTGAGTTGACTCTAACAGTTCCTGAAGACTTGTAAAGGTGAGAATTACTCTAATCGAACTGGTCATAGGCAATTCTCAGAATTTTTGGAGGTTTTTCAAAGTTCATGGGACAAATGGTAAAGTTCAAGGGTAAAATATCATTTGGCGAGGTGGCAGTAGCTAGCTGGCTCTAGATGCCATGGGCTTTAGGTGTTTAGTACTTAAAAGGGTTGGGTCTAACCCAAGTTCAAAATGGATGACCATTCCTTTTGAAATACTTTTGGAAAACTTAATCCAAAATCTTTACCATGAAGGGATAAAATGGTCATTTGGATAAATTAAAAAATTTGGAGAGTTTATGCTGATCAAATCACAAACTAAAGTAAAGGGGCTCATCTTACTTAGCGAGCTGAAAATTGTCATTCATGCATGACTTAGTTTATCTTTGCATGCATACTTGCATGTTTCCATAGCCTTCATCATGTGTGAGCCCTTTAATTTCATGCTTTTAATTTTTTATGCATTTTCACATCCAAACTATGAATTTTATTTATCTAAATCTTAAAATTTGTATCACATTTTCATCTTATGCAGCCTATGGAAGAGCCCATGCCTAGGATAAGTGTAGAGGTAGTGGGCACCTCTATGTGATCTCTTCCACTTCCACAGCACATAGATGCACCTCCACCTCCTCCACCATGGGTGCCAACTCTGCCTCCACATATGCCACCACCACCACCTATGTCTCATCCACCAAGGAATGCAAAATATGGTCCATCTGCTTCCAGCTCATTCAACATAGGTAACTCTCTTGCTGCCTCTACCAATTTTATTGCAAAGATATGAGATCCATGTTCACGTTTTGTTGGATGTACAATTTTAGACTTATTTGTATTGGACACTTTACCTGACTATGTGCATCCACATATTTTTTAAAGCATACTTATGCATAATAAAGGTCAATACTGCATAATTCATATTTTTCCATAATATAAAATACATGTATCTGTCCATGTCTAATATATTTTTGTTATGACATGTGTTGGTAACCAGGTCAGGTTCTATAGATGGCTAGTATAATAGTGATGATATCTCTAGCCTCTAGCATCACTGTAGTTAGTTAACAACATCAGTGAATTGCATTAGAAAATAAATCTCCCCAAAAGCATGTGCTTATCATTTTTAAACTATAAAAAGTGTGTTACACATTTTATGTGTGATCACCTTGGTATTATGGATGACAAAATTGGATAGAGAATGGGATTTTTTGACCCCAGAACAGGAATGAAAAGCCATCTTTAGTTCTTATCCAAAATGATTGGGTCCATTTTAGAGAAAATTGTTTGTTGAGATATGGAAAATAAATTACTAGCTGCAGGGTATTGATCGATATTGAGTACGATGTTGAATGCCAGATAAATAAAATATTAACTCGACTTCAAGATGATGATATGGATTGCTCTGTTCTTCAGAATGGGAAGGTGTGACACCTACCTTTGAGAAATGATAGGATGGCATAATTTTCACTACATAAGCAAGAATTGCAAAAAACTCTAGCGTTGGAGAGTATTTGATTACAGACAAACTTTTCATGAAACTACTCATCTGTTTTCAGAGCTATACAATCATGTCTTGGATATAGTTATTACTGACCAGTTGTTAACTATATGTCTGACTTGATTTCATTATGACTTTACTTTTGTCAATAACGATGGACATATTTTGTTTTTAGACTTAATGCTCATAAGATTCATATATATGGATGTTGACATTTGTTCGTTTATGTTTTCATGTTTACTTGTGTATGTTATGTTTTTTTATTTAAATGTTATATGGATGACATCACGAATGAGAAAGTATTTTAAGTTTTGGGAACATGCTTAGACAACACATTAAGAACATTGATTTCATATTGACATAGGAGACGATTAGTCAAAGTAAGACCATATTAGACTTAACCTGCAATGAACAACTGAATGAAGATAATTATGACATTTGGTATTGTAAGATCCAATTTGCCTTAAAGGAAGTAGAAGCCTTCAAAGCCTTGAACCATGCTATGTCTAGATAGGAGGGAAATGGTTCACAAACATAGAGAGACATTGAAGCTTATAATAAATGAAAGTGCATGAACACTGTTGCCTATGTCACAATGCTATGATTTATATAGGAAGACATAACACGTCAATATGAATATTGTGAAATTATTCACAATATGTGGATATCCCCGGCAAGTTTGAAGGTACTTCAGACCTTAAACTTAAAAAACTTGCAATTAAATTTGTCCCATATAAGAAGCAAAACCAACACACAATGAGTCAGCATCTCAAGGAGATGACTAACATGATTAGGAGCACATTTGATAGACATATTCTCACAGATGAACAACAAATTCATGCAGTGATAAGGCCACTGCCAAATAGTTGGGAACACATAAAAATTAATATGACTCATAAAGAGAGCATAATGACCATAGATGGCATTGCTCACCACCTGGAGCTGGAATATGAATGCCTTGAGGGTACTAAGTCCATCAATTAGCTTATGTAGCTGAGCATTACAAGAATGTTCTCAATTGCAAGCAAAAAGATGGTTTGGTCTAAAGAAGTTTGGGGGGCCTTTGTAATAAATCACAGGGCACAAAGAAGCATGAAGAAAAACTGAGCCACCATGAAAAGTGCAGTAGGAAAAAGGACAAGAGAAAAATAAAATGTTTTAATTTTAGTCAACTTGATCACTTCGTAAGAGAACACATCGAACCTAAGAAGGTGCACGAACCATAGAAGGTTTGCATCTCAATGACCCAGTATTCTTATTTATTTGTTTTTGGTTGTGCTCTTACTGTCAAACCTAATCCTTTATGGATTGTAGACTCAAGAGCAATGTACCATGCACTGTGTGATCATAGTGCATTTGTCAAACATCAAAAAATCTCAGCTGAAAGAATATGGTTGTTCTTGGGGAACAATAGTTGTATAGAGGTTCATGAAATAGGAACCTATAAGTTAGATCTATATAATGGATGAAGTTTTTTACTGCATGATGTACTACAAGTGTCTGCCTTATTTGACATGAATGGTGAATATTTCAATATGCATGTACATGTGCATGTGTTATATTGGACAAAAAATGATAGACAAACTTGCAATGAGATTAGTAGGACCCTTTATGAAATCCAATATGCATGTCTGAGAACACTTCTTAGTAGGAAAGATGATAAGAAACCCATTGATTTACATGCTTTATGAATATAAAGTAATAGATTGTTTTAGATGCTTTACGGATTTGGTTGACAATTAACATGACCATATAATTGGAGCTCATAGAACAGACTGACGTAAAGAATATTTGTCTATATGGTTCATGGAACTATGCATTAAATAATGAATGGATAGACAATTGACCACTATCCACACTCCACAATAGAATGGAGCTGCAGAAAGGAGAAATAGAACCTTAATGGAAATGTTCAAATCTATGTTGCACAAACACAATTGCTTATCTTCTCTCGAAATGATTGTTTATTGACTGCAATACATGTTCTTAACATTGTCTCTACTAAATCTATTAACTCCTTATGAATTTTGGATAGGCAATGAAGACCTTAGGGCTTAGCAGCATATGCTGACGATCCTTCTCATCTACATGAAAAATTGAGTTCGAGGGGAAAAAAATGTATCTTTATTATATACTTGTTAGTACTCCAAGGGAAATATACTCCTAGGAAAAAATATTGATGAGAGTATTACTAAATTATATTCTTGAGGTGTTACATTTTTGAAAAATGAATTTCCTAAAAAGGGTGATATAGAAAGAGATTTAATATGAGCTATATGATCCTGAAGAAGTAAATAATATTATTCACGAAACTGAGACATAACATAAGATGTGTCAGTCACTCCTAGATAGTAGCAGTAAACCTCATATAGAACATGTTGCTAGTGTAGTAATAGTAACTTGTCAAAGTATGAGGAAGTGGATTCCATGATACATATTGGATATAATAAGAGAAGCTATGATAGTAGGTATAGATGTCATTGACATTCTAAAATCCTAGCGAGAAGTTCTCTCTATCCTAGAAAAGAAAAGTGGAAGGATGCAATAGAAGACAAGAAAGGTTCTATGGACACCAATAAAAGTCTATGAACATGTTGAACTTCCTCTAGGAAAAAGGGCTATTGGGAACAAATGAGTTTTGAATATAAAGAGAATTGTTCAAAGCTTTATTCAGAGATTCAAACCTCACTAATTGCAAAAGGATGCACACAGAAATAAGACATAAACTATGACAGAACTTTTTTTTCCAATAGTCAAGTTGACTTTTGTTCACATCATACTAACTATTGTCTTATATATGAATTTGGAATTATATCATATAGATGTGAAGACAACATTCTTTAATGGAGAATTGGATGAAGAAATTGAACATTGAACAACCTAAGGGGTTTGTTGCCAAATGCTTAAGCAGTCCATTTGTGAGCTTAAACAATCATTCAAGCAATGGTACTTAAAATTTCATCTGACCTTTCGAATGATTTTGATATGATTGATGAAAATGACAAAAAAAATTGTGACTCTCTCATTATATGTTGATGATATGTTATTAGCTAGTAATGACATGGAATTACTGAAATCAACCAAAGTTTGGTTGTCCATTCATTTTGAGATGAAGGACATCGGTGATACAACATTCATTTGAAATTAAAAGAGATCACTCAAAACAACTTCTTGCTTTCTTATAGAGGTCATACATAAAAAACGTTCAGTTGATACTCCAATAAAAAAAAGCAGTCTATCAACCATGAAAGTTGAATTTGTAGCTGGATCTATAGCAGTGCAAGAAGGCGTTTGGTTGAAAAGATTATTTAAATATATTAAGATTGTCTCAGAGGTAAATGTCTCAATAACTATTTATTGTGACACTCGAGTGCTGATCACATATGCAAAGAATCCAAAGCTTCATAGTAGAACCGAACGCACTGATGTTGAATGTAGGTACCTATGAGATGTTGTCCAAAAAAGATACGGATATTAAAGTACAGAGTGTATTGAAGGCATCTTGCATGTATGTATATTAAAATATCGGTTTGACTGGCTCAAGATAAAGTCTGACACTAAAAAATCATAAGGGTGATATAATCTTCCAATATCATCTAAACTTAGTAACCAGATCTGATGGATCAAGTTGTCTTAGTCGAACTGAGATAGATATCTTTGAAAGCTCAAGTCAACTCTCTAGGAGATGTTGAGAATTTTGATGATATGTATGGCAAAAATTTAGTTATTCAGTACATGTACAAATCTCACAATGGTGAGAGAGCTCTGTCGTAGTATATGAGACATACCACATATGTTAGTAGTGATAAACAAAGTTGGCCATAAATGAGATATGAATTATAGCCATTGCTCCTTCATTGTGGTCCCATAGATACCACATTTAATATCCATACATGTATACATTTTTGAACCCTTATAGGCTCTTAACTGAAGTCTGCAATGATGAATTAATGATGCTACTTTAATGTGTTTCCTAATGACTATGAATGATTCAATCAAATGGGGACATATCTAGGAAAGCATTTGGCTCTGATTTAATGAATATATGTAAAAGACGAAGATTGTTGATCACTTCACATATGCTTATTATTACCACTGATAAATTGAATAGCTACAGAGAAAGGCTAGATTCAAATAATAAATAAATAAGTATAGTGGGAAGCTTCAGTCCAACTCATTTAACATCATCATGTGCAGAGGGATTAAATGCATTGAGACTTGTGAATGTGAAATTCGATATAGGGTACAATTAGCTATGTGTATAGCTAAAATATAACTAATATTTTATTTTTGCAGGTTAAACCACTGTATTACACTAACTGGTACATAGTTGGCTATTTACATCTATGCTTATGGGTCTCATGATTCTATCATCAATATGCTATTCAAGGACAAATGCTTGATATTATCTGATAGTGTAATAAATAGTATACCCATCATGTGTGAATGAGACAATGTTCAATCTTCTAGATCTAGATCCACCCACGATGGGAAGGATCCGAAACCGACATAGAAACTCAAATGAGTTGCTTAACTCACTATGCAACCCGTTGCTTGAAGATTTGATATAAAAAATATTTGTGTCTTTTCCTTTTTCATGAAAGGTCATGAAGGAGGATCGGATCTCCCTTCCTCTATTCCACGCACACATTTTGTCGGTCTCTGATCTCTCACCTTGCTGGTTAGAGACAAGGAGGTGTCGTAGGAATGAAGATTCGGCAATGGAGTGCCCACCACAAGTTGTCTGGCAAGGTGTGTTGACATCCTGAGGGTTTCTCTTTCTCCAATTAAAAATTTTTCCAGTTAATTGAAATTCTCAAAGAGATAGAGAGGATCAATTCTTTTGATTTTATTGAGGAAGTCGATGAATCATGAACAAAAAGCGAAGACATGGAGGGAACTAGCAACGATGATGATACTTTGAGGCTCTCCTTTGCTTCATCCTTCTTCTTCTTGATTTTGCTTATGGGCATGGATTATGTAGAAAATTTTTGATATGAAGTCGTGAAACTCTTAGACAAAGAAAGTATGAGCGATTTCTCTAAATTCTTTCCATTACATTTCTGTATTTCTTCCTCTATGTTCCAAGTGAAATTCCATTTGGAGCTTCAAAGTTTTGTTCTATGTTCATGATTATGTTCTTTCCATGATTTTGTATTTAAAATCGGGGGAACTGGAATCCAAAAGCTGGCCTTGCTAGTTTCTTCAAACTCCTTGTGTTAATTGATAATCTCAAAGAAGCTACTAAGGATGTGAGATGTTTTAACTTGAACAAGGCAATTTCCATCTGGTTTCTTAGAAATTTTTGCAGAAATCCTTGTTGGTCCTCTTCAGTGGAGATGATGAAATGGAGCTAGAGTTGATGGATCGCTTTCTTTCTTTGAAACAGGGTTGAAGTGCCTTGTCAACACACTCCTCAGTCCTAGTCTACCTCTCTCTCTAAAGCAGAATAAGAAGATTCAGCCCTACGTGCACCCTTCTCTTGATTTCTTGGTACTCTCTCACCCTCTCTCTCTCTCTCTCTCTCTATCTATATATATACACACACACACACACACACTGCTCTTCCTTCTTTAGTGGCTTCATAAGAGCTCCTTTTAGTTTGGATAACAAAGTAATTTTTTTGAGAACCTACAAAATCAATCGAAACAAAAAAAAAGAAAAAACTGCTGGCCTTAGGCCCTTATTTGGGTATCACAGTTTTAAATATGTAATTAACTGCTCAATCAGCCTTTCGACAAATTTCTAGGCATAAATTACTATTTAGGACACAATACCAACATCAGATGAACTATTGTGTTATTTATTTATTTATCAAAAAATGCACAATGGGGTCAAAGACTGGCCTTGGAAGCAAGATGAGCTTCAAGGAACACTTGTGGGGTTCAGAGTTCTAAATTTGAAAAGCATATGTGTTCCAACATATGGAAGCACAATGATTTGCAATTGGCAGGCAAGCCCGGGGCAGAGCCTTGAACCCAAGGCAGCCTTTGATTTACCTTACTCAAAGGCATTGCTGACATGATCTCTTGAACTTATTAAGGTACGGAATGAAATCCTTATCCAGTAACCATGTGGGAATCCACATGAGAGACTGGTTGTATATCGGTGGGATACACATGAACAACTATTTTTCCCTTTGAGGACAGCAGTGTGCATCTGACTACAACCAACCCTGGCTGGGCTTTAATACGGTTCAATTGCTTGGAGAAAATGTTCCTCCATGCTATCTTTGTTAAAGCTGAAAACAAAGAAAAGCCTCTAGAAATGGTTTTGTTGTATAGAATCAGACAAGTCTCAGGACACAAGAAATGTGGCCATCACAAGAAACCCAAAGTGAAAAGGGGAAAAATAAAAGTTGATGCTAGAGTAGGTGTGTCATGGTTAAAAGAAAAAATGCATGGAATGACACAAGCATCATATAGTCATCACTTAAGCTTTTTAGAAATTAAGGTAAAAGTTGATGCTAGAGTAGGTGTGTCACGGTTAAAAGAAGAAATGCATGGAATGACACAAGCACCATCTAGTCATCACTTAAGCTTTTTCGAAATTAAGTTATAGCTTAATTGTTATAAGTCAATTATTGAATGACATGCAATCCTTATGTAGAGATTCACCATTGGTAAGCCAGTTAACTTGATCATTTGCCTCAAGGCCATGAAAAAAATGTCCCATATGGCTGACATATGAAACCATTATAGCTGGGATGAGCTGCCAATATTCTACCCTAAGCTTGTAATGTCTTTTCTCTACTCTTTCTTAGTAGCACTAATGATAGGGGGTTATATAATCAATGTATTTTATTAGATCATGTTTTCTGAAGTTTGGATAGAGCATCTTATTTTCCCTTCCCCTTCTCAGTGGATGTAAAAGTACTTCAAATGATGTTGTTTTCATTATCTAATCATAGGTTCAAAGTTCCTTCTTCAGCCTAAAGGATCAACCTTTGCTACCTATGTGTTGCAATAACATTTTCTTCCATTTTTCATGTAGTTTTTCTTACATCTCTAACTTCTTCCTTTTTTCTTGCCTTCTATACAAGCTGTATACATTTAATTTCAATTTCTTGCTAAAATAAAAGCATTACGTCCTTGTTTTTTCATTATTCAAGAATAATTCATATTCGCCCCCCCCCCCCCCCCAACCTCAATGCCATTGTTTTTTCTTTTTTCTGCATGTATCCAACGACTTCTAATCATCAATGGATCTCTCATGACTCCTTTTTTGTTGTTTAAGAATAACTTATAGGCACAATTTCCTGTTTCTCTTTACATAAACTAGTCCATTGCTGCTAGAAGAAGGAGGAGGAAGATGATAAGGTCATAGGATGTTGTGTTTCTCTACAACACTATGTTGAGTGCACTATTTGGGCAGCACGTCCCTTCTAATTTCTAATATCTACATTTTCTCCCTCTATTTTTCTCAAGTAACACTAACAACCAACTTTCTTCTTAACTTTGAATGTCTAACGTAACCTGAATTTTCTATTGCATCAATTTTTTTTTCTCAATGACAACTTGTTACCTAAAGCTTGAAGCCCCTTCAAGTTGACTTGAAATGTTTGACTTCAAATTTGAAGGAGCATCTTTTTCTGGTCACTATATCAAATGAATATCACATTACAAAAAAGCAAAACTAGAGATTGCAGAAGTATGAAGCACATCAAGGAGTTATGATTCAGTTATGGTAATCGTATAAACTGTTTATAGAAGCTTGTTCTAGAACATACATGTTATGTATTGAGTTTATTGCATCAATATTCAATAACCTATAGGAGGACCACTAGATTCCCCTTTGAACATATCAAGTTAAAACTTGAATCCTGTCATCAATAAAGTTGAATTTTCATATTATTACCTTTGGTTTGTAGTGCATATTCAGGTGCAAATATATAGTTACTCATCCCATAAATACGGTGATTTCTTGTATCACTATTGATATTCATTATTTCATAGTTGAATCAGAAACTTGAGGAGCTTTAAAAATGTGCAATGATTTTCAGGTGTGTGGAGTTGAAATATTCCATTTACCAACATATGCACAATACACTATGATACCTATGTGCCTCTAATTTTCACAATAATTTTCTATAGACAAGAGAGAAAAGTCTTCTTGCTATGGCAGATCCTTGAGTTGATTTATTGGTCTCTTGTTGATTTGTAAGCACTGGAGACGAGATTTGGAAGAAGAGATTACTGCTCTGACATGTGATAAAGCATGTGAAATGGAGTATCTGTAGTCTCTGCATGAAAGCATCATAGCAAGGTATGCTTGATTCGGATCATAGCAAGGTATGCTTGATTTGCATCACAGCCAAAACTAATATTATTTAGCTTTTATTTACTAGGCTTAATGATTTGAACTGCTTATGTCTGGCAGCGAACTTGAGATCATTCTTATTATGTTGTCCAAGCTTATATGTGTTATTTCTTTTGGAGAACCAAGAGTTTTCTTTGGAGAAATCTCATGAAGTGCATTCTCATAAAGGAAGTTGTGATACAAGTCCCAAAGCATCCCCTTTGCATATATCTAAGATGAAAATTGACCTAGAGGCATTCAGAACTCCTAAAACACATAGTCTCAAATGATCTTTCATGCATGTCAAGGGTTCAAAACTTGTAATTTCTTTTATTGCATATAAACACATAAATAGACACATACAAAGGCAAGAAATGTCATCAAGAGCTATAGTTAGACAAACACTCAACATGAACATTACAATTTACACTTTCTTGGCATTTCAGTTTTTGATGGTTTGACTTCCACATGCACCTACAAGACTCATTTAAAAGATCCATCTATAAAAAAATTAGTGGCATATGTAGCAACCTGCTGATACAAATGAGTAATTCTATTTGAGTTGAGACTATAAAGTTTGTGATTGTTTTCCCAAAATTGTTTTCCATTTTCCACATTTGATGATTGGGCAATACTTACTTATGATTAAGGAGAGTATAATAATTAATCCATTAGGTCAAGACTGTTTTGATTTCATATTTGAATTCCATTTTGGTGGTTGGTGAAACTTGCACCTTTGGTGGTTACAGGACTCAACCGGCGCCAGAGGAGTCGTAGGTTGAGATGGTTTAACTACTTGAAACTAAACATCAAGCTAGGAAATATTATAGAGGATGAGGAAGATTTGATTATTAGACTTCACAGGCTCCTAGGCAACAACACTATTGTTGCAGTATTTCTCAAGTGGTGGTGTATTACTTAATAGCTAGTTTTGCTCGTTGAATGCTACAGATGGGCCCTGATTGCAGGAAGACTTTGTGGGAGGACAGATAATCAATGAAGCACTACTAGAAGATTCATCTATCCAAGAAGATCATACTACAACAGCCCCAACAGAAAAAAAATGGTGGCCCCTTGCAAGCCTAAAGTCGTCGAGGGGAGGAAGGACTAATAGAAATCAATGGTGTAGGATGTTCTTATGATGAATTAACAGCTGAACCAACAACAAGAGCTGATGGTGGCATACCCTTGAACAAATCCTGACTGTGGGGAACACCACCATTGACTGCAGCTTTCAGAACATAGAAGCCAAGGGAGGATCAACAGCAAGTTATGGGTTAATTGCAGGCCTACTGCCAATGAAAGGATTTCTAAGGCCTTGGTTTGTGGGTTAGGTTGTTGTGATGTTATTTTTTGGGGTATTTTGTCAGTGCATGGTGATGAACTATTGTCTAATATAATTTTTTCATCAATAAATTGTGTAATTAATAAAGAAATTTGAATTTGAGGAAAATATTCTTGTTATTATTAGAAATAAATGTATATACGCTGGTAAACAGAGATACATTTGTATATTATGCATACATCAGCGGTCTTGTAAAAACAGACTTTGGCCAAAATTTGTTATTGTTTTAGCCAGTGCTTCCAAACACGGAGCCTGGAGTGTCCCAACATTTGCGTGCCCGATGGTAGGCGTGTGTCAAGAAAGACTTTTCTCATCATTTTAGAAAAGCATGGAGAGACCATTTTTGGTGTATTGCCTGCATAAACAACCACTAATGTGGTGGTTATAGAAATGGATATACAAAGGTAGAGTAAAAATAGAGGCAAGAGTGAATGATGATCCTTGAAGTGATCAAGGTTATGGAACATTGTAGATTGCTCTGAAATGGTGTGAGAACCTTGTTCCTATCGAGCACAAAGTCATGCAACGATCATCATCATTGGAATCTTCTATTAAACAAAGGAGTAAGTCAATCTATCTCAATGCACAGGTGTTATGATATGAACGTATGTATATTTTTCACTATATTTATAATCCATCATATGCAGCCTTGAGATTTTTTTCTTTTGGCATAGGTAGGGTGCCCACTGCCTAGGGGCTTATCAGGGAGAAGCTAATGTGTTTTTGTGAATCCACAGACTATGAACAATAGTGAAAACACATGTTTATCGATCCTAATCTACCTATGCCCAATGAGGCACATCTGCATTGGATCAACTTAGCTATCGCAACTTGCACATGAGCATCTAGAGGCAATAGTCAAGAAAGTTTTTTATTGTGGGCACTAAGACATAATCAAGCTTGTTTTGACTCTCAATGAGAAGCCCATTCTGGTTCATCTGCTTGAAGAGGGCATGACCCTCGAAGATCTGGTGCTCATTCTTCTCCTCAATAATTAGGAGCTCCTTGGTAGCATTCTGGATGTAGCTGAGGGCATATTGAACCCTCCACAGCCCCCTCTTGCAGTAGAGTCCATACCCACTAGTGAGAGGAGACGATAGAGAGGGCAGATGATAGTGAAATACAAAGGATATGATGGAGAGAGTAGATGTGAAGGAGAGAGAGAGAGGAAAGATAGATCACGCTAGAGAAATACATCATACATGAGAGAGAAGGAGAGGGAGAGGAGAGCAAGAGAACAGCAAATAAGTTTTTGTTTCCCGTGCCAACCACCAATGAGACAAGCACATTTTCATAGTGACATCCTTAAAAATGTAGATCACCAAATCTAAAATTTGTGTATAGTAAACTTGTGAATAATTTTAGCTTAAAAATATATGACAGCTTTCATATGTTCATGCACATGATTCAAAGTGCACCAGTCTAGATTCCAAGTCTCACTAGCCTACTTTTGGGGTTAAAAAGACTACAAGTTTTGGGATTCTTATGGACAAAAAGGTTCTCTTGATTTGTGATATCATCTTTGATGAGACTGCTATGATAATCTTAAGATAGACTAGAAAAATTCATTACAAATAGACTTAAAGATCGAGCAAAAGAAATAGAAGAAACAACCAGGTCAAAGCTTCCCCAAGATGTTTTGCAACTGAGACTTTAGAGCAGATACTTAATTGTAGGAGGAATGACCAAGAAGAAAGAGTTCACGAGCCAATTCACTACCAAGGTGATGATACAATGGCCTTTGCAATTTTAGTGGTATTTGATAGTCATATTCTTATGAAAAAGCAATTGAAGTAGAAAATAATGTGAATTAGATGAAAGGCATGGAACTTCAAATAGAATTAAGTACACAAAGCCAGAACCTGTACTTTAGTATAATAACCCGAGTGAAAGAAATTTATTTCATGTAGATGGGTGTTTTCAGAAAGGATACCTCATGAAAGAAGGCTCCAACTATTGAAGGAAAGTTTAGTTGCAAAATGGTTTTCGCAAAGAGAAAGGATTGATTTCTAATTCCTTGTTCTTAAGCATACTTCACTTTGTTTATTACTTGATTTAGTAGCTTTCTATAATTTTGAATTAGGGTTGACTGCAATCTTGTCAAGTGTGATGAGGCAAAGCAATGCACTAAGCCTGTGAAGCAATGCATTGCCAAGTGATGTGTAGTGAAGGGTAAGTTTCATGCCAAAAACTGTCTAGTATATAATATCCACAAAAATAATGTCAAAAATACGATGGGGGAGGACCCTAACACCAATAAATCAACTTTCAATATTGACCTTTGTAACAGAGAAGGTACAATGTGTGTATTTACTTCAATGCTCTAACATTGCACAAGCACAACGAACATTCTTTACATATGTCTTATAATGTTGAGATAACAAAACGGGCGGGACCAAATCATGTGTCCTATGGCACCTTAGATAACGAAAGGAGTGAGACCAAATAATACATTCTATAACATATGAGGTAAGGAACCGGTAGGATGCCCTATAGCATTTGAGACAACAAAATAGGTATAAGATAATGAAAGGGGTGAGACCAAATAATGCATCCCATATCATATGAAATAATGACATAGGTATGAAATAATGAACTGGGTCCTATAACGTCTATGATAACGACAGAGGTATGAGATAACAAAATGAGGCTTATAGAATCTGAGATAATGAATTGGGTCTTTATAGTGTTTGAGACAACAACATGGGTAAGAGATAATGAAATATGTTTTATAACGTCTGAGATAACAAGAAGGGTATATGATAACGAAACAGATCCTACAGCATCTGAGATAACGAAAGGGATCAGAGATCATGGTGGGGGTATGAGATAACGAGAAGGGTATGAGTTAACGAAAGGGGCAGGACGAAAAAAAGAAGGCAATTATTTGCTACTCAGAGTGGTATATTGGTCTTAACGACCTGCATATAGGGACTGGCACAATCATTCTCGCCTTCGCCATCGAGGTATTCATGACTAAGTAAATTCATTGGCTTCCAATCTTGATTCTATTGACAAATCCCAAAACCTTCTGTCACCATGTGGCAACATCACAGGCCTATGCATGAAATTTTCATGCACCATGGGGCATATATAACCCACTTCAATTACCGAGGCAAGTTACCATGAAAGTGGGAATATGATTCAGCAACCGGCCGGTAGTAGAAGTTGATGTCGTGAAACTTGATTGCCCTCTTGCTGAGGAGTGAAAACTAAGAGAAAGGGAGAAAAGGGAAGGGCTTACGGGAGATGAATTCAGAAAGGGCAGTCGACATATCACACAAATAAATTGTAACAACGATGTACTAAAAAAAATTAAAACAAAAAATGTTTTCATTGGATGCATGCACATCAGCATCGGTCTGATCCATGCGCATCATGTCAAATATGATTCACCTCAATGCTTTAATGTGCTTTCAGGGGTGAGGCATAGTGATGCACATGCATCATACATGATGTGTCTAATAACACTGATTGATAGTCATGAGTTTTTTTCCTCATAGTGACTTGGAATAAGATATTTATATAAAATGATAAGGCGATGAAGAAAAAAATCATGAAAATTATGTATGAAGGTCAAAAAAGTCATTGTATGGACTTAAGCTATCTCCAAATACAGCAGTACAAAAGTTTTGATATTTACGTGATTTTCCATGATTATTTGCATAGGAAGTATAATTCTTCCATTTACTACAAGTTTGTTCATGGTTCTATAATTGTGTTACCACTTTAAGTTAATGCTATGGAGAACACTACGAATAGTTTTCTTCAAATAAATGCCTTGAAAATTATGTTATTGAATTTGTCATGAAGGATCTTAGTGCTATAAAAATCAAGAGTATTTTTCTTTATTCTAGATATATATATATATGTATGTGTGTGTGTGTGTGTGTGTGTGTGTGTGTGTGTGCATAGATATATCTGAGAAGGACATGCATTTCCTACTAATGCATGTGTCTCTCCTTTCAAGTAGCACACCATGTCTAACGCGCCCAAGTCTGCCACTGAAAATAGTTCATCATTGATCTGAAATCTAGTCATGTACTAATAGTAATTTATGTTGAACTACAGGGGTCGCAAATCCTGCACTTGTTGCAGGTAGTGGGCCTAGTGGCTCAACATCAGCAGCTTATTCGTGGTCAATTAAGCATCATTTTACACAATGGTATTGAATTAGTATCTCGAGACAGTAGGTCATGTATTCATTTGCTTTAGCATGGTTGTACTGATCATACAAGGCCTTTCTTTTTTTTTTTGTACAATAGTGACTAAAATCTTGGATACAATGACACGACACAAAAGGTTACCTATACCAAGGGGTGGTAAAACAAGCCAGTCAACAAGTGGGTCAGAAGTTAGATCTCATGGCAGCCACAACTCTATAAGTAAGAAAAGTGGAGATAGTATTTTAGAGCAGTTTTTTTTTTGCATTTTTTAAGAGGAAAACAACAATAAATGTAAGAGTTTTTGGAGCGAAACAGTAAATGGATTTTTTTAAGAGTTCACATTGTAAATGTGATTATTTTTGTCGCAAATCATCCTAGATGTGATTTTGTTGGTTGGGACTTTGACACACTGTCTGATTTTTCCGGAATTTGTCATTATAAATGTGACTTTTTCGCAAAAAAAATGTATATTAGCTACAATTTCTCAAATACAACTGCATAGTCATGGTAATATGTAATATTGTATTGGTGTTTCGTTAAGAAATTTTGCTCAGCGTTATACTGTCAGGGAACGTTGTAGTGTATATTAACCATCATATGTTCAATAACTGTAGATTTAAATTACATGTAAAAGAGATGCTCATGAAAATTAAAGTTTGTTGATATAAAGCAAGGAAAGGAGGCCTAACACTATGGGCCATGATCAGACAGATTCTTTCGCACAAACTTTTTGGAACTGTATTAGTTGTTGCTGCATCCAATGGGCAGTGTAAACATTACTATGCATTTGCTAGTAAATTTTTTTCTATTTCTCTTAGCAATTGGAATGCACTAAGAGTAGGGCTCCCTATCCTTCTATTACGAAAGATACTTCAGAGTGAAACGATGTTTTTATGATAATGACAATTGTTAGGTACCAATGAAACCATAAATCAAATAGGTATTGAAGGTTGCCTTGGTAAGTAGTAGCCAAGTGTTGCATGAATTGACTAGGTTGGGAGGGGGGATGCGTAGAAGACAAGGGGGCGACGAAGGGGTGGTGTGGGGAAGGGATGTGGAGATAAAGAGTTTGAGGGCAAAGGGGCGGGGCGTGCGGTAGGAGAGGGGGAGAGAAAGAGAGGAGGGTGACCGTCTCTCTATTCTAAGGTGAACCTATCATTTGAAAATGAGGCTCCAAGGCCTACCCATAACCCCTCTCTATAGGGTTTTGGGCTGCATTGAGGCCTGAGTGGACAGCAGACTTCTTTTAATTTGACGAAACACTCCCAAGTCTCACTTTTTACAATCTAGAGGAATAGTACTTATATGAATCAAAATAAGGATGTACTGTCTATGTGTACTTCACTGCAACCAACTATACTATGTCCCTTGAGGCGACTGCCGTCTTATTCTCACAAGATAATTTTGTAATGAAAAATACAACATTCTCCATCCATCATTGTAGGTGGTGATTTGTGAGTAATGAGTAAAAGTTGAGGGCCTCTTTCTTGGCCTTCAAAATTTGAGAGTAGATCTGTTATAGTTCCCAAAGGAATTGCAACAGAACCAAATAGGGACTAGTAGGCTACCATATTTGTTTTAAAGTCTTAACACCAACTCTGTGTTGTAAAAAAAGAACCGCAGACTGCAGACATACAAGTGAAATATTAAAAGCAGACCTTAGACCTTATACCTTGAAAAGAAGAGATGAAAGATGAAAGGTTAGGTGAAGACTTCATAGTTTACTGTATGAGTCATAAAAGAAACTCTACTTTGAAGAACATGAGTTCAAGTACGTTAAAAATTAAAAGCAAACGTGGAGCGAACCTTGCGGATGTCCGACCCGAATCGGGCATGCAAAAAAAGGGAATCATGAGATTTTGATACAAAACCCGGGGCGGGCCAAAGAGAGAACGCTGGGATGGACGGAGAAGAGGCGCAATACTTTTGCCATGACTTCGATTGGAACGACCACAGGGATGAAGTCGAGAAGGACGTCTCCCTCCACTATCATCTTCTGCCTTTCCAAGAATCCGAACAATCGCCATGTTCCTCTTCTTCTGCATCATCATCATACCCGCCTTCCATGGATGACACTTCAGAAGCATGGAAAAGATTTCATAATCGTCATTCGATGGGAAGATTTTTCAAGGTACTTAGTTCATGTCATTTGCTTCCGTCCTTCCTGTCTTTCATGTTATTTCCCTAGTTCCTGTCCCTTTTCCTTTTCGTCATTTGCTTCCGCCCTTCCTGTCTTTCATGTTAGTTCCCTAGTTCCTGTCTCTTTTCCTTTTCCCCTTCTTTTCTTCTTTTTAGCTACATTTCAGAATGCTTAGTCTAGTGCTTGTTGGGTTTTCTGCTATGCAAAGAGATTTTGACTTCTATGTAGTCCTTGAGTGCTTCTGTATAGATTGGAGGAACAAATGGTCTAAAACGTGGAGATGATGAGGTTGCACATTTCGTTCAATTTCGCCTCATCCTTAATGTTTAGGTGGTTTCCTTTCGTTTTAGCTCAACAGAAATTCAAGGTTTTGAAAGCATCACATTAAATAGTTCATTCTGTTCTTGATTATCAAAAGAAGCTGGTTTCTATCTAGCAACTCGGATTTGAGTTGGATCTGAAGGAATCAGTAGGTTGTTCACTGGAAACTGTTCTTTGAATCGTAAGGAGTAGGGGAGCAGTTATAAGCTGTGGTATAATCCAGTAAACTTTCCAGTCACTGGCAAGATTGCATTGCAAGACATTTTTAGACCTTCGTTCATGGGCTTCCACCACACTTGATGGCTGGCCTTCTTTCTTATTGTTGCATTTAAATCCTTCTAGGCAATGGGCAAGATTACATTGCAAAACATTTTTCCTTTGAGAATTGAGTTGTGTGTCAACTCCTATTTCCTGAAATCCTTCATTTGTTTGTTAAGAACAAGCAGATTCCTTGGATAAGAGCAATCTGCTTTGTAGGACTCCCCACAATCTTACCTTGCTCATCCTTTAGTTGACCTGCCTTATCGGACTTGCCTTGCACATGAGATAAATTGCCAATTCTTCAGATTTAACATTGCTTGCATGGTAGATGTGCTGTCGTTGTGATTACTGTACTGCACTGAGATTTACAAATATGGCCCCTCAAGCTAGATATAGTTTATCCTATACTTGCTAGGGAGGAAAGAAAAGATGCTTGCTAGTAAGGCTTTCGTAAAGATGTCCATAATCTGGTTTTTATAGAATATACCAAATACTGGCCAATTTTTCTCTTATAATATACAGGTCATTTTCTATGTGCTGGCATCTACTTTGACAAATTGTATGCTAGGTCACATGAGTACGGGTACGGGTACAAATACAATAACTTTAAAAAATGAGGATATGGGGGTACGACAGGATATATATATATATATATATATATATATATATATATATATATATATATGCAAAATAACACAATAAAAACAACATTTAAATAAACATGTGATACAAATAATAACATTGTTTATTGATGAACAATAACTCTAAAAGCAAAACGACAACTGTGTTGGAAAAAATTAAATCAAGTAAAATTTAGCAGTTTGGATTAGTTTCAATCCAAAAAGTACCTACATGTGTCCAAGTACCCATTTTGGGTAATGGGTACGGCGACACGGGTATGTGGACGTTACTGAAGTACCCATGTGACTTAGATTGTAGGACTAGCAACTAAGTCGCATGGACATGCCATTTTTGCATCTGCGCTCGTGTTGTGTCGAAGTTGGTACAGGTAGAAATGCAGGTGCAGCACCGACATGGCATCGACTCGGCTTGACTAAGCCAGGTACTTCTGACCACAGCTGCCCCTCTTTTCACGTGGCATCCTCTTTCTTTTTCTCTTCTCCCTCCCTCTTTCTTTCCTTTCATTTTTTTTCTCTCTCCCTTTTCCTTTTTTCCCTTATTCCTCTCATCTCTTTTTCTTTTTTCACGTGACAAATTCAAACTTCAAAGAAGGTAAAGCTTTTGATGAAAACCATACTAATCACTGTTCGCCAGCAATGCTATCCATCCTTCCACCTTTCGCAGGTGGACAATTTTGGCATACGTAATGGGAGATAACTGTTTCTCTATATGAGTGGATGGAATTATACATGCAAAAATTATCCACCTGTGTATGGTGGTGCTAAGTGTTGAACATAACTTGCAAGGTTGCAGGTCATGAAATGGTTGAACTCTATTCATTTCTTGTTATCAGTGGCTTTTTTCGATCCATTTTTGACCTTCAAACTTGGACACCGAAAACACACAATGTATGTGCTACTCATCATAGTAGGAAACTTAAAAAAAAAAAGAATTTATGACAATTACAGTGAACTATCTTTATAATAAAAGTTAGACAACTCTTTGAGCACAGACTTCATTGAGGAAAGTTAATAACTTCTTCATTTCTAGATCAGCTAAATATTGATCTTTGGCACCCTTGTGCTTCGTCTTACCTTGAAAATGGCAACAAAAAGGAAATGAGAGAGCGGAAGAGAGGGAGAGAGTCATAGAGAGATTTTGAGAGAGAGAAAAAAAAAAAGAAATGGGGCTGCTGGCCATGGCCGATACAACACCATCGTGAGAGAAAGAGAGAGAGAGAGAGAAAGAGAGAGGTTTTACTTGGACATATCTAGATGGCTGTGGTTCCTCGCATCAAGGGCAGAGAGGCACTGCGATGAGCTGGGGGTGGAAGAGAGCATTGACCTTTTGAAAATCTCTTTTAAGTTTTAAGCATGGGAAAAATGGGGACAAGAAGATGGAAAAGGGTGCCATTCATCTAGGCCATCCAATTTTCAGATAAGACGGCCCATATTATCCAATTCATATCTGCGAATATTTGTCTGGAAGATACCTGTTAATCGCTCTTTCTCTCTGTCTCTCTCTGTATATATCATGTTTGTAGGTGTAGCCTTACCAGTGTTTTCCAAAAGTGCTATGTTTAACTCTCTGAACCTCTAATTGCACCTGCTTTCATATCTGCAGCTATGTGACTTGGTTACCCATCAAATTGAGACCTCGATGAATCAAAATTGGGGCTGTCCCCCACACATTGGAATAAACAATTTGAAGAAAGGTCTGACAAAAATGATTAGAAAGCTTTAAGAAGTAACTTCTGACTTTCGCCGCTTTGGAAAACTAAGTTGCCAAAATCAAAGTCAGACATACGTCAACCAAGATGCTAAAAAGACTTGTTGAGACTAGTCGGCTTAGCTGATTGACTATAAATAATTAAATACATATATAATATATTTAAGTGGAAATAAATACAGAAACACATATATACGCACACACACACACACACAGAATGTATGCACATATTTAGAGGTTAGGAATTAGTTAACCAATGAGCAGACTCTCCGACCAACTAGTTGCTCACTTGAGACACAGGTCAGTCAATAACCCACTAAACCAACTAGTTGGATGGTTGATCGACTGGTTGGGTTTTTGACAACTAAGCTGGAACATTATCAGAAGCACAGTTACAAATATCAATAATATTTTCAAAATATCACAATAAACAAAAACAAGCAAATTGAAGAAACATTTATTTATAATGTTAGTTTCGAAACGTTGCCAAAATGGAAACAATACAAAAATATCACACTCTGTTTTTCAGGAGATTTTTCAAAAGATCATTTTAGAAATACTTTCTGGCTTGTTCGGTTTCTTTTATCATTTTAATAACTATTTTGAGTTGCTTGTGAATGCCTTTCTAAGAAAATTAATCAGAAACTTTTAATTTCATAAATTTCTCAACTTCTTTTTATATATTCTCAATGTTTTTGAATTCAGAAATTTTCCTTTGAAAACAGACTTCCCAATTAATACCAGAGAAGAACGTCGTCAATGAGAACCTGAAATGGTATTTCTGCCTATAGTTAGAAGTTTCAAAATATAAGTAGTGATTCTTGCCTCTCCAGCATGGTTTGTACACTGAAAATCAGATTCATAAGGAAAGGAAGGCATGAGGGTTTAGAATACCAAACGTCCTATGGCATTGCACTGAAGCCTTTTCATCCAACGGAGCCTTCTTAGCGTCCTTAATATGGTAAATTTCTAAGGCTCTTCTTCATATACTCATTCTACAATCTCACAGATATTCCAATTTTACAATTCTATGCTTAATGGATGATGACTTTCTAGAAGTCCAGGAGTTAAGATCACGATACAATTGTTTATTCCTGTTATTAATTTGGTTTTACTTTTAAAAATCACAAGAAAGAGTGCTTTCTGTTTCTGATTCAAGAACTTTACTTACATGCAGGAGAGGAGGTACTTGTTAAAGGAATTCCCTGAGTTGCTGAGTGCGCATGACTATTCCAAAGTTTTAGAAGTTGGATGTGGGAATGGGAGTACTGTTCTTCCCATACTGCGGTAACGGCTTCTCCTTCAAATATTCCAGAACATGGTGATGCCATCTTTAAAGTAACCCTACTTTAGTGACAGCTTTGTCATTTTTTTTTCTTTATTCTTTTTAGTTTGGGGTGGAGTGGGGGAAAGAGGGTTGTTTTTGTGTGCGTTGGGGGGGGGGGGGTGGTGGGGGGGTTGAGTAACTGGAGATCTATTTACTTTTCGGAGGCTCTAAATTTCAGAAGGAACCTTTTCTTTTTTTGTTACGGATGTGGAACTTAGACCACATTTTTAATTTTCTTTGCAAAGCAGCATATCTTCATTTAAGTGCTGTGACTTATAAATCAGGGAGACAAGAAGGTTTAGGATTGCTGCCCTTTGTTACAGGGAACTTGGCATTAAGTTATTGGAACATTCTGTGCCATCTGAACTTCATTGATCCAGTTAGCGAACACTATTAGTGCTCAAAAGGGTGGAAACAAAAATGTGAAATAGAGAAGAGAAGGGCACATATTGGAAAGAGAAGGGCAATGAGATGTCAAGTTTGCAGTATCTTGGTAAAAACCTAAACCAAGTTCCTGACTCAAGCCAGTGGAACTGACATGTTTTGGTACATTAAGTGATTAAACCAATGTTATCACTGCCGTATCGTGTATCGGTCGGGCCGACCTATACGCCGTATCGTAACGTATCGTAAATGTATCGTAACGTAATTTTTTAATTTGTAAAAAATATTAAAAATTTATAAAAAATAGAAAAAAAATCAGAAAAATTCTAAAAAAATCCGAAAAAACTAGTAAAAATCAGAAAAATTCAAGAAAAATGTATTTAAAGGAACATTCATCATTCATGTATATGAAGTATGACCTATGAAGTATGCATATGAACAAGACATTCCAAAATAAGAAATCAAACATTCAAAAAACAAAATAACATACTAAGCAACCTAAGAGTATTCAATTACATCACAATTCATAAGTTCAGAAGTCAAAACTCAGAACATATTGACATAGTTTTCAAAACTCAAAACAAAAAGCATCGTCAATCGTCATTTGCATCATCATCTTCATTCTTCATTATCATCTTCATTTTCTTCATTAACTGCTTCTTCTATCCCCTCTGTTGCAAATGGAATGTCACCAACATTCCATTGCTCTCCCCCAGCCTCTCCTTCATCAATAATCTCTGCTGCTCCTTCAACGTTCAAAAAATCAAGATCGTCCTCATCAAGTATTGCAGATGGTTCTTCTTCAACCCAAGAATCTAATATATCAAAATGGTCAATGAAGATAGGATCATATTGATTGTGATGCTTCCTCATAGATATTGTTTGTAGTTGCCTAACAAGAGAAAAATTTAACAAATTGTTAGAGATTAAAATATATATTAGAATTTGCTATTTTGTATAACAAATGATTTCCTTTGTCTCAACTTCATATTGTAACGAACGTAAACAAGGTCATTCAACCTTTTATGTTCCAGCCTGTTCCTCTTCTTACTGTGGATGTGTTGAAATACACTCCAATTTCTTTCACATCCAGTTGCACTACATGTTTGGCTGAGGATTCTAATTGCAAGTTTCCTTAATTTTGGGCAATGAGGCCCAAACCTTTCCCACCACAAATCTAATAACAGATGGAAAGTAAAAATGTTGTCAGAATAAATATGTGAGAAGGTAGAATAAAAGCTAAACAACAAAAAAAAAAGTATAAAGTCTCTTTTTCCAATACCTGGACGCATAGTTGTCCTGCATCGAACTGCTGTGTCTCTCGCCATGGTACCAGAAGCTGTAGCATATTTGTTGATCGACATATGGATAGCATCTTGTTCTTTACTATCACTTACTAATACATCAATACAATCCAACATGCCATACTCGACCTCTCTGTCCTTCTTAAAAGTGGGAAGATATCTAATAGCAGGATTTAGGTAGTAGGCTGCTGCATGAAGTGGGCGATGAAGTTGTCCTGACCACCTTTCATCTATAATCTTCCATATAGGCATGTACAACTTCTTTTTTCCTTTCATATTATCTCTAATGGCCTCCTTGGCTCTGTCCATAGACTCATATAAATATTCAATAGAAGGTCTATCTTCAGTATCAACTAATTTGAGGACTTTCACTAGAGGTATACAAATCTTCAATAAGTGCACACATGATTCCCAAAAGTCAGCATCGAAGATGGTATCCACAACTGTCGTTGCCTTTCTTTTATAGGCATGTGGATATGCAGCCCAATCATCACTTGAAAACATCTACCTGAGAGAAGTTCTTTGCTTGACTATACCCTGCACAGTCAAAACATTTGTAGCAAACCGTGTTTGTGCAGGTCGAATCAATTCAGCCCCATTTGTGAATTTCCTCATCAAATTCAAGACATAAGCATGATTATAAATAAACTTCGTGATTTCTTGGCATCTATGAACGAAGATCCTGAAGCATAAGATTTACACAGTGAGCAGCACATTGACTCCAATAAAATGTCCCATATCGTGCTGCTAACATTTCACCTGCAGCTCTATAATTTGCTGCATTATCAGTGATAAATTGTACGACATTTTCAGGCCCAACTTCTTCTATAACTTTATCAAAAATCCCAAACAACACATCAGCAGTCTTAGGAGTATCAGACAAATCAACAGATTTTAAGAACATAGTACCAAGAGGGCAATATACAAGGAAGTTTACCAATGTTCTGTTCTTGATGTCTGTCCACCCATCTGTCATTACACTGCATCCTGTAGCTTTCCAGCTCAATTTGAGTTCAGCACAATATATCTTCACATCTCTAACTATATTGTTGAGAATTTTACCTCGCAATTTATGAAAAGAGGGCATTTTATATCCTCGCCCTACACTAGCAATCGCATCTGCTATAGGCTGATAATGATAAGAGTTTGCTGCATTGAAGGGAATGGATGCATCATAGAACCACCTTCCTATGGTTTCATCTGCTGCTTCAACGATATCTTTTGATTGCATGGCTATATGAATCTCAGGCTGAGCACCAGCAGCAGTATAATTGGGAAAAAAATTCTTGATCGAACCAGACATATTGCTCGACCTCATAGTAGGTACTCTACCACCACCAGTACAACCACTATGACTCCTGCCACGTCCTCGTGAAACTGAACTTATATTTGCACCTCTTCTTTTTCTGGTTGCAGTTGCAGAAGAACCACCTCCACGCATGATGCCTTTCCCTTTAGTTGTTCCCAAACTGACACCAACATCTTCTTCTTCAAGCTGAACATCTTCACCTTCACTTTCTTCCTCTTCATGTGGGTCCCCATATCCTTCCTCTGCATCTTCCATTTCCTTTTCAATCCTACTTGCTTTCACTGCATCAAGAAGCTCCTGACGCTGGTGCTTTACATATGCTGGCAATGGGTTCTCTTGGGAGCCATTGCATTGAGCCACATCGCTGTGTGTACCAGCAATATGGTGTTTAAAGCGAGAGATCCCTCCTGACAATAATTGCATTTAACTCTTAATCTATCTTTGGGATTCACCCTTGTACACCACTGCCATGCAGGATCCGACATTATATCTTCACAAAACAAGTAAAAACATACAAATAAATGTAGGAAATAAGACAAATGAACAATTCAACGGCAAAAATGACTTGTTTTTTACCTTCTTGGTATTAAAAACCAAAAAACCCTCTTTCTCCAAGCTTCCCACCGTCCCAAGACTCCCCACAACGACAAAGGAAGCTTCTTCACCGGCAAATCTTGATGCAATGGAGAAAATCTCTCCCTCCCACGTCTCTAGCAGCGTTGAGAAACAAGAAAAGAGAGAGAGGAGCGTCCGTTTCAAAATAAGACGCAAAAAAAGGGCCCTCGGGCCCCTTTTTTAACTTCACACCCGTATCGTGCGATACGGTCACCATATCGCACGATACGCGTACGATACGTACGCATATCGTATTTAAATAGTGTATCGTATAGGTTTTCTGAACCTATACGATACGTATCGTACGATACGCGTCCGTATCGTACGATACGGATAACATTGGATTAAACTACATACAGCACATCTCCAAACATATATCAAGGTGAAGGTACATGGGGACATGATTATTTCATGTCCTTCCATCGATCCCTCTGTGCTGAATTGGTCCAAGATTTTCAAATGAAGTGCTTCTTAGGTGCCAGTGATTCAAATGAAGTGTTTCTTAAGGCCTGCCAGTGAAGCACAAGACAAGGTGGCTGAGGTTGGAAATAAAATCCCCAGTAGCTATGCATTGACTATGCAGATATTGGCATTTTGGTGAAAAAAGAAACAATCTAAACAAATGAAGCACTCTTTCTTTAGCTTGAGGCAAAGGGTGCAAAGATTCGCGAGGACGAGATAAGTGCATTGAAGATGATCAAGTGCCTGGACATGTCACACTACAAGCAGTGAGAAGCATAGCAGTGAAGGACAAAGGGGAGAAAAATTGGCTAAGATAGTGGTGGGGTTAATGTAGTTGAACCCAAATTCAGTATGTGAAAAATGGCAAGGAGAATACTATTCCATGTGACTGAAGCTCTCATCTGCGTGGATTAAATTAGGTGAAGAGGGCATCCTCTGCTGCAGGGTCAAGTGAGGTTGCCCAGGTAAGCTAAGAGCTGTTTGAGAAATGGGCAAATGATTTCTTCAAGGTGATGGCCAACACCTCTTGGCATGGGGAGAAACCAGAAGACAAAGCTGCTAGTTAATGTTGTCATACAAAGAATTGACTTTTTCAAATAATACTGACCTTTCATTTAAAAGTAACCATTTATTTTAAAAAAATTTCACACGTTTGAGGGCTTCATGGCCCTGTTTGTTGAATGTAATATGATATTGGTCGAACTAGTTTAGTTTATATATCGGCCCATATACATTACTCTGAGCAGCTTTAGCAATTGTTACCTACTTTCTCTTTTTTGGAGATCTTTTCTCCTATTATTTGGTATTGCTTTCTAGTTACTGTGCTCATTGTCTAAACAACTCCATGTGCAGTGCAAACAAGAAAATCATAGTGTATGCTTGTGACTGTAGCATGTTAGCGCTACAAAGAGCAAGAGACATGGTAGAGTCTTCAGAAGATATTTCAGCTGACAACCAGTTCCATCCATTTTTGTGTGACATCTCTCTGAGCGGTTTACCTGGTTAGTTGATTGACAGGGTCGTGCCTGGAGGACTGTTGTGTGAAGCATTCTGTTCTCTTCATAGAACCCACAGTTTATACATTTTGATTTAATGTGACTCCGATTGTACATCAAATAACTTGGATTTGATCTTCACAGGAAACATGGGCAGCTCTGGATCATTCTTGGGCAGATTCCAAGACACTGAAGTGCTTGATATGACTAGCACAATTAAGTGTGCATGCTCAGATGAATCACATAGTTTCCTTGATGGGGTTGACTTTGTTACACTTGTGAGGGCTTTTAACATTATATGTGTTTATATAGCCATGTCCTTATGTCCAAATTCTGGATAGTTGTCATGTTGTATGGCACTGGATTCAATTCCTACATCAACTTCCATGTGACAACACCTAACAAGATGAAAAAGAAATTTTAAATGACAAAATATTGCAGGGAAAATATGGAATGGTACTGAACTGCATAATATTGAGAATAAAGAAAAAAAACTGTAGCAATATCATGGGCCTCTTCTACCTTTCTTATCCAACAGCCATGTTGCAGAATAGGAAGGGTTTCCTGATGAATTAGATTTGTTAATTGAAGCTGCAATATTTCTTGATGCAAGAAGCATTCTTTGCAAATGTTGACTTTAATTTTATCTCATTTATTATGGTCTTTAACTTCCAATTCTTTGCATTTTTGCAAATATTAGTCACAAAAATACCCAAAGGCAAGTGAAAAGAGAAGGAGGAAGTTATCCTGATTTGTGAAAGGTATCGCTGAGTGAAAGTATCACAATATTTTAGCAAGTTTTTAAAAAAATATAAGCCTTAATATATTTAAACTTTCTGTGGATTTCCTTTAACGTTTTAATTACTATTTTTAATTTTGTCAATAGTTTTGTAAGGAAATTAGTAGAAAATTCGTAGTTCGTAATTTTCTCTATTATTTCTTGTATAATTTTTACTTTTTTTATTCTTCAAAAATTTCACCAGATTTTCTAGAGGAAAAATCATCCTCATTAATAATTGAGAAAAATGTTGCTGATAAAAATTCGAGAACAATATTTGTTACAGTGGTTCGTCAAATCTGTGGACAATCACTTGATGTTGTTGACACCACTGATGATGGAAAATTTTCAATTCAATTCTACATAAGAAACTCTGTTGGTACAATTGTTATTTGTATGTAAACAGTAGCATATGTTATATAAACGCTAGCCCTGGTGAAGAAAAAAAAATGGAGCCCTCATATTTCCTCTGGGTTTTGCTCTTCCATTTCTGATTAACCCGCCAGGTTTGGCCTTGGTTTCAACATCATAATCAGCTTATTTAATCTAATAAATTTATCCAGTTTTTGATATGTGCGGAAATACATATTCATCTTTTATTTGTCATTGTTAGATATTCACTTTATCATCTATCCCATTCCAACGAATGCCGTTTGTTATTAAGGAATGCTATTCAGCCTTAAAGCCTGGGGGACTCCTCTGCTTCAGGGACTACGGTGAGTTGGCCTAAACTATGAGCTGAACTATGAGATTATTGGCTCTATTATTAAGGGATTTGTACAAACTACAATAAATTTTTTTGACACTTAAGCGTCACCTGCTAATCAACTTGTCTTTCCCTTTTAATTTTCCTTTCAAGGCAGTAACTTGAAGTGCATTTTTGGTTTCAGGCCTTTATGATATGACCATGCTGAGACTTCTACCAAGTCAAAGAGTAGGACATCGTGCATACATGAGGGCTGATGGTACTCTTTCATATTTTTTTTCTCTTGAGCAAGCGAAAGAACTTTTCTGCAATGCTGGCTTCATTGTGGTAACTTTCTCTACGGTTTACTTGACATTTCCTCTCTTTTGTTTCTTCTTTTTTCTTGGACATAAGGTTTCCTAATATGGGTTTTATCGTTTTCTGCAAGCTCACTAAGCCTTTTCATCCCTTCTATTCTTTGTGCTCATCTCAATTATGCTGTTTCTTTTTCTCTTCAAATTTTTATTTTATGCATTTATTTGTTCTTCGCACACAGCTGGAGCTCGAATTCTGTTGTGTCAAATTGCTAAATAGGAAAAATGGCAAGTCCATGTCCAGAGTTTGGATTCATGGAAAGTTTCAAAAGCCAGTTTGAACAAGGAGCTCAGACTGTCAGGATGAACAGAAACTGTAGGGCGTATAAGCTCTGCAGCAGGGATGTCTTCCAAATGAACAATATGGTTCCCAAATTGTTGCAGGACCCATTTTATCTGCTTACTGGATATCTTCTGCAAGAAGTTTGATTGGGGAATGGAGCACATGTTTGTGGTTGCTGTGTTGTACCTTATGTTTTTACTAACTTGGAATTATCTTTATTCAATGTATTCATAAAAATCTAAGTGAAATTGCTGCAGACTAATTCTTTAATGAGTTTTTCACCTAGTTACATAATAGGCAGAAGCTCCATAAAAGGGAAGTAGTGATCTTTCTGTTTTTCTATATTCAGACTGGTGTCTTTAGTTTAGCTCTCAACCAAATTAACAGAAAATTTTGTGGATTTTTTCCTATTGTGACCTTGGTTTGTCATTTGGTCTAATATCATGTGAACCCCAACTCAATCATTTAAAAGATTTTTTAATTCTGGTATTATTTTTCATTTCTCAATCTCTCGAAGTGAAAAAATTAAATAATACTAAATAAATGTCTTAATTCCTCCTCCAACAGGTTTTAGATGAATGATGCCCATGTTGCGCAATTAATTATTCATCGATTGCCGCTTCTATACCTCTGGCATCTATAGCTTGTCATCACATGAACCTTTTCGCCATTTGACTGCATTATATTTTTCTGACTCGGTTATATTGAAGAAGCAACTGCATCAACATTGAACCGTCCCGAATACGAATACATGGTTGTCAGGTGGATTTCAATTTGCTTGAAGGAAAATCCAAACCTTTAAGTTGGCGGACATTGGTGTTTTGTGGGTAGCCCAAGGGCACGGATACCTCACCATGAGGCCACAATTTAGCCTGAAACATGACCAATTGAACAGTCACAGGGACACTCTATGTCGACCTTCAATTAGCCAACAGGCTCGTTTTGTACATAAATATGCTGGTAAACCAGACAGTTCCTTTTGTCATATGTATTTCCATCTCTGGTCTTTACAAATATCAATTTATGGCATGTTCCATTTAATATTTTATGTTTCCAGACTATAAAAGTGCATGTTTAATTTGAACTGTGTTGTTAGGATTTTGAGGAACATAAGCATCAATAGGTGCTCAAAGTTATTCCAATGTGATGACAGGAATCAATGGAGTGTAGATATATATGTAAGGGAGCTAAAATTTGTCAGATCCCAGATGTTGTAGGATACTTAAAATAAAAAAATCTGTTGCTGAAAAACAGTCATCATAAGAGTATTAACGACATTTTATATTTATGGTGCTTTCAACATCAGATTTCTTTTATATATATATATATATATATATATATATATAAAAGAAAATGGTAAAAAGTAGAACACTTGGATAATAAGAGACAAAAACCACATTTATTAAAATTAATTATTAAAATATTTTTTTTCTACAATTTAAGAGTGATTTGATGAGAAACATATATTAAGTTAGTCATTTCCCTACTTAAATAATGTTTTTTCAATATTAAAAACATGAACGGCTCTTGTAACATCAAAATTTTGATAGTATAAAAGATCAATTACTTTTACAAAAATAACTTGAACTAAGCATGATTTATATTAAATTAGTGTTTATAAACATAGCACAAGGTTTGTTTAAAATGCCTTTTAACATCAATTTAAAGGTTTTTTTTATCCTTTAACCAAGTAGTTTGGTGTGTGTGTGTGTGTATATATATATATATATATATATATATATATATAGAGAGAGAGAGAGAGAGGGAGAGAAGGTAGATCCTTCCAGCCAAGAGGGATCCTCTTTTCTCAAAGCCGTCCAATGCATTTCGTAGGGTGAGCTTTAATCAAGCAGACGTATATATGTCTATATCCTGATCAGTGCCGGATGTTGGCTAGAACTTGAAAATTTGTTGTTAAAAATGTCATTATAGGTTGAAGTGATGTTTTTTAATGTGTTGGCCGTTTTTAGTGCTCTTATTAAAGATTTATAATTATTTAACAATGTTTTTTTTTAAATTTTAGCTGTCCAATAACTATCTGCCATTATATATATATATATATATATATATATATTGGCTGAATGGTGACTCTTTATTTAGGTGACATTTTGAGACATCAAATGAAGACCTATCCATCTTTTTTATTGGATGTGACTTATTTAATTTTTTTTTAAATTTATTATTTATTATTTTTTTTATCGTGCAAGGAAGGGGGAAATTTCCCCTCTACTCGGAGGCGTTAGGCCGACGGGCAGCATCACCCAACGGTCGACTGTTTGGCTGCACCCTTTGTCGGGAAAAGAGCCCTCACCACCCCACCCTGGCCGTAGGAAAGGAAACCCCCCCTTTCCCATCTTCCCTATTTTATCTTCAGGAGAAAAGGGCAGACTCTCCTCCGCTGCCTGACAGCGACGACCTCCTCAGGTGGCACTGTCCAACGGGCTGGGCACCACCATCGGATGGCTGGAGGGATGATCCCTCTCCTCTCCTCCTTCCCCATCAATGCCAAGTGAGAGACAAAATGCGGATAAACACGAATCTACTAAAAAAGATTCAACAACGAAGTATAGCCCAAACCGATCATGCAAGAAGCAACAAAACGACGACCAAGCAATCACAAATGCACGAGAAGATTTTTACGTGGAAAACCCCTCCAAACAATGAGGGTAAAAACCACGGGGTACTACGACCCAAACTCAATCCACTATAATCAATGATATAAGTTGTCCCATGAGGGGCTACACAAAGCCAACCCTCCAACAATAATATATCACCAAAGCTATATGAGAAAAACAAGGGAAAAATATCACCGATTGAATGCCCAAAATGTGGATTAGGAGGAGATGCGTTCCGCCTCCTCGTTGGAATTGAATCTTGCTCAAGCCAAGTTCGCAACCTTCTCTTCCTCTTCCTCTTCTCCTTCTCTCCTTTCCTCTTCTCCTTCTCTCCTCTCTTCTTCTCCTTGGTGTGCAGCCACCAAGAGAGAGCACAACTCTCTTTTTCCCCCAAAAAGAAAACCTAAGAGAGAGGAGACGTGAGAAAGAACGAGAGAGAGGGGGGCACCATCGGGTGCCCTCCTTTTCCTTCCGCCCGTCACTTAAGTGACGGGCTGGATCGGGTCCCATTGAGACTGGACCCGACCCAACAAACTCCCCCTCCAGCCTCAAGTAAGGGAACATTCCTGCAAAAAGAACAAAATTAATATATTGCCTTAAAGGCAGTCATCCCAACTAAGTTTCTACACATATCATGTTTCTCTTTAGGTAGAGACTTCGTCATCATATCTGCAGGATTATCATCTGTATGGATCTTATCAAGAACAAGCTGCTTCGACTCTAGAACATCACGTATCCAATGATACCTCACGTCTATATGCTTTGACCTTGCATGAAAAGTAGAATTCTTTCCAAGGTGAATAGCACTCTGACTGTCACAGTAAAGCACGTACTCGTCTTGACTGAACTGAAGTTCCTGCATGAACCTCTTCATCCATAGGAGCTCCTTGCTCGTCTCTGTAGCTGCAATAAACTCTGCTTCAGTAGTAGATAATGCTACACATTTCTGAAGTCTGGATTGTCAAGAAACTGCACCACCTGCATATGTCAATAAAAAACCAGATATAGATCTTCTCCCGTCAATGTCTCCTGCCATGTCTGAATCTGTATAGCCAACAAGAATAGATTTTTCTGCCCCAAAACAAAGTGAAAAACTGCTAGTTCCACGAAGGTATCTCAAAATCCATTTAACTGTTTCCCAGTGTTTCTTTCTTGGATTTGAGACAAACCGACTAACAACTCCAACTGAATGAGCAATATCAGGTCTAGTACATACCATAGCATACATCAGACTACCTGTGACTGAGGCATAGGGAATCTTCTCCATATCTTCTTTTTCTGAATCTGTCCTTGGACTCTGCTTGGTGCTCAACTTGAAATGCGCTGCAAGAGGTGTGCTAACAGGCTTTGCCTTGTCCATGTGAAATCTTTGAAGTACCTTCTCAATGTACTTCTCTTGACATAGCTATAGCTTCTTCGACTTCCTATCTCGCGTGATCTTCATACCCAAAATCTGACTAGCAGGTCCCAAGTCTTTCATAGCAAAAGACTTGCTTAACTCCTTTTTCAAGCTTGAAATTCTCGAGATATTATTGCCAACAATAAGCATGTCATCAACATAAATCAACAAAATGACAAAGTCATCACCTGAGAATTTCTTCACAAAAACGCAGTGATCTGAAGTAGTCTTGGTGTAGCCATACTCCCCCATAAATGACTCGAACTTCTTGTACCACTGCCTAGGTGCCTGCTTCAGACCATACAAGCTTTTCTTTGATCTGCAAACATGGTTTTCTTTACCTTTCACAAGAAAACCTTCTGGCTGCATCATGTAAATTTCCTCATCAAGATCACCATGAATAAAAGCTGTCTTCACATCCATCTGCTCGATCTCCAAATCAAGACTGACTGCCAAACTAAGAACAACTCTGATAGATGACATCTTGACCACCGGTGAGAATATCTCGTCAAAGTCAACTCCTTTCTTCTGATTCAACCCCTTCACAACCAACCTAGCTTTGTATCTTGGGTTTAGAGAGTTTTCATCATGCTTTACTCTAAAAACCCATTTGTTTCTCAATGCCCTCTTCCCTTGGGGCAACTCCACAAGCTCGAAGGTGTGGTTGTCGTAAAGTGACTGTATCTCATCTTTCATGGCTTCCATCCACTTTTTCTTGTGCACATCATGCATAGCTTCTTCATAGCATTCAGGCTCACCACTGTCAGTCAACAAAATATAGTCATGTGCGGGATATCTAGTTGAGGGACGCCGCTCCCTCGTGGATCTTCGCTGCCGATCTACATCTGAGGAAGAGCCCTCCAAATTATGATCGTCACCTTCGTCATCTGAATTAGGAATATATGGCATGTCTACTTGTCATTCTCTATCATGTATCTGCCCAACAGCATCATCTGGCACTGCTCTTGAAGTATTCTGCAAGGGAATATGGTCCACATCAACTGGCAAATAGCTGCTATGAGAGGAATCCTTTCCTGTTTTCTGAATATCCTCAATATTCTGATCTTCAGCAAATACAATATCCCTGCTTTCTGACAAGCTTCTTCTCAACTGGATCATACAATCTATAACCAAATTCATCATGGCCATAACCCAAAAACACGCATTGCCTGCTTTTTTATTCTAACTTCGATCTCTCATCCTTTGGTATATGCACAAATGCCCTGCATCCAAATACACGTAAGTGCTCATAGGATACATCCTTTCCATACCAAACTCTGTTAGGAACATCACCATCCAAAGGAACATATGGAGACAAGTTAATCACATAAGCAGCAGTATGTAAAGCTTCACACCAAAAAGAAGCTGATAACTTTGCTTCAGATAGGAGACATCTAACTCTCTCCATGAGTGTCTTGTTCATCCTTTCTGCCATGCCATTCAATGGAGGAGTCTTAAGTGGACTGAAAGAGTCAGCCCATGACAACTGGTATCAGAGCCACGTTCAACTCAGTAAACCACCTCTCAAACTGGTTGCATGGTGATGTCAGGCAATACAACATTGAGGACCCTTCAAAGCTTATTTTTGACTGGACATCTATGGGTTGGTGGACTCATTCAGAAGGGAAGCCAGATAGTTGCAGTATCTAAAGATGGGCTGGAGTCTCAGTTTGATGTTCCTGAAGTAAAAGTGTGTGTTTAAGTCATTGTTGTTGTTACCTTTTCTTGCTTTCCTCAGGGAAACAGACTGAGAGGTGGGCCACAAATGATCCGGTTGAGCTTGGATGGTAAGAGATTGTAGGTGACTAACTCACTCTTTAGCAGATGGGATTGGCAATTCCCTCCAGAGATCTTGGAGGAGGGCTCACATATGCTGTAGATTGACATGGACACAGAGAAGGGTGGATTGAAGCTGAATCCAAACTTCTTTGTAGATTTTGGGCTTGAACCTGATGGTCCTATTTAGGGTTGACTTCATCGTCGTTTGAGAGTAAATGAGATGAGAACGGAAATAAGATGCATATTCAAACAAGAGTGCCCATTATGTTGAAGTACCACATGGGAATTGATCAAGAAGCACAACGCCTTGGATTGTTGGATTAATTTGGAGATTTCAAAGAGGTGGCATGCCAACATCGTAGATAAGTTTTTAAGTACAAAAGTAGATGTCTTCGTTGCATGTTCTCCCTCCATCGCATGTTCTCCCACCTTCACGAATGAAAAATGTTTCCCATCAAAGAAATGACGGTGAAAATTTTTTCCCAATTCTTTTTTTTTTGTCCCACACCATCAAAAAGATGGATTGGGTTGCGGGCCACTTGAGAACAAAGTCAAGAATGGAATGCAGCAAAACTAGCCCATCCATATCAAGGTATAGTGGACAAGGCTCGAGCTGTCCAACCCCACCTAAGCACAGATTGAATCCTCTGTGGTTACTACAGGTTCTAACTAGAGGAAAGATCAGTGTTTCGGGACCAGGCTAAGACTCACTCATAAAATGACAGTGGCCCGGAGGGTAGTGGAGAATGGGCAAGTGGCCCGGAGGGAAGTGGAGAATGGGCAAACGACCGAGGATGAGAGAGAGAGAGAGAGAGAAGAGGATTTTTGGGGGAAAAAGGATGAGGAAGATTTATGATAAAAAAAGAAACAACACAAAATAGTGCTGGGTGGGTGGGTGAGCCTCTGTCTTTGTGTGAAATGTGTAAGAGGGTGTTACATGACTGCATGACGTTCACTGCAGATGAGATGCCAAGGTGTAACAGGAATCAATGACAGCGATGAGGGAGACGACGGCACTGAACAAGCAAAGGCCAGCCAAAGCACCGGCACACGTGGCAGTGGCGGTGGCAGACGCAGGAGGAGGAGGAAGAGACATACACGAGTTAGACTCACTGCTACCTTCCCCGCTCCTCCTTCATCCGCTCGCTCTTATTACACATTGTCCATCTCCTCTTCCTCCTCCTCTTCTTCTACCTCCTTTTTCTCCCTCAGGCTTCCTTCTCTCTTTCATCTTTTTCCAACCTTTTTTTTTGTTTTACACTTGGACGCCAAAGTTGTCCCAATGTATCGGGGTTCACTTATCACACATGAGAGCTTGTAGGTTAGATCTGGATCCACCAACAAACTCATGTAAGTAATTCGTTAGCTGTTACATTTCACATCCAAACAACACTTTTGAATGTGTTCTAGAATCCAAATATTCACATGCAGATCCAAAATCCCAAAGTTAGTTCCAAAGCTCCTAATCAAGATACAAAATTCATAAGCCAGATCTTTGATGGCACAGAACCTAATACACCATACATTTGCTAAAATACCCAATGTTTTCACTTTAAAATACTCAAAATACCCTTGCTACATAAAATATAGTCAATTTCTAAAATACACTTGTTCAAAATACTTAAAATAATTACCAAACTACCTATGTCTTTTCGACAATACAGTTTTCTTTTTCAAAAAATAAAATTTAAAATAAAACTTTTGAAAAAAATCCCACGCAGTGGTCGTCATAGGCCAGACTGTGCACCGGGCACAATTACCATGCTAACAACATGCAGCCAGATGCGGCCATGTGTTGGCTGGTCATGTCTGCAAACTAGCCATGGCCACTGCCTGCCAGCCACATCCGACTATGATGGTAAAATGGCCATTTTACTTGGGGACTCCTTGTGTCATGGGCTGACTCTTTCAGTCCATGCAGCACTTCAAAAACCTATTTGCCGTCAGCCTTCAAACTATCTAAAGGGGCGTAAAGATCATTTCAAAAAGCAAAGTGCATAAAGAAAACAGAGTGTGAATAAAGAAAAGTCACAATGTATTCATCTTGAAAAACTTGTACATCACGAGGGAGGTAAGAAAGGAGAATAATCTCAACTTGCTTACATAGGGTTGGTCGAACCCGCATACAAAGACTCAAATGCCGACCACCCAAAACACTGAATCCCCAAACAAGACACTTAGACCGGTGGGAGGGTACTTCCTTACAAGTGAACAAGCATAGCAAAGACTCAACATAAGCAAAGGAAATATATAGCAAGCAAAGAATTGTACAGACTCTAGACACAAGGAAACATGCTCCCCCCATCAAATCATGTACTGTCATCGGTGCCAACTGCATCTTGGTAGGCATGGACTTCTTCTAGGTAGCGTGACTTCAACCGAAATGCATGCTCCTAGGCAGGTTGTAGCTTCATGATGACTTGGTCTCCAACTCAAAATTTGGCCGGTCTTCGATCTTTGTCAGCCCACTTTTTCATCTTATTGGCAGCCTTATGCAAGAATGCCTTGGTGAGTTCTGTCTGTTCCTGAAACTGGTAGGCAAATGTAGGCCTTCCTTTTACCTGAGCAGCAAGAGTATGTGGCATCAGAGGTTGTTGTCTCGTAGCTATTCCAAATGGACTGTGCCCAGAAGACTCGCTTTTTCGCAAGTTGTAGCAGAATTGGGCGACGTCGAGCAGCTTCACCCAATTTTTCTGGTTTGTGCTGACGAAGTGCCGCAAGTACTAGTTTGCGCTGACGAAGTGTCGCAAGTACTGTTCCAACAAAACATTGATACGCTCCGTCTAGCCATATATCTGTGGGTGGAAACTTGTAAAACAACAAGTCTGAGCTGAGCATGTAATGAAATACTTCATGCCAAAACTTACCCGTTTAGTGAGCATCATGCTCACTCACAATGCTGTTCGGCACACCCCAATACTTGGCTATGTTCTTCACGAAGAACTCCACCGTCTTCTCTATGGGACATTCCTTTGAAGTCGGGATAAATGTAGCATACTTTGAAAACCTATCAACAACGACAAGGATAGAGCTATAGCCATCTACTTTTGGTACCTCACGATGAAGTCCATGGAGAGGCTTTCCCACGAGCGTTCTGGAACAAGCGATGGTTCTAGTAGGTCAGAAAGCTTCTGATTTGTTCCCTTATCTTGCTGGCAGATGAGGCACGTCTTCACGTAGGCCTCGACATCGTCCCACATTTGTGGCCAATAATATCCATGTTCAAGGAGTAAGGTCTGCTCCTGGCCAGGATGGACAGGTCGAAGGTTGCCCCATCATGGCACGAATACATGCCCACCTTTGGTGAGGAGGAGTCTGTCTCATAGCCACTTCAAGTCTTCCCTACTCCAGTTAAGGCCACCAAGTGTTGTGTCGTCGGGTCCTGCCGCATCCCTTTGCGAAAGCGATCGAGAAGAGCACCCTCAAGTCATACTTTAGAGGACTCTGCCCGAGTTGCTGCAAGTTCTGCCTTTCGATTCAATGCATCAGCAACGACATTGGTCTTCTCCACCTTGTACTCTAAAGAAAAGTCAAACTCGGCCAAGAATTCTTGCCAATAGGCTTGCTTCGGAGATAACTTCTTTTGCGTGTGGAAGTAGCTTATAGCTACATTATCAGTCTTTACAATGAACTGCGTTCCTAGTAGATAATGTCGCCATACGTGAAGGTAGTGCACGATTGCAGTCATTTCACATTCTTGCACAATATAGCACCTTTTCGCTTCCTTCAACTTTTGGCTCTCATAAGCGATTGGATGACCCTCCTGCATCAATACTCCATCGATACAGAGTCAAAAGCATTAGTATGAACCTCAAAAGGCTTCAAGTAGTCGGGCAACTGCTCTTTCACAAGAGCTCTCTTTAATCCTTCAAAAGTATCCTGAGTAGACTGCGTCCAAGCCCAAGCTGTGTTCTTATTCAGCAATCAAAGATGCTTTTGTCACTTGTTTCCAAATTGGACTTTCGATCAGGTTATTGGCAAGTCAGGATAAGTGGTAACGGGTACTTGTTCTTGACTGTTACCTTGTTCAATGCATGGCAGTCTATACATAGATGCTTTGAGCCATCTTATTTCGTTTGGAATAACACTAGCACTTCAAACGATGCCTTTTGATGGTCGAATGAGGCTGTCTCTAACATCTCATTGAGTTGTCTTCACAGTTCCTTCAATTCAGCCAGTCCCATACGATAAGGAACCATGGCTGGGGGTTTAGCTCCAGTGACTAGTTCAATCTGATGATCAACTTCCCATCTCGGTGATAATTGCCTTGGCAGTTCAGGTGGCATTACTTCCTGAAACTCTTTCAACAAAGGAGTTAGGGCCGGTGGGATGGAAATAGACTTGGCTTCTTCCTCTGTGTAGATAGACACAGGAAACGTCTGTTCTCCATGTCTTACACCCTTCTTTAGTTGCATAGCAAGCAACATAGAATGTGACTTACCACTAGTAGAATAACAATGAATTGTGTGTGTACAATCTGGTTCCATCAATGTCAATGGTTGAACTTTGGCAACATCATAACATTCTGGCTTCGAAGGAACTCTATACCAAGGATTACTTTGAAGTCATCTAGAGGAACAACTGAGAAGTTTGTAGTGTCAGCTCAACTCTCAATGTAGATGGCTACACCCTTTGTTTCTCCCAGGATGGGCCTGGCCACAGAGTTCACCGTCTTCAAGGTTCTCTGTCTAGGCTCAAGCTTCAATTCCAATCTCTCCTCCTCTTCTTTCGAAATGAAGTTGTGCGTTTCCCCAAAGTCTACCATGGCCGTAATAGACTTACCCTTCATAGTAATATCCAAGCACATCAATTATGTATTTACCATCATATTTGATGCAACTCGACTTTGTACAGCATTGTGCATCTGAACGCCCATGCGCGACGCTCCTTTAGCATTGGCCTCTGCAACTACAACATTAACGTGCTCGTTGTTTTTTATGATTCCTCTCTTTGCAAAACCAACAAGTTACCATTTTATTTTGGTAATGTTCTTACGAAAGAAAGGTTTCTTCTCGACTTGATGCTGAGTCGATGATTCACCTTTATGATCCTGTCGATCCTCCTTCTTTCCTCCATGGTCAAGCTTCTTTGATGGTTTGAAGGTATTAATGTAGCTCTTGCGCTGGGTGTCAGCCAGGCGCTCATCTGTCACATAAGCATCCTCCAAGGTCTTTGGATTACCTCTTTCCACTTCAGATTGTGCCCATGGCTGAAGTCCCAAAATAAACCAGTCAAATTTATTTTATTTTGGCATATCTGGTACATCCAACATGAGCCTTTGGTAGGTCCTCATGTAGTCTCGCAAAGATCCTGTGTGTTTCAATTCACCGACCATCCGATAGGCACGTCGTATTGCATTCGGGGGCATGAAGTAATTCCTCAATTCTCGCTGAAAGTCATCGAAAGTGTTTATTTTACAGATCCCCTTTTGAATGTCAAGTCGTTTCCTTCTCCACCAAGCAACAGTGTCTCCCTCAAGTAACATGGCGGCGGTCTTGACCTGAAGGTCATCTCCCACAATGCTCTGAAGGTCCAAGTAGTATTTCACTTGAAACAAAAAGTTGTCATCACTCGATTATCCCTATTTTTGTTATATTTTGCTGGCCATTGAATGTTGACCCTTGTTGGTCGATCGTCACCTCCACCTATAAAAACTTGTCGTTGTAGCGTGTGGTTCTTTGCCTGAAGTTCCTTGACTTTAGCTTGGATTGTGGTCACTGTATCAACAAGTGACCGATTTGTGGCCATAAGGTCGGCCATCTATTCCCGCATGGTCTTCATTTCGTCCCTCAAATCCTCGAAGGACTCGGCTGCACTGCCCGACGCTTCCTCTTGAGTGGCTACATTGGCAACCAGCTTGTTCACAACTTCAGCCAGGTCCTCCTGACCATGGGATGTGCCCATCTCATCGAACTGGGCCACTCCCTTGCCCTTGGCACTTCATAGATTGTATTGAGTCACCAGGACATTCTCTTCGATCAACGCTCATCGGCATGTTGATCTACACCAAGTCTCCAACTGCTTCCCCTTTTAGATCTTCACCTCCTTAGTTCAGACTTCAGACAATGGTGAGCAATCAAACAAGTCAAGGACCACTCATTGGAGAGTCTAGTGCACCGCCCAAAGAGAAGCTGACTCAAGTGTCTTATAAATAGTTCATGTTGACAAAGCCACCATTTTACTAGGGATGGCAACCTGAATGCAGTGGAGAAGTGAAGCAAAGAGGTGGAACACAGCTTGGAGCTTTTTAAGAAGCCAAAAGAAGACAATGTGAATTATGACTCATATTTACTGAAGGTAATTGCAAAGCAAAGGTGGCAATCAACTCATGAGATCCAATTCACAATCAATGGCCAATCTCATGGAAGTAGTTTCAAGATGCCTTCTTTAGTACCTATTTTCTAGTGCATGTAAGTAACAAGAAGATACAAGATTTTTTGGAGTTGCAGCAAAATAACGTGGACTTGGAGGAGTACATAACAAAGTATCAACACTTGGAGATGTACCATCCACATGTCTACTCTAGCGATGAGGCCCAGGTTGACAAATTTGTGCATAGGCTGTGAGATGGCCTACAAAGCATGGTGATGTCCAAAAGACATCATGATTTGGATGTGGCTGTCACAATGGCAAGGCACATGGAAGAGGATAGGGCCTGGATACAAAAAGATCACCATAAGAAGTCGAGTTAACACATGTACAACTGTCAAATGTGGACTTGGAGGAGTATATAACAAAGTATTAACGTTTGGAGATGTACATAACAAAGTATTAACACTTGGAGGAGTACATAACAAAGTAGTAACACTTGTAGATGTACCATCCACATGTCTACACTAGCGATGAGGCCCATGTTGACAAATTTGTCCATAGGCTGGGAGATGGCCTACAAAGCATGGTGATGTCCAAAAGACCTCATGATTTGGATGTGGCTGTCACAATGGCGAGGCACATGGAAGAGGATAGGGCCTGGATACAAAAAGATTACCATTAGAAGTCGAGTTAACACATGTAAAGCAGTCAAATGTGGACTAAGCAAAGTGGTTTCATGGGAAGGACAAGGCCTCATGGAAAGCAAGATGATTAAGCATGCAAGCAGAACAAGACTACAATGAGTGATACCACATACAAAGCAATGACAACTTCAACTCTACCACCTAAATGTCTCATCTGCTCGTGAGTGCACCCCAAAAAGCCATGCTATCGGGAGACCGAATTGTGTTTACACTGTGCCAGATGGAACACTTTATCAAAGATGATCCTCGATTGCGAGAAAACGAATTAAAGAAGCTCAAGGCCGATCCCTTAAGAGTACAGAAGACTCTTGAACATATATACGTGACTACCATGGAGGAGCTATAGATCCATGATCTCATTGGAACGTACATTGCTTGTGCATTCCCTTATTGCTCTAGTGTTTTTGTTGTAGGGACAATTCATTCTTTTATCTCAAGTCAATTCACCACTTTATTGTAAGTGCTTGTGAGGGCGATACCCTATATTTTGAAGGTGGTCAATCCTATGCATGCCTAAGATACTTGTAGTCAGTACTTATGCGATGTGGATAAAGAGATTCTCGAGCATCACTTGCCTACATAGTTAGTGAACATAAGCCTTAGTGGGTTTGATGTTATTTTGGATATGATTGATTTTATACACATTATGCTAACATAGGCTGCAACTTATAGAAGTCCAAGATCGAAAAGTTAGTTAGACAAGAAAGAAAATGGTGTCTACCATAAAGGCCAAACAACTATTGGAAAAAGGGAGCGTTATATTCTTGCTCAATGTTTTGATCAGTGAGACTATGTCATGTCATTGAAATTTGAAGATGTAGCCATTGTAAGTGAGTATCTTGATGTGTTTCCTTAAGAGTTGCCAAGGTTGCCTCCAACAATCAAAGTTGAGTTTAAGATAGAGTTGTTACAGGAGCAACCCCTATCTCTAAAACACCAAATCATATGGCGTTGACCAAGCCAGAAGAATTGAAGAAGCAACTATATGAGCTCTTAGATAAAGGTTTCATACGACACAATGTATCATTTTGGGGAGCACCTATGTTGTTTATTGAGGAAAATGATGGAACCATATACATGCTTTGGTTACTACATATTGAACTATGTTACCATATAGAATAAATTTTCACTTCAATTTAGTGGCTTGTTCGATCAGCACAAAACTGTGAAGGGTTATGTAAGATTGATCTAAGGATAGGCTATCATCAGCTTTTGTTTCATAAGGAAAATGCAGATAAGATGATTTTTCGAACTAGATATGGGCACTACAAATTTAAGGTTATGCCTTTTTGATTGACCAATGCTCCCATGAAATTTATGGACTTAATAAATTGGGTATTTTGAGAATACTTAGATCGATTTGTTATTGTTTTTATTGATGGCATTTTGGTGTATTCAGGTAGCAAGGCAAAACACATGGACCATCTAAGGAGTGTATTGGAAACATTACACAAGCATAAGTTGTATGCCAAGCACTCGAAATGTGAGTTTTGGCTAGAACATGTAAATTTTCTTGACCATGTCATGTCAAAGGATGGTATTTTGGTGGATCCTGCAAAGTTGTTAGCCATGCAGGATTGGAGAACACTATGGGATATGACTGAGGTTTGAAGCTTAGTTGTATTAGTAGGCTATTATCGCAGGTTTATATACGATTTTTAAAAATTGCTATGCTTATGATCAAGCTATGATGATGGGAGAGAAGTTCATATGGAATAGTGAGTGTGAGATCAGTATCTAAACTCTAAAAGACTTACCTCCTTACCTATCCTGATGTTTTCATTTGGAATTCAAGATTTTGTTATACACTGATGCGTCAGAAACCTGCTATGGTTGTGTACCAATGCAACATAGGTAGGTGGTGATCTATGCATCTAGGCAATTGAAGAATCAAAAGAAGCATTATTTTGCCAATGATCTAGAATAGGGAGTGGTCATATTTGCACTAAAAATGTAGAGAAACTACTTTTATAGAATAATATTTGAAATATTAACAGACTACAAGTCACTGAAATACATATTCTCCTAGAACAACCTAAATCTAAGATAGAAAAGGTAGATTAAACATTTATATATTATGACTTCAAAATATCATATCATCAATGAATGGCAAATGTAGTAGTTGATGCTTTGAGTAGACACATTGAGATGACAACATGCTGTAAGAATCTTCACAAAGTACTCGTCTCTCAGTATGCAAAAGAGATATATTGAGAGAAGAGGATGAAAGAAGACGATGGAGGAAAGGGAGCAAGCCGGCCTTAAACGACCCTGCGTTCCTTGATCTTTTAATTAAAAGAATAACCCTAATAGGTTACAACAGATTTGTACATAAAATTATAAAATATTACAAGAGAGCCACCGCCTAGTAACTTTAGGCGTGTGGATATAAGGAGAATGGATCGGGTCTGACCAAACTCGATCTCCATACGCTAACAGCTCCCCTCAAGTTGTGCATGAGATTTGATCATGCACAACTTGTTCTTCAAATCCCAAAAATGCTGCCCTGTGAGATCTTTGGTAAAAAGATCAGCTATCTGTTCATTGGTGGATATATAAGTAGGCAAGATCTCGGCTTCTTCAACCTTCTGACGAATGAAATGTTGATCAATCTCTATATGTTTGGTGTGATTATGCAAAATGGGATTGAAAGTAATTTTTATTGCACTTTGATTGTCACATAGTAATGATGACCGAACAATAGGAAGATTGAGCTCCCCAAGTAAATGACGTAACCATGATGCTTCAGCCGTCCCTGCAGCCATTGCTCTATACTCTGCCTCAGTGCTAGATCGTGCAACAGCACGCTGCTTTTTACTGCTCCAACAAATGAGATTAGAATCAAGAAAGAGACAGAAACCTGAAACTGATCGTCGGTCATCGGGATCGCCTGCCCAGTCGGCATCAGTATATGTATATATGCTATGTCCAAGAGAAACATTGGAACATTTCGTGTAGACTAGTCCATCTCCAAGAGTAGCTTTGAGATACCGTAGGATCCGCTTAGCGGCATCCATATGTCCTTCAGTGGGTGCATGCATGAACTGAGAGATCTGATTTATAGCATATACTATGTTTGGGCAAGTAAAGGTAAAGTATTGTAACATACCAACAATGCTGCGATAAAATGTGGGATTGGAATATGCAGCAGTTCCATCAGATGCAGTCAATTTAGTATTCAGAACACTGGGGGTAGTGATGTGTTTGCAATTAGTCATACCTGCCCTGTCCAAAACATCAAGGGTATACTGTGTAAGAGTCAAACTATCATTTGTCCTGTCAAGTTCAACACCCAAAAAGTATCGTAATTCTCTCAGATCCATCATCTTGAATTCTTGAAGACGAATTCCCAGTTATAACAATATCATCAACATAGATAAGTAACCAGGTGGTAGCTTCTCCAGTGCGATAAATAAACAAAGAGTGATCGAGAGAGCTTTGGAGAAAACCAACTTGTTGTATATGATGAGAAAAACGATCAAACCATGACCTAGAAGCTCGCTTCAACCCATATAGAGACTTGTGTAATTTGCAAACCCATTTTTGAGAATCATGAGTAGTGTAGCCGGGAGGTTGCTCCATGTATACCTCTTCCTTAAGAATTCCATGAAGAAAAGCATTTTTGACATCTAACTGATAGAGAGGCCATCCATACGAGACTGCAAGAGAAATAATCACATGGATTGTTCCCATCTTGATGACTGGATTGAATGTTTCATCATAATCTTCCCCATATTGCTAAGTGAAACCGCGCGCCACAAGTCGTGCTTTATACCGATCAATGCTACCATCTGGTTTATATTTCAGTTTATAAACCCATTTGGATCCCACAACATTCTTATCAGCTGGACGAGGGACAATCTGCCAAGTCTGACATTCATGCAAGGCTGCCATTTCCTCGTTCATAGCTTCAACCCAACATTTTTCCTTACTCGCATTGTGATAAGATGTTGGTTCCACCTTTTTGCTGACTTCTGTCATAAACAGCTGAAAATCCAAAGAAAAATTGTTATAGCTCACCCATCTATCAATAGGATGTCGCACGCGTTGTGATTGGCGTGGAACTGCAGTAGGAACTGATTGCCTAGAATACACCAGGCCTGAGAACCGATTATGTATAGGTGGCTCATTGGGCTGAAAAGATGAAGGCATGCTGTCCAAAGAAGTAGTGCTGCTCAAGGAACTACTTACAGATGTCTCGGGCTCATTAACAACTTGCTCATTGTGCTCAATCAACTTTTCTGCCCCTTGTCTTAAGATTTCAGCATGAAGCCAAGTATCATAAACTTCATTTTTGTCCTTGAGTGTCACAGAAGTAGCCTTGGGATCCTGTAACCTGTTTTCATCAAAGACAACATGCCGTGAAATATGTACACGCCCAGTTTTAGGGTTGCAACACCTATAACCCTTGTAATTTTCTGTATACCCTATAAATCTACATAAAACAGCACGATCTTAAAATTTGTTTCGCAAGGAAACATCAACATGCACATAGCACACACATCCAAAAACACGCAACTCCTCATAACGTGGCTGTTCTTGTGTAAAAGAAAAAATGGTGATTTTCCATCAAGCAAAGCCAATGGCAATCGATTTATAACATGTACAGCCGTATGGAAAGCCTCGGTCCACAATGTCATAGGTAAGTCTGTTTCATGCATCATGCTGAGTGCACTTTCAACAATATGCCTATGTTTCCTTTCAGCAATTCCGTTTTGCTGAGGTATATGCGGACATGAAATTTGTCTAGTGATCCCATTATCTAGTAAGTACTCAGTAAATTCATTAGAAATAAATTCACCACTACCATCACATTGAAAATGCACAATATTACTGGAGTATTTATTTCGCACCAAGGCATGAAATTGAGTGAATAAGCAAAAAAGTTCTGATTTGTGTTTCATGAAATGGATCCAAGTATATTGGGAATATGAATCAACAAAAATGACATAGTATCTACTCCCAGAAGAAGAAGGAACTGGAGCAGTCCCCCAAACATCAGAATATATGGTGTCAAAAACCTTTGAAGGTCTTTTATTTATTAATTGAAAGGGAAGGGCATGGCTCTTACAGATATGACAACTCGAGCACATGCTGGACTCACTGACAGAACTCAGACTGGACTTATCTAAGAGCCCGACTGCAACAAGATTTCGAACAAAAGATTGACTACAATGAGCTAACCGACCATGCCAAATGGATGGCTTATTATACTCTGTGACATTGACTTCACTGTGACTTGGAAAACATGAATTGGAAGGGTGAGATTTTGACATCTGTGGAGCTCCTTCAAGGACATACATATCTCCTTTGCGAGTGCCCTCAGCGAATGTCTTCTTGGTTCGAGCATCCTTGACATAAATAGAAGAGGGTGTGAATTCAACAGAGGATTGAGTATCATCAATAAGCTTGGACACTGAGATAATATTTTTCTTGACACGGAACAACAAGAACATTCTTTAATGGAATCGAAGAAGAGCCCATAGAAATTTATATATTTTCAATGTGTGATATTGTGTGATGGGAACCATCTCCCGTGACAACTGAGCCTTTATCTAAATAAGGGAGAGCACTAGAGAGATTACCTGCGTCACCAGTAACATGAGCTGCTGCTCCAGAGTCCACATACCATTCTCCTTGCTCGTTTTGTTTCAAATGAAGCTTAGACAGGGCTGTCATGAGGAGTTGTTGTACGTCTGCTGAAACATTAGATCCAGATGATGATGAAGCTGACCCCGCTGCTGCCTTGTTCTCACATCTAATCTGATTATTTTTGTTCTGCAGATTGTGCCAACATTCTGACTTTACATGCCCCCTCTTGTTGCAATAGAAACAAGTCGGAACCCTTCTAGATGTGGCAGAAGTAGTGTTCATGCCCTGTGGTGTTGGGAGAATCCCTCTTCCCATTCCTGCCTGAGGAATCCAAGTACGAGTGCAATTCCCTTGCAATGCATGTGTCCCTGTGATCAGTACATTGTGACTGTTGGAAGGAATCAAATTCTGTCGCTGAACACGACTAGCTTCGTGTTGGAATAACTTAGCCTTGAGATCTTGGAAAGATGGAAGAACAGGTAGGACTTCCAAGGCTGTGCAAAAAATATCAAAATCTGTTCCCAGTCCACTCAAGGCTTGTTGCACTTTGTCCTTGCCGCTGACGGGATGTCCAATGGCAGCAAGTTGATCACTTACACTTTTAATTTTTCAAATATTCCAAGACAGTACGTGTCTCATGCTTGATGTCCTGAAATTGCCTTCTTAACTGCAGAAAACGTGCTTCGGATACTTGAGAATACGTGGTGGCAAGGGTAGACCACAACTCTAAGGCTATTAAATCATCATCAATACCTCCTAATACTTCCTCTGACAAAGTAGAAGTAATATAGGCAACAAGGGACTGGTCGTGAGCCAGCCAAACTTCCAGCCAAACTTCATACTCAGGACTATTTTCAGTAATGGTTTCATATTCAAATCTGATTTCACTCACAGCCGCAGCCCCAGTAGCTTGATCTCCCACTACGGTCTTCTTCACTTCACGGTCAATATACATAGGAGGTGCTGGAGTGTTCCCATCGATATGCCCATAGAGTCTATGACTTTTAATAAAAGGGACTATTTGACGTTTCCAAGTCAAATAGTTACTATGATTCAACTTTTGAGAAATAAGTTGGGAGAGAAAGCTAGAAGATAGAAGAGAGGGAGTCGGCTGATCCATAATTGATTTAGGGCAACGACAGAAATTAGGGCAAAACGATGAGAAAATTAGGGCACAAGGATTAGGGCAAATCATGCAAGATTTAGGGCAGAAACTGAAAAGAGGGATGACCACGCCAGAAAAGAAAGAATTTAAGGCAGATTAGGGCTAATCACATCAAACTGAAATCACTCAGCGGAGGACGATGCAACCTGGCTCTGATACCATGTAAGAATCTTCACAAAGTACTCGTCTCTCCGTATGCAAAACAGATATATTGAGAGAAGAGGATGAAAGAAGACGATGGAGGAAAGGGAGCAGCCGGCCTTACACGACCCTGCGTTCCTTGATCTTTTAATTAAAAGAATAACCCTAATTGGTTACAACAGATTTGTACATAAAATTATAAAATATTACAAGAGAGCCACCGCCTAGTAACTTTAGGCGTGTGGATATAAGGAGAATGGATCGGGTCTGAACAGACCCGATCCCCATACGCTAACACATGCAATATGTTAAATCACTCATAGACATTGTTGCACGATGTAATAGCAAGGCAATCTCACCTAAGTGATGGGAACAAAGTAAGTATGCTAAGAATACTTAGTCAGAATATAGAAGAGAGTAAGAAGACAGATTTCCCTTGGTATCAGGATGATGATGGTTCTTTGTGGTTTCAACAAAGATTGCGGGAACTTAGAGATGAAGATATGAAATGATAGTTACCAGATGAAGCTCATATATCTAAATTTTCCACACCCTGGCAGTATGAAGATGTTTGAGATATGAAACACAATCATTAGTGGTCTAGAATGATTTGTGAAGCTACAAAATATGTGAAAAAATATTTAAATTGCCACCAGATCAAAGTAGAATATCAACATTGGGTGGATTGTCATAGAAGATAGACATTGTGTTGTAGAAATGGTAAGATAACATGATGCATTTTATAGTAGGTTTGTCTCACATTAGAAGACAACATGATGCTATGTGGTGATTGTTGGTCCACTTAAAAATTAAGCATTTTTTGTCAATTAAGATTAGTCTACTACTAGAAAGCCCTACAGAGTTGTATATTATTGATATAGTGAGGTTGTACAGGGTACCAAACTTTATTATTATAGATCGAGATCTATGTTTTACATCTAGGTTTTTAGGAGCAACAGTAAAAAAACATTGGGTACTAAGCTTAATTTGAGCACAACATTCCATCACCAGACAGATGGGCAGTTTGATAGAACCATTCAAACCTTAGAGGGAATACTACATGCTTGTTTCTAGATTGAAATAGAGAACGTGTTAAGCACCTGAAATTGGTAGAATTTTCTTATAATGACAATGATCACACTAGCATCAGGGTGACACATTTGAGGCATTGTATGAAAGGTCTTGCAGATCACCAACTTGTTGGACTGAGATAGGAAATGGTAAGATTGAAAACCCTTTAGTTTTGCAGCATTATACCAACCAAGTATAACTGATAGAGAAGAGGTTATTGATAACTCAAAGTAGATAAAAGAATTATGCTGATAATCAGCATAGAAAGTTATCTTTTGAGGTTGGTGACCATGCATTTTTGAAAATTTTGCATACTATAGATGTTTTTCTTTTCGGTGTTAAGGGGAAATTGAGCCCAATGTATGTTTGCTCTTTTGAAATATTGGAGAAAGTCGGAGAGGTGGCATACATACTAGCACTGCTACTAGAGTTGAGTTAGGTTTATGACATTTTTATGTGTCCATGCTTCGAAAATATATACCAAATCATACACGTGATTGATTTCAAATGTATTTAGTGCAAGATTATTTGATGGTAGAAGAAAAATCTATTTGAATCATGAACTAAAGAGAACAAATACTTCTCACAAACAAGCGGATTCCTCTAACAAAGGTGGAGTAGCAACATTTTGGATTAAAGAAATCCACATGGGGGCTCAAGGTTGGCATGCGAAAGAAGTACCTAGACTTGCTTTGATATGAGGTACACTCTAAATTTCGAGGACAAAATTTTGTTTAAAAGGGGTAGAATGTAACACCTAACGAATTACTTAGGTGAGTTTGGGGTAGATCCAGATCAAGGTTAGATCCAAACGACAAGCTCTCAAGCATGCTGAATGAAGCTTGATAGGTTGAGACATCTTTGGCATCAAGTGTAACAAAAAGAGGAACAAAAGAGACTAAAGAAGGAAGGGAGCCCGAGGGAGAAGGAGGTCGAAGAAGAGGAGATAGACAAAGTGGAAGAAGAGGGGGCAAAGAAAGGAGGAGGGGGAGAAGGCATTAATGAAGAGGTGAGCTCTCTCTCTCTCTCGTTCTTTCTCCTGCTCTCCCTCGTCCTCACTCTCTCTCAAATTCTTTGTCTTGATCTCTCTCTCATCCTCTCTCTTTTTATCACTCTCTCTTTTTTTTTCCTTTATACTTTGATGTTCACCCCTCCCTCTCACTCATTTTCATTGCTGGCTTACATCCTATGTTGTAAAAAGGGTATCGTAAGCCATATCAGTCAGGCCAATAAATACGCCATATCGTAAAGTATCGTATGTGTATCGTAAATTTTTTTTAATTCAAAAATAAAAAAATACAAAAATAGAGAAAAATCAAATAGATCAAGAAAAATAGAAATTATGTTTTTTTTTTATGAAAAAACATGTTATACATAATGGCAGGCTTATTATAGGTATGAATTTACGTCACAAACATTAATAGGTGGTCATAATATCATATAACAACACAACATGAACTAAGACATCAAGAAATATAATTTATAAGATGATCTACACAATAACTCATAAGTCATAAGATCCATAACACATCAAAAACCAAGTTTTACGTACACTATACATCACATCACAAGACAAAATTGTTCAATGTTAATGCAAATAACAAATAAAAACAACTTCATTCATAATCTTTATCATCTCATTCTCGTTTTCATCTTTCGTAGAATATATAAACCCTCTTTATCTAAACAAGAATCAATCATCCATGCATAAATCTGCCTTCAAATTGACGATTTCATGGTAAAACTGATTATTCCTTTTGAAAATTGCCACAATATCGCCCTTCTTCAACTATTAGATATGTTCAGACATGAAGAGGGAGGCAAGTTTTAAAAATTAGTTTGAAAAAGGGTGGTTTTAACCCCATATTTTTCAAAATAGACCCGTATCATGCTATACGGGGTCTATTCTGCTGTATCGCACGATACATGCGATACACCACCTATTTGTGATACAGGTGGTGTATCGTAAATCTAAAACAATATAATACATATCATACGATACGGCCCCATATCGTACGATACATACAACACTGCTTACACCATATCTGGGGAAACAACAAACCTTTTTCCCTTCCAAACCTAGCTAGCAGCTTGAGTTTAGGATTGCAGCAGCAGTTGTGGCCATCCTTTTGCAATTTTTTTTATGGTGCATTATAGCTGAATGAGGGTGGGAACTGCGGTGAACTTCCTTGGTAGTTTGAGGTTAGAAAATAATTGATACTCACTAGATTTCTTTTGCATTATTATGAAGAAACTATTCCTAGTAGATTATATGTGTTTCTTGTTTCTTCATACTAGAATTATGGTTTGGTGGGCTTTAAATCTGCATGAAGAAAAATTTCCATCTCTTAAAGGGTAGTTTCTAATTTGGGACTTAATTAACATGTTTCTAAATTGCTGGAGTTTATGAATTGTAGGTACTGCTGAAATTTTTATATGAAACTATCCCTTTTGCTATTTTAAGAATAACTATTTGATACTAGAGAGTGTTAATTGAGGGTTGTTAAGGTTAAGTTAGTGATTAGTGGTATGATTTAATTGAATTTTAACTTGAAGGGCAGCTTTAAGTGTTGTAACTACCTTGAGGAATCTAACCACTACTTTATGTTCTACAGTCTTGCTTGCTCCATCAGTTGAATCCATAATATTGGGGCTATAAATTGAGTGAGACAGGTACGCTTGAATGCATGTGTAAGGCACTTTGTTGCAAACGAATTGATAAATATCGTACAAAAATTTATAGGGTTAATGTTATTTCTAAGTGAGAAATTTATGTTATTTCCAAGATGTTTAGCGCAATAAATGTGTGCAAAGTTGCATTTATTATTCAGGCCCTGGCCATTTAAACTTTATGTTAACTAGTGTAACTCATGAATATTTGTTTTTTTTAAGCCTTGTGATGGTTTGATGGGGTAACTTCATATATATATATATATATATGAAGACTCGAGAAAGTTATTATCAAATTGAAGAAAATGTGACCACCTTAGGTACTTAAGTTTGTAACTAATGATTTGTGGAAATTGAAGAGCTATGAGACAGTGGAAGGCTTCTAGTTGACCTCAATTTGGCTGCAAGGGGATGAGTTCTACTTCATTTGGTTTGATTGTTGAAGTTGGGAAAGAGACATTAATTGAAACTTAGTAATGAGGTCATTCACATAAAAACTCATAATAGGTTGAAACAGAGACCTTGTAGGGTTGAGGAATTTGCCTCCTCCTTTTGGTGCATCACTTTTTTTACTTTGTTTATTCACTGCCTTGAAATTTGCATTATAAACTAGTGTTGAACTAGCCAACTCGAGAACTCATGGATTTGAGTTTTTGCAGGTAGACCAGAGACATCAAGCCGACCTTGAGCGAGAGCATTCAGAGCTCAAATGACTTTTTGTTGTTTGTAGAGACACATGCCAGGTATGACGGCAATCTACGGAAATCCCTATTGGTGCCAAATATGACTTGTGTTCCACCACCCCTATGTGTAGGCTACTAAGATCATTAGATCATATGAGTGTCTCCCTAGTTTTGAATATTGTGTGGATTGGTGTTTTGTTGGACAAAAAAATTACTATGTGATTTTGTTAGTTGGCTTTTATTGCATGATGACATATGCAGTCTAGAAATGTAATCATTTAGGACAACTTTAGATGGGATATCCAGTTGAGTGCTTCATCAATCTCGACTGTGCATTAGTAACATCCTAGCATGATAACTACCTAGGATCGCTATATGCCAAACATTGATCGAGACTACTCTTTATTGTTCGACTAAATTTTTGTGTGATCTGAGTGATGTGGAATCCCCTTTTTCTTTCTAATTGTAGAATGATTAATATCGAATGAATTAAATTGAAAAACTTACCATTTATTGCATACTCTATTAAATGTGTGTGTACTCTCTATTATAGGTGGTGAATGTGGACCTTGAAAGGTATGTTGAAAGTTAGGGTATTACCATTTGAGTGTCATTCAGCTAGCCCTAAGGGCAATAACTGAATGTGTGACATCCCAACGGATGTGGTTTGTGGTTGGTTTTGTTTTCTAGCCGAACATATTGTTTACATTTTTCTACATCACTAATTCCTAAGAAATGCTAGTACGAGTTGATGTCAATTGGACAATGCAAAACGTTTAGGATACATTTTGCCTTTACCAATGGTTTTGCCTACTTGAAAGACAGGCGGTTCAAGGCCCTAGGATACATTTTGCCTTTACCAACCTGAGTATTCTATGAAAGGCCGAGAAACTATCCTTGGAATACATTCTTCATTAGTATACTAGACTATTTATACAGCAATTACGGACCTATAGTGTGTGTACCATTACAGGAATTGTCTTCTGACCTGATGTCACCTGCGGTGTGCATGTGTTTGTGCTTGGAACCCACATGAGCTGTAAATTAAAAATAAGAATGTGAATGAATTGATGTTCACTAACAAAGTGTGTGCCATTGGTTCAAAGATTATCATCGAAAGCACAAGCAAGATGAATCGTATCGTGTAGTGCGATGTATTGTTTGTGATGGTTGGTTACGTCCATTCATTTTTGTACTATATGGAAGGTATTGCATTGATAGTTTAAGATAATGCACATATCCATCTATCTATACTTATGGCTATGGTTCCAATTATTCTTAGTTTTCAAATCTTAGCCGTTGCCATAGAGGTTAGGGATTTATCTTGTTTGCCACCATACTTTGAAGTCTCAGTCTTATGTTGTTTTTCTTTTTCAGGTTCCGAAAGGCCATGGCAACAAGTTGACTGAAAGGTGTCACTCACATCCTACTGAGAAGTTTTGTGTATTATCAGGCCAGCACATCGTATCTTGCTTTTGTTGTCCATGGAGGTCTTTTGTTTTGAAACATCATTGTTTTGTTATGGAGTCATTTATGATCATGTAAAGTCGTTTTCATATGAATAGTTTTTTGTATGTAAATAAAATATTTAGCTTCATTCTTAATTTGAAATTATACTTCCACTTTGATTGTTGTGTTGTCTCACCTTGATGTCTTGTCTGAAAAAAAGAGTGCAAAATCAGGGTGTGGCATGAACTGGATGTAAAAGTAAGATTTAGACCTAGATTGGGTCATGAAAGTGAGACTTGGATTTGCATGGGGTCCTGAAGTAAGATTTGGTCTTAGAATGGATTCAAAAAGAGTAATTTACAACCAAATATATTAGAAAGTGATAGTTTGGAAAAAAAAATGTATTAGAATGTGATAGTTTAGATCTATGTTGATCATAAGACAATATTTTTGAATTTGAACAGATGTGAAAGGGAACATTTGGATCAAAATAAATTTAAAAGTAATTGTTGGATGGAACTTGATCCAAAATATTTTGGATCCAAGTGGAGCCGAGGTGATAGTTTGAAACCGAATGGGTGTGAAAGGGATAGTTTGGAACCAAATAGATCTCAAAGCAATTGTTAGGATCTAAACGGATTCAAAAGTGATATTTTGGATCTGAATAGATCTAAAATAATTATTTTGGACTCAATGGAACTGAACATAATATTTTTTTATCCAAATGGAACTGAAAAGTGTTATTTTGGATCAGAGTGGATCCAAAAGCAATATTGTGGATTTGAATGGAGCTGAAAGGATAATTTTGGACCCGAATAGATCCAAAAGTAATAGTTTATGTCCTAATGGTTCCAAAAGTGAATTTTTCGATTTGTGTATATCAAAAAGCAATATTTTGTATCTAGATGGATCCAAAAAGGGATATTTTGTATTTGTATTTGATAGTTAGTTTGGATCTGAAATGGATCCAGAATGAGATATCGGTTTGAAATTAACAAATTGGATCTGGATCGGGCTTTGGCACAAATTTGACTTGAATTTTGTCTAGCAGTAGGATCAATGTCAAAATTTGGAGTGGATTGATATTTTAAATTGGAGGCTTGAAATGATAATGATCTCTGTTAGTGGTAATATGGTAATATAAGGTTTGGGTTGTAAGCAAAATGAAAATTTTGTCAAAGTGAAATTTGGGGTGTTCATACTCTTGCAATTCCTTATTCAGTAGAATTGATTGTTCCTTTCCTATAATTATCATCTTCATAGTTACTATTCTCATTCCCTTTGGATAGCGTTTCAACATCATGCAAATATTTTTGAAAAAAAATATTAAATATTTATCAGCTAAATATCCTTCAGCAATTGAACCTTTCTAGATGACTTTTGTTGTGAATGTATGACTTAAATGTGAAATGGTACCTATGAAAAGTCAATATCATAAGATAAAAGGTCCAATGCATATGTATGGAAGAAAGTTATAATAAAAAATTTACTTCTCTATGAGATGCATCTATCAATATTTCACCAACCTTGCTAACAAAACTTTGTTAGCCAAGTGAATAGGCTACTGTAATATAATATAAAAAACGATGGAGGAAAATTTTTCTCCAAATTGAAAAGTGTGAATGCATATTCTTTTTTTTAAAGCTTTTACCTTCAGCTCATCTACAGCTTTCGAACACAATTTGAGGAAGAAATTGCATAATTCAATCAAAGTTAAACTTACATTCTTTGGTAGTGACGTTCACAAGGCTAATGGGATAAATTGCTGCATTATTATGTGACAGTCATGATTCTTGAGTCATGGGATTTTATATTTTTTTAACTACACATATCTTAAATACCCGTTGAAAAACAATCTGAAGCTTTCTTTTTCTTCAACACTTTACGTTTTCATTTTTCATGCAGAAACAAGAAGTAGGTAACTATGCATTATTGAAACCGTAAGTGACTATCTTATATTTATAAAACATGGAGGCCTAATCAAGCATGTTTTATAATGTTATGAGATGAGGGGTACTGTTATGCCTTAGTGGCCAAGCCTGTGTCAACCACCCTATCGCATGTCCCTCTAGAGGTTGCTTCCTTACTAGAGGAATTCTTAGATGTGATGTCTGGCAACCTTCTAGATGGCTTACCACCCCAGCATACTACCCAACATACCATTGATTTTATTCAGGGTTCTAGCTTGCCGAATCTACCCATGTACTGCATGAAGCTTACCGATCATGTCGAGTTATAGAGGCAGGTAGGAGAGTTACTATACAAGGGCAACATTTGTGAGGGTGTCAGCCCCTATGCTGTCCCTGCCCTACTTAAACCCAAGAGGATGAGTCCAAGCATCTGTGTGCGGATAGTCAGGCTATAAACCATATTACGGTCAAATACTGCTTCCCCATCCCTCGTCGTGGACATGCTCGACAAGCTATATGGTGCCCGAGTCTTTTCGAAAATTGATCTCAAAAGTGGGTATCACCAAATCCAGATTCGAGAGGGGGATGAGTGGAAGACGATGTTTAAGATGCGTCATGGTTTTTACGTGTGGTTGGTTATGCCCTTCAGTCTGTCTAATGCCCCAAACACGTTTATGAATGTCATGACTCAGGCTTTGTGTCCTTGTTTGGGTAAGTTTGTTGTTGTGTACTTCGATGACATCTTTATTTATAGCGAGTTTGTGTCAGACCATCTTTCCCATTTGCGCCATGTTTTCAAAATTTTGAAAAAAGAAAAGTTGCTTGCAAACGCCATGAAGTGTGATTTCCTCACTGATAATTTAATTTTTCTTGGATTCATTGTCACCTTTGAGGGGGTTAAAGCAAATCCCTCAAAGGTGCATGTTGATTGGCCTACCCCTAGGACTCTAGGAGAGATCCATAGTTTCGACAGGTTGGCCTCTTTCTATTGATGCTTCATATGGGGTTTTAGTACTATTATGACACTGATTACATAGGGCCTTAAGTGTACCGGCTTTGTGTGGAACCCTGTAGCTAATGGCATTGTAGCTCAGCATGTCAAGTGGGTCAGTTTCTTACAAGAGTACACATTTTCTATCAAACATCAGTTGGGTACTGTTAATAAATTTGTTGATGCACTAGGTAGAAAGAATAGCCTCCTTATGACTATGTCAGTCAATGTTCTTGGCTTTGAGGATTGTAAGTTGTATGCCACTGACCCAGACTTTTCGACAACATGGGATGAATGCATTGCAAAACCAAATGTTCAAACAATCTTTTTTGCATTCACATTGGTTTTCTTTCATGGGGTAATATGTTGTGCATCCTCAACTTTTCCCTGCGCTTACGTCTGATCCTAAGCTTCATGAGGGATGATTGTTGAGACATTTTGGTTACGATAAGACTCTTGTTTTTACTTGAAGCATTATTTCGTCTAAGATGCAGAAGGATGCTATCAAGTTTGCCAACAATTGTAGAGTTTATCAGATGGCTAAGAGTCGGCGTCAAAACACTGTCTTGTACACCTCTTTATCTATTTCAAAACTGACCATGGGACCATGTATCCATGGATTTTGTGGTAGGACTTCCTAAGACTGCGTGGTTTTGACTCTATCATGGTGCTGGTTGATCGTTTTCGAAGATGGCAGTTTTCACACCCTGCAAGTGTACCACTGATGCCACATTAATCACATCATACTACTTTAGGGATGTTGCCTGTTTCCATGGTTTACTGCGTATCATCACGTCTGACCATGACATACGTTTCATGAGTCATTTTTGGAAATTTTTGTGGATATTGCTCAAGTATAAATTGCAGTTTAGTAGTGCCTACCACCTTCAGATTGACGGCCAAACAGAAGTGGTAAATCGCACTTTAGGGAACATGTTTCGTTGTCTCGTTTGTGATCATGCCAAGACTTGAGATTTAGTGTTCTCACAGGCCGAGTTTGCCTACAACAGTTCACTAAACCATTCCACTGGTAAGTCATCCTTCCAAATTTTTTATGGATGCTCACCTGCTCATGTGGTTGACCTTGTCCTGTGTTCCCTCTTGTTAATGTTGATCCTCAGGCCTTAGATGCGGTTGCATACATGCGTAACATCCATCAACATGTTAAACAAAAACTAGGGAGAGATATGAGTCCTACAAGGCCTATGCGACCAAGATAGGAAAGAGGCTACTTTTCAGGTAGGAGAGTTTGTCTGGGTATACTTACATCTAGAACGTTTCGTTGTTGGTACTTATCATAAACTGAGTCCTAAACATGGCCCCTATCATGTCGTATAACGTCTAGGCAAGAATGCTTACCTCATAAAGCTCCCTAATAATGAGCACAACTCACCCATCTTTAATGTGGCTGATTTATATCTCTACCATGATGCCATTGATTCATTAGAAATTAAGCATCCAACAAAGGCTATTAATATGCAGTTAATATCACTTAACTAACTTCTCAATAGTGAATAAAGCAAACATGTATCAAGAAATGGTTTTAGAGAAGGACAAGAGCTCTTTAAAAAATAAAGGGACCTAACAGCTGCACTACATCAAATTAATTGTGCCATTAGGGACATAAAGCCAAAAAAGTGTGCCAACCAGCTGCCATAGCAGCAGATTTTCTTGTAAGATGAGAACAAGATTGAGAAGGAGGTCCCCTGCAGTCTGGATTCAAAGTGCTAGCATGCCAAAGATTGAGCTTCTTTTCTTCTTTACGAGCACATTCCTTGTCGTTGGCCATGTGGGTCAAGAAAAATCATGAGTTCCTGCCCAGCCCAGTCATGATCACTTACCAAACCAAGCAAGAGCAGCTGCTTGATTTTGATTCCCATGGAGCCCAAAATTTGACCCATAAAAATCCACCAGCTCATCATGATAGGGGACAATGAATTTACAGGACACACCAAGTAAAAAACAATAGCAAATATTTTGATGACTGATTTTCCAGTCCAAAGCTTGAGGAGATCTTTGCAAAACCCCAAAAAAAGACCAAACACAAACTTCACCTAAATTGACTGCTTAGTAAGATATCAACATGAAACCGTCCATGCACTAAAACAAATTAAAGTGTGTAGCATAAAATCAAATGCTTGTTTCTCAATACTTCTCTATACAATCAAAGCATGTTTCATGGCAGCCTACATTTTACATACATTGAATATTTTCGTCTTGGACAAGACAAGAAACTAGAAACATCCAATATTTAACCACTTGAGATAGTCTGGGACTCTGGGTAAAAAAGAACATTAGTTCATGAAATTTTGGTGGGAGATACACATGCAGGATCGCAAGTTTTTCAAGATTGCTGTCAACAAATCATCTCCTGCAATTAATCTAAACCTTTTAATAAGTTCTTCTCTGGTCAAATTTTTCCTTTGGTTAAAAGAAAGGGTACCCAAACAAATTTTTGTTAAGACAAGAGATGGTAAGTCAAAGCTAGATTCAAATTTGTAAATCCTTTTATACCTAGATGACCACAGTTGGGTTCCTACAAGATGCATGAATAATTTATTCAGCCAATATACTAGTTCAGCATCAATCTTCAAACTGATTTTTATTTACAGCACTGACACACACATAATTAGTTAAGTTCACAATGGGGCGCTTCACTAGAAAGTCTGAAAGTCAGGACAGGAATGCAGAAAGGTAAGAAATTTTGGGAATATTGAAGATAAGATGATAAAGGCTGACGACATAACTCCTGACATCACAAAAACATTCTCCATTATGTTAAATGAGGTTCGTTGATCTACAAGTAGTGGTTGTTGAGTTGTGGTCCTGTACTGCATATAATTAATACTAGACCAGGTCCACCAGACCCAAATTTTCTGCTCACACAAAGAGAAAGAGCAAGAAGAAAATGGGCATGATCCATGGATAAATTCAAAGCTTAACATAAGGTAATACTTCAGTATTTGCAGAAAACAAAAGCATATAACAAAGGAAAGAAAGCAAGAGAAACACATAAAAAGATGAGACTAAGAAATAGTTACTATAAAGAGAGAAAGCAGCATTATGTGCTCCTCAACTTTCTGCTTTCCTCTTTCCATTATTTAAAGACAAGAAAGTGGCCATAGATCGACAAGCCTTGGATGAGCCAAACGCCCCTCTCCCCTCTCTAATGAAAGATGCGTCTTGTTGGTGGTCCTCTTTCTTGTTATATTAAGCTGTAGGATTCAACCTATTTAAGACTCCATGGTTAAGTGGCCAACAAACTAATGCTCATCAAGTTTCAGTAGAGATGGTCCAGACTAGCATAGTTAATCCCTTAATTGTGTTTTCTTATAGCTAATTCAACCAAGAACATCAAGATTCAGTCACCCAAGGCATCAACTTCATGTCATTATCTAATCAATTCCGAATCAAATGGTACTTCTTACCTAAGAACTTTAGAGTGACTAATATTGACAGAAATGAACAGAAAAGCAACAATGAACGAGGTGAAATAAATTTAGTTAAAAGTATGAAACTAAGTTCTTTACAGTTCTTTACCGCATCTAGCTATAGGCATGATCCTATACAAATCGCATTGCAACAGCTGCAGATACAAGCAATCGTTAATTTGGTGGAATTTAATATTGACAGAAATGAACACAAAAGCAACAACAGCGGAGGTGAATTAAAGTTAGTTAAAAGCATGAAACTAAGCTCTTTACCACATCTAGCTATAGGCATAATCCTATACAAATCACATGAATGCGGGTGCAGATGCAAGGATTCGTTAGTTTGGTAGAATTTATGACAATGTTGCTTCTGTATAAGGGGATGCAATGTGGCAGTGGAAAGTAAAGAACCCATGTGACATATCATGAATCCATGGTCATCTTTTTCTGCAAAAAAACTTCCCATGAAGTACACAAATTGCAGAGAAAAAATATACAGCTTCATCATTTTTCTGTCACCATCTTAATGTGTTTCTAAAAATGTAGTGCGCAAGAAGTAAAGTGGAAATATTATGAGCATGACACATGCACCAGACCCTATGTCACAGGACAATCTGTCAAATGGCTTATATAGATTGACAGAATCAACCAGGAAGATATAATTCTGCAAAAAGGCACCAACATGCTGCAAGTTGATTGAATAAACAGATGCTTAGCCTTCATCGCAACCAAGTAAGTAATTATACTCTCTAGGACCTTAATGGCCCTTCCAATCAGCTTTGTTCTGTCTCCGTGCTATCAGATGAAGAATAGAATAAGCAACTAAAAATTATTTGCGTCTTTTTGCACCTGAACTTCTAGTAGACGAGTTTTCTTTGAGGTTATTGAAAAGGTGGACAGTAAGATCTGCAGAACTTGAAAGCATCACCTTTATCCTTGTTTCAAAAATCAGGTTCTGTCAACATTGTCATATTGGAAGAGTGATTTATAGACTTCTATTTCATGGAGGAAACAAGAATGTTACTAGGATTTCTAATATTTTTCAAGTGAGCAACCAAGCTTTAGTGAATTAACAAAAAAAAAATCAAGTTTCGAAAGAGAGAGTTTTACAATCTATTTTCTTGCACACTTCAAGAACTAAATCCAAATATTCCAACATGAATTTGTTTCTGTTATTCATTCAATAGTTTAGCATCCTTCTGTGAAATATCTTTAGTATTTGATGCATTTAGTTTAGCAATCATCCACTTTGAGAACTCACCCATTGCTTTTAGCAATTCAAATGAATGGATTGCTCGGTAAAAAAGTGCATGAAGGAAACCACTTTTCAAAACACGCCAACTCTTGTGCAAGTACCCCGCTTCGTGCCTCGGTATGTACAGAGGTAAACAGAGAACTACGTGCTTTAACAAAGATAAACAGAGATAATAATGGACAACGCTTTCTACACTTGCACAGAAGAACAAAATTAGAGGGGGGGGGAGAGAGAGAGAGAGAAGGATGCGTAAAGGAAGAGGACGAAGACACTCTGGTCTCCATCAGATGCCGGCAAAGGAGAAAGGACAGTGGACAACGGAAGCTCGACGGATGAGGAGTGATGTGAGTTGCAGTTGAACGCCCAAAATCACACAAAATCTCCTCAGAAAGTTGATCGCACAATGTGGCCACCCAAAATCACACAATGTGGCTGTGAGTTGCAGCGGTAATGTGAGTTTCAGATGAACCACACAATATGCCCAAAGGAGGAGCGAATGAAATTGATCGATAATCGATGAAGAAGCAGGTCGACTGGTAGAACAGCACAGCGCAATCGGAAGAAGCCAGAACAGTCTTCGGAACAAGCTGGGGATCGCCGGAGTATTCGCACGGTCGATCAACGCCAAAACAGTGTTGGCGGGAGAAAGAACCTCGTTCACGGGAGAAAAAGGGAGGAGAGTACATATCGCACAGGGTTTTTTGCGCTGGAGGAGTCGTTTAACTTTTTTCCCCTTTTTTTGGAGGTCTTGGTAAAAGGTTGGCTTGTTACATGTCGTCAGTTTTTCATTTAGATGATATTATACAAATCTAACATAGTTTAGTCGATTTTTTATACATGAACTCCCATTCTAGCTACGTGATTTTATGCAAAATATTTATTATTTACTTATTCTCTTAGTTCTTGATATTATCATTTCAATCTTGGTTTACTTAATTTTGGTTATTTGTTTTTAATAATAATTCTATGACATTTAACTATTAGGACTATGTTATGACATTATATTTATTTTGGTTTGCATATGTTGTGTATTGTTTTTTGTTCATATGTTCAGTTTTACTGTTATTTTATAAATATTATGTAATTCACAAATTTATTCGTGAAGCTTACGCTTCAATTAACGTCTTGCCTCGCCCCGCCTCATGAGAGGCTCAATGCCTCGCCTCGCTTTATCGCCTCTTACAACATTGATACGTATATAAAAAAAACTGTGTTCGGTGATGCACTATGTCACCAAGGTGCCTGGTGCGGGTGCCGGTACGGCACGTCTCAAAAAGAATTAGGTGCGGCGGTGCAGTGAATATATTTTATTATTATTATTATTATTATTAATTTTTTGTAGAAATTAAATAACACATATCTCTTGTTTGTGCAAAAGGAATTTGCATCTATCGATTTTAAAATCAAAATAGCGAAAGTTTGCGCTCTTTACTGCCGATGGTCGACACAAATATTGGTCTCTTGAAGTATTTCATGGTCTTGAGTTTTGACTATAGAAATAAAATTTTGGAAATAAAACTCTGCCCTAAATTGGAATTACAATGAAAATTTCAGTTTTAGTGTCCTTTTGTGTTTTTTGTTTTCAAATTTGAAAATTATGCGTTTAATATAATAAAATTAAAATTTTAGAATTAATGAATTAAAACCATCATAGCATGTGTTAAAGAGATATGTAACCATTTAAAATCATAATTCCACTCCTTAACATTGAATTACAATTATGAAATTTTAATTCAAGATTTTGATGCCGCAATTCTGATTTTGGTGGGCACCCTTGCCGTCTACATTTATAAAACACGCTACCTCTATAATATTAACTTAAAAAAATAATAATGTGATGAGTACGTTTCCATGCCATTAAATGTGAACACACTGCCCAAAAAAAAATCTGACGCCCTTTCACTCTCTCTCCTCTCCCTACCGCCCTCTCCCCTGGACTCTCTCTCTCGCAGTCTTCCCTCGCAGTCTTCCCCTGCACTCTCTCTCTCCCGCAGTCTGCAGTCTGTCTTTTTCACAGGTGCGGTTTTGGTGCGCACCACACGCGAATCCGCACCCGAATCTCCGTGCGGGTCCATTTATACAGCACCCTGGTGACAGAGGTGATGCAGCTCGCCACAAAAAAAACCCCTAACATTTTATGACGCTGGTCATCTTCGTCACTAATTGTCACATAGTTCCACCTTCCACCGTGCAGCGTCCACTGGAATGGGAGACTGTGAAGCATTTCTTCCAGCGTCATTATAGGTGATATTTCTTGGCAATCATCTTGTCGAACGCTTTATTTTTTATTACTTGTTTCACATGGGTACATCGCAATGGTTTGGTAATTTCCCTCTTCTTATCATTATCTTTCCGTAGAGGATAATTCTCACATTCGGCATGATTGCCTTCCTCAAGGATATTGATTTGCTTTGAAAGTTTCCTCTTCCGTCATCCTTAATTACCACCAGCTAGTGGTTTCCAATAATACTGCATGCACCGACTTTTTCACACTGATCCATGAGTCTTGCAGGGCTTTTGGAGAATAACTTCCAGAATAAGTGCTGATTGATGAGTGCTGCAAGGTTTTTGGACTTGGTCCCTTTGAGTTGAAGAAGTCAATAGTTCAGTAACCTGAGGAGCGTCTATCTTAGCATAAGACGATGAAGGTCCTTAAATAACCCCCGCAAAAATAAACGGAAGAAACGACTCATTTGAATGGCTAAAGTTTACTCCACTAGATATTTGTGTCATCTATGCCAAAAAATATGTATCCTGTCATGCGTCAATATGTATCAACTACTCTAATCAAGTGAAAAGGAATTCTAACTCCTTCGGTTTAGAATATAGCTCTGCTTTTTTAGCCTATCTAGCATAAGAAAATCAGTGTTTAGCCAACCAGTTATCATCAGTCAATCGGTCAGATTATTTTAGCATTTATGGCAGCATCATCTAAAGGCAATGCTTTCCACAAAAGTGACCGAGCAAAGAAAAAGGTTTTTGACTTGATTTTTCTTGTCGATGCTGTTTCTTGTTTTTAATTTGCAAGAAACCATCAACTTTGCAGCTTGTCCCGGACATTTCTTTTAGAACTTCTGTCTCTCTGTGTACAATACTAAATACGAGTCAACAAAAGTAGACAAATGGACATAATGAAATGAAGGCTTTACTAAAGCAATTGACCCTTGAAGAACTCCATCCTTAGGAAGATGCTACCACGAGAGAGAGAGAGAGATGGTAGGGTCATAAATGTCATTCTTGTCTGCTACTAGAGTGACAAAGTTCAAAGAGGATATGACGATTTGGAAAGGGATCTCAATTATCCCGAAAGGCATATCTCCATCATGATGATATGAACCCCTCATTTAACATAAACATACAAAGTGGAAATAGAAAAAAATGGAGCAGATATTAATTAGTCATTGAATATTCCTATTGATAGGACCCGCGTAGAGGAATGCCCTTCCAACAATTCTTAGGAGAAAAAACAAAAGACGTCATTCATGGATGGATTTGTGGATTATAAATTTCTTTTCCAATAACTAGTGATCATTTTGCATGATTCATCGATATATAACCAAAGGCATTAAGCTCACTCATGAGACCATTTGAATACATTGTGATAGATGGTTGAAAGAAAAATAAAGAAAAAAAGATTGGCATTTTTTGTCAGCTAGTATTAGTAGACGCCTTTTTTTCTCGCATGACAACTTCTTTCTCTCTCATTAGTCTCTCTAAATTTTGATGATTGCCTTATTCCTCTCTCCCTTTCCTACACCTTGGTGGATTCCAATCTGCCCCTTAACTGTTTTGGTTACAACCTAAAAATGGTAGGAACCAACACAACTACTCCAACTAATCATTTACCAACCTTTCTTATAAGTCTCATAAGATTCCTCACATTTTTCATACAAGACTAAACTTTTGGGGTGTTACAATGTACATTCCTTAAGGCACACACATCTGTGCATATGTGACCCCAAGTCCAAGCATTGAACCAGCTCTCATATTACTGTAACATCCCAACATACTCACATATTGAGCTTAAGCCTTTGGTTCGATGAATCCTAACCTGCCCCCTAGCAGTTTCAATTCCAGCATAAAAAATGATAGGAACCTGGACAGCTAGTTACTTAATAACTCTCTTTATAAGTTCCATATGATTCTTCACAATCTTCTATACGGGACTAAACTTTTCAAAGTGAGATGTTTCAATCCATCCCCTTTAAGGCACATGCAACTACACATATGGGATATTAGTTTTGAGTGTGGAACCGACTCTGATATCAAGTGTCATGACTCAGTTTGATAGATCCCAACATGTCCCCTAGCAATTTTGGTTCTAACCCGAAAAGGCTAGGAACTTGGGCAATAAATTACTTAACAATCTCCTTACAACAAATCACTTAACAACCCCCTTATAAGTCTCTTAAGATTCTTTATAATTTTAGATACAAGATTAAACTTTTGGAGTATTCTTTCACTCTCTCTTTATATATATATATATATATATATATATATATATATATATATATATATATATATATATATAGCTGCCTTTCTCACCCATGTGCTCAGGGAATCACCTAGCTCTCTCTCTCGACCTCTTTCTTTTCCTTTGGAACTTCTGAACTTTGTTAGAGAAATGTCGTTTCTGCTGTTAGCTGTAATTTCATGTTCTCAATGTAAAATTTGAGTTTCTTTGCTGGATTGCATGGGTTACTTGTTCTAAGGAAATTGTGGGCTTGCTATAGAAAACTTTGATATCACAAATTTAATCAAATTTGAAATAATTTCCGCTGGTTTCTAAAGACATGTGATCCTCACAAATTCTAGTAGTGTTTAATAATTTTGGATGCAAAAATATGAATTTTAAGGCTTCGAAATTTGGAAGGTTTGCTGTCAATCGCTTTAGGTCGAGCTAAAGCCAAGAATCAAATAAAATAATTGAAAAAAGTTGATCGACATTTGAGCAAAGAATGTGTGCATGTCGTTGCCAAGCATTTTGTTTCTTAAATATCAACCTCTTTCTTCAAATTCTGACATCAAATCCACATTTTTATTATTACTTATGTTGTTATTTTTGTTGTTGCTTTCCATTTGTGGTTAGACCACTCGCTCGCCAGAAGCATATTGCCGAAGGCTAGAAGTGTTGTTTTCACTATCAAGCAAGAGCAATTTTAAGTTGTTTAATTGCTTATTCTGTTTGTTTGTAAAAATGTCTATGCTGTTGTTTATATCAGATAATTGTGAAAATGTGTCTATTCTTCATATGTTTATTGTATTGGAGAATGGTCTTAGAGGAGTAAATGCAGCTTCCACATGATATTCTAGAACACATAACCTGCAGCAATGTTATTCAAATCAATTTTGACATCCAATTAAGCAGTTACCTAATTTACATAAATTGAATTGGACTAACTTAATGTGAATTCGGCTTGATATATATATATCAAAACACAAAATTAAAAAGGAAAAATTTGAAAATTCAAATAATAAACAAATTAGTGAACTATGAATAAGCCATTGAATCAAAGTGATTTGCCATAAGCTATGAATGATGATTGACACGAGCTGAATATGTTTTTTTTTAACATGTTTTTTTGTTTATATACTTGTTATTTTAGTAGTTGTTTTCGATTTTGATATTATTTTTATGAATATTATATACTTCATAGTTTTGGTCCTAATGCTTACACTCGATATTCGTTGGTTTGCTTTCCATGCTCCACAGGCTTAGCACTTCCCTTCACCTCTTCGCATTTAATAACATTGCTTATAATCGATTGAACCTGCTCCACTTGGGTGACAAGAAATTAGGAACTAAGACTACTAGAACTCATTAGGAAACCAAGTGACAATTTTACCCCTGGGCCTTAGAACTCCTCTAAAACCATCAAAATTGTCCAAAACAAGTCTCATTAGAAGAAGTCTTTGTCTATGAGCCTCTAGGAGCAGTTAGGAATAACTCACTTTAGCTTAAGCGAACTCAACTCAACTAAGCTCAGCTTAGGTCACTCAACCCAATCACACATCGAACTTAGAACCTTGGATACCTGGAACTTAGAGCTCACTTGGTACAAGTCAATCTCAGAGAACTTGGCTTAAATCTAGCTCATCTTGAACTACATATGCTATAACGCCAGCTCTAGCCTAGTGCATACATTCACTATGTCTTTCTCTCCTAAGCTTGGATCGAGTTCAATTCACTTCTAACCAAGCTATGTCAGCTCAGATTGAGCTAGGATCAAGCGCATCACCATCAGATCTACTTCTTTCCACGTTCAGATTTGGTAAAATTCACTTAGAATAAGTTCAATTCAGTTCTAACTGACTTCTTGTGTAGTTATCTAGTTTGAATAGAAAATGAACTCCGCTGAACTGGAGTGAACTTGGTTCAAACTCATAAATGGATCTAGCATGTTTAACTCCATATTCCTTCAAAAGCATACCGGTTCATTCACTTCACCTTTAGTTCATTCCAATTAGAAAGCAATGCAAACTACATCAAAATAGACTTTGATTTCACTTTCTTCTGAACTGATTTGAGCTCAAATTTTCTTGGGTTCTATACTGATTTTTTCATGTAAATACGTTTACATTGAACTTGATCTTATGTTTATAAGTCCATAACACATAAATCTTGTACTTGATCAAACTTTCCATTTTTACCCCTCATGTAGGACCCCTTAACAAGAGCAAAACTAACAATTCACTTCATGCACCACATTTTCAACATAAACTTAAGTTGTATGGGTCCTACACTTAAGTTTATCCTTTCCAGATCCTCAGAACTCGATTTTCAGACTCCTTTGACCATAGCTCTAGATTCATGATATGTTTTTAATCAAACTTCGAATCTTTGATGTAAACTCCTAATCCAGGCTCTGTATCAAATCAAAGATCCGTTTTTCAAATGATTGTGTTTGGATCTAAATCTTGCACTAAAGCTTTAATACTGATCCAAAACCACGATGCAGGTTCATTGAACTTGGTCACCCGTCATTTTGGTGACATAACTGAATCATATATAAGTGCATATTCTTCTTATATCAAAGTATCTGCACCGCATGTCTGCTCCATTTTCTCCTTGTCTCCTCCAAGGGGGCATCATCCAAAGCCTCTTGACAATCGTTCAAGAACAATCTCCTTTATATTTCTTGATTTCATTGAGAATTGAATGCAATGTCTCAAAAAGATCGATGAAAAGCATGTATTTTTTATGCCTGACATTGATAAGTTTAAATGTTTTAACCTATGCTTCTAAGTAAGGGACAATTTCATATGCCAAAAGTTTCGTCCTATATCACCCCCACGATTTTTTATGCCCCCTCCTAACCACAATCAAGAGGGGTTGACCCCCCTCTATCAGACATATTTTCAAGGCAAAGTGTGGCCCTTAAATAAAAATTTCATTCCAGTGCCTATGATGATTTGCCTGGCAAGATTAAAATTTCAATGTCCTAGGTCTGAGTCAGGTGCTTAGTTCAATTCATGATAGTGGCAAACTAAGATTGCCAAACTTCGGTCTCTATGCGACCAGCTTGTGCTCAAGAGTTGGAACCAGGTCTTCAGCAAGGTCATCTAGAGTCAGGTAATTCTTTCTCACTTTATATTCTTTCTTGCTTTCTGAGTAACATGCCTTTGGCAATTATTTGCTTCCCTACCATGTTTAATGTAATTTTATTTCCTGCACTAGCTAAGACCAGCCTTAGAACCCGCAACAGTAAAACTCTAGTCCTAAACACTAGGCCAACCCCATTCAGCTGACCTTATGTTGAACCCGAATTCTCACAAACCTTACACCTTGTCAGCCCAAACTACAATGGTTTGGAGATTATGAATATTTGAATTATATCATAAGAATAAATTGGATCTTGGATGTCCATGACCCTAGACCTGTCAAATTTAGATCTTGAAATCAAAAGTTTGGATCATGTGCAAACATTTGGTGGCAGTTGAACTTGACTCTCGATCTTAGATTTAAATCTTGATTTGGATCTGGATATTATATTTAGATCTTGAATTTGGATCAGGATATGGGATATGAGATACAATATCATATGATGTGGGATATGAGATATCAAAACTTAAACTTCGATTTCGTAGACATTCCAAGATCTTGATTCAAATGGGATTTGTAAAGATTGGGCCTCAATATTGAATTTATATCTGAACGTGGCTCTTGAGAGATAAGAATGTGAATTGCTTGAACCTAGATCATAAATCCTAGAAAGTATCTGGGACATGATATTGGATTCAACTGGGACTATGAAAACATGTTATTGGATCTTACATTTGAATCAAAACTGGATCTAAATAGGGCAACATCCAAACCCTGTCCCTAGAAGTGTCATCTTGATTATACATGTTCCTAGTTGCATGCATCATGGATCTGTGATGAACTATGGGCCATACGATCACTCTCTATGCAATCACCTATTTGCAAACCCGACCTTTCTAAGATCTACATAGGCTTTGAGTTAAATCTTTTTTCAAAGCTAGGACATATTTGTTTTGTTTTATTTAAGATTCAAACAACATTCAATCATCTATGATGATTTTGTATAGACTAGTCCTTAGTCTAATTACTCATGGTAAATGTGCCAATAATGGTTCGACTTGTACAGACAAGATAAGTCCTATATCTTTAAATCCTGCAAAGATCTAAGATAGAGGGGAGTACAAGTAGGATGTTCCCATTTACGGAGGTCTATGTGCAAAGTTGAGAAATTTTGCATGTAAACGAAAGTGGAGATCGTTATGAGACCTATCCTTTTATTTGATAGACTTGGCCTCTAAATTCTCTAAGTTTTTGATTATCATCTAAGCTTTGGGGTCATAAGGCACCTCATATAGATCTACTAATGCTTGTTCTCTTGTTTGCATTGGGATATTATTGAGAGAGATCCAAAGTGTGTTTACAAAGATGTAGGGCTAAATACCACTTCTCTCAACCTTGGATTTGGATGAAAACAATGTTTGTTCTCTCTATTATTTCAACCCTTATCTTAGGGCCCATTGCTTTAAACCTATAGTTTGTGCATGTCAGTTAAATTTTATAAAATCCCTCATCCTTTACAAATCCTTGTTATCACGTCATGGGATTCTCCCTCTGTGTGGTAGCCCCAGAGGGAATTCAACAGTTGGACTAACTACTACAACTAGGTTTGTAGCTCACGATTGCTAGTACTTTGACAATAGTTTCGTATATAGTAGATGTGCAAGGAGAACAAGCCACACAAGATTAGAAACAAAAGGAAGGGTAACACCATGTGGGTTTGTCTCACGTATATAGTCATACTCTAACAATGGAACTATTGCTGCTCTAGGAAAACATTCACCTAGCCGTCCAAAATGTTTTTAGCAATGCATGATAAAACCTGATTGAATAGGGAGTGTTGTTTGAGCATGTAGTGTGAATTTTTGTTGATATGTGTGAGAGCTCCTTATTCTCAAAAGAAGAAAAACTGGATGAGTATCCAAGCAAGTCGTTTTTCTCTTCTAGAAAACCATCAAGATTTTTGTGTCACATTGTCTTCCATAGAGTCTTTCTCTCCCTCTAGGGTTTGCCTTGATGTAGGTCAAAAATGTCATTAATGTTATCTTGAACCCCTATTGGACTGAACTTGACAGGCTGCCATCCTCACCGAGGTTCTAACATTCACTTGTCTTTTTTGGCGATCAAAATGATTAGAGCCAAGTCTCGCCGAAAGATCATGTCATCCACAATATCCTTAGGAGAGATCGGCTTTGTGCTTGGTCAAAAAAGCAGCGAGCCTACTGTATTCCCACTGATCGTCCAATCCCAGAATGGTTTCTTTCTTGGTAGATCAATTTGAGCTCATGTTTCCCTGCCATCTCAATGATTATTGGCTCGAAACGGTTGTTGTGTCAGCTTCATGAATAGTCAACAACAACTTCATCCATGCATTAGGTGAGCAATGACACCACAACATGTCTACATTTTGGTTCCCTTGGGGAGAGATAAGCCTCCTATTGGATGAGTTTTGTGATGTTCTTAGACTTCCTGAGCAACCTGGTCACTGTAAACACCTCAAATTTTTTTGATGAAAAAATGGGCATTTTACTTCCATAAATGGGATTTCAAACTACTTTTTCCAAAAGGATTTCAAATGCAAGGTCAGTGAACTAAAGCAGAGCAAATCATATACTCTAGGGATTTGGCACCAAGACCCAGAGCACTAAGGTGGTCGACATCTTGAAAAATTACTATTTTGCCCATGATCAACTATTTTGCCTCATTTTCCCCTAGTTTTAAAATAATATTAGAAATTTTGAGAATTGTTTTATACAAGATTAATGGAGGTTATTGTCATCTCTACAAGTTACCAGAAACCATCATAACAAGTTTACCAACTTACATTTGGTCAGAAATAGTCAAGAAATGGCCTATTTCCCATATCCTTCTATCAATTATTGTCATAAGAATAGCTACAAACCTGACCAGACCGACCATAGGCCACTGTCAATAGAGTATTTCCACTGTTCAAGTCTGAATTCTGGTGTCAGAACAACCATTTCTAGGAAATGACACTATTTCTACCATTTCTACATGTTTTATCACCACTTTTGCGAGTGAGTCAGTGCAAACTTAGCTGCGATCATATTCCTTTGTGCTAGATTTGACTATTCTAACCTTTAGTTTGAATAGTTCTATCTTAAATCGAGCACAATTCTAGTTTTTCAGCCACTCCTAGAGTGTCCATGTTTGGACATTGTCACTAGCAACCTCTAAACTAATTTTCAGAAGATTTGGCATATCAATTCTCTATTGTATCACATAGATGGATTTAGTGTCACTCGAGGAGAGTATTATTATGTTTTGTTCTCATAGATGGCCCAAAAATCTCCATTCTCCATTCTACCTATCACATTTCCATTTGTAAGGTCAAATGCGGCTTGGTTAATTATGAAAAGTGTAATTTCCCAAGGGCTAATGATGGAATTCATCAGTCAAATTTCACATACCCCTAAACTGAATGCAGCCTACCTCCCTTTGTGGTCAAAATCCCTGTCCAAGCTCGTATGGTCTAATGTTGTGCCAAGGGTACAAATGTCATTTCAACACCCATGCATTATTTTCAAAAACCTAAGTATGGAGCTACATGAACCAAACCTAGGGCGTTCCTACACTAGACTTGAGCCCAATACAGAATATGCAGTGTTTGAGCCTACTTAGGTTTGAACCTAGTTGAACCCAACTTGACCTAAACTGAACCTAGTTTTGTCTGAGCCCAGTTTGACTTGCATCCAGTTGGGTCCAAACCTAGATTAAGCCCAGATCCACCTCCTGAATGCTGAGTTTGAACTGACAAGACCCATAGTAGGCCTACTTTGGTCGCACATATCTCATATCCTTGATTCAGATCACATTATCAAACTCATATTCGTAACCTACTTTAGTTCAGATCTAAACCTTAATTTCATATCTCTAAATCTAGAATTTTATTCAAGTCCTAGGTCCAAATTCTTATTCAAATCTGTATCAAAATCATTCCAAAATCTAGATTGTAATCTAAATTTGTTTATGAATCCAAAATTCAAATCCAAATTAATCTGGCATGTCACCCATCAAACTTTTCAGGATGTTGACACTTGTTAAAATTTTAACTTTAGAATTTTGACACGTGTGAGAATCGTAGATACTCAATCTCACCTGGGACTCTCCTATTATCGATAAATAGAGAGGCCCTAGGGGAGGGCATCCCATCTGAATCCTCTTAGACTCCTTTGATCTCCCACTAAGCTCCAAGGTCATGCAGACATTCCTTCTCTCTTTGTTTTCTATTTTGATTCTTCTTTTTAGGTTTGAACATGTTTGAATCGATGGTTCGCAAGCTTTTATGTCATTATATTTGGGGTTTTTATGTGTTTTCAAGATTTTTAAGTTCAACTGAATTCGGATCTACAAAAAGTTCAAAATTTAGCTTGAATTTAGAAGGTTATATGTCTCTAACGAGAGATCATATTGATGATCCACAAAAACCATGTGTTTCTTCTATGTGTTTAGTTTGTTTCTACAAGTTTTATCAAATTCTAGGCCCCTTTTATCTTATATTTGGCCATTTTTTCAATGTTTATTTTTGGCATCTTTAAAACTGCAAAAATTGGATTAATTTCGATAATTGTCTAGTTTATGAACTCCATAACTTTTGTTTGAGAACTCTGATTTGTGTTCAAAAAAAGTAAAAGATTAGATCTATATGTCTTGTGTCTCCCCACCAAATTTCAGCCAACTCAAGTTGATTTGATTGTTTAATTAGGAAATTTAGCTAAAACTGTTTTCTACAAACTTTTTTGTAGAATTTTGTTGGATTATATTTCTCATCAATTTTGTGATGTTGGATCTCCCTCTTTGCTCAATCTTTTTTCAAAACTTTTAAGACTATGTATCAGACTTAGATTCTATATCTAAAATTTTAGCCGAAAAGGATGTTCCCAACCCAATAGAATCACATCAAGAAATTAGTTGATTGACTTGTTTTCAACAATTTCTATACGTATTAGATTTGTGCTCTGACTTCATCAAACTATAATTTTTTTATTCATGCACGTTTTCTGATTCTATAAATTGCTATTGATTCTTTGTTATCTAGAGAATTCACAAACCAATTTTTCAAGATGAACTGAGTTAATTTGATACCTATGAATGCCCAATTTTTTCACCATATCAAAATGACTGCCTTACACCCCTCAAGTTTTTACAAAGCATTTTGATGGTAGGAACCCATTTATTAGGATAGAACTGCAAAAACTTCATTCATTATCCAGGAACGTCCACACACAACAACTAAGTTGTTGCCATTATGTCAAATTACCATTTTACACCTGAGTGTCAAGAAATCTTACAAACTTTGATAATGATTTAGAACAAACTCAAAGAGAGTAACTCTTAGCACTATAAGTCTCTGAGTATAGTTCAAATATGCCCACCAACTCTTTTGACTAGCTTAAATCAGCTCACCCTGCTCAAGTCAGCTCCCCGGAACATAAAACTTTAATTTGTGCTTGACTATATATCCTTAAGTCCAAAAAAAAAAAAATCTTTCACTTACTTTGATCTGCCAAGCCCAAATTTTAGCTCCAGAGTAACTCGTAGGTTTCCACTCGGTCACTCCCTCTACTATTTAGCAGGGTTTGAGCTGAAATTCAATTTAGTTAGGCTTGAGTTCATTCATTTAAGTTTTAAGTTAATTCAGTTTTGAAGGCCCTAGATCTCTCTCTTTTTTCTTATTTTTCAAGGGTCCAAGCTAAATTTTAGGGTTGAGCATCGGGTCGGGTCGGCCCGTCGAGCCCGAAACCCGGGCCCGGCCCGATATCCCGGGTCAGCCCGTCGGGCCCGAAACCCAGGCCCGGGACCGGCCCAGCCTGATGGGGGGAAACCGGGAAAGGGGAAGAAGGAGAGGGTCAGAGGGGGGAGGAGGGGGAGGAGGGGGAGGCGGAAGGGGGGAAGGGGAAAGAGGGGGAGGAGGTGGAGGCGGAAGGGGGGAAGAGGGGGAGGAGGTGGAGGCGGAAGGTGGGAAGGGGGAAGAGGGGGAGGAGGTGGAGGCGGAAGGGAGGAAGGGGGAAGAGGGGGAGGAACGGGAGGAGGATGGGGGACGGGAGCAGGGAAGGGGGATGGGAGGGGGGAAGAGGGGGAGGAGGTGGAGGGGGAAGGGGGAAGAGGAGGAGGAGGCGAAAGGGGGGAAGGGGGACGGGAGGAGGAACGGAAGGAGGAGGAGGAGGAGGATGGGGGACGTGAAGAGGAGGAGGAGGAGGAGGAGGGACGGGAGGAGGAGGGGGGACAGGCTGGGCCGGGTACCCACCGGGCCGCATCATCGGGCTCGGCCCGGGACCCGGTTTTCCCGGCCTGGGTCTGGGCCCAACCGGGCCGGGTACCTGCCGGTGGCCCGGTCCCGACGCCCAAGCTTACTAAATTTGAGCTCAACCGAATAGAGTGACTAGAAATTGGGATATGATAATGTTTATCATGTATACGTTTATCTTCCTGTTGTTACGGTTTGACTTCATTCCGTCCAATTTGAGTTAAATTTAGTTCTGATGGCTTGGAGCCCACTCTCGCTCTCCCTTTTCTTAGGGGCATGAGCTGAATTTGAGTGCAACCTGATGGAGTGAGCTGAAACTAAATTAGGATCATGTTTATCATGTATAAATCTATCTTTCCTGTTCTGTTTGAGTCCATTTTGTCCCAAAGTTCAATGTAGGTCCCAAGGTTTTAAAACTCATTCCTAGTACTTTCTGCAACCCATAATCATTGTTGAGTTCATTTCAGCCAAATCAAATCAAATTTTTCTGATCTTTTAGCATATCCTTACAGGTAGGTGATTGATATAAGTACCCCCACCTCCACTTGTTAAAATTCCAATGATAACCTCATTTTTTTCAAACTCTTCCTAGTTTCCCTTTATAAATTTGACATTTTGAAGCTGGTGATTTTCAGAAACATTGATTTCAAAGCAATCTAAGAGAAATTTTTCAATGAAATTTTAGCCAAAGCTGACTTTATGTAAGCCCATAGGCTGGTCTAGTCAGACCGTGAAAAGTCAGCTGGAGCTCTGGAATTGCACATAGAAGTAAAATCGCCATTTCCTTTTCCACCCACATCTTTCAGCCTAAGCATAGGTTATAGTTTGTGTACACCTAAGTTTATTGATTTTTTATTCCTAAAGCCATAGTCCAAGGAAAATCCATGGTTTGAGTACGTTTCAACCAAGATTACACTCAGGGCTAAAATAGTTAAATTTTTCTCCTTTTTCCACCTAAACATAGGATTATATGCCATACATACCTAAGTTAAGCTTATCATTTTCATATCTTCAAAGCTCTGGATTGAAATCCTTAGCTCATTTTAAATACATAATAATTGGTCCAAATCTTCACGTAAGGGCAAAATAATCATTTCTTTTTTAAATCTCTTACTCAAGCCTAAGGGCAAAACAACCATTTCATCTTCAATAATGATATTTTGCATTTATGTTATATTCATGTATACCAAAGTCTGTAATATTTGGATCATCAATTAGAAGTTTTTCATCAACTTTTCTTGATCTATGATCTATTGTCATCTATATCTTTTATCTAAAACTATGATCCAAATCTCCTTACCACATCCAAGATCTATTGTTTAGAGCTTTCTCTGCATTGATATCTTGATATGAATCTTATAAGATCCATTTTCTAGAACTTTCTCTGGATTCATATCTTGATCTAAATATGAGAACCATGTACATATCCAATATCCATATACATAAAATGTGCATATATGCAATAAATGTCATACTCAATTTCATGTATTATGCTAGATGTCAATCTACATAGGTGGACATGAATGTGTAGAATTCTTAGTTGATTAGTCTGGTTCAGACTAAATGTCATACTCAATTTCATGTATTATGCTAGATGTCAATCCACATAGGTGGACATGAATGTGTAGAATTCTTAGTTGATTAGTCTGGTTCAGAGAAAATGGAATTTGGTGTTCGTAAGGCCTCATAACAAACAATGTTTGACATATAATATAATATATCCTTTGATATGTGCTTTCTCTCCATTATATTTGCATCAACTTCTCATTTCATGCAACATGTCAACATGAATAATTATTCATGAATCATTCATAACTTTGGAATATCAGCTTGTTTCAAATAGAATCGATTTTCATATAGATTTGGTTTTGGAATGAGTAAAATACGGTAAAAATAGAAGTTTTAACGTATGCTTTTTCGTCTTATATGAGGGAACTACGAATTTAAATGCCAAAAGTCTAGTCATTTTAGAGGAGTTTTTCTCTCTCCTCATGCTATAAAAGAGGAATTCTCTCGTCTACACTCTCCACACCTTGGTCTCTTGTTTGTTGAATACAACAAATTTGGGGAAAACCCAAACGAGTACCCACATTTAAAAGTGAGCAAAACTTTAAGAACCTTAGTAGGTTTTGGGGTTTGAGCTACAATAGCACTCACCCAAGGATTGAAGCAGAGGTCGTCGGAGCAAGCTTGGTCTAGGTCTTTACAGGTAATTTCTTTTCCCTTCTCTTTCTTTTCTTTATTTTTCAGTTTAGTTCTTCTCTTTTCTACTTTTCTTTTAATAGCATGGCTTAGATTTTTTTTTTTCATGCTTTAACCTGACTAGTTTAGGTTATTTCTGCTTCAGTTCTTAGTTAATTAAATTTCCTTTAAGTACATTTATGCTTTAGAATTTTCATCTTAGAAATAGAATTTTATTTTTTTCAGTCTATAGGCTAGGGACGCGGAGTCATGCATGCCCTTTCTTCCTCTCTTTCTTTTTCATTTCAGTATTTAAATTTTGTTTTATATTCTCCTTCAATGCATGTTGAAATTTGAATCTTAGATATCATATTAAAAGTCCGAACAATAAATCTGATTTAAAACTTAGTCGGTCCTCAGGTAAACCCTAGAGCCTAAATCCTTATTATAAGTTTGGCTTAAGAAGTTTGGATTTCAAATCAAGTAGAGTATGAATTGAGTTTGGATTTGATTTTGGATCTTTTTAAGGTCATTCCTATATTTCTTAAACCTTAGAGACTAAATCTTGACTATGCATAATCTACTCACTTGCATGCATATTAGATCTAGGTTTATTTTCATGAGTCAATGCTGAACCAAGGCATGAACTGAGTCCCTTTTGACAAGTATTACAAGTTCATGAATCTTAAATTCTAATGGTTCACTTAAATTTTAAAGCATGCATCTCTTTTTAAAATATAGGCACATTTGCTTTCATGCACGTAGGATTAGGACGACAATCATTATTTAGGCACTTAGAACATTGGGTCGAGTCCTTGGTTAGATTACCCATGATAAAGGTGCTAGGAAGGGTCATGCCTCATACCGATAGGTTGGGTCCCTCTCTCAGATTCCCACACAAGGAAAATGTAGGCAATTACTAATTATTCTTATTCATGCAGCTATTTCAAACGGTTTATATGCAAAGTTAAGAAATTTTTCATGTAAACAATACCCTTTTCATTGTTCCAAATGTGGTCATAAGGTCTTTACGTCAATTTTGTTTCTGTAGTTTTCTGTGTGATTCATGTTTTTGCTTTAAATTTGCAATGCACGTTGTTATCACCCCAAATTTTTCAAAAAAAGACTATATTTTATTATTTGGATTTAAATTTTAGATGCAAGACAAATTTGTGACTATTCGATCCAAAATGGATTTCTAAACCGTTGTCCAAACCCAAACACAAAATTCAAATTCAAAAACCAACTTTAGACGTGAGATTCAAATCCAAAATCCAATTATCAGATCCAAATTAGATCCAAAATCCAAGTTTACATCCAAATCAAGAATTCCAAAACTCCCTTCCCTCTAGAATTCAAATTTTGAATTTCGGCTCCAAAACTATTCCCTCTTGAATTAAAATTTTGAATTTCAAATTTTGAATTTTGGGACCAAAACTCTTCTTTCTTGAATTCAAATTTTGAATTTTAGTTCCAAAACTCTCTATAAATACCTCCCACAATCTTCCATCTTGGGCATGAGCCAACCATGTAGGAACCTCTCATGCTTCCTCACTTGAAATTTTTTATTTTCCCTTAACTATCTTTTTTCATTTCTTTCTTCTTCTCCATCCTAGGAAGCAATCTTCACCAAGCCCAAACTCTTCAACAGAGCACTAGGGGATCTCTTGGGGGGTCATTTTCATCATCTTGGAGCTTTATCCAAGGTGATCCTCAGATTATTCAAAGGAGGACACTCATCTATATTCGAGATATATAATCATCCATTTTTATTCTCATTTCCTCTTGCCACCTCCCCATGGCCATGCAAGAAAGCTCAAATGATTTCCTATCCGGAATTGAGAGCTATGTCTTGAATGCACCGCTAGCATGAGCAAGGTGAAACAAATGTCATTTCTTCATTTATTCCTCAAAAATATGCTTGCTATGATGATTTATTTATTGTTTATGTTTGAGATGATGTTCATGTATGATGGATTACTTTTCCTTTAATGAATGAGCAAATGCATGGTGAAAATGAATGTTTGGTTTGGGATTTGTCCAACCTGGGAAAGCCCCTCATGAATTTGTACATGTTAATATGCATTTTCATGTCATTCTCATGTTTAGTTTATTTCTTAGTCACCCGATTAGCAACCCCAATGAGTGTTTTCTTACGTTGCTTTTCATTTCATGAATGTTTGATTTTCTTCCATAACCAATGGTGGGAGAACTAAATTTTCTTGTGATAAACAGGATTTTATGTTCACATATCAAATATTTGAAATCATATTTTTCAAAAGATTTTCAAAAGCAAATACTCTCTCTAACGCGGCTTTGGAGACTTCGCCTAGGCTCTTGCATGAGTCTAAGTTCCTCTCCGCGTGAGTTTAAGTTCCTCTCCAGCCTACATAAAAGTTGAAGTCGGATATTATTAAATCATCTCTTGATTTCATTTTCATGAAGACATATACGTACATACATGTTATATACGTATACGTGTACATGAGTACCTTTCTTTGTTTTTCTCTCTTCATGATTTAACCTGTTATTTTCCAAATTCTTATGCACATACATATATAAATGAATGCATGTATGTGTGTTTCATTTTCTCTTTTTCTCTTTCTTTTTAAAACCTCTCTCTCTCTCCTTCTAAAATCTCCTTCTCCTTCTCTATTCGATTTAAACTTCTTTTTTACAAGCTTTCGTATATGTATATATATACATATATATGTATGTATAAATATGTTTATGTATACGTTTTTTTCTCTCTTTTAAATCCTTTGTTTTGTCGTTTTCAAAATCTCCTTGTCTCTCTTTTTCTCTACATTCCTCTTACATTCAAGTCTTTCCTTTTTTTCATTCTCTTGAATATTTTTCTCTCAAGATCCTTTTATTTGCCGACTTCATCAAAACCAAAATTCAAGTAATGACCCACTATTAGAATAATGCTTGATGGTCTATAGCCCCACTCCATTTTCAAAAACTCTTTAAAACATTTATGAAAAATATAAAAACGAAAATATTAGATGTATGTGGTGGTATGAATGTTTTTAGATGAATGTTATGGTAGGAATGAATTATCCTCTCCTAATCATATACGAATAATACTCTTATGCATTCTCACTCAGCATCATTTATGATCACAAGCACCTCCCCAAAGAACTTAAGCAACAAGAGATGGATCTTTATCTACGTACTAACCGAATTAGAGCAAAATCTCAAACCTACTTAACTTCTTAAGAGAACACAAAAGTGACTTCAAAAAGTAATCTCCAAATTTTTCAAATGATATTTGTAAAAGTCTTCCAATTCAAGATTTCATTCAAAATCAAAACAAATGGCTCTTCAAAAACTTTCTCAAGAAATTGAAACATCAAGTCTTCAATATTTTCTCAAACATCGCATCACATTTAAAATGAGAAAGATGTTTAAGTCAAAACAAAATGCATCAAGGATAAGCATGACCCTTGGATCGATTACCCCTGGTAGAGGCACTGGGAATGGTCGATCCTCATACCGATGTAGGAACTCCCTTCCCTCTAGAATTCAAATTTTGAATTTCGGCTCCAAAACTATTCCCTCTTGAATTCAAATTTTGAATTTCAAATTTTGAATTTTGGGTCCAAAACTCTTCTCTCTTGAATTCAAATTTTGAATTTTAGTTTCAAAACTCTCTATAAATACCCCCCACAATCTTCCATCTTGGGCATGAGCCCACCATGTAGGAACCTCTCATGCTTCCTCACTTGAAATTTTTTATTTTTCCTTTGCTATCTTTTTCCATTTTTTTCTTCTTCTCCATCCTAGGGAGCAGTCTTCACCAAGCCCAAACTCTTCAAGAGAGCACAAGGGGATCTCTTGGAGGGTCATTTTCATCATCTTGGAGCTTTATCCAAGGTGATCTGAGATTATTCAAAGGAAGATGCTCATCTATATTCGAGATATATAATCCTTCATTTTTATTCTCATTTCCTCTTGCCACCTCCACATGGCCATGCAAGAAAGCTCAAATGATTTCCTATCCGGAATTGAGAGCTATGTCTTGAATGCACCGCTAGCATGAGCAAGGTGAAACAAATGTCATTTCTTCATTTATTCCTCAAAAATATGCTTGCTATGATGATTTATTTATTGTTTATGCTTGAGATGATGTTCATGTATGATGGATTACTTTTCCTTTAATTAATGAGCAAATGCACGATGAAAACGAATGTTTGGTTTGTGATCCTCATACCGATGGGCAAGTCCATTTCTTTCTCATTTTCAAAATAAAATTTCATTTTTCTGGAGCACTTCAAAAGCCAAAATAAAATTTTTTGGGATGTGAACACATATATTTTTACCCTATGCATATTTTCCAACCTATAAAATTTTGTTGATTTTTTATTATGTGAAGACACAATAGACCAATTTGGAGACCAATCCAAGTTTATTTTTTAAGATTTTAGGCGGACCAAATGCAGCCGTTTAATCTGTTTTACAAATTCTATTTTATGCAAGTCTGAGTCTCTAGCTTATGTTTCTGGTCCTGTATCTTTTGGATCAAAAAATGTTTTTCAAAACAACAACTTGGAATTGATTTTAATATATGTAGAAAGCCTTCCTACCAAATTTTGTGTCAATCTGATAAGGTTAAATTAGTTTTTGAACTTTGCAAAGTCACCTACCAAGTCAAGTTGTCATATTTTTCAAACGAACAAATTTTCATGTTTCAGCTTGTTGACCTAAGTTAAACCCAGATTTAACATCTAGTCTTGATTTTTATTGTATTTAAACATGGTTAGGGTTTGTTCATGCTAACCTTATTCTATTGTTAGTCAAACTTGTAAATCATGATTTAAATATATTAGGTGATCTTTTTTTTGCATTCTCGAATGTTATGTTATTTTAATTACATGTTCATTATTTCCAGTTTCTAATCTTGTATTACTCAATTCAATTCAAATTTACATTTGAATTCACAAATTAACTAAAGCTGGTTCATCACATGGCTGGAGACAATAGCCCTTGCATGTGAACTTCAAGCCTAGCCCATTCCTAGCATGGATTCAATTTTCAAAATCATGCATACTATAATTAGTATTATGTCATGTTATGTTTTTTTGTTTAATAAGTATTCATATAGTTTATTTTTGTTTATCATCATGCATTCAATCTCAAAGCATCCACTAAAAATTAGTTCCATGGGAGGATTAAGTTGGATTAATCAATTACATGCATGTCAGAATAGTCCTTGCATGCACTTAGTCTGAACTGACTTTCATAAGGATATACCTTTTCAAGAACATAGTTTTGAATTGCACATTTTCGAAATTGAACCTTTTCAAACTTGTTTTCCCAAAATATTAGGTTCAAACATGATTGAAATCCATCACTTAGACTTGACTGACCTAAATCTTGTTAAATGTACTCGATTTCTCAACTAAGACTTGACATTGAGACTGCTACAACAAGCAGGATCCTAACCTATGTTGGAACTAGTCCCAACTTGGTTTATCTAAGTCAATCCTTTTCACATAAGAAGGGTAGATTGTATGAATCTAAAATAGATCCAAACTTCTTGAGTTCGATAACGAATCTCTGAATTTGAGCGTCCAAGTTGATGCTTTATATATGGATTTGAACCAATTGGAGCTCTTGTATGAGATCTTACAGAGAATCATATCTTTACATGAATTTTGGATATTAAATCTAAAACTTTTCATTTTAGATCTTGGATATTGGATCATGATTTCCAAACTTGAAAATTAGATCATAATTTGAATTTAGATTTCAAATCCATGTTATTTGGATGAAGAATTCAGATAAAACAAGTTCGGATTTTATAATTAAACTCAGCTCAACCTTAGTTGACACTTTAGATCCAAAACTCCCAATTTCAAACCCTTAGATTTAGATATCCAAATTGGACCATCAACAGTAAATTTGGATTTTTCCTGAATTAGATATGAATTTAAGTTTGGAACTTAATATTTTAGATTTTAGATCATAGATCTCTTTAGGCCCATGTCCCAAAGCCCTAGAAACTATATCTCAACTATCTCTAGACCTAGTTTGCACGCACTATACTAGATATATGATTTGTTGCATGACTCGATGATGATACAAATCATGAGCTATGTCGCTAAATTCTAAAAATTCTTTAAGTTCGTGCACTCCAAGTTCTAATGATACACCTAGTTATAAAATTTAAATATTTTTAAAATTAGTGCATGTTCTTTGCATCTAAGATTAGGATGATAATAGAAATTCAAAATCTAGAATACTTAGTCTAGTCATTGCTCTAATTACCCTTGGTAAAGGAGCCAGGAATGGTTAGATCTCATATCAATAAGTTGGCTTTTATCTTTTCTGATTTCCTATAAGAGATATGGAGACAAATATAGTTTTGAACTTTTTTTAAAATGAATGATCATGTGCAAGCCTGCAAAAGTTTGCATGAAAATAGAAGTGGTGACCATGATGGAACCTATCTATGTTTTGACTACATTAAGTGTTCCAGATCACAAAGTTTTGATCATCGTCCCAACCATAGAGCTATCTAGGTGTCCTCATATGACATATGCATTTCTTGTTTGCATTAAGACTTATAATTGAGAGGAATTTTATACGTTCACATAGATCTAAGATCAAATATAACTCATCAAAATTTAAACTTGCTAGAAAACCATGTTTGCTTTTCCCTAAAAATTTAAGTCTCTTCTTAGGATCTGCATTAGAATCCTTGGTTTGCTCATGTGCTCATGATTTTTGTACTTTACCTAAAACTACACAAGTCTTGGTCATCATGTCGTAGGATTTTCCCCATTAAAGAAAGCTTCATGGGGATTCAATGACTAGACAAACCTACTGGAAGCTTGTATTGACCCCCTTGCTACATACTAAGACAATAGTCCCTTATATCTATAGGAGAAGTGGGAGCCTAAACTATTGAGCCCAAGGAAGAGTCTATGCCATATACATTAGATTTTGTACAAGTATCTAGGCAAAATATGATATGGAACTATTGCTGAACAAGAACCTTAGGGATCTCATTAAGAGAACAAGACATTTTTCAAATATGCATCATAGAATAGTGTCTTCTAGGGTGTGTTGCATATATGTCTCTATGTGATCAATGTCTATCTTGCCTCATACATTCATAAATTCCTTTCAGAAAGTGGATGTGAATTTCTAAAAATGTCATCCCATTTTCTTTTTCAAAACCATACAGGAGTTCAAGTTAAATCCACCTCTTTGGATGTCCCTTTGGTCTATTTGGAGTCAGACTTTTATATCATGTCATTACATTCCTTCTTTATTGGGTCGACCTCATTAAGCCCAATCTCTTTACCATGGTCATATTATATTTTGTCTGATCAGTTTGTCATTACCCCACCACCTTCGTAAAATGAATATTTTGACAACCATATTCATTTCATTTTGAACTAGCCTATATTGTTATATGAACCAGGCAATATAGACATTATGACACCCTTAAACAGATCAAGAAAGAATAATGTAGTAGATGGCAAAGATATAGGGTAAAAGTTCATGAGAAATCTAGCAGCTCTAAAAAAGAAAAGCATGAAGATGTTCTAGAAAATGTTAAAGAATAATGGAGGAACTGAATCAAGTAGAAACAGAAGCAGGGGAGCTTCAACCAAGGGAGACACTTACAAATCAACTATGACACTGCAACCTTGTGTAAAGTAGATGGAGCAAGTTGTAGGCTAAATGAAGAATAATGGCGAGCAACAATAATTTAAAAATGACTTTTGCAAGGATTTGGATGATGAAGACCTAGCGCGACTTCTGAGGAAGCGTAGCAAGTTCAAAGGGACGAGATCCCACATGTGCACCTAGGCATTTTCTTTGCCAAATGTGGCAAACTCCAAGACAATGATAAGGCACTTTTTGTATGTTTCCAAGGAGCTTAGAGGGGGAGGCAACACAACGGTATGTGGAAACATATAGATCCCTCCAGAATGAAAGACTTTGACAAGGTTATGAATGTTTTTATTGGCAGATATGAGTCCAATTGTTTTGATGTCCCTTATCATCAATACTTTAATGAGGATACGACAAGAACCTGATGAACATTGCGAGGATTATATTCAGAGGTGGAAGTCTGTGAGTAGCAAGATGAGAAGCACGATGGCGTAAGACCATGCCTTGACAATGATTCTTGGCAATTTCTAGGAAAAACACATCAGGTATCATCTCATACAACATTTGTACACATCATTTTATGATCTAACGGAGGAAGAATAGTGCATAGAAAAGGCCTTTATGTTCAGCTGTCTCCATACAGAAACCAGTCAGAGCTATTACAAGAAGGACAACGACAAGGAGTTGGCCAAGTCTCAAGTCCATGCACAATGATGGGGAAGCCAAATACAATGACAGGGAAAACAAAAATAACACTACATGATTATCCAAGGGAGATAGCAAAAGATACCCAGGGTGCACAAGGGATAGGAAATTTATGCATATAGAACAAAACAAAAAGGAGCTTCTCTTATCGCAAAAACTGTGCAAATTCCCAAAGATGATAGATCCTCTTGAGATTAAAGGAAAATACAAGGATCAATTCTACAAATTTCAAAGAAGTCTTGGCTAAAACACTATAGATTGTATTCTTTTCATGCAGATCATACAAGACTTCATAGATGAGGGGCTTCTATTGGAAGGGGTGATACCTGAGAAAATGTTGGAGGCTAAGTTGAACATGTTATTGCTTTGTTTTTGTTCTTTTCCATGCATTAAAGAGACATTGTAAGTCCCCTCTTTAAGCCTTTGACCAATCAAATTGTTTTTTCTTTGAACCAAATGTGTGTGTGTGTGTGTCTATATATATATATATATATATATATATATATATATATATATATATATATATATATATATATATATATATATATATATATATATATATCTTTTTCTCTTTCTCTCTCTCTTTTATGTTCAAGTATTTCTATCTATCTTTTACTAGCCAGACTTGTCTGTTTCTCATGGTCCCAACATTCCCATTGCCACGCTTACACTAGGCATCTTTTACAAGAAATTATATGGCTGTAAAATTTTGAAAGGATTTTCAAAATATTTGTTTTCAAAATTTTCAAGTAGGAAATTTTTTCAAACAAGGTATTAGGGCTTTTATGAAGCCTTGAATCTGTAAGTAAACATTTCTGGGATTCTAAATTGCAATTATATTTATATTTATATATATATATATATATATATATATATATATATATATATATATATATATATATATATATATATATATATATATATATATATATATATACATATACATATATCTTTTTTTCTCTCTCTCTCTTTTATGTTCAAGTATTTTTATCTATCTTTTACTAGCCAGACTTGTCTGTTTCTCATGGTCCCAACATTCCCATTGCCACACTTACACTGGGCATCTTTTACAAGAAATTAGATGGCTGTAAAATTTTGAAAGGATTTTCAAAATATTTGTTTCCAAAATTTTCAAGTAGGAAATTTTTTAAAACAAGGTATTAGGGGTTTTATGAAGCCTTGAATCTTTAAGTAAACATTTCTGGGTTTCTAAAGTGCAATTATTGCATCGATCTTTCACCAGCTTACAATTAGCCAAATGCAAATACAAACAAGCCTTACCAAAATTTACAAGCATTCAAGTGCACATACATTGGTACATGAATTTCACAAGTATACAAGTAGTAATACTTTTGTATGAGATCCACAAGCATAAAAGCACTCATACTATCATATGAGATTCACAAGCATACAAGCACTCATACTTTCAGACAAGATCCACAAGCATACAAGCACTTGTGCTCTTATATGAGATGTATAAGCATACAAGCACACACATCTTGATGTGATATCCTATGTGCTTTGGTGGATACAAGCATCAATAAGCATGAAAGCACATGTGACTCAATGCATAAATTTCATAAGCATTTACAAGCATAAAACCTTTTACAAGCATACATGCATCCGAACACCCACACCAACTGCATGAAAATTCATGTTGTAGTGCACGTGCACTCACACAGCTGCATCTAGTGCATAGACTTTTGTGCTTTGGTGCATGAACACCTATACCCAATATGTGGACTTCATGCTGTCGTGCATGAGTATCTACACCCAATATATGGACTTCGTGCTTTGACACACAAACACCCGAACACTTGCACATCGTGCATTGATTTGATGATCTGGCGCACCTTTTGAACAATTCTATGAATTGGAACTCATGTGATGTGCATAGAACTCAACCTCACATGCATAAAAGAACATATGAGCAGTAACCCTTTGAACTCTTGTTTGCACACATGAAAACTTGTATTCATTTGCATACAGGAACATGTGACCATCGAACTTGTGTAATATGTCTTGAACACATACTTTGCAATACATTGAACTAGTACACTTGCACACTGAACTCTTGTTTTTTGTACACTAAACTTGCCTCATGTGTATCAAACTTGCTTCCTTGGTGCACTAAACTTGTGTAGTGTATGTGGAATGTCATATTGCAGTGGCTAGAACTCCCATGGTAATGTACGCTGAAGTCGAGTTTCTAATGCAGCCCCCAAAACTCACCTCACAATGAACCAAATTGCAAGTCAAAATTGTACTTATGGCATATAAGAACACATGAGTACACATTGGAACTCACATTTTAATGGACGGAACTCGTGCTTCAGCACACACAAGAACACCCCAGTATTTGATAACAAATCACTATGTAAATTTTGAACCAAATACTTCAAATGAGATTTGTTTATGAGATTTTAATGTCTTCAAGAGAGTAAATTCTAATCATTGTTTGAAGGAACTCAACAAGCAAGGGTTTCAACAGAATCATGACATCAACCAAGAAACAAAAGCTCAATGACATAGAAAGAGAAGTAGTTTAGAACATATCATTGATCTAGATGGTCGAAAGGTCACGAGAAGCTAATAGAATTTGTACAAGAAAGATGATTTGAAATGGTTTGAGCCAATCAAGCAAGGACACTACAAAATGTGCATTGGGAGATGGGCTTGGGCTAGTATAGTCATTCCTTTAGGTCAGCACTTGAGAGTATCAAAAAGGCAAAAAGCTTGATTTGAGTGTATCTTGTAAAGTTATGTAACCTATGAACTTCTATCTGTTATGTCTCCTAAAGTTGTCTGAACTCTCAAGTAAATAAGTCTGAGGGGTGCCCTATACCTAGTACCCCAAGACAGACTGGTCTAAGAGCTGCCAATCTGAATGCACATACAACTAGTTCAAAAGAAAACCTGATAGACACGACATTGCATGTGATAGAACTATACTTGCCCACCAAAGTGGTGGGGATCCATAGTAGCCTATGAGGTGGTGAGGTATTTCCCCTCTAGGTAAAGGTCATTTTGAAAACAAGAGCAAAAGAAAATAGCAAAAGTAAATAGCAAAAAGAAAAAGGAAAGAGCAAGAGACAAAGCAATCAAAATAAAGAAAAGGAACCAGTAAAAAACAAAAGAATACTTATTCGAGAGGCGGAAACTACTCAGCAAAATTTCTTTTATTGATGTGAAACTCCTCATGGACTAGAAACCCTAGGTTAATAATTGCTCCTTTACAAGACTTCCTATAAAATGGAGAGCATATTTTTTAAAATATCATGCAATTATAATGAATATGAACTTGCTTTAAAGAATAAAAAAACTATGATTAAAGATATCTTTTACCCTCAAAGATGTTAAAGGATTATAACAGGTCTGTGAAGAGATATTAAGTTCAAAAAGAGCATAACTTTGTCACAAAAATGCTGGATTTCACATGAACTTGTCCTTATGGATGCACAATGATTTGTTCCTGTGGACAGACAATGTTTAGAACTCACCCTCATAGACATAAAATGTCTTGAACAAGGAACTACTCACGATGTTTTCCCAGTTTGTACTTGAGCATCATTATTTTTCAAGAGCACCAGTGGTCTTGTCTTCAGACTGTCACAAATTATAAAAAGTTTTCTAAAACTGGGGGGGGGGACTTTCAAGAACACCAACTTGAGTTTTCATAAAATAAGAACTTCCCCTTATACAAGATCAATCAAAATTTATTTCATCTCTACAAGTCACTATGAACCCTCAAAACATGCTTAGCAGCTTACATTTGGTCAAAAATGGTCCATTCCCCCTATTCTTCCATGATCCGTTGTCATCACAATACATGTGGACCTAAGAAGACCCAATATAGGATATTCAATGCCAATAGAGAATTTTCAGTTCTATTTCTAGTTTTCAAGTCTGAATTGTAGTGTCAGAACAACCATTTCTATGAAAGGGCACACTATTTCTACCATTTCTATATGTTTTAATCACTATTTTTGCATGATTTGAGTGAGTCAATCCAAACTGAGCTGGGATCATATTCTTCTACGCTGGATATGACTATTGTTACCTTCAGTTCAAACAATTTTACCTTAGATCGATCACAACTATAGTTTTCTAGTTACTCTTAGGGTGTCTATGTCTAGATATTGTCATTAGCAACCTTTGAACTAATTTTTGAGATATTTGGAATACCAATTTTCAATCTAATCACATAGATTTTTTTCAGTGACTCTCGAGGAAAATATTAGTTTGTTAACTTCTCACAAACAAGCCCCATTCCCCATTTTACCCATCACATTTTCATTTACAAGGTCAAATAAAGCTTGGTCAATTTTGAAAAAAATAATTTCCCAATGGCAAATGGAGGAATTTGTTAGTCAAACCTAGAATGCCCCCTAAACTAAACCTAGTCTACCTCCCAGTGTGGCCGGACTCCCTGTCCAGGCTTGTAGGGTCAAATGTTGTGTTGAGGGTAAAAATGTTATTTGCACATACAGTATTATTTGCATAAAAAGTAAGTTTGGAGCTGCATAAACCAAACCAAGGGGGTTCTTACACCAGAACGAAGCCCAGTACGGCTCACAAGGGTCTGAACCTACTTAGAACTGAGCTCAACCAGATTTGAACCTAGATTATCCTGTTTGACTAGAATTGAACCCAGTTTGACGTGAGCCTAGTCTGACTTACTTCTAGCTGAGTCCAGACCTAGATCAAGCCTAGATCCACCTCCTAAACAATGAGTTTGAGCTCATAAGACTTACACTGAGCCTCCTTTGGGTGCATAGATCTTAGATCCTTGATGCAAGTCACAATATCAGAACTCAAATCTATAATATGCATTGATTCAAGTATAAATCTTAAGTTAAGATCTCTAGAACTAAATTTCTCAATCCAGATCATGATCTAGTCTTTTGATCCTAGTCGAAGATCCAAATTCTTCTTCAAATCTAAATCCAAATCATTCCAAAATCCAAACCATAATATGGATCTAGATTTATATCCAAAATAATTTGGTGATGACATATGTCAGCCATCTCATCTTTTAGAAGGATGACACGTGTTCGCCATCTAACCATTTAGAATGTTGACACTAAACTAAATTCTAACTTTAAAATTCTAACACTTGTGACAATCATAAAGGCTCAGTCGACCTTGGGACTCTCCTATTCTCTATAAATAGAGAGGCTCTTGGGCAGGACATCCCATCTGAATTCTCTCTAACTCCTTTGATCTCCCTCTAGTTCGATGGTTGCATGTATCTTCATTCTCTTTTATTTTCCATTTTGATTATTCTATTTATGTTTAAACATGTTTGAATTGATGGTTTGCAAGTTTTATGCCATCACATTTGAGGTTTTTATGTGTTTTAGAGAGGTAACTTTTAAGTCCAACTAAATTCGAATTTGTAAAAAATCTATAATTTGAATTCACTTTAGAAGGCTATATCTCTCTGACTACACATCGTACTGATGATCTATAAAAAGAAAGTGTTTCTTTTATGTCTAACTTTTTTCTCCAAATTTAATCAAATTCTAAGCCCGTTTAGTCCTACATTAGGTCATTTTTCCAAATTCTTTTTTTTTTTAGCTTTCAAACTACAAAAATCAGATTTTTGAAAATTGTCTAAACTGTAAACTCTATAACCTTTGTTTGATAACCCTGATTTGTATTGTGTAAAAGACAAAAATCAAATCTATATGTCTAGTGTCTCTTTGTCAAATTCTAAGCCCGTTTAGTGTCTCCCTTTTTCAATTTTATTTGATTCAAAGTTGATTTAATAGGTCACTTACATGCTTTAACCGAAACTATTTTCTGAAAACTTTTTGCAGAATTCTATAGAAATATATTTTTCATCAAGTTCATGATGTTAATTCTCCTTCCCTATTAAAGTTTTTTCAAAACCTTCAACTTTTGTTGATTCTTTATCACACTAAGATTCTATCTCATGTATAAAGAGTCTTCCAACCAAATTTTGTTTCAATCCGATGTGGTTAACATATTTGTTGAAATCATCAAAGTCACCCACTGAGTCAAGTTCTCATACTTTTTAGACCGATAAATTTTCATATTTTAACTTGTTAACCAAAGTTAAGTTTGAATTTAACCTCTAGTTTTGATTTCTCTTGTATTTTAATGTAGTTAGGGTTTGCTTGGGGACTTTCAATGTGTCCTAACCTTAGTCTAGTGTGAGTCAAACTTGCAAATCATGATTTCTATATATTATGTGATTTTCTTTTGCATTATCGCTTGTTATGTTATCCCAGTTACATATTCATTATTTTCAATTTCTAATCTTATATTACTCCCTTCAATTTCAGATTTGCATTCAAATTCACAAACAAACTTATGCTAGTTAGTTACATTCCAAGAGGCAATAGTCCTTGCATGTAAACTTTGAGGCTAACCAAGTCCCTGTGTGGATTCAGTTTTTCAAAATCATGCATATTGTAATTAGGCATGGTATGTTTTTTTATGTTTGATATGCATTCAAATAGCTTACTTTCACTTTGCATCATGCATTCAAGTTTAAACCATTACTTAGAATTAGGTCCACATGTGAAAAGGTTGGGTTAATCAACTACATCCATGTGTCCTTGCATGCATTTGGTCTGAGTTGACTTTCATAAGGATATACATTTTAAAAAACATAGTTTTGAATTGCACATCCTTCAAATTGAACCACTTTTCAAACTTGTTTTCCCAAAATACTAGGTTCAAATATGATTAAGGTCTAAACCTTAGACTTTGCCTACCTAAATATTGTTAGGCTTACTCGATATCTCAACTCAGACCTTGGCCCCACTATCACAAACACGATCCTAACCCACATGAGGACTCGGCTGAAGCTCTGATCGCTTCTAGCTTATCTAAACCAACCCCTTTCACCTAAGATAGGTAGATCATATGAACTTAAAATAGATCCAAACTTCTTTAGTTGGATAACAAATCTTTGAATTTGGATTTATATCTAATCATATCTTTAGGTCAATTTGGACGTCCAATTTTGAGCTTTAGATGTGGATTTGAACCAATATGAACCTTTTTATTAGATATTATGGAGAATTAGATCTTTATTTAAATTTTGGACATTATATCAACAACTTTTGGTCTTACTTCTTGGATATTGGATCATGATTTCAAACCTTATAAAATTATATGATAATTTGACTTTTGGATTTCAAATACATGTTATTTGGATAAAAAACTCTGATCATACAAGTTTGGATTTTAGAATTAAACTCAAATGTCAACCCTAGTTGACCCTTTAGATCTGAAACTCCCAATTTCATACACTTATATTTAGATCTGTGAATTGAATCATCAAAAGTATATTTGATTTTTTCTAGAATCAGAACTTGAACTTAGAGTTGGTTATGCCTGACTAGAGTATATTCTAATTAACAAAATCACAATTCCAATAGTTGGTAATGTCATATTGTTTGACCATGATTTCACTATAGTACATATTCCTAACTTAGGGTAGGAGAATTACTTTTCTTTACTAGGCATGATGTTGTAATTTGTTAAAATATAGGTATGTTCTCACTTTTGACTAGCTTTTTTTAAATTCATTTAGATGGTGGAACTGAATTTTTCAATCAAGAACTTAATACATTCTTGTTTAAATAAGGCATGATTCATGAACGTGGCACAAGCTGTACAACACAGCATAATAGTGCTGTTGAAAGAAAACATTGATATATTCTTGTTGGAGCTCACGAATCAATATCCCAAGCTTATATACGTTTAACAGTTTGAGTGGATGTGTTTTAACCACTGTTAACCATATCAATAGAACACCAACTTCTCTGTTATAGGAAAAACTCTATATGAAGTATTATTTCAAGGGAAATCAAGTATTTTTCATCTAAGAGTTTTTGGTTGCCCATCTTAGAAATATTGCCTTTTTAAGCCATCCAAAATCTACCATCATCTGTTGGTTTACCTTTGTCTTTGAGGACATATATCAAAAAAGGTAACACATTTAGGACAATATGGAAAAGAATTACATACAATTCAAGGAAGCCAATCTTCACAAATTAATGGTATCACATTGAACCTAACATAACTTAGAATCACTATGTCCTTGATAGATGAAAACTCCAGACATTGAAAACTTCATGCATCAAAATCAAATGCTTTTTTGAACAACAGAAACTATTCCTAGGCTGCATCATTCAAACAATGCAAACGACCAATCTTGCTAAGGGATTTCCATTGCAACATCATCTCTGTTCATATCATTGAGCCATTCATTTACAACAAAATGTCAAGTTGTGACATTGGACATCCATTGTCCAAATATATTTCTTTTAAGTTCTCACATTCATTTACATGAATTATTCTTCTCAACCATCCCTCATATTCCTGAACCAAAATCATTTTATGAAATGTACAATGTGAGTATTGGTGTCAAAGTATGTCAATGGAACAAAAAGCAATGGAATTTATTCTCACTAAAACTATCTTTCAAATGTCAAGTCAATTACTATAAATGTGTCTACATGTTTAAATATAAACTAGATGGCTAGATTGGGTGGTTCAAATTAAGTGGTGATTGCTTGCTAAATTCTATGCACAAATCAAGGGATATGACTACAATGAAACATATGAACATACAACAAAATTAGCCACAGTAAGGTGTTTACTCACCATGGCACTTCAATTGGAGTTTTTATCCAATGAATGTCTTCAACAACTTTTTGCATGGATATGGATGTTCTAAAATGTTAAGGCAGTCTCAAGGAGATAAGTATTTGTAAATTAAGTGAATACTTGTATGAACTAATAGCAAGGCCTACACAATTGGTTCATGAAATTCCCAAATGATTTCATAGGTTTTGACTACGTTAAATCAGAATCGGAATTGTTTACTCTATCTTATTGCAGTTGTAATCTATGTAGATGATCCAATTGTTGCAGGAAATCAAGAGCAACATCTCATCAAAATAAATCAAGGTGTATATCAGTAAACTTTTTCACTTGAAAGATTTGGGAAGTCTTAAGGTTTTTCTTAGGCATAAAACTAGCCAAAGTAAAGATGACATCTCCTTGTAAAACCATCAGCCACACAGATGCAGAAGCATAAAACTTGTTTATGTTTGATGAAGTTATTAGTGATCCTAAGAATATAGGTCTGTGGTAGGTAACATGATCTACCTAAATGTTATTTTAAATCCTTGCATCAATCATATGAATGCAACTATGAAGGTTGTGAGATATCTTAAACATAGTCCTTGCCAAGGAATTCTTCTTTGGAGCAATATTCATTTACTTATGAATGCCTTTTGTGATGTCGGCTAGGCGGCAAGCAAAGAAACTTGTAGGTTAGTTTACAATTATTGTATACTACTAGGGTAATTTTCTATTCAATGGAAAACCAAGAAATGACCTATGATATTCAGCTGAAGTTGAGTAACATGCTATGGGTATTAAAATTGAAAACTGGTAAAAATCTAAAGTTTTCATCATTAATCACCAAATGAGTTGTATTATGACACCTAAGCATCCTTACAAATCTCTCCAATTCTGTTTTCCATTAATGCATATAACATATCAAAATTGACCATCACCTTGTGCACAATCTAACAAGATAGGGGTACTTAAAAGCATTATTTTTTTCATCAATGGATCAAATAACTTTTCCCTTCAAAAAGGCTTCAAGCTCAACAACTTGGTGTATATGATACATAACAATAGTTTGAGGGAGAGTTTTATATTGATATTTGCAAACATTTGCCCAAAATGTTCTTGAACCAATCATGTTTTGCTCAACATCCTTGCTACATGCACCAACCAATGGTACTATTGTTACACATGAAATGTCATGTTTTATAAATCCAACTAGATTTCGCTACTTAAATTATAATAATGTTTGTTGTATCTCAATCATTTATCAAACTTGTATGTAAAAAAAAAAAAAAGGAGCTTCCATTGTTCGCATTTTCTCTTCTTTAAGTATTTTTCCTTGCATCTACTCTATCATGCATTACAACTTGCAATATATTCCACTAAAGAAACTATAATGATTGTAGGGAACATTCCCATGGGACTTCAAACTTTCCAGCTACATACACCCTAAGCTACTCATAGAAAACACATGAATCAATTCCTAAAAAAGTTTCCAATTGTGCATTGTCCACATGTCTCATACCTATTCCTTTGGGAAAAAAAAAACCCCTTTCCTACACAGAACATGAACAAGTCGAGCAATCATTGAAAACTACTTCTAGAACTGCACCACACCTTGGGTCCATCTCATGCATGGTAGATAGCAAGAGTCTAAAAATAGTGCAACAAATGTGACTGTGTTGATGTGCTTTTCTTTCAACAGTCCTATCTAGTACAATCTGAAAAAGTAATTTTTTTTGGCATGTGAAAGGGTTGAACTTGAGCCAACTCCCTGCTACCTATGCTATCACAATACATGAGATTAAACCAATGTCAGTGACGATAGAAAACTGAAAAAAAAAAACAACCTTGCTATGCTACAATTATCAATGGAGATGTTGCATGGAGCAGCAATCAGAAATGACAAAAAACCATAATTTTGTTATGAAGTTTGCCTTACACTGACAAACATTATCGTAACTATTATTTAAATGTTAAAAAGAACGCAAAAGCAAAGCATAAAATGCACACATAAATTGAACAACATGCACTGCAGAGACAAAAATATCAACCTGAAAGTGATTATCCTATTGCAATGGAAAACCATGATCTATTCCAATCAAAATAAAAGTCAAAGCCTCAATAAGTAGACTCCAACCAACTTAACCTAATATCTCATGTTAAGAGTCAACTATAACAAAAGTTCATATTTTGCACTAAATCTTTAAGACTTTTATCAAAATTTGTCCTCATTGGACAATGGCAATAGGTTGTCCCTAGTTATATGGTTTGAGAAACACAATTTATATGACATTTTAAACTGAAATCTAAATTGCAAATGACACAAAATTACAAATCAACCAATTGCTATCAATCAGAAAATTAAACAAACAATGTAATTGGGAACTACAAGTCAAATAGAAGATCTGCTTATGACCATTTCCACCAAAGTAGAGAATGAAGGTTAAGGATGTTCAACAAGTCGAAACAACTTGGGCTCGACTTGAACTCACTGGTTAGACTTGATTCAAAATTGACTCACTTATAAGTGAATTGCGTTTGAATTTAAAAATGAACTCATTTAAGAAAATGGGCTAAGCTCGAGCTAGCCAAGCTCGACTCAGCTAATTTCAATTAAATGTGTAGAGACTGAATTTTTAAAAGACATTTTAGTGTATTGACACAAAAAAAAGATAGCTCAAGTGGGACAGCCTTTTAGCTAGCAAAGGAGAGGTTCATACTTCAAACCCAGTTGTCTGCACCAACTTTAGAGGAATTTTTTTACAAAATGGTAAAAACGGCTTGGCCAAGCTCAAGCTAGATTTTAGCTCTAGCATAGTTGAGCCACGCTCGAGTTGAGCTTTAAGCACTTGAGCCAAGTCAAGCTGGCAGCTCGAACTCAGCTCATGTTTATCCCTAGTGCAGATAGAATGTTCCTCTCACTCCAAGTGTATTCAACAACCATTTAAATTCCCATCAAAATTCATATGAAAAACCAGCTTGCTGCTTGAAGAATAATTAAAGAGCTTGGAGGTATTTGAGAAAAGTGGAAGAAATAAATTCAAGAGCGCTCTTTAGAATGAGAGTTGGTCCTTTGGATCAATGGGGGGAGGTTGATCAAGAATGGGTCGATAACAAGTGGCAAGCATTTAGAGAAGAGAGGATAAATCCCAAGTCCTCTATCATTCAGCTTTATAAGCTCATAACTTCTAGTTTCTCTTAAATAAGGTTCTCACATAACTATTTTATGACAAACTTCAAAAACTATGTTAAATTCTCATGTAAGGTTGGTGCAGCCTATTGAAACATCTTCTTGAGATTTTAAGTGATCCCAAACATGGATCTAAGAAAGTTTGTGTCCTATGGCAATTGGCCCAATCCATTATAAGCTTAACTAGGTTGATGCTAGATAGGTCTACTTCTGAACATGATTTGGAGTCTGAAATTTATTGTGAAATCCACAAAGTAGCTCTAACATTAATGAAACACTCCTTGAAAACATTTTTCATTGAATCACAAATAGGAGATTAAAGCATGAAAATATGCTCAAATGCATGAACCATGGGTTTACAAATCCAATTTAGGTACTCATGAATTAAATTTCATGGAGAAGATATTAGAAGAGTTCCTACAAAGGATGTCGTAGCATAATTATGCATGAGTGCTATCTAAACAATCCTCATCTAGTCATCCCTTAGAGCCATGTAGGAAAGAGCAGCTTGTAGTTGTAAAATTTACTTAGAAATCACAAAAGCCACCAGTAGAACTCCAAAAAATCGAAGAGTCAGCTAGAATGGAGTGCACAAACATCACGGAGGCTCCCACTGAAAATCCTATTATTGAGAGATTCAACACAAAAAAAAAGAAGTCAGCAGTTAGATGTTGTCAGTAGCACTCTTTCTACTTCTTCCATCTTATTTTCCAAGCCCATAATATTTTGACTTTTTCTTATATACTTGGGGTTGTGCTTGTTAATGTATATCTTTGAGTGACAGAATTCATTGCCACATTGAGTGGGATGAGAATGTGGACTATAGGTGGGGGAGCGACTAGACCTATTATTATGTTTTCTTGTGCTACAATATCATGTAATTTACCTTTTGTGTAAGATGTCCTTGTGTGCTTAATTACCTTTTTAATATGTTAGATATGAACTTGTCTTTCTTTTTCAGTAGAGTGTTGAGCTTTAGGATGTAGACAACTCAAAGATATTATAAAATCAATTTTGTTTCCATTATCATCATGAAATTTTACAATGACATTGTAGAATTTCTTCTTTTGTGTCTACCTTTAATAAAAATCATTTGTAAACTTAATTTTTTTAAATAAAACTTTGTTTTTCAAAATTCTTATTAATAATTTTTTCTTGTATTCAATCCGAACTCATGTCACTACTTTATGGAACTTATTCTTATAACTTTTATTATTAGGTTACAATTTTCGTTTTGTTTAACTTATTGGTTTTGAGAAAAGCTTATATCAAAAATTGCACCAGTCCTTAAACTTTTTCTTTTTCTAACATGTAGGTAGTACTTTTGAAGGCAAGTATGTTTCTATTACAATGGAAGTACACACATGATATGTTCAATGAAACTAGAATGGTGGTTGTTCAATCAGTCAATTTTTTCATAAGAAATTGTCTTCAATTACATACCGTGAATGGTGAGCTACTTTATGATCAATTTGCAAACTAAATAAAGATTGTCTGGTGAATTTATTTGCTTAACAATAATAGTCATGACATAGTTAACAGATTTATGCATACACATCACCAATCTCAAAAGGAAATTGTACTAAGAGTTGTGAAATATTTAAAGAAAAATATTAGTCAAGGCATATTGGATCGACAATGTCCACCTGAAGCTCACATGTTTATTGCCTCTAATTGGGCTGATCGCCTTGAAACTCGTTGTTTGTTTCCTAGATAGTGCATCTTTTTGGTGATAATCTTATCTCTTACAAATTCAAGAAGCAAAAAATTGTTTTTGCAATCTTTTGCAAAAGCTGATTACCAAACCATTGGCAAATATAAAGTTTGTAGGCTTATATGGTTTCAATATCTTTTAATTTGCTGCACACAGACCTACTCGGTTATTTTATACCAACCAAGCCACTCTTCACATTGCAGTAAACCTAGTATAAAGCATATAGACATTGAGTAATATATTATTCAATAGCAAATTTCTGCACATGTACATTCCCTTGGGAAACAATATTTTTTTTCCCTGCCTCGGACCTAGGACAACAAGAATTCTATACTTTAAGTCGGGGGAGTGAAAACAACAGGATAGCTTGAAGCTATTTATCATAAATGGATGGAAAATTTATCATGAAAATGGGAAGTGGTTACCATCACCTACTGCAATCTATGTTACTCTACAAAAATAGCAAGTTGTAATTTCCATTGTTACATCTTGTAATCTTTGTTCTTACTTAAAAATTTGTGTGCTTCTGTTGTTATCATATTTACCAATTAAAAATGAGAATCCCCTCAAATGAAGGAAATGAATAATGCAGTTTGCAAGCTTTCCTAGATTCACAAGAAAACAATATATGATCTAACTTGAGAAAATTTGGTCATATTTTTTGTAGGGCATGTTTTTGAACTATCAAAAGCATCACCAACCATAATCTAACAAAAGAGAGGAGGTTTATGATTCCCATAACAAGAAATTTTGTGTTATACGATTTCTAAGAAGAAATTATGCAAGGCAACCTGGACAGGTAGGTGAGTTTCACTTTAAAATCAAGCAATGGTAATAATTGTCCTTCCTATATTGAAGATTTACCATTTTTAGAAGGATTAGCCTTAAGTCATATGACAAAATATTGGAATTGGAGATAATAATTGTCCTTCTTATTACCCTTGCTTAATTCATAACCCATCATTTTGTGACTGGAGATCATTCAGGTGAAATTTTTCTACATTTGTTTGGCCAATATTTGTTGCCATCAATAATGTTGCCACAATCTCTAATGCTCACAACATCGCAGTCATAAGTGGTTCTTTCCTCCTATAAAAATAAAGAGAAAAAAAATTACCACATTAAAGCATCATCAAAATTCTTAAGATAGATCTCAAACTTTGTTTTTCTTTCCAAATATAGTTTTGTTCCTCGTGTTCCTTTTTCTATGAATGAGTTGACCAAAGGCTAAAACTAACTGCACTGGCATTTGAGGGGCTTTGCAAATATAATTCAAGTAAGATTCCTCAATGAAGAAAGAAGATAGAAAGAGGGAAACACACCTACACTAAGAGGCAAGGATTTTAATGTGGTTTGGTTTTTTTATCTCATCTATGGTTTTGTTATTTGGCCCTTATAGTCAATGTCGAGATCTCCTATTTATAGACTTCTCACTCCATACAATTCATTTGGTAGTTACATTAGGATATTCTCTTTTCTATTTCACAATTTCCTTAGATCTGGTATACCAATACAACAATAATTGTTATCATTTTTGTTATTATTATCCTCTAATATTTTATTGCCCCAATTGGAGATTTTTTTTTTCCTTTATTGATAGGATTCATTTGGTTTGACTTTCCTTTATGAAGTATTGTCCCTAACTTGGTTCATTTTTGTTTTAAATGTTCTTTCACATCCTCCCTCAAGAGAAACTTCATTTCCTTGATGTAGCTCATTGAGAACATTCAGACATAGCCTCGTTAACCTGTTTAGTTAATCTATCAGCTATTTCATCCTCAGCGGTGGGATAAGGAGCATGAACCAGACTTCTTAGCAATTAAATGACATACAAAATGTACATCGATTTTATGCATGCTTCTAGATTTTTTAGTACCTGGACAGCCAGCCCAATCGGCTTCTGAATAAACATGTATATACTTATCCCTTAAGGAGGCAAAGTGAAGACTATGTTGTAGATTTTAGATATGAAGAATACACTTCACCAGCAATCCATGTATCACTGAAGGTTTATGCATGAGTGCATTGACTTTATTAACATTGATATAATATCTAGTTAAGTAAGTGTACTGTAATGCTTCAACAATACTCCTGTCAAGAAAAAAATCATCAAAATCTGCACTATCACCACCATATAACTTTGCTTAGGACATTGGAGTCGAACCAGACTTGCACTCAATTGTTATGGTCATTCATTAGTTATTCCATAGTATATTTTTGTGGTGATAATTGTGGCTCCTTGATCATCATATGATACCATTACTCCAAAAAAGTAATGAAGTCCACCAAGATCTTTAAGGGCAATTTGGCTTCTAAGAATTTTTACATTCCAACTTGGAGAAGTTTTGTAGTCAAGATATCATCTTTGGGTATGCTTGAACTTTTAAAACTGATACTCATATGAGAGTTACTGACCTCTTGAAACCATGCCCTAGGAGCTAGCTTTAGCCCATGTAATGTTTCATGAAGTTGGCAAATATAAGAAGGCATTTGTGGATCCATGAATCTCGCAATTGGATCATATACACTTCTTGGAGGGTGCTATATATTGAGAAACATGCTATTGAAATCAAATGGTCATATAATCTATCCCTTGGTTAAAGCAAGCTATAAAACCATTTGTATGGTGGCAAAATAACTACTGTAATGAAGGTCTCAAATAAATCAACATCTTCTTCTTCATTTAATTCCTTAGTGACAAGCTTAGGTTTAAGGTGCTCAAGAATTTTATTTGGCTTCCTTTAATATCATAGACCCTTTACAAAAAACAGCATTATAGTTGAGAGGAGGAGGAAGAAGCAATCAGGTTTGACTTGTTTGAAAATATTTAAATCTGTCCTCCATCGCTAAATGTGACTTAGCATCCCAGTTCACTTTCTCAAATGTCTTCAGTTTTATGTACCCTAAAAAGTGATTTAGCAAAACAATAGATAACATATATCGAGAGAAAGGCTTAAGAGAGCCAATTTGAAACCTAGTTACCATTTGGAGGGTGCATTATGGCACAGGAGTGGCAAGATCTTGCTGGGGAAGGTCTCCATGGTCAATACCAAATCAATGTCCTCATGTGGTTCAGCTATATGGAAATAGAAATTGAGGGTGAAGTGGGAGCTTGATCATGAGAGGGCTACATCGGGTTAACATAAGAGTGTTCCTCACGCTTAGAAAGGAATCATCATAGATCTATGACCTCAAATAGTTCAAGAACATGATTTAATGTAGATGTAGACAATTTAAACTCTTTATCAAAGGGAAAGAAATACTCTTCATTGTATCCAAGTCCATGAAAACGTATGCATGATTATTCTGGCTATATCCCATAAAATTGTATGATTTGTATTAATAGTCTAGATTGGTGGACATATATGATCTTAGATTTGCATGGAAAAGGCAACCAAAGGCCTTGAGAGACTCATAGTCTGGTTAACCACTTTGAAAAGGACCATGAGAGAACTCTTGCTAATTTTGAACTATTTTGGAGGCAAACAACATTAAAAGCAAAAGACCAAAAGCATGTGGGCATCTTACTCCAAGACATCAAGGTGGGACTGATGTCAATCAAGCGCCCATGTTTGCATGGACACTAAGAATCTATTCTATTCTTGAGCATGAGGGTGAAAAATATTCATGTATGATTCCCACCTTTTCAAATGGGGATCTATAACTTTGTCTTCTCATCCCTCGTAGTACGAAAGTTCTCCATATTCTTTCCAAACTACAGCCATGACCTTAAACTTTTGGAACATTAACAATACTATAGGTTTATGCTTTGGCAGAAATAGGTATGCATGTTTAGAAAATGCATCAAAAATTATGATGTAGTATCAATGTCCAATTCCACTTAAAAGAGAGGGTGGTATTTAGACATTATAATAGATAGGCTTAAGGGGCTCAAGTTCACTATATTTAGTTTTATCAAATGACAATTTATAAAATTTTCCACACAAAGCATAAATATTAATAGAGCAACCAACAAACGGTAAACAAAATAGAACTTTCAACTATTCTTAAGTTAGCATGGCCCAACCGATTATAGCACATTGTTCGGCCACCTTTCTCTCCAATTGAAGTAGTCCTTTCATTGAAGTCTCAAATATCCAAACATTTTAATTCCATCTTTCACCAATATATGCAACCCGTCCTTGCTAGCTTTGGTGTCTCTAATTTTGCATCTGAAGAATCAAATTCAAAAACTATGTCATTGTCTTTAGCAAATCACTAAACTAAATGCAATTTCTAAAATTATAATAGAAGGAACATTAAAGATAGTACCCCTAAATAATTATGAACAAACCACTTCAAATGAACTTCTACCAATATGTTGATTGTCAAACCTATGTTGTTTCTTGCCTTTATAGAATGATTGCCTATGCAGATTGAATAAATTGAGGAAAAGCTCAAATCGTGCAAGATGTTGAGAGGCTCTTGGATAGGGTACCATGACTCCTCCCTACAAATGTAAAAGGTATAGACATGATGAGCATGAGGAGAATTCAATGATTCTGACTAAATATGGTGACATGTTTTGGTAGCATTACCTAGTTTGTCACAAAACTGATAAATAATTGATTGTCAATTTTTGTTGTTAGTTTCCAAATTTAGATGGCTATTCTAAAAGAATCCTCGATGGTGGCCTCTTCCATGAAACCTATGTCAATCTCCTCGATAAAATACTTTGGTAACAGCCTTGGTTCACATTGTTTTATTCTAAATTTACTTGTGAATATGTTGGCTTCAAGTTGAGAATCAAGAGTGTCATCTCTATACTCTTCTCCAAGAAAAGCTTCATGGATATTGGCGCACTGTATTTCCTGATAGACAATGCAAGGAATCATACTAACTCGGGGGACCTCATAGGGCATAGGAAAGCAAATCTTAATCTACAACCTTCCTAGCCATGTTAACTTGATGGGCAATAGGTCAAGTCATTAGTCATATTTAGTAGGTTTTGCTCCCCACTTCAAGCATAGGCTGTGCTTGTGCCATTCAAAACTCTGTTTTAGTCTCATTATTGCAAGTTCTTTTGTTTGAGCAAGATTTCTGAGGCATATATATACCTGCCCAAGCTGGTCATCTTTTGGATTGCAGCTTTTGGATGTCTATCAAAATGAAAAATTAGTCCTTAAAAAAAATTATATATTATCCATTTATACTGGCTTTGTTTATACTCAAAAAAAAATTCATGGAACATGTTTGTAAATAGTTTTTCTCTTTTTAATTGTGAATTTTTTCCTTGATTTGTAGGTGGAAAACCATGAAAGCAAAAGATGTGTATGGAACTAAAGCTAGAGATCATTATGTGAAGGAATCATGAATTTTTTGTGTATTTAAATAGTTATAAGATTTTTTTGCTTAATCATGCAAAACATTAATGCATACTACAAGATCAACAAACATGCTTGAGTTTTGTTCAATGACTCTCCCTCTCTCTTCCCCTATGTGCGTGTGTGTGTGTGTGTATGTATGTGTATATATATATGAACGGCTAGGGTTATTGTTCCTAAAAATGATTATATGAGGGATTATGGATGGTTGGGGGACCATTCCTAATGAGTCTTTATTAGGAATGGTTGCAACTATTCCTAAAAGTATTTAAGAACACTACTTTTAGAGATGTTTTAGGAATGGTCACTCAACTATTCCTAATTACTTTTAAAAAAAGATGCATATACTTTTTCAAACGGTTTCTAGCCATTCTTAGAAGTATATACTCTTGTTGTGCACTAAAGTTGTTCCTTCAGATGCATTATATGAGCAGGACATTGCACAACATAGGCATTCCTCAAGTTGCACCAAATTTAGTAGGAAGTCTCAAGACTGACCATTGAGAATCAAGTTCAGTAACAGAATAGATTGTCGAACTCAATAAGAGTTGTACTCATTGTTATAAACACTCTAGATTAATGGTTTGCTTCTGATCTTCTTCTCATTTAGTCCATAAGACACTAAGAGTGAACAAAGCTCATGATCAAAAGCTCATATGGAGGCCATAGTTCAAACTTCAACTTTGTGGAAAGGAAATATTTAAAGTTAATTACAGTTCTAGCAATGTTGGGAGAGACAAATTGCTCATAGCATTTTTCTTCATGGTCGTTAGCAGTTGTCTAGGGATCATGGAAAGTCCTGATACCAGCTTAAAGAAGGAAAAAGAGAAAATGAGGGGCAACACACACACGCACACACATATGAAAAGGTAAGGATTTTCGACATGTTTGGATCTCACAATCTATGTCTAGAATTTTTCTACTCAATCCCCACAATGAACATCAAGAACTCCATTTATTCAGTTGTCACTGTACACATTTCCTTTGGTAGCATCAAAATATTTTCTTTCATACTTTACTATTTTCTTAGAATTGATAATATCATAAATACCACAAGAATCATTGCCTTATTGGTTATCATTATCCTCCAATATTGCCCTCAGTATTCATGGGATTTCTCTGGTTCAACTTTCCTTTGTGATCCTATCTTCCCAAACCTGTGTTTATTATTGTTATTCATTCTTTCAAAAGTTAACACGTCAAGTTAATTGTAGAATTGGATACAACAATTATCATATCCAACTATTGGTTGGATAAAATGAAATGGGGGTGGATGAGGGGAGATAAACTTTTGATTTTGGGATGTGGAGTCAACTAGGATTTCTGATTAGGCCTCCCACTCTTACCTGGGGATCGGAGATGGTGATGAAACTGGAAATGATGTATAGTTTCCCCTGCTCCTCCAACATTGTGCCCAGGGAGTGCATAGAGAGGAAAAAGCTATGGAAATGCAGGACCAAGAAATGTTCAATGGTGAAGATAATGGTCGCATTCTCCCAAGTAGTCATATTTGGGGCAACCGACCTCCATCTTCAATGGAAGTGTCAGAGCAGAAAAGATATGGTACTATTGAGGAGGTTGACGGAAGTGAACAGTATTAAGGATGGTAAGAAGGAAGGTGGTTTGTGTACATGGGAGGAAGGAAGTTGGAAAAAAGTCGTTACAGGGAGCCAAGATTTAGATTTAGATGGATGTCTAGAGGCATTCATGCATCAAGAGTCTTTTTCACAATGTCAGCCTACTGATGCATGGAGGAATGGTTCAGGTTTGTTATAGTATCTGGTTTCTATGATGGAAGTTCAGTTGTAGGCATGGACTATAGATTTGGCTTTGAATTCCCACTCAAGATATGGGGAAAAAAAAAATCTAAATCTTAGGCTCTCCATTATTGGTAGGGTAGATCTCGTGTGAGAGTCAATATTGAAGAGGAAATGGAAGTCATTTTGAGAAAGCACACTTGGATGGTCGACGGTAGGTCCCTGGTAGGCCTTAGGAGGAATTCATGAACTGAAATGAGGATCATTGAAAAGAATCAGTGTGAGTGTAGATTTAAATGCCAAAGTCTTCCCACCATATTTGGAACATCTACAGTTTTCACTAAGGTGATGGAAGCTTTCTTTGTTAGAGCATATACGTGCGTGTCGCAGATGCAATGACTAAGATATGCCCACATCTAGGTGAATTTTCCCCTTAATTTTAAGCAAGGTTGGCAAACCTGTAACTCAATCTCAGATCAGTAGACGACCAGGTATTGACTGTGTGACTTGGTTGAGTCAAGTCATAAATTTTTCCTGCATATGAATGAAGTTGAGCATATTTACTACATATCAGACCTCAACAATTAACTACATAATGCACATATAATTATAAATTTCAGCAAAAATTTAACTAATATCACTATAATGCTACAATACGGCCATAGAAAATTCCTCTGTGCGGAATGAGGGGGATAGTTAGAAGATCAAAACAAGCAAGGTCAGTTCATCAACAATCAAAATATACATAAAGATTAGAAAGCAGATAAGCAAGTAAATGTGGATACAATACACCATTCAAATCCATGGACAGTGAAGCATGTCTCTAACATTCCCCTAAATCTAGGCCTGAACAACGAGCCGAGTAACTTGAGATCAGATTGTTAAAGGTTGGCTCAAAGTTGAGTTCGTGCTAACCCTTTTCTTAAATGAGTCCAGCTCGAGTTGAAATTAAAACTTGAGCTCTACTCAAATAAGCTCGAGTTGGCTCGATTACCTTAGTTTTGAAACATGAAAAAGTAGTTTCAAATTTGCAAAAAGAAGAGCTGAGAACCTCTTTCTGTAAAAATATTATTTAAAAATGTTGTGGCTTTAACCTTTTAGAATCATAATAGCTTAAAAAGAAGACAAAAGTTTGGGTCATTTTGAATTTAAATGGTATAAATGCCCTCATTTCACCCACAACCCTCATTTTCTTCTTTTGTTTCTCTCTCTCGTCACTCCTCCTTTTCTCCCAAACCTCTTCACTCCTCCTCTTCTCCCAAACCTCGAGCTCCATAACCCTCCTAGCATCTCCAATAGTTAGCATGCTACCAACGCCTTTGCAGCTACAACCCACCATAGCAGAACAATATCGGTTAACCCACTGTGAGTTTTTTTATTGTTTATTAATTATTTTATTTATTCATTTTATTTTTTAATAGGTTTTTCTTTTTTGGTTGAACGTTCTAGTGGATAGAGATGGAATTCACCTTCTCTAGTGAGGCAACCGGCAGCTTTGAGATCGACAACCCACCATACATGATGATGGCTGACCCATGATAAGTTTTCATATTGTTCCAGCCTACACTGGAGCCCAATGTTTTCCCTAAAATGTCATTTCTCTCCATTTTAGGGTTTTTAGAGATTCCATTTAATAAATGGAGTTACTGTTTTAGGGATTTTAGGAACTCCATTAAAGAGTAACACGAGCTTGAACGAGGTCATTCCCCTAGGGTTTTCAAAAACTCCATTTGAGAAATTGAGTTACACGAGCCTAAATGAGTCCAGCTCAAGCTCGACACAAACTATCGATTCGAGCTCGAGCCAAGCAAAAATTAGTTGAGTCAAGCTCAAGGTTGACTCGGCTCGTGTTCACTCCTATCTACATCATTCACCATTCTTGCAACATATGTCATGTAAAAAGTAATTAACAATATACATGTATCTAAGACACCTTTTTTGTGTTTGTTTATTTAAGTGCCCAAACTTGATGTACCTTCTTTAAGTTCAGGTGAAGACTCAAGGTGTGATTGGTGAAGCTGCAGGTTACCCACTCAGTGTAGCAGTTCCTTCCCAAATCACAAACAACAAAACCCATGAATGTGAGTATGAGTTAAGGGGTTAACCGATAACCATCAAAATTGAAAACTCTTTAATTAACGGTGAAATTAGAGATTTCCTAGCTGCCACACGACTAACAGCCCACTTGACACCCTATGGAGCATTGGAGATGTGGGGAGAGAGAGACAGAGATAGAGGGTGACAGAAGTGAGGTTAGATCTTTGGCAATAGGCCTTTAGAGGTCATTGGAGATAATTGTGGCCAAGGAACATTGGAAGAGAGAGAGAGAGAAAGAGAGAGAGAGAAAGAGAGAGAGAGAGAGAGAGAGAAAACCCTTTGATGCCAGACATAGCATCTCATCATTGGAAAACAAGAGGGATAGAGAGACAAAAGAGACCTCTACTTTGGGCCTATGATAGCTAGCTTTTGGATGCCACTGGAGAGGACCGTCATCTTCCACAGAACTCTAATAGCCAATAGACTGCCAGAGATAGAGACATACTTGAGTTTGCTGCATGTCGGTGGCGGATGGAAGGCACTGAAAAACAGTGCCTCCAGCCTCTCCACTTCATTATAAAACCTTGCCCTGCTTCAATGAAGAGGAACTAAGAAAATGGAGAGGAACTAAGAAAATGGCAAGGCAATGGCAACTCAAGCATTAGGCAGGAAGCATGCATAGTTTATTTAAGTCGGTTTGGTTCGTTTGAAAACAGATGTGTTTAGCCGATTCACACCAGAAAATGTGGTGTATCACTGCAAACTGTCTTGTGCCTAAATCGGCCGAGTCATACATGATTCAGTATTCAAGGGCAATCATCACAGATTCTGCTGCTACCTCACCAAACCTTGACTAGTTTCTAGATATTTGGGCAGTCTGAGCTAATTAGCTCAGTGCATTTTCTGGCCCTGGTTTTAAGCATGATTGGAAGGTAAGTCTTAAGATAGGAGATAATAAGTTCCTACAAGAAATAAAGTATAAAGCAAGGGTCAGATACCACAGCAAGTGTGGCACCACCTCCCATTTTGAGGATATGTGCAAACTAAAGTCGTTAATTGAAAATGGAAACTAAAGTCGTTAATAAGGAAGAATAATTTTAGAAGGCATCAAGAACAAGAAAGATGTTGAACATAATATATTGAATGGCATATGCTCTAGAAGACTGAGAAGTAGGCTTTGATGGAAGAGCTACCTTAGTAGAGCAATACAATTGGCAAAGTCTAACAGAACTTGCTTTGAGATTATGATGATCGTAGTAAAAGGGAAAGGCAAAGGAAGGAGTCCAAAGCTAGGACGCAGAAAAAAGGCAATAAGGTGTCTCCTAAAAAAATGTGCCTCCATTTTGACCATTTTATGATTCTTGATGACTATGTTAAAGATCATGAGCTTGACGAGGGTGGCCCTCTGGGATTTATTTTTACTTCAAATAGGTCAAAGAATTCGTGTGGTTTAGAAGAGGAAGATGGATAGGTGACTGTAATTTTTAGTCAATATGTTCATCAGATTAATGTGGAGAAACTGACCCCAGTCAAAAAAAATTTGGAGGGTTAATTGGAAAAAGAGTACACACTTTGTTAGTCAAGGAAAGATAGAAAGGCTGCTCTTGCGACCTTTTTAATCTGGTGAAAACTCTTGTAACTAGATGTAGTGTCTCTAAGAAGAGGAAAACGACGTGTGCTGATTGCTTGAATGGCATGGAATATCAGCATCATATTATTGGGTAGACTGATAAGGATAATGATGGGCAAACGGAAAAAGAGGTCGTTCAAGCCTAGTATCAAAGAGACAATCCAATCCCAATGGGAGTGATTTGTTGGAATGTTAGGGGCTTAGTGAAGCTGTATACCCAATATGAACTCAGTTGGATTTTGACAGAAAAGAGTAATGTGTCGATGTTTTTATTATTGACTTTATGTTAACTTCTATAAGGATTGCTAACATTATGAACAAACTTGAAAGCTACAAGTATGCATATAGTGAGAATGTTTTAGGTGGTGTTAATCTTCCTCCTATATTGGCAATGGAGTGCAAAATAAAGCTTAGTCAGGTTCTTCTCATGGAAGAAGTCATGTGGGAACAGAGATCAAGCAAAAAAAGGTTAATGAAAGGGATAAAAACACATTCTATTTTCATGCAATGGCGAAGAGTAGGCTGATTAAGAGGCAAATTAGAATTATGGGAAGTGAATGCAGACTGTTCAATGACCATGAGCAGATTGTTGATATATGCACTAGCTACATTAAGGAGCTCCTAGGTCATAATCACGCTGAAGGAAAACTGTTCGAGGCTTTAATTGATGGCGAGACTTGAAGTGATTTCTTGCTTTTGCCAATCATTGGGAATGAAGGAAATGATGGAGTTATCAGCTTAGGCAAGGATAGTACGGTGGGTCTGGATGGTTTTTCGAACTATTTCTGTCAAGGATATTGGAAATTATTGAAGGTGATCTTGTAGAGGCAATCTATGATTTCTTCCACAAAGGAAAAAAATTTCAAATCACAAATTACATGATGATTTTCCTAATAGCCAAAAATAAATGTTGCGTAGAGAGGTAGAGAGGAGGGAGAAGAGAAGAAGGTGAGGAAGGAGGAGAGAATAGGTAGCAGTCATCAATCTGTCGGCTGCTCCTTTTCTATTAGACTAAATAAGGATTAGGGTTATGTTTAACCCTTTACATAAAGAGTCCAACAAATTTTTAAAAATTCAGAAAGCTACCTAATATTAAATACCAAAATACATAACACTTTAAATACCAAAGCAGCATGTTTCCTCAACACTTCCCCTCAAGCTGGAGCATAGATGTCTATCATGTTTAGCTTGCTACAACACTTCATGAAATTAGATATTAGAAGAGCTTTGGTAAATATATCTGCAGGTTGGTCTTCGAAAGCAACATACTCAGTAGAGATAATCCCTGCTTGGACCAAGTCTCTAATGTAATGACAATAAACTTCAATATGCTTGGTCCATTCGTGGACGACCGGATTATTTGCTATGTAAGTAGCCGCTTTATTATCACATTGCATTTTTATAGGCAATTCTACCTGAATTCCAAGACCTTCTAGCATGCCTCTCACCCACGTGATTTCAGTGGCTGTTTGGGCCATGGCTCGATATTCTGACTCGGCACTCGATCGAGCAACAACAACTTGCTTTTTACTTCTCCAAGAAACTAAGTTGCCACCAACAAAGATACAGAATCCCGTAGTGGAATTTTTGTCATCAATTGAGGCTGCATAATCTGCATCAGAATAAGCTTCTATCTGAAGTGCGGTGCTTCTTCTAAATAATAGACCCTTTCCAGGGGATCTTTTTAGAAATTTCAATAATAACATAGTTGCATCCCAATGGGCTTTCCTTGGCTTATTCATAAATTGGCTTAGTTTTCCCACAACAAAGGATATATCAGGTCTAGTAATTGTCACATATAGTAGCTTTTCAATGAGAGACCGATATGATTTGCTATCAACAGGTTCAGATTTGTCATCATATAAATGAGTGCGAGAATTCATAGGAATAGAAGGTGGTTTAGTTCCAGTCATACCTGTTTCATGTAGCAAATCAAGAACATATTTTCTTTGAGAAAGGACTAGACTTTCTTTACTTCTTGCTGCTTCTATCCCCAAGAAGTAACGTAGAGAGCCAAGATCTTTAGTAACAAAATGTCGTTGTAAATACTTCTTTGTGTCTTGTATTTTTGTTCATTGTCACCAATCAAAATAATATCATCAACATATATCACCATAACAACTATACTTCTTGAAGTTCTTTTTATGAACAATGAATGATCTAAAGGCGATCTCTAAACTTAGACACAACATCACACAACTTCTGAAACCATGCTCTAGGACTCTGTTTCAAACCATATATAGCCTTATTTAACAAACATACCTTGGTACACTCCCTCTCTTTCTCAAAGCCGGGTGGTTGCTGCATATAAACCACTTCAGTTAAATCCTCATACAGAAATGCATTTTTAACATCCAGTTGGTACATGTTCCAACCATAATGAACTGCAACAGATATAATGGGTCGTATAGTGCCCAAACGTGCCACAGGAGAGAAAGTTTCAAAGAAGTTAACACCATATGTCTGTGTGCACCCTTTTTCTACTAAACATGCCTTGTAGCGCTCAACTGTACCATCTGAGTTGTACTTGATAGTGAAAACTCATTTCGAGCCAACAATATCTGCCCCATGAGAAAGTCCAACGAGATCCCAAGTGTGACGAGATATTAGAGAATCCATCTTCTCCTTCATAGCCTGGTACCACTTATAGTCCAACATAGCTAGTTCATGTGAAATAGGAATGGATGTAGCTGACAAGGCATCAATGAATTTGCACATATGGTCTCCCACATGAGTTGTACTAACAAACTTAGAAAGATGATGAACTGTGCATTGTCTAATCCCTTTACGCAGTGCAATAGGTAATTCATTAGGAACAGAAGCATCAAGGGAACACTTAGGCATGTCATGTAATTCAAAATTACTTACCTCCCGAGAGTAAGATGGTGCAGGGTCATTAGATGATGGATTTCTTCTTGAATATGTCAGAGGAGGATCTTTAAACCGTGGAATGGAGGGAGTGGAACAGGTGGGTGAAGATGAAAAGGAAGGGACTCAAGGGGAATTGGAGGAATTGGAAGTGGAACAGAAGAGGGCATCTCAGACTTTGGATATGAAGGACTTGCAGAAAAGAATGGAGACGACTCGAGAAAGGTTACATCGGCACTGACAAACTCTCGATTAGATATAGGATCTAGGCATCGATACCCTTTTTGATTTCTAGAGTATCTCACAAACACACATTTACTTGTTTGAGCAGCTAGTTTATCTCGATTGGAACCAAGTTTATGTACAAAGCATGTGCACCCAAATATCTGTGGGGGTAAAGAAAATAAAGCTCTATTTGGGTAGAAAATTTGTATTGGAATTTTGTTGTCTATGGAAGATGATGGCATTCTATTTATTAGGTAACATGCAGTCAAAATTGCATCTCCCCAAAATTTGAAAGGCATATGAGAATGAATCATGATTGTGCGGGCTACATCCAACAAATGACGATGTTTTTTTTCAACTACAGCATTTTGCTGAGATCTGTGAGGGCATGTAAAATGTGGCACAATACCATGGGATTTATAGAAGTCAAGTAAATGAAAGATTTGAACTCGAGAGCATTGTCAATGCAAACAACCTTGACACAATAAATAAATTGAGTTTTTATTTTCAATATGAAAGATTTCAAGATACAAGCAGCTTTAGTTCTCTCTTTCATCAAAAACACCCAAGTGACACGAGAAAAATCATCAACAATGGAAAGATAATAACGAGACGACAATCGACTTGGAACCCGACTAGGCCCCCCAAACATCAATATGAACCAAATCAAATAGACATTGACTAGACTGACTTTGACTCGATGGAAAGGAAGTACGACTTGCTTGCCCAGTTGACAAGTTTCACACTCGATAGACGTTGTGGAAGAAATATGAAGACATAGCAGCCGAAGTTTAGGAAATGATGGATGACCCAATCTGAGATGCCACTGGAAGGCACTTGAAAAATAATCAACTAGGAGCGATGCCTCCTTATGGGATGTATCCAAGATGTATATTCCATCTATCTCATGGCCTCCACCAATCTTCCTCCCAGTCGATAGATCCTAAAATACACAAGTACCCGAGTCAAAAATAACTCTGCAATTCATCTTCATCTCTTTAGTTAGTTTGCTTACAGATAACAAATTCTTCGAGAATTCAGGAGTATATAACACATCATGAACATGCAAAGATGGAGAAAGATAAACATCTCTATGTCCTTCTACTGGTGATAGTCTTCCATTTGCCAATCGAACATGTTGAGGTGAATCAAATTTCTGCAGGTTTGAAATACTAGTATCTCCACAAGAGTGTTTAGATGCTCCAGAATCAATTATCCAACAACCTTTAGAAGTAGTTTTACCTGCAGAGTACGCTGAACTTGTGACAGCTGTAGATGCCGATGAAGTAGAAGGAGTAGCATTTGATCTATGCTCCATAATTAAATCAATTTCAGCTGGACTTAAATTAAGAGATGTAGCATCTACTGAAGCAGCAGTGGGATTCGCCTTAGGAGCCATACTGATAGAGATAGACTGTGTGTTTGGAGTAGAGCTGGATGAAGATGTCACAGACAAAGAAGTGGATGAGTTAGGTTTACCCACTTTGTTCCAGCACCTATCCTCTATGTGACCAAGACGACCACAATATGTGCACTGAAGTCTTCCACGTCCTCCAGGACTTCGGCCTCTTCCTCTACCACGGGAAGAGTATAGTCCACTTCTTCCTCCTTCAAATGAGGCAAGGGCAGACGGCTGTGAGTTGTTCGAGGATGGAGGAAGAGTAACAACCAATCTGTTTATTCTATTGAAGGTCTCATCAAGATCAGGAAAATCTTAACCTGTAAGCATTTGAGCCTTGGATGCAGAATTATCAGAAGATAGTCCAGCAAGAAATTTAACCACAATCATTTGCTCCATATGAGATTTGAGACAATGCTTACAGGGCGGTTTTAAGGAATTCATCTTTTCATAAGTAAACTTCAACTTTGTAAAATATTCTGTCAAATCCATGTTACATTGCTGCATTTGTAACAATTCTTGCTGAATCTTTAAAATTTTACAGATATTTTTATCTTGAGAGTACGTCTTCCGAAGAGAATTCCACATATCTTTGGCTGTATTATAATAACAAAGCCTTGCTGCAATGTGGTGCTGAGTGCTATTCATAAGCCAAATACTAATAATGTTGTTTTCTTCCTCCCACCGTGTGTATTTACCAGTCTTTTCAACTGGTTCATCTTCTTCCAATATATATTTCTTTCCATGTCCAACGACCGACAACATGAAGGTTCTAGCCCATACATCATAGTTGGCTCCATCAAATTTGATAGTAGATCCAAATGAGAATGGATTTGATAAAGCTTTGTATTCATCACCTGCCTCTATGTGATGATTTTCAGATTCAGTTCTATCAAGTTGTATAGATCTGTTGGCAGCCATGATAAAACCACGAAAATAGATAACTATAAAAGCCAACGGCAGACAGGATATGTACTAGCAACCACAGAATTTTCCAGCCAGATTTCAACACCAACCTACAGCAGACTGAACATAAACAACATTCACAGACTTACTGCAGTCAGATTTCAAGACAAACCTGCTTCATTTTGACTGAGACTCAACCCTGCACCACACGGCCAGGCAGATCAGACGTTCACTGGTCTGATATTTTTAAATGACATCCATTGAGTCAAATCTGATATATTCTACGACATTCAGATCTGATCAACATCAACTGTTTGTCAACGACATCACCTAAGTTAGATATGATACACTTTGACATTCAGATCTGAACAAAAACAACAACTTGTCAACTTCATCCGATTAGGTTCTTCAGCAACATGAAGACTTCGACAACAACATAGGGTGCAGATCACGTCTCTACATGTAGAACGTGATCAGCCCCTTTTTCATCAAGCAGTCCCACCACTTTTCTTGAAGGCAGCAACAACTTTAGACGTCCAACCTTGTCGTGAATGAAGGGATGAGAAAAAGAGAAGAAGGGAAGCCGCGTGAAACCCTAGACGGCACAGTCCTAGGTCCGAGGCTCTGATACCATGTTGCGTAGAGAGGTAGAGAGGAGGGAGAAGAGAAGAAGGTGAGGAAGGAGGAGAGAATAGGTAGCAGTCATCAATCTGTCGGCTGCTCCTTTTCCATTAGACTAAATAAGGATTAGGGTTATGTTTAACCCTTTACATAAAGAGTCTAACAAAATTTTAAAAATTCAGAAAGCTACCTAATATTAAATACCAAAATACATAACACTTTAAATACCAAAGCAGCATGTTTCCTCAACAATAAAAATGTGAAAAGGTTTGAGTATAGACTTATCTCCTTATGCAGCACATATATGTCGTGATCTCCAAAGTTATGGTCTAAAGATTGAGATATCATAACAACATCTGGTCAGAAGAGCCCTCCAAAGATCCTGGGCGGTCATCGGCTTTCCAAGCTTCGAGCTTCCCTTCATTCACTATAACTATGATAAAGAAGACCTCGGGTATAGAAGTACGAGCTTTAGCTCGACATATAGGTATGTCTGCTCAAAAAGCACGAAGGGTAATTGATCAAATTCGTGGTTGCTCCTATGAGCACAAGCGTCATGCAGTTACGAGAAGTGATCAGATTATTCAACCTAACCAAACTACCTTCTCTATGGGGAGGCACATCCATGATATTATCCTATGTACAAATGAAATGGTCAATTATGAGGAATTTTGGAGTAAATGTGGTTGTTTAAAGTTGGACATTTGGCAAAGCTTATGATAGTTTCTTTTAGCTTCCCTAAGAACAATATGCTTGTGTTTAGATTCTCCCCAAGGTGGGCAGAGAAAGTAATTGTGTCACTTCAGTTTCTTATGAAATTTTGGTTAATGGCAGACTTGGAGAAAGGTTCGAAGGTAAAAGATGTTTGAAGCAAGGGGATCCAATGTTCCCTTACCCTTGTATCATGATTATGAAGGTGTTCAATAGATGTCTTCAGGCTAACATAAGCAACAGAAAAATTGAAATTCAAAAATTTGTAGAATGAGGCAAGAGATAGGGATGGCAATGTTCGCCAGATGATGGGCTCCTAGTTGCAAAGGCCAGCAAGTACTCTATTCTATTCATTAGGGGAATGAATTTGAAAGACTAGCATACAAGAAGGTTAATAAAGAAAAAAAAGATTAAGGCAATGAGGTTCTTAGGATGTTCAACTGGTGACTTGAGTAATTTTATGAGATGGCCTTTGGGGTCTCTCCTGGCCAACTATCTTGATTTGCTAGTTGTTTACAGATCAGCTCACATAGGCCCTTTGTTTCTCTTATTTACAAATAGAGAAGAGAATGACAGGATGGAAAGCTTGACATGTTAAAATCATGAAAAAGAGATGAGTGTGAGAGAGAAACGACACTCACAAATTAGCTTGGGCATTGGGCTGGGTACTCGACAGGTACCCGGTTCCCGACCCAACTCGGGCCCGGTCTCAGGCCTATAAATTGGGCGTCGGGCCGGCCCGAGTAAGCCCGATAACTTATTTTTAATATTGCTTTTATATTAAAATTATTATTTTTTAATGTTAATCGACTGGGCTTGGGCTTGAGTTCTAGGCAGTCGGGCCAGGCCCAGGCTGCTGGTATTGGACTGTGGCCCCCCAGCCTTATTCACAAATTTGCATGGTTCAATTAGTCATAACATAGAAAAAGGCAAAGTATGTCTCTTCTCCATTTGGCATGCTTCACGCAAAGAGTCAAATTTATTGAAAATGGAAAGAAGTTCATATTTACAAGGAATATGTTATACGATTTTTATAGAGGGGCGCCCAAGTCACTTATGCCATTGCTACCGAGTAGCTCGTTCACAAGTAATGCTGCTAGTTCACACCCACTAGCTCCTAACTGCAGCTTGTAGAGTCCTCACTCATTGTTTCCCTTGAGAAGAACATGCCCTATCTTGTCATCTTTAACATTGTGGGTGAAATTCTAGTAGCATGCCATTATCTTTCGTAAACTTGTGTACTGAAAGTATATTTTTGGTGATAGACAGCACATGCAAAATATCTTTCATTATGAATTTTGAGTCAATATGAAAAAAAACAGAGGTTCCAATGTGTTCAATGTTCAAACCTTGTCCATTACCGATGCGAATTTGATCTCCTCCATTATAGCTAGATTGGATTGTCAAATTGTTGAAATTTGATGTGGCATGGTGTGTAGCTCCAGAGTCAGGGTACCATCCTCCATGATCAAACGAACCATGTACATCAACGTCATGTGCTTTAATAGATGAAGCTTCCAATTTTTATGATGTTTGTATGTGTTGCACTTCCATGCATCATGACCAGATTGACGACATGCTTGTAAAACCGTGTGACAATTTGCTGCAATATGTCCATTATTTCCACAAGCAAAGAAAGATGGGAGATCGATCTTGATTTTTACTTTGTCTCTATTATTCTTAAAATGATTTCGGCCAAAGTTTTGATTTTTCATAGTAAAACTCACCGATGAATTTTCTGTAGAGAAATTATCTGTTTCATCCAATTGTGACTCATGAATAAGTAACATTACATGCAAATATTCCAAAGTGATAGAATCGACCCTAGTGTTTAATGCAGTTCTAAGGGACCCATATTCACTAGATGGTAAACCAGCCATAATACAAGTGACAAGATCATCATCTGGTTTTGATGTCAGTGCTAATTGGTCAGCAATACCTTTTGCTCTACAAAAGTATTCTGAAATAGATTTTGTTTCCTTTCTTAAATTTTGGAGTTGGCTTTTCAATTGCTAAGTTCTAGCTCTTGACCGTGCAGCATACATTCCCCTGAGAGCATTCCATAATTAATGGGAAGAAGAGAGTCCCACAACATGACTACGAACTAGATCATTTAGTGACAAGAGAATCTGGCTTAATAAAAGTTGATCCAATCTATACCATTCATCATATTTTGGATTGTGTCGCTTTAAGCCATTGTTGTCATCTATCCATTTAGACGGCATCGTTGTTTACCATCAATGAATCCCATAAGATTATAACTCTTAAAGAGAGGTGTGAACTATGATTCTCAAATTAAATAATTATCTTATGCACGCTTAATGGAAAGGAGATACTGCAGATTTGTAGGTGTATGTATGAAGCATAGGAAAGATCTGACCTGTATTTCGTGATATGTCTAGTGTAGCAGACTTTGGTGCATGCTGCTATTGAAGGAGATTCATGCCATAGAGCTTTGGGCTCTGATACCATAAAAAGGAAGGCACACAAAAACTCAAATAACGTGGTTCAACTCAGGTTTGAGTCTACATCCACAACCAACCAGTTTCTCTCTCACACCTCAATCGTTTGTGTGAGAGGGGTTCTATTGACTTTTAAAGGAATACACCCTTTGGAAGGTTTAGCTATTCCCTTAGTTTTAGGATCACAATTGCAGTCAATATCTTGATGATCTTCTTGGATATAGATTTGATCTCCTTTCCTAATTTTCTGATCAACCATATTTGCAACTGTTTTGGCTACCGCTGCTACTTTGTGTTGATCCTTATCTTCAATAGGGTTGCAAGTACATTGACAGCAGCAGGAATGAGCTACCTTGGAGATGGTAAGGCGGGTGTGGCATCAAGGGCAGAGGTAAGGGTGGGCGTCGGGCCCGGCCGCCGTCGGGTACCCTGTACCCAGCCCGGTTGGGCCCGGATCTTGGCCAGGAAAACCGGCTCCTGGGCCGGGCCTGGGCCAAATACTGCAGCCCAGGTCGGCCCGGCCTGGCCCGATCCGGCCCGCTCCCCCTCTGGCCCTCCCCCACCCCCTCCGTCTCCCTCTCCCCCTCCGGCCCTCCCCCACCCACTCCGTCTCCCTCTCCCCCTCCGGCTCTCCCCCTTCCCCTCTGTCTTCCTCTCCCCTTGGCCACCGGGCCGGGTCGGGCCTGGCCCAGCCCGATGCCCACCCCTAGGCAGAGGTAGGGGGCCAGCAGGGGCTATGGCCTCCCTTCAGATTTTAAAAAAGTCAAAAATTTACTTATAAATTTAAGAATTCTAGTTTAACCTATATAAAAAAAAATTGTAAAATTATAATTTGGCCCCGATTAAAATTTTGAAACTATATTTAAATGGCCCCTGCGATGAAAAACTCCTAGCTCCACCCCTGTGTGGCATCCATGGTAGGAGCAAAAAGAAGATTTTTTGAAGCTGACCCGGCTGTTCTATAGTGTGTTCTTAAATACTACGAGGACTATGGAGATGAAGTTTTGGGCTTAGATCTTCCGTTTTGAATATCATTTAGTTTTGAAATAAAAGTTGGGACCTAATGCCCAGCATGCTTTTTACTTCAATCGCGGGTCGGCTGGCTCTTGATTCAATCTATGAGTAATCTATGAGTTGATTGTTAATCCACAAAAAGGATTGTCGTATTTATTTCTTTTTCAAAAAGCAAACGGGAAAAAAAATATTTTTAAAACTTAAAATAAGAAAAAGCTATAATATTATTTCAAACATAACATAAATGAGCGGTGGGTAAAATATTTAGTAGCATCTGTATCCTAAGGTAAATCGAATCAATTTGCCAACAATATGATTCGAACAGTCTAATCGGCCGATTCTCACAAAGCTATATTCAACTAATTGTTCGACCTTATAATCTAATGGCACCATATATGGGTAGGCTTTTGGATTGTATTGTATAAAATTTACAACTAAGTTGAAAGTTTTAGGTGCAACTGAATTTTCAAATTCAGCAAGAAGATCCTACAATATAATTTGGATTTAGCTACGAACTGAATTCATTTTTGTTGCAAATTAATTTGATTAATAATGGTATATGAAGGGGTGAGCCAGAAAGGTTTTTCTATGGGACACTAAATATATGGTTAACAAAGTTTCAATTAATCGTAAGGCAGAAAGGTTTTTCTATGAGACACTAAATATATGGTAACAAAGTTTCAATTAACCATGGGGAGGTGATTCAAATCACAAAAATCTACCTCATATTCACCCAAGTTTCAACAATAAATTAACATTTGACGGAGTCGATAGGTCCCACGGAAACCCCACCTGCACCCGTGATATATGATCAATATACATACAGAAATGTATAAAATCGATCACATACCATCCTAACTCCGGATGACTAGATTCAAGAGCTTAGAACCTATCTAAATAACAGTAGGGCGCGTTCGATCCTGATCGTTGAAATGGGCTCTGCGTTTTTTGTATTTGTCCTGATGTTATATATCAAAAGGAGCAGAGAAAAGAAAAGGGGCGGCAGGACTTTGGAAATGACCGGTCCATTATGGCAGTGCCTTCTTAGACATGGGCCTTGTTTTCCTCCATGAAAAGACAAGGCCACGTCCAATGGATTCCCTTCTAGTCAAACTTCAAAATATTCCCAGCACCTCAAAATGCTCAGGAGAATTGGATCGGATCGATCGGGTGCTCACTATTCTTCTAGTTAATCGGGTCGATACGCTTGTCCTTGAATACTCTAGATCTATATACGATTAATAGTTACCAAGTGTTAACTTAAGATCAAATTGATCAATATCTGACCTATAACTTTTTCTAGTTTATATTTATATATATGTAATGTTCGTGGATTTTGCCCAAGGGAGCTCTTTTCGAATAAATGATATAACGTTATTGAATAATTAAGACGCCTGCTTTTTCACTGGAAGCAAAGGTATAATTTTTTTTTTATGGGGTAAATAATTAACAAATTTTTAATTAGTTTTAGCGCGGTGAATTCGAATCTCCTGAGGCTGCCCTATATAATTGGACCAAGGTCTACTGAAGTTTAACATGTATATTGGAAGTTTCATATTGGGCTTAACATGTATATTGGAAGCTTCAGATTGGGCTTCGTGGGGCATACGCCCCATGGAGCCCTCACATATCTCTGCCCTTGTTCACGTGCTTCACAAAATAGGCTCGTTCCGCTGAGAAAATTAAGCATATAAATAAAGTACATATAACTAAATAAGCTACATATTTACGGCAAACTTAGATAATTTCATTGTTGATCAGTTGCATTAAATTAATGTCATATACGTTACTCATAACCACATTGATTTCCAAAATAAAAAACGGATACTGCCTTCTCTTATATTCGCATTACTTTTATACAAGTGATGCATATATCATAGGGATATGAGATCCAGAGATCTCCTTTTTATACAAAGTTTGCACGCATTCTTTTTTAGTACTACAGAATTAACCATATATATATATATATATATATATAGCCCTTTACAAATTGTTCAAATAGCTTTTAATCTTTTCAAGCTAAATGTGTGTTTTTAACAAGCAAGAAATTATATGAATATTTGTAATCAATCTTTTTTGGAACCAGACTATGTTCCATGGCATTAATAGATATTGCATATATTTATTTCTCTAATAAGGTCAAAATCATGCCAAAGGCATTTCATCAAGGGCGTGGAGGTACCTAGGTTCTTGCGATCCATTTTTGCAGACATAATATATAAGGCGCCTCTAAAAACATTGTAGTGCTCTTCTTATTAAATGCGTACAGTTAGATGCGTTTACCATGGACTAGTTTAGTAAATAATATGTACTAATGTATATATGCTTTCTGAAGAATTGAAAAGACAACTGACACTGGTGCCACAAAAAGTTAACCACGAAATGTTAAACATTTTGTAACAATAAATCCAGTCAATTCCACTTATGGATTTGCTAAAATATAAAATAACACATCCAACAGCTCAGCTTAACGGAAATCTCACTTTATCTGTTTCCTATGTCCCTGGACCCTGCATGTGTCTAAGAAAAGACTTTATATCTACTTAATGTACAATATCCTACACAGTTAATTTGCTTTATATATATATATATATATATATATATATATATATATATATATTTGTACATATGGCAACCTTTCAGTCAAGCGGCGAAGTTGCAGATAATCCCACCTCGGCCTAAAACTTTTCACTATAGCACCTCATTAATTTACTTCATTCTTAGTGGACGCTGACTTTCCGGTCCAGCTTAGCCGATGAATCCTGTCTTAGCAGCAGTATCACACCTTTGTGGCCCTCACCTGGTTCGGATAGTGAGTGATTCTTTTTTTTTTTCTCTCTCTCTCTCTCATCTATATATATATATATATATATATATATATATATATATATATATATATATATATATATATTGCAAAGTTAAGAAAATAAGTCTAGAAACCCTACGAAATTTAACATTACCTACGCTTGTCACACATCATTAATGGCGGGCTTTCTATTTTTCCGTGGTTAGAAGGAGAAATCATCTGGCGTCTCTCGACAGACCACCCGCTGCAATGTGTAGTACAATGTGTTCAATCACGCTAGTCATAATTGGGCAGAGCTCAAAATGGCTTGGTGGATTTCAGCCCATATATATAAAGAGAGAGTATTGTGTGTCTGCGTGAAAAATTAAATTGGTTGTTTGCAATCTTATGGATACGTAAGTCTTTACAGCGATGTTGTTAAAAATTAAAATCAGCCTGAACCCCCCAGTTCCTATCCTATAGAATCGGTTGCCGGGCCACTCAGAATCGCCTGCCTTACACCTGAAACGGTAAAATCAGGGCAAATAATTGGCGATTCAACTCCAGTCAACCGATTTTACCCTTAAAAAATGAAAAATAAAAATGACCTCAAGGGCTTTTTGATTCGCTGCAGTGTTTTCCTCCAAGGAAAGAGGCAAAGCTGATGGTCGTCCACCAGAACGACAAGTGGTAGAATCCGGCCGAGTTGGTTGTTTACCAGGATCATAAAATGGCAGAATCCGGCAGATTTGGTCGCAGGACCAGAGATTGGAAGTGCCCATCTCGGTCTGAGAACTCAGGACGCCGAATTAGCGACTTTGGTGGTCGCTCCGCATTGATGCTAGGGCTCGGGGGATAGCCTTAGCGCTCCTCCTGCGAAGACGCCGAACGCCCAGCATCGCTGGCATTGAGCAAGTCCGAGCAGATGTACCTGGCCGTTCTTTGAAGAACTTTGGGATCTTTACTGCTTCTCTTTCTACCGTTTATGTGGCTCTAAGCGTGGCACTTGCTGGTTCTTTTATTCTATTTTTCTTTGGAGTTGGTGATGAATTTAAATATAAAAATACGTCAATGCACATTTATCGTGACTTTGTTGAATATAGGCACTTGTTTGCTCATTATATTTCATTTTCTTAACTTGTTTCTCTTTTTTAGAGAAAACTTCTATATTATTTTTCTTATTTGTTCAGATTTGAAGGATTTTTTTTCCAATTTTGTAGTTACTTAAACTAAAAATATGTTTTCTAATGAATCCAATTCAAAAAGTATTCTGATTAATTCTGATTTCGTTCATCGATTCTCTGAATAATAGGGCTTTCCGATTTGATTCAGAAATTGATTTCACTAAGTTTTGCTTTGGCTTCTTGTTTTAAGGAGAAGTTGGAATATATTTATTATCGACATTAACAAGAATTTGATTATCTTCAACCGCTCATTAATTAGATCATTGTAATGATCCTAATTGCCACAGAATTTGCTAGATGCCTTCTATAATAATGACATCTTTATCATATGTAAGCTCCTGCTTGTTGCTATTAACTATTTTTGTTTTCATCGTCAATACAGCATCAGCTTTCATTCTCCTTCAAACTTGATGATGATTTACTGAATCTCAATGTGTCATGATCACCTTGCTTCTTATTTATAAACCAGATGGTGTGCATGCTTTGGTGAAAATGTCTGCAATCCTTTTCGGTTATCCAAAGGCCTTTGTTAAGGAATAAGTCTTATTCTGCAAGCATGCATGCTATGATATCATGAAGAAAGACATAAGGAAAAAAAAATTAATGTGGCTGAAATCTTTTCTAGTCCAAAGAAGGCCACCATTTACCTTTGAATCCATGTGTACAATCTCATTCATATGTAAGCTTTCATATAGTTAAGGTAGCTCCTTGTTTTAAGGTGTAGCTAGAATACATTTATTATCCACATTAATAGCGCAATAATTTCTTGATTTTTTTTAACTATTCCCTAATTAGATCATCGTAATCATTCATAATTTCCATCAAATTTGCTAAAGATGCTTTCCATGATGATTGCATCATTATCATATATGCTTCCCCAATTGTTGTTGATATCTATTATTGCTTTCATCTTCGACACATTATCCTATTTGAGCTGCCAGATGGCTAAAATGTAAAAGTATGTCTCTAAAAATCACTATCAAAGGTTTGTCACTAAGAGCACTATTAAATTGCCATTAACAACTATTTACGATTCAACAATGGTTTATTGTAGCTTTAGTGCAATCTATAGTCCTTTTAGGAATGAATTTTTACATTGTAGTCATTTGGCAATTGTGCAGCATATGACAACATTGACTTTTTCACGGTCTAGCATCCAGCAGCATTGACTTTTTTGTATAGATATATATAGAGGATTCAAGTACGTAGGATGTCGGATATTATTAGATGGCTAAAAATTAAAAATCTGTTGTTAAAAATGAGCATCCATTTATAAGCATTAGTGACAATTTATTATACAACTAATGATTCATGGTTCTTTTAACAATAGATTTCAATTTTTTGTCATCTCTAAGTGTGTTGATCTTGTGTTATATATATACACACACACATACACACAAAAAATATATATATATATATCACACACACATGCCACACACTATGGGGCAACAAAAAACTTGACAACTATGCGAAAAGAACCATGAAACATTAGTTGTATAATAAATTGTCACTAATATTCATATGTGATATATACATATATATATATATATAAAGAAATACCCAACCATCTAACCATGATTGTCCATATGAAAGAGATAAATGGTTGAGAGAAAAATAATGAAAAAAAAATATGTGAAATAATATTAGATGAATGTCCATCATTTTTTTCTCCTTGTTTTTTAATTTTAATGTTCAATTATGTTAAATTAAATAGCCCTGGTATATGGCTGGATGACTCTGGAAAGCGAAAGTCACCATTTAATTTTTATATATATATTGAAGTCAGCTGTTTCAAATCTCCATTTGATCTCTTCTATGCAAAAGGAAGAACCTAATATTCAGAGTTCTTATAATTGGCTGTTGGCAGAATCTAATTTCTTTAGCCCTTGCTTACATAACTGACGTATACGTGACAATGCTGTTCGTATGCGCCTGTAGAATCCTCCTGTTCCATGTTCACTATTTTGCTTGCAAAAACTAAGTTATTCCGCTGCATGTATAGGTTTTTCACTACCTTTACATGTGGGGGTCCACAATAACATAAATATGATCAGTAGTTAAATAATCAATCTCTCTCTCGAATAGAGTACATGATCATTGCTGCAATTAAGAGATTAAAAATATGATCAACATCAGCGTTTGGAAATTCTCGAGGCAGTATGATGTCGTTTTGTAAGTAGGCTTGATATATCTATGGTAATGAAATAGGTTTGTGGTTAACCAGTAGTTTTCTTTAATAATTAATTAATGTATAGTCGATGAGTGCTGATGTTAATGATGCGTTTTTTATAGTGTTAAGGAAGGCACCCCATTAATTAATCTCTCTCTCTCTCTCTCTCTCTCTCTCTCTCTCTCTCCTTTGGATTTTAAAATTTTTTATGTTTAGTATTTTGCTTTTAAAATTCGATCAAGGGAAAAAGCGGCCGCTAAGGGACGGTTAAGCTTTGGGAAGAAAGCAAAGCAGGCGTGGGAAAGCTGGTGGGTGAGCACTCGGTGTTATTTTATACATGGAGGCAGAGGAAAACATGACAGGACAAATAACCTCTACACATGTCGACCCACCAAATATCCCTCCATGTCTCCCTCCTGTAAGCTACCCAACATGCCTTAAAAAGTAAGAAGGTTAGCTTAGCTAGTTTACGGTGATTCATGCAATTTATGCCCATATTTGCAATTTATCAACAACTCTCCATCCTAAATTTTATGGTGATTCATGCAATTTATGCTTATACTTCACAACTTATCAACGGTTTTGATCCAAGTGAAGGCGGAATCCTTCTTCCTTCGACCGCTTGTCTACAGGGTGCAAGGGTTGCGTCCAAACCTAGAATGGGGTCGGTGAATTTTTCTAATGAAAATCAAGGATTCCCAATCCAACAACAAACTGTGCTACTTTGTCTTAAAGATAACAACTGATCAAGATTGCATTTTGAAGCCTTGTAGATACATCATGACTTGACAACAACCTGGTTGATCAAATTTCTCCACTAATCTATTCTAAGTCAAGGACTGAAGTTGTCATTTATTTAATTGTTGACTTAGCAATTCGTTGATTAGACGCAAAACTATGTAAGCTTCTCCTTTTATTCCCCCCTTTCTTTTTTACTTTAGTCAAGCGGATGGAACATTTGAGATCTATAGACCCAACGCAAGGCTAGCGTAGCCATATTCTCAAGTTTATCAATTTTGGGAACATATCTATATGCTCTATTCTAGCTAAGCAAGCCACTAGCTCCATGGAGCTAAAATCTATATATATATATATATATATATATTCACCCTTAAAAGGCTCACTCGCTACAATCAACTCGCACGTATAGCTAACCATTGGTGTCTAATCAAGGAAAAATGAGAAATCAATTGAGTCCCCACCAACTTGGTACGTGGGACCCACCTGCTGAAAGCAGCCCCAATGGAATTATAGATAGCTTTGGAGTCATCCCTTCAAGGGCATATTAGTAATCAAAAGAAAGAATAAGCAACTTTACTTAAATAAGATTAAACGCAGCAGGCACTAGACTACTAATATAAAGGGAGACTGAAAAAAAGATTCATTTTTCTTTTTTCTGAATTCCACTAATTTATCGGCAATCGTTGATCTGTCGGGACTCGAGTAGTAAACAACGTGCTCTCACCTGCTCATACTCACACTACCCCACAACCCCTTTTTTTTAATTCAAAAATAAAGTGTTAAATTATTCACCGTTGATCTTTGATAGAATATTAAAAGCAAAAAAAAAAAAAACATGCTTGATGCCACGGACCACAGTGCAAGCCGAAGTCCTCATTTTTTTTTCTTTGTTTTGGGGAAAAATTTTCAAACCTGCAATACCACCAATCCCCAAAAACCACCCCTCCCTAAAACCGCGCCTGCTCCTGCGTGTGCTGAAAAGAAGACAAACCCTAGAGAGAGAGAGAGAGAGAAGAGAGAGAGGGAGAGGGCTTCATCCCTCTTCATTCTTTTCTTTCCCTTCTGCTACACCAACAGAGAGCTTCCCTAAGATCTCGGAGCTGCAGCAGCAGAAGCAGGAGAGAGAGAATACGTGTTCATCACACGAGAGAAGTCTGCAAATCTTGCTGTTGATAGATAGATGATAGATACCTAATCAGTCATCGCTGTCCTTGGTTGCTCTGAGAATTTCTTCGTCTTAATTTGCTTCTTTCTCTCTTCTTCTTTTTCTTCTTTTAAGAGGGAGAGTGCAGAAACAACAGAAAGCCTGGCAAACAGGTGGTGGACCGGCCATGTGGGGCTGCCGAGCCTCAACCCGGCCGGCGTACCGGCGAGTTCTCCGGCAGGTTCGTACCGGAGCTCAACCGACTCGCTCTTCCCTAACCTCAACAAAATTGATAAGACGCCTATACAGTCTGTGGACGACAAGACCGCAAACCAGGCGTGCTCGGAGTCATCCCCAAGGGAGACCAAGTCTGATCCCGAGCACGATGACCCGAATACCGGACAGGAGGTAGTGGAGGCTGGATTCCGGCGTCCTCGCGGCCGGCCACCGGGCTCGAAGAACAAACCAAAGCCGCCGATCATTATCACGAGAGACAGCCCGAACGCCATGAGAACGCACGTCATGGAGGTCGCAAACGGGAGCGACGTCGCCGACTCCATCGCCGTCTACGCCCGCCGGAGGCAACGCGGTGTCTGCGTGCTAACTGGCAACGGCACGGTTGCGAACGTCTCTCTGCGCCAGCCAGCCGCCCCTGGATCGGTGGTTACGCTCCACGGCCGGTTCGAAATATTGTCGCTCTCCGGCGCGTTTCTGCCGGGACCTGCACCACCAGGTGCTACTGGACTGACAGTTTACCTCGCCGGTGGGCAGGGCCAGGTTGTAGGCGGCAGTGTCGTCGGACCGTTGGTAGCTGCCGGGCCTGTCATGGTGGTGGCCGCAACCTTTTCCAACGCTACGTACGAGAGGCTGCCGCTCGAAGATGAGGGAGAGATGCCAGGTGCGGGTGCGTCCGCTGCCGGAATCTCTGCGTCCCCGGGCTCCGGTGGCGGTGGCTTAGGAGAGGGACCGCCACTCCCCATTTTCAATCTGCCTCCGAATTTGATGACCAACGGCCAGCTCGGGCACGACGCTTTCCCCGGATGGGCGCCTTCTCGGCCACCAACGTACTAAAAGGAAGAAGCTCAAAGTGGGGACTCTTCTCAATCAATCCTTCTTTTCTTCTGCTGCTGCTAATTCAATATGGTCTTCTATCTATATATATATATATATATATGCACACACTATATATATGGCATCTCTTTCTCTCTACATATAAATAGTATGGTGATCTTTAGTTATGCTACTACCTGAGTGTTTTGATTTTGTTTCTATGCCTAGATTAATGAGAAATAATTTATTTTCATGAACATATCTCCACAATAAGGAGCAGCATCATCTTGACCATGACCCCACTAAGATGATGGCAATGATGAACCTAACTATCATCATCATTATTGACATTGATTCTTGTAGTCTGGAAAATGGTGATGTTGCTGAGCATGGTATACTAATTTGAGCACTAGGTTGTGTAGTATCGCGCATATATATGGAGGAATAAGTACTTCCATGTGCTGAACATCGCTTTGTAATCACTGGAACCTCAATGTTGGACGTTTTAGATCCTTGATTTTGCAAATTTCAGGATGTGCTTCGGCTGAAATATTTAGAGGCTTCTGTCCTGTACCTATTTTGGTGACCTTAAATTGTTATTGAATAAATTCCTGTTGGGTTGTTTGCTGCTGCTGCTCCTATTTTGGTGATTGAGGTCATCGTGGTGATTATGGCATGGGTGTTAGTGCTTGCTAGAGAAGAGGGCTTTATACATATAACTATGCATATGGGCTTCTTTGGTTGTGAAACCTTCTTGGGCGTTTAGCTTTCGATTGCTTAAAATTTGATTTACTTGGTACTTTCATCTGCACTACATGCATATTTCTTTCAAGACCTAAAAGAAAAGTATAAAGTTCTTTAGAGTTTCAGAGTGTATTCAAGAAATTCTTTTGACATGTGAAATTTTCTCTTGCGTTTTTTTAACACCAAAACAATAATCTAAGAGATATTCGCCAATAATCAGGAGACGCTTTATTGTTTAAGGGAATCATGGGCTATTCAAAAAATTACTTCTTAGATGAACTTGTTATGTGGCTAATCTATTAAGCCTATTAGTTATGCTGTTAAACTATGTATATCAAGAATTCTCGGTGGAATGTTCATGCTGCTGAAGCTTGTTTTGGTTTTCTGGGCAGTGTTATGTGCTGAACAATTTCGCTTCAAATGTTTAATATTAATTATAAGACAGATTGAAATTTCACTATGGCTCTTCTTATTTTTTCTTTGGTCACTGCTACGCTCGTTTTGGTATTTGTGCAAAATGTTGTTTCCACTCTTGTCGCTAATATGCGTCGTTTACGGAGTGACACCACCATCTCTCGTACTTCACTTATATGTTCATGTCCTTTTCTAACTGAAGTGTCACTCTTCAACCTTTGGATTCCATAAGAAATGTGGATAATCTTCTAAGTTTTCTCTTGCTGATTCTTTGTTATATTACACAAATAAGGAACAAGTTATTGCAGTATAGAGACCTAAACGAGAAAGTTAATTGTTCTTTATCCATACAGGTTGATGCCGTGTCTTCTTTATCTTAAGACTACATTTGGGTTGTAATTCTTTTGAATAAAGCAGGCCGAGTAATATTCAGTTCAAAAGCACCGAATTAATGTGGAAAGTCATAATTAATTAGCTAATTAGTCCCACTGTCTTATGGTACCGCACAGATGTGATCGGTCGTAGCAAAATAAGTTTGTCAGATTTGAGGATTTAGACTTTTCAGGGTTTCATTTCCAGAAATGCATTCTCCTACTATGAATTAATTGATAATTTCATATACTCTCAAAATGGATTTGATACCACCAAGTTCGATCCCCATGCAAATAGTTCTGCTCCAAATTAACATGCCTATAATTTCGAATTCTTGTGATTACTTCAGCAAGGAGGCTTGCTTCATTAATTGTTTTTGTTTAAATGTCAAGAAGTAGATCACCAAATATATTTGGATTAATGTTCTCAAATATTCCAGCCCTGCTAGTATTAGTACAACAAGACTCGCTTGATGGATGGATCCATTTTGCCGACAATCACATTGACACTCATAAGCACCCACACACACACACCCACACAACCCACACAACATATAGTGTATAGTGTGTGTGTGTGTGTGTGTGTATACTGACATTCTGTCATGGAAGGTGGCCAGTTATATATGCAGTTGACATCCTAGTTGATTTCTTGGACTGTTTAATTTAGCACAAATAAGCTTTTAAGCTTCTTACCCACTTGTTATTGCAGAAGCAGGCCGTCAGTTATAGAAGAAGAAGAAGATTAGGCTCTATTAATAGTTAGTACAGTTGGATAATGTTTTTGACGTTCATAACTTCCTCTAAAATGTACAGGTTGTTCTTTGTTGCCACGGTGAAGGATGTCAATTTATCGCTTCAGCGAACGACTCATATATATATATCTATATATATATATATATATATATATATATATATATATATATGAGAGAGAGAGAGAGAGATGATCATTGTTTTTAATTTCTTGAAAGGCGTATGGGGGCAGCGAGGAACTGCCATGCAATGCTGTCGGTGGAACATTGTATTTTTTATTTTCCCCTGGACGGTGTCAAGACATTGTTATTTTGCTGGATCAAGGACATGGCAGCAGCAAAGTCTCGATCTCCAAGCATCTCCATTTTCAAGCAAAAAAAAACTAAAAAAAAATAAAGAAACAAACGGAGACGTGCTGATCATTTGATAACCATGGATTCTCCTGTTGAAGATCAAAAGCATACATGAAAGATTATAAACTATTAGCTAGTGTGCCCGTTCCCTTTTAAAAATCATGAGTCAGAAACATGAATAATGCGCATTCTCTTTTAGCAATGCAATGGAGATAAAAGAATATGAATCGGAACCAACTCACGCATGCAAATTTTGTCTTCCTGATCCATGATTTTAATTTGGCTTTCCGAACTAGTTTTTCACGGTCGCAGAGTTAACAAAGTTTTTAGTTTCTTCAAAAAAACAGGAATCATACAGCGTTTCCTCTCTCTCTCTCTCTCTCTCTCTCAGAGTGTCAGTGGCATGTGTTATTGGCTTGCCACGCGCTTCATGTTTGCTTCTTTGAGTCCGCTAATGATTGTGTTAGTGTATCCTTCTTCAAACTCTGGTGGTTTTTCTCAATGAAAATATATACAGCGTTGAGTTTTCCAGTACTTAATTGGTTAAAACCAGTGGTGGTTGAAACGAAATCAACAGGGCCAACTTCCAGCTGTGTACGTAACTTCACTCCTTTAATTTGCATGCCTCATTTCGAAAGTTTTTTTAGAAAATGTTTGAACATTAACAAACAGATTTAGGCAGACTTTTACCATTAATTTTACGTTAAGATCTGTACTGAACTCGTTTCAACTTGGAAGTTTTAAACTCAATCTTCTAGCGTGGGTTGCCGGAGTCCTTGTTAGCTCCTTAAATATTAATTAATTTGCCTCCTTTTACCTCTAGGGAGGGCATCTTCAACAGGACAAGGAGCAAACAGCTTATAAATGATACGTTGATCGAATGAGTTTATACATTATCATTCAAGTCTCCTAAATCTGAAGATTGTATTATACATTATCTCTTCCAAATGAGAGAAAGAGAGAGAGAGAGAGAGAGATTGCAACGACAAGCCTTGTCGTTAATCCGTAGGACATCAAGGTCAGCCTCTTTACCGCAAATGCAGACCAACATGTAATGCTCACAAGAATGGAACCTGAGACATGATGTTCAACCAGCTCTGCTACACGTGGGTTGAAGAAAAGGGGGAGAGACAGATAGAGATAGCCGACGTATATAAGGAGGTGGTAAGGAAAAGAAAAGAACGTTTGACACATCACCTTTTTATCATAATTGCAAATACAAGTTTTACCATGTCTATGATTTCATATCACGGGCGTCACCCTTGCCGCCTTGCGACGACTTCTTAGGAGGCCCTCAAGTTTCACTATGCCATGTTGGGACTTGAAAATTAATTACGTTGCCCTCCTTTGAACTGCCATGCAAACTACGACCACCTTAAAAAAAAAAAACGCCATCTTTTTACGGTTGTTGCAAAAGAGAGACCCCATAAGATTAGAAAAATAAAAGTCGACCGTGAGACAGGATATAACAAAAGAACTAGCCTCCCAAATAGAAATACAGAAAAAAAAAAAAAAAAAAGTTTACTTGAGATGATCGCTTTTAAACCTAAGCAGCTAAACCAGTCCCCTAAGACATCTTTTTAACAGTAGAGCCCGAGGAGGAGGAGGAAAAAACAGCGCAAAAGCCCAACTTCACGTGAAGGCACATGGCCCAAGCCACTCTTAACCCTAATATTTAATTAGTAAAAAAGTAACCCACCGATGGTAATGGCCCAATATGGATGGCCCCTCGGACTGCAATTATTTCCCCTTTCCCATTAAAATAATCCCCCAACCTACATCACATTAACTGATTCATTGACATATTATATTATTCTAATGCTAGTTTAGGTCGAGGGTCCTTTCTTTTCGATTGTCATAATCAGCAATCGTCGAGAGAGAGAGAGAGAGAGAGATTCTAAAGCATATGTACAAGCCGTGAAGACAACGAAAAAGTTGTGATGCCAATGGCCATGGCTCCTTTAATTGTCCGGGAGGAGGAGGGCGACTTTGGGTGTTAGTGTTGCAGCATTTTACTGCCACCGTAAAACATTATAACTACTCCATGGCAAGTCTCGTAGAGGTTCCCACCTGTATCAAGTGTAACTTGTCGTAATCTATGAGTTCATATCCACTAAGTGGGTTTTCACACACAAGGGGCACATATTTTGGATAACTTTGGCTTTCTCATGAGATCAGGTGCCCACTTATTCATCAATGTAAGAACAATGGCTATAGCAGCACGCAGCACCAAGGTAACAATAGTAGCATCAATCATAACCCGGCAAAATTGTTTCGGTTTCTGCTCACTTCAATTGCATTGAAAGCTTTCCCACAGGGTTATCTTCTTATACGCAGTTACTAACCACATTATTTTATACCGAGTTACTAACCACATGATTTATACTGCCAAGAGCAGTGATGAAGCCACATGCGAGCCCGTGTGGGCAATTGCTAATATGGGCACACAGAAATTTTCAATGAGTGAACTGGGTCCAAGGTCCCACCTGCTTCTAATGGACCTAGGTTTGCTTGTTGTGTGCCCAAACCCAGAAATTCCCTTGCTCTGCCACTTGCCGAGAGCGCACCTAAGTTTCGTCTCTTTGAATTGGAAACGGAAAAATGTTAAGGCCTTGCTTGTATAGTTTATATCTGAGAAAGCACGTATATATACATATGCCGAGTAACGGCTAGCTAGATAGATAGGAAGGCTGCGCAACATTAGGAAATCTGTGAGTTCTACATATCATCATCAACATCAACACCATCATGGTTGTCATCCTCAAATTTATCATCATTTTCATCGCATTTTCCTCGTTGTAAAGAAATGAATTCTTCGGCGCATGTAAATGGAAGACGGAATTTTTATCCCCTCTAAATCATCAATGAAAAAAATAAAAGAACAAGACAGGATATAAGTACACAATCTACACACACACGCACCAAACGTGTATTCCAAATTTCAAAGAGAATAAAAAGGAAAAAAGAAACGAAGATGGGGGAATAATGACTCTTTGCCTCCCCCAAAATCTCAGGGCTTTGTTTTGAGGGGAGGAGCTGTTGCCTCCCATGGAAGACGGAATTTTTATCCCCTCTAAATCATCAATGAAAAAAATAAAAGAACAAGACAGGATATAAGTACACAATCTACACACACACGCACCAAACGTGTATTCCAAATTTCAAAGAGAATAAAAAGGAAAAAAGAAACGAAGATGGGGGAATAATGACTCTTTGCCTCCCCCAAAATCTCAGGGCTTTGTTTTGAGGGGAGGAGCTGTTGCCTCCCCTCCCTGTGCAGGGTGAATCGTGATGCCTGCCGAGCCACGCAGGTAGCACATTGCCCGCCCAAAAAGAAATTTCCATATGGATTATTTTTTTTTTTGGTGGAGGCTGTCGCTGCCTCTCCCCGGCACTGGTGACACCCGCCAGGAACTTCCCGGCAAGGTCGACACCTGCTTTGGTTGTTTGAGTGCCATCAGGGGCAGTGACAGTTCTGGATGCTCCATCAAAATCAAACCTTTGGGGGCTGTTGTGGGTGGTGGAGGGAGAGGAGTAGGTGCCACTGTAAAAAAAAAAAAAAAAAAAAAAAAAAAGTATTGTTTTTACTGGCACTTTGTAATTATCAATGTAAATAACAAAAGCGTTAGTAAAAGTTTTTTCGTGCTCGCTAAAACATTTACTGACGTTTTACTGAGTAAATATGTAACCATTATTGACGTCCCTCTTTAGTAATTCCGATCACATGGAATTAAAAACAAGTCTGTACTAACGTCCACTTTCATCAGTAAATATCGTCACTTAAGCTACTATATTACTTTCTTAGAAAATCACTACTTATACTAACGGTATGTCGTTGTCAGTAAATCTTTTTACGAGAGGCGGTTTTACTGACGTCTATCTTTGTTGGTAAATTAGTAAAAGGTAAATTAGTAAAAACGAGTTTGGTTGTAATGTGTCGACCTCCCCCAAGCGGCACCCCACATCAAAGTGTCCATGTAGATGCCTGACAGGCACACATACATGTGTATATATAGAGGATGTGGATTTTTCGGCCAGTCCAATACTCCATTCTCACACAAAAATAGTGCATTGGGCTGCATGTGGAAGATATATATATATATAAGTTGGTAAAAATTAGACCACATGGGTAAGAGACAAAAAACAAGACCTATTAAAATTAATTATTAAAAAATATTTTTTTAATCAATGTATATCTATATATATACCTACCTTTTTTTTATTAGAAAAACAGAGAAAACTCAAAAAGAGTACACACAATTTTGGAAAGCACAATATTATATGTATAAAGTAAGCTGCTTCTATTTGAGATTGCTTTGAAAATTCTTGGTTTCACCAATAAATTTATCATTTGTAAATCATATCTTGAGTAAATTTTCATGTTTAATGCACAGTGCAGATAATTTGATTGATCCTACTTTTGCATTGAGGCGCCAATTGCGAGCCTTGATCTTGTACGGAAGCTAAAGATAATTAAAGAATATCAACACTTGCGGGGGAGGGTAAACGAAATTCATTTGTAGCATGTGGATTTTAGTGTCTATATATATATATATATTCTAATAATTTGTCAAAAGAAGAATATAGTGGCACAAAGTACTTGAAATGAAGCTTGAGGCTATTTGACAATTGGCCTCGTCTATGATGAGACTTTTTAGTTCCTTTGTCAACATAGATGCCGCTTTAATAAATTTATTTTTGCTGCTTATTTTAATGGATAAATAAAACAGCTTCTGCTTTTAATTCATCTATAACAAATAGATTTTGTTCTTGTATCATGTAAAATCAGTTTGATAGGCTTAATTAGTGAATTTATTATTAGCATCTCCTCTTTCACAAACTTAAAGACAATATCAACTCGTGCAAGTAATTTTCTATCAAACAACGGTCAATACTTTAGGCTTCTTGTGACCTAACCTATTGATTAAATAATGAAACGAAACATCCGTCAAGCCTAAATAAACAAAAGAAAAGGACATTCCTTTTAAAAAAGGATTTAGGGTGATATGACATTAAAAAATCAAGCTAGCTACCATTTGGAATGCCATTTTTATAGGTTTTCGTCTCATTCATATTTTAAGAATAATAAGTTTGCAATATCTTTCATGAAGCCCATAAATAGATACGCGACACTTGTGAACTGAGAATGCACCTATTTATATAGTGAATCAATCAATCATACAAACTCCAACACTGCAGCCACTTTACGATGCACCCTGGTATGTCATGAGCAGATATTAACACTATTTTTTCGTAAATTTTCTTTTATATTAAATTAGCTTTAGCCTGCCCAGATCTTCATAACTTGCCTTTTATTTTCTTCTTCATTTTCCTCCACCTATTATATCACATTCCATTAGAAAAAAAAAAAAAGGCAACAAGACAAAATTCATACCGAAAATTCCATTCTGCCGGATGCCGGGTGTTACTCAATAACTAAAAAATTTAAAACTAGTTGCTGAAAACACCATAAACCGTTGGCATAATTAGTACCTCTTTACTCAATGATTTTTATCGAAACAATGTTTCAACTTTTAGCCATCCAAAAAATTTAATCGTTATATACATATATATATATATATATATATATATATATATAAGGGAAAAAAAACTATACTTATTAAAATTAATTAATTAAAGTATTCTTTATACAGTCTAACCTTATAGATACACACGATTTAATTAATTGTGAATTGGTGAGAAACATATTTTAAGATAGTACTTTTTTACTTTAATAATATTTTTTTAATAATAAAAAATTGAACGACTTTTATAACGTCAAAATTTTTATAGTAGAAAATGCCAATTCTTTTGCAAAAATAACTTGAACTAGAACATGGATTATGTAATCTAATGTTTATAAGCATTTTGAGGTTTAAGTTTTCTGCCTTACCCAAGTAGTCAAGTATTTACGAGTGACTATATATAGTCACTGAATGAAAACTACAACTTTTATACATTTATGTATATCAAACCAAGGCCGTCCATCATTTTGATGTGACGGCCCTGTCATTCCTTTTACTTATTTATTTTTGGTGTCACATCTACACTACACAACTGTGGAACTCTACTCCATGGTGGGGAAGGGGTTCCTCCTCCCCCTTTCATTGGCCGTTCGATCAAAATGGAAAGTGGAGAGGAGATTCCCTTGCCAGCTGATGGTGGGGCACAAGCCATCGGCCACCGGGAGTAACAAAATTCCACCACCCACCCACCCCCCCTCCCCAAATGGACGACATTTTGGGAATTTATTAAAAAGAAATGTCCTTTACTATCTTTTTACTTTTAATGACTAAAAATATTTTAATTATTAACTATATTTGTGCCCGGCCAAGCCAGTAGAAGGATATGCTGCTTTGCCAGCTCAGGCATAGCTCGGAAAGCATGTGAGATTCAATCGGACACTGAGCCAAGCAGAAAGCAATGCACGTGTAATGTACAGCGCGTGCATCATAGTGCAAGTCCGTCGTTGGGGAATCAAATGAGTTCCCCACGCGTAGCGTTTGGATGCGCAAAAGGGTGCGCGTGGGTTAGAGACAATTCTTCCAATGGACTCATATGCTACATTCCACAACCACGTAGAATCACGCGGGGTTGAGCAAATGAATGCTCATCGTCGAGTAGGACGATGGTCGACCGCCTTACTTAATGACATATAGTCGTCAACTGGCTTCGGTTTGGGGACTTCCTTACAAGGGAAGTCTACAACCACCAAGATTTCGTATCAAAGTAGATAGACACTTGGAGGAATGACAAAGTTTTGACAGGCATCATGGTCACGGCTTGCCGATGGCCTACAATGGGATAAACCTTGGTGATGGTGTGCCGAGTGTGTAGCTCTCCTCGTCTAGTCCACAGTCCCAAAAGATTGATGAACGCTTCCGCTAACTTAAGAAAGAGTCGGGCTGGCTGAAGGCTTTGGGGAAACCTTCAACGCCGCGCGGGGCAAACAAGACACGAAAAAAGTGCATGAAAAATTGTGCACAATATAACTCAACAATGTGGGGAATGAGACCCCAAGGGGGAGAGAGACGGACCATCTGGGCCATCAAGAGGAGGAATCCCTCTCCCCCGTTCCTTCGGTTTCCTTCCTTCAAATGACAATGTGTACGGTAAAGAAAAAGAAGAACTAAAAAATTCAAACAATCACGACCAGCCAAAACCATCGGATCAAAAAGATGATGGTTTTTGTTTGATGTCCTTTTATATCATCTAAAACTTGGAGTCACTCTCCTCTTAAAAGGGCAGGTCGGCAGCTAAAACCCGGAGCCACTCTACTCTTAAAGCGGCGGGTGAGTCACTTTACCCTTAAAGCCCGCAGGTCCACAGCTAAAACATTCCATCGCAGCCGGCGTCCAGTTCTCAAGGGAATGTTAGCAGGGGCCGAGTAAAGGGGGAGGCCCGTATGGGCGTTGGCCCCACCTTCATTTTTTTTTTAAAAAATTTAATTTAAATTTTAGAAAATTTTATTTGTTTTAAGTAAAAATTTTAAAAAATGATATTTCAACATGTGCCAAAATTTTGAAACTTCAATTAGTCCCGGCTCATGAAAAATTTCTGGTTTAGCCCCTAAATGTTAGCCAGCTGACGGATATTACCTGAGGACTTGAGGACTAAATCCCTTAACAACCATTCACCAAGCTGCAAGAGCATTAACAATGATTTATGCTTTTTAATGATAGGTTCTAAATATTTATGCACCCAACTATATCATATAGCCGCTTATCATTTCAAATTTTTTGGTATATATAGCCATCTAAACTGCTGGACTGCTGAAATTAGCCATCTGAACTCGTTTGCTAATGGCCGGACGTTCCATATATGAAAAATGAAAGTAATTTTAAAGGGACAACTATATATCAGAGTCATCGTTATATATATATATATATATATATATATATATATATATATATATATATATATATAACTTGTGATCACGTAATCATAAGAATCAGTTGCTAACATGACCATCTGATGTTTTTATCCATTGCCACTACCTTTGTTCTCTCTTCTCTCGTCATCTTTCTTGGTAGTGCAATAGAAAAATAGGTTTAATGTGGTCCTAGTGTAATTTAAAGTTAAAAAGTTGGGTTGATTCACTGGTGTCACCTTGGATCTCCGCTGTGGAAGACAATTTAATTAATGGCATGCATGGTGCGTTTAAGAACAGGACTTTCCAAAAGGTTTTCCTTTCTAAAGGGGCTCTCCCTCTCTCTCTCCCAAGCGAGCAAGCGTGTTTGCGAGTGGGGCGAGGGGATGGCTCGAGCGTGTTGTGAGTGGGCGAAGACCAGTGCACGAAGAGTTGAGGTAGTCTTGGCTATGCCCGCATTGGAATAGAAGTGAGATAAGATTCTCCCCCCTCCCAAAAATCAAAGTGACGATGGGGGATGGATCAGTGCTGGTTCAAGAAATTGTCTACGAATCTAAAATTCCTTATTGTAGAGCCTGTGGTGCTGTCATGCACCTCCGATCCCTTCTATCATTTTACACTAAGTCTTGGCTATGCCCGCATTGGAACAGAGCTAATGGAGATGATGGGGGGCGGGGGTATCCTCGGTTGACCCATCTAGTAAGGTGAAGATGGCTATGAGGGAAGAGCGCCTGAGGAAGGGTAGGGGAGGAGTGAGCCTAGGTCCCTTGGATCATCCAGGCAAAGAGGCAGGTGAGTTCAGGCAAGCTAGGAAGGCAATCAAGGCAACGTTACACGCATCAGGATCCCCATCTAACGACTCGCCAACCAATGGCGATCATAGTCTGAAGTTCATTCCAATGGTTGTTAAAAGGAAAAGTCGATTCCCCCACTCGATAACCTTCGAGGGGGCGCAGAGTCGTCCGTCTCTCCCATCTATTCAGGCCAAGCCCTTGCTCGCTTCTATGCCAGGTACCCCTGTCTACTCTCCCCAACCCTTTTTATTCATTACATTCTATGGAAGTGAGAGAACTGGACTTCCCCCGAGGTTTCTCTCTTGCTTCCTCCATGGATGGTGATGGAAAAGAAGGTTGGAAAGGTAATGGCATGGGTGCCAGCAAAATAATGATTCCCTCAAGGAAAGTGATCAAATGGGGATAGACTCCTGTTGTTAAAAAGGCTCCTGATAAAACAGTATCCCGCCGAACTCCTCTAGTAGATAAATATGATCGTTTAGAGGACTGTGATGGATGGACTATAGTGGGAAGGAAATGCCGAAATGCTCAAAATCACACGTTTTGCTGTCTTTCGACAGTTGAGGGATGACAAAGAGAACCACGGTGGCTGTGTGTGATGGACATTACTTCTCAAGGATATCAAAATATGATGCAAACAGTTTTACTAAATGTGTAGAATAAAAATTACAATTTTTTATTTTAATGCGATAGAGTTATGACATGGTAAATTAAGGTTTTAATATCATAGAGTTATGGCATGCTAAATTAAGGTAGTAATGGGGAGTTTTATTTATTTTTAATTTCTTTTAATAACATCCTTGTAATGATCATTAGTATGGAGGTTTATGAGTCATAAGTTGAGTGTCTTGGAGTAGCCTATAAATAAGTGCTTTGGTTTGTGTCATATGTACCAAGTGGAGGTTATACCAAGATGGCCTTGTGGGTGCCATGAGTTCTATGAGTGCTCATCTCTTCCAATACAAAAGTTGTTTTGCAAGTTCCCTGTGTGTAACATAAGGTACGGCGCTTTTGTTATTTTTTATTTTCAGCATTGTCGTATTAAAGCACAAGTTTGATCAAGTTGGGTGTACTCGTAAGAGCGAATTAGTACACTGTGAAGATTATTTTTGAAGCCGATTTTTCAAAGTTGTTTGTAAACACCTAATTGAAAAATGTCATAGAATGGTATGAATTTGAATACTACTTTCAACCTCTCACTCACTTTAGTACCTATTTTTAATGGAAAAATTATGAATTTTGAAGCATTAAAATAAAAACATTTTCATATATCTTCGGCATCTAGTTGAAAATGATGTGGTAGAATCTTCAAATGAAGTGAAGAAGACACACAAGAAATATGCAAAGGCTCTTCTTGTTTTGCAGCAAGCTGTGACTAAATATATTTTTCCTCGCATCGCAGCAGCGACCAAATCATGTAAAACTTGAAATATTTGGAAGAAAGCTTACCATGGAGATAGTAAGGTAACAACTAATAAAACTTCAAACTCTACATAGAGAATTTGAAACCTTGCAAATGAAAGAAAATGAATGTATCCAAATTTTTTTCTCTAAAATGTCCACTACCATAAATCAAATGACAACATTCGGATAAATAATAGAAGATATTAGTAGAAAAGATTTTACAAAGTTTGCCATCCAAATTTAATCATGTTGTAACTGCTATAGAAGAATTTAAAGACATGAGTACTTATTCTATTAATGACTTGATGGGTTCGCTTTTAGCACATGAAGTGAGATTGAACAGGTCAAAAGAAAAAAGTATTGAGCATGTATTTTAAGCTAAAACATAAATTTCTAACAAGCAAAAGGATGGTGAAGGTATGTCAGATAGCAAATATGCAAGCAGAGAAGTGATAGAAGTGGCCATCGTGGTCGTAGTTGTGGCCGTGGCCATGGGAGATTTGGTGGAGGAAGGCAAAATGTTGTTGAATGAAAGAACAGAACTGTGGTAGAGATAGCTAGAAACGTGCTGAATGAAAGCCAATTTCTGAATGATTTTTGGGCAAAAGCAGTGGCTACTACGGCTCATATTTTAAACATTTCACCAATTAAAGTTGTATGCAATCGAATAGCCTACGAGTAATCGAACATCCTATGGTGAAGACACAAACCTGATGTAAGTAATTTACATGTCTTTTGGTGTATTTCATATGATTTAATCCAGCGAACTTATTAAGTTACACAAGAAAAGTAAAAAATGTATATTTATTGGATATTAGATGTTACGAAAAGGTATCAGTTGTATAACCCTGATATAAGAAAACTTATATTCGCCAAGATGTTATTTTTCATGAAAACAATTTTTTGAAATGGGATAACAAAGATGAGTATTTAGTTACTGAGAATGACTCAAATGAACCAAATAAATTTGAAAAAAATGCATTCCAGCTTCCACCAACAACATTATTTTGGTGGAGAGCTCATAAAGATTAAGATATTTGACTTACTATGGATAGTGGTAGTCTTGTAAGAAAGGTAAGGAGGGTTGATGATCTTTATAATTGTGTACTTTCTTCGATAGTCACAGAATCAACGTGTTATGAAGATGCTTGTGAAAAACAAGAATGAGAGAAATCTACGGAAGAAGAAATACTGGCCATTGAAAGGAATGATACTTAGGAACTTGTAGATCTATCAGACAAACAAAATGCCATGGGTGTTAAATGGGTCTACAAAGTAAAATACAATGTTGATGGAAGCATATAAAAATAGAAAGCAAGACTTGTCGCAAAAGGGTTGCTTAAGAATACAAGGTAGATTCTTCATAAACTTTTTCTCCCGTTGCACATTTTGAAACCATTAGAATTATTTTGGCATTAGCTGCTCATATGAAATGGTTAGTTTTCTAGTTTGATGTGAAGTCAACATTTTTAAATGGCTTCTTGAAAGAAGAAGTCTATGTTTGCCAACCACAAGGATTTTTTAGTAATGGACAAGAAGAGAAGGTATACAGATTAAAAAAAGCTCTTTATGGTCTTATGCAAGCATCACATGCTTCTGATATTTAATGCATAGTAGTTTTCGCAAAAATGAAAGTGAACCCACTTTATCCATAAAGGGAACATGCAATGATGTTGTAATTGTATGTCTTTATGTAGATGATATCATGTATAAGAGCTTCTCTAGTAACAACAATGAAAATTTTAAAGGAATCATGATGTGTCAGATCTAGGATTGTTATATTATTTTCTTGGACCTTAGGTTCAATAGACTAATGATTGTATTTTTATTTTAAATATGCTTTGATTATACTTGAGAAATTTAATATGTTTTCATGCAAGTCATGTTCCAGTCTCATGAACACTATTGAAAAGTTAACTACAAATGATGGTACTATGAGAGTTGATGAGAAGTTATATAGGAGTTTAGTTGATAAATTAATGTACTTCACACAAACGCACCCAGATATTGTGTACCTAGTTGGCCTGATCTCAAGGTTTATGCATTATCCATCAATACATCATTTTGGAGCAGCAAAATGGATCTTCTGTTACATCCAATCAACAACCAACTATGGAATTTGGTACCAATCTAATTCTAATTTAAAGCTAATTGGCTTTTTTGACAGTGATTGAACTGGTTTTGTTGATGATAGGAAAAGCACAAGTAGCTATGCTTTTACTCTTGGCTTGAGGGTCATGTCATGGATGTCCAAATAGCAAGCAACTGTGATTCTATCATCTTTTGAAGTGGATTATGTTGCAGCCACCACGTTTGCATGTTAGGTTATTTGAATAGGAAGAATCTTGAGTGACTTGCACCAAGGACAAGATGAGGTGACTGAACTTTTTTGTGATACTCAAGCGATAATCATCATGACAAAAAAACGGTATTTCATAGAAGAACTAAATACATTGAGTTAGGTCATCACTTTATCTATGAAGTTGTTGCTGATGGAACGATAATAATGGAATATTGTTCTACAAATGATCAAGTTGCAGACGGATTTACAGAAGCACTCAACCATTCATGGTTTATAAAATTCAGGTCATCTCTTGGAGTATCAAGTTTTGCATCAAGTGGGAGTATTAAAATGTGATGCAAAACAGTTTTATTAAATGTGTGGAATAAAAATTACAGTTTTTGTTTTAATGTTGTAGAGTTATAGCAGTAGATTAAGGTTTTAATACTATAGAGTTATGACATGATAAATTAAAGTGGTAATGGGGAGTTTTTTTGTTTTTAATATCTTTTAATATCATGCTTGTAATGGCCATTTGTATGGAGGTTTATGAGTCATAAGTTGAGTGTTTTGGGTAACCTATAAATAGGTGCTTTGGTTTGTGTCATTTGTATCAAATGGAGGTTGTACGAAGGTGGTCATGTGGATGCCATGAGTTGTATGAGTGTTTCCTTCCTCCAATACAAAAGTTGTTTTGCAAGTTCATTTTGTGCAACATATGGTACGACATTTCATTATTGTTTATTTCCAACAAAGGAGAGGGGTGCCGCCCCCGGCCAATCACATGAACTTTCTTAGTTGGAATGTGAGGGGGGCAGTGAGGGGGAATAGCCCAGCAGGACCTCACGTCTCTCATCAGGGAGACTAAACCCCATGTTTGTTTCTTGCTGGACACTCAGGTAAAGAAGTTCTTGCTTGACTGGTTAGCCAAGACATGTGGTAATCTGAAATGGGAAGGTAATGATGATGATGCCTCTCAATGATAACCAAGTTGTATGCATGTGGGATCCGAATTTGGCTCAATTGATTAGCATGGAGAAGGGCACTTGGTGTACCTTAGGCTGGTTTAGAGGCAGACATGTTCCCAACTTGATCATATTGGTTGGTGTCTACCTTCCCAACCACCCTAAGTTGCCTCAGGCTGCTTTAGCTCACTTGGAGGTTGACGTCAATAAATATATAGTTCCTACCTTGCTAATGGAGGACTTTAATGCCATGTGGTCTTTTACTAACAAAATCAGTAGGAAGCTCAATGGTCAATATTGCTATGATTTCAACAGAATTATTGCTATGAGTGGCCTCTCATAGATCGAATATGAGAATAGTAGCTACACTTGGTCGAACATGAGAGCTGGGGATCTTTGGACTTTTTGTAAGTTAGACTGGTGCTAGTTAACCAAACTTCGTACCAGTGTTTAAAAACTCATCGAATCAGCTCATTGACTCGGCTCATCACATCCTCTTACCAGGTCTACCCAGTAGGTGACTTGGTGTTGTAAAAAACTCAATAAGGTTCAGCTTGGACTAGGGTGACTCGGCCGAGTCACGAGTCATGAAAGACTAGCCCGAGTTTTGTTTAGTTTTTTTTTCTTGTAAAAACTCAAACTTGTGGGGGCATTTTTGTAACTAAAACATGTTATGAAACATGTTGAAATGAAGAAACTCTCTATCAGTTTTCTACTCTTGAGAATAAATGACAAGGGAGAATAGAGGAAGCACATGAAACCTTCATTGTTTCTGTCAACGTTTCTGGCAAAAATAGGGATTCCAGTGACTTCATCCACGTAAACAACAATGTCGGCTTCTCAGGATCGTGATGCTTGTTTTAATTTTTATTTATTTTTGAAAGTTTCTATTTCCGAACAATATTTTAGGCAGTAATAGGGATTTCTTCGGTGACTATCATTTTGTGATGTGTTTCCCTCTTCTGTCATTTTTCAGTGTCGCACTCCTCTCCATTCTTCTCTCTTCTCCATTTCTGGTGATTGCTATTTTGCTCTCTCACTCCCTATCTGTTTTTTGCTCTGCTCCTCTCTTTTGCAGCCTTTGCCCTCAAGCTGGTGTCCTCGTTTCCATGATTTGTGGATTCCTCAAGATGCCTTGTTGCACCTTGCAAGTCTGAGTGATATGAATAAGAGTAAGGGTTCAAGAACAGTGGTTCATAGTTCATACGGTTCTATACTCTCTACTATTAATTTAAAGTTTTAAAGGTTCAACTCAATATTATTATCCATTACTTCCTATATAACTATACTTGCATTTCCATTACTCAATATGTTCATTTTCTTGTTGTGAATTCATTTGTGGAATAGAGCTAAAATGAGATGTTATTGGATAAAGCCTAAATGCCTATACTTAACTTGTTTACCATATGGAAATTCTGTGGTTTACATCAATGAATTGATAGGAGAAAAGTTAGATTGTGAATAAATCCTCTATGCTCATGAATGTCTATATAGTGTGCAATTATAGAGTACCAACAATAGAGTACCAGCAGTAGTTTGATTGATGATTATCAATGTCATTAATGGCATAGTTTTACTTTTCAGTTTTTAGTTATTACATGAATACATATAACTTAGTTATGAGTTATGACTTCACTTGATGTTTGTTTGACTAGCTTGAACCATATAAGAAAAATTAGGTCATTTTATAATATTTTTCATGGTTAAAAGATAAGTTATACATTGTTATTTCTTTAAAGAAAAAAGTTAACAAAACCCAGTCTGAGTCACCGAGTTGACCAGCCGAGTCAAGTCCCAAATCACTAGGTTTTAAAACCTTGCTTGGTACCAGCATATCCTTGGGAAATTGAGCCTAGAATCGAGCCGTGTCAATCCTCTGCCCATAAAGCTATTCTCATTAAGTTGGATTTACACAACCAGCCAGCTAGAATGAACCACAGGTTCAGCTTTCCAAAACCTAGGCTGCTGTAGGGGGAAGGCATGAGCATTATCAAGGAGGAATGGTGGAAGAATTACCGAGAATGTTAGACGATTAGATTTTATGCAAGCTGAATGGGGTGAAAAAGAGCCCGACCCACTAGAATAGAAATTCTTTTAGAAGAATTGAGTCCAAAATTCGCACTCTCTATAAGAAACTTGAAGCCTTGAAACTTGGCATTAGCAGGGTTGCATGTTTGACTTAGAGAAAGAGCAGGTTATCCGTGACAGATTAAAGGAGGCCCTAGTGATGGAAGAGATGGTTTGGAGGAACAAGGCTAAAGTTCGTGGATACATCCAATAATATTACATTAGTCCACTCAAGTGAGCTTCATGTGCTAAATGAATATTAATTAAATGTATCACATATAAAAATATTGTTGAAAATATCATATTTAATTGGCATAGTATCAATGCAATTTGTTATCCTATTTGTTGCAAGTCATTATTTTTTATGGCTTTTATACACAATTATTAAAACTTACATAATTTGATTAGCATGACGTTGAACTTTTTTTATAATAACCTATGGAAGACCAAATAAATAAATTGTTTGAAAAGTACATGACAATCGTGGCTCTTCAGACTTGTAATTTTTTGCCCCATTAATGTTTCTTCTATGAGATATTTGCTAAATAGCAGTTTTGAACCTTCAAATTGTTCTAATTGTATGTGGCTTTTCACCTGAGTTATTTGTATCTATCATAAAATCATTTGTTAAGAAAGAAGAAAATGAGCTAGCCACCATTTTTATTAGCATTCAATGAATGTCGATTTTTTCGACATTTATGACTCACAAGAAACCACAACTTCTGGAGAGCACAATGGCATGCAACAAACAGATAAAATACAATAGTAGGTAAAGAGACCACAACAGCAATTGTAAAGACCAACTTCCTTTTGTTCCTCATAGTTTTGCAAAGAGAAAGAGAAAGAAGCTGGTGTAGAAGGTGGATGCCAGAAAGGGCATGAAAATAGTGGCAGGTAGGTATGGAGCCAGTAAGCATCAAGCATGTACATCGAAAAAAGGGTTTTGTCAACAGCTGGTGGCAGGCAGCAAGCATGCCCTAATCTTTTGTTGGAAGCAAGCATGCCCTAGTGGTTCTCCCATGGGAGACATAAGAATAGGTTGCTAAAGGAAAAAAGAACTAGGCAGTAGGTTACCAAATGATAAGAGCCAATATTGCCAGACGATGGAAGCCACTGGTCACAAGTTTCAGTGGACCAAAAAGAAGGGAAGAAAAAGAAGCTTCCCATTGTTATAAGTATGCCTTATGCATAAAGGGAGACATTAGTGATGGAAGATTATCTCCAATGCATGGATAGAAACTTTAGTAAAAAGTGATTTTCTCTAACAAAATAGAGAGACAACTCAAAAAGACATCTTGTTATAGTGCCTTTCATTGACATCAGAACAAAACTATCAATGGTACATGCTTTACTAATGCAGTAGGAAATGTCAATGATTGAAGCTTTATTGACATCAGCTGCTAAAAACATAAAACTGCACCCAATTTCAATAACTTTATTGATGACTACAAAGATATGTCAGTGATACAAGATTCACTAACCTAGCTGGGAAGCATCAGAGAATGCTCCACTTTCTCAGACATTTTCTCAACATCAATGAACTGCCACTAATACTCCTTTTTTTCGATGTTAGCACAAAGTGTCCATGAAATCATTACAACCGATGTAAGAGCAAGATAAAATGAGGAGCTCATGGATATACAAAGAGAACATTAAAAAAAACTATCAGATTTCACTAATGCTCAATATGAAATGTCAACGATGCCTATGAATGTTTGTTAAAGTCGATGATGACCTAAATTTTAATTATACGGCAAGAGTTAGCATCAATAAATCTGAACTTTCATTGACATCTTGTAGGAAATGTCTATGAAAACTAAGCCTTTACTAATGTTAAACTGGATAGCTAAGTAATGGCAGAACTTTTACTAATGTTCCACATGGAACATCAATAAATGTCAAGATTAATTGACACTGTTTCTCTCTTGCATCAGTAAATAGCATTTTTTGGAGTGAATTTCCTGCTATAAGGTGATTTCTACTCGTGATTGTTGATGTTGTTGCTCATGATTATTGGAGCTAAATCCAGTCATTACTCCACTATAATTTTGCATATTAATTATGCTTCAAATCCATGGTCTCACTTTCTCTTGTTCTCAACAGTGAACAACTGCTGACGTTGAACAAAATAAATAGTTGATGTCACCCTGAAGGGGCTTAAACAGTGATCCCACCAGAAAACCCCTTTTCACTTATTGTCCACTATGGTCAAACAAGGAATTTAGAAATGAAGAAAGGGGACAAATGGTATCGGTTCAAAGAAAAAATTTGGCAACTATTCTTTGAAATTTCTAGCATGCTTAATCTCTTAGAAACATTACTACTCAAAAGTATACCTATCTGTGTTAGGTGGACTCAAATATATTCTTTCTTTTTGTTTGGAAGAGTATTATCACTATTTGCTTAACTATTATCTCATTTTAACTAATGATTAGGACTTAAAGTCCATGAATGTATAATGGAGACAAAGGGGAAAAAAACTCATGAAAGATTGAAAAAGGTTTCCAAGTTCAATAAGTTCAAAACAAAGTAGGGGCATGAAATTTCATGATTTTTGTCCTTGTCATAGGTAGACCATGTTGTCTATGAAATAGTATGATTTGCATGGTAACCTTCATGCATACGGTATCCTTACAATTTAGCACATTCCGTCTAATGTATCTAAATAATCCCACCATATATAGCTAAAGCAGGAGATAAAAAATTTTGAAACTATTAGACTTAGAAGGTTCTAAAATGTTAAATGGAAGCATACTAGATACAAATACAGATGACAACAAATAAGCATTGGGCCTTTTTAATTATGTTATTTCTGAAATTACTCCAACAAATCAGAAACCTATGGGTTCCCATACTCTATCATAAGCCAACGTCTCAGAAGTTCGGTGATGACTTCCCTACATATTAATCAAATTTTCTCAACTACAACAACCTGGCATCTGCGCTCATGCCTCTAACTGGAAGGTATCTAGGCAATGCCCTGGTCATCATGCTAGTGATACATGGCCAGCCATTGCCTTGTTCTCCCAGAAAGTCAATGCCACATACATTAGAGTATAATGAACCTCAGCTGCATATGGGAGCAACAATGCGGAAAGGTCTCCTTAGGATGCACACAAGTCCATCATTGTCAGTGGGCAATCATTATTGCATCTCTTTGGAGTTGGCTGATAGTGAAATATGCTTTTTCAGGGCGTAATAGCTCCCCATGGAACTGTTTTACATGCTATTCTCTTGGAAACTCAAGTGCTTCGCTCCTCATGCAACATAATGCTTCAGTTCCTCAACAATGTACTACTTCCTAGAAATATTCGGTGCTTTTGCACTTCAGTCCCTCTATGGATTATAATATTGACCAGTTGGCACTCCAGCAGCTCAGTCTCACATGCATTATGATGCTGATGGTTCAAGCTTCTAAGAACCTTCTCTGTCATCATTAGTGTTGAAGGGGCCTTCCATACCACAAATGAATGAATTTATATAGGTCTAGCCGCCACAAGCACAACAAAATATACAAGTAGCAGATGCTAAGTTCGTGGAGGTTTTTCTAGAGCTTCAACAATCTCAGATAAAGGAATAAAGTGGTGCATCAATGGGAGGCTGGCACAATGTCCCGCACAAAGGTTTCCTAGGATGCAAAAGCAAAGAGTTTTTTTGTTTGAGTGTTTCACATGCCACTTTATTCTTGAGAGTTGCATCCATAAGAAATGGAAATTATACATGGAACACTAGAGGACTTAATTTTGTTGAGGAAAAAAACATCATTACCAATTGGATCAAGTCATAAGAACTATACATATTGTTTATCTGTTAAATAAAAATGAAGACTGTATCTTTGGCAATGGTAGGTTATCTATGGAGAGAAGTCATGTTCTATTTTAAACCATCTAGGTGGGTCACTATAGGAATCTAGATAACGTGGATGACATATATACAAGTCATTTATCCTGTCATTGATGATTTTTCTATTATCATATATATCATTGCATAAGGTCACCTATCTTTCTCACAGTAGTTTGTGGCCCATTCACTAGGGATGAATGTGATGTTTTTTTGGAGAATTTATACAACATTTTGTCTAGACATGGTGAACCACATATCATTGCAGGGGATTTCAACTGTCGATTATTGGTCAACTACTCGAATAATGTTGTCACCTACTACTCTGCCATGAGTGGTTTTTGTCAATTCATATGTGTACTATGCCCTTTCCCTATCACAGGGAATAGATATTCATGGTACAAAAGAATGTTTCCCTGCCTTCGACTATTGCACTGGGTGGTTGTCACATAAGATATTCTAGATCTTTTGACAACATCAAAGGCCATATAATGGCACAATATTTGTTAGATCATGAAGTTTTGAGTATTATGTGGGGTGTTTGTTTCATAAAATATTGTTCATATACCTTTGAGCAATGGTGACTTCAATAGAGGTGGTTCCATGAGGTTTTCATTGAATTTGGACATTGCTTGTTTCATTCCATTGGGCAGCCATAATGATAAAGTTAAAGATAAATAGGCTCAGGCCTTACATCTTCACCTAGCTGAAGGACAAGAAGGTTGGTAAGTCTTATTATATTAATTCACAGGGAGGACAAACTAAGGTTTCTGAGTTGTAAATTAGAAGAATCAGCCTCACCCCTATTAGATAATGAGTTGCTGCAAGGTAAAAAAGTGAATGGAGAAGCTTTCATCACACATTAGTGAGTGGAAAGATAAGGAAAATATTACATGGAAGGCTTGTTCTTGAGTGAAATGGCTTATGTGTGGTGATGGCAACAATGGATTCTTGCACCGTATGGCTTCAATATGACCTTCACAGCTTTCTTAATTATTGACAATGTCTATTACAAGAAAGACACTTGCCATATAGCAATAATGAAACATTATGAAAGGTATTTCTCTAATGCTCTAAATGAGGATAGGCACATCAGTCCCTTGGGGTAGACAAGCTTGTTCTCCAATGGGACTCAATTACTCATATGCCTTTTAGAGAAGAAATTAGGACAACATTGTGGAAACTAGCATGACAAAAAGCTTTTGATCTAGATGACAATCAAGTTGACGTATTCATTCACTGTTGGGATATTATCAAAGTGGACCTTCTTAACCTCTTCACTGAGTTTTGTAGAAAAGCAATGCTATCAAGGTCTTTTTATATTTCATTTTCATTTTCATCCCAAAAGAAGACAATGCACAAGACAACAGTAAATTCAAACCCATTGCATTCCTTGGGGCATTGAACTGCATGGTTGTGAATGGATTCGTAAATCATGTCAACAAGGTCATTACCAAACTTGTTTCCCTATCTCAGATTGCTTTTATTAAGAAGCAACAAATGCAACATGGTTATGTCCTTGCAACAGATCCTACATTCCATGGACATAAGTGACTGACCCTATTTTATGTTGAAAATTGATCTTAAAAAGGTTTACAACTCTATACAATGGTACTTCTTATTTCAATCATTTTCTTTTATGTGCTTTGGCATTGAATGGACGAGATGGGTGAAGGAGTTGGTTACCAAAGCAGAAGCCCAAGTATGCATTAGTGGACATATGAGACAATAATTTGAACTAAGGTTTAGTCTTCGGTAAAGATGCTCATTACCCCTACTTTCTACTCAATATTGTCACTAAGGTGCTGTCCACCCTAATAAAATGATCTCAAGGTTAGAATTTTATAACACAGGTGCCATTTCATACGTGCTCAAGTCATTTACTTCAATATGAAGATGATGTGTTGATATTTGGTGAACCACCATTTTCCAAGTGATTAATATGCTCAAAATTTGCAAAGTTTTTTCTACTATAACAAGGATCAAGATTAATGAAGCAAAGAATACACTTTGGTGAACTTCATATTCATTTGGCTGCGAGGAAAATTTTCGATTGTTGTATAGGTAAGTCCAACTTTGCATACCACTTCAAAACTCCAAAATCACCTCCACAGCATGGAATGAGGTTCTCAGCATTTAGAGATGTTGATATCTATCCATGGCAGGTAGAGTGACAGTAATAAAGTATGTACTCAACTATATCCCTCAATGTTTGATGTTTGTGCACTTCATACCCCAAGTACTTCTCAAGTAAGTGGAAGATTTAATGAGAAATTTAAAAAACATTTGGTTAATTGGGTGGAGGCTATTAAGCATGTCAAGCATGATGGCCACGACATACAGTCCACTAAATTAAAAAATGCAGCTCAACTAGTTAAGTGGTGGCATTCTTTATTCAATTCCAATTTAGAGTGGGTGTTGTTCCTAAAGGAAAAGTACGAATTGTGAAAAGAAGGCTCTTGACTTCCTACATGCATGATTGAATGCAAATCAAACTTACAGTTCTCTTGGATTAAAGCACTCTAGCTCTTTAAGGAGCAAAGATTATTATTCTCATGGAGAAGTTTGGTTTGACCTACCATCTACCTCTTTCGTCAAAGAAACCGTACCCTTTGTTTCTCCCTCTAAATGTAGAGTAGTTCTCCAAAAGATATTTATGGGAGGATGAACCTCTTCTTAAATGTATATTGTTGGCCTAACTTATAGTTCAAAGGAAAATCCAAACCCAAGATACGCTAACATGATAAGGTTTTCTATTTTGATGCCATATGTAGTATGTATCTTAAAGAAGACACTAAGAATATTTGTTTTAAGAATGCCCAGCCATGCAACATCAATATTGCATGCTATGGAAAGCACTAGAGGTATGCACAAGGAGGAATTTGCAAATTAGGGATGTATTATGGGCCTCTATTGTTGTTTTTACCCCAAAGGTAGTAATTTGTTATGGCGTGTATAAATTTTCGCCACATGGTGGATGATTTGGTGTACCAACAATGATGCATTTTACCACGGCAGAAAAGATGTGATCAAACAAATTGTCAACCAGGTTATGTGTGATGTTGCTTTTGTCCTTAACCTGATTTTGGTCACTTTTTGTCCTTTTGTGAGCCCTTTCATGTATCCTCTAACTTGTACTCTTGCCTCCTAACATCATGTTTGGATGGCTTAAGTTTGATAGAAAAGTTATGAAATGTCTCTCTCTCTCTCTCACTCTCTCTCTCTCTCTCTCTCTCTCTCTCTATACATACATACATACATATATATATATATATATATATATACATACATACATACATATATATATATATACATACATACATATATATATATATATATATACTCATTTTAGGGCACTAGTTCTCCCATGTCCAAGCCCACTTCTTCTCTCTTATCCATGCCAAGGATAGAGTTTTCAATTCCAGTTGCATAATGCTTGGCTTTGAGCTGTTTTCTCCAACAAAGAGTTTTCAATTCCAGTTGGTAAAAGAGCGTGCTTTAGCTATCCACATGTCTTTGCCAGAAAAAGGGTATGATGCCCTATCTTTTAGGTTCAAAAGAGGCCCCCAAGCATTATGCACCTTTCTTATCCACGTCAGATGTGAGTTCCACTTTGCTAATGGCAAGTCTGATGTTCATTTGTGTCCCTTGGATATAATCAAGATATAAAGGCAACTTGATAGGTAATTCTTTTTTGTTTATTGATGTTCTAGTTTTCAATAATGCTTTTGTGTTGGCAATAGGTTGTAGGCATTTTCTTGTATTCTTTTACATAATTAGTGATTTTTTTTTCCTCTACGGCAGGTCAAATGCAAACACTATAATATGTAATAACCCACTCAGTTTTGACTTTTCATACTCATACTATTGCTACTCATTCTCTTTAATTATTTTTTTGAAGAAGCTGTTATGGATGGATTGAACTAGTACTTTATAATGTCCAAATACTTGAAAAGCCACTAATGCCTTATTGATTTGATTTTTCCATTTTTTTTTACAATACATACTCTATGTCATCCTAATTGAAATCCATATATGCTGGTTTTAGAAACAGATACTTTGATGAGACCAGCTACCTATAGGTTGGAATTTCAAAGGGTAAAACCTTCACATGACCATTCATATTTTCTCATTTGCTTTTTCCTGGGCTATCTTTGATTGTGTTTATTTGTTTATGGGAATGTTTATATAAGCAGTATATTTTTTTAACATAAGAAAAGGAAATCTGTAGTTGTAAAGAAAGCAATATCATAGACCAGTACTTTTAAGTTCATCACTACTATGGACCTATACTGGTGAATATTATTACTGCTATAGTTTTGTCTAGGGTACGGCCTTACCCTCATTGAAATGCCTTTTTCACACCTTTGTGTGCCAAGGTGGTCCTTATCAATTCACTAAGGCGCATGCCATTGGTAGTGTTTTCCATAGTTATTAGCTAGGGTAAGACCTGCAACCAACAACCATGCTTCCTGTAGTGTCATCCCCAACATATGCACTTCTTCAAAAATATTGTTGTTCTCATTAAATACATTGAGAGAAAAATAAATACAAAAGACAATAAAATCAAAATAGAGATGGTAGAGCTCTATAAGCTAGCCACACAAACTTGTAGCTAAGCAACAAAAAATGTAATTCACAATGAATTGAAAACATGTTGAGATAAAGTTGGACCAGATTTCTAACACTCTATCTGCTACAAAAGCTTAACAATCAAAATTCATCACCTAAGAACTTATAATGTTTGAAAAAGAAAAAAAAATGTAAGAAATTTTAAGGTGATTGTGCAAGATGAATTATTGGAGAGTGAAAAGTTGAACCTATATATGTGAAATTAAAAATTAAATATTAGAAACACAATAAACCGCTAAAGAAAACAAAAAGAAAAGAAAGACAAATATTATGGGAAAAACATGTCTTTGAAGCTATAAACCTAACCATTGTGAATTTTAGAGGCCAAAATTAAACAAAACCAGCATGGAAGAAAGAGAAAGAGACAAACTAATACATAAGACATGCACTAGAACAAGCCCCTTTTTTTGTTGGTGCCACCAGCCCCCTTGATGCATTTTGAATAAGAGATGATATGGAGAAAGACAAAGAGAGATAGTTAACAGAGTGAATAAACATGGAAGAAAAAGCTTCCAATTGAAGTTTAGAGGGCAATTCATCCACTAGTTGTTGTCAATTGACTTCTACAAAGCATATCAGGGTTCATGGAGAGACAAAGATAAGAGATTAGAAATGGAAAAGATGGTCGAACTCATGACTTGGAGCTTGCCATTGTCAACCTGTGCTCCAACTTTTGAACAACCACATGATGAGTTTTCTTTTTCATTTCTAAGTTTTTCTTAAAAAGTATGATTTCATTTATCAAGTTTTCCATCCAAATACCTAAATTTATAAGAACTAGTTTTGTCAATTACGAGATTCATATTATTGTATATTAGTCTAACCAAATGCCCCAATGGTTGGCTTATTTTCTCCTTCCCTTGTCCTGATGAAGGGTTTGATCAGCTGAATTGACTTTGCATTTCATTAGATGGATGACCCCTTTCTTAATTGTCATCATAAAACATTGAAAGAAGAAAATTTCTATTTAGAAGCATATCTTCAGGTTTGTCATTACAACATAATTCTTGAGTGCCATATTGTCTTCATTTTTTTTCCTTTACTTTATGCTTCTTGTTATGATAATCAAAGAACCTTTGTATATGATACTATCATGGTATCATATGATCTTTGGACCTATATATGCTTTTTTTAGTAAAAACGTTTTTTGGTTCACTCAAAGACTTCCCTTCCTCGGTGTCTATAATGGTGCTTGGACTACACATAGAAGAACAGAGGTCCAAACGAGAGTTGATTGCAAAGAAATATTGAGAAATCAAAGTTTTGAAAGTTAAAAATTCAAACATTAGGTTGGAAAAGTATTTGTATCTAATGCTATTGAGTGATGCTATCTTTCCCTCAAACCTTATTAGTCTAGTGAAGTTTCACCTTCATTGGCTTTCAAACTCAAATTTCGTGTGAGATAGTTTCTAGAGGAGCCGAAAAGCAAGAAATTGAGCAACCCCATCGTGAAACTTTTGTTTCATGGTCACAATCTAAATTTCCTAAAAACATTTTGCATTTCTGAACATAGATGAACTTCATACAATTCTTTCATGTATGGAAGTAGAGTACTTTTAACATGAAGTGTAGTTTGTCAACTACTTTCAACTATTAAGAAATGGACCAATTGTTGAGTAATTGTTGCTATTGTATTAGTACCATGACAAAACATGAATTATTTGTTTTGGTGGAGATACTTAATTGTAGATTATAAAATAGTGTAGCAAGAATGTCTCAAGAAATTATATGATGTTACGTTTGTTATTGATTTGAAAATAAATCTAGATTAACATATAATAGTCTTCTAAAATATATTTGTGCTTTTATAAGAATGTGCTATTTATCTTCTTATGGTCCTTCTTTATAATCCTAGGTTGAGGAGTATAGTATCAATGTATATGTTTTATACATTTTTTGAGCATAACATGCCAAAAAGTCTTCCAAGTAAAACTTGATTATTAACAAACTGATAACCACAGCATACCATAGAAACAAATTATCACTTCTTCTCTAATGGCTACAGTCTCCTTAATATAATTATTATGTGGGTTTAATATGTACCTGGACAAAAATTTCCTTGGAATCCAACCAACAAGTTATAGACAGTTGACAACTAAGTTCATTGCCAAGTGAATATGGCACATGCTAAAAAAGTTATATATCCACATCATCATAGAATTTAGTTTGACATGAAATTTGCTAATGTCTAATAAGGGTACATTTGGATGTTGCATGTATTCCTTTTGTTGAAGTGAGATCTAGTAGAAGGAGAAACTTACATGCTCATATTTGATCATCTAACCAAAGGTCCCCAAATGACTTTAAATAAAAGGTTTCATTACCTATATTGTTGAACAAGTGGTAGACTATTCCAATAATTTCCATATTTCACCAGCATAAATATCATATTTACCAAACAATGACAATTTCTTAATCATTGATTTGAAGGTCTCAAATTTTGAACTTCATCTGTGTACAATCAAAACATATCAAGTTTTACAAGTGGGAAGAAAAATAAAAAGGAGGAATGAGTATGTCAATTAAGTTTGTTCACTTTTTTATATTGTAATATACTCAATATGAATGTGGAGTCTAAGGAACTCCTAGAGCTATACAATTCTACAGCAATGAGGCATTCATATTCTCCTTTGCAAGATATATGCTTGAAAAGAAAAAACAAGGAAGTGTTAAGAAATGCATCATTTGTATTATATACCTATGCATATATGACCTATTCTCATGTAGGTATAGTACATGTATGGATATAGATAATACATGTTTACATGTTTTCAATACAAATACTTAAATATAGGATTCAATGTAATATTTAGTGTTTTATTTTTATTTTAAAATTTTTGTATTAGTACTAGCCATTTGCTAGCTAACTAGCCCAACAGATAGTCTTCGCTACCTTTTTCCTTTTCCTAATTCTTTCTTGTATACAAATAGGGAACTATTCCCTTTTCAATGTAAGCTGTAATATTACAATAGTTTTAGTGATCAAATAAGATATTCTTTTCTTATTCGTTGTGGACTTGATGCCTATTCTTGGTGGGTACTCTTCTTATGTCTATTGAAGACACTTCATTGATGATGGGTTGAGGATTTAATGAAGCTGGTTATTGCTGTTTTCAAGACAGATTTCAAGCCATCAGGTGCATCAACTACTTACGTTTTCTGCTCACTATTTTGACTAATACAATGAACTATATAGGCAGATTTCATTACTGGATGCCTAATTGCAGCAGAATTTGTCTTCAAATTCTTTTTTTCTTTTTCTTTTTCAAGAAGGAAAGGACTTTTATCACTGTTGATGGCCATTATTTGCATACTCACAAACTTTTGGTGAAGCTACTATAAGGATCTATTCTTGTCTTCATTGGAGATTGCTATTCAAAACCTTGAATATTGACTTTATGGAAGATTCCAAGAGTTTGTTTGAAGGTGAAAGCCATGCTGATCCATACAAAATTGATGGATCTAGTTATGCTTCAGGGACCAAATGCTTGGAGATGCATATCAAAGGCAAACATCTATGGGGTTTCATAAGACGTACAACTACTCCCCTCAAGTTAACTAAAGTTGAAAATGTGATTGAGAAAAAAATCGAGAGATGGAAAGACAAAATGCTATGAGTGAATATTACAAAAAAAAAGAACTAGATGATTGAGAAGCCAAAACTCAAGGATTAAAGAATGTATTTATGGAAGTATTGATCCAAGAATTGCTCAAAATATCATGTACTATGAGAGAACAAGTACGGTATGAGAATATCTTAAGGGCATGTCCACTTAATAGGATATTACTTTATAACTATTGAATCAGAGGACTCAAACCATCAAACAAGGAGAAAAAAAATATAAGACATTACTTTATAGAACTTCTAGTGTTTGGAATGAGTTGGATCAACTCAGCCATAAACTAGAAATGAATTGCAAATGTCATGAAATTATAAGAGAATAGGTTGACAAATTTAAATTATTTCAATTCTTCAAGGGCTAAGACCCAAATTTGAGGAAACAAGGTCAGCTTTATTGTCTCTAGCCTCTCCTCCACTCATTCATGATCTTTTACCAAGTTAAGTGGAGAGAAAACTAAAATGATTTTGACAAAAGAAATATATAGTGTTCTTGTATCCAAACAAAAAGAAGATAATGTTTCAACCACTTTAATACCCGAAAGCAACATTAGAAGTTATAGGCCACTTCATTTTAAGAATCAAAACAAAGGAGAATATAAAGTTACTTGCTATTTTTTTCATGAACCAAATCACGAGACCACATTGCCCAAAACTTAAAAAAATGAAGGACAACCACTAAGTTATGGAAGAAACTTCAATCGAAGAAGAGAAAACATACTCAAAGCAAACAAAGCAATTTTGAACAATTTGATCAGTCTACCAAGAAGTTTGCAAATGTTCAAAATAAACGATGTAGTCATGCATCAATTTCCTCAACATTGAATCAAATTATGACGACTTTGCAACCTATGTTAAAGGGTTCAAATTCTAGTGCTCTAACAACAATGGCATCCACTTCCACCACTCCTAGTATGGTCCCTTGACTTTTAGATTCTGGTGTATCTTTTCATATGACACTCAATATATCCTTGTTGACTAACTTTTGAACAAGCAAAAAGGGAGTGAATTGTTTTTACCACTGATGGAACACCTTTGAATGTTAAAGGTTTTGAAAATTTTGAAAAAGAGTCTGAGAAAAAACAAAAAGTTTACATACCAAAGGTTAGTTATGTTCCTAAACTTAATCTTATTTTATTTTTTTGTTTCACAAATGTTATCTTGGTTTTGCTTTAGTTTTCTCAAAGTCAACTTTTGGTGTAGCATCACCAAATCAGGAGATTGATGGGAAAGATTTTAGAAAAGGAGATCTATACTGCATGAATATTTTATATATTCCCAAAGAATTTTTTTGTAATCTAGTAAAAGATGTTGACATCAACACTTGATATCAAAGATTAGGCCACACAACATTAGAAAATTATGTATGATGATTCCTATCAAGTCTTTTTGTATTAAGGACTTCAAGTGCAATGACTGCATACATAAAAAAATGAAATCCTTACCTTTTGAATAGAGAAGTTTTTTCTCCTCTATGCCCTTTGAGCTTGTTCATTCGAATGTATTGGAACCATCTCCCAGTCAAAAGGTGGATTATCTTACTCTTCATTGATGATTTCACTATATATTGTTGGACATTTCTAAAATTCAAATTCGAAGTGTTAGAAGCTTTTAAAATTTTTAACAACTTAATAAAAACTCAATTTGATGCTAAATTGAAAATCTTAAGAACTGATTTTGGAGGAGAATTTATTTCAAATGAATTCAGAAGGTAAAAAGAATGACAAGACTAACAAATTAATTTCAAAAGTGACTGAATGTGTTTTTATTGGCTATTCTAAAACTCAAAAAGGCTACAAACACTATGACCCAATCAAAAACTAAATTTTAGTTTATAAAAACATAAATTTAATGAAGAAGAAAATAGATTCAGAAAAAATAAAGAATCACAATGTGATAAAGACTTTTTTTTTGTTCAAGTATCTCTCCAAATTTGATGTTGATGAAGTATATGATGTTAAAAATAATATTGATCATAAAAATGATGGTGGAGAATCGAAAGAAATGATTACATATCATAGAAGAAATAAACAACAAAATAATAATGAAGAACACCATGACCCTAGGTAACTTTCCATCATCACATGAATCTACGTCAAATGAAGTCAATAATAAAAACTCAAAATCTTAAGAACCAATTTTGGAGGAGAATTTATTTCAAATGAATTCCAAAGGTATTTGAAAAGCTATGTTTTGAATGATAAGACTGACAAATTAAGTTCAAAAGTGACTGAATGTGTTTTTCTTGGCTATTCTAAAACTCAAAAAGGCTACAAACACTATGACCCAATCAAAAACAAAATTATAGTTCATAAAAACGTAAATTTAATGAAGAAGAAAATAGATTTAAAAAAAAAAGAATTACAATGTGATTAAGACTTTTTTTTTGTAATAATCTCTCCAAATTTGATGTTTATGAAGTATAACATGTTAAAAATAATATTGATCATCAAAAGCGATCATTACATGTCATATAAGAAATAGGTAACAAAACAATAATGAAGAACACCATGACCCTCTTGACTTTCCATCATCACATGAATCTGCTTCAAATGAAGTCAATCTTAGAAGATCCATTAAGAATATAAGGCAATCCAAAATATTTGTATCATATGAATCATTCACACTACAACATAAAGCTAGAATTAGTGCTATTCACTCTTATTTTGAGCCATCCACTTTTAATGAAACATCAAATCATAATGAATGGAAGGATGCTATGTTAGAAGAATTAGATGCCTTAAGGAAATAAAAACATGGAAAATGCAAGATTTACCTCTAGAAAAAAATACAATTGGATGTAAATGGGTCTACAAAGTGAAACCTAAAAGTGATGGGACTTTAGAAAGATATAAATTTAATCTTGTTGCTGAGGGATATACTTAAGAATATGGAATCATATGAAAAAACCATTGCCCCCATAGCTAGGATGACTACTGTTAGAACTCTTATTGCATTGGCTTTTATTGAGAAATGGAACATCTACCAAATGGATGTTAAAAATATTTTTTTAATAGATATATTGTGGAAGAAGTTTATATGGATGCACCATGAGGATTAACATTCCTCCAACGAAAGGTGTTCAGACTTAAGAAAACTTTATATGAACTTAAAAAAGCTCTTAAAGCTTGGTTTGATCAATTTACTTCCATTATTTCTAATTATTGTTTTAACTCACATTTATCTGACACTCCATTATCAAGAATATTTCTTTAGGTACCATAATTCTCCTATTATATGTTGATGACATGATAATTACAAGTAATGACAAAGAAGAAATTAAAGAATGTAAGAGTTTGCTACAAAAGACTTTTGAAATGAAAGGTCTAGGTTTTCCAACACACTTTCATGGAATAGAAGTTGCATATTTTTCTAGAGGCTATTTTTTATCACAAACTAAGTTTTTTGTAAAGATTATTGCTAAATAAAGCAAATATGAAGAAAAATTGTGGAAACTCCTAAACCAGTAAGGAGTAAAATAAAGATTGTTGATGGAGTTACTCTTACCAATCCTACACCCTACAGATAGCTTATAGGATCATTAATATATCTTAGTATACCCATCATGATATTCTCATATTTTTCATATAGTAAGTCAATTTCAACATGTTTCATCAACTATTTATATGGGAGCTGTTTTTCGAATCATCAAATACTTTAAATGTACGATAAATAAGAGAGTATTTTTGGCACCTTCTTCTTCTATCAATTTGATTGCTTTTATTGATGTTGATTCAGGTGGAGATCTATGATAGACATTCAATTACTATGTCTTGCATTTTTTTAAGAGAATCACTCATCTTGGTGGAAGCATAAGAAACAGTATGAAGTTTCTCTCTCCTTTATAGAAGCTAAATACCGTGCCATGACCTCTACAACCATGGAAATCATTTGGCTATGTCAAATGTTTCTTGATATGAGAACAAGAATACAAGAACCTACTCAGATGTGTTGTAATAACAAAAGTTCTATTTATATTGCTAGAGACCATACATTTCATGAACGTACTAAGCATGTAGAGATGGGTTTCTATTATGTTCGTGAAGAATTTCTGCAGAAAACTATCAAACTTCCATATGATCCTTCCAAATTCCAACTAGCCAATTTCTTCACTAAACCCCTATGTTCACCCATGTTTAAATTTCTTTTAGATAATCTTTCAATGATAGCGCGGTAAGTTTGAGGGCCATATTAAGAAATACAGTATTTGTATTATATACATAAGCATATATTACCTATTTCCATGTATATATAATGCATATCTAACTAGAGATAATATATGTTTATATGTTTTTAAAATTAATACCTGAATATATGAGTTAATGTAATTTTTGGTCTTTTATTTTTATTTTATTTTATATTTTATTTATTTTTTGTATTACTACTAGCCGTTAGCTAGCTCCAACAGCCCCTAAAGGAGCCATTGGAAGCTAGTCTTTGCTGCCTTTTTCCTTTTCCTAATTCTTTCTTGTGTAGAAATAGGGAAATATTCCCTTTTCAATGTAAGTTGTAATATACAGCAGTTTTAGTGATTAAATAAGAGATTTTCTTCTTCTTCTTTGTGGCCTTAGTGCCTATTCTTGGCAAGTGACGATTTTTGTGTCTATTGAAGACACTTTCTCAAGAAGGTCATTAGCAGGCCTATGATAAGCATCATTGAGAACAATATGACTGCAAGAAGTACTTAGTCCAGTAAAAGAAGGCTTTAAGGATGCTACTATAGGCCATTGCATACTTGGTAACTGGGAATGCTTTCCTTTGTATGATCTAGGAAAGTAGAAAAAAAAAACATCATGAAAAGCCTTACATACAAACATCATAAATGCCTGTAGACCTTTCAATTTAATCAACGTATGATTAAAAAAAAGTGATAAAGGAGAAATATCACCTTGTCCTGCCATATAGCAAAAGATGTATCAGCTAGAAATTTCAAATTAAGAACATTTGTCTTGCAAAAAACAACTTTAATGCCAAAACTATAAGCGAGCAATATGTACGATTTGAACAATGGTGAAATGTCATCTTTTGCTATATAACATAAGAAAATGTAGGTTACAACCAATAGATACAAAAATATGTGGAGCTAGCCTATTGTGGTTCCATATGTGCGAAGCACTAAAATTAGGACTATTGTGCAAGGGGCCACCAACAGTATCATTTTCAAAACAAACTTTTGCAGTTGTACTTTTGGAGTAGATAACGGTTACACTTTATGCAAAGTTATTTAGACTTACTAATAGTAAAAGAGCATGAAGGCTACCTAAACTACTTATGCAGCACAAACAATGAACAATAACATGAAATGATTCAACTGGTTGCATTATAAGATTGACCATATGCATTATAGTTATTGTGAAATGCAAGTACCAAATATAGTTGACCTATCATGTCAACTTGTGAATTACTACTTCCTTACATTGAAAATCTTAGCATAAGCCATTTTTTCTAATTAATGGACACTAGCAAATATTCTTGCACACAAGTGTTGAATATTTTGAAAAGAGATAGAAAGGTGAAAAAAATCATGAACATGTCATTTAAGAAAGTGTACAAGTTATGCTTCTTACTTTACAAAAATAGGTTGACATAACCACACCCATGAATTAGATTTTCATGTTAGTTGTTACCTTGAATTTCATATCACTATCAAATTTTGTATCTTATTTTAATTGGAATAGCTGCCCTAATTTGTTTTAGTTCAAAATGGATTTTTTAATACTGCAACTAGTGCTGAAATTAATTTGCATAATAAAAGTTTATTCATGATTTTAAAATTGTTGAATAAAAAACAATTAGATATTTAATTGATATAAAACAAAAAGGTTGTGCACATTCATTTTGACAAGTTAGATGAAACTTTGCTAGGATTTTTTTTCCTTGGTCCAAGCTTAATCAGTTCTACTAGCAGCCAAGTCTGAGATAATATCAAATTTCAAATGGCAACCCCTTAGTTGACCAAACTGAAATCTAGTAAAAAGTTCCTTATGTACATTTCAGTTAAGGATAAAATGCAACTAAGTTATGTAAAAATACGTAAGTTAAGTAACAGACTTTTTTATTCATCTTTGACCAAAAGATTTGCCATGAGATCAGGGCCATTATTTGGTCTTGGTTAGGGTGTCTATCTCAAGGGCTATTATGGGTCTCAAACAGCAACTACCTCACAAGTTGTCCATGTTTGGGGTTATAAATTCAGCCCTTTCTACATGCAAGATGTTGTCATTCGCCCAAAATATGCCATTCCAACTAGGTCAGCAAGCCGTACCATAGCTGGGTGCTTGGGTAAAGCATTGCTGGCATGCAAGGCAAGTCCATAGTGTTTGACATCTCTTTTCATCTTTGGGTAGAGGAACCATCACAGAGAATGGAAATTGTTCAATCTTCACCATAGTTCTCGATCCCGAGGGCTATCATGGGTCTTTGACAGCAACTCTGTTCACAAGTTTTCTATCTTTGAGATGTAAGCTTGGTCTCTAGGGCTATCATGGGTCTTTGGTAGAAACTCTATTCATAAGCTTTCTATCTTTGTGATGTACGATCGGTCCCTGTTGACATTTAGGGCATTGTCTTAAAACCCAAATCTTTGACATATGTCATTTTTCGCCAGTTGAGCAAACTACACCTTGGTTGATCCTTTGGCTGATAAAATGGCTGCTATATACCATAAGCATTTCTAGCTTGGTGTCTTCAACCTGATCAGTGGCCAAGCGGCCTTGGCCATGGGTCTTTCACCATGATCTCAATCCTTCTGATCATTGACAAATTTTTAAGTATGACATATTGTTAACAATATTGAACACCTGTCCTAGGGAGTAGGCAGCCAATCTTTTCTTCCACCACATAGTAAAGTATCAGAGGTTGCCCACGGAAATTGGAAGATACCATGACACCCAATTTATAGGCCACTATCGAATGCCCAAGTTTAACATTCCATAAATGAAACTCAAACATTCAACCATAAAACAGCAAACAAACAGAGCAAGTATTATACTTAAAGTTATGTTATTACAAATAAAAGAATTGGCTGGTCCTTCTTAAGATAGCAGCTTTAAAACTTGCAGCACATTAGAATGTCTAAAATAAGTTTGTTCAAAGTAGTGCTTGGAATGCAGCATTGATGCTGTTGGATGTTGTCTTGGCCATAGAACCCATGCCCGACCATTGCCAGATTTGCTCATGACAAGTGGCTGCCACAGCAAGAGAGTGTCTGATCAAGTCCATAAATGGACAAACAAGTCCACATATTGGAACCATCGACATTGGAATTTGTTATATGTGACGAAGTCAAATTGAAGCTTAAATTTGGAAAAACGCTAAAGCAAAGTGGTCCATAAAGATTTGGTTCTAGAGTACCATGACCCTTTCAAGGGGCTTTGTGGTTCGTTGGCCTATAGATTGGACTTTTAGGCCAGCTTGCCAGGATTAAGTCCCCTTTGGTAATTAATATAAGTTTCTATTGAAGCCCCACCATTGAGATGATTAGTCCCCTTAATGGGCAAAGCTAGACCAAGCCCCTCCAAAGTAGGTCTGGGAAAGGGTTGAAAAGGTCCTGGACCTTTGGTTGAGGGGAATAATCAAAGTCCAAGAAAAGGAGTACTTGGTCAGATGGAAAGATCAGTAGGCCATTAAGCATAGTTGGGAATGACAAGAAACTGCATGGTAGCTTGAAAAGAAACTAGAATATCATCCTACCAGCTTGATGACATCAAGAAGTGTCGGTGGGATAAGCCAGTAAGGTCCATACCTAAGGCTACACGGACTTCCTAGCCATGGTTGCCCGACATTTCAGGCTGAGGTCACTTGACAATACTGGCCAAATGTTCTCTAATCTTGCTAGCGAAAAGCACATGACTGGAAAAGTGTATGGAAGATGATGGGCACGTAATACTCCTCCTGGATGCAAAGAGTCAATGGCAATTACATCTATGTAGGAAACATCTATCATAATAGCTGAACATGATTCTTAAACCACATTGGGGTGGTTTCAAATACTCATACACATACACACACACACACACACACACACACATATATATATATATATATATATAGAGAGAGAGAGAGAGAGAAGTCAGGTGTAATGAGTGATTGTGTTTCATGTATCTCATGATTGACAGGGGGGCATATGATTTCATTTTAGTGGATGCCCCCGATTGAGCCTCACTTTAATGTCATCGGCTCCTTTCTTTCCCATGGTCTCTCACTCTCTCTCTTCCTTCTTGCTCTCCTATCTCCCTCTGTGATGTTGACCAGCATGCCAATGGCGACCATCTCCGTCAACAGCGACTGGCATGCTGGCAGCAGCACGCTGGTACCTATACTCCTCTATTATATCTCTCTCTCACTGTTTGATAACTTTTGAGAGAGAGAGTAGAAAGAAGAGGATGCACATAGATTTACGTGGTTCAGATCTGTAAATCCTACATCCATGATAAGAACATTACGCAGCCTTGCTCTATTTTTCATTTTTCTCTTTACAGGTTACAATGAATATATGTAGTCATTGGAGGAAGACCAACAAGGAAGGCGTTTCCTCAATGGCACACCAACAGCTATAAGAGAAGTATATGGCAACAAGAGCAAATACTAACAAAGTAAGAAGTTATTGACAAATTCCTCTGCAGGATGTGTAACATCGACTTCTCATCACTCCCCCTCAAGTGGGGCGTACAAGTCATGGCAGCTCTTGATATTGTTGTGGTTAATCCATCTGCAAGCTGTTTTGAACTTGGTGTGAAGGGAATACTGATTTCACCATTCTGGAGCTTTTCTCGTATGAAGTAACAATCAATTTCTATATGTTTTGTCCTTTCATGGAACGCGGCATTTGCTGCAATATGTATGGCCGCTTGATTATCGCAGTGCATCGGTGTAGGAGAACTGAATTCTAAGCCCATTTCAGATAAAAAGGGTACAAATCCAAGTAATTTCACTAGCTATAGTGGCCATCGCCCTGTATTCTTTTTCTGCATTGGACCTAGAAGTGACTCGTTGTTTCTTACTTTGCCAAGATACTAGGTTATCGTCTACATAAATACAATATCTAGTGGTGGATTTTCGATCCATGCTTCCTCCTCTATCTACATCAGAATATGCTCTAATGTTGACATGGCCATTTTATTTATATAATAATCTTTGGCCATGAGACTTTTTCAAATATTTGAGAATCCGTTCAACCATGTCTCAATGTTCCTAAGTCGGATCATGCATATGTTGACTAACAAGATTTACTACATAGGTGATGTTGGGTCTCATAACTGTGAGATATATAAGCCTTCCTACCAGTGTTGATATCTTAAAATTTATGGAGTTTCCTGTTTCAATGCTTCTTTGTTGTTGATGACCGATGGTATATCTACAAGATGACATCCAAGTTTTCCAGTTTCTTTGAGTAGATCGGTGACATATTTTTTTTGTGACATAAATAGTCTTTTCCTTGACTGAGCAATCTCTATTCCCAAAAAGTATTTTAACTTTCCCAAATCTTTTATGTCGAAGGCCTTTTGAAGCAATTCTTTCGCATCCTTGATCTTGGGATTGTTGTTTCCTGTGATAATTATCTCATCTACATAGATAAGCACCAAAGTAATATTGTTGTCTTTTTTATTGATAAACAACGAATTTTTGTCTTTACTCTGTAGAATCCATATTGTTCAAGAGCTTTGATCAATTTGAAGTGCCACACTTGAGGAGATTGTTTAAGTCCATATATCGATTTTCATAGCTTGCATACTGATGTAGAATTCTCTTGAGTCCTTCCAAGAGGTAGCTTCATATATACTTCTTCTTGTAAGTCTCCCTGCAAAAAAACATTCTTTACATCTAATTGAAATAGTGGCCAATCATAATTGTAAGCAAGCGAGAGCAATATTCGAACAGTATTCATCTTAGCTACCGGGGCAAATGTTTCCTCGTAATCCAATCCTTCTGTTTGAGTATACCCTTTTGCGACCAGCCTGGCCTTGTATTTTTCCACTATTCTATCACTGTTGTATTTGATTTTAAAAACCCATCTGCAGCCAACCACACGTTTTTCTTCAGGCAATTGAGTAATCTCCCATGTTTGATTTTTGTTTAAGGCATCAAGCTCTTCCTGCATAGCTTAGATCCCAATACGATTATCTTTGGCCTCCTCATAAGATATTGGTTTTAGTTCTCTTTCTATGGTGGCCAAAACTGCCTTATATGTCACATAAGATCTTGGTTCTTTGTGATCTTCTAGGCTCGGTGACTTCAGTTGTGCCCCCTTCAACTTCATGAGCTCCCATGTTTTCGATCAAGGTCTGCACTTGAGCTTCTTCTGATGCATTATGATAACCTTGGTTGGTAGAATGGCAACCAAATCATCATATATGCTATTGTTTGGCAAAATACTCTCCCCCTGCCATCTTTCTTGATGATGGTGATTTTTGAAATATGGCACTGACTCATCAAATTTGACATCTCTAGAGATATACATGCACTGGTCATAAGCGTTGTAGCATCTATAGCCTTTTTTGTTGACTGAATATCCCATAAACATACACTTGTGAGCTTCGGGACTAAGTTTGTCTCGTTAGTTTTGTCGATAATAACATTCACAGTGCTACCGAACAATTTCAAGTGATTGATACTAATGTTGCATCCTGTAAGAATGTGAAGAGGCGATTTTCCTCTTAGTCTTTAGCTAAGAGTTCGGTTAATCAGGTAGCAAGCAGTCATAATCGGCTCGCTCCAAAACTGTTTAGGCATACAAGACTGAAAAAGTATTTCAAGAATATGACGATTTTTTCTCTCGACTACTCCGTTTTGTTGCTGAGTTTTTACACATGAATATTGATGCATCATTATTCTCAAAATTTTCAAAAAAATTGTTTTTAAACTCAGTCCCATTGTCGGTTGTGAGGGTCTTAATACCAACATTGTGTAGAGTTCTCACCATATTATAGTAAATCACAAATTTTTCAAAAACTTGATCCTTGAAATTGAGAAGATATAACCAAGTTACCTTAGAGAAATCATCAATAAATGATAAATAATATTTAAAACCATTATAAGATGTTACTGGGCAGGAACCCAAAAGATCAGCATACACCAATTCAAACGGTTTACTAGCAACAGTTTCAGACAAACCAAAAGGATGATGAGTCATTTTAGCATATTGACAAATTTCACACATGTAAATCTAAAGTTTCATGAGGAAAAAATTAATGACAAAGTTCTACTAGACGGGTGGCCAAGTCTGCAATGCTATAAATGAGAATCAAATCCCGAGCTAGTAGTCATAGCAACATTATTATTTTGACTGACCACATACACTCCATTCTCTTATTTTCCTTCACCAATGGTCATCTTCGCCAACCTGTCCTGAAAGATTACATTGGTGGGAGAAAAAATAACATTGCAATTTAGATAATGTGTAATCTTAGAAACAGAGAGAAGATTGGATGCTAAATTAGGCATATAACTTCAATTCGTTTTCAAAAAAACTTGCTTTTCCAACTTCAACAACTTTAATGGAGGTGCCATCAGCTATAAACACAGTTCTATTTTTACTTGTTTTCTATACCGTTCAAGTTATTGTGAAAACATGACATATGCTCAGATGCACCTGAATCCATGATCCAAGAGTAATGTCTAGTAAGAGAGGGGTCTAAGTTCATACGAGGTTGATTTCTAGGTGAAGTGAACGCTGATGTAGCAGTTATCATGTTGGTGGGTTTCTAGCCATTCAGAATTTTAATCATCTTTGCAATAGTAGCAAGAGTAACCTCACCTTCGTCGGATTGAACCAACTGTGTTTGTGGTTTATACTACTGTTTCAGAGGATCTCCCTTGTTGGTAGGTTTGCCATGTGAATTCCAGCATTTTTCTCGAACATGCCCTTCTTTTTTCAGTATGTGCACACTGGTCATTTGTCTCTATTTTTGAATGACTGCTGAGCCTTCATTTTTTCTTCATGTTTTTCAATGACCAAGGCATTAAAAGCAACTTTTTCAATGTTTTCACGACTAGTTTTAGTATCAATAGTGTCACTGATGCTCATAATCTTCCTCCTTTTTTCTCCTCGTAAGAGGGTGTTACACACCATATCCAAAGACATCAGATCTGAAGTCATTAATATTTGGCTTCTTGCTTGTTTGTAATCTTCACCTAAACCAGCCAATAGTTTGAAAGTTCTTTCTTGATCTCACTACCTCTTGATGCGAGCAAGGTCAATTGAAAGCGGACAATGAGAATCCATCTCATTCCACTTCCCTTTGAGCGTAGCAATATAGTCTCTCAAGGTCATATAACATTTCTTCAACTCATAAATTTCATGAGAGAGTTGATACATGTGTGTCATATTGTATTTTTCACTATATAATTCTTTGGCAGCATTCCATATTTCTTGGGTAGTTTCGAAATAATAAAAACTCTCAACAATTTTAGCATCCATAGAATTCAATAACCAAGACATGACCATATGATTACCAAACTCCCACTCATCATAGTTAGGGTCGTCAATGGTTGGTTTTGAATTTTTTTCCATTAACAAACCCAAGTTTACATTTTCCACTTAAAAACAGAGTAGCAGCTTTGGACCATGACATGTAATTTAAGCCATTCAATGGAATTTTTGTAATTTTGAGAATGGTGGTACCTATCTCCATGGCAATATGTTGTTGTGTATAAGATCCACCAGTCGAGTTCAGTCTTCGACAATCACTAGTTCCTTCATTGCCGTCCATTGATAAATAAGAGAAACAGGAATGAACTTGAAACTTTGAAGCCTTTCACTGCTATGATACCATGATAAATTTTGAGAGAGAGAGTAGAAAGAAGAGGATGCACACAGATTTACGTGGTTCGGATATGTAAATCCGAGATCCACGATAAGAACATCACGCAGCCTTGCTCTATTTTTTCATTATTCTCTTTACAGGTTACAATAAATATATGTAGTCATTGGAGGAAGACCAATAAGGAAGGCATTTCCTCAATGGCACACTAATGGCTATAAGAGAAGTATATGGCAACAAGAGCAAATACTAACAAGGTAAGAAGTTATTGACAAATTCATCTGCGTGATGTGTAACGTTGATTTCTCATCACTTTCTCTCACCTGCTCACATGTGCATATTTCTTTGGTCTTACCTGTGCTTTCTATATACTCCCTGTACTCTCGCTCTCTCTAGCTACCTCTTCTTCTTTTTGAGGTGCTGCAGGAGAGTCCCTCATGTACCTAACCATTTTCTTTTACTTATCCTATGTGAGATCCAAGCCAGGCTTTTGATCCCCACTCTCCTGTGGTCGTCTAAGGGATTTGTCTAAGTTTGAGTTGAGAGTCTAGTTGTCTACAATTTTCATATTTTTCTCTTTTTACCAATGTTGTCGGGTATGATCCGTATAATAACTATTTGGTGACGTCCATTAAAGAAGCTTTAATTTGCAGGTGGATCTGGTGTTGTTTCTACAGTTTATGTTTATTAGTGTCTAGACCCAAGGTTGGTACTTGTTCAGGTTCAACTAATTGCTGGGTGCATATTGACAACTCATGTGAATATGTTTAAGAAGATCCATTATTAAATATTCATCTAAGAGGAAAGGTTTATGACAAAAAACAAATGGATCTAAGTTCATTGCATGGCTTATTTTCTCATAGTTTTTCTAGTACTAGAATTTGGGAACACCATAAATCTGAGAAACTCAAATTACTTTTAAAATAATTGTTTAAATGCTGAAGACAAATTCTTACTTTTCTCCATTATGAAGTCAACAATTGGATATCTGCATTCAAAACTACATAACTGGGAAAACTTGCATTTTAAAGGACTTGGTGAGTTTGCATATGTTATTACTTATTTCTTGATGTGTTTGATTTGGACCATTTCAAGATGATATCTCTCTCTTTGAAAACAGCCTTATTTCCTTTTTGTAAGTTCAAAAACCTAATTTTTGGTGTTTTTATCTTGCAGAATGTCCATGAAGCATACCTACTAGTCGAAGGATTCCACATTCACTCTGGTATCAATATTGTATCAAAGAATGCAACCATCAAGGGGAAACCTAAAAGTTTAAGTTGGGTTCTTGCTAGAGATGAACCACGTTGAGGGTGAAAGTTTAAGTTTGAACTGTAATGAGAATAACTATAGGGGTGAAACATAAGAAATGTAAACTGTAATGAGAAATTAATATAGAAAACATAGAAAACGTGAACTCTAACAATGCCATTGTAATGAAAAATTGTGTCATTTTTTTCCATTGACACTTCGAAACAATGATGTTCATGATTTGGTACTCAAGAAGGCTACACCGATTCTTGAAATGGTGAACAGTAAGCAAAGAGTGCCGATTTGCTTCATTATAGATAGATCAACTTTTGAATATGTTTCTTTTCCTATTTATACATCAATTTTTGGACACATTTTTTTCCAAAAGCATCTTCACATCATCAGCAACTCCAACCTTCAGCATCTCAGACTTGAGACGTTGGAATTGCTCATCTAGAGATGTTTAACATTTTCAAAACTGGCAGCCATAACATGAGCAACAGCAACCATGGTGCCCCAATTCTTGCTTCAAAGAAATTAAAATATCTTCAAACAAGAAAACAAACTTGTATACGAATGACTCCATGGACTAACAAAGCAGGCTCTCCATAAGAATGACCCAATGCCTTGCAGCCTAACCAAGCTATCCATACTGTAGGCATACAGATGGCAAACACATATAAACCATCTTTGCCTGGTTAGACGCTTAAGCACTAAAATTTGCTGGTGATAAAAAATGGCAACACAATTAGATTTGTCAAGACTGTGGAAAGGAAAGAGCTACGACACACGGATACGTGGGTTTAGCCCACGTATATGCTGACACGGAATATGGATACGGGTGGATATAGTTTGGATTAGGTCTGGGTCAAACCCGATCCGAACCAAAAAATGAACCCAATTTTATGTCGCAAAATCGACGAGCTCTCCCATTTCACCGACGACGATTTTGCAGCAAAGAAGTTCGACAGCTATGGCGGGCGATGGCGATGACGTCTGGCGACCCACGGCGACGTCCAATGGTGTCCGGTGGCAGCTGGCGACAGACAGGTAAGTGGTTTTTTTTTCTTTTTCGATATTAAAAATTAGGGTTTCATGTTCTTGATTTGGGCTTTTTTTTTTTTTGATTTGCCGATTTGAGGATGTTTTTGTTTGAAGATTGGACGGTTAATCCATCGATCTTGATCCTTAACTCTTCTTCAATGCTATGGACGTTTTTTTTTTTTTTGGATTTGCCGATTTGGGGATGTTCTCTTTGAGTGTGTATGGCTGTATGTGTTCGTTTGAATTTGTATGATTTCCTATTGCATGATTTTTCCGGTTGTAGCTTTGTATGATTTTTCCTGTTGTATTAGTTCTCCTCTTACAGAAAACAGTAGAAGAAGAACAGTTGTTTATCAGCTCTTTATGATTATTTGGATGAGAAGAACAGCTGTTTCTCAGCTCTTTACGATTATTTGGATAAGAAGAACAGCTGTTTATCAGCTCTTTATGATTTTTCTGCTTTGGCTTTTCAATGTTGTTTTCACTCTTGGAATGACACAACGTATATGCTGGTTTCACATTTATATCAGCTTTGCAAATATTATAAGTTGTTAATTGTTAATTTGTTATGCTTCCTTATGCACTTATAATGTTGAGGACTTTAACTTAGAAGAAGACAATGAACTTGAAGTTGTTAATTCAAGATTCGAAGAACCTTCTAGTCCATCAACATCTTCTATTATGGAAGAAGAGGAGAACAATTTGGGCATTGACAATGACTAGAATAATGATAAACAGTGTTTTGTTTGAGACTTTCTTATGACATTGAGATTGTAAGAGTGAACTATTAATTTAATGTTTTTTTTTTCATTTTTTTTTTAGAATATAAAATTTGTTATATCCACGTATCCAAAAAATTTGAAAATTGCCGTGTCCGTACCCATATTGTACCCGCACCCATCTGACATAGGGAAAGAGCTTTCTCTAATGCAGGCGTATGTCAAGAATAAAAAAATATTGTGAATAAGAAATAATTGGATGACACATTTGCCACTCTGAATCATGTCAGCACTATGTATTTAAGCATTTGCGTTGTCAAAATGGTACGCAACAGGCTGGAACATGTTAAACATGCAATATCTTTTGGCAGGCTTGAAAATGTATCCATGCACTAGTAGCAGCTGGAAGGCTGCCCATCTCCTCTCAAGGAGCAAACCCATAAATTAGGCCATGTGGATGTGGTGATCTTGTAGGGTGAAAGAAAAAATGATCGAACGACAAGGAGTGGATACAAATTGATAATTTCTCAAATATCCTTAGTTGAGACAGTACATTGTTAATTATCATTTAGCATATTGCAATAGTTTAATGGACTATACATAGCATGTACGTGCATTAACTCTACTTTTCATTAGTCAGAAAGGGTTAGATACTCTGGCTACCCACATCTCCGAACAACACTATGATGATCTAACCTTGCCCTTTTTTAGAGCAATTTCTTTGCCCTTTCATAGTTCTTGATACTGAAGGACACTGATTCAGGTCAGACAAATCCTATAAAGTGCTCACCCTTACCAAGTTTGATGAAAAATGATTGTACTTTTCTTGAATAGCCATCAAGCGAAAAGGACTAAGGAGAAGAATTTGAAGATAAACAGGAGAAAGATCTCGTCCATCAACATTGACCACTCACTTCACTATAAAGAGATTCTTGATCAGAGAATGAATTAGAAGAGAGCCTTGACTATGAAAAAAAAAAAAAAAAAAGCAGCCAGCCACGACTGCCTAGAATCTAAACCCAGCAGCCCGTTTTTGTTGCCACTCCAGACTGATTGACTACAAATTGAATAAGCTATGACCCTCTTTAGTTCGTTATGTAATATTCCAATGGTTGCTACAAGGAATGAATCCCTAACTAAAATGGATATGTACAACGATCCGGTAGATGAGAAACTCCCGCCCTCAAGTCAAATAAAAAGTTAGTGCCGGTTCCGTTCTTTTTGTTTTTTTTTTTGTTCCTGAGCATTGCCAATAAAGACTCATTCTTTTCAACTATTGAACCTTGGATTTTTCCCATGGGACAGCGTTAGAGGTCGAGTCGTTTTTGGTAATTGACACCCATCGCATTAGTGAATATTCATATTCATTGTTAAAGCTAAGTAGTCAAATACTCAGACAAATATATGGGGGTCAGATGCGGGGTCATTCATCCACATTGTTAGTGAACTCGTTGGAGCCCGGCTCTATGAAGACATTCGCCGAGCTGGCAAACAGATTCATCCACTGCTCTTTCTGCTCTTTCTGCTCTTGTAGTGTGAAGAAAAAAAGACCTAATGAAAACCAAATACATATTACATGTAAGAACCACACAAAAGCTTACAAATACAAATAAAGCATCATCTAATTAACAGAACCACAACCTTCTTTAAGAGTGAACTTCATTGAGGTAGAGTTCAACAAAATTAATTTCTTCTTCCAGCATCCTCATGACTCTACCCGATAATTAGTTTATTGAATACCTATTGCCGAACAAGATTCAGCCTTGTATTGTACTTCAGATAGTAAGCTGCCAGTTTCTTGATAAATAATAAGAAATGGATACTACCAGCAATGTAAGTAAGCGATCAAGACAAGCAAAATGTTGAGCCTTAAAATTTGTATAGCTTCACAGCCTCGCAGTTGAGCCACACATGCAAGTATGTGCCAAGTGTTTGGTAGCCTGTGAATGTCAAAGCAACAAACAACATATGCACCTCTTTGGAAAAGAAAGACTCTCCATCTTTGGATGAACTCAGTGGCATGCTAGGCTCCAGAACATAAAAGACATAGAGTCACTACCATTAAACAAATATGAAATGATCAAAAGCTTAAAACCAACTTCATCTGCTTCTTAGAAAAAAGAAAAAGAAAGGTTCTAAAGGAACACAAGTTTATTAATGAAATTCAAAACCTACAGAATCTAAATAATTCAAAGGAAACAATATTTGTTATAATATGATATCACAAAAGGAGGCAACCGGACACTTTGAGGAGTAGGTCTTACTTGCAGTCCCTCGAAAAGAAGAAAGGTGTCGCCTTTGCCAAGAAGGAAAAACAACTATTAATTAGATCTCTTGCCAACGGCTTGTTGTGGAATTCATTCAATTGGGCAGGCATGATAGATGCCCTCTGCATTATGGTTGGTATCTTCATATTAGATAGCACATGTTACCTAGGATTAAATTGCATTTAGGATTCTATTTAGAATTTAATTACATAATGTTTAGGTGTGTTTTGTTGCTGCAGTCTCATTAGAGGATGCCAGCTCATATAGAACAACAAATTATAAATTTACTAATGACTAGAAACCATTCTTAAAAGTATTGGCAGCTATAAATGAAAACAATTATGAACGGTTAGAGGACCATTCATAAGGTGTTTCTAGAAGTGGTGTTCATAAATAATTTTAAAAATGGTCATGGTCATTCCTAATGATGACTCATAAGGAATGGTCTTCAATATGTATCCTAGAAAGTTCAAATTCTAATCACATTTGAACATGTATACAGGAATAGTTACATTGCGGTTCTAATGCTTGTTCAATCATTTTTAATAACGGCAACCTGGTCATATATGTATGTGTGTGTGTATCTAGAGAGTCTTTAAAATAAAAGCACGCCGGATTTTAATTGGTAATATATTGTTTACATGATTAAGCAAAAAACACATTAAAATTAATGAAGATATAAAAAAAAATCATGAATTCATCATACAATTAGCTTTAATTCTACCTCCCTATCTTCATATACATCTTCCTCCTCTTTCATGACTTCAGCTTAACCAATGCGCCAGCCACCTTCCAAGCTGTTATGAATGAGATTTTCAAGCCTTACCTCAGAAGGTTTGTTCTTGTTTTTTTATGACATTTTAGTATACAGCTTTGATCCAACACATCATGTGGAACATCTAACGATGGTACTCAAAAAGCTAGCAGCACATCAGCTATACGCCAAGGCTTCAAAATGTTTGTTTGGTAGTACCCAAGTGACCTATTTAGGCCACATGATTTCTAAGCAAGGGGTGCAAATGGAGGAGGACAAGGTGTCAGCTATAGAAGAATGGGAGCTAGGGAGAACTGAAAAGGAGCTACAAGGATTCTTGGGGTTGGCAGGGTATTACCGCCGCTTTGTAAGGAATTTTGGGACCATTGCAGCCCCCTTAACAGCCATGCTCAACAAGGGACGATTCAATTGGGAAGAAGAAGGGAGGACAACCTTTTGTCATCTAAAAGAAGCAGTGACTACAACCCCCATATTATCCATGCCAGATTTCTCCCACCCATTTTCAGTAGAAACTGATGCATCAGAGGTGGGAATAGGCGGAGTTCTCAGCCGAAAACATCAACCCCTTGCCTACTTCAGCAAGGCTATGGGCAAGAACTTTAAGGGCAAACCTACATATGTAAGGGAATCAATCACTATAGTCTTGGCAATCCAAAAAATGGCACTATTATTTGATTGGAAAGAATTTTCATGTGTTCACTGACCATCAACCATCACAACCTCAAATTTTGTATGCAGTAGAAGATTCATACTGAAGTACAATAGAAATGGATAATGAAATTAGTCAGGTACGATTTTTGACATACATTATAAGAAAGGGGCCCAAAATCTAGTGGCGGATGGCCTACCTCACAAGTTTGAAAACGTGGAAGATGCCCCAGTTGCTCAACTCCACACATTGACCCAACCAGTGGACGATTTATGGGCTCAACTAGAAGCAATACATAAGGACTCAGTTGTTATTCAACAACTGAAATAGCAGATATTGCAGGGCTACCCTAAGGCCAAACGTTACAGCTGGTCTGACCCCTTCCTGTACCTCCACAAGCGAATATTTATCCCAACAGATTCCAACATGATCAAGGACCTGCTGCGACTCCACCATGATGCCTTAGATGCAGGCCACCCAGGGGTAGAAGGGACTTACCTATGGCTTAAGCATTTATTCATATGGCCAGGGATGGGAAAACAAACTCGCAATTATGTCCAAGCATGTGATGTTTGTCAACAACAGAAGTACGAAACACTTTGAACAGTTGGACCGTTGCAGCCCTTACCAATTCCAGCACAAGTTTGGGATGACATCTCTCTAGACTCCAGGCCTTGCCGAAATCAAAAGGGAAATATGTCATACTTATAGTAGTAGATAGACTTTCCAAATACGGGAACTTCATTCCATAAGGTAGTAGAAAAAATGTTAAGTATGCTTACTAAATTTGATCATGTTGTCACTGCCATTTAAGAGTATAAGGATCTTTCTACATATGCTATTAGTGAACTAATGAGTGCACTCTCAGGATATGAAGAAAGGTTGAACAGGTCCATAGAAATGACACCTATGCAAGCATTTCAGTCTACAATGGAAATTACAGGCAAGAAGACAAGTGATGAAGGACCCTTTGATCAAAGAACCAGAGGTAGAGGTTGAGCTCGTGGAGGCGATCAATATAGTTATCATGGTCATGGTAAAGGCCAGGGAAGAGGTGGTTCAAATTACAAAAATTTTTTAAGATGCTGAAAATGGTAATTGTAAACCAATTTTTTTAAGGGAAATAATTGATATTTTGTAAAAAGTTTGGACACTAGAGGCAAATTTCGTTTGAAATATTTAAGCAGAAGGTTAATTTTGTTGGAAACTAATTTTTTCTAATTTGTGTTAGTTGTGATACTAATAAGAATAGCATTTGGGTTATTGAAGTGGTATTTGTGACCATATGATAAGAGACAAAGATCTCTTTTACACCATTGACGTGTCATCAAAGCCACATGTATGGCTTGGGGACAACAACCAAGTAAAGGTTTAAATGAAAAAGAATAATTATGAAATAATAAATTTATGATGTTTATTATGTTCATGGATTGACTTTTGCTTAGCACGAGACAATTAATATGAAAGGGATGTTCAGTTACATTTGATAATGATTTATGTGAAATTAGAAAGGAAGAGAATATGACCAATTTCTTGCCAAATTGAATAAGGTGCCAAATATAATGTTATATAATGTTCTCTCTTGATTTGTCTTGTTTAAATGATTGTTTTGGGAATCACATGACTCTTGTATTCAGAATCATACAAGACATAGTAACAAGTATTAGATAGCTAAACGAAAATCTCTAGGGATACTCATAGTGCACACACACATAATGCACTCACATGCACACACACATACCTACACATATATGAAAATAAATTGGTATCTACAAAAATGGTACTTGTCAAATCCATCACTCAAATTTTATTTTATAGAGAATTGTAGATGGTTGCCACTTTTCATAAAAAAGAAAATTGAGTGATACACATGGCGGTACATTGGTTTTGGTAGGCAAGCAGGTCTGAAACAAGTGTCTTGTTGATTACTCACTTATTTGTAGAGGCATCTGATAGGCATTTGAAGGCCATATTATTTCAAGTTGTCATGTGTTTGCACCCTACATGTAAATTAAAGGTGTGAGGAACCAAGCTGGAGGTGGAGGCCTAAAACCCCATATTGCTTTTAGGGAGAACCATAGATGCACTCCATAGCAGAAGATGAATAACATTTGAAGGCCTTGATACTGTTTGAGGGACGATATCCATGCTTTACATATATGTGGAGTGTAGGATGATGCTCAATGTATAGTGCATCATGGCATCATAGGAATAAATAGTTAAGGTTATGTGAGGTACAATTTTTAATATTTTAGGGAATTAAGCGAGTTATGTTTTTTTAATATTTTGGTAACTTAAGGGTGTTATGGCCTTTAATGCTTTGGCATAAATGGGAATAAATTTAGTAATGAGATGGTTTGTAACTCTTTCCTTTTCTTATAAATACGTAATCCCATAAAGGCTGTTGTAGGATGAATGAAGGAATTATTTGGGTCCTTTTTGGTCTCTCATCTCGTTGCCTTACATTGCATCTCTCTCTCTCTCCCTGCCTTTTCATGGTGAGAAATTGCAACATTGTCGGTATCAGAGCTTCAAGTTTGATCCCCTTTGGTGAAGCTAACCTTTCTATAAGCAAGAGGTATTGGGAGGCATGCAATATAGTTAAGCATGACAATGAATCAAACCATGCTTAATATCTCACAATCATTGGTTCCTAGCTTCAATGGAAACAATTACAGTTTTTGAAGTATCAAAATGCATATGCTTTTCATCTCACATGACTTGTGGGATTTGGTGGAGAATAGATATTATAAAGGAGAAACTTCTAAAGAAAATAGTTCAAAGGAAGCAAAAGTGAAAGAAATGTAAAAGAAGGATGCAAAGAAATTGCTCATAATATAACAAGTAGTTGCAAAATCAATATTTATATGCATTGCCAATGCTCAGACATCAAAAGAGGCGTTGGGCTCTAACTCAATCAGATTGTCAGAATTTTGAGCAGGAGGTAAACTAGCTATTTTGTTGAAAACCTGCCTGTTTTCTCTAAGGATTGCTTGTAGATATTCAGGTTGTCGTTGAGGTTGTCGTTGCACGAAGTTTGATTCTGGATTTGATTTCAGAACATGAGATAGAAACAGCAAGTGCAAAGTACCCGGTTTCTCCCTGACCTTCCATCTTCCCTGATTTAAGCTCTGTGCTCACTATCACTTAGGCCTGTTAGGATACTACGTTCCTCCTCTCTCCCTTGGAAAGTCATCTTCATCTCTCTGAAATCTCATTCAACCTTCCCCAACTACCTCAGCCATTGGATACCTAATACGAGATCGGTGCCTCCCATAGCAAAAGGGTACAATTCCAACTCAAACTTATGCCCTTGTAAATCAACTGTTTCCTTGGGGTAGTGTCCTCTGCATAGTAAGAAATTTTCATCTTCACTACAACCTTGAATTCAGGTTGTTCTTCAATGTGACAACCACAAGACCGGGCAATTTTCTCACAAAGGAAATTGTGAGCGGATCTAGTGTCCACTAAGATATTAACTCTTCATCCTTTCAGTCATCCCTGCACTCTCATCACCTGAGGTACGTTGTCTCCGCCAATGCGTGGAGTGATATTTCAGGAACAGGGTCCTCCTCTCCTTGTTCTGTATTTTCTTCTTCTTCCTGCAACATTGCCTCCTCCTCTACATCTGCTTCATCTATCAGATACATGTGCAACTTTTTGCACACATGCCCCGTGACCATCTCTCCTCACACTGAAAACACAGCCCTCTTCGACGTCTTTCCTTGATCTAGTCTGGGTTTGGAGAACTGATTTATAAGAACCCCTCTCTCTCTCTCTCACCCCTTCTTCCCCTGATTTCTCTGAACTTCCAAGAAAATATGTTGTCAATCCATCAATTAGCTGACCTACTCAGGTCATCGTCGCCAAAAATTTTCCAGTGCCTCCTTTCTCTCCCTCTTTGTCTCCTGCACCTTCTTCCCATGATTTCCCCTAACCACTCAATGCATTTCATTCGAAATGGATAAATCAGGGCTTCTGCAAAAATAATGTTGTTACCTGCATTCCATAGGGAGATCATGAATCATTAAAAAAGTTGAAGAACCCTCCATAAGTAGGTATGCTCTTGATTATTCTTTGGGCTCTATTTTACATTTAGGCTTTTATCTGATTATTCTTAAATTGAATTACATCATGCTGATCTTTGACATGATTTTTTGGAATGCCAAACAAGGTAAAGCATTTATCAATGCCGATGTTGCTTTCAATTCTTATTTTTTTGTTTTCTTTATAAATACTAAATGAGAAACTGAAATACATGTCTCTATGCATGTATAGAAATTGTTGTGTCTCATATGCCTTTTTTCCATAAGATCTAAGAATATACTAGGTATCGGGTATTCTGCTTGTTCTACTAATTAATTTTGGTATTGTAGTTGTGCTTTTTTCATAAGACCTCAATTATCATTTTTGTTATTTAGTCATCTCAATTATTCTACAATTTGAAGAACAAACTTGCCTGGTGGGATGGTTGATTATGGTTCTTACATATTGCTAGTGAGCATAGTCTTGTGCTTTTGAGGAGGAAGATGCTGATGTGAGGCCCATTTCATCCGTGGATGATCAATTTTTGCATGAAAGTAAATGGCTTTACTAATTGATGCATGGCAGGTTGTTCTCATATGAAATCTTCAATTTTATTGTAAACTTTTTTCTTTTTCAAGGAATTATGGATACAAATGTTCTCACATCACAAGTGCAATGGCAAGTTCTTCTATCTACTAATTGCATCAATGTAAATGTGGACACGCAGCACTAATCAGAGTTGTAGTTGTAAAACATGGACCAAATTCAGAAGTACTCTTCTATGAGTGTAAGAATTATGTGACTTCCATGCACTCCTGTTAATTGTCTTTAAAAGTAAGATATTGATGTTATCTAATCATGTATTTTTGTCATTATGTTAAGGTACGATGAAGTTTTGAAATATTTTCAGTGAATGTCATAAACAAAATGATTCATATATTGTTAAAGAAGAGAATGAAAGCTTTTTTATCGGCGATAACGATTCTCGAAGAGTGGTGCATGATCGAGTACATGAAGATAAAGCTAAACATGCTTGGTAAAGTTACAAGGACTTGATTGAAGGCATGAGTCAGCTGAACATTAATAATATTGTACATATGAATGTCAATCATTAGTGGTTTACAATGTTTTGCTTGTTTAAAAATGTTATTAGGTGCACATAAGAAAAACTTGTATTTGTTGCTTATGCTGATTGGAACATGTGAATTGTGAACTTTTTCTTTACCAGCTAATTTTGTTGCCTTAATTACAAGTGAATTTTGGCACAAAAATCACCTTGCCTTGCACAAAAATTATAAGAATGATAAGGTTTGACATCGCTATCAAAACTTCATTTCAATTTTTGGCACAACCTCGATTCAAAAAATACTTGCTAGGGATTCATTGAAACTAAAGTACTCGTGATAATGCATTTGTAATATCACTGACCTATCACATGTATTCTTAGCTGCCAAAGACAGCCAATAGCATGACCATCAATGTAGACCTTTGACTACTCCGTTCTAAACCAAACTAAACCAAGAAACCAACACATGGATGGTCAATCACTTAAATGCACTTAATTTCCCTTGTTAATGCTGGACATGTAACTAATTCTTCCAGTTGCATCCTACAACATGCACTGACTTTCCCTTGTTAACTAAATATTGTTAGCACTAGCATATTAGTATTGACGTTGTTAAAGGCTTTGAGGATAAACAAGGCATGTTGCCTATTGTGAGGTGATGCATCATCCTTGAGAGGGTGTAGTGTCACATTCATGATCAAATCAAGAAAACATATAAGTTAAAAAAAAACTTAATGAAAAAACAATTGAAAGTGAATTATATATATATATTATTATGAAGAAAAGATGAAAGACTAAGAGCGAGAAAGAAGACACTAGAAAAAAATTGGCATCGATTATCTGAGCAGGTCGGTCATTGATGGATCTGGCAGCATTACCTTCTTGAGGGTTAGAGAAATCAAGGGAAGAAGGGGTAACAGACACAAGGAGAGCGAGAGAGGGAGAGGGAAGGGCTCACAAGGAGCAGTGGATGCACAAATCTTTTGCGCCTTTTTTTTTTAAGAGATCAATCTTTGGCTGTCCGATGGCGTTGATCGGAGGATCACATTTAGGATATATATATATATATATATATATATATATAGTTTAATGAAATTAAAGTTCAGTTTTATTTGGATGGAGGGAAATGGAAAGAAAGGGAGGGATTAAAAGAAAAGAAAAGGAAAAGAAAGGGAGGAAAAGAAAATGAAAAAAAAAAGAAAAAAAAGAAAAGGAAAGAAGTGATTATAAAGCTTATTTGAATAAAAAAGAAATAATTGCTAAAATTATGCTTGTTTGGTTACATAAAAAGAAATAAAATTTATATTATTTTATTATAATATTCTTAATATTCAAAAATTTATCATTTAAATAAAAAATTTTTTAATTTAATTTTCTGATTCAATAAAAGAGGAACCACACTTACAGTCGATGTTTCATTCTATAGTAATAAATATGATAAAAATATATCAATCAAACAAAACACCATTTAAGGTGCATTAATTGGATTGCATAAAAATGACAAAAACTTGATTATGGTAAACAAGACGTTGTGAAATACCATCTAAGTCTCGAGCACTGGCCGGAAGGGATAGAGAGTATCCGGTGTTTGTCGGAGTCTTGACCAGTGGTAAAAAGGAAGAGAAAGAGATATGTAAGGTCGATTAATGTCTCTTATCCAAAAAGGTGGAAAAGGTACATTAGAGCTTTTTTTTTTTACTCTCCTTTTCCAACCAAAAGGCACTTTTTATTTTTTATTTTTTTTATTTTTTTAATTAATCAACAAAACATTTTGTTGATGCTTTTTATTTTTTATTTTTTTAATTAATCAACCAAATAAAAGATTTGTTTTTCCCATCCTTTCCCTCCATCCAAATGGCGAATTAAAGTAACAACTATCACTACACCTCAAAGTGTGAATAGTATGGATTCATGGAAACACTGGTGACTGAACCGAACTGGATCCGAACTTTATACCGACGCATCAACCCCTCTCTCTCTCTCTCTTCTGAGCGCGCGCCTCCTCTCCATCGCCGGGCGCGAATTCCGCGTGACGATCACGCGGACTCTGACTCTCTCTGAGTCATCTCCTTTATTCGTGGTGCCTCGAGAACCCTTAGCTGCAGAGCGGCGTGCGGTTAGCTCTTACTGATTCTTCCTTTCCGTGATGGACTCTCGGAGCGAGTTCGGAGTTGCGCCGGAGACGGAGAGACTCCTCTGCGACAAGTTGCTTGATCGGAGTCTGCCCATCGCTGACAGATTTAGGGCTCTTTTCTCAATTCGCAACTTAAGCGGCTCCATCGTTCGCGACGCCCTCATCAAGGGTGCGGGGATTGTCCTTCGTTTAACTAAGCTCATGTTAATTCTTTGTGCTTCGCGAATCTTATGAATTTTGTTGCCTTGAACTTGGTTGCTAACTGTCTCGGCTTGGTGACTCATTATTTTTGTCCTTTTATTTCCTTCAAAAGAATGCAATGATTAAGGACCACGGTTTTGTTTCGCTTCATGGACTTCTTGCTTCTTAATGTGTTACCTTTTGCTTCGCAAAAAGTGATTGTTTGCAGGCTGCAATTAAACCAAAATTTGGTGTGCAAACAGTGCCAATTCAAGGTTATAACTAAAGTTATTACCAAGCTTGCAAGGATGAATGTCACAACAAATGCTAGCAAATTCTGTAATATACCTACCAGGAGAAAAAGTTAACTGCACAATGATCCAGGGCATTTATGACTGTCAGTGTATTGTAGTATATTAAAGTGAACTGATCCTTTAATCTTAGCGTCTTCGTCAACCTGTGTTGATTAGTCTTAAGGCCATAATTCTTCCAGTAATCACAGGTTTAAAGAGTCTCAACTTCCATAGAGTATTGTTAGGCACTACAATATTAGCTATTTTTCTTTGTTCTTTGTCTCACCATTATTTGTGCGTATGATGAGAAATCACACAATTATGCGTGAATTTAGGAATCACAGGGCAAAACAAACCTCCCTTACATCCCAACAGTTTCATGTTTGGTCTTTTGGAATTATAAACTTAACCTTTCCTAGACTTCTTAAACTTGTCAAATTCTGTTTGGTCAACAGCAACAAGGGATCCATCGAATCTTCTAGCACATGAGTCTGCATTTGCTTTGGGTCAGATGCAAGATGTGGAAGCTGTTCCTGCTTTAGAGAATGTCCTCAGTGATCTCTCCCTGCACCCTATTGTGAGGCATGAGGTAAATTTCTAATTTTATATGTACAGGGTGGAGTTTTCTTGTTCTCGACAGCTGAACAGTTGAAGGCTTCTCTCATGTTTATGCTTGAGAAGAATATTTGGCTTCTTTAATGACTTTAATTTGTGTAGGCAGCTGAAGCTCTTGGAGCAATTGGTCTGGAGAGTAACATCCCAATTTTGAGACAAAGTTTAATATCAGATCCTGCAGTAGAAGTTCGTGAAACATGCGAACTTGCTCTAAGACGAATAGAGGAACATTCAAAAAGAACTAGTTCTGAGTCCTCTGCTTCACCCTTCCTGTCAGTTGATCCTGCTTTACCATCATCTCATAACGCTTCTGTAGACCAACTAAGGTAAAACTGTAAAAGATTATTGAAGCAAGTGGATATCATAACCCTGATGTATAAGTTTGTCCACTTTTCTAATGATTATTTAGTTTTTTTTTTTTTTTTAATCTTAGAAAAGTTCTTTTGAATGAAGAAGAAACAATGTATGAACGATATGCTGCTTTATTTGCTCTTCGGAACAATGGAGGGAGAGGGGCTGTTGATGCTATTATTGCTTCTTTAGGTGCTAAAAGTGCTCTTCTGCGCCATGAGGTTTGTTTTACACTGGTCTATTGATCATCTCAGATGAGCTTGATTAACATTTTTGAACCTATATTATGTATCTTGTGTCTCCAGTGGATAATAGCAGCATACTTTATAGTTGCTTAATTTTCTAACAAGATAAGGAACTGATATGGTCTTTGTGCATCCGATGCTGGTCATCTAGTTATTAATTTCTGTTGATTGTATAAATGTTCTGCATAATATTTCTATTTATTTTTTACATATGTATGATTGCTAAAGGTTGCTTATATTACGTAAATAGGATGCTTCAGAGTGTGTTTTTATTCATTTGAGCACCTTCTCTCTTATTTTAGAAAATGGCACTTGTGCATCTACCAAGGATTATAGATATAGATGCAAAAATGTGTCTGCTCTTTTGACATGAGAATATTCTTAGTCTCATCGTAGAAGGAAAATTGAGCTTCTTGTAAGAATGAAATCAGACATTTATCTGTTGTTTGCTAAAGAGTTCTACAGGCCTCTTTTGCTGACGTTATCAAATAATGGACTATTTTTTGCCATTGTCCCATAACTTTAATTAAATTGTTAAAATCAGTAAAGCTGAATGAAATAACTGTAATATTATCATTTGTCTCATAAGAAAGAAAAAAAAATTCTTAACTCAAATTGGCATTGCTGGAACATGTAAAGTTTCACTGTTTTTGTGTTGCTCCAAAATGGCATGGTTTAACCTAGGGCTCCTATTTGTCAGTTTTCAGCAAAAGTGAGGTTTGTATCTTATATTACAGGGAAAAGTGTCTGAGTGAAACACTTTTGGACATTGACACATGTCAACATGCTTGGGGCACAGAACTTTTAACAACAAACGCATCTCAAAAATTAGATGCCCATGTCTCTTTGTCACACATCCTAAAGGCATAGACACATGGTGTCAAGGTTGCGACATGTTATGGGCACACTAGAGTCTTACACTCTACTCTAAAATGCAATTTTTTTTACAACTTTTAACAATTTTGGCTTATAGAGGCAAACTGACACCCCTATGTAGATTTGCTGGCAATGTGGTCCACGTAATTTAGTTAGAGAGAGCCAGAAAACTGCTGAAGAACATGCCTCCAAAATTTGAAAAGAAAATGGAATTTTCTAAGAATAGCTTTTTGCTGACAAGGACAAGGGCTTCTATAAAAATATTTATCTTTTCTTCTTATTTTTCTGGTTTGATTTGCGCATCATGTGTTGTTTTACTTGGCATGAGCAAACCTGTTCTCTCTCTCTCTCTCTCTCTCTCACAGCTAAGATGGGGCAGTCCACCCTATTTATATTACTAGGGCCATTATCAGAAATATCGTTTTCAGGTTTCATTGGCAAGGTTTTTCTCACGAAAATCACAAGAATTTAAAAAAATCTAAAACCGTAAAACTAATACAAAAATTGTGAAAATTTGAGTTTTCACTATTTTTTCATGGAAGACATTGATAATTATTCAAAGCAGTTATTAAATGAGCTGGAGTGACTAAAGAATTGCAGGTGTACTTGAACAAGTAGTTCAGCCAATGGGTAAGGCAAGACCCAAAGATAGGGTCTGGAAAGCAAGGTTTTTCTCCTTTCTCTCTAAACGCTGCACAATTGAGGTTCCCAGATGCCACATAGGGTCTGGAAAGCAGCTATATATATAGCACCCCTTATTACCTAATATTGTACTCTATCACTTGTACGCACTCAAAAGTACACGTCATACTCGTCTGCTAGGCCTGATCTTTCAACTAATGGGCTGATCCACTTTTTCCAGGCATGCTTCCTTGGCCAGACATGCAAGCACACCTTGGTGGTCTGGCCAGCATACTCAAGTGGTTGCAAAACGCTTTATTGAATTTGCTGCTTGTTGTCTGTCATCACTTTTTTGCTGTCAAAAATTAGTGGAACGTAAAACTTAAAGGCAACACATTTTGAACACTGAAATGCAAAAGGCTTCCTTGAATGGTGCTGCTTATTGTCTGTCACCACTTTTTTGTTTCCAAAAACTGAAAAAGAAAAAATTGGACAACATAGTATCATTGTGGGCAGTAAAAATGTAAGTTTAATACATTCTTAATACAGAGCCAGGATATTTTAGCTGACATTATGGTTAAGCTTGATGTATATTGAATTGGCTGACCAATGGAGATCTCATATTTTATCAATTAAAGACTTCACTGCTGCCATTTTTTTGGGTTCACCTATCTTGGAACTCCTTCTAAAGGGTTCTTGCTCATAGTTATCCTCATCCCTATCTCTTTAGAATTCTTAAAATGCAAATCATGTCTGGGTTCATCTAGAGCTTAGAGTTTATATAAACTGCAGATGATGAACCCACAAGGTTGTCATCCATCATGAAATCCAGTTTAAACTGCTGAGTGAGTTCACCTATCTTAGAATCTTCTAAAGGTGCCTACTCATGGTTATCCTCTTCTCTATCTGATTAAAAAATCATAGAAGAGCAAATCATGTCTGGATTCGGCTTAGCATTTACATAAAACTGCACAATGATGAACTCACATGCTTATCATCCATTTTGAAATCCAATGTAAACTGCCGCCTAGGGCCCATAGATAAGCTTGCCGGGCCCGGGCCCAGTTTTTGGATGTCGGGCCCGACTCATTATCAGCCTGGGCCTGGCCCAACTCGAAAAACCAGAGCCCGAGCCCAGGCCCAACCCGATTAAATTTAAAAATATATTTTTTAATATAAAATAATATATAAATATAATTAATTATAATATACATATATATATATATTAAATAAAAAATTAAAAAAATTACTGGGCCCGAATCAGGCTTATTGGATCCACCCGGGCCGGCCCGGGTCCCTTTTTCCCCGGCCCAGGCCCTAGTCGGGCCAGGTACTGGGTACCCGGTGGCGGCCCGGCCCGGTGCCCAACCTTATTCATGGACCGCTATCGTCCATGGGTGGACAAAAATTTAGTCTATTTCAGTGTTGTACGTATTGTACGATACGTATTGTATCGTTTGTAATATACGATACAATACACCTCCTGTATCGTTTGTAATATACGATACAATACACCCCCTGTATCGTAAATAGGGGTGTATCGTGCGACACGCCCTGTATCGTACGATACAGGCTGATTTCGGAAAACAGGGGCCCAAACCCTTCTTTTTCGAGTTTCTTTTATAAAAATTTGCCCCTTTTTCATTTCTAACTTAGAGATTGTGCCACCTTGGATGGAAATCATCCATTTCCACCGTGAAATCAGTGATTTTTACCGTGAAATAATCGATTCAACCCTCAATTTGTGCGTGGGTAGCTGATTTTCTTTGGGAGAAAAGAGTTTTTTTTTCATTTTTTCTCTATAAGGTATGAAATCTCTTGTTTTTACCATATATTCATATATTTTTACCGTAGATTGAAAGATTTCAATTGTTTTTTTTGTTAAGTTTACCTTAGGTTTTCGGTTTTTTGAAGATATGGCATCGTCTGATTCCACATGGCAATGGTGTGAAAGGGTGAAGGAGAATGACCAGTTAAAAATCAAATGTAGCTTTTGTGAGAATATATTTTCAGGAGGGATTATTAGAATAAAACTCTATTTGGCAGGGACATCCAAAGATGTAGCTCCATGCGTTGGAAAACCAAACAAACCGTTGTCTCCATTTGTGCCTCAGCAATGTTTAGATATGTTTAATGCATTACATCAAAAGAAGATACAAAAACAAATGGAAGAGGCAGATGAAGGCTATAATAAGCCTTGGGAAGATGAAGAAGAACAAGAAACTTATGAAATTGTTGAACATGATGAATATGATAGCAATCTAAGAACAGAAGTAGAGAGCTCAAGAGGTAGAGGGAAATGAATCATGTATGGAGGAGGTCGATCTGGCCTATCTGGAAGAAAGAGAAGAGGTACACCAGGTATTAGGCGTGGTCATTGACCTAGTGGTAGGTCTAGTGTTGGTTCTATTAGGAACTTTTTCCCTTCATATACTGGCCCAAGTTGTCAGCCCTAGATTCGTGCTGCTATGACATCTAAAGATATGCTACATCAGGTACAACTGGGGGTATGTAAATGGTTTTGTGATGCATGTATTCCCTTTAATGCAGCTAATTCCTTTCGGTTCCAAGCCATGACAGATGCAATTGCTTCTATAGGCCCCGAATTCAAAATGCCATTATATCATCAGTTGAGGGGCAAATTCCTTGAAGCTACGGTAAAAGAAGTATTAGAACATTGCGATCAGTTGAAATTATGCTGGAAGGAAACAGGTTGCTCCATTATGTCAGATTGATGGACTGATACACGGTAAAAAACACTTGTGAATTTTCTTGTTTATTGTCCCAAAAGTACAATGTTCTTGAAATCTCTTGATTTGTCTGATGTTTCTAAGACTGCTGAGATTTTGTTCAATGTTTTTGATAATGTCGTACAAAAGGTTGGACCTACAAACCTTGTACAGTTTATTACAGATAATGCTGCAAATTATAGAGTTGCAGGAGATATGTTATTTCAAAAGTATAGAACATTTTATTGGAGTCCATCTGCTTCTCATTTTGTTAATCTAATGCTTCAAGATCCTAGTGAGATGCGTGATATGAAATCAACTGTTGACCAGTGCCAAGAGATTACAAAATTTATCTATAATCATGCATATGTATTAAGTTTAATGAGAAAATTTACAAAAGGAGTTGAATTGATACTACCTGCACAAACTTGATTTGCCACAAATCTATTGACTGTGCAGAGTATAGTGAAACAAAGAACTCCGTTGGGGCAGATGTTCTCTAGTCAACAATGGGCTGCATGTCCTTATGCTCATAAAAGAAATTCTTCTTTAGTTGTGGACATTATATTTAATAACGAATTTTGGGAATCATGTGTGAAACTATTGAAGATTTGTGTTCCATTAGTTGAAGTCCTCAGGTTAGCGAGGATAGACCTTCCATAGGGTATTTATATGAGACTATGGATAAAGCAAAAGAGGCAATTCGAGACAACTTGAAAGAGAAGAAAAAATTATATATGCCCATATGAAAGATTATAGATAAAAGGTGGACTGGACAACTTCATTAACCTCTCCATGCAACAGCTTACCATCTAAATCATGCAATTAGATTTTCTATTACATTTAGGGGGCGTTTGATTGCCCGAGTGAATTCCGATTTTTTGGAAAAAACCGTACGGGCGGGTGAAATTTCACCCGCCCGACCTAAACATGCGTCAAACGGGGTGAAATTCACCCCGTTTAACGCGTAACGTGAGCGGGTGGAATTCCACCTGCTCGATGGATTTCCCCCCGCCCGCGCTCGAGACCCGCTCGATGGATCCCCCCCCGCTCGACTTTCCCCCTCATTTCCTCCCTCTGCCCGCAGCTCCTCCTCGCTCACCGTCTTTGGCCGCTCCCACCGTCGCCGCACTGACGGTCACCGCTCCGCGTCTCTGCTGGTGATCTTTCCCCCTTTCTCTCTTGCTCTTTGATGCCCTCATCTTCTCCCAAATCAGTGCCCTAATCAGTGGCCTAATCACCGTCACACAGCAAACGGCTTGTCGCTCGTAGGTTGTATGGCATCTCCCTTCCTCTCTTTCTCCCATTCTCTCTTGCTCTCTGATGCCCTCCTTTTCTCCCTTTCTCTGTTGCCCTAATATATTTTTTTCTGGCATCTCACCGGCAGGGAAGACAGGGTTGTAGCCGCCAACCCCACGGTTGCCGCTCCTCCGATCCGCCGTCGCTGTTGCTTTTGCCCTTGTATTCTCAACTTCTGGTATTTCTCAAATCTCCTTTCTTGCGATTTTAGCATAGCATAGAAGGTTCTTCCTTTCGACAGAGTCTTAAATCCCCTTTTGTTCTTCCTTTGGATTGAATGAGCATAGTTTTTACATGATTGGTTCAGAACAACAGAGAACTCAGCTGTCGCTGGGTTCTCTTCCTCCCGTTCAATTTCCTGCTGTTATAACTTCATTGGATTAAGATTAGTATCTTGGAGTAGCAAGTTGCTTTTGTGATTTAGTTAACTTTCCTTTTTTCTCTTTTGCTTTCTGTGTTTGTCTGTCATAACTTCTAACCTTGTGAAGCTCTCTTTTGTTGGTTTTGAATAAGTTTTGTTGCCTCAGACTGCCGTATTCATAGCCTTCTTTACAAGACAACCTTTTGTTAGACAAACTTCGTTTGAAGACATGTATTTACTGTTATTAAATTTGTTCTTCGATGTGCTGATTCATCACTAGAACATCTAGTTCCCACGTTGCTATAGTACAACACAACATTATTATTATGCTATTTTTTTTGTTGATCATTCATTTGTGTTACGCAAGATTCTTCGACCTCAAATATCTAGTTGTCAAGAAATGTTGTCCAAGTTATTATCACCATGGAAGACAGCGGTCCATCGAGGGAGAATCTTACGTGGACTGAAGCGCAAATGGACTATTTAGTCCAGCTTCTTGTGGAGCAATCACGCATCCCTAGAATGAAATCTGATGGAGGATTGAAGTCCAAAGCATATACAACAATTGAAAAAGGCATGATAGACAAATTTGGTCCATCATTCACTAAAGAGAAAATAAAAAACAAATTGAAGTACTCAAAACCAAACATGACAGTCATGAAAGAAATTTTGAATACAAGCGGGTTTGGGTATGACCCAATTAACAAGTGTATTGACGTCGACCCAAAAGTATGGAATGACTACATTGAGGTACGTTATAGAGATATTACTATTAGGTTATGTCTAACATGTCTTTACTACCATGTGCATCAAACATGGTTAAATTTACCAGGTTAAATTCTTCCTTGTGCATCAAATAAGGTTAAATTTACCTGGTTAAATTCTTCCTGTGCATCAAACATGACCTCAAATCGGAAGAGGGTTAAATTTCATCCTGTATTTTTTTCAGAAAAATTTACCATGGTAAATTCACCACGTTAAATTCTTCCCTGTGCATCAAACGCACCCTTAATAAGGACAGAGAAGTCGTGTATGGTTTGTTATTGTATTTCAGTGTTAGTGACAAATTATAGAGTACAAGATGTGCACAGTGAGTTGGTTCTATATGATAGTTGCTTTGGAGACATGGGAATACACGCCGCATGTTCGAGCCAGGACAACCATGCGTCCAGGTAAATACATAGAAATTTTTAATTTACTTTGCATTTGTTACATTTGATTCTTTTTTGTTGTTTTAACTTTTACATGAGATTTGTTTTATTTTTGTTTAGAATTGTGGTGGAATAGGTTTGGGCATGATTGTCCAAACCTAAGTCTTTTTGCAATTAAAGTCCTCAGCTGGACATGCAGTGCTAGTGTATGTGAAAGGAATTGGAGTGTCTTCCAACATATCCACAACAAAAAAAGGAATAGGCTCGAACATAAAAGGTTGAATGACCTTGTCTTTGTTCGATATAATATGATGTTGAAACAAAGGTAATATTGCTTAATATTTACATTTGTTTTACAATATATTTATATATAATTATATATTAACAAGTTTTCTCTTATTTAACATAGACAATTACAAAAAGCATCAGCAAGGAAGCACACATCGCAGTTTGATCCTATCAGCTTAGAAAATTTTGAAGAATTAGAACCAACTATAATTGTTAAGATGTGTTTATATTCAGTTTTAGGTTTAAGAGGGTACTTTTGTAATAACTTTTCCTTTAGATGGTTCTCTTGTAACTTCTCTCTCTCCTCTAGTCTATATAAAGAGGAGTTAGGGCAGATTTCGAGGTTAATCAAACATTATTCTTTCTAATCTTATCATGGTATCAGAGCAGCAGCCGTCTCCTCCTCCTTGGCGCGCCGATTGAGCGGCGCCGCCCGCCGCCTGACCGCGCCCATCGCTGCGCTTCCTCCGCCCGCTCGTGTCCACCTATCTCCGCCCGTCGCTGACCTCTCCACCCAACGCCTCCGCCAGTCGCTGTCCTGACCTCTCCGCCCGACGCCTCCGCCCGTCGCTGTCTTCTCCGCCCGACGCCTCCGTCAGCCGTTGCAGTCATCTTCGCCGCTGCCCGCCGTGGCTATCATTTCCGCCCGCCGCCGCCGTCCGTCGCTGTTACTTCTCCGCTGCTGCTGAATCGCCGCTGCACATCGCCTCTGCTGTCTCCACCACTCTCCTCTGCTCCGCCGCTGCTCTGCACGCTGATTTTCCTCTCAGCGTCTTTGCTGTCGTCTCTGGTATCTCTCTTCGTTCAGTTCTGTTGTTGCCTCTTCCAGCCGATCAGACTTATGGATTGCTGCCTGCGTTAACTGCTTCATGATCAGCATGTTGTCTTTCGATATGTGATTGTCTTCTTTTTGCCTGCACTTCCTATTTCGTGGCTCGGTTTCCTCCATTGTGTTGAGCGATGTCTGAAATTAGCAGCGGCGCTAATACCTCTTCCTTTGTGTCGTCGGGAGAGATGAAGAGTTCCCCATTTTCCAGCTTTATCACCAAAATGGATGGGGGTAATTACGAGATGTGGGCCATGCAAGTAAAAAGAACCTTGATCGCTCATGAGAAGGAACATCTTATATTGGAGCCCGAGCCCGTACAGAAGGTAGGAAAATATACTACTTGGTTTAAAGATAATTCGTTGGTTATGGTATGGATTGTTGGTACTTTTACTCAAGACATTGCCAATGAAGTCCTGCATAAGGAAAGTGCAAAGGATATGTGGGATTCCCTTGCAGCCACCTGTTCACAAGCAAGGAATGAAACAAGAATTATGCAGCTTCATCATGATATTCATCAGATGCGCCAAGATGGTCGCCCTCTACATACTTATTATTCTAGTCTCAAGTCCATGTTTGAGAGACTAAACAGCTACTTTCCTGCATGTAAGTGTGAACAACAGAAGGCATACAGAGATATGCTTATGGTCGGAGTATTTCTGTCTGGATTAGACTCTGTTTATGAATCAGCAAAGAATCAGATGCTCACTAGTCCCTCGATTCCTCCTATTGATGAAGCTTATAGTAGGCTAAGCAGAATTCCAATTCCTTCATCGACTGTTCTTGATACCACTTCTGCTATGCTTGCTACTCGTGGCAGAGGTGGGTCCCTCTTTGCCAGAGGACGAGGATACCGTGGCCGTGGCAATACCCCTTCGCGCCCAGTATGTCAGTTTTGTCATCGCATTGGTCACACTGTGGATAAGTGTTGGCAGAAACATGGTCGTCCAGCTGTTGTCAATCAGACTGTATTTACTGATTCTCCAGAGCAGCCTAAGACTCAGCATACTGTTTCCTCCAGTGAGTTACGTGCAGATGATATTATCTCTCAGTTGAGACACTTGATTGGAGATAGACCTCAACAAGCTCCTGATCCGACCACCTCTACTATCACTACTGCTGCCAGTGCATCTTCATCTGGTATGTATTCTGACACTACAGATTGGCTCATTGATTCGGGTGCATCGACACATCTCTGTGGAGACAAGGCACAGTTTACTTCTTATGTCCCTACTCCACCTGGTCGCTCGGTTATTCTAGCAGATGGCAAATATTCTCCAGTTGTTGGACTTGGAGAGGTCCAACTTACTTCATCATTACCATTGCAACATGTTCTTCATGCACCAGAATTCCCACATAGCCTACTATCTATCAGTCAGATTACCAGAGATTTAAACTGTCGTGCGATATTTGACTCCTCTTCTCTTGTGTTTCAGGATATACTGACGGGCAGGGTGATTGGCAGTGGCCGTGAACAGGGAGGTCTTTACAGGCTAGTGCATCCCTTTCCCTTTGCTGGGTCTACCTCTGCAGGGTCATCCTCATCCTCGGCTTATACTTGGCATTTACGTTTTGGACATCTACCGTTTCAGAAACTGCTGCATGTTCTTCCTCAGCTGTCTCCTAAGTCTTCTTTTCAATGCGAGTCTTGTCAGTTGGGCAAACACCATCGGTCATCCTTTCCTCCGCGGCCCAGTCGAAGTAGCCATTCTGTGTTTGAGTTACTTCATTTTGATGTTTGGGGTCCGAGTCGTACACCTGATCTTCAAGGTCATCGATATTATCTTGTTGCTGTCGATGACCATAGTCGTGTTAGTTGGGTTTTTCTTATGAAGCATAAATCTGAAGTGGGTCATGTAATCAAAAATTTTATCAATGAAATTCTGACTCAGTTTGATACTTGTGTCAAAATTGTGCGCTCTGACAATGCTCTTGAGTTCTGTGCTTCCTCTTTGGAACAATTTTTCAGGGATAAGGGTATCATCCACCAAACCTCTTGTGCCTATACCTCCCAACAAAATGGGGTTGCTGAACGGAAACACCGTCATATTCTTGATGTTGCCAGAACCATTATCATACATAGCCATGTTCCCCATTCTTACTGGGGAGATGCTGTTCTCACAGCATGCTATCTTATTAATCGTATGCCGTCATCTGTGTTGGGAGACCTTATTCCTATCTCTGTCCTCTTTCCTGACAGAGACTTGTTTTCTGTTCCACCTCGTGTTTTTGGATGTGTTGCCTTTGTTCAGTTGCTTGGTCCTGGGCGAGATAAGCTATCTCCTCGGGCCATCAAAACGATCTTTGTTGGTTATTCCCGCACTCAAAAGGGATATCGATGTTATGATCCTTCTACTCGTCGGTATTATGTGAGTGCTGATGTTACATTTTTTGAATCAACCTCTTTCTTCTCCCCAAATGGAACTCAATTAAGGGCGCCTGAATTAAATGATGAAGTCCAATTTCCTCTACCTCTCATGAGTTGTCCAAAACCAGTTGATCCACGTTTTGGGGCTGTCTACCAACGTCGTACTAAACCTGTTGCGCCTGTTCAATGTGCACCTGTGCCTTCACCCAGCCTGCCCAAGGTAATTCCTGACACAAACTCAACTGACAATTTTTTATGTAATGATGACATAGGAGAATGTCACGAGCATGTTCATGCTCCTAATGAACTTGATATGCCCATTGCTCAAAGGAAAGGCAAACGCAGTTGTACTTTGCATCCTATCTCTGGTCATTTATCCATGGATAGACTCACCCCTATGTACCGACAGTTTGTCAAGGGGCTGTCGGCTATTGCTCTTCCACAGAATCCCATGGATGCTCTCTCTGATCCCAAATGGGCCGCAGCTATGCAAGAAGAGATGGATGCTCTTCAGTCTAGAGGCACCTGGACACTTGTTACTCCTTCAGCTGATGCAGCCATTGTTGGTTGCAGATGGGTCTTTACTATCAAATACAGAGCGGATGGCAGTATTGACAGATATAAGGCTCGTCTGGTTGCAAAAGGCTATACCCAAACTTATGGGGTTGATTATTATGATACCTTCTCTCCTGTGGCACGACATGCTTCTTTACGGATTCTCCTTGCTGTGGCTATCAGCAAGAATTGGTCCCTCTCACAGCTTGATGTCAAAAATGCCTTTCTCTATGGTGACTTACATGAAGAAGTGTATATGCAGCAACCACCAGGGTTTGTTGCTGAGGGGGAGTGTCAGAAAGTGTGCAGATTGCGAAAGGCGATTTATGGTCTGAAACAGAGTCCTCGAGCTTGGTTTCAGAAATTGTCAGAGAATATTGAGCATGAGGGCTTCAGACGTTCTTCGGCCGACCATTCCCTCTTTGTCAAGAAGACTTCTATAGGTACGGTGATAGTTCTTGTCTATGTTGATGATATCATTGTTACAGGGGATGATGATCAGGGGATTTCCAACATCAAGGATGTCCTTGGACAACACTTTGTCACCAAGGACCTTGGTGAACTACGTTATTTCCTTGGTATTGAGTTTGCCAGAAATCAAAAGGGCCTTATCATGTGCCAGAGGAAATACGTTACTGATGTTTTGCAAGAGACAGGGATGCTGGGGTGTCGACCTGCATCCACGCCTATGGATATCAATACCCGCTTGTATGATGATGATACTGAAGATGTTGATGCGAGACAGTATAGAGGGATTGTTGGGAAGCTCCTATACATCACTGTTACTCGACCTGACATTGCCTATGCTGTTAGCAGAGTGAGTCAATTTATGGATAAGCCCAAGAAAGTTCATTGGGATGCTGCTATGATGATTCTTAGGTATCTAAAGAATTCACCAGGAATGGGACTCTTCTTTCAGAATGGTACCTCACTCACTATATCTGTGTATGTTGATGCCGACTATGCAGGATGCCCCTCGGACAGAAAATCCACTACTGGATTTTGTGTGTTTATTGGATCCAACTTGGTTACATGGAAGAGTAAGAAGCAAACTGTGGTTGCCAGATCAAGTGCAGAATCTGAGTATAGAGCTATGGCTCAGGGTACTGCTGAAGTTATGTGGGTTAGATCCCTGATGTTGGATCTTACTGTCGAAGTGCCTCTTCCTATGCAACTGTTATGTGATAACAAAGCTGCACTGTTTATTGCTAATAATCCGGCTTTTCATGAAAGAACCAAGCATGTTGAAGTAGATTGTCACTATACTAGAGACATGATTCAAAAGGGGTTTGTAAGTACCTCACACATTTCAACTACAGGGCAAACGGCTGATATCTTTACTAAGGCTCTTGCAAGGGGACCATTCCAAAGCTGCTGTTCCAAGTTGAGCCTATTTGACATATACGCTCCAACTTGAGGGGGAGTGTTAAGATGTGTTTATATTCAGTTTTAGTTTTAAGAGGGTACTTTTGTAATAACTTTTCCTTTAGATGGTTCTCTTGTAACTTCTCTCTCTCCTCTAGTCTATATAAAGAGGAGTTAGGGCAGATTTCGAGGTTAATCAAACATTATTCTTTCTAATCTTATCAATAATATTTGATGATGAAGATTTTCAATGCTTCAACCTTGAAGCTGAAGCAATAGAAGAATTTGTTGATGAAGGAGAGCTTGCTAGATATGTTGGTGAGGATCTTCAAATTCATGAAGATGAAGAAGAAGAAGAAGATGAAGATGAATATGAGAATGAAGATGATGAAGATTATAAATGAGAGTCGAGAGTGCTTTCATTTTATGTGTATTGGCATTGAACATTTTCACAATTTCATTATGTAATTGTTGACTTGTTGTGCTTTCTAGATTGATATTGTTATGAATTTTGATGTTTATGAATGATGAACGCGTAACCTTATAGAAATAATAAGTCTATTATTCTATAAAACATGTTTTTTATAAAGAACATATTATTCTTGATTTCTACTGATTTTTTATGAATTTTTCGAATTTTTTATATTTTTATATCGAACAAAGACAATGTCATTCAACCTTTTATGTTCAAGCCTATTCCTTTTCTTGCCGTAGATATGTTGGAAGATACTTCAATTCCTTTCGCATCCACTAGCACTGCATGTCTAGTTGAGGATTTTAATTGCAAAAAGTTTTAGATTTGGACAATCATTCCCAAATCATTTCATCACAAATCTAAACAAAAATAAAACAAATCTCATCTCATGTAAAACGACAAAAAGAATCAAAGGTAACAAATGCAAAGTAAATTAAAAAATTTTATGTATTTACCTGGACGCATGGTTGTCCTGGCTCGGATGGTTGTGCTTATTCCCATGCCTCCTATACAATTATCATATAGATCCAACTCATTGTGCACAACATCTTTGTGCTCTAGAATTTGTCACTAACACTTCAACACAATTTAACAAACCATGCATGACTTCTCTTTCCTTTTTAAATATAGTAGAAAATCTAATTGCAGGATTTAGATAGTAAGCTGCTGCATGAAGAGGTTGATGAAGCTGTCTAGTCTACCTTTTATATCTTCCATATGGGCATATATAACTTTTTCTTCTCTTTCAAGTTGTCTCGAATTGCCTCTTTTGCTTTATCCATAGCATCATATAAGTACCCTATGGAAGGCCTATCATCGGCGTCGGGTAACCTGAGGACTTTAACTAATGAAACACAATCCATCAGTAGGTTGACACATGATTCCCAAAATTCTTTATTAAATATAATATCCACAACTAAAGAAGATTTTCTTTTATGAGCATGTGGATATGCAGCCCATTCTTCATTAAAGAACATCTGCCTCAACGGAGTTCTTTGTTTCACTATACTCTGCATATTTAATACATTTGTAGCAAATCTAGTTTGTGCTGGTTGTATTAATTCAACTCCCTTTATAAATTTTTTCATAAAACTCAATACATATGCATGATTATAGATAAATTTTGTAATATCTTGGCATTTGTCAACAACTGATTTCATATTATACATCTCACTAACATATCCCCTGCAGCTCTATAATTTGCAGCATTTTCTGTAATAAACTGTATAATTTTTGCATGTCCAACCTTTTGTACCACATTATCAAAAACATTGATCAAAATCTCAGCAGTCTTAGGAACATTAGACAAATCAAGAGATTTCAAGAACATTGTATCTTTAGGGTAATAAACAAGAAAATTCACAAGTGTTCTTGACCATGTATCAGTCCATCCATCTAACATAATGGAGCAACCTGTTTCCTTCTAGCTTAATTCAACTGATCGCAATGTTCCATTACTTCTTTCACCGTAGCTTCAAGAATTTTGCCCCTCAACTGATGATATGATAAAATTTTGAATCTGGGGCCTATAGAAGCAATTGCATCTGTCATATAAAGTATAAACTATTTCAAATAAATCTCCATGCAGAAATGCATTTTTGACATCTAATTGGTACATATTCTATCTATAATGAAATGCAACATATATAATTAGTCGTATAGTACCCAAACATGCCACATGAGAGAAAGTTTCAAAGAAATTAATACCATACGTTTGTGTGTACCCTTTTGCTACCAACCGTCCCTTGTATCGCTCAACCGTACCGTCAGAGTTATACTTGATAGTAAATACCCATTTTGAGCCGACAATATATGCCCCAGATGGAGGATCAACAAGATCCCAAGTGTGGCGAGATAGTAGAGAGTCCATCTCCTCCTTTATTGCTTGGTGCCACTTAGAGTCTAAAATAACTTGTTCATGCGAGATAGAGACTGAAGTAGCTGACAATGCATCAATAAACTTGCACATATGATCTCCCAAATGAGATGCAGATGGACTAACAAATTTAGAAAGAGGATGAATTGTGCATTGTCTAGTCCCTTTACGTATTGTAATAGACAATTCATCAGGATGAGAAGCATCAATGGAACACTTAGGCATGTCATGTAGTTCATAACTCCATACCTCCCAAGAGCAAGACGGTGTAGGGTCATTAGATGACAGATTTTTTCTTGAATATATGAGAGGGGGTTTTAGACCGCAATGGAGGAATTGGGACAAGTGGGGGATGATGTAAAAGGAAGTGACTCAAGTGGAATAGGTGGAATTGAAAGTAGAATAGAAGGGTGGATATGAAGGACTTGTAGGAAGGAATGGAGAAGACTCAAAAAAGCTTACATCGGCACTGACAAACTCTCGATTAGATATAGGATCTAAGCATCAGTACCTATTCTGATTTCGAGAGTATTCCACAAATACACATGTAGTTGCTTGCACAGCTAGATTATCTCAATTAGGTTCAAGTCGATGTACAAAACATGTGCATCCAAATACACGTGGAAGTAAAGAGAACAAAGCCCTACTTTGATAACAAATTTGAATTGGTATCTTGTTATTTATGGAAGAGGTTGACATTCTGTTTATCAGGTAACATGCGGTTAAGATTGCATCTTTCCAAAATTTGGAAGGCGTATAAGAATAAAACATGATAGTGTGGTCTACTCTACATCCAACAAATGGTGGTGTTTTCTTTCAACCACACCATTTTGTTGATATGTGTGAGGACATGTAAATTGTGATACAATACCATGGGATTTATAGAATTCAAACATAGAAATAAGTTTAAACTCGAGAGCATTGTCAGTGTGAACAACCTTGACACAAGAATTAAATTGAGTTTTTATTTCCAATATGAAAGATTTCAAGATACAAGGAGCTTCAGATCTATCTTTCATCAAAAAAACCCAAATGACTCGAGAAAAATCATCAACAATAGACAGATAGTAACGAGATGACAACCGACTTGAGACCCGATTAGGTCCCCATACATCAACATGAACTAAATCAAATAGATTTTGGCTTGACTGACTTTGACTAAACTGACTTTGACTCGGTGAAAAAGACGTACAACTATGTTTGCGCAGTTGACAGGCTTTACACTAGATGGAGGTTGTAGAAGAAATATGGGGACATAACTACCGAAGTTTAGGGAAAAATAGATGACTAAATCTGAGATACCATTGGAATGCATTTGAAGGTGAATAAATTAAGAATGGCCCCTCTTCAACGGATGTATCCAAGAAGTAGATTCTATCTCTCTCATGGACTACACCAATCTTCCTTGCAGTCGATAGGTTTGGAAATACAAAAGTACCCAGGTAAAAAATAACTCGGTAATTTATCTTTTTAGTTAATTTGCTTACAAATAAGCAAATTATTTGAGAATTCAGGAGTAAATAGCACTTCATGAACATGTAAAGATGGAGATAGACGAACATCTCCATGTCCTTTTATTCGAGAGAGCCTTCTATCAGCCAATCGAACATGCCGTGGGGGATTAAATTTCTACAAATTTGAAATACTAACATCTTCACAAAAGTGTTTAGATGCTCCACAATTAGTTATCCAACAACCATTGTAGGGAGTTCTACCTGTAGAATATGTTGAATTTGTGATAGCAGTGGAAACCGATGAGGTAGAAGGTGCGATATTTGATCGATGCTCCATAATTAGTTCAAGTTCAACGAATTTAAATTGAGAGATGTAGCATCTACAGAAGCAGCAGTGGAATTCACCTTAAGAGCCATAAAGACATTATGTTTGGAGCTAAAATAGACGAGGATATCATAGTCGAGGATACAGAGATGTGTTAGGTTTACCCACTTTGTTCCAACACCTATCCTCTAAGTGGCCAAGTCGACCACAATATGTGCATTGGGATCTTTCAAGAGTGTTGTGCGTAAGATTTTGATATCTAATACCAAACCACCGAATGAAGTTAGATGCAAGAGGAGGAAGAGAGAAGTGGGCTGCACGTCCAAGCAAGAGAGAGATGAATGAGAGCAGCAACAAATGACGTTTGCCTCTTGTTATCATTATATACTAATCACAATTAGGGTACATCATAAAATACACAAAATAACATTAAGATTTACAAGTATGCCACCACCCATGATGTGTTGGGCGTGTGGATCAACTGTGTGACCCGATCCATATTGTACAAACTTAACGGCCCCCCTCAAGTTGTGCATGGGGTTTGATCATGCACAACTTGTTCTTCAATTCCCAGAAATGGTGCCCTGTGAGTCCTTTGGTAAAAAAAATCAGCCACTTGTTCAGACGTGGATATATAAGTGGGAACAATCTCGTCTTCCGCAACCTTTTGACGAATGAAGTGTTGATCAATTTCTATTTGCTTATGGTTGTCACAAAATAGAAATAACTGAGCAATGGAAAGAGAGAGTTCTCCAAGCAGATGACGTAACTATGAAGCTTCAACTGTGCCTGCAGCCATTGCCCTATATTCTGCCTCAGTACTAGATCTGGCAACTGCACGCTGTTTCCTGCTACTCCAACAAATAACATTGGAATCAATGAATAGGCAATAACTGGAAACTGATCGTCTTTCGTCTGGATCACCCGCCCAATCTGCATCAGTATAAGCAGAAATGTTGTGGTCATGCAAAACAGTTGACTGACTTGTGTAGATGAGTCCATCCCCAAGAGTAGCCTTAAGATAATGCAAAAACTGAGAGACTTGATTCACAACATATACTATGTCTGGGCATGTAAAAGTGAGATATTGCAACATGCCAACTATACTCCGATAGAAACTAGGATTTGGGTAGGCATCACTCCCATCAGAGGCATTTAATTTTGTGTTGAGAACACTAGGTGTATTTATGGGCTTGCAATTTGTCATACCCGCCCTATCCAAAATATCAAGAGTGTATTTATGCTGTGTAAGAGTTAATGTGTCACCTTTTCTATCAAGCTCAACACCCAAAAAATATCGTAGTTCGCCGAGATCCTTCATTTTGAATCCTTGTTGCAATACCTCTTTAACATGAGATATATGACATGAAGAGTTTCCAGTAAGAACTATGTCATCTACATATATGAGTAGCCAAGTGGTAACTTCACCTGAATGATAGATGAATAAGAAATGATCAATTGAACTTCTAAGGAAACCAACCTGCTGTATATGGAGGGAAAATCTATCGAGCCATGAACGAGATGCTTGCTTAAGCCCATACAGCGATTTTTGTAATTTGCACACTCATTTGGTTGGATCATTGGTAGCATATCCTGGAGGTTGTTCCATGTAAACTTCTTCCTTTAGAAAGCTATGAAGAAAAACATTTTTAATATCTAACTTATATAAATTCCAACCATATGAGATGGCAAGAGAGATGATAACCCGGATCGTTCCTATCTTGATCACTGGACCGAAAGTCTCATCATAATCTTCCCCGTACTGCTGAGTGAAGCCTCTAGCCACGAGTCGAGTCTTATATCTCTAGCAGTGCTTCCATCAGGTTTATACTTGAGTTTGTAAACCCATTTTGAGTCCACTACATTCTTACCATCTAGACGAGGAACAATCTCCCATGTTTGACATTCATTTAAGGCAACCATTTCTTCATTCATGGCCTCGATCCAATGTTTGTTTTTGCACACTTGCTCATAGCATTTTAGCTCCACCTTTTTGTTCAATTCTGTCATGAAGAGCTGAAAATGCAAAGAGAAATTATCATAACTTACCCATCTATCAATAGGGTGCCTCACACGTTCTGATCTACGTAGACAAGTAGTGGCAATTTCTGGATCAGTTGGAAGCCTGGAACTGATCGTCGATTGTACACCACTCCTGAAAATCGATTAGGTGAAGTCATGCTCATGCTGTTGGTCTGAGTAGATGAAGGTATGCTGTCCAAGTGTTTGTGACTGTCTCGAGCCCATTAATAGTTCTGCCACTTTGTGCGTGGTGTGTATCAGCTCCTTGGTCTAATATTTCAGCATTCAATCATGAGCCATATATACTATTTCTAACATTAAGTGTTGCATGTGGCTCCTTTAAATCCTTCAACCTGAGCTCATCAAAAACAACATGTCGTGAAATATGCACACGTCCAGTCTTTGGATTGTAGCAGCGATAGCCTTTATAATTTTCTGCGTAACCCACAAATCTACACATGACAACTCGATCTTGAAACTTATTTCTCAAAGAAACATCAACATGAATATAACAAATGCATTCAAAAACACGCATCTCATCATAATTTGGTTGTTCTTGATGTACAATAAAGAATGGAGTTTTTCCTTCAAGCATGGATAGTGGTAGTCGATTAATAACATGAACATCAGTATGGAAGGCTTCAGTCCACAAAGTCATAGGCACATTAGTGTTATGCATCATACTGAGAGCACTTTCAACTATGTGCCTATGTTTTCTTTCAGCAATACCATTCTGTTGTGGTGTGTGTGGACAGAAAATCTGTCTAGTGATCTCATGATTTAGTAAGTACTCAGTAAATTTATTTGAAATGAACTCACCATCACCATCACATTAGAAATGCACGATATTACTAGAGTATTTGTTTTGGACCAAGGCGTGAAATTGGGTGAACAAACGGAAAACTTCTGATTTGCTTTTCATGAAGTGAATCCAAGTGTAACTAGAATAAGAATCAATGCAAACAACATAATATTTACTCCCAGAAGAAGAAGAAATAGGAGCAGGCCCCCAAACATCAGAATAAATTGTGTCAAATAACTTCGAAGCTCGCTTATTTATTGATTGAAAAGGAAGAGCATGACTCTTACAAATATGACAACTTTAGCACATGCTAGACTCACTGACAGGACTTAGACTGGACTTTTGTAATAGTCCGTCTGCAACAAAACTTTGAATGAAAGACTGACTACAATGTGCTAAACGACTGTGCCAAAGAGATGACATATCATACTTTGTGATATTGACTTCACTATGACTGGGAAAGGGTGAATCTGAAACACAAGACTTAGACACTTTCAGAGCTTCTTCAATGACGTACATGTCTCATTTGCGAACACCCTCAGTGAATGTTTTCTTAGTTCGAGCATCCTTAACATAAACAGAAGAAGGAGTAAACTCAACAGAGGAATGAGTATCATCAATAAGCTTTGACACAAAAATGATATTTTTCTTGACATTTGGAACAACAAAAACATTCCTTAAGGGTATTGAGGAATGAGCCATGGATAAGTGTGCATTTCCAATATATGATATTTTGTGATCGGAACCATCTCCTGTGACGACTGAGCCTTTAGCTAAATAAGGGAGAGCACTAGGAAGCTTACCTACGTCACCAGTTACATGAGCTGCAGCACCAGAGTCCACATACCATTGTCCTTCCTCATTTTGCTTGAGATTGACTTTAGACAACGCTGTCATTAGAATCTGCTGCACATCAGGGGAAATGTTCGATGCCGCAGTCGTGTTCGAAACTGTAGAAACACGAAGATCAAGAACAAAGGAATACGATGAACATGATGTAACGTGGAAAAACCCTCGGCAAGAGGAAAAAAACCACGGACGAGGAGGAACTGGCGCCCACTAGCTACCAGACTCTCTCTCTCTTAAGATTTTCATTAACTCTTAAGATTAGGGTTTACAATGATATAAGTATGCCCAAACTAGGACATATTGGATCAGGTCCAGACCCGGACCCATACACCAAGATCCATCAACACTCCCCCTCAAGTTGGCATACATATCAAACATGCCCAACTTGGATACATTTCTCTCGAATGAAGTTGAAGATAGAACTTTCGTCAGGGCATCAGCGGTTTGGTCTTCAGACTTCATGTAAGGTAAGATTAACTATTTAACATCAATCCTTTCACGAATGAAGTGACAATCAATCTCAACATGCTTTGTTTTGTCGTGTAGAACAGGGTTGTTGGCTAAGTTGATTGCAGACTTGTTGTCACAACATCTTCATTGGTCCTTCAACCTCTATTCCGATATCAGTCAGCAATATTTTCAGCCATAGTAACTCTGACACTCTCATAGCAATAGCTCTATACTCTGCCTTTGCACTAGATCGAGAACACACATCCTGTCTCACAATAAGATTTCCTCCCAAGTAGATACAATACCCCGTGGTAGATCATATAGTATCAACACAACCTGCCCAGTCTGCATCGGAGTACCACTCAATCTCTACAGTCTCTTGTTTCACATATAAGAGGCCATTGCCAGGATTTCTCTTCAAGTAGCATAATATTCTGTCCACAGCCTTCAGGTGTGTATCAGTGGGTGCATGCATGAACTGACTCAGTACATTCACCACAAACGTGATATCTGGTCTTGTAAGGGTAAGATAAATCAACTTTTCAACCAGACGTTGATATCTTCCCTTAGTTTCTTCACAGAGCAACTCTCCATCTCTAAGACTTAGCTTGTGTCCAGTATCAAGTGGGGTAGAAGCGAGTCTACACCCCAGTTTACCAGTCTCTTTCAACAGATCTAATGTATATTTCTTTGGTTTAGCACAAGGCCAGTACTAGATCTAGCAATCTCAATACCAAGAAAATACTTCAGTTTGCCAAGATCCTTGAGATCAAATTCAGCAGCCAGTAACACTTTTAACTTGAAGATCTCCTCCTCATCAGCACCTGTGACAATCATGTCATCCACATATACAAGTAAAAGAGTGACTCTCCTTCTTTTTTCTTCACAAATAGAGTGTGGTCTCCATTCCCTTGATTGTACCCATGATGTCGCATCACTCGTCTGAGTCGTTCGAACCATGCTCTAGGCGACTGCTTGAGGCCATATAAAGTCTTTTTCAACTTACAGCATTTCTCTGGTTCTTCATATCTTGGGGGCATACGCATATGCACTTCTTCTTCGAGATCACCATTTAGAAAAACGTTCTTAACATCGAGTTGGTACATCCTCCACTCCTTCATCACAGCTAGGGACATAACAACTCTAACTGTCTTCATTTTCGCAACTGGAGCAAAAGTCTCTAAATAATCAATTCCATATTTTTGACTAAACCCCTTAGCCATAAGGCGAGCTTTGTATCTTTCAACAGTTCCATCGGGTTTGTACTTAATGGTATACACCCACTTGGATCCAACCAAGTGAGCCGCCTCAGGAATCTCCACAACTTCCCATGTCATGTTTCTTCTCAAGGCTTCCATTTCTTCTTTCATAGCATCAGTCCACTTGGAATCACTTTGAGCTTCAGCAACGGTCCTGGGAATCACAACCAAAGAAAGAGATGATACAAAACACTTGTAATCCTTGCTAAGTCTAAAATAAGATACAAAATTACCAATCAGGTGTTGAGTACATGACCTGACACCCTTTTTCAGGGCAATGGGAAGATCTTCATTTTCTTTTTCAACCGCATCTTGAGTCTTCAAGGTAGGACTTGGTTCATCTAGAGAAGGAATGACATTGGGATTGGAAGTAGATCTCGCACCACAAGTCACCTCCTCTGTCCGAGCACCTCGTCTAGAGTAGACCTGTCCAAACAAACGATGACCTTCCTTCTCAGTTCCAGTGTCACACCCTTCCTCCTTATCAGGCATATCAACAGCTGTGGGAGGTTCTCTTTCTTATAGTCCAAAAAATCTGTAAATTGAATCTCCTGACTCTGAGAATACTCTTCCCTAACCATAGACTTCTCCCCCTGAAGAGAATTCTCACAAAAGTAAGCGGCATGTTCCAAGAAGGTAACATCCCTTGTAACATAAACTCGACCAGTGGTAGGATCAAGACACCTATAGCCATTCTGAGTAGGAAAATACCCAACAAACACGCCCTTAATAGACCGGGGATCAAGTTTCTTAACATTGGGACTGTGATCATGAATAAAACACACACAGCCAAAAACACGAGGGGGGAGGAGAAAAGGTTGACGACTTCCCGGAAGTAAAGAATAGGGAGTCCGACCATTCAGCACACGACTAGGCATGTGGTTGATGAGATACGCACTAGTAAGAACTGCATCACCCCAATAGTGCTTGGGAAGATGCCTCTGAAACAAAAGGGCTCTGGTAACGTTAAGGAGCTGGTGATTCTTCCTCTCAGCCACCCCGTTTTGTGGGGGAGTATAACTATAGGACGTCTCGTGAACAATCCCCCTTTTTCGAAGGAACTCCTCAACTGACTGACACATATGCTCACGGGCATTATCCGATCGAAAGGTTTTAATAGTTCCACCATATTGAGTTTGCACAAGTAGAATGAAGGTCTCTATGATATGAGGTACCTCACTGCGATCCTTTAACAAGTACACAAAGGTGGTCCGAGAGAAGTCATCAATAAAGATCATAAAATATTGAAAACCTTGATGGGTATGAATTCTTGAAGGCCCCCAGACATCCGAGTGAACCAAGGAAAAAGCTTCATTAACACAACTAGTAGAAATAGGGTACGAATCCCTCACATGTTTGGCAAACTGACATACATCACAAGAAATCAACGACAAATTCAGAGTAGAACATAAATCGGGAAACAACTGTTTCAAAATCCCAAAAGGTAAATGCCCAAGGCGTTCATGCCAATACAAGAATGACTGAAGACAATCTTCTCTTCGCTTTTCTGTCTTGCTGATTGCTGTCATAAGAGCCGTGGCCACGCGTATGGGAAGACGATATAAGCCATCAGACGCCAAACCAATCCCAATCCTCTTCCCTGTCGCCAAGTCCTGCAAAATACAACGAGTTGCAGAAAAGATGAGTTCACAAACTCCCTTCTCCGGCCACAGAGGTAGAGGAACCATCTGCGAGAGATACTCGTTCCCTTCCAGAAGACAACTTATACTCATGAAACAATTTAGGGTTACCCGTCATGTGGTGAGTAGTACCACTGTCCACAATCCATTCCCCCACACAAGAGTTACCTTTATCCCCTACAATGGCAAGAGCATGATTAGCCTGTATCTCATCTGATGCCTCAACCTGATTGACATTGACCTGACCCAAATAAGCCCTCAGTTCCCGAAGTTTATCAGGAGAAATGGAGACCTTTCCTCCACTAGATTTTGTCTCACAGTCGGCTTCCCATTAGACGACTTCCCTTTGTTACCCTTTTTCTCTGGATGAAGATCCCAACAGAAATCCACAGTATGACCATTCTTCTTGCAGTGAGTACATCTACGAAGAGATCTAGTAGTGCCTCCAGGACCCCGACTAACAAGAGCAGATCTCTCATTATATGACATGAGATCTCTCTTTCCCCCAGAAGTAACCAGCCTCCTTTGTTCTTCAGCTTCAACACGAGAATACACATCTTCAATACCTGACACTTCTCCTGAATTCAGAATCTAGCTTCTAACACCTTCAAACTCATCATTTAAACCAGCTAAAAAGAGGAACACCCTATTTTCCCACTCTTTAGCAACATAAAGTGCCTGATCTTGAGGACAATGCCAATTAATATCAGAATAATAGTCAAGATCCTCCCACTTGGCCTTCAAAGCCCCATAATAATCTGCAACAGATAAGCACCCTTGATGAATTCCATAGACAGTCTTCATTAGTTGGTAAGTCCGGATAGCTGTTTTATTCTGGCCATACATTTGCTCCAGAACCACCCACATGTCTCTAGCAGTTTTCTTCCGAAGAATAAGGGGTTGGATATCAACGGAAACAGAGTTGACAATCCAAGTTTTTACTTGATTATCCTCAAGAAACCAAGTGTCCCACAAACCACTTGTCTCTGCCGGTTCAGGTTTCCTTCCATTGATATAGGCAATCCAACCGCGGCCTGCAATCCCCATAGTCATAGCGGCCGACCACGGGAGATAGTTCTCCTTGGTAAGACGAATAGTAGTGACTTGAACGGGAACATTCTCAGTTCTATAAGCCCCGATTTCAGATTGATCAGTGTTGACGGTGGACGAGGAAGACGCTGCCATAATTACAGACCAGCCCTACACCGAGAGCAAAAAAAAAAAAAGAACAGCAGAGAGAGCAGCGGACGCCGGACGGAGAGGATGCCGCCGGTGGAGGTAGAAGGCGAAGAGGATGCTGCCGGTGGAGAGAGCAGCGGCGAGAGCAGTGGAAAGGCACCAACGGCAGACAACTCTGGACAGCAGGGCAGCAATCCAGTAGCGGAAGGACACCAAAGCAGAGAAGGCAGGGTCGGGCAGCCAGGGCAGAGCAGACGGAGAAGGGGGAAAACGACGGGAGACCAGCAGGGGGCGACAAGGGAGTCGATGTCGTTGGACGACTTACAGGAATAATCGGGCCAAAAACAGGGACTCCACCATAGTAGAAACAGTGTTGACGACGGGCGACACAGGGACTCCACCGGGCGATGGAGTAAAGACGGGCGACACAGTTGGTGACGCTGGCGGCGACAGCAACAGTGTTCTCAGGCGATGCAGCCAGAAGATGCACCGTGGCACAACAGCCTTTGTCAGGGTCCACCGGAACTTCACAGCGGCAAGCAGGGCAGAAACAGAGTCTCTGGAAAGAACTCCAGAGGGCGTCGAGGCGTCGCCGGAATTCCAACGGCGTCGAGTGAGTCGCTGGAATAGACGCCGGAACTCCAACGGTGTCGAGTGAGTCGCTGGAATAGACGCCGGAACACCAATGGCGTCGGACGATGACCACGTCGGGCAACGAACACTAACGGCAACGGTATGTGAGTGGAACCGTCGGGCGATGGTCAATGAACAGTGCCGGCACGAGTCCTCCTCTCACATGGCCACAACAAAAACAAAACGCGAATCAGTCACGCCGGAACTTTACGACTCTGATACCATGTAGAAACACGAAGATCAAGAACAAAGGAATACGATGAACATGATGTAACGTGGAAAAACCCTCAGCAAGAGGAAAAAACCCACAGACGAGGAGGAACTGGCGCCCAGTAGCTACCAGACTCTCTCTCTCTTAAAATTTTCATCAACTCTTAAGATTAGGGTTTACAATGATATAAGTATGCCCAAACTAGGACATACTGGATCGGGTCCAGACCCGAACCCATACACCAAGATCCATCAACAGAAACAAATGACCTTGCTGCCTTATTGTCACGCCTGACCTGTTTTCCCTTGTTCTCAGGGTTATGCCAACATTCTGACTTCACATGACCTCTCTTATTGCAATAAAAACAAGTAGGGATCTTTCATGGTACATTTGCCTGTGCATTTGTGTTAGGTGTAGGAAGGATACCTCTCCCCATCCCTGCCTGTGAGTTTCAAACTCTTGGATGACTTCCTTGCAAAGCATGGGTCCTAGTGACCAACACATTGTGACTGTCAGAATGAACTAATTCATGTCGCTGTACACGACTCGCATCATGCTAAACCAATTTTGCTTTCAGGTCTTCAAAGAGGGAAGAACAGACAATACCTCTAAAACAGTGCAGAAAACATCAAATTCTGGCTCCAATCCACTCAAAGCCTGTTGTACCTTGTCCTTGTCACTAACTGGATGCCCTATGATGGCAAGCTGATCGCCGACGTTTTTTATCTCATATATACATATATTCCAAGACTGATCGTGTGCCTTGCTTGATATCCTGAAATTGCCTCTTGAGTTGTAGAAATCTCGCTTCTGATACTTGAGAATACGTAGTAGCAAGAATATTCCACAACTCAAGTGCTGAAAGATCATCATCAACACCCGCCAAAACTTCCTCTGATAGTGTGGAGGTGATATAAGCAACGAGAGATTGATCATGAGCCATCCACATCTCATATTCAGGAATGATTTCTGCAATGGTCTCTTGAACTTGCCCTGCAGCATTCTTCACCTCTCGCATAATCCATTCAGGTGGCATAGGTGTGGTGCCATTGAGATGTCCATAGAGACTATGACTTTTGATGAACGAGACTATTTGATGTTTCCATGTCAAATAATTGGTATGATTTAGCTTTTGTGAGATAAGTTGAGAGAGGAAATTGGACGACAAGATGCTGGAATTGCGGTGGAATAGATGCAATAATCAGAAAATAGAGGGAAAATAGAAATTTTGAGACTAGGGTTAGGTGGCCGACGGTAGGGCAGATTAGGACAGATGAGGGCAGACGGAAGGGTTAGGGCAGATAGTAGGATTAGAGCAGATTAGGGAAGACGATAAGATTAGGGCAGATGGTAGGATTAGGGCAAAAAGTTTGGGGATTAGGTTAGGACAAAAATTTAGAGATTAAGACAGAAAATAGAGATTTGAGGATTAGGGCAGAAAAGAAACAAAGATTAGGGCAGAAATTAGAGATAAGAAGCTCTGATACCATGTAAGATTTTGATATCTAATACCAAACCACCGATGAAGTTAGATGCAAGAGGAGGAAGAGAGAAGTGGGTTGCACGTCCAAGCAAGAGAGAGATGAAAGAGAGCATCAACAAATGACGTCTGCCTCTTGTTATCATTATATACTAATCACGATTTAGGGTACATCATAAAATACACAAAATAACATTAAGATTTACAAGTATGCCACCCCCCATGATGTGTTGGGCGTGTGGATCAAATGGGTCGGGTCTGGGTGACCCGATCCATATTGTACAAACTTAACATTGTGCACTTCGTCCTCCTCCTCCAAATGAGGCAAGTGCAGATGGCTAAGAATCATTTGTAGATGGAGGAAGGGTAACAACCAATCTATTTAGCTTGTTGAAGGCCTTATCTAGATCGGGAAAATTTGATCGTGTAAGCATTTGAGCTGTGGCTGCTGAGTAATCTAATGACAATCCAGCTAGAAATTCAACAACAATCATTTGCTCTATGTGAGACTTGAGACAATGCTTGTAGGGAGGTTTTAAGAAATTCATCTTTTCATAAGCAAACTTCAGTTTTGTAAAATAATCGGTTAAATTCTATGTCACCTTGCTGCATTTGTAACAATTCTTGTTGAACTTGTAGAATTTTGTTGATGTTCTTGTCTTGGGAGTACGTTTGTCGGAGAGAATTCCACATAGCTTTAACTGTACTACAATAGCAAAGCCCTGTAGCAATTTGAGGCTGAGTGTTATTCATAAGCCAAACACTAATTATGTTCTTTTCTTTCTCCCACTGTGCATACTTGCCAATTTTCTTTACTGGCTCATCTTCCTCCAGAATATATTTCTTCCCGTGTCCAACAATTGACAGCATGAAGGTTCTAGCCCATACATCATAGTTAGATCCATCGAGTTTGATAGTAGATCCAAAAGAAAATGGATTTGAGAAAGCTTTGTACTCTGCACCAGCATTAGTTTGCTTATTTCCAGATTCAGTTTGTAGAAATTTATTGGCAGCCAAGATAAAACCTCGAAGAAAGAAAAATCTGGAAGTCTATGAACAAATCCTTATGTAATTATGAATTACCCTTGAATGAAAGACAATAGATACTCTGATCGACCAGTAACTCCCAGTGAACAAAACTTTAGCTCTTTATCTCAGCAACTCCACGACAGGTGCACATTTGCAGGCAGCGATTACTTCAGATTCATATCTTCAAGCAATCAACAACTATCCACATATGCTTGAAGTTCCACCAACGACCTTAGTTACAATGGGTTAGGGTTTCTGATGATGTAGACATATTTCTGATAGTACCATAACCCTCAACATGCTGAGAAGAACCTTTTTCAGCCAAAAGAAAGATTATCAGCGCCCATGTGTTGATGAAGGATAAGAGAATTAAGAAGGCTCAGCAACTTAAAACAGCGTCAGTAGGGTCCCAAGACTGTCTGCTTTGATACCATGTTGTGCTTAACGTTAAACGAGCAAGAAAGAAGATGGGACAGGAGATAAGCAAGAGAAGCTAGAGAGGAGAGAAAGAGAGAGAAAAGGAAGTCATAGCTTTCTGCTACACCTCGACTAGATTAAAAGATCTAATTAGGGTTATGTCTAACCCCTTACATAAAGAGTCCAGTAAATAATTAAAAATTCAAAGAACTTCCTAATAATAAGTTTCAAAATACAGAAAACGTCAACACCAGCATGTTTTCTCAACAAATTGAATCAGACAGGTAATGATTCAGCTGAAGCAGTGATGAATTGAAAAAAATTATTCTGTGCAGCTTTTAGAAAAATAAAAAGGAAAAAGCTTAAAAAAATTTAAAATAAAAGCAGCTTGAAAATTAAGATATTTAAAAATGAAAATGTATGACATGTAGCACACTTGGACCGGACAGTGGGTTGAATCAACTTGCCACCAATTTGATTCTAATTGGATGATTCAGGCCATTTTTGACAATCCTGGGTATTATGATACAACATAACGTACATTCTGGTCTTTAGAAGTAGACTGCTAATAACAGTGCTTTTTAGCCTCTCATTTGTGTTATGTGGTAATAAGGATATTGTGTAGGTTGATTATCATGAATTCTTTAACGTTGTCTTCTGTTTGACTTATCTGGATTTTGGGGTCTTGCCATTTCTGTCCCTTACTCTTCTCTTTATCCTTTATCTTGGCTTGCCTTTTTCTTTGGTCCTCCGCTTTATCTTGTTTTCCTCTCCATGCGTATTAGAAGCAACACTGCAAGTTTTTATAAACTGTGGTCTTATATTTACTACTCTAATAGAAGCCTAGTTTCAATAACTTGGTTTCCGTCCGTTCTTGTATGATGCATGTTATAGCAATATGTCGCTGGATAAATTTCTAAGGTACCACGGAGAATTAGGTTTTTGAATCATGTTGTGGTTTATTATTGTGGTTATTCACTTGAAATAAGTTCTGGTTCTCTAATCTCGTGGTTTTCAAAATTACATCCCAGGTTGCATTTGTCCTGGGGCAACTACAGGATAGAACTGCTTCCCTTGCATTAGCGGAGATACTTAAAAAAAAGGATGAGCATCCAATGGTCAGACATGAAGCTGCTGAAGCCCTTGGCTCAATTGCCGGTATGCTTTGAGAAATAGGCAGTTTTGTTTGTTATATTTTGGAATATGGGAGATATTTTGGCCCTTCAATCTATTTATGATGTCTAAGATTCTACAGATGGCAGAGACTTTCCCTATGCCAATCTGGCAATGGACTGGAAACGTAAAGTTCCAATACTTCAGACATGCACAAAATGCCAGTCTAGAACCCGTTAGCAGGGAACTCTAGATCTAAAATGCCGCAGTCAGTAATGTGAATCCCCTTCTATGACCTTAAAGATTTGAAAGAATGTGTGTCTCATCTTTAAAATCCAGTTACTGGCCTTTCCAAGAAGGGCCAGAGGTATTGCCAGCCTTTCCCATCATAGATCCACTTTTTGTTGAAGTTCCAATTAGAATTAAAAATGAGCGAGCATCCAATTGTTTTCAGCGTTTTTTTCGAGATGCAGACATCAACGTAGAAAATGACATTTCCACTGTAGTTATTTGAGGCTAAATACCACTCTGGAATGAAGGTTTATTGGCTTTTAAGAACAGAATCTATCCCCTCTGTTGGATGTTCTTGTGGTTGTACTTCTCAGGCTTCACGGGAAAATCATTCTTGGGGAAAGGATACATGAGTTTTCTAACCTGTCTTGCAAATACTGCATGTTCTTCAATATGAAACTGTTGGGTTCGTCATGGTTTCATTCTTTACATATATCATTATTTAACGTGATGCTAGTACTTTGTAGTAACCATATGTTTCCAGTCAAAGTTTTCCCTTTTTACTTAGTACGAGAACCATTTTTGCTTCCAAATAGTTAGCATCTGACTTTGGTTTTAGGAGGATTTTCTATTATAAAACTTCTGCATGTCGTGTCATATTCATTGCTTATCCTTAATGAGTGCATCGTCGATGGTGTTGGTTAAGTTCTACAAAAGTTTGATTAATTGTTTGTTCATCATTGGATTGTAGATTGTGAAAGCATTTCACTTCTTGAGACATTCATAAGGGATCCTGAACCTATTGTTTCTCAAAGCTGTGAAGTTGCACTCAGCATACTAGAATTTGAAAGATGTGGCAAACCCTTTGAGGTAATCTTACTATTTCTGAATTCTGGATTATCGAGGTTTTGAGAAAAAAGAAATGCTAACAAAGTGCTTCCCTTCAGTTCTTTTACATGCAGGCACCAGAAGTGAACTAATGAACTGATGCCTCTCAGTCTGTGGATCCTTCTCTGCAATTTTCTCCATATCAACCATATGAGATCTGTCCTTATCTGCCAACATCCAAGTTTTATGTGTTTCCTGGCCAGATATGTCTCGAAGTTTTCAATTACAAATTTTCCTTGAAGCATCAGCCAGCCAATCAACTTGGACCCTGACTGTTGATGTGGTAGTTTGTTTTTGTGATTACATTTATCATCTCTTACTTTCATAGTTGATGAGTTCTGGTTCATACTTCAATGGACGTACAATATACTAATTTGATGAAATTGAGATATAATAGTGACATACATCTGCTCAAGTTATCTTCATCTTACATATGCATCCATTGTGTTGATTTTGCAAGGCAGCAGATGTGTTCCTTTTGTGGCCATATTGGTTCTCCAAAGTCATTGAGAGATGACAAAAATTAGTATTTTTGCGCTGCTTGTACAGGGAAGTTTGGCAACTCCAGGCCAGGTCGTCAACGATAGTTGGGAGTTTGGTACATTTTTTTATCTTCAAGGCTTTGTATGTGCCCTGGTTCGATCTTTTAGTTTAGAAGTCAGTGTCTAGTAAATGTGTGACCCTCTGGCCTGGTGGAGAAAACATTTTCACATTTTCTTTTCTTTTTCTTTTTCTTTATCTTTATATATATATATATATATATATATATATATATATATATATATATATATATATATATATTGGTGTACACGTCATGTGTGACCCCTGGGCTGGTGACACAATTTTTTTTCTTTTTTGGGTCATGTGAAACATTTGAAGAGAAAATTTACCTCCAACAGTGGGCCGCTCAAGCAATGGGTTGCAGCTTTAATTAAAAAGTACAGCGTACTGAATGGATATCAAAAGGCTTTCTTAAAGGAAGAGAACAAAAGATGAAAATGTCGAAGTCAGCTCGAGCCAGGTTGAAGCAGTGCTCTTATTTAATTCGGTTCTCCCTTTGTTACAACGAACACGGCTTACAACAACGGGCTTCTCTCGTCTCCGGGTCAGCTTTCACACCAAAGTCTTGCAGGTGGTTAAGCAAAATTGGTACAATTATGAAGATAACCGTGGCCAAAAATTGGTTCCCCGTGTTCCTTGAAGTTGAAAAGAACGCCTAGTAGATGTTTGGTTTTCAACGGCTTCATAACTCCCCAGCATTCATTAATTAAGCACGTAAAAGTCCCTTGGATGCTCACGAAAAGGGCCAGATTCCCCAATGTTTACACGAGCACAGACGATCTCCGCCATCACCTCTGAACTTTATGAACAAATTAATTCCGTTTGTTCCTGTTTAAATTCAAAGAGAGATCAAGGAACACTGTACCTTAAGTAATTATTGATCAATTATGATATACCAACTTGCATAGTAGTAAGTAAATTAATACGCGCGTACGTCCTCTGCTAAACGTTGAAAAACCTCAGAAGTCGCTGCGTGCTCATAGACCAGTGAAGAATGTGAGAAAGATCACAGGTGGTCTTTCTGGCACCCTAGCAGTTGATCCAGACCCTTCCTGTCCACATTGCCAAATATTTATTATGCATTAAATTGGCTTGGCCGAACCGGAGGCACGTTGGCCTATGTAATTGGTTGAAATTCTTCGTGGACCTTGGGCCCTTTAATTTCTACAATGTGGACAAAAGATACCGAACTTTGGCAATTAGATGTGAGGAGAAGCTTTTATTTTGTTTGTTCTTAATAGTCAAGGTGGCAGCAACCAATCAATTGTGGGGGGTAATCTGGTGAGGTACCCAAGCCAGGTTTGGATTCTTATGAGAAATCTCACGCTACCCACATGATAATTTGGAAGGTGGGAAATTTAGTTTACTATTATTTCTTCTTTCCTCTTCAATTGGAATCTTCTTAGTGACCTGCGTTGAAGAGTACGACAGGAATTGACACATGCTGCAGCTCATTATGTTTGGCATCTAACCGCCTTTTTATAGTGAGGGTGCCCAAAGGATAGAATTGCCAACCAAGTGCAGCTACTATTTGTAGCGATCTTCAGTAGCCATCAGTCCAATGACTCGAGTGTTTTTGTGCTCAAATTTGTCAAGATACCAGGCTGAGTGCATGTTTGATTGTAGCAATTAATTGGAAGTTCCCAACAAATGGATGTTTCCTTGCGTGAGAGGATTAATTAAAACCGTTGTTGTCAAAATCGCTTATTAATTTGAACATAATTAATAAGAGGACACTGCAATAGATTTATTGATTCATGTTACCATTATCTAATTCGCTTCTCAAATTGATGAGAAGCTAGCGGTAGGTTTTACATCCTATTCAACAGATTGAATCCTGCGAACTCTTCAATTAATTCGATTGAACGCTTCCCTTGACAGATTTTTTGAGATTTTCGTATTTGACATTTTTTAGATTTTCAGAGATGAAAAGATACTTATAATTGCTCAAATCGATGACTTTTCCAATTCAAATCGGTGGGGAAGGTTTTGCAAATGCTTCCAGTCCTTCAGAAACCAATTTTGACACCAATTTTTGTGAATAATTAATTGATGTTTTGTAGCAGGTTAGGCACCTGACTTTTTTTCTTTTCATTGTTTGCTATCCGGTAAAACCTCAACGATCCGGTGAGACTTTCCTCGTTTGATTCACATACTTTCCCCTCAAACTAAGCCGTTCTGTTGGTAGACTTCGAGGGATGTATTTGCCGAGTGGAACAAACAAGCACAAAAGCATGGCTTAGCTCCAGGTTTAAAAGCTCAAGGCTACAACCCCACGGACCAACCTATATTGGTGTGGGCTTGTATGGGGCAGCTGTGCACATGGACCTACGTAGTTTGTTTTATTTACATGTTGCTTCCCCTACATAATTTAATTTATTACTTATTCATATCCCTCAAATTTAAGATTTTTTTTATGTTAGTGCTCCTCAACCACAAATTTCCGACTCTCCCACTGTCTACGACTGATGCTGGACTTCTGCTTGTGTAAGGGAATGATGCCCACTGGATTATGGCCCCACTGCCCTACGGGTTAGGGCCTACAAGCCAGTTATGCATGACAACCCCTTCTGAGCTGTCAGGGGAAGCATAGCGCGCACGCGCACGCACGCACACACACACACACACACACACACACACACACACACACATATATATATATATATATATATATATATATATATATATATAGATAGAGAGAGAGAGAGAGAGAGAGATGGTATAATTTAGACACTTAAATTGAAGGTAAAATCAGACCCTTTAATTTTTGCTAAAAGTTATTTTAAATAAAATACAAACATGCTAATATATTTGTAAAAACTATTTTCATATAAAACATGCTTTGAATCAAGTTGTTTTTATGAAAAATGTTGATTTTTCTATCATCCAAAGGTTGATGTTATGAAAGCTATTCTTTTTTGCTAAAAACACTATTAAGACCCAAAAAATTGAATATATTTTGCATAAACCAATCCTTATGATCAAATTGGTAAGGTTAAATTAAAAAAAAAAACACTTTAAATATCATATTTAAAGGGTCTGATTTTTTTTCCTAACTATAGGATTGGTTTCTACCAATCTCTCTCTCTCTCTCTCTCTCTCTCTCTATATATATATATATATATATATATATATATATATATGATCTGCTTATGGAGCCGTGTTCGACCCCACATCCTCTCCATACTTTTGATACAAAGAATACCAGAATATCTAATTCGAGCTCTTTTTTTTGTTATATTTGCCTTAAAAAAAATTTCGAGAATCGCTCGTATGTTTTGAGTGATAGTCTTCAGAATTAGTTCTCCTAGCAGCCATTTAAATGTCAAGTGGTGTTGGGTATGAGAAATTCTTCTATCTACTCAAGCTATTACTAGAATCCCTCTATTGGTCCACACTGTGCTTACACATTGGCAAATTCGATTCAGATCATTATTTAAAGCCAGCTGCGCTTGCAGCGCCAGTACTATGCTGCTACACTTTCAAAACTTCTTTTTCACGAGGCAATTTTTAATTCTTACATACAGCTGTGTACTTTATCTTGTAGGGTCCACTATTTATTGTCACACACAGCCACACGATGCGGCCTTCCGCGTTCGAAGTTGAAACATTTCATGTACCATATGCACCGGTTTTGTCCAGTTCTAGCTAATTAATTAGCCCCACATATAGTTCTAATGAAAATCGGATAGTGACTAGAACCCATGGAACTGACCAAGCTAGACATCTTCTATCTCAGTTCATTAAATTCATGAAAGTAGTCAAACTTGCCTCATCCTTGTTCATCATGACCGAAACGCCGAGTCATTTGACAAGTATACCTATGGTCGAGCTTGTCTCACAACTCAGTTATGTATGCCGAGCTTGAACTCAAGCAGGAATGGAGCTTGAGGTTGCAAGTGAGGTTCAGTCAATCGTGATATTTTGTAAATAAATACAATTTCAGGAAGAGCAAGGCTAATGCTCCTATCCAACCCTCTTCCCCCAAGGTAGAAAGTTTGGTTTTGTTGCTTCAGGGTGCTGCTTTTTGTGCTTCAACTAACGTGTTGGTGGTGCTTTCCCTTTTACAGCATAGAAAGTTGACGTCTACATGAAGAGTAGCTGCCTACCAGCTTCTACCCCATCTATTGCACCAACCCCCTGAGAGACTTGTAAATATATACAATTTGATCTCAAAATAGCAAAAACAGATTTCTTGTACCAATTTATTAGACTATGACATAAATTTTATAACAAATGTAAATTGGGCGTTGATCAGTTTGATAAATCAAAGGATATTATTAACGGGGCAGTAGATGTTTGAGAATATATAAATATAGCTCATTAATATGTAGCTCATCTGGGTTAATGGAGCTAAGTTTCAGTTATGAAAACAACGGGACATACGGCTCTCTTAGTCCTAATGAGGCGGCCTCATGTTCAGCCCATTGGCTGAGTTTAGGCAGTTGATGCTCGGCCTTACGTACAATGTCTGCTGTGTGTTTAGAAGCTTCGATATGACATAAGGACGCTAGAGTATGCAGTGAACTGTGCATGCATGAGCGAAAGGATTACCCGCGCACATGTAGGTACCGAGAAAATCTGCCAAATCACATTTTCAAAGGGAACTAGAATCTCCATCGTCTATTTTGGTCCGATTCTGAGCATTGACCTTTTCCATCTTCTTCCATCCCTACACGTTACATTCTTCAGCTCTTTGCCTATAAAATCTCCTTGTCGCTTCATTTTAGCAACTTGGTGTTGCAGCTCCACACCTACAGCCGATCGGGCAACCCATGACTCTGGTTGAAATTTCACAAATAGTTGGTCTGACCAACTAATAGTGAGGGCATTAGATATCCAATAATAGAAAATCACATTATTAAGTGGCAGGTGACTAGCTAGATCTCTTAAATGTCCAAGATGTGAATTCTCAACAACATTAAAGATTTCTTGCCTCATATCTCAAGATTCAACTACTGGTTTGAGTACAGTTCAGAGGTGCTGTCGAATGTTCTTTTGATTTTTCTTTGATGTTTGTCAGGTAGGAGAGCTGGTGGCATGCGTAGAGTTGTCATGGGCTGTGAACTTTGCAACCCATATGAAAAGGAGAATGGTGAAAAAGAAAGCTACAAATAACTTCCTTTTCTTTTTTCTATATTAACAAGTGGGAAAAGAAATACAATTTATAGACTTTACAATATAGACGTTGTAAAGTTAAAGGGGAAGTTAGAATATATAAGCAAAGTGGGAATATCTAATTCTTTTACAAAGGAATGTACACAATAAGAATTGAGAGGATCCAATTGAGGTGAATCATGCTCCTTAATAGTCACCTGACACTCCCATTCAAGTTGATGCGTGTGGAGATCCATAAAACCCAACTTGGACACTAAAAACTTGAACTGGTTCCTTCCTAATGCTTTTGTAAATATGTCGGCAATTTGCATCTTTGTAGGAACGTGTGCAGTCTTGATGATCCTAGCTTGTATTTTTTCTCAAATTAGATGACAATAAAGCTTGATATGCTTGGGCCGTTTATGAAATTATTAGATTTCAGGCGATGTGAAGTGCAGCTTGATTGTCACAGTAATTGCATGGGCTTTCCATGTTTAAAGCCAAGCTCTTCTAGTAATGCCTTCAACCAAATGAGTTCGCCTGTAATAGATGCCATAGATCTATACTCAGCTTCTACGGATGAACGTGTCATTGCATTTTGCATTTTATTTTCCATGAAACCGGACTTTGCCCTATAATGACAAGGTAACCAGAGGTGGACTTGTGTGTCCTTGGGCAACTTGCCCAATCTGAATCGCAATAAGCTTCAAGTTGGATTTCACTTTTTGACGATACACTGTTGTGGTCTTTAGATATCTTAAGACACGAACTGCTGCATCATGATGAGTTTTTTGTGGCATTTGCATGAACTGGCCTAAAGTTTTTGCAGAGTATACAATGTCAGGGCGAGTAACGATAAAGTATATGATACACTCTACTAATCTCCCATATTTTGAGGGATCTTTAAGAGGTTCACCTTTGTCCGTAGTCAAGCAAAGTTTTTGGTCCCACTGGAAATTCACATGGCTAACTCCAAGAAGACCTACATCTGTGAGAATGTCTAATGTATGTTTTCTTTGGATTAGAAATATCCCTTGGGGCAACCTTGCAACTTCAATTCCAAGAAAATATTTTAATCGGCCCAAATCTTTGATGTGGAATGAGTTTCTAAAAATTGTTTTATTGATGCTATATGTGCACCATGACTTCCTGCAAGATAATGTCGTCAACATATACTAACACAATTGTAATAATTGACTTAGCACGATAACTAAACAAAAGGGTATATCTTGCAGTTTGTAAAGCTTGTGCCAACTTACTGAACCAATTCCTTGATGATTGTTTAAGCCCATATAGTGATTTCTTTAACAAACAAACGTGATGCTCCCCTTTGCAAAGAACTCCAGGTGGAAATTCCATCTAAATTTCTTCGCCAAGTTCACCATGAATAAAGACATTGCTAACATCTAATTGATATAATTCTCAACCAGAGGTGGTATCAAGGAAAGAAGACTATGCATAGTGATGAGTTTGGCAATGGGGGCAAATGTACCATGATAATTCAAACCCTCAATTTGTGTATATCTTTTTGCAACGAGTCGAGCTTTGTATTGGTTCCCGTCAGGATATCACTTGATTTTATAGACTCATTTGCAACCAATGGCATGTTTGTTGGGAGGCAAGTCAATGATTTCCCAAGTGCCATTGTGTCACACCCCAACCCATTGACCCTAAAATAACCCTTTTTTTTGTTAAAACATAAAAAGTTGAGGTGCACCGACACAACGATTTAAAAGGAAATGAGCTATGCACATCAAAGACAATGGGGTAACTTTTCGTTATATGATAAATTCAGTCCATAGAAATCACATCATATTTTCTCAATAATACATATGTCAAAAATGCCCCAAACCACAACATTGATGTCTAACAAAAACAAGACATCAATAAGACCAAAACATGACATGCCGACATTACAATAAACCCAAAACCTCCTCAGTAGGATGTTACTTCAACCATCTGATCAACCTACTGCCCCGGGTCCACCAAAACCTGAAAAATAAAACAACAGAAGGCTTAGCCTTTGCAGTATGGCAACACCCCAGATGAATGCCTAACCCTCTTAGGTATGAGCTCAAATCTAGGATAAAACAATTATGAAAGCAAATCACTATCATGTCGTGATAAGACATATAGTCACATGACTTGTCAAGAAGGCCCCTCACATATACCACGACATGTAAAGACCACTCCTTGGCCACAATTAACATATTTCCTAATCACATTCACTTCATGCATATTCACTTTATTCACATACACTTCATTCACATTCTTTTCATTTTCATTAGTTTTAGTGAATTGACAGTTCCTCTAGGTACAAACAGCAGAAGAATACTCGTCCATGGATGTGTGAATTTCAAGGAAAGATACTTAGCCTTCCGTAGGACACCCAGTTTAGGAAAACGGGAGCCCAACGCTCCCAGCACATCACACAACTGCACCATGGAGCCTTGCACTGCCTTCACTTCGAGGAGGAGAGACCAGTGGCAAAGGTGTGACATCTCCCAAACACATTGCCCACTGGCTTCTCAATTTCTTATTCTTTTTTACTTATCATTATGGAAACTCGTTCACAAAATGACCGGTTAACTCATGAGGTTGGTTCACTCCATGAGTGCACCCATAACTCTAAAAGCCTCCATACGAGAGCTACACATATCATTAACATTCTTAGCTAGATGCCATAACATTACCGGTACAACTACTATTCAACTTCATTCATTTGCATCCATGCCCATGACTATGCATGCGAAAATATCACAACATTCACATTCATCACACACATCAATCACATCTTTCAAAGCTTAGCCAAACCATGGAGAGTAGTCTCGATCAGTGATTAGCTCGTAGCTATCTTATGCAGTTGTCATACTAGGATATTTTCTAATGCACAACTGAGGTCGATGAGATACTCGACTAGATACTCCACCTCATCTGTCCCAAGCAATTATCATTTCTAACATGCACATGCAATTGCTAGTAATTTTCAAAACAAGACTTATAAAAATTTTGAACCAAACTTATCTCACAACAAATCAATCGCAGCATACATTCACTCTATTACATCACAACCATTCAATCACATCACAATCATGATACAATGATCCTAAAAACACACATCTCAAAAGTTGGCCCTAGGCAGGGATTTGCTTGGAATGCCACCATACCTGTTGCACGTCACCAAAATACCCAAAAGTGGCTCGAGCTTCGAATCTGGTAGCTCAAGGTCTACTGGATGCACCCAGTGTACCTGCAAACACAATCAAACGATAAGTTCTCCACTCGCTTCGCTTTATAATTTATACAAATATGAAACATAGTCATTGAGGCATGTCATCGTCTCAAGAGAGTGTCAACGGGTAGTGTCGACCCACAAAGCCCTCCAATAGGCCTCTTCCCAACTCTTTGAGTTGTCACCAAATGGTTTAAGCTCTGCGCTTTCGATTTGAACCAATCACTAATCCGCTTTCTCACTTGCTTCCTTAGTTGAGGCATCTACCTCACAATTAAGATTCTCAACATATGACGTATATGCACATCAATGGAAGCATATTTCCAAACCTGCTAAAAACGACTCTAAACATTCTCAATATTGTCAAAATCTCTATCATGTTCCCAAATCGTTTCGAAAATCAACTTATGATGCTAAGAAGATCATTGTAGACATCAAATGTTTGATTGATCCCCAAACAGCTAAAAGACAGAAGAGACTGAGAGGGGAGACGACAGAAACAATGGGAGAGGGAGAAGGGGAAGGAGAAATAGACAAAGAGAGGTTGAGAGGCTCACCTGAGCGCCCATCGCCGCCCTTCACCTCCACTTCCTTCTCTTAGTTGCGGTCACAGCAGAAGAAGAGACGAAGAGGAAGAGAGAGTCGCTGAGGAAGGCGAGTGAGAAAAGCCGTCACGTCGGGCTCTCATGTTGATGGATTCGGGTCCAGGTTTGGACCCGATCCAGCCCACCTGCAAATGACGAGTGTTACATCCTATCCTCCTTAAATAAAATTTCGTTCTGAAAATTGAGATCATACGTCAATGCAAGAATAGGTGTGGGTACTTTTTCGCATGTCCTCCTCGAGTTTTCATGTGCTCTCCTTCAACCCATGGTGTTGCCATTCCGCTCTTACTAGAGGAATTCTCTTGGTGCGAAGTACTTGCTCTCTTTGATCCACAATTCTAATAGGTTTTTCTTCTATTATCAAATCATCTTGCACTTGAATACCTTGAAAATCAATCACGTGTGTAGGATAAGACACATACTTTCGAAGCATTTGAGTACCTTGAAAATCAATCACGTGTGTAGGATCAGGCACATACTTTCGAAGCATGGAAACATGGAAAATGCCATGAATATGACTCAAGTTATGTAGTATAGTGTTAATATGTACGCCACCTCTCTGATCTTCTCTAATATCTCAAAAGGACCAATGAACCTCTGACTCAACTTTTTCTTAATACCAAATCGAAAAACGCCTTCAGTAGGATAAATTTTCTAGAATACATGATCACCAACCTTAAAAGTCAACTCTCTGCGTCGATTGTCGACATAACTTTTCTGTCTACTCTGAGCAGTCAACAACTTTTTCTTTATCAATTGTATTTGGTCGGTGTATTGTTGCAATGCCAAAAGGTTCTCGATCTTGCCATCACCCATTTCAGTCCAATAAGTTGGCGATTTGCATGGCCTCCCATACAATGCCTCAAAAGGTGCCATCCCAATATTGGAGTGGTAACTATTATGATAAGCGAATTCTACTAATTTTACATGTTTATCTCATTCTCCTTTTCAGTACAAAACACAAGCACACAACATGTCCTCTAAGGTTTGAATGGTTCTCTCAGCTTAAACTTGGTACCCAATGTCTTTTGCAATTGCCCCAAAAACCTAGAGGTAAAACGTGAATCTCGATATGCAATAATAGACTTTGGCACTCCATGCAATCTCACTATCTTGCCAATATATAACTCTGCGAGACTTTCCAATGATTGACTGATTTTGATTGGTAGAAAATGCACGGACTTCGTAAGTCGATCAACAATCACCTATATGGCATCATGCTATCTTCTGGTGTGAGGCAAACCAACCATAAAATTCATTGTAATGTCCTCCCATTTTCACACTGGAATATCTATCTGTTGCAGCAAGCCTCCTGGTCGTTGATGCTCTGCTTTGACCCGCTAACAAACTAAGCATTTTGCCACACATTCTGCAATTTCATGCTTCATTCCAGGCCACCAAAATTTTATTTCATATCTTGAAACATCTTTATACTGCCAGGGTGTATGGAGAACTTAGATTTGTGACCTTCATCAAGTAACTGACCCTTTACCCCTTCATCTTTAGAGACTTACAATCTTTGTCAAAACCACAATGATGGATCTTCATCTTGATACCAAAGAGAATCTGTCTACTTACTTTCTTTCATATTTTAGCAAAATCAGGGTCCTCCTTTTGCTTCAATATAAGCTCATCCAATAAAGGATGTTGTATCAAGGCAGTCATTGTTGCTTTGTTCTCATCACGTAGGTGAGGCTGCCATGCTACCACATTTTGCAACAACATCCAAGAGTGATTTATCATATTGCATATCATTGCCTTAAGCATGTCTGCTCAAAACATCAACCACCACATTCGCTTTGCCTGGATGATATGATATTGTGAAATCATAATCTTTTAAGTATTCAATCCATTTTCTTTGCCTCAGATTGAGATCCTTTTGGGAGAATATATACTTCAATGACTTGTAGTCTGTAAACACCTCAAATATTGCTACATAGAGATAGTGTCTCCATATCTTCAGTGCGAACACTACTGCTCCCAATTCGAAATCATGAGTGGGAGAGTGTTTCTCATGTGTCTTCAACTATCTTCATGCATAAGTCACTACACGACCATGTTGCATCAATACACAACCATACCCGATTCCCGATGCATCGGTGTACACCATAAATCTAGAATGACCTGATGGAAGCGTCAAAATAGGGGCGGTAGTAAGCTTGTCCTTCAAGGTTTGGAAACTATTTTTGCACTCTTCATTCCAAACAAACTTCACTCATTTTCTCAATAGCTTAGTCATGGGCGTAGCTATTTTCAAAAAGTCTTGTATAAACTTGCGATAGTATTCTATCAATCCCAAAAAGCTTCTAAGCTCAGTTATGCTGCAAGGCGTCCTCCAGTCCTGTACAGCCGACACCTTAGCCAGATCGACAGAAACTCTATCCTTTGAGATCACATACCCAAGAAAGTTTACATTCTCTAGCTAAAATTCAAATTTAGAGTACTTGGCATATAACTTATGCTTGCGCAAAACATCCAACACACTCCTTAAGTGATCTCTGTGCTCTGTCTCCCTATCTGAGTACAACAAATTATCATTAACAAACACAATAACAAACCGATCCAAGTAGTTTTAAAAAACCTGATTCATGAGGTCCATTGGAGAATACCTTTGCATTCTTGAGTTGATCAAACAAGTCTTCAACTCTAGGAAGTTGATACTTATTCTTGATGGTGATTTGATTCAACATAACACATTGCCACAACCCACTGGCCTCTCATCTCTTATTCTTTCTTACTTATCATTATGGAAACCCATTCACAAAATGACCAGCTAGCTTATAAAGTTCGTTCACTCCACGAGTGCACCCATACCTCCAAAAGCCTCTACACGAGGGCTACACATATTTTTAACATTCTTAGCTAGTCATCATAACATTACGGGTACAACTATCCTTCAACTTTATTCATTTGCATTCATGCTCATGACTATGCATGTGCAACATATCACAACATTCACATTCATCACACACATCAATCACATCTTTCAACCAAACCATGGAGAGTAGTCTCGATCCATGATTGGCTCGTAGCTGTCCTATGCAGTTATCATTCTAGGATGTTTTCTAATGCACAATTAAGGTCGAGGAGATACTCGACTCGAAACCCCACCTCATCTGTCTTAAGAAATTACCATTTATAGCATGCACATGCAATTGCGTAGTGATTTTCAAAACAAGACTTATAGAAATTTTCAACAAAACTTATCTCACAACAAATCAATCACATGCATACATTTACTTCTTCACATCACAACCATTCAATCACATCACAATCATAGGATCCAACGATCCTAAAAACACACATCCCAAAAGTTGGCTCCAAGAAGGGATTTGCCTGAAATGCCGCTATACCTGTCGCACGTCACCAAAATACCCAAAAATGCCTGTTACACGTCACCAAAATACCCCAAAATGCCTCGAGCTTCGAATCTGGTCATTCAAGGTCTACTGGACGTGCCCGGTGTACCTGCGTGCACAATCAAACGATAAGTTCTCTACTCGCTTCTCTTTACAATTTATACAAGTATGAAACATAATCATTGAGACATGTCATCGCCTCAAGAGGGTGTCGATGGGTAGTGTCGACCCACAAAGCCCTCCAATAGGCCTCTTCCCAACTCTTTAAGGTTGTCACAAAATGGTTTAAGCTCCGCGCTTTCGATTTGAACCAATCACTAATCCGCTTTCTCACTTGCTTCCTTAGTTGAGGCGTCTACCTTGTGATTAAGATTCACAACATATGATGTAAATGCACATCAATAGAAGCATATTTCCCGAGCTTGTTAAAAATAGTTCTAAACCTTCCCAACATCATCAAAATCTCTATCATGTTTCCAACTCGCTTTGAAATTCAACTTATCATGCTAAAAAGCTCACTGTAGACGTGGATCATCATCCCTCCTAAATAGTCCTATACCTTCCCCAAAATAGCAACGTCGCTAACATGTATTCTAATTCATCAAATCTTAAGTCTAGCATGCTCAATCAATAATTATACGTGCGCTAACAGAAAATATTCGACAATTTAGGCTCGATTAGGCCTTGCTTACCCCAATATTAGAGTCTAAACTCTTGTAGTGCTCCCGACAGCCACCTCAAATGTTCGATTGATCCCCAAATGGCATAAATTAATTGTTGTTGTCACCTCTCAAGCTTTCAACATGTCGGTATGAGGGTAACGCTGTGTCCCTAAGCTGTAATCCAATCCAACAGGTCCAAAAATAGTGAAAAAGAGCAAAAAAAAAAAAGAATTCAAGAGGAGGGTCTGCCGTTAGAATAGGGCCTTCGGCAGATATGAGGGAGGCTAAAGTCAAGTGAGAGAGAGAGGACACGAGAGGATGGGAGTGGGAGAGAGACAGCGCACGTGAGGGAGACAGTGAGAGAGGGGAAACCAAGGGTTCAGGTAAGGGAGAAAGGGATTGGCGCAAGAGAGAGAGAGCGCCAACAAAGGGACGATGAGAGCGAGAGAAGAGCGCACAGAAAAGAGAGAAGGCAATAGAGAGGGGAGACGGACAGAGAGAGGAAATCGAGTGGGGGAAGTGGGTAGAGAGTTTGAGCATAAAGAGCGTGGGCAGATGGAGTGAGAGCCTACGGGAAAGGGGGATCGAGTGTGCTTGAAACGGACGGGGAGATGGGTAGGGAATGGCGAGGGAGAGGACAGACGTGAGAGGGAGAAGAAGAAGACAGAAGAGATTGAGAGGGGAGTGGGCAGAAACAGTGAGAGAGGGAGGAGGGGAAGAAGAAAGAGATAGAGAGAGGTCGAGAGGCTCACCTGAGCGCCGTCACCGCCGCCCTTCACCTCCATCACTGCCCTTCACCTCCACCTGCTTCTCTGAGTTGCGGTCGTAGCAGAAGAAGAGATGAAGAGGAAGAGAGAGTGACTAAGGAAGGTGAGGGAGAAGAGCCCTCGCGTCAGACTCTCATGCCGGTGATTTCGGTCCAGGTCTGGACCCGATCCGGCCCACCTGCAAAAGATGAGCGTTACACATTGTCTTTTAGGGCCTGAATTTCTTCAGCCAGGCCGATTGTCAATGTGGATTTATAGAAGCATCATTGAAACTTGTAGGTTCCTTTTCACCTAATAGGGAACTAAGAAAAGCATGGTGAGTGTGAGAAAACTTAGACAATGGAAGATATTCATCAATAGGATATAGAGTCGTATCATGAGATGTCAGTTAAGTGCTAGAAGCATTGCACAAGAAATCCAATAGGTAATTAGGGCGATGGTGAGGTCTGGTGGAACGAAGAAGAGGTGGGGGCTGGGCACTGTAGTGTTGTCTTGGGTTTAGTGGATGGTGGTTTCATGACTATTTGATGGTGTTTCTTCTGTAGACTCTTGGTTGTTGGGTACGTTGGTATTGGTAATTGGAGAACTATATAGTAGAGTAGCCTCGTAAATGATGGGATGTGGTAATACTGGTTGAGGTTTTGAGATAGGCATAGTGTTACTTTGAAATGACAAAATATCTTCATGAAACCTGACATCTTGGCTAGTGAAAGTTTCCTTAGTGTCAAGATTATGGACTTTATATCCATGTTGACCATAAGGATAAGCCAACAAACATGCAGCTAGCTCTAGGCATAAATTTGTCATAAGGTGGACCAACATAACTGAGCATAACAAAGACAACTGAAGCTTCTAAGATGTTTGTATCTTAGTATGTGGTTGAAAAGCATCTCATAAGGACTCCTATCATCAAGGAGTGGGGTTGGCATTTTATTGATGAGGTGAACAGCAGTAAGAATACATTCTCCCCAAAAAATGATGGGCAGATTCGCTTGGAAATGCAATGCTCGAGCAACTTCTAGGAGGTGTCTATGTTTATGCTCAACCTTCCCATTTTGTTGAGGGGTCCCAAACAAGTGCGTTGGAGCTCTATCCACAATCATGAAAATATTGCTGTGTGGCGTTAGAGAAGAATTCACTATCATTGTCTATGTGAACTTTCTAAACGGTGGTTGGAAACTGATTTTTGTCAAAATTACAAAATTTGACAAGAAAATAACAAGTTTCAGATTTGAATATCATCAAATAAATCCATGTGCATCGTGAATAGTCATCAACAATGGTAAGGAAATAATGTGCACTGGTGAGTGATGGTGTGACATAACCACCCCAAATGTCTACATGAATAAATTCAAAAGGAAATAAACTCTTAACAGAATTGTCTGAAAAGGGTAAATGAGTCATTTTGGCAAAATAACATGCATCACAAACACAATTGGTATTATAAAATATGAAATTATGGTCTTTAGATAATTGAGAAAATCTTTCATTAGAAAGGTGTCCAAGAGATTATGCCAAAGCAAGTTGTCATATAGCGTAGTAAGCATAGGATGAGAGGATGGATGATGAAAGTAGTACAAGCCATCATGCATCTTACTCACTCCAATCAACTTCTTCGAGGAAATCTCTCGAAAAACACAAAAGGATGAAAAAAAAAATATTGCAACACAATTGAAAGCATTAGAGAGCTTGGTGGCTGACAAAAGATTATAGTGGAAATGGAGAACATATAGGACGTCATAGATGGTTAGATTTTTGGAAAAACAGTAGGTGTCAGCATGTGTAACAGTAACACTTTGTCCATTTAAAGCGCACAGACTTAGGATATTGCAATAGATAAACCTGCCTAAGTAATGAGTGTTGTGATGTCATGTGATCGAAGCCCCTGTGTCAATGACCCATGGCGTAAATGAGTTACCGGCCATGTTAACAGAAGCTGGTTTAGGATCAAAGAGGTCAATGATATGAGCTGCTTCACTTGCTTCTCAGTGAGAGATGATAAGGCTGAGTTGACAAAGCTTGAGTTCTTGCCATCCTTTGGAGTTTGAGAATGATGGACAGCAGCAGTCTTAGAGTTGTCCGGTGGACATTGAGCAGTACAATTGGCTTGGTTTTGTGGTGGGTGGCCATGCAGAGCATAACAACGGGCCTTAACATGTCCAAGTTTACCATAGTGCTCACACTGAGGACGCCCATGCCCGCGCCCACGTCCATGCCCATTGGTATTAGTTGAACGAGTTGCCATGGCTGCCGACTCACCTTGAGGTGGCCCAATAACTTGTAGTGTTCGCCAATTTTCTTCTTGCTGAATCAGGGCATAAACTTTGCTAATGGTGGGCACCGGTTCATTAGCAAGTATCTGACTTCTTACAGTAGAATATGAATCATTCAAGCCAATGAGGAATTGAAAGATCTTTTCATGTTGGTGATAAGCATTTAGTTCTTTTAAGGCCCCACAAGTACAGCTCAGAATTTATGTATGAATTAAACTCAAACCATAATGATGTTAAACCAGTATAGTATGTAGAAAGGGAACTTTGTTCCTATCGACAATTAGGTATCAACTTTTTCAATTGAAAAATACGAGCAAAATTTTCTTGTGAGAAAGGATCTTCTAAATCTAACCATACTTCACGAGCAGTTTCAGCATAGATAACACTGTTAGCAATAGGCTTTGTGATAGAATTCAGAAGCCATGATAAAATCATGTCATTGCAACAATGGCAAGCTTTGCAATCTGGGGAAGAGAGTGGTGGCTTGGCAATAGTTCCATCAATGAAACCGAAGTTATTTTTTTGCATTCAAAGCCATTCTCATAGCACAACACCAGTAGAGTAATTGTCACCATTAATAGGGGTAGTGACTAAGATAGCACCTGGATTATCCGAGTGATGTAAACAAAATGGCGAAGTCAGCGACAAGTCGATTCCATTTGCACTGGAATCGTCACCAGCATCTTTGGCATTATCTCTATTGCTAGCCATGAAGAAAGGGATGCAAATTGTCACGAATGTTTTGATACCATGTGAACTTTGCAACCCATATGAAAACAAGAATGGTGAATAACAAAGCTACAAATAACTTCCTTTTCTCTTTTCTATATTAACAAGTGGGAAAGAATTACAAATTTATAGACTTTACAATATAGAGGTTGTAAAGTTAAAGGGGAATGTTAGAATATATAAGGAAAGTGAGAATTTCTAATTCTCTTACAAGGAATGTACACAATAAGAATTCAGAGCATCCAATTAAGGTGGATTGTGTTCCTTGATAGTCGCCTGACAAGGGCATTGACATGAAAAGCTTGAATCACCACCACAGGTGTTGTCCTAGGCATCATCACCCTTTATATGATGTTGAAACCTCACACACACACAAAACACACTATGTGAGAGAGAGAGAGAGAGAGAGGTTCTCCAAGTTTATGGGACCATGAACTCTGTCATGCTCTTTCGCTAAGCACAATGATATATAGTCGAATGCCAGTTAAGCATGGTGCGACTAAAACCTTACATAATATCCAGCATATTTATCAGGCCTATTGGGTCCAGATCGGTGTTTTACAATTCTCTCTAGCACTAAAAACATCATTCCTTTTTTTTTTACTAGTAAGAAAAGCTGAAAATACCAAACCTTTTACTTTCCACATCTATGCACGTACATGGATTACGCATGTTAAAGTAAGAAAGTGATCCAAAGTTGCCAAGTGGGTCCAGTAACTGTCGCTGTTATCATCATAGTGGGCATGGCTTGAGGGTATAAATCTATTTTTATCAACTGAATTTGTGGTATCTTTGTAAATCTGTTGTCTGCACCATAGTTTGAAGGAGTGCACCTGAGAGCTTGAGGCCGACATCTGAAAGGAGTACCTGCACTTGTTGTCACATTTGTGGTATGTTCTAAAATTGTGAGGACGAAATTTTATTTAAACAGGATATGATGTAATGTTCAACATTTTTGTGAGCAGTGGGTCTGTATTAGAGTAAAGGACCCAAACCCGTGTGGCCCACCCGCAGGCTGAGAAAAGCCTAATGCTGGGGGTCTTTCTCCTTCTCTTGTTGTTCAGACTTTGACAAAAACAATTGGCAGACGAAGCTATGGAACAAGAAGCAAAGACTAAGGTTGAGGTGGTGGCTGAAGAGGACGGTGGCCCTGAGGTAACCCAACCTCTCTCCCCATTTCTCTCTGTTTCTCCCATCTGCTCTATCATTCTCGCCCTCTGTCTCATCTCTGTTCTCTTTTGTCCTCAATCTCCCTCTCTTAGACACATGCACCTTTCTCTATCTCAGTTTCTTTCGGTCTCAGGCACCTGGTCCCTCACTCTCGAACACTCTATCTGTGCTTAGCCGAGCCCTCTCTCTGTTTTGGCCTCTCCCTCTCAACTAAATGCACTCTCTCTAGTCTCTCCCGCTTGCCACTCTCTCTCCAGACTAAACGCATTTGTTCGCTTGCTCTTCTCCTCTACTGAACTTTCTCTCTCTCATTTGAAGTGCCAGTCTCTTCCACTCCCTCCTTCTCTCGTTCATTTGTTTTCACATTCATTGGAGATTGTTGTGGATTTAGTAGCTGGGGCAATACATTTTCCCTTTTCCAGTAAATAGGAGAAAATGGGGACAACGACAAAGTGTTACTAACGATTGGTGGCTGGTATAGCATTTCAGGTGATTATCGGGGACGACTTCATCAGTTGGAGTGCCATTAGAAGGGTGAGCGAAGCATAATCGAGCTTTTTTTTTTAATATTTTCCTTAAGTGCATGAATAATTATTATTTAAGCATGATAGATTCAATATTGAATGACTTAGGGTGAACAATAGAGATTTTATTACATTCGAGAATGTTTAGAACTGTTTTGGAAGTGCATTGATCTATGTTATATTTTGTTGAATTTTTGTTATGCATGTGGGAAGAGAGCACATATGTTGGTTTGCATGCAAAATTACGATTGGAATGGGATGACGAAACATGTAAGTTATTCGGGATCAGACATACACTATAGTGTGATAATAACTTTATGTGGATTCGATTAATTTTATGCTCTTACTAGTGAGCTAGTGTTATTGTCATCGAATTGATGAAGCAAAAACATGATTTTTGAGATGAAGCCTCTATAAGAAGGAAGTTTAGAAGCATCATACTGATGCATTGAAGTGAGGTCTTGGAGTTCAAATAGATTGGTCACGACCTCATAAATAAGGGAAAAACTTGAACAAAGGTTCTACGGTTCAAACCAGTCAATGGTCTTACTTCTTACCTAAATAGATTTAGAGCAAAGTGTGATAGCAAACTTATTGTTGTGAATTTTTGTAGGTAGACCGGTACATCGAGCAGACCCTAAGCAACAGGATCCGAAACTCAAGGCCATTTTGGGTTTCATGGAGACACGTGACAGGTATGTGGCATTCTAGGCAAATCTTTACCTGGGGCCAAATATGGATTACGTGTAGCATGCACAAGTGCATGTTTTTATGATCGTTGGCTCCATAAATGTGTTTATGTTTGAATGATGAGTGTATCTGCATGCTTCTTAACATATGAATGTATGTATGAAATGGATTGATTGTATTGATTAATCATCTTAAAAATATTATGTGATGGAATATGCATGCTAAAAATTATGACATATGAGGCGGGGTATCGAGTCAAGTACGCAATTGTGCATTTCTGAACATCTTATCATGATGTCTGATGTGCATGGAGTGTCGGGCTCCTGCCTTCCCAACCTGAGTATCTCATGGAAGGTTGAGTAACTCCCTGTGGAATTCACACATCCTTAGTGGATTGCTCTACCACTGCATCGTGTACATATCTGTATTGTTTTGAACCACAACTATAGGTAGCCCGTAGTGTGCATGTGTCTGTATTTTGTACCCACAGGAGTTGTCAATTCACTAAATCAAATATAAATAAAATGAATATGAATGAAACAAATGTGAATGAATTGTGTATTGCTAATAAATATATTGATTTTGGCTATTGAGTCATCCCTACATATTGTAGATTATGTAAGGGACTACAATGCCTGTTTATGTGAGTGCACACATGCATCATGATATAATAGTGATTATGTTTCTTTGTATGTTGGACTATGATTTGAGCTTTTACCTTAGAGGGTTATGGATTTATCTGGCTTGTCGTCATACTGCGATTGCTCAGTCTTCAGTTGTTGTTGTCATACTGCGATGGCTCAGCCTTCTATTGTTTATCTTTTTCATGTTTTGAAGGACTCAAGGTAACAGGTTGATCGGATGACTCAGCTCACATCCTACTAGAGAGATTTTGGGTGTATTGTCATGTTGACGGGCATGTCTTGTTTTATCGATGTCTGAATTTTGTTTAGACATCGATGTTTTGTTTTTGGTGCATTTTGTCATGGGTGTCACTGATAAATATTAAGCCATTTTGTATGAACTAATTTTGATGCATAAATGAATTAGTTGCCCCACTGCTATTTGATTTGCATAGCTCCATTTTGAATGTTGCGTCGTTGCACCTCGACGTGTTATGTTGGAAAAAAAAAACATATAAGTCAAAATTCGAGGTGTGACAAATACAATTGCAAACCAATGGAGCCACTCCTTATGCCCTATTCATAGGATCCATAAATGTAACAGGGGCATTAAGGACAATACATGAATTCAAGATGGTCTTATCATGTACGAAATTTCACTTTAGATATATCTTTCTTCAATACATAATTGGTTACACCTTGATCTCTCAATTTTGTTGGATATTTGAGCATCATTCAATTGGTCAAGTGGGTCTTCAGTTATGAGAAGGAGGTATTTATTCTTCACCAATCTTTGACTGAGCATCTGATAACCTACACATAACCGCAATATATGTATTCCTTTTTCATAAAAACCATTGACATGCCAAGAGCGTCGCCATACCTTCAAGTGAAACACTAGGGCAAATGAAGCCTTTATCTATCAATTCCTACAATTGTTTCTTTGATTCTACAAGTTCTACTTGGGCTTCTGCTTTGGAAATAGGTGTGCCTTCGGGCTTGGTTTAAACCCAACTCTTTATCAGGCTCATGCCCAACTCTAATGGAAGCTTCAACTTTCAAGGGCGACATGATGAAATACTCTTCTTGCTCACTTAAAAATAAAATAGAGTTTAATAGATTTTTTGAGGCAAAAATACACCATCACATGCCATTCTTTTTCTTTTTGTTATTTTTAAATGTCCTTTTCATGGTTTTTTATTTTAGATTTTTTCCATGGTCCCTAATTTGAATCAAATTTCTGTTTACAACACACCATGTTGCCAAATTAATAAACAAGCCAATGTTGTTCGATGAACTTCCCAATCAAATTCAGCTTCAGAAAGATGCTTGGCTAAGTCAAAATGAAAGCCCATAGTCTTTTAATGAGTAACAAATTCAATGTAATTAAGATTTTTTATAACAAATAAAAAAGAAAACAAATAAAAAATAATTGAAAAAACAACATCCTATCAATATTGATCTGGATTGGTAAAGCAGGTTTTGATTCGTCCTTACTTTGATGGCAGTGCTATAAACACACAGATATTGCTCACCTTCCTTTAGAATTGAGTTTACGTGTATCTGATGAGGAGCAATGTTTTGAGCTCTATTTATTGACAGTGGTTGAGAACGATAGGGAGATAAGCGGAAGAAATATATTTTTCAGAACACTGTTCAAAGAATATCCTGGCCTTGCATGGACACTGGGGTTCTACTGATTACATCAAGTTGGACAAGTCCGAACAAAATTTGGTAGTCCATCAACTTGTAATGGTTCCTCACGTCTGAGGTAAAATTAAATATTTAAAATTTAAATTGAAAGTAAATGAATTGGCGTCTAAGGTGAAAAGGACCGTGTAGGAGCCCACACCAGTTCATAATAGTTGCTTTGTTTCTACATTTGTATCTTCCTTTTTTTCTTTTTCTTTTTTTTTTTTGTTTTCATACGCGTGCCTCTTAAATTGCTTTAAGGAGTATGGAAAAATTGGGTGGGAAAACAACAATTACTCAAGGAATTCAAGATTTGAATTTGTAATTGCGATACTCAAATTAAAAAATCTATCCTAAGTCCACTTAAACTTCAAGAAAAACAGAACCTTCAAGACATAAGAGTATAGCTCTGCCCTAAATTAACATTAAAAAAGATTAAAAAGTTACATTGTTAATGCCCCTTAATTAAAAATTTCTGACTCAACAAAACTTGTACATTGAATCATTAAAGATGAAATAAATTAAAAAAACAAAATAAACATTCTAAAATAAAATGAATAAACGATAGAGATTAAAGCAATAAACTAAATGTCAATAAATTAAAAACCACATAAGCTACATTATACAACAAGAGAGAACGACCTAAGCGCCTCTCTCTCTCTCTCTCTCTCGTTGTATCTAGGGGATTTATTGTCTCAAAATTTTGTTAACTTTTCTCTCTCTCTCTCGTCTCCTTTGTCTACAGTGTCTTGCCCAGGAGTGGCGGATTAGGGAGTCCATCCACTAGCAGCATCGTTCTAGGCTGGGTTGGCTTGCGCATGGGGACCAGAACTCTAGATTCTTCCACTTGGCTGCCTCTCAAAGGCATCGTCAGATGTTGCTCCAGTCCATGGTTATCGGGGGTAGGGTTTTTCTTGGCGATGACATCATCCCGACTCTGAGCACTCATTTCCGGGATTTCTACTCTAAACCTCTTGGCTTTCGTGCCCCGCTACCGGATTTTCACCTCTCCTCTCTCTCTGTCTCTCGTGCAATCTCTCTTGAGCGGCCCTTCCTGTACCAAGAGATCAAGAACGCAGTCTGGGCCCTTGGCTCTGGTAAGGCGCCTGGCATTGATGGTTTTCCTGTTGAATTTTTTCGTACCTTTTGAGAGGTTTGTAGCACTGATGTGTTTGCGTTTTGTGATGAGTTCGCCTCCAATTCCATTTTTCTGAAGGAATTCAATCAAGCTACCTGCGTCTTGGTGCCTAAGCGCCCTAACCCTACGGATGTCACCCACTTTCGCCTGATCTCCATCCTAGGGACACTTTACAAGATTATTGCTAAGTTGCTCTCTTTGCGGCTTGCGCCTATCATGCCTTCTATCATTAACACCTTCCAGGTTGCTTTCGTCAAGGGTCGGCATCTGCAAGACGCGGTTATCCTGGCCAATGAGGTTGTTCACTCCTTTTACTGTCTACGGCTTCCTTCATTCATCCTTAAGTTGGACATCTCTAAAGCCTTTGACTCAGTTAGTTGGGAGTTTCTTTCTGACCTCCTCACCTGTCTTGCTTTTGGTCCATCGTTTAGGCAGTGGATCCTATCGCTTGTCACTGGGGCCCAGCTTGTGGTTTCCTTTAATGGGAAGTGTGGCGATTTCTTCTGTCTCGGGCGTGGCCTCCGTCAATGTTGCCCGTTATCACCCTTGCTTTTCAACTTGGTTGCTGAGAGCTTTTCTGCGCTTTTTCATCACGCAACGGTCATTGGCTTCCTCACACCTCATTCGCTCTCCCACTTACAGACCTTCTCCACCCTTCAGTATGCTAACGACTTTCTCCTGTTCGGCAATGCTTCCCGCCAACAGATTGTGAGAACGTGGCTCATCCTTCGGGTTTTTAAGCTCATCTCGGGTCTTTCTATCGATTCCGTCAAATGTCATCTTTCCCTCATTCACACGGATCCGACCATGGTACTTTTCGCGGAAGCTTGCTTTGGGTGTAAGGCTACTAGTCTGCCCATGGAATACTTGGGGCTTCAGATTACGTTGTCGCCTCCTGCACCCTCCTTTTGAAATGGAATGGAGCAGAAGCTTAATGATCGCCTTCAGTGTTGGCAGGGAAAGCTACTTTCTCTCCCAGGTCGTATTACTCTAGCTAAGCACTGCCTTGCGTCTGTCCCCCTCCATGCTCTGGCTATCTTTCGGCCTCCTGTGGCTGTTTTGAGTAGGTTTAATAAGCTCATTCATAAGTTTATTTGGAATGGTGATCGACCTTCGGATCGCCTAGCGCATTGGGATGTGGTTGTCTTTCCGCGTCTTCTTGGGGGTGCTGGGGTTACCAACCTTAGTCGGGCTTGCGAGTCTTCTCTGTGTTCTTGGTCGTGGCGGTTAGCAACTGAGCATTCTCCCATCAGCCAATTCATTAGTTCCAAATTTGACATGTGTTCCCCTAGCGTCTGGAATAGTTCTATCTCTCACACCTCCCCCTATCACTTTTGGTGCGACATACTTTTTGTCCTTCCTCTTTTCCTCCGCCTTGTTGACCTCCAATCATCCGCGTCCCCATCCTGGCCTCTTTCACCTACCCGTGAGTTCACTTTTTCTTCTTGCTACCTGGCTTCCTTTGGTCCTTCTGTCGCGTCGCTCCCACCTCATTCCCTTTGGTCTCCTAGCCCTTCTCCTCGTGCCATTGCTTTTGTCTGGCTTCTCTTTACTGGCCATATAAATACTTTTGACCACCTACAGCGCCTTGGCATCAGTTTGGCTAACCAGTGTCCCCTATGTCTTGTCGCGACTAAGTCTCGGGTCCACCTTTTTACTTCTTGTTATTTCTTCTATAGTGTCTTTGCTTCTACTTGTCCTTCCCTTGTTAGTAGTCTTCCAAACCTACCATCCATTCGTCTTCTTTTCCTCTTTTGTCCTTCCTCCCACCTGTCTGCTTCCTGGGGTCATGTCTGGAGGCCGTGGCTCATTTCAACTTGGTGGCGCATTTGGGAGGAGCGCAACAACAGGGTCTTCAGGGGCACTTTCTCTTCGCCAGATTCTGTGGCTCGTCTTGTGCAAGGGGATGTCCAGTTTGCCATTCGGTTGAAGCGCCGCAGCCCGTCTGCAGCTGGGTGATTGTGCCGCTCCATTTTTCCTCTCTCACCCCGACTCTCTTATTTTTCTGTGCATTGTATTGTATATTTCTTCTTCCTGTATCTGTTTTTGCGGTTTGTTTTTTGCGGATTGTTTTTTTGTACCTGGGGGACCTCTTGTCCCCAAATTTTGTTATATATTTCCATTTTATCGTCTCTCTCTCTCTCTCTCTCTCCCTCTTTTTTCTTTGTTGCCGATAGCCGTCACTTATGAGAGATGCCTGGCGGTGACTTATGTTCCTGCCTCTCTCCAGCGGCGGCATCCCACGCTCCGCCTATCTGCTTCCGCTCACGGCCCCCTTCCCTTTTTCATTCTTCGTTTCTGAACTTCTGTGGTGTCCCCTGCCTACTCCACCATCGTTCTTGCTCCATCGTCCTTGCCTTTCTAGCTAGTGCTCTCTCGGTGGCCTAATGCAAGTGTCTTTCTCCCGTTGCTTCTATTTGACGGCATCCTTACTATATGTCGCTCTGTAGATTCTTCATCTGCCTAACCGGCTCTGCTGTTTCTCTCGGTGTCTCTGTTAGGCACTCACCTGACTAAGACCAAATCTCAGCCGCAAGTCCGTCCTAAACCAGAATCTCCTCGAGGAGGCCCAAAAATTTCCAAACCTAAACAAATTAATTACAATCTATCTATCCTGCGAACAGACACCCCAGCTTAAAAGCCCTAGGACAGAGATACAAGTTAGGAGATACCCGCCCGTGAGGTCTCAACCTCTACTACAAAAGAATGGGTTAAGGTCTTACAAACACGCAACGATTACAATAAAATACTCAACTCACTCAACAAACCACATAATCACACGCAAACCACATCTAACAGACAAACCACGCCCACCCTAGGAAGTATGGCTGTCCTGTGATCGTGTCCTTGGCCGAGAGCCTTAGAGGGACCACGTGGGGTAGCAATGGCCTAAGCCAGGCTTAAAAGAAAATAACAAAAGCAAACATGCAATAAACTACCACCCATGGGACTACAAGGGGGAAGGAGAGTGTTACCAGTCGAGGGACACTCGGCCTAGACAGCAAGGTAACACAGGGGGAAAGACCTTCGGCTAAGCTGACCTTGGTGTATTACAGCAACTAAGGGCGTGAGGATGAAGGTGCGGCCCTCCTGGCCGTGGTGGTCTAGGCAGAAGACTGAAGACGGCTTGGCCCTCCTAGCCAAGCAGACACGGACGGAAGGAGACAGACGACAGCAGCCTTTTTGGCCGCAATGGATGCTGTGGACGCTGGATGAGGCGGCTCGGCCCTCCTAGCCGAACGACAAGGACTAACGACGATGCTTGTGGAAGACGACTGCAGAAGACACTTGCAGCCCCCCTGGCCGCTGGGGACGTCGACGCCGGACTCCGCAGGCATGGGACTTTGGAGGTGAGAGCGGAAGACTGTTGATGGTGATGCATGCGCGCGGCCCTCCTGGCCGAACATGATGGCGACGGGCGACTGCCGCTGATGCAGCCCTCCTGGCCACAGCCAATTTAGACGACAAATGAAGGATGCGAGCTGGCCGGGACTGCGGCCGGCGATGAAGATGCGGATGTTGGGCTCGGTAGCGGCTACGGGGTAGGATGAGAATCAAGGGGGATTAATCAGCCTATGGGGTTCCTATTGGCCTTCTTGTTCTCAATCTCTTCACAGTACGAAGGATCAAGAGGTAGGCTCGGTTGGGTTAGGTAAGTGGGTCAACGCTTGGTTCGGGTTGGTTTGACCTAGGCTAGGTTAGATGAGTTCGGTCAAGGTTCACTTCGGACCGATGGAGGTGAGCTCGGGTTGACTAGGTCGGCTGGGATTGACTTGGCTAGGTGAGCTCGGACTAAGCTTGGTGCGAGTGGCAGTTAGGGTTTCCTTTCCTACAAAATAGTGTAAGGTCAGGTGGCAGACGGCTTGTCTTAAAAGTTAGGAGGTGTGGCGTGTGGAGGCTAGGGTTTCGGAATAGGTGGAGAGTGGCGAGGTGGTGAGAGGGGAACTTGGTCGTCCGAAATGGAAGGGAAGAGGGTGAGTGGGACAAGTGGCGCGAGGAGAGGTAAGGACTCACCTTTTGGGTGCCGAAATAGGGGGATGTGGTGAGGTGGCGCGCTCAAGCTAAGTCACCATGGTGCGGCAAAAACGGACCCCCTCCCGCGTCGATGCGATGCGGGTGCTGGTGCGGTTGCGGGTGCGACTCAGATTCGCACCCAAACCGCACCAAGAGAAAGGGGATATGGGGCAGAAGCGAACGAGAGGCTGGACGTCCCAGGCAGTTGTGATGGAAGGGGCGAGGTCAGAGGGAAGGACGACGGTGATGAGATGCCGCGAGAGGCAAGCTGGAGGGAGAGAGACTAAGACATCATGGGTGAACACGGAGAGAGATGGCGGTTCTCTGAAACCCTCATGCAAAGGCAGAAGAAATGAAACCATATGCCTCTGCCTCTGCATAAAGGGTTTCAAAGAGCGAATCCTCTGAAACCCTCTATGCAGAAACCCTCCTTCTGCAAAGGGTTTTAGAGAAACCCTCTCCAGTGGGGAGAGAGAGACCTCCGGTCCGTCACCGGTTTGGTTTTGCGCGAACAAAGAAAGATGAAGAAAATAGAGAGAAGAAAAAGACAAAATATAAAAAAAAAAACATTGAACCGACCTGCAAACGATTTGGGTTAGAAGGGAGACCAGCCGAGAGGAGAGAGAAGAGCTGAGAGCAGGGAGAAGAGAAGGGAGGAAATGAAAAAGAAAAAACTTGAATCGTGACTCGATGTTAGAATGAAAATTTTCATTCCACCCCACCCTTTTACATATATTTTTAAAATAGTCAGACATCCTTCAATAAACATTACCTATATGCCTAAATAGTTTTAAGAAAATTTCAAAACACCATTCATTTCCACTATTCTAAGAAATAAATTTCTGTAAATTTCATTATATATATATATATATATATATATTAATATGTTATTATAATAAATTAATAATAATAAAAAAAACTCAGTTTCCACTTTTGTAGCCGTTGAGGGGAGGTGGCGGGAGAGACCTGGTCCATTCCCTTAAAGGTAGGATGGCGTGGAGGCAAGCTGCTCGTTGCTCGACGGATGGCTGCCACGTGGTGACGATGGACGGAGGTCGCTCATAACTCCTCCTCCTCCCATCTCGCACCAAGGGTCCACGTCATCAGCTGGACAAAGCTCGAAGCTGGTGGCTAGGGTTGGGACTCCCTAATCGCTAGCTTTTCCAATACCTAAGGTACCCTTGGTCAATATTAAATATTTTGGATTTATGTAACACTAACCAGAGGTATTTTTGGTATGTCACGAGACTGGCCGGAGCTTGACCAGCGGCGACCGGAACGGAACTTGGCAACTTCCGACCGTGGCTAGAACTCCTTCGTTTTGGCTCGGATTCGCGCGGAACTTGGCCAGAATTTGTATCTCTTTTGGGCGACGCCTTTGGAAAGGGCTGGAGACTTAAGACGGGCCCGGAGCGGCCGGAACGAGTGCCGCAAGGCAGCTGGAATCCGGGAAAGGTGACAGACCCAAAACCTAGAATGTAAGCCTCGATTCAAGCCGTCACCTTGAGCTTTCCGATTACAAACCGCTCGGGCAAGCAATCACTCGTGTAAGATCACTTCTAGGGCCGTGGGGTTGAGAGGAACAAGGTTCCCGGCCGAGGATGAGAGATCTAGCTCTCGGATTGAAGTCCGAGACCACGACCTTCCCCTTAACCAAAAACTCAAGCTCTTCCCTCGATTCACCATTAACCTTTCAATTAATCTAACCTGAGGATGGATACTTGCCTATGAATGGAATGTCGGAGGTCGAATCGCTGCTCTATAGGCCGGAAATCCCAAGTAGGAGGCCCGGACGGTTGCAGCCTTCCCGAAGAAGAAAGTAGCCTCTAAACTCGGGTTTGACGAAGAATGCACTGCTTCCTTCTAGAGTTCACTTCGATGGGGAAATGCGTGGAAGAGGCCGCGGGTGAATGCGTTGAACAGCAATCTCCCGCAAGCTTCTACCGTGGATTCCTTCGGCCGATCGGGTTGCGAAGAGATAGAGATTCAGGACAAGTGAGGAGGAAGCCGAAGGATTTGAAGACTAACCAGCCGTTGCCGGTGACAAGGATGGAAGAACTTCACGGCGGCCGCCAATGAAGCAAATGACTTGGTTGTGAGGATGACAGGATTTGAGAGAGATTGATGCCCCAAAGGAAACTCCAATTTCATTCAAAGCATACCAGAGCAAATTACATCAAAGTTTAAATAGTCTTTCAATGTCTCAGTTCACTAAGCAACTCGAACCGAGACACACACATAACTCAAGGCAAATGCTGAAATCAAAGGCGGAGACGAGACGTCTGGAAAACCTAATTAGACATTTCAGGACATAAAGATCTATAGCACATGTGAAAATTTATGCCATAAGTTTGTACCTACACTCATTGCACAATCAATATAAGCAGAACTGAAAGCTTTATTCATTTTACTGAATTTGAACATACAATGTTCTTTTATATATTTTTCTTCGAATATAGTCCTCTCATGTTTTCCCACCGTAACTTTTCCTAGAACAAAATGAAATTCAAAACCTTTTCCAGTCAGGACAAGGAGTGACACTAAGTTTCTTTGTATGGAGGGGACATACAAGACTTCAGTAAGAATGACACTTATGAATGGGTCCAGAACCAAAATCCATCATTTCCTTTATATAAATGGGCGAGGAATTTCATTTTGAGGGAGGTTGTTGAAGAAACAGCTTTAGTGACTTGTTTTGGGTTTTTAGTTAGTTTCAGCTGAACTTTATCTTAGTTTTGAAACTTACTGGATTAAAATCTGTTTATCCTAATTTATCTTGGAGAGGGATGAAAAGGAAAAGATTCGGTAGTGTATTTTAAATCCCAATAAAAATGAAGAGATTAAGAGGGGAAATAAAGGCCGTATGTTCTCCTTAACGATTCGCCCCTTTCTTTTTTTTTTGGTTCTCTATACAACACAATAGTGCTTCTTCTTGTGTAAGACGCCGTAGTAGCGTGGTGGCTGCACAGCAACAGCTTTACACCATTTTTGAAGCACGCAAATGTCCTTGCGAGAGGGTACTTGCCAGCCCGAAACAATCTGCGCGAGCTAACAGGCTGCCAAGAGTACATGAGAACGAAACAGCAGGTTGCCCCGTCTCTGCCCCTCGTGGTCTCATGCCCTCTTTTTTCAGTTTTTTTCTATGTTTGCGTACGTAGTGTTTTGCCTTGTTTGTATTACATCTTTGAGGTTTTCTTTTATCAAAGGAAGTGACCGTCACATTTGAATTATCTGTAGTTCACCTCTTTTTTTGTGTTTATGATGCATATTTATCTACAGCTTGTTGTGAACTTTATAATCATTTATTTTTTAGTAACCATCCAATTGAAATTCATACTTTGCTTTTTAACCACTATTTTATTTTTTAACCACAAAAAAACTCACAAAACCCAAAACGAAAATAAAAGAACGAAATTCTAGCTAGTTTACTTTGTAATCTTTCGTTGTTTGCAATTCAACATATTTTACTTTCTTAAAAGCGATGAATATTTTACGCATGCTTATCAAAATCTCCGTCAATTGGCTTTAATTCAATTCGATGGGCAATCCAAGAGTGGTACTTCCATTTTGAAACTATTTTATATGAACATTATAAAGTTTTTTACTTTCAATTATATTTTATAAAATTTTAAATCTATTTCACAATTAGTTCATAGACGTTACGTATCTTATGCTGTAATTTATACACGTCTCCTTACATTGCTATAGCTTTTCAAAAACTTCACCATTACAATTTTGAGTCACAATGCATAGCGTATACATAGCTTCAACTTCTTAATAGTCAAACTACATGGTTTATACAGTTTAAACAAATATGGTTTTAACAAATTTTTTTCTTTTTTTTTCTATTAAGAAGACTTTTGTAGTCATTCATTTCTTTTCCTTTTCTTTCCCCTCCATCTCCTTTGCATTCTTTTCCATTTCCTTCGTATCCATCCCTTTTGCAACATTTCAAACAGGATGTTGTTAGGCAGGCACCAAGGCCTGGCCACTGGAAGCCAAACAACATTGAGCAAGGGATGGTGCATGGCCACAAATACAGAGACCACATGCATTAACAAAATCCAAGATGTCGGTGGGGGCCGTCTCCAGCAGCCCATAGAACAGCAAGCCATTAAAGCAGACCCATAGCAAAACATAATAGCTGCCAATATTAATGAGTCGACGGCATACGCAAATCAAAGCGCCATGGGGCAAAGCATAAGACCCCAAGCGATGGCCAAAAACCTGAAATCAGCGAACGGATACCTGAGAGAGACCAAGGAGGCACAGAGAGAGAGACACCGAGAGAAACAGCACAGCCGGTCAGGCAGACGAAGGCGGGCCAAACACTAAAACCAGTGGTGCAGGGATGCAGCCATGGTGAAGAAGCAGGCGAGCAGCAGAGAGAAAGGGAAGAATGGCAGTTAGATAAACCTAGGGACAAGAGGAGCATGACAGTGCAGCAGCAGGGGGGAAACCAACGGTAGGTGGGAGAGAAGAACCCACAGCAAATCAACAGCAGATGACAAAAGGACCGGGCAACTAAGAATCTACAGAGCGACATATAGTAAGGATGCCGTCAAATAGAAGCAACAGGAGAAAGACACTTGCATTAGGCCATCGAGAGAGCACTAGCCAAAAGGCAATGACGATGGAGCAAGAATGATGGTGGAGTAGGCAGGGGACACCACAGAAGTTCAGGAACGAAGAATGAAAAAGGGAAGGGGGCCGTGAGCGGAAGCAGATAGGCGGAGTGTGGGATGCCGCCACTGGAGAGAGGCAGGAACATAAGTCACTGTTGAAAACCATTGTATCCAAGAGCAAAGAAAGCTAGATAAAAACAGAAGAGAGAGAGAAGAGGGATTTACGTGGTTCGGCAGTTTTAAGCCTACATCCACGAGAAAGGAAAGGTCTGTTTTTCATTCATGTTTCAGAACCACGGTACAACTCTATATATAGAAGATGGGAGCAAAGAAACAAGAACGTGATAAGCTAGATCTTCACAGCAAAAAAAAGGGATTAAGATAAACTCTTATTTCTTTCAAAGAATCTTAATCTGCTCTTGACTTTTGTTTGACTTGATCTTCTTTCCTGATCTTTTGCATGATCTGTGTTCTTCGTGATCTGCCTCCTATCTTGGCGCACTAGATTCCCTTCTAGAAATTTCCAACAATCTCCCCCTCAAGTTGGTGAGCAGATATCAATCTGCCCCAACTTGTTTGATATGTAAAGATGTTTGTCCTTTGCAAGACTCTTAGTGAAGATATCAGCTAGTTGCCTTTCGCTTTTAACGTGCGGAGTAGTGATGGTACCATCTTGAACTTTCTCTCTAATAAAGTGGCAATCAACTTCAATATGTTTGGTGCGCTCATGAAAGACAGGATTAGCTCCAATATATATTGCAACCATATTGTCGCACAAAAAGCTCATAGCTTTCTTTATTTCAATGTTCATGTCTTTTAGTACTGCTTTGACCCACATAAGTTCACAAGTGCAAGCTGCCATTGCTCTGTATTCAGCTTCAGCACTTGATCTGGCCACAACGGTTTGTTTTTTGCTTTTCCATGTTACCAAATTTCCTCCAACAAATGTGCAGTAACCAGACGTAGATCTGCGATCATTTGGATCTCCTACCCAATCAGCATCGGCGTATCCGATTACTTCTAGTTGTTGATCACGTTTCATGAGTATTCCTTTTCCTGGAGTCCCTTTTAGATACCTCAACACTCTATGGGCAGCTTCAACATGTGTGGATCTTGGTTTATGCATGAACTGACTTATTAAACTAACAGCATAAGCAATATCAGGTCTGATCACAGTTAAATATATGAGTTTACCAACAAGTTGCTGAAAACCTTGAATATTCTCAACAATGTCTCCATCTTCTTTACGCAGTTTGCAGTTTAGTTCCAAAGGAGTGTCAGCAGCCTTAGCTCCAATGTATCATGTCTCTTTTAATAGGTCAAGAATATATTTCCGTTGGCAAATAAAAATACCTTTGTCAGAGTGCGCAACTTCAATACCCAAAAAATACCTTAAAACACCTAGATCTTTGATTTCGAACTGCTTATTAAGGAGTTGTTTGACTTGCGCCATGAATTCTGTGTCATCTCCTGTCAAAATAATGTCATCTACATAAACAAGTAAGATAACAATTTTCAATCCTCTAGTATAGGTGAACATGGTATAATCTGCTGAACTTCTTTTAAAACCAATTTGAGTAAGAACATCGCTTAAGCGAGAGAACCAAGCACGATGAGACTGTTTTAACCCATATAAAGCCTTTTTTAACTTACAGACATACCCACTTGGGTTTGGAACACCCTGCGGAACTTCCATATAAACTTCTTCATGAAGTTCTCCATGCAAGAAAGCGTTTTTCACATCAAGCTGCATTAATTCCCACCTTTTATTAGCTGCAACAGAAAGTAAAATCCTGATGGTGTTCATTTTGGCAACTGGAGAGAATGTTTCATTGTAATCTATTCCTTCTGTTTGCATGAAACCCTTTCCAACTAGACGAGCCTTGAACCGTTCCACTGTCCCATCACTTTTAAACTTTAGTTTATACACCCACTTGCATCCAACCAATTTCTTTCCTTCAGGGAGAGGAACAAGATCCCAAGTTTGATTTTTGTGCAACGCAGTAAGTTCTTCTTTCATAGCTTCTCTCCACCTACTGTCTCTGTTTGCCTCATCAAAGGTTTTTGGTTCGGTTTGGGAGTAAGTGTTTAACACATAGGTTTGGTACGGAAGAGATAGGGTCTGAAATGTTACATATTTTTCTATTGAATGAACTTTGCCTGCAGTCAAGTAGGTGTAGTAGTCACTCAGTTTTATTGGTGGTCTGGTATTACGAGTGGAACGACGAATAGGTAGCTCAGGACCTTGGCTTTGGGTTGATTCAGATACATTGATCTCTAGGAATATTTGTTCAGGTTCTTCCATGATAGATCCCTCTCTATGATCTATGGGATTAGATTCTATAGACTGGTGATCAACAACAGAGGTGTTGTTAAAAACATCAATAAGAGGCTGAACCTGCTCACTGTGCTGCAAATCTTCATTACTTACTTGCTCCCCCTGAATTGAGACACCAAAGTATGGCTCCTGCTCAAAAAACTTAACATCACGAGCAACAAGAAGTTTCCGAGAAATAGGATCATAACACTTGTATCCTCTTTTTCTACTAGAATAACCTAGAAAAATACATTTTGTAGCTCGTTTCTGAAACTTGTTCCTAAAATTTTCTTGAACATGCACATAACATTTGCACCCAAAAACTTTGAGATGTTGAATTGAAACTGTCCTTCCTAAAAGAAATTCAATAGGAATTTTATCATCTATACTCGAATTTGGAGTTCTATTGCTTAAATAGCAAGCTGTAGCAATAGCATCGGTCCAAAAACGTGAAGGAACATTCATATGCATCATAATAGATCGACCAATATTGAGTAACTGACGATTTTTTCGTTCTGCAACTCCATTTTGTTGAGGGGTTCCTGCACATGTATATTGAGGTTGGATGCCTTTTTCTTTCAAGAAATTTTTTAGAATGTCATTAACATATTCTCCTCCATTGTCTGATCGAAGCTTTTGGATCTTAGAACCATATTGAGTGAGAACCATGTTATAGAATTCCTCAAACAATGTGGGAACTTCACTTTTATTTTTGAGAAAATAGATCCATGTCATTCTAGACTTATCATCAATAAATGAAACATAATACTTAAAACCAGCATAAGAATCCTCAGGGGCAGGCCCCCACACATCAGAATGTACTAAACTGAAAAAATTAGAAGATCTCTCACTGTTAGGTTGGAACGGCAACCTTGTTGATTTGGAAAACTCACAAGCATCGCATGCCCTGCTTTCAATGGTGAGATTAGGAACCAGCTGCTTTAAACTCCTATCAGAGACATGTCCAAGGCGAGCATGCCACTTTTGGTACTCAGATTCTTTTTCTCTGTAAGTAAAGAAACTAGCATCACACGTATCTATCATATAGAGACCTCCATGCTCGCGTCCTCTACCAATCACTTTCTTCGAGTTTCGATCCTGAAAAATCACCTCCTTTGAAGAAAAAATAGCCAAACAATTATGAGTTTTTGTCAATTTGCTCACAGACATTAGACTGGTAGATATCTTAGGAACATAGAGAACACTAGATTTAATATCTTTTTCAAGAAAAGTAGTTCTACCAACTCCTTCAACTGCTATAGGAGACCCATCTGCAGTAAAGACGTGTTGTTTTTGTTCTTTGTCTAAACTAGTAATCTTAAAAGAATTTTCAGTCATGTGATCGGTGGCCCCAGAGTCAACAATCCAAGTTGAAGCAACAGAAACAGAAATAAGAGCATGATTCTTACCTTCAGATTCAACTGGTTGAGATGAAACCAGATTCGTCTTTGAAAACTTTTGAAAGAATTTTTCAAGATCTTCCTTGGTCACAAAGTTGGCTAGATCTGATTGTTTGGATGATGATTTCTCTTTCGTTGGACGACCAATTAACTCCCAACATCTATCACGTGTGTGTCCAATCTTCTTGTAGTGATTGCATTTGAATCTGCTTCGGATTCTCTGGCCATTGTTGCTATCATTGAGTAGTTTGGAGTCTCCCTTTTTATTGTTAACATTACATGCCATTTTCTCAAGACTTTCTTCACTACTAATTTTTGAGGACACGTTCATAACTTTTCGACGGGCTACCTCTCTTTGTATGGTCTGACAAACATTGTTAAATGTTGGAAGAGGAGACGTCATCAAAATCTGACTTCGAACTACTTCGTAGTCATCAGGTAGACCAACAAGAACTTTGAAGATCTTATCTTCTTCAAATCTATGTTTATAAACATCAGGATCAAAGGTGGCTGGTCGGTATTGTAAGAGTTCATCATAGAGACTTCGTAGCTGACCAAGATAAAGTTGAATTGGCTTATCTCCCATAGTAAGCTTAGAAATTTCCATTTGAATTTCATAAATACGAGCCAGATTGTTTTGTTCTCCATACAACTCTTTCAAGGTATCCCAGACCTCTTTAGTTGTTTCTTGGTAAAGAAACAAATTAGCAATTGGCTGCTCCATAGAATTGATTAACCACGACATAATCATGTCGTTTTCTGACTCCCACTCTTGGTATTTTGGATCATCTTTATCAAGTTGTTTTATAGAATCATTGATGAATCCAAGTTTTGATCGTCCACTAAGAAACAGACGAGCAGCTTTTGCCCAGCTTAAGTAATTTTTGCCATTGAGAAGAGTAGATGTAATCTTCAACGTATTGACGTTATGATCGTTGTTTCTTGGATTTTCTTTGACATTGCTGCTTTGATTAGATTCTTCCATGAAGACAGAGAAAAAAGCACACCGACTCCTCAAATAGCAGGGCAAAAAATTAAATACACAAGAGATCAAGCTGAACAAGATCCAAAAAAATACCGAGCGCAAACAACTTTGGGCATGGGTGATAAATTTCAGTCGTTAGTCACAGATGACTACCAAAGGAGCTGCCGGAAATTGGAACGTCTATCACTTTCTCCAGAGTACCAAAAAACTGGAATATGGTAGGAGTGATAAAAAAAAAATACCTGGGAGGATTCAAGAGGACTCTGCTCGACAACTGAAAATCCCAAAAAATACCGACGTCGCCAGAGAATGATTAAACGAACTTCCTCGCGTGGTCTCTGTTTTTCTTTTTAAACAGAAATTCTCTTCCTCCAACGAGAATCAATGAATGGTGAAGTTAATCCAGACGATGATGAGAATACATCACCGAAGCATAGAAAATCCCCAATTAACAGAAAATCCCCAATTCTGAGATTTAGGAAAAAAACTGTTACCGTAAAGGCAGAACCTTGCCAGAAGGATTGCTGTTTTCAGGTGAAGCTCTGGTTTCTTCTGTAATTTGTCTTCAATCAGACTTAGAAGACTAACGAACAATCCTCTGATCAGAGTGATACTTCTGGTGACTAGCGTTCTTTAGGAACAATAAACACTATGAAGCACTCTCTCTCAAGAACCTGCTCTCTGATACCATGTTGAAAACCATTGTATCCAAGAGCAAAGAATGCTAGATAAAAACAGAAGAGAGAGAGAAGAGGGATTTACGTGGTTCGGCAGTTTTAAGCCTACATCCACGAGAAGGGAAAGGTCTGTTTTTCATTCATGTTTCAGAACCACGGTACAACTCTATATATAGAAGATGGGAGCAAAGAAACAGGAACGTGATAAGCTAGATCTTCACAGCAAAAAAGAGGGATTAAGATAAACTCTTATTTCTTTCAAAGAATCTTAATCTGCTCTTGACTTTTGTTTGACTTGATCTTTTGCATGATCTGTGTTCTTCGTGATCTGCCTCCTATCTTGGCGCACTAGATTCCCTTCTAGAAATTTCCAACAGTCACCGCCAGGCATCTCTCATAAGTGACGGCTATCAGCAGCAGAGAGAGGCAGTGGTGGTTCCTATTGGTAGGCTAGGGTTTGAGAGAGAGAAGCTAACAAAATTTTGAGACTATAAATCCCCTAGATACCATACAAGGAGAGAGAGAGGTGCTTAGGTCGTTTTCTTTTGTTGTATTATGTAGCTTATGTGGTTTTTAATTTATTGACATTCAGTTTATTGCTTTAATCTCTATCGTTTATTCATTTTATTTTAGAATGTTTATTTTGTTTTTTTAATTTATTTTCATCTTTGATTATTCAATGTACAAGTTTTATTGAGTCAGAAATTTTTAATTAAGGGGCACTAACAATGTAACTTTTTAATCTTTTTTAATGTTAATTTAGGGCAGAGCTATACTCTTATGTCTTGAAGTTTCTGTTTTTTTTGAAGTTTAAGTGGACTTAGGATAGATTTTTTAATTCGAGTATCGCAATTACAAATTCAAATCTCGAATTCCTTGAGTAATTGTTGTTTTCCCACCCGATTTTGCCATACTCCTTAAAGCAATTTAAGAGGCACTCGTATGAAAACAAAAAAAAAGAAAAAAAGAAGGAAGATACAAATGTAGAAACAAAGCAACTATTATGAACTGGTGTGGGCTCCTACACGTTCCTTTTCACATTAGACGCCAATTCATTTACTTTCAATTTAAATTTTAAATATTTAATTTTACCTCAGACATTACAAGTTGATGGACTACCAAATTTTGTTGGGACTTGTCCAAGTTGATGTAATCAATCAGTAGAACCCACCCAGTGTCCACGCAAGGCCAGGATGTTCTGAAAAATATATTTCTTCCGCGTATCTCCCTATCGTTCTCAACCACTGTTAATAAATAGAGCTCAAAACATTGCTCCTCATCAGATACACGTAAACTCAATTCTAAAAGAAAGGTGAGCAATATATATATGTGTGTTTATTATAGCACTGCCATCAAAGTAAGGACGAATCAAAACCTGCTTTACCAATCGAGATCAACATTGATAGGATGTTGTTTTTTCAATTATTTTTTTATTTTTGATTTTTTGATTTTTTATAAAAACTTAATCTTAATTACATTGAATTTGTTACTCATTCAAAGGCTATGGGCTGAATTTGATTGGGAAGTTCATTTGAACAACATTGGCTTGTTTATTAATCTGGCAACATGGTGTGTTGTAAACAGAAATTTGATTCAAATTAGGGACCATGGTGTGTTGTAAACACATGAACCTGCCCGATTCAATCTGTCATCAATTGGCGTATTTTAAAAAAATAAAATCTAAAAATAGAAAACTATAAAAAGGATATAACAAAAAGAAATAGAATAGCATGTGACCTATGGTGTCTTTTCGCCTCAAAAAATCTATTAAACTCTATTTTATTTTTAAATGAGCAAGAACAACATTTCATCATATCACTCTTAAAAGTTAAAGCCTCCATTAGAGTTAGGCATGGGCTTGATAAAGAATTGGGTTTAAACCGAGCCCAGAGCGACAGCTTGCGCCTACAGCCTTAGTCCGGCTTGATAACCTGCAACTCCAGCCTGGCTCAATTATAATAAAATATAAAACGTAATATATAAAAAAATATAAATATTACATGATATACAGAAAAGTATAATATAACATATGAATATAATTTATTACAATAAAAAATCTACATTTTTTCAAATAAAATATGTTAGCTAAGTTATCGCTAACCGTGTTAGGGCCAGGACACAGGTCCGAGTCGTGCTGAGTGCCACGTAACCTTTCTGTCAACTCTTATGATATGAGGTTCGCATTAGTGTGTCTGTATAATATCATCGTTATGTTTCAGTTTTCAACTTGTTAGTGTATCGGTTGCCGATGCTTTACAAAAAAAAAAAAAAAAAAAAAAAAAAAAAAAACAAAAAAAGGTGGTAATGCTTAAAAGAGTGGACCCTTTGCTTAAGAGCAAAGGAAGACAGTAGAGGGTCAACCGCGCCACATCGGGGCGGGTGGAGATTGGGACCTCCTTTTTTCACTGACCGTTGACGGACGGACAAAAAGTGGATTCGCCTTTTGAAATTCTGACGCGGCAGGCGTCACGAGTCACGGGACAGGAGGACACCATTTTAGTGAGACCTCATCATTTCGGGTCTAGGCTTTTCAGGGGCCACCTGCTTCGTTTGGCGACAAGAACCCTCTCATCTCATTGGCAGCGTAGCCTATGCGTCGGGTTACCGGGTATGATCTATCATCCAATTTGAAGTCCCACCAGATCTCGTAAGAGTCGGATTTATAGTTTTATCGCCTGTGAACCGTGAAACTTGCTTCGTTTATATTCTTCGTTCGGCCGGCCGGGGATTTCGTCACTCCGGTTTCTATTGTAATCTAAAGAACTGATGGGGGATCCAGATCTGGGTCTGATATGAGCAAACTTGTAGTGGATATGGATCTTGGGCACATTGACGTGGACGCCTGGCCCAAAAAGCAGTTTAAGCTTCAGTCCCATTTTGACGCAACGGCGGTACATCGTTTCAGTATTTATTTTGATGATGCATGCTGTTTTTTGTTTTTATAAATGCAACAAGAAGAGAAGGCCTTTTCAAGGCATAAGTTTCATTACTGAATGTTATTTTAAAAATTTGTATAGAAGGGCGAACAATATTTTTCAAAAAATTTTTGCAAGAGTGAATTTGAAAATTACAAGTGTAGTTTCTTTTTTTTTTTTTTTTTTTTTTTTTGACCAAACCTGAGGTGGGGGAAGGGCCCGCTCCTTCCGTTAAGAGGCTGAACAATAATTTTTTTTTAAATTTATACAAGAGTCAAATTAAAAAGAGAGTAGTTTCTTTTTTAAAAAAATAATAATAAAAAAGTAGGGGCCATGGCCCTTGCACTTTGCAGGCCTTCCTTCCCTCAAACCAAAAACAACAAAAAAAAAAAAAAACTTTTTTTTATTATCAGCTGGCTTTTTTTTTTTTACCAGTTTTTGGGACCTAGAAACAATCCTTTACCTTGAAAACTTGAGGGGCCAAGTTACCCGTGCTCTATGAAAATGTGCTTTTATTGATAGATCATTTTGTACCGTCACCCGAATAAACATCCCTCACTTAAAACATCTCCTTTGAATTTAAATGTTGCACATCCGCTGTTTGCTAAGCAGATCAAATTTTAAGGGAACCAGCATCTAAAATCTAAATGCAGAACTCGGTCTGATAGACTTCGACTTGAATTTCATGATAAGAATAAGCGTATGAACTATTCCAAAATTATAAAAAATTCTTCTAATATTATTTGGGCCAAATAACAAATCATAACTTTAACTTTTAATCGTTAGCAAATAAGAACTCAATTCTCGAGAGCAATCATAGGAGAGATGCTTACAAAAAGAAAACATTAATAATATATTTTTTTTCTAAAATGAAAAAAATGCCCCTTTCCAAAAAAAAGAAAAAAGAAAAAAAAATCTTTATCTAAGATCAGGCAGCGTGAGATTATTTAGAAGGGGTAATCTTATCATTTTATATAAAAAAATTAATGTTTTTTCAGCATGTAGGTTTTTCAAAATTTCTTCATTTTTCATTAACTTCCAAGAGTTGAATGGCAATATGTCATGTCTGTAACTAACATTAACAAAATCTTTTTGTAAATTTTTCTAAATTATTTTAAAATAATATATAAGTATAATAATATATCAACAAATAACAATTATATACCACGCAAGGCTCAGTCAAGAAAGGGGTCAGGGGAGTTGAACACGTGAGGATCATGCGTTGAAGTGTTTTTAGGGTGAGTGGGGGCACCATCCAGCAGAGGGACCAAACTCTTACCCAACCCATTGTCTTCCATGTCTGTGTTTTTTCAGGGTGCCACCTTCATCAACTTAACTTATGCATAAGTGAACTCTCTTTTACAGAAATTGCGCTCCTGATACGATACTCGAATGGAGACTGGTCACTCATCGGCTCTCCTCAAAAGCCCAAAAAAGTTTCTTGACTGAGTTAATTAGTAGATCGGCCAACGGAGCTTCTGAAAGGCACAAGCCTGGACCACCTTCCCACAAGCACCCATCAACCGCCAAGTTGGGTTGGGTTGTGCACCAAGCGCAGACCAGGATGCTTCCAGCTCACTCACCCCACTGAAGCAGCTAATTTTCCATGCCTGGTCTTTATCAGGTACAACTCCCGGGAAACTAACCCACTAGTTTCCCATGCTTCTTCCACTGGGCAGTTCTGATTGACCAAAACCTCTAACAACCAAAGCTTGTCCACACATGGCCGAACTAAGATCTGTTGTTGTCGTCTGTTTCAGAATGTGTCAGCAGATTGAAAGGAACGGCGGATGTTATCACCATTGAAAATGTCAACAATGTTTAAATTTTTGGTGGGCAAGAAGGAAAAAGCAACCATGCATTTCCAAAGAGCAACACACCAAGGAAGAATCTGCCGCTTAAAATAATCACAGAGGAGACAGAGAATCTTAATTTTATAATCCGCGGAATGCCAAACTGAGATGGCTAACCTGCTCCCACTGAGGACCCTTGCTGCATGATCCTGGCTAGTGTTAAAGAGGGAGGGGGTCTATATATCACCTGATATGATAATACCCTAAAACATCAGTTTAGAGTTTCATGGACATGGAGCCACCATTGCTGCACCAGTTTAAATTGAGTTTCTGCTGTATTGGAAATTCATGAAAGTCGACAACCGTCCAGCACGCCAACACAAGCTCGGCCGCGCCCGGCACTATCCAGCAGAACATGGTTAAATGGGGTTAGGATGAAGTTGGTCCAAATCTTTGCCTATGCAAAGTGGCTGTCTGTACGACTGGAGGGCTGTGCTGGCCACTGCACCAAGCAATGGTCGTTGTTTCGACAACTGCAACTGGCAAAAGCTCTCTCTAGATGACAAAAGTAGTGGTTTTGGTGACTAGTGAGATCAATAACAAAGGAAGGAAGAAACTATTATTTTGCTGTCAAATTGCAGGGAAGTACATTATAAGCTGTTTAATCTGGATTATAGCTTAAAAGTTCAAGAAAAGTACGTAATTAAATATTAGTTCATACATACAATAGGGTAATTTTATATTTCCATGTCGCTGAATTAACTAATGGCCTAAACATGCTCTTGATTTCAAAATCTATCAATAAGAAAGTCAAATTTATACATTGATCTGCGGAAAAAAATAAATTAAAAAAAAAAAGACGAAGGACAGATAGATAATAAATGATAGATTGCGGCATTGGGGACCTTAATCGTGCACCTGGTCTTGATTGGAAGCAGCCACTAAATGTCTCAACAATGGCTCCAACGTCAACAACAGTAAGTAAGATGAATGGGCAACTCTTAGTTGTTCTGACTGCAGCAAGCCAGCAACCGTTAGTAAACTGCAAAGAAACACTTGTCTGAATGTTTTCCATTTTTTCCTTCTGTGCATGTTCATGATGCTCATGAAACAGAAAGTGGGTTTTCCCAAAAAAATACAAATCAAAAGGAACAGCTTAGGAGGAACAGATTACGGTACATTTTATCAAAGTCGACTGCCAGATTTCCCCTTTTGCATCAAGTTGGACATCAATCAACAAAACAACAATCAAGATGACCATTGCGTCAAACGTTTCCAATGTGCTGGTTTCCCACTATACCACACACTTTTGACCACCTCGAAGAACCCAATGGGTTCTCATCTTTTTCACAGTGCATGTGATCCATCGCCTCATGCTTCAAACATGAGAACATTTGGAGTTCCAGAATAACAATTGTGAATTTGAGCTAGCAAAATGTCATTTCACAATACATAGAGGGGAACAGAAGAAGAACAAGAAGAAAGAAGAGAAAATATACAAATGGAAAGAATATTAAAAAGAATTGTCCGTGATCATGACAATTATCCTGTAAGTTTAGTCATGTAAAGCTAAACCGCACGAGTTCTGGACAATGTTAAAATATGGCGGACAGGAACATTCTCAAAAAAAGCATATACCATGATGTGGTATACATGCTATCCATTAATTTTTGCTCACAGGAGAAAAGAACATTATATACATTGGAAGCTTCATGTTCAACAACTACAGAAGATAGTCTATTGCTGCACAAACAAGCGACTCCAGACATTTGGATACTGCTAGTAGCTGCATGCGACATTTGCAATTAAGCTGTTGCGATCCAGAATTTAGTAACATGATCCTTTTACTAGTATGAGGGAAATTTCTTCTTCCTTTGAGGATTTCCAGCTCAAAAATGTGCCACTCGAGCAAATGCATCATGCTACTACATTCCAGATCTTCAAATCATCAATCATGAAAGGAATTTCATGTTAGGGAATAGATATCACCGCCACTGCTATGGCCAGCAGTCATCAAGACTCTCAACTGCTCTTGCTGTGGGCGTATGGAACTCAGTACTGCAACTGCCAAGATATGTAGTCATCGAACTCTTGACTGCTCGTACAATCCAAGAGCGCGTTCTGCTGTTGTTCATACCGGCATATGTAATTCAGTCCAACAAGAAGCTCACACATGGCAGACTCCGTTTTCGCTCTATCTGCAAAATACAGAGTTTGAAGGAGAAGGACATTGGTCCGAGGCACAAAGTGTTGCTGCTCAAAATTGCGCTCTGTCTGCCACCTGATCATGTTATGTGCTAAAGGCGCCAGCCATGTCAAGATCCTGTCCATGGCCTCCTTCCAGTCATGGGCGAGAGAAGCATCATATATACCGGAGGCTAAATTCTTGGTGTAAGACTTGAGGCTCATTCTCAGGGATGTCCTGAGGCTAGTTGGCAACATCTGATACAAATCATCCCTGGCTTCATCACCAACCAAATGAGGATAACGGAGGAACTTCTCAACTATGATAATCACGTTAGCATAATGTAGAGCAAGAGCAGATCCCCCAACAGTCGAGGGTGGCGCACTCATTAGACCACTTTTCAGATTTGGCCCCCACTGTGATTTGGAGTTCTTTCCAACTCCCCAAATAGGGGAAGAATGTTCATGATCTCCACCAAATGGTGGAGTATCTGCCCTGATTCGATCGGCTTTTGGACTCTCTTTCATCGCTCCACTTTGAGAATTAGAGCTAGTTGAATTCCTGCCAACAAGCCCATTCTTCATTTGTCTAGAATGTGTGCTGCTGCTGCTGCTGGTACTCATCGTCTCCAATTCGGCATCATCATATCTAAATGAACCTGAGGTAGCTAAACTCAGGCATTCCTTCAAAAGTTTGCCGGGACCAGAAACACAAGGCAGAACACAATTGGTGCTCCGGAAGCTCCCCAATTCTGTGTTTTGAAGCAACGGCCCAGATTTGGCATTAGTCCCCTTCTTCTCCATGGGAACTTTCTCGAGAGAACCAGACAGATAAGAGGACATACGCTCCCGGAGCTCTACTTGGGTGGAGAAGCCTCCGTTCAGATCACACCCATCAACGGGTGGAGGAAATGAGAAACCGGTGTCGCCGAAGATTAGGCAAATCCTGGCATAAATCGTGCATACCAACCTCGCTAGAACAACCACAATCTTGTCAAAAGTTTGGTTCCACAATGAAACGTCTCGGAGATGTTTCACATCCTCCCTCTGCCACTGAATCTTCTGCTCGAAATGGCGGAAGCTTTCCTTCGGAAACGCGTCGCCCTGGTGGAATTTTTTCGCGGTTTGCTCGAGTTCGTTCAGCGCCTCCAACTCCACATACAGATTGGCCGTAGCACTGACATACCTCTCCATCTTCTTAGTCACCCCGTCCATGTCCTTAACCAGAAAACCAAACTCCCTAAAATCCAACCTCTTCCTCAATAGATCAGCATAGACATGCTCGAAGCCCTGCAGAGCGGGCTCGCTGCATTTCTTGCCTAATCTTGAAATAACCCCTGAAATTCGGTTCAATTCGTCTAGCTTTTCCATGAAAAAGAGATTGAGCAGAAGCTCTTCATCATCGGAGACCAAGAAAGCAACGCCATCAGACTTGAACACAACATCTTTTATCTTGGTTATTTCACTGGGAGCCAGAGACTTGTACAGATGTATGGCCTTGGACATAACATTAGCAATTTCAAAGGACAAAATACCAATCGTTTGGGCTTTCTTCCCGGTGGTTTTCTTGTTAGAATCATCAAGAAAGAAGGCATGCTTAAGATTGTGGCTCACCTGGCTTCCCAGTTTGACTAACCAAGTTTCTGCAACCATCTCTGCTTCTCTTCTTTCTCTTCCCGAGAGTGGTCTTCACTTTTTTGCTAGAGAAATGGGCCCTTCTGGCCGCCGCAACGAGGAAGATTCAGAAATGCCAGTCAGAAATGCGATGAGAAGATGAGAGAAACGGCTGCAAGAACATTAAGAATAAAAAAAAAAACCTTCTCCTACGCTGTCTTCAGATGCAGCCCTGAAGAAGAAAGAATGGGGTTTGCTCAAAGGGGCACCCTAGGATGAGGAGGTTTTGCAGATGGCACAAGGTTTTGATGGAAAGGAGGACCACACACAGAAGAAAGAGAGAAGGAGAGGAAGAGAAGGAAAAATAAAAGAACACAAACACTGCCTTTAGTTGAGCATTTGAAGATGCATGGAGGAATCCCAGTGTAATGCGTTTCTCTCTCTCACTGGAGGAAATTTAAGAAGTTGAAAGATTTGAGAGCCTGAACAGATGGAAGATTTAAGAAGTTGAGAGAAAACAAAAATAAAAATGGGAAGAAACAAGTAAAGAGAGTGTGAGATACTATTTTGCGGGTACTCTTCAATTGAGCCCCTAAAGAAGAGAGGAGAGGTCCTATTAATGGTGGCCTTTTAGTTAGCAGCAGATAGAAAGATAACTCTGATATTTAATAGAGACGGAGAGGAGGGAAGGTGGGGGAGAGAGAGAGTTACGAAGGAAGTCAAAACGTTGTTGGTTTTGTTGGATCCGCTTTTTCTCAATAAAATGAAATTTTCCCTTTTTTTCTAAATTCTTTCTTTTTCCTTGCAGCTTCAAAAAGATTTAAAAGGGCACCTGCCCCCATTTTAATGCCGATTAATTGGCGAGGTTTTCAAACTCGCCGGCCGTCGCGCTCCGCCACAGACCTTGTGGTCTTTGACGTCATTTTCTCTTTTATTTTGGCGATCGCTAACACGCTGAAGCCGCGACATCGGAACTTCCCTCCCACCTGACGCTTAAAATTAAATGCCAAGAATACCCTCCCAGATCACTGTTCAAATAGTCCCCCCTTTTTTTTTTAAGTTTCGAAACTTCAATCTTGAGAAGCTAAGACCAAGCCCGGTCAAAACTGAACCGCAGAGATATATTTTCCCTTTTCGGGAGTAAGATACATAGACTCGATCAAGTCATGGCTACATTAAATATACACTTCAGGTATTGAGCTCTTGTCTCTCTCGTGGACATGGGATATCTTAAATCCCAAGTTTCATAGCAAAGGATTTATAAACATTGGTCAACAAATACTTGTTGTTCCACCCTGTTGATTAAGCCCTCCATACTAGCATATGCTTCGTAAATTGAGAGACATACCAAGATCAAAATGACCAGGTCCAAAAAGGCAACAACTGCATAAATTTGAACAAAATAATTTTATCCATTTAAGATTTTGAAAATTAAGTTTTGGCCTCAGTCATCGTTTTGACAAATGCATTTTGACCCCTTTTTCAAAGATTTTCTAGCCGCCCCAGTTAGCATTTTAACCCTAGATAGAAAGTTAAGCTGGTATTGACAAAGAAACAGCCATTTTTAAGGGCCTAAGTGAGCTCACTTTGAGTTAACCCGCCTTGGACTGGTTTGTCTTTGTCAAATTAGGGTAAGGGTAATTTTGGGCATTTGTCTAAAACCGGTTTTAGCTGGAACACGTTGTCAAACGCGCGGAGTGTGAATCCGTGAAACGCTGCCTCACGGTGCCAACGAACGCTTTCCGTTTCAAATTTTTGACAAGTCGCCGGAGTAGCCCGATGCCGTACATAAAACGACCTCAAGTCCACCAAATTTACCAAAATACCTTTTCGTGTTCAAACGTGGTGGTTCCGCTGTACACATTAAATCTTTGCATTTATATCGTTTGGTAAGGGATCTAATCTTACATTACACTACACTACTGGGTGTTTGGTTCCTTGAGATATGAGACCAGACCGTGTTGTTGTTGCGAAACTAAAATCTACGGTTTATGCAACTCCAACGACTCGAGACCCACGCTTGAACTCTTTACTTTAGATTTTTGCTTGAAGAAAAAGGCTGATGGCTTATAGGTCAGGTCATTAAGCACAATCTAAGATCCTTAGATTTGAAATTGTGAGTGACAGATTATTGTTGAAGTGATTGATTGTCTTAGTTCTTTTTAACTTTTTTTTTTTTAGTTAAAACAGAAGTTAATAGGAGACAGGTTGAAATCTATGGAACCATGAACTTGGGCTCAATGTGTGTGTGGGTCAAGCCATTACAACAACGTTACACAGTCAACTGGGCTAAGTTGCTGGCTTGTTAGCCTAATGTCACCAAAATGGGGTTGATATCGGTCGATTTGAATGAATAAAAGCGGTACAATGTAAATTTGATATACCCACAATTCAAGCTCATCATGTGCTCATGCAAATTTTACATTTTTTTTTCTTTTAATTTCCTTTTTAAAATATTTCAACTTGACTTTTAATATACATAGACTTCGTGACACAGAATGAACAAGCCATGGAAAATCAAGCCAAAAGACTTCAATATATAGGTTTCCCTACTGAAGACTTTGTTCTTATTGATAAACGATTCGAAGTTAGACATATCGACAGTGAAGGAGAGTACCGAACCATTAAAAGATGGTCATATTACACATGCTGAGGAGCAGATGCATTGCGTTCGTGCACGTCACGGGAGTGCGAAGGGAAAATAATAATATCTCCTGACATAGATTAAATCGCCATTTTACAGTTTATAAAACATCCGCCAGATTGCCAAAATATCGCGGTATTTTGCAGCGTAACATTGTTCACAAAAAGGTCGCTCCAGGACAGCTGACGGATCCATGCATGCATCACAAGAAGAGAGAGTGGAGTAGCAATTAAAGAAATGCTTTTCTATGCCGCCTTGACTAAACAATATTAGAATATTGCAATCACGGAGTTGTTGTAAAGTTATATCGGAATACCGGTTACATTCAAAAGTTAAAAATATGGTTAATATTGGCCAAATCTTTGCCCCAATGGGCCTCGCCCACTTAAATTAAAAATTACTTGTGTATGGAAATATTTAAATTAATGCTACTTAGTGGTCTGTTTCCTCTTTCTTAAAAGGAGAAAACGTAAGCGTTTGAGTGCTTTATTCGATCTCTTGGTCAAGTCAAACTATGTCTTCATGAATTAGCCAAGCCAAGCACTAAGGTTGCGCTTTATGAATGCATCCAGGTTAAGCACGCCCTTTAGGGGCGGAGTCAGGAGCCACAATATGATTTTCAAAATTTTATAGCAGCTAATTGAAAGTTTTTGAGAATGTTAAGTAGTAACTTTAATTTTAAAATCTTCAGGGGTGCCATGGTCCCTCCTAGAACCCTTCACTTCTCTCCCAACATTTAGAATCTAAGGTTATGTAGCCCTATGGGGATGTTTGGTAATAGGAACATCGTTGTAACATAGCTATTCCATAAACATATTATGGAACATTAATGTTTTAAGAAAAAAAAGTGTTCTTGTTGCTAAACGGGCTTCACATAAATCTCCAGCCATCATCCTATTATGGCCTGGGGTGTTGAGGAAGTGTTTGCTTGGCACTAATAAAATGTTATGTTTGATTGTTTTGGATATCAAATCCTTTGATTTAATTTTTGCTCATATGACAAAAGATGCATAGTAAAATTATGGTTTATTAGACTAAGGATCTTAGTTCTTAGGGCGGCAGACCTAAAATCTACACTTAAATACACTGCTTCGTATTGATAGAAGGCCAGATTTAAGATAAGAGGAGGAGGGTCAGGCCTTCAAATTTTAACTTCTTAGGATCTCAAATTCCAGGCTATCAAACACCTCTAAACGGATTAACATAATTTTTATCTCCATAAAAAAATAATAGATCAAGCATTGCCATTTTATAATTTAGTCGTATAAAATTTATGAGACAAATGGGGTGCCTTGGACAAACTGTCCACGGTGACACTCCACCCAAGCTTTCTGTCGCCAAAAAGACGCGAATCGTTAAACAAACAAATGCGAGTCTTTTAAGGGAAATCAAGATTCGGAATGCATCCGGACATAGGCGCCAGGATCCTCTCAAATTAAGGTCAACTAGAGTATCATTAGTTCGGCACATTTTGGACTATTTATGATCTAGCGTCTTTATTCATTTCATTTTCTTTTGTTTTATACAGCAAAAATCCATAGAAACTGGATTAATTGGAAGGAATTGTTATCATTATTCATTTTACTTGATGAGAAAGTCTCCATGTTATGATGACTTGACGACAACGTCTCAATCAACTAAACCACCCACGTAGTAGGCTTATCAATCTTGAGGTGATCTGCTTTATGTGTTGCTTTATTATTACATGCATCTCTTTCACTCCCTTATATATATATATATATATATATATATATATATATATATAGAGAGAGAGAGAGAGAGAGTGAGAGAGAGTGAATGATAACTTTAGTTATCTAGAGTTATTTAACCATCTAATTAAGGTATAAATAGTTGAGAGAAAAAAAAATGTAATATGACAAAATTACTCATTACATTTTTTCTCTTTTAGCAGCCCCTCATGTTAGATTGAACACATACGTGAATTTTTCCAACCACACATATACTTTGTCTCTCACACACACAGCTCTACTAAGTGCGTGAGAGGCCAGAACATGCAAACAGTTTATATATATATATATATATATAGAGAGAGAGAGAGAGAGAGAGAGATGATGGATGTTGCAGCTGGTGTCTACTTTTCTTGCCATGTATCAGTTTGGTCAGGTTTCAGTTGTGTTTCATTAATCCAAGCACATATGAATAGTGTCAAGAATGGTCGTGGACGATTTTCGAGACCTTAATGAGGACTAGAAGAATAGAGCAAGCTGTTTCTATGATGACTGAAGGTTTGGAAACTTATAGCTAAGCTGCATCTCTCAATCTCCTGGCGCATGTTATAAATTTTTGGGGGCATTTGGTAATATAAACACTAACACAATGTTCTAGCACGAATTTGCCACAATGAGTGGAGAAGATTATGAAACGCTTGTTCTAGTTTTCATTAATATGCCTCAATCCAGGGGACATATACAGGGAACGTTATGTTAGTGTTACAACTAACAATCTCCCTGTTAGATCTTAGATGGTAATTATTAAAAGCAATGATTAAGATGCCACAGAATTGATCTAGGGCAAAGCCAAGGGAGACTCTTATGGGCTGTCTAGAATAAGGCTGAGCACCCGGCCGGGCCACCGGCAAGTACCTCGTACCCTGCCCAACTAGGGCCCGGGCCCGATAATGTTTTTTTATGTATATATATATTTATTTTATTAACTTTTATATATAGATATAACATTTTATTACGATTAATTACATTTATATATTATTTTATGTTAAAAAATATTTTTTTTATTTAATCGGGCTAGGCCTGGGCCGAGCTTGGGCTCATGTTTGAATAGTCGGGCCGGGCTCAAGCCTGAGTTTTGGATGTCGGGCCAGCTCAGGCGTGACTCCTTATCGGGTTGGGTCGGCCCGATGCCCAAGCCTTTGGAAGGTATTGGGCATGGTAGACTCGATAGTGGCTTCATGCTCACCTCTTTTTATAAACTTCAGACAAATTTGCTGAATGTAATATTCACCTTTGTAGGTAAGAAAAAGTTTTTGACATGGACTTTTCATCCAAGAAATAAGATCATTATGAGCCATGAAAGATGTAGAGTTGGTTGGTGGGCACCTTTTGTTAGTCAACATATAGAAACCAGGTATATCCTTAAATTTCTGTTTGGTAATAGTAACAATGTATCCTGCCCCAAAAAGTTGGGGCAGATTTTTTATGAAACTGTATGAGTATTTCAATGGAAGAAAATGGGTGGAAGGAAAAAAATGGATGACAATGTGTTTGTTTGGTAGGAAAGAAAGTGAAGAAGGAATGAACAAGAATATCCAAATGTGTGTCTGGATAGGAGAGAGGAGAAAGGAAGGGAGGGAAAAAGAAAGGATTTTAGGCTTATTTTCAATTCCTCTATCAATGGCAACCTTTGGACCGAAAGGAAGGGTGAAAAGGGAAATTACTCTAAATGGCTCATATGCACTCCACAACTCTCTCTCTCTCTCTCTCTCTCTCTTTAGAGCAGATTTATGAAACACTGTAACTGATTATTTGAATGGAGAGAAATGAGTTGAAGAAAGAAAATGATGAAAGATGTGCTTGTTTGGTTGGGAGAAAAGTGAAAGAATGAATGAAAAAGAGTATCTAAATGTGTTTGAATAGGAGGAAAAGGAAAGAAAGGGAAGGAAAATGAAAGGATTTTATGCTTATTTTCAAGTTCTTCCAATGATTGAAAGATTTGGATAAAAATGAAGGGAAAGAAAGGAAAATTATTTTAAATGACTGATATACCCTCAACAACTTTCTCTCTCTCTCTCTCATATTTTCATCCATGCACCCTCACATTATCGGTTTCCTTCTATTTGACATTTTAATTTGTTATTTCTTTATTAAATGTTGTAATAAATAATTAAATAAGGTTATTTCATTGGCATTATTGATTTAAAACTTCCTGGTAAAATGTTGTAATAAATAACTATTACTTCACTTGTTGACATATAGTTATTTGTATGCTAATAAAAACTGACAATATTGCAAACTTTACAATACCAACAATGACCTAGTTTGCATAATGTGCATGTCATTTCATTGGTAGATATGATTTTATTTTTTTCCAACAAAAAAAAAATAAAAGAAGCTTGACACTGCTGCAAATAGGTAAAAGAATAAAACTACTAAAAACAGCAGCAATGGCCTGAAAATTAAACCTGGGCACCGGGCCCGGTACCTGGCCGGGTCCGGGCCTTAAATTTGTCAACCGGGTGGCCCACTGTTGTGCCCGGCCCGGCCCGACAGCATAACAGGGTGGGTCCTGGTTATCAATTAAGCCCGATAGGACCCATTCGGCCCGTTATGAATTATGTATCGATAAAAAATTTTCAAACTCTTCCATTCACATTTGTTAGGGTTTCGTTTGGTTGGAAAGAGAGAGACCCGAGACACCATCGCCGCACCGCCACTGGTCCGCCACAGCCACCGTCGACCTTCGGTCCGCCGCCGTCGACCTTCGGCCCACCACCTAGTTTCTTTGCCTCCTCCAGTGGCTCAGCCGCTCAACCACAACAACGGCCAACACTACGAGGTGGGTTTCTTTTTTCTTTTTTTTTTTGCTAGGGTTTAGAAGAGATAAGTCCCTCTCTTGCTTGCTCGCTCTCTCTCTTCCTGTGTGTGTTGTAGAAGCATTTCAGCATGCTATTATAGTATTATTTGACAACTTTTTTCTTGTATGTAGTGGATTTTTCTTTTAAGTCATTTGTGTAACGTTTCTGCAATTCCATTTCCTTGTATAATGTTATGCGCAGGTGATCTCCTATCATACCACTACTGCTTCTTGTTTTGGTAGAGAAACAGCTAAAGAGGCGACGATCTCTTCAAAATTCTGAGATGGATACAAGCATAGAACCCTTGTGTAGATGGCATGAGGTGAGCCATCTTTAGCAAAATGTTACCTACAGCCTTAGTTTGTGACTTTGTGTTGATATCCGCAAATGCTCCATGACTTAGACTTGAATGTTGGATTAAAAAGGAAGTGAATATGTGAAGTATGTATATGCTCAAGGTCCAAAAACAGTTGTTTGTGTTTCTATTATGGTAAAAAATGTACCAGAAAACTTTTACGAAGAGAAGCGACCCGACCAGGATATCAATTGCAAATGGGCCGGGCCGGGCTTCGGGCTGGGAAGGTGAGGCCCGGTACCCGGCCCAGCCCGTTTTCTTAACGGCGAATCCAAACCGAGCCTGCCCAGCCTGATACTCAGGCCTACTGAAAATGTAAATAACCATTCAATATAATTACCTCAAATATTGGAAACAAATAAAATGGGAGGAAATAAATCATTTCCTTTCATTTTCTTTACACAACTAAGCAAACATGATTTTTGACCTTTTCTTTTATTTCCTTTCCTTCCTATCCAAACAGTCTTTTATGACAGTTTATCTTATTTTATTTTTTTTCCTTTCTCTCTCTCTCTCTCTTTTATTTTTTTACTATATATTAAAATCTTTTCATTTCCATCCATTCAGCAAAGTTTAAGCCCAAATGTTTGGAGTCAATACATGGAACCATAACATACTATTATTCCCAAACGACTAGTAATAGTCTTTGCCAACAGTGAGTGAGGCTGCCTATTGAGATCTAGAATGAGAGAGTTGACAACGCCTTAGCTTCTATGACAAGGGCTCAATTTTTAGATACTGTTCAATTTACCTAAACTCAGAAAAAAAAGGTAGTAACCAGGGGGCTCAATTTTTAGATACTGTTCAATTTATCTAAAGTCAGAAAAAAGGTAGTAACCAGGGGTAGAGATAAAAAATTTTGGGCTGAATTAAATTTTCAAAATTTTGATTAAGACTGAAATATCATTTTTAAATTTTTTTATAAAAAGCAAAGTGAATTTTTTTAAAATTTACATGTAATTTTTTAATTTTTTTTTTTAGGTGAAGTCAGGGCCCATGTTGGCTTCGCCCCTCGTAGTAACATGTTGGCATATGCAACTCTTCTTTCTACTTGATTACATTTGAAATAAGGTAACATAAAATTAAATGTGGCAGCCTCTATTGGCTGCTATATATGTTCCATAGCAGCCTTCGACTAAAATGTTGCCGGTCCACAAACCATATGATTCATCTTGAATAAAGAATATTTTCTAACTAGAATTTGTTTCGCCCCAGTTAAGTATTCATCCTCCAGGAGTTACAATATGAAACGATTTGTCTTTATGTGTATTATAATTAGAAACATTTCCGTCCCCGTTTGCTTGTAAAGTGATCCATAAATATTGCAGCCTTTTACATCTTCATAATTAAGATAGTAATGGTGATCCATAAATATTGGAGGCTTTTAGATCTTCACGGTTAAGATATTTATACAATAAAAGGTTCATAGCTTCACAATTAAGAAATTTATATGATAAAAATCAGATCTGAGTTGGTTTATTTCTTTTTTATCATAATCCTCTTTTCTGGAATCACTACATTGATCTTTTTCTTCATATGAATCCAAATTTAGTGAGTAATCGTTTTTAAGTTCGGTTGAGAATCAAATATTGTGCCTCTTCTACTTCTTTAAATATGTTAGTATTCTAAATTAACTCGTGATTTAGGCCATCTAACTATTTCAATTATTTTTGGAAGCTAACCATATAGATGAGTATAAAATATCTGAAGTTATAAATTAAAGAGAAAAAAGAAGTAGAAAAAGGGAAATTTTAGAAAACAATGAGTTTTAATTACTTAAAAAAAGCAGTCTTACGTAATGGCAAAAAAGTTAAAAACCATCAGTAAAAGCCACGTGGGCATCGCAGACTGTTTATAGTTATAGTGACAATTTATGGTATTTTAACACAACACTTTACAATAGTTTTAGCAACAAATTTTTTCTTCGATATGAAAATTAAATTGCGACTTTAAGTTTTAAACGGCTTCTTTCTTGGAAAACATTGAGAAAAAGAAAGGTAAAGTAGGCTATGTCAAAGAGATGCAACAAACTTAAAAATATAAAAACCTGAAATGCGAACTCTACAGGCATTCAAGCCCCCAATTTTGAAAATATTGGTTTCTTTCAATATTTACTAGGTTTTTTTTTGGTTCACACAATGTGTGTGTGTATATTGGTCTCAAGAGTCAAGACGCACTTTAATAATGAAAAATTGAGTTGCGTGTACACTTTTACGCACACTGCACCAAGGAAGAGAATCAAGGATTTTTATGTACATTTTAGTCTTTTTAATATTTTCACAATTTCCGTTTTATCCTTTCAAAAGTCTCTCTTCTCCATTCTATTCTAGTTAGTGAGAGAGAGCATTTTAGTCATTATAAATAACCCCCTGTTCATGTTCATGCATTAGAGATACTCGTATCCTTTTTAGGGTTAATTATCCAATCGGGAGACCCCTAATTTTCCTTGGTTTGAAAGAAGAAAATGCAGCCAACGTGGTGAGGCAGCCAAAGACTATTTTTTTGCCAAAGTCAGATGCGTAAACAAATGGAAAGACACGCTGCGTCCACAGATTATGTGCGTAGGTGGTTTTGATAATGTGAATGTTCTCATTTTCCAAACGGAAAGAGCGCTGATCTTATAAGAAATTTAGATACAAAGTCTACCCGGTGCTTTTTTATATTATCATTTCACGTGGAATATTTTCTTTCTCAAATACAAGGAAACCACATCTCCAAACATAAGAAAGTTCAGAGGGGCCTGGCTGATGAAGAGCCGATTGGAAATTTCTCCTTCTTCCACTCTCAGAGTCTAGGGCTGCTTTGGTTTTTACAAGTTAAAAGATTGACGACCGGAGCTGGACTTAAAGCTCGGAGATGACTGCCTCCCACGATCCCATCCTTGGGATAGGTTGTGAAACATATGAGTTCGAGGTCGAATATGTTTGTTTTTTTGCATAAAAAATATTTATTTTAATATTCTTTTTGATTTTGTTCTTGTAAAAGAGAATTTTTCACTTTTATGTTGGCTTTATAGGAACATAATATGTAAATTAAGGACTTAGGCCTTGTGAAGAAAAAGAAATGCCTTTTCTCTATACGTGGATCACATTGCCGTCATCCATATTAAATTTCCATAAGTATAGCTGTTTTATGTGAACGTACGATTAGGACATGCCAAGATATTTATTACTGTACTGCCCAGAAAATGAAATTTCGGGATTATTGTTCCCAAACCTTTAGTCGTCTCGCTCTTATCCGTTGCCTATTATTAAATTAGAGAAAGACTGCTCCAGTAAGGTCTCATTTCGCTTTTTCATTCCCTCATGACGAACGAGGAAAGTAAGAGATTACCGGTCGTCAAATTTCAGCGATAATTATGAGGTGTCTGTGGTATTGTGAATTCTCGATTTGAAGAAATTAACTGACGCTGAGGTCAAAAAGTCCCACATAATATTGAATTAGATATAAATCTGACGATTTTTTTTTTTTTTTGAAAAAATTCATTTCCTACCTGATGACAATCGATTCTCACCTTTAATTCAAATATTCCTCCGTCAAGGGGCATATTCATCTTTTTACCCTTTTGATTTTCCCTCAATTTTGCATGTACATATTTTTGTTTTTTTTTACATTCTTTTAAGTTTTAGTCGAATTAAAGCTTTTTAAATTTTGATATGGGTCGAAATAAATTTTTTAAAATTTACACGTAAATTTTTTTTTTTAGGTAGGCCCAAAACTTATCGTCGCTCCGCCCTTAAGGATCAGTAAGAAATATTATCCTATATTACCAACAAAAACGCAACCACGTTAACAGTTTGTTATCTACCGATTTGCGATTTTCTCCAACTCAAGGCCCCCTTGCAGCAAATTTGTCCTCGTTACCTGTGTCACACTCTCATACTCTGTTGCTGGTTGGATTTCGTCCGACCAATCCAAAATGTGAGTATTTGGGAGGTTATATATATATATATATATACATTTATTTATTTATTTATTTGAAAAAAAAATACCACATTCATATACGCTGTGCTATAACCAAATCCCGTGAACTGACCGACCAAATGATCATAGCGATGGATGAATGACCATTGACTTGAATGCTCTACCAGTCTCCCGTTTAGTCGTCACTGCTCTGCCTTCATGCATCTTCCAGAGGCAAGTAATTCTGCAGATGATTATTTAAGCAAAATTACTTTTCATTGACCAAACTTGTCAAAGGCCGGGGAGCAAGATATCTGTATACGGCTGAGGTGCACTAATATAAGGTAGTAAATTAAACTATGTGTAGGAACTAATATAAGGTAGTAAATTAAACTATGTGTAGGAACTAATATAAGGTAGTAAATTAAACTATGTGTAGGAAGTAATATGTAAATAAATAAAAGTATAGTGCCTGTATGAGTAACTAAGCCCAACTTTATCATTATGTGCCTGCAATGTTAAAACCTACCATGTTTTTGGTAAAACAGCCTCCTATAGGTAGCAATAGCATTTGAATTGCCAAGTATCAAAATGATGGCTAGTTAGTACCAGGTACTTTCAGGTAGAATAAAAGTTCCACCTCCATATATCTCATGTTGTTCGACTGGTTTGGGACTTCTATTATAGGTATTTTAGTTTCATGTTTGCTTGTTGATGTAACTGAAATTTTCAAAGGCATTTGAGTTCCACTTGTTTAGATGAAACTTAAGTGTTGATATTAAAGTTTCATATCTACACCAAAACTCCTCGGACTATGGTTCCCTGTTTGATTGGTGTTGGAACTTTTTCGGAAGTTTGTATTAAAATTCCACTTTTGGAACGGAGTTCTTGCAATTCAAACGGGTGCATAAGCAGCTTCCCTTCTTGACCTCTTGTTGTTGCATTAAAGATGCAAGCCCTCTTTTCAGAATTCCATTTACGCCATTGAACTTCAACCAATCTGATGAAGTTCCCACCTCAAGGAAAGCTTCCAATATTGTTTGCCAATTATCTCATGTGAATCCATTTTGTTCCATGTGTCCACGTTGCCGGTTAAGCATAGTTAAGTTAATTAGCATCAAAAGAATAATGGCTGTGAGTGAATAATTTCTAGACATATATAGCTAGCAAGAGGCGGAGCCTTTTTTTTTTTTTTTTTTTTTTTCATGAGACAAAAAATATATGGTTAACAAAATTTCAATTGACCATGGCACAGATTTCATTGGGTTACCCCCATATAATTGAACCCAAGTTTCAGCAACCAATTAACGTTTCAAAAAGTGGGTATGCCCCCACCCACCTCCACCCCTCATAGTTATTAGGGACGAACTTTTCAACCATAGGTCTTATAAAACAAGGACAACCGCTTTTTATATGCTTTGGTTTTGAGCAGTTGAGTTGATTTACTAACTGTAACTGAGGAGTGGTGTCTCTAGATTAGTTGCGCACTTTAAATTTGTATTTGGGTTTGAATAGTTTACATGCCACAGGTCGGGCGGGAGGAGGGGCGCTTTTGAGATACATAGATTACGTACATATGAGTATGTATAGTATGGGTTAATTATGAGTAACTTTATCTTTGATCTGCAATGTATTTGATCCCAAACTATTTTTCTAAAACTAAAATATTGGTCACTATTCACTTATTTTGAAAAAAAAAGAAATTTTACATGTAGCACTTTTCTTTAACTATTTCTCATGTTTACTAAGTCAACTACATACTTTATAAGTTAACGCCATGTATTTATGTATGGCGTTTATGATTTTTTTTTTTTTAAAACTCGAAAAAGTCTAAGAATAAGGAGCTATATCGGCGGACATGCTGTACTATTGGCGAGCAGACCGATACAATGCTTTACCATTGTTTACTACTCTGCTCGCATATTTATTATCAAGGCATAATTGCGAGATCTCCTCGAGCCATTCATTTTACTGCGACTGTCTTTCGCTTTGAGTGTGATATACACTAACTAAAAAGCAAAAAGTCTCTCCCACTCGCCTCCTTTCTTAAATCCCATCAACTCTCTTTTTAATTGGCGTCTGAAGGCCCAAGGTACCTTTGGTGGCTAAAATTCCCCCTCCACCTACTGATTTGCCCTCTTACTCGGATGCCATTAGGTATCTTACTTTGGCAGTGTTTAATGGTTTTGGTATTTGTAAATTGTTTTTTTGGAGTAAAACCTTTAAAACCCATATTTTATAGTTATGCTATGTAAGTGGTGCTTATAACTACGACAGAGCTGAGCATGGAGGTTGGCCTGGCCTGATAAGTGGCAGGCTCACGTGCCGCGGCCTCAACTTATAACCACGGCTTAGGCCTGACTCAACGACCCGAAACCCAAGCCCAGCCTTGGCCCGTGCCAAATTGATTAATCTTAAAAAATATATTTTTAATGTAAAATAATATATAAATATAATCATTATATATATATATATATATGTATATATAGCATAATAAAATACTATTTAAATATAAATTATTGAGCTGAATCGGCCCATTAAGCTGCCGCCCAATTTTTAGGTTTGAGCTTGAGCCTGTGTTGGCCGGTACACTAGCCTTCAGAGGCAAGGTGGGATAACTTTTGGCGGGAAGAGATCTCCTGAAAAAGTTACCATGGGAAATATGCACTTTCCAAAAATTAAATGAAGGAGCGTAATTTTTTTTTTTTTTTCAGTTCGTTTGATGACACACAAAAAAGCCGTACGTTTGTGAAAACCTTTCCCTCTTCTCTGGCGCTTCACAGTGCCATGAAACGCTACCTTATAATATGATCTGGTAAAGACCATAAAAGTGACACCAATAACAGTTTGAAAAAGACAAACATACCCTATCCTAAAATGGTCAAACATGAGCGCCTCATGCCCGTTAGCCACCGGCCTCACTTGGTATGCTTAACCAAGCTGTATAGGGTTGCATATGAGTCGAGTAGAGCTAGAGTTGGGTTAGCTCGAATGAGTTAGTTAAGCAATGCCTTGTTTCTTTTATTTCATTAACTCGTTTAACTTGTGTAGTTACGTCTTGTTTAAATATTATCTCATTTTAATTCAACATTCATTTGAAATCGAGTCGAGTTTAAACAAGTCGAGTTTTGATAATTGGAAGTCGACTTACTTAATATTTCTAGCATCTATTTGAACTCAAACTTGTCTCATTTATAAACGAGTCATTTTCAAGTTAAGTTTTGACAAGCGATTTCGAGTCGAGCTAGAGCGGGCTTGACTCGTTGTGCATTGCTATTGATGTGTGTTCTTCTGAGAGGCTAAAAGACACTAATCAAGTCGAGTTCTTACAACTCGAAGTTGACTGGCTTAATATTTCGAGCATCTATTTGAACTTGAACTTGACTCATTTATAAATGAGTCATTTTCGAGTTAAGCTTTTGGAGTTGAGTTCAAGCTTTGTGCATGGCTATTCTTGTAAGAGGTGTGGTTGTGTTCTTGTAAAAGGATAGAAGACACAGTTGTGTGTTCTGGGCTCGAAAATGATGTGTAGTGATTTTTTAAATATCCAAATCGTTTTCTAATTAAAAAACTGGTATATTGAAGTTAATTAATTATGTAAGTTTTTACAAAAGCTCATTCAAGTTTGTGGAGCCTTAATCGAGTCGAACTTGAGCTCAACACGTAACTGCTGAAACGAGCTCGAGCTGCTTCTGTCGAGCTATTCTCGAGCTCGAGGTTTCATTAGTCGAGCCGAACTTGGGCTATCTGAATTTGGGCCCGACTCCGACCGTGTTCACCCAGGTACCAATGTATACATAAGACAATTTATGCCACCGGGCGTGGCAGTCTCCACGTTTCGAAAATACTTTTATACATACCAAGATAACCTTTTTGCTCTTCGTCAATTGAACATTTCTCACCACATAATTTTTAGCACATAAATTTTTAGCTCAGCCGCTTTAACTAACTCATTCTCGTCAAACGTATAAAGTATGTAGCTAGTCCCTGTTGCCAAGGGCAGAACTAGGGTTTTTCTTCTTGAGGATATATATAAAGATCAAGAAGTTGGTTTACAGTTAGTCACAATATCGATAATGGGTGAAGGTCAAGTTTTTTTAGGGTATTAATTCTTGGAAAAGCTGAAAATATCAGAAAAAGATCCGCAATTCAAAAAAGATATAAAAAATAGGAAAAAACTAAAATAAATGAAAAAATAACAAAAAAAACTTAACTCAATAAAGTGAAAAAAAGATGTTTTAGTAATGATAAAAATGAATATAAATAATTTAACTAAAATTTTAAAGCAAAAATCATGGGAATGTGAAAAAAAGTGAAAAATTCATGTTACATTTCTTTTAAGAAAGGGAAAAAAGGTTTTTTTTTTTTCATTGTTTTTAACGGGCCATTTTTTTTTTTTTTTTGAAAAGGACGGGCATTTTTGTAAAAATGGTTTACATTCACGAAGGATATTGCGTTTAAATGAGGTCGTTTTCATAAGGCTGGCAGCTTTATTAACTCCATCGTCGGGCTTTTTCCAAACTTTTTAAAGACTTTCTCAAAATTTTCATTATAGCCTACAATACTTTTCAATTTTTTTATAAGACCCAAAATTTAAAATTTTAAAAACCATTTCTCCCAAAAATCTCAAGGGGAAAGAAGGGAGGGGGGCATTTGCCCCTACGGCCAGTTGTCTCGGTGGCCCGCAGTTAGCTTGTTGGCATCATCGATTTTGAGTACACCTACTACCTATGTGCAGATAAAAATTAATGCATCTTTAGTTTTTCAACATTCTTGTAATGAATCCACATGATGACACCACTGTTGTACCTATACCAAACACTGCATGAAGTTCAAATCTTTGTACAACGGCAGATTGAAACAAAACACAGATACATGCATTAATAATTTAAGAGAAGAAACTTAGCTCATACGTAACACATGGCAGGTCGTGGTGGGCTCGATGCAGGCATGCCTTATCAAGGGTTGGGCACGAGTCTGTCTAGGCTAGGCGACTCGATGGAATTAGCAAGGCCCACCGTCCACAAGATTCAACTTCACAAGGACCACACGCTCAAAGAAGTCAATGGCTACCACCTGAAATTTGGCACTCGCTAGTCAAAACAAATCCACATAGGAGGAGGCAAGCAAATCGGAGCAGGTAGAGACGATTCTGAAAATGCGAAAGCCGTCTCTCATTTTCTCAGGGAATGACGGTAAGCTCTTTTGATTTTTCTTATCGTAGACATGATAATGGCAGCTAAGTAGTTGGACGCTTCTTTCCATAATTCACAGAAAGTTGATTCCATATTTATCATGAACACCTTCTCTATGTCTCATCCTAAACTTTAGGAAGACAATCTTGTCATCTTCTCATTAGAAGTAGCTGCTTTTTCCTGATCGTCCATAAACTTTAGGTATTGGACGCCACCATTAACGCATATATATATATATATATATAGAGAGAGAGAGAGAGAGAGAGAGGAAGAGAGAGATGAACCAAAATTAATTATGAAAGCACGACTTTAGGGATGCATCCTTGAGATGTTTCAACACATAATTATTTGGCCATAGAAACCTATTATCAATTGGTTTAAAATTTTGTTTAGATGCATGTAAATAGGTTCGAGTCTTAGAGTGTCATTGTCACATATCAGCGCGTTTCATCTATGTGCCATAAAAGGTCCCAAAGCATGTTCTGAAAAAATCTAGCGGAACAAACACAAAGCGGGGTAGGGGGAAAGGGGCCAGTGGCATCTCTTAGGGGTGGTGGAATGAACCACTTACCATTTAAAAAAACATTTATAACAAATAATGTAGCTCCATATTAAAATCGGTTTACCATTCTAAGCATGCATCTTAAAATTATCAATAGCTTTTATTATCTCACTCATGTGCGCATCATTGCAGAGTAATAGTATAAAAGTTAATATGGTGGTACTTTCTGAAAAAACTTCTAAGCGGCTTCTCAAAATTTTTATTAAGCAGAAATGATCAGCCTTGTTGGGGGCGAGAAAAGAAGTAACCATACAAAGAACACAATGACTGGTTTGGTTGGGGAAAACCGAAGTCTTCCTACAACCATGGGCTCAATTGAGTTCCCACTGTTTGAACAAGACAAATACAAGAGATTTTGACCTGCTTTAACACCAAGGGCAGCAATGCAAAGGTAAAAAATTATAATAATGCCCTCAATCCTCAAATTTTCATGTAAAATAAAAAAAACTTAAAATATTAAAATTGGATCAAGTTCCACACTCCAACAACACCCCACGGATACCTAGAAATTAAGTTCATCATAAATTCACGAAGGATGCTTAAACTAAATTTTATAAATAGTTTAAGTTTATGCCAGCCTGTAATATGTTTCTACTAGTTTACAAGAGAGTACTATAGAATGCATGGAAATACAATTTAATTCAAGAGTATTTGCGTTAGGCTTAGGGATGTCAACATTTTGATAGGATATCTGGCTAAACCGATCTGACAAGATTGGATATTGGATATGAAAAAGAAAAATATATGAGAATAAGAAATCAGATCAGTAAGAAATAACATTTAATGAGATTCAGATATACATAAATATCTGATCGATTGGATCCGGATCATATTGATTTTTAAACAAATATCATATATTTAATGCTCTTAGGTTTTTGAAAATTAACAAAATTTAGAGTTGGATTTGGATTCAGATACAAATATTAAAAATGGATTTAAATCAGATTTAGATTGTGAAATTGAGTTTTTAATTCAGATTCAAACATAACTTCTCAATAATTTTTATTCAAATCCGAATATGTAAATATCCACAAAAACGGATGTGACTAAAGGTATTTCGGATTCACATCTTTCAAATAGCTAGGCTTACAAAAAATTAAAGTAGACTTACACGAACAACGTGCCGACCGTTTAATTGCTAGAGGTCAAGAAAGAGAGATGATGATGACCGTGATACTGAAGATAGTGATGTTGATGCATTGACTTAAACGCGCACTGTCCAACTCCACCTTTGCCTTTTTGACGCTTCAACGCGCAGATTGGGTAAAGAAAAGGAGGAAGAAGATAAAAGAAAATGACCCGTCTTGGACGTTAACACCTCGGCTTCTTTGTTATCTACGTCCGCCCTTCATCACCAACCTCTGGCAAGTGTTCCCCTCATGTCTCTCTCTCTAGAGTGGCCGGAACACACATATTTTCATTATTGGGTGGCCTTCTCTTTGGAGGGAATAATATACATGGCGAGATTGATGGCCATTTTGAACAAGAAAGTAGGCATTTCGTGTGTCTTTACTTGGGGAGTCTCAATTTCCTTCCCAGCAAGTCAATTGCCGATAGCTTTCTGAAGTCAAGAAAGGTACCATGCTTTCCAAATTCCACCGGTCCTTCTCTTGACTCTAAAAGGAGCGGCTCATACGTAAACAAGCTCTCCTTAATTAGAATATTGTATGCTGACCACTTTATTTTGTGGTACGGTTGCTGAAGGGGTCACTGCTACTTTGGTACACGGGCTGGTAATCGCGTATTGAACACACACACATATATATATATATATCCATCGTCATGCACACAGCCCGATGCAATAGGCATCCAAATGGTTGGAGAAATCCAACGAGTATATATTTGTGTGTGTTTTAGTTGGCACCCAGAAGAATTAGAAACCAACCAAACGAATGTATAGCAGTGGAGGCTCAAGTATATGGAGACATGTTTTTCTCAGATTTCCCAGTAAAAGGTATTCCAAAGCCATTCTGACATGCTCTACCTGACAGTCATGAACCTCTTCCACTGTCATCCATCTTTCCACCTTCAGCCTTAGATTCGAGGACTGAATATGTGCGACTTTTAATCGAGGTAACGATCTGACAAAACATGCTTTTAGGGACTTGATATATTGAATTTTATTCACCTAAAAACCTATTCTAATTTGATACCAGAAGGCATTAATTACAAATCAAAATATAAGACTGTTATTAGGCCAACCCATATATTTGGCTATCCGTTTTACTCTGAATTTTCTGAGTATAACTAATTAAGCTGTTCTAGCTATTCAGACATACATGAGAAGTTTTCCTTTCTAACCAACATTAATTCTCTCAGATTGTATTTCAAATTGAAAGCTAAATATGATCAATCTCAATTGAATTTAAGTACCTGGCTAAGAACTGAACTGTGTCCTAGAACTAATGGATATTGATGCAATAGATCCAGCATCGTTCGATTGGCACCTAAGGATGTCAATATATCAAATTTGGATCAGATATCCAACCGAACCATTCAGAAAAAAAAAATTGGAAAAAATTTTAATATCCCATTAAGAAATCAGATTGGGTTTGGATTTACGGAATGACATCCGACCATATTCTGATTTGGATATATATAAATATCCATTCGGATTCGGATCCAGATTCAGATAAGATTTATTTTGAAACAAATATCCTAGACATTTTGAAAATTGGCCAAATTCAGTTCAAAATTCAGATTTGGATTGGGATTCAGATATGAATGTAAAAACTAGATTCAGATTGTTAAATCGGATTTCAGATTTGGATATGACCTTTTTTTGTTCCTATTGAAGTATGAGTCTGAAACAAAACATGTGAATATCCAAAAAAACAGATATGGTTAAGGGTATATCCGATTATAATTCAATATGTTGATATCCCTACTAGCACCTAAGCGAACTACGAAACAAAAATAAGTAGTAAGAAAGCTGAAGCACATACAAAAATCCATTCATTTCAAATTCCTACTAGAGGAGACTATTCTCAAGCCATTTCTGCGTGCATGATTTCAAAATATAGAACTTAATTTAAATTCAAGTTCACATGTTATAAAATTGCATATTGAACCACCCTGCATTTATTTGAACCTAACACTAAATACCTAGAATTGAATCTGTTGGATAAACTAACCGATCCACATATCCCTAGTTCCATATGTGAGGGGGCATAGTATTAATCAATGACCTCATATTCCATAGCTGGAGAATCTGAATAAATCTCATGGTCAATTGGAACTCACATCCGACTACCTTGGGCTCTACAAGTTGCTCCATTGCCTTTCATAAGCCACAAGAAGTTTCATCAAACAAATAATTTTACATGAACAATAAGCGGAAGTATATATACCATATCTTGTGGGCTGCCAAGGACTTCAATGAGCTTGAGCTGGGTTGATGCGGGCTTTGAAATCCAATTACTTACCTCAGTGTGATGGTAATTATTCATGCATCCAAGTAGGACTCTAGGAACTATAGATTATAGCAACATGAACATAGGCAATCACGCTATTGAACTCAAGCTAGACACAACAGAACTTGTAAAAGGAAAATCATACTTAAGACAAGAAGCTCGGTCATAGTCTCTGAGGAAGATCTGCGATGATATCTTGCATCAAGGAAACTGTTGAAGCTGCAAATTAATCCATCTGAGAAAAAATCTGTGTCAATGCTATTGCCATAGAAAAGTAAAGTAAGCAATAGGGACAAGCTATGTGGATGCAGATTTTCCTATGTCTTTGTGCCTTCGTTCCATTCTCTTGAACTCCATTTTTTAATTATCTATCAGAGGCTCCGAATGAGCCATATATCATGGTGTTTAGTTTAAAATAATTTCTAGTGCTCTCATGACCAATGGTACGACTTTAATCTCTTTCATTGTTGCAAAATCCCATTAACTTCTAACATTTCTTCTCAATTAAGATTTCAGAATTTCCTATGATGGGAGTCATAAATTACTCGTACTCATGTCATAGTACAACATGGGTTATTTTGATGGTACTGATCTTGCTCGTTTTCAAATATAATGTGACCCTCTATGGTGGTAAATCAGCATATGTTGATGGACCTAGAAAAGATCAAATCCTCCTCATCTAGATCATATCATCCTTATAGTTTTATCTTGTTCATATAAGGATAGTTGGACTTAACTCTTCTATTGAATGTGTGGAAAACTTTGAAGCTGCAGGCTGATTCAAGATCTAGGAACGTGTAACTGAAATCTTAACAAGAAAATTCAAGAAAGGCACCAAGTATGTCCAAGATTGTGATAAGACATTGGATCATCAACTTGTCATTGACAATAATAAACTATTTCTTGAAAAAAGATATTAACATGGAGGAGGTTAAATGACTCAAGAATGAATATTTTCCATTCATGGTTTCTACCGAGACTAGAGCTTACCCTATTTCCTTGAGTTAGTGCCATAAAGTGCTATGATTAAGTTATGTAAATGAGATTGATCAAGAGATGACATGCCTTTCTTTTGCTGTCTATTTTTTCTTAGAGAAGCTTTCAACTAGTCCATCTCATGCTTCTAATGGTAAAGGGGACAACAATCAATTCATGTTCGAATAAGGTAGAAGTAGATGCAATGTTGATAGTTAAAAATAAGGTCAACTATAAGTCGTTTGCCATATTAGGGGCAAGGTAGAAAAAAACAACAATAACAACCAAGAACAAGACCCACTTGAAGGCATTTATCATGCTCTTGAGGCAGTTAAATACTGCTAAGCTCAAAGGCACCATCAACTAAGGAACTTGCAAGCAAGTAAGAATGTTGTGTCTTGGACCTTCTACTGGTTTTCAAAAACTAGTTTCCAAAAGCATCTCAGATGGGAAACCCTCCTTTCAGTTTTAAGTTTTTGCTTTCCTTTTTCTTCTTCCTCTCTCCGTCTCTCCTTGTCTCGAAACTTCTCCTTCTCTCCATCACTCGTTTTGAAACTTTTCCTCCATTGCAACTTTAACCTTAACTTGTAAGATCCTCTGCCCCCGGGCCGCTTCAGCCTTCAGCCTTCAGCCTTCAGCTACGCTTCAGCCTTCTCCCTTCAGCTTTCAGCCCAAGGTTCCTGCCTGTGCCTGCAGCAAAGAGGGCAAGTTTCCTTGACATTTCTGTTCTTTTCTTTTTTCCCGTGCTTTGTTGGACGATAGGAGGTTGCCAACTTGTCAGATATTTCTTGCTTGCTTTTGTGTTTCTGTTTTTTACAGTATTCTGGTTTTCCCCCAGCAAGTCATTGTGCATTGTTGGTACTTGGTACTTATATGTTTGGGTTATCCCTTTTGTGTATATTTTCTCATAGTAAGGATCCCGTCATTTTCCCGGAAAATGGAGAATGGTTCCAGTTTGTGAATTGTTGCTGGTGGGTGTGTATGGATGAAATGTTTAAATGATGTTTGTTGTTCTCTGTTTCAGAAACGAGGGGCATAAAATTTTTAGTTAAAAAATTTTTTAGTTCTCTGTTTGTGGAGATACTTGTGTTGGTAGCTCAGTAGCTGTATGAATTTATATTTACATATTAATATCTACTGCATTTTGGCGACCAAAATCTTGGTCAATAAGAGGTAGAAAATAAAAAAATATACTTTTGTTGTGATATAAATTAAGCAAAACTAGTTTGGAGGTTTAACTTATTAGTAGTTTTTGTGTGTGTGCAGCTGAAAGCATATCCAAATATCAACTTCATTGGCCTCATATTGAGCCTTCAGAACAGTACAAAAAAGCGGCTTGAAGAGGTAAATGCAAAGTATACTGCTACCATGATGTGCTCTTGTTATTTATTCCAAATGTTGGTCATTTTGTGAAATATGGTTCATTTTTGTTGTTTGATGCTTGTATTAAATGGGAAACATGAGCTAAGATTCAAACACGTGGTATCAAAACTGGATCAGGGGAGAAGGTAGCTGTATAATCAATATAAGTTTCTTAATGCTTGCTTAATTTCCTATTATATACTTAACTGGAGAATTTGTTTTAACTTTTTGGGTTGTTATATATGATGTTTCTGTTGTATATACCAAGATGATTTTAATGTGTGTGTTAGGACTGCTGCTGTGCTTTCTTATGTGCCCGACTGGGTAAGAAAATTGATGTAGGGCACCTTATAAACCTGATTAGTATATGTTCCTTTTTTTCCATGTTAAGTATTTCTTATGATATACAACTGTCCTCCTCGCACAGTGTGTTGCATTCTGTATTTTATGATGTATTGCAGATTTTACTTTCCACTAATCTTTAATTTTCCATAGGACTAGATTCTTATGGAGATGGCTCAAACTTCAAATTTCTTCAAACGCATCTCTCAGAAGTACCTAGAGATGAGTATGCATAAGTAGATAGCTTGAAAATTTTTTGGCAGGGACTTCTTTAGGGAAATGTTTTTCCATTTTTTAGGCATGATTGACCATTTAGGGCTCTACCCACTCTCTTCCTTAGCAAGAGTGTTTCATTTTGTTTCGACATTATGTATACAATTCAGCCTGGAATACCACGATTGTAACATTACTTGAATAATTTGGAATTCTGAATACCTTAATCTTCACTTCCTTTTCTGTATGTGTATTTCATTTTATTCCCAAAGAGTTCATTATTGATGATAAATTTCAACAATCTAAACACTGGATTTTTAAATAAATTGCTCCATGTGTGGCTGTAATTCCCAAGCATCCATTGAAGAATCGTTTTTCTTCTGTTATTATTCTAATGATTTTGACATCAGTTATCATTGTTCGCTCTTGCTTTACCAGTCCTCGAACCCTGGACTTTTCATTACACCATCATCAGGTAACACAAGGCCAAGTGAGAACCAATATTTTTTCATCAGCTCCCGAAGGCCAAGTGAGTTGCACTTGGAATTACATGGGCAACACCAACTGTGTTCTCATTTGTTCTAAATGGGTTTTGTTATGATGGACAAAAATATTGGTAGGCTTAAATCATGTTTAGCCATTTCTACTCATTTATGACACTTCAATTCATTTTTGCCTTCATAAATTTGCGTGTCTGCACGATGCTTTTTCTTGGACATCATGATATCTGTTAACCTAGATATTGTATATTTTGCTGTTTTCCAGTTGGGATTAATGCTTTTTATATTTAATAATAAGAATTAGTGTTTTTTTATTTCATAAAATTTCATGTTCAAATAGGAGAATAGCAAGCATGAGCAGAAGAGAAAATTATTAGTTTGAAGAATAACAAATTTAGAAAGAAATATCATTGATAAGGGCAAGCAAGTATGTGATTCGAGACAGAGCTCAGATGATGTCCCAATCAGAGTATATTCCTCTAATGAAACTCCTATGGATTCGCAAGACACTGAAAATGGTTGAGTTTCAATAGATGCTCATGAAGCACGTGTAAGTAGTGCAAAAAGATCAAGAGAAAAAACTTCTACAACATGGAATGATTTTGATAAGGTCATTATAAATGGTATCAAAAAAGGAAAATGTAAGTACTGCAGTACACTGTTTATGATAAGTACAAGAGGAACTACATCATCAATGAGAAGGCACAAATGTTTCACACATTTTGTTAACAAAAAAGAAGCGATTTCTAAGTTTTGAATCCAAAAATACTTCAGATGTCACGAAGAAGCTTAGGGAAATAGGTTCTAACATCGATGCTCAATCAATAAGAGAGATAATTGCAAAAGTAGTGGCAACCGGAGAGCATGCTTTTTCTATAGTGGATAATTGTTGGTTTAGATTCCTGCTTAGGCTTGGTTTTCTCAATTGGGTGCTAGTTTCAAGAATGACAATTAGAGAGATGCCATTAAATTATATGAAGATGAAAATAAAAAATTAAAAGAAGTCTTGTAGGGTGTTGATAAGATTACTTTGACTATAGATATGTGGACATCAAACCAACAATTTGGATATATGGCATTAACAAAACATTTCATTGATGAAGAGTGGAATATGCAACAACGTATCATCAATTTTACTGAAGTTGACCCACCTCATACTAAGTTAGTTTTAGCAAATGTAATTGCTAAGCATCTTGCAGATTGAGAGATTAAAAAAAAAAATATTACAGTTGACAACGCTTCATCAAATGATGTTCTTGTCAGAAAATTAAAAGAGAGCATGAAAAAAATTGCATCAACTTGTATTACTGAGGTAAATTTTTTCATGTGCGATGTTGTGCACATATTTTGAATCTAATGGTACAAGATGGGTTAAGTGCTATTAAAGATGAAATCATTAGCATTAGAGATGCAATAAAGTATATCAAAGTTTCACCTTCAAGACTCCATGGTTTTGCAGCTGCAGCTAGAGAGTTGGAAATTTCAACGACAAGGAAGTTAGTGTTAGATGTACCAATTCGATGGAATTCAACATATTTTATGTTGGAAACAACTCTTGCATATAAAGATGCTTTTGCAAGATATAGCATGAAGACTTGATATGGTTGCTTGGACTTGAGGATTGAGAAAAAATAGCAGTGATATGTGATTTTCTTCAAGGTTTCTATGATGTCTCTACCTTATTTTCTGAGTCATCTTATGCAACAACAAACTGGTATTTTCTTGAAATTTGGAGAGTTCAAGAAATATTGCAGGAAAAGGTTGAAAAGAAGGTGGATTTATAAAGGTAATGGCAACGAACATGAAAGAGAAATTTGATAAATATTGGAAATAGTATAACTTGTTAATGATTATTGCATCCATATTAGATCCATGCGTGAAACTCACATTATCAAAATTTGGTTTTTCAAAAATTTATGAGTCAAGAGAAGAAAAGGAAGAACAAATGAAAATGATAAAACAATCTTTACAAGATGTTTATAAAACTTGCATTCAAAGAAATGAAGTAGATGCCAATATTTCTACCATATCAACTAATTCCTCTTGTATTCAAGGTCGAGAGAGTCGAGACATACCACGTGGTGGAAGAAAGCTATTTTTTAAGTTCTTAGGTAAAGCTGAGAATGTTGCTTTTCAGGTCACCAAATTCGAGATAGACACATATTTGGAGGATGGATTGATTAAGCATGATGATAATGGTGATGAAGATTCTTTCAATATTTTGCAATGGTGGAAAGATAAGGAATCCAAGTATCGAATTTTTTCACAAATGGCACATGATCTGTTGTCAATTCCAATATCCTCTGTTGCTTCAGAAGAAGTTTTTAGTACAAGAGGTCAAATTCTTAATGATAGTCGTAGTTCATTGATACAAAAAACAGTTGAAGCTTTGGTTTGTTTGGGTAATTGGGTAAAGAATGATGGTGATCCAATGCATGAAGTGTTAATAAAAGTAAGTATGTTTTGAAGAAATTATATTCATCATGTATTTTATGAATCATTTGTTAATTGACTATATATATTTTTTTCAGGTTGAGGATGAATCAAGTAAATATGTATCATTAGAATGATTCAAGTTGCCTCTTGGTAATGCTTGTTTTTTCTCATTCTTTTGCTTTCTTCTTTTCTTGATCTAATGTGATTATATTGTCTATTTCCATTGCCTCTTGCAGTTTTCTGCTTTGATGTCCAATGTTCATGAATCATGATTGTATGAAAGCTTCTACATGAAGTGAGTATGTGAATTCGAGCTAGTGATACAGTTTCTTAATTTTGCTTCACCTCTTAAGGAATGTTCTTGCTGCATCTTTTGCTTCTTGGTGCCTTTTTTTCCATTATTTTCAGTGTTTATGACCACTGTGCACTTAAAAGGTCATTTTTTAAATTTGACAATAATGTGACATAGCCTTATTTTTATGTTATTCAGGAGCTTGCTGTTATTGTGGCTAGAGGAAGGGATTGTTCATTTTCATTTTTGGTTCCTTGAGAGGAGAGAGGGTTCTCAAAACATAGTTGCTTTTGCAATTTAATCATGTTAAGTTATTTATAAATGTCAGGATGACTTGTTCATGTTGATTATTGTGGCTAGAGGAAGGGATGGTTCATTTTCATGTTTTGGCTCCTTTTTTTTGCCTTTTCAATTGGGCATCAGAAAGAAAAGAAATGAGTAAGACCAGTCATTTGTACATTTGTTCACATATTTTTACATATTTTTGAACAAGCTAATTATGTAGAAGTCTCATTCATTTGGAATGAATTTGATGGAACTGCATAACCAAAGTCATATGTTGACAGCACTGTTAGCTTTATCAATTGTTTCTTGTCCATGGTAACAGGAATCTCTTCTTACAGTTACAGGCACCTGTCATTGAGGCTGCTGCACCTTGTCCATGGTAATAAATGTTGATTCTAAGAACTATTTATAATTTTAAGCAGAAAATTTAGATGTGAAATAATAAGAACGAGTATTCTAACATAACATTATTTATGGAGAGGCAGAACAAAAGGAAATGCTTGTGATTTCAATTATACTTTGTTGGCATTTCTTGTTTTTTTTTTTTATCAAACTTCATTGTCCATTTGGAGTTTGAAGGTGATGAAATATGTTCCTAAGGCAGCATGGAGGTAGCATATCTTATTCATGATAGACAACGTTGATTCTGATATGCTCTAGCACTTGAACACACTAATCAGGGAGTATATATTGATAATCATTGTGTCCTCTTGGTAGGATTGAGTTGAAAGAAAAGGACATTGAATTTGTTATCATGATAGTCAATGATTCAGTCGGTCTAACTATTCTGTGTTCCTTCATTGAAGTACCAATTATCTCGTTCTGAAAGTTTGCCTGGATATTTTGTCCTGTGATTCCTTACATCAGGTGGTACCTTGATTTAGTTAAGTTTACCATCTCAGTAATCCCTTAGGCAGCTATTTGTTTAGTCTTTGCCTAATAGTGATCAGATGCTGCTGTATGTTGGTTTGGCACCAGGTGCAGACCTAAGGGTGGATGTTGCCTTTGATAATCGTTAGTACTTGCTCTGGCCAAAGCACAACAACCAGGTTTGGGTTCTCAGATATGTGAAACAAATCTGACCTTATGGGGAGATGAGTTTTATAGTAGACATTGAAAAACCAAATTCTATTTATTCAAATTTGCAAAGAGTGAACTCCTCAAATACAACCTTCTTTTTTTCTCTCGCCTTGACAGATTCGTAACGAGTTAATTGAGCCTTAATCGAGCTCGAGGTCAACAAGTAAGGATGAGTATCAAACAAATTTGTCGAGCTTAATCGAGTCGAGCTCAACACGTGACTATCGAGTCGAGTTCGAGCCAGTGTAGTTGAGCTATTTTCGAGTTCAAGCTCGAGGTCGTATTTAGTCGAGCCGAGCTCAAGCTAATTGAACTTGTGCTCGACTCGGCTCATGTTCACCCTATGTGTGTGTGTGTTTTTTTGTCAGAAGGGGGGGGGGGTTTAGAAGATGACACAAATTTGACTATAAAATATATAGGTTACTTTTTAAAAAAGTGGTATTCTCTAATAATTTTTGCATGTTTTTACTAAGAAATTTACTTTCACGTCAAAGTTTTGCTAAAAAAAGAAAAAAACTAGTTTGTCTTTTGAATTACACACAACTTGTTACTCTATCAAGCACCAACGAATAGTGCAAGCGAGGGTCTTACAAGTTGTGATCGTTGAAAGCCCCCAATGAGGCATTTATTGAAACCAGTGGGCAAGGTTTTCATAAGACAATGGCATAAGTGGCTGGTATTCTACTTCAAAAATAGTCTAATAAAAGTCCATGCATTTGGTTCAAATGGTCTCTTAATGCTTGTTGTATTCCATTTACAAGTAGCTTATTTTGACATTTAGGGGGTTGCTGTAATTTTAAATTGTGATTCCTCCACATTTTATTTAGTTCTTATCGATGGGTTTTTTCCCATTTGAAAGATTTTACTACCCTTCTAAATAAAAAGGGCCAAGCTCAACTGAATATGCAACATTAAGAGGAGAGACGTGCACAATGCGGCAAACTAAAACATCACATAAAGATGCATTTCTCATTTTTCTCTATGATGATAAATGCTGACTTTTGCTTTTAGGTAGCGAGTAGGTGGACAAGGATGGAGAGTATCTAATTTTTTCAAATACATAATATATATATATATATATATATATATATATATATATATATATATATATAAGGACATGCATACCAGTAAATTCTATAGTCCCAGTGTAATGTGTCACCACAATATCTTTCATTACTTGTCAAAATGGTCACTGCTATAGTCCGTTATCTATGCCAGTGAAGTAACCACTGGTATAAGCATGTTTTTTGTAGTGAGTTAAACTTCCCCAGCATAGGGAATGAAAAAAAATCAAATATTAACTCGGCTTTGTATTCTCATTATGGGAATCAACATAAGATAGCACTCAACTCGTCAGTATGAGACTTAACTGTTCCTGCCGCCAACAAGAGTAATGAGATCAAGGACTAAATTAAGTTTTTAAGTTCCTAAAATGTGATTCTCACCAAACCTAAATCCAAAAAGGTGTCTTGAGTTTGAAAATGAAAGTCTTTTAGAAAGCTAAGTGGATCATCAGAAATCTGAGGGCATAAACTAAAAATACATGAATTAAGAGACTCATAGTACCTAAATCCAAAAAGGTGTCTTGAGTTTGAAAATGAAAGTCTTTTAGAAAGCTAAGTGGATCATCAGAAATCTGAGAGCATAAACTAAAAATACATGAATTATAAGAGACAGTTCATGATCCGGATGATCGTAGATCCATGCAAGGTATCATTTCAAGATCTAATATGAATGCATGCAAACTATATTTAATACACAATTTAGATATGCCTTCTAAATCTGGGACATGAGCCTAAGGTGTCTTCATTTAAATTTCAAATTCAAATTCAAGAACTAATGGTGATCTAAATATAAAATGATTGATCCAGATACATTGTAATGACTTGACCAGATCTGAATCCAGTTTGCCTAGATCTAAATCCAATTCCTCCAAAGTCCGCATTTAACCTAACCAGTGTATTGGTTTAATCTGTCTAGGATTTAGGTTTAACCTAACTAAGGTTTAGGTTTAACTCAATTGGGTTTCATTGTGGGTTAGGTTTAGGTACATGGTTGTGGACTCAATATCATGTCTTGATTGAAATATTGAGAAAAAATGTGGTTTTAGATAGGTTTAATAATGAAATCATGAATGAATCTAGATTTTTAAAACAAGTTTGAAATATGGCAGTTTGAAAATATACATCTGAAAACTATGATTTTGAAGGTTGTACAATCATTTAATCAACTTAGGCCAAGTATATACATGGGATGCTACCGCACATATATAGTTGATAATCCTAATTTGATTGATATATAAAACGTAAATCTATCATTCATTTTTAAATGAATGAATGCATTACAAAAATAAACAATGTGAAGACCCACAACTAAGTACATTATTAAAAGAAAAGTAGACACATATATGCACAAATGACTGATATTTTGAAATAAATACATTGCAAAAATAAACTCTGTGAATGCACACAATTAAGCACATTAATAAAAGAAAAGCAGATAAATCAAACTTAATGAGAAGGTCCTTTTGTGCAAACTCATTCAAAACCCTAAATTTGTTTACTAAAGTCCAAATAAAATGCAATGTTTTTGAAACACAATGCACATTTAACGATGCATGAATACACTTAGTCAAATAAAAATATTTTCAAAAGCTAAAATAATGATTCACATTATTAACAACGTTATTTTGGGATTTTACCATGAATAAAGTAAAAATGTTTAAGTTAAACATAAAAAATCGGATAAAAAAATCACTAACTAGATGAAAAACAAAAATTTGCCAATCCTAAAAAAACTGCAACTTATCATCAACAGTTGACTTGATTAATCCTAAAAGATAGGCAAATGATCTCCAATCTTAATGCAATTTTGGGTGAAGAATCTCCAAATATCAAATAATCAATTCTAAATGATGGATATGAAAAATCTATTTTCTACAAAAGGATATTAATCAAGAAAATTTCTGCAAAAAACTGAATTTCTACAAAAAACAAAGCAGTTTTACTCCGACCTTTCTACGACTCAAAGCAAAACAAAATAACTTTGATTGACATGAATTTTGGATTATAGATTTCCTGCATAGCAAATAATGACCACAACTTTATAGATTCAAAAAAGAATAAGCGATGACAAAGTGACATGTCTGCAAAATTGCTACGGAAGCAACAATTTGTAGACAAACTCAGAAATTTAATTAATTACCAAAAAACAGTAAAATAATGTCACTATTCATGTTCCATGAATGCAAATGCTAATCAAATGATGTTCAATGATCACAAAGCTTGGTATACTTATTCTCTTTATATTAAGCTTTCAATCACAAGTGCAATTTTCGAAAAAGCTTTTATGGATTAAAAGATATGAAATAAAAAAGCCAGCGGTTTTCTATTAAAAAAAACACACAAAACAGTTTAAATCATGAACTTTGCCAATATAAAACCTACGTCAAATGTGCATGAACCAATGTGAAATTTGGTTTGTAGAATCTCTACATATCAGAGAATCTACAAAAACTTAAAACAACAGAAAAGACGTACAAACATGATATCTATGCATCAAACAAATTGATGCATTAACTCGAAAATCTAGAATTCTATAGAAAAGACCAAGTCATTGTAGCAGTTTTTGTACGAACTTCAAATAGATAAAATGTGAGGTTAGAGAGCTCATCTTGGTCTAAAATTTGATATGTGTGTTTTCTATATATTAAAGAATCTATATAAACTTATAGATTTGAAAATAGGTTCAAATAAGCTTTCTAGTGGATTGTGCAAGCAATCCAACCTTGTGATCTTATTTGAAAGGGGCAGAAAACTTAGTTTTGGCTTAAAATTTAGAGGTGGACTCATGACATAATAGAGAAACTATAGAACTTGAAAGCACCCAAAAAGAACAACGAAGGGGGAGAACTATAGAGGATTTCCTTTTCAAAAAGATAAAAATACTGGCCAACCCTGAGATGGACAGTTAGGCTTGTCCAAGACGAATCAGATCAGAGGATTGAATTGGAGATCTGATGCTTGATTTAAATTTTGTTCTACTATATATTGATTTGAATTTTGGATTTAGATCTTGCTCTCGATTGAGAAAAGTGATTCTAAATATCAAATATGAGAACAAGATTTCAAACAATGCAAATTACAAATTTCATATTACAGATTTGAAGTTCCAAATAAGGATATGAGACTCAGGCACAAGAACTACGCTTAGCCTAGATTTATGAGTTCAAGCTCACCATTAGGATGTTGATGTGGGCTTGTTCTCGGTCTGGGCTAGGTTGGAAGCCAAGCTATTTGTTTGTTTTATGTCAAATTGAGCTGACTGAGTTAGGTTTTGACCTGAGCTAGATTGAAGATGAGTTCAGACCCTCTGTGAGCCATGTTGGGCTTAGGTATAGATATGAAACATGTAAGTTGGGTTCATGCTGCTCCTAACTTAGAAAAATATGAAAATGATGCACTTTTACCAAATGTCGTTTTTTTCCATAGTGCAGAAACCATGTTCTACGAGTTATGGTGGGTATTAAACTTTGTAGAATTATAGACAATGCCAAATATGTGTTCATGTGAAATTTCATGGAAAAATGATGAGTACCCAAAAAATAACCTTGAAAATACTCTCGTGGCATTAAGAAGACTTTAATGTGAACTTTATTGAGGTTGACAAGTTGCCATTGCTGAGGATTAACCAAATTACTCAGCAAGTGAGCTGGTTTCAGCTAAAATGAATGTTTATAATGAGAATTTGCCTTCAGAAATTGGGAATATCATGAAAATAGTCAATCGACACTAAAAAATACTTGAAAGTGAAGTTGTGAGGTTAGCAAATGTTTACTGAAAGATAGCAGAAATGAGTCATTTTCAACCAAATTTGACTTAATGTTAGCTAAAATATAGATTGAGGAAGCTCCTGATAATATGCAAATAAGAGTATTTTCATAATTAGATTGGTAAAACATAATTCTCAAGAATTCCACAACTATTTCATGGAAATTGGACAAAATTTGGGCAAAATGAGGTGTGATCAAGGGCAAAATGGTTGTTTTTTCTGACTTACAGCAGGCTGGGTGATCTAGGTCCAGCTACATAATATTTGGATTATAGAATCTATATTTGTGTGATCTTTGGCCTTTTATTTGAAAAATACTTGGGAATATCAATACAAATTCTCCATTAAATGGGCAAAATAGTCATTTTGGTAATAAAAAAAGTTGAGATGTCTACAATATGTCAATTTCATGTTTGTACAACATAAATTCATATCAATGCTTCCCCTTGCTTATCTAGTTTGTTGTAATGTGCACATTGCAGCTGAAATGTGATGTCATTCAATTTTTTTTTGAGAATGCCAAATCTTGGTTTGCTGACCATGTAACTCTTTCTCCCTCTCTCTTTCATTCATGAGGTCAAGAAACTCTAACTTTTCAGTCATAAACCACAAACTTGCTATTAGGTGGTGACTTGGTGGTCATCATATAGATTTTTTTTTTCATTGCTCAATTTAGGACGAAGAGAACATTAGTCACTTTTAATTGATTCTGCTAATTTATAAATAGGTTCTACATTAGACACTTTTAATGACATTTTTTTTCTAATATGAATCTTGTCGGCCACATTTTTATTTTTACTCAATTGTGGATATTCCCAAAAATCTTAGTTGCTTTGTTTTTTGCATGTTATTTTTGAGAAAGGTTTGATTTTGTCTTCATATTGTTGATAATTGCCAGGATTGTCATGCTGAAATTTTATTTATAAATATTTACATATACGTACATGCACTGCATCTAATCTTGCAGTTGGGTATTAAACCTTCTTGGATTGAAAGCAGGAACTATTACCAACAAGTCTCTACCAAAATTGCTAAGATTGCTTCAATCTTTACAAGTGAACAAAGGAGTTGACTTTTCCTTGTTTCCTATATGAAGTTTTCTCCCTATGCATATTTCTTTCATGCAAGGTTTTGTACTTGACAATGAGAGGATGATACTTTATGCTAAGCTGGTGGATAAAAGATATGCAGTAAAATTCACTTTTGCTATTTTATTGGAGGCCTTTTTGAAGCACTTTTTTGCTTGCAATTGCGAAAAATTCACTTGTAAAGACACCTTAAGTAGCTGCATCATCATTTTTTTTCCATATCAGAGAAACAATAAAAAATAGTAAGGCCGGTTGTATAGAAAACACACTATTACAAAATTGGTGTAAACTCAAAATGGTGAGCATGTCATAACCACAATACGATATATTGGCAGCTGTTTGTTATAGTGAATTGTCAAATCTTAATTTTCTTGTGTAACTTCTTGATGCTTGTGAATATGACATTCTTTTCCTTAGGTTACCTTATTCAAAAGTTGACTTTTTTGGTTAATGGGATTATGCTAGATTTGGTCCAGTGGCTTTTGAGCAAGGAGAGATGCAGACACATGCTAATTATGAAAAATTCCTTGGAATGAAAAGTTGAATTGGATGGTGAAATTGTTATTGATGGTTATCTTGTGGAGATTGCCCATGAACACCATCTTGACCAGCTTGCTAAGTGTTGTCTTCTGGGAGTGTCGTTCCTAAAAGTAATTAAATGATGCACTAGGAACAGACGGAGGAGAGACTGTTCCCATATGCATGTTAAAAAAATGATTGGTAATTTAACTTTTTGAATATTTTTTGAAACTCGTACCTAAACCATCATGACCATTCCTAAAAGTATTTAGGAACACCACTTTCAAGAACATTTTAGCAACAATCACTTGACCATTTCTAATTACTTTTAATAATAGCTACATATAATTTTAAGAATGTTTTCCTACCATTCCTAAAAGTGTTATTTGCTGTTGTGCTACCTAGAGTCTACAAACTTGTGGTGGATATGATGATTGCAAAAAAGGAAATGCAAAATTAAAAGGAGAGTGAGAAAAGGCAGGTGAAAGAGAAAATGGAAGATTGGAAAAACCACCCCAAATTGAATGTGTGTGTGCATAGATAATCATTATGTATATATGCCATGCTTGGGAACTAATGATTGGTTCGTCCTACAAAGATTTTGGTTTTGTTCAGAATTAAAAAAATTATATCTGGCCTTGTTTCTACACCTTTATGGCCATTCCAGATACAATTTTGCAATATTGGATCTTTCATTATTTAAAATATGTATCTCCTTCACTTGTAGTGATTTGTCATTCATTGAATGAGGGAATCATATATATATATTGAAGAATATATATGTGAGAGAGAGAGAAAAATATGTATCTACCAAACTCTCATATACCTTCTCGCTTGGCCAACCTCTGCCAGCATTCACCCCTTTGGCTCGCGGTACTCCTTGCACCCTCAACTTTGCCTGTGTTCTTCCATCTTGGCCAGGCCTTTTCCAACCAATCCTACTCTTTTGTGTTCTCCATGGTCTGGCGCTAGGCTACTATTGCCCTGTTAGGTAATATCTCTACATTTCTTTCTTACTTTAATTTGGGTTTATATCTTACTCATATTTTTATGTTTTAATTATTGCGCATAAGCTAGTTAGGCCTTGTTTATTCAATTTACACAGCTTTTATTACACTTAAGTTAGGACTAATTATCATGTTCAGATATTTTGGAAGTCAAGTATATCCCCTTCTTACCGTTGTGTTTAAATTATGCTTTATTTTGTTCTTAGGATGTTTAGACTAAGATTAGATTTACTTTAATTATCACTAGGAAAAGTTGAGGTCAGGTATGCCCCTCTACCCTTAATCTCTGGAGTTTATATATTAATAACTTACTTTTGCAAATGGAGTTTGATTAATACCAGCATTTTACTTTCCTTGATACACATGCTCGTGCCACTTAATCATGCTTAGAGAGAGTGATCAAACCCCTAATATATGGTGATCAACCAAGATTAGGAAAATGATAATCATCTCACAAAGATCGATTAAGTTCACTCAACACACAAAGCATCCTGCTATCCTTAATTAGATTTTAATTAAGCTAGATTTGCTCATAAGCTTGAAGTCTGTAAATGGGGTGTAGACTCTTTTGTGGCTTTTGGACATGACCAAAGTCCTTGTTTTGGATCTAAGGATTTCTTTTTAGAAAACATATAGATAATGTACTTTTGTTAATTGCTGAGTTTTTAAATCATGGAGATTTCTCAAAATTTCAGAAATGAATCGGTTGAGACAAGCACATTTTGATTTTTATGTTTCATTTACAATATGGACCACACTCATAGCTTGAGTGGATCCTATTCTTAGTGGAATCAATTTAACAAGATCACAAAGTCCAATTCATTGCTCATTCAAGGAGCAAGAAAACATTCTTGCTTCATTCATTTCTCTCTCTCTATGCATACATCAAAAGAATATTCAGTCCTCTAGAAGAACGATTTACGTTTTCTCCCAAACCATGGTGGTCTTCTTCTCCTGATTTCACACAAATGAGATTGAAAAATTGATTTTGGAAACATTATTTTCTGCTTTTCAAAAACAGAAATCTGGTTTGGATTGGTTGTGAGAATCGTGGGAATGCATGCATATATGCTTTAAGCATTGTTAACACCCCAAATTTTTTCACATCAAAATTGAAGCAATGTGAAAATTTCACAAAAGAATTGTGACATGAATCCCAATACATGATTACGAGTCCAAATCCAATTACAAATGTCATTTGACATCCAAATCCAATTACAAATGTCATTTGAAATCCAAATCCAATTGCAAAATTCAAATTTTGACTTAGATCCAAGAATTGAGTCTGGAATGCTACGTGGGACCCATGTGTGGGCCCCACATAGCCCGTGTGGTCAAGAGCCCCCCAAGGGCCATGCCCCCCTTCATTTAAAAAATAAAATAAAATAAATATTTTCTCTCAAATTAATTGAAGAAAAGTCATTTTTAAGGAGAAATGAATGAGAAACCTAGGAAAAGTGAGACATTTATGTCTCTCTCTCTTCTTTAACCAGGTCCTCTTAAAAGAGGAGTCAATTTTCAAGGAGCAATAACTAGGCTGGTCAAATTCACCTAACCTACTTAATTCAAGTAGGTTCAACCATAGTGCATCCAAATCCTAGCTAGGCTCAGTCAACATGAACTCAGCTTGGCCAAAAAGTAGGTCTGTCTCACAATCCAATTAATGGATGAAAATAGACTTTGACCGAACCAAACCCACTTTTACTAAACTCAGTCAAAGTACAATTTAGCTCAATTAAGAGCTTTCTTGGCTCAAATTTATCAAATTACCTCAAACAAAGTCAAACTACCCGCAAATGAGCTTTGACTTTCGTCAATTGGTCGAAATTGATCAATCTGGACAATTTTGCCCTTCTATGATCAAATTGAGATTACAGAGCCCAAATTGGTTTATGAAGGGCAAATAAACATTTGGATTTATCAAATGCATAAATCAAATACCAAATTAAAATTAAATTTTTCAAACGAAAGTTTGATTCAGTTGAAATCCGTCTTCAATCAAATTATGGACGAAAATACCATTTTTGAGCCAAATTTGATAGAATTTTCAAATTTTATTCAAATTTAAATTGGATTATCATAATTCAATGGAATTTGGAGCTTAATAACTAGGTTTTAACCTAACAAGCTTGATTTCAAACAAAGAAAAAAATAAATAGCACAAAATAAGGCAAAACCCTGTGCAAGGGCATTTTCATCCAAAATTTTGGTCAAAGTTGGTCAGCTAGGTCTGAACCAATGTTGACCGAACCTAGCCCAGCCCACCTAGCTCGTGGAAATGGGCTAAGAAAGGGTTAATTAGAGTCTTTAAATCCTCTTTAACTCATTTTACAAGTTCTCAAGTTCTCACCCAAGTTCCCAAGGTGAGTTAAGAAAGTGGTTGAACCCACCTCCTCCTCTATATAAGCCTCCCCTTAGCCACCAAAGGGGAGGACAAAATTTTTGAAGGGTATCAGTTAAGGAGCTAAGAGGGAGAGGCCAAGGAGGAGAAGAAGATTTCGTCCAAGCCTCCTTCACCCTTTCTCCCATTTCCTTCTTCATTTTCTTCTATTTTCCCTATTGATTTTGCTAAGTTAGGGTGCTTAAGTGAACCTTACTTAGGATTTTCATGGTGAGAAGCCTTCTTTCCTACTACAAATTCCAGCAAGCAAGCTATTCTACTTCTAGTCTAAGCTTGGATTCTTACTTAGGATTACTCGATTTAGAAAACAAGTGAAGGTAAAGATCAAGTATCAAGACCGACCGCAAGGTAGGTGATTTTAACCTATTTCTCATCTATTTTGGCTTCTCGTTAGTTCATCTTAATTCCAGCAACTCGTGGGGAGGGTTTATTTTCGTGTATTTTATAGCTGAGAATGATGACCAGCTAGGGGAAACCTACGATTAAATGCACATGTTAATGCATAATGCATGCATACGTCGGTTTTTCTTAAAGATAAACACATGTATCAAATTTTGAAAAGGGCCCCAAGGCCACATTCCTTTCAAAACAACAAGCTTAAAACCATTTTGAACTCTCCACCATTAGGGAATCCCACGGTGAGAGAGTGATCTTGCTGCAGTATATATATGATGAAAAAAACCTATTAAGGATAGATGCATTCTCATGAATGTAATCCACCTTTACATGGCGAAACTAAGGATGAACTAGCTTGAGCATCCATTTATCTATTTCTATTTAAAGTTATGTTGTTTCATGCTTTATTAAATGGATCAAGGGTAGTAGGGGAGATTTGAAACAAGTTTTCAATCTTCCCACGTAAAAGAACCCAACCATGAATCATCATGATTCATGAGTCGTGTGGTTCCTTGATAAAATTTCATTTTGAAAAAGTGAGGTACATATATGTATACTTGTTAACATATACGTGCTCAATCTCTTGCTAAAAATTGCTTTCCTCTCTTAAAATTAGATTGGAACATGTTTTCAAATTGGTTTTAAGAAAACGGTTCATTTTGATTTTCATAGCACCAAGTTATGAAATCGTTTTCATTTCATTTTAAAATTTGCTTAATTTCAGCAATCCATACGTAAGATGTGTGTACGTTGTTAAAATCAGACCATGTTTTATAGGAATTGGCTTAAGAATGTTAAATTTTACATATTTGAAATGCCAACTATCCTAGAACCATCCAAAGAAGTTGACGATTTCATGAGTACGAAATCTGAAATTTGATGAAGGACTTCTCACTTCTATCTAAGAAACAAGCCCTTTATTGGGATCAATGTCCACAACTTTCAGCCATCTAAATCAATACAAGATCTAATTTTTGGCTATCTTGAGACAAAAGTGGATGTCATCCACGTCTCCCATCTATTTCAAAAATTGATTTTGGCATCATTTGTATATTTTTCATCATTTTGATAATTTTATGTTAAGTCCAAGCTTATGGACTACATCTCTAATTCATGTGCTTAATCATATAATAAGCACATTTAGAGAAAGTCCTACATTTTAATTAAAATCATTCTTTATGTGTAAATTGTATGACACACAATTACAATGGATGAACTTTGAGAGATTATGAGAGAGTGAAGAATGAATGTTCCATATAGTTTCCCTTCTCATTTCATGCATTCACTTTCACTCAAAATCAATAGCACCACGTGCACATTCTCAAGAAGTTAAGTGATTCAAATTTGAGTTGCAAAAAGTGACCAAGTCATATTGCAACAAGAATTTGTAAACTTCTCTTAACTTAAAAAAAAAACACAAGCAATGCACTCATAACCTTGGCCAAAGTGTGTTTGGAAAATAACACATTTTCTAATACTTTGGAACCTATGTTTCATCAAAAGAATGAACTCTACTTAACCAAATCACACGATTTGACAAAAGAAGAATTCAAAAATCAAGTTTCTTTGCTAAGGAAACTTAGCTATTTTTCAAAAGTTGATCATAATTTCAACTCATGAACCATCTAGAGTTCACAACAAAGACTCAATTTCACTCTTCAAAATCCTCAAGAATTGTGTATTTCAAATCGAATGACACAAAAACAGAGGTTTTTTTTTAACCAACTTAAAAATCCTCTAATCTTCAAAACAAGTTCAAATCACTCATTCAAAATGAATTTTGGTTCTTGAATCCAAAACCTCAATGCATAAGCATATAGGATTTGCATCAAAAACTCGTATATGATCCAAATGGTCCTTAGTCCTTGGTCCAATTACCCCTGTTGAAGGCGGCAGGAACGGTTGGACCTCGTACCGATGGGCGGATCCATTTCCATTAAAATATTCTTCAAAACCTCAATTTTAAAAGAATTTTGCTGATTCGTATTTGACACTCTTCGAGAGAGAGGTAGGGTGTGAACAAGCATGTATATTTCTTTCATGGCGACCCAGCTGGACATCATTTCCAGTTGTTGAATTAAGAAAATCTTATCCACCCCGCACGCATTGGCTGTCTTCATCCACCGTTCATGTGAAGATTTATATAGAATGTCCACCATTTTCCAGCAATGTGATGCTTGTGAGCATCAAATATAATGCCATAACGTCTTAAGGGCTAGAATAAGAGAGAAGTGCACCGAAGCTGCTGTTTTTGTTTTTAGGACAGCAAATGAGGCTGCCGATTTGGGTGAATCCAACTAGCCTTGGTTGGAGACATATTGACTAAATGCAGTCAATTTCGAGGTGCATGAGTCAAGTAAAAATTGCTGCAAGGAATGAAGTGAGAATGGGCTTGTCAAAGATACAAATTATGGGGTCGACTAGGGTCTGATTTGTGGCGTCAAGCCACCAGAAATTTGACAAGCTGGTGATCGACATAGCTGGTTATTGTAAAATAGCATATAATTCTTGGATTTCTCTATAGATAAAGTCTAATATCAACCAAAAAATAGATCAAAAAGAAGAAGCAGAAGAACTGAAGAAGAAGGTTGTCATGTTAGACCCACGAACACCAGCCTTGAACTTGATTTAGAATTCCGATGTGTAAAAGTCATTGTCTTCCATTAACAACAGAAAAATGAAAAAGGATATGAACAGACTTCAAAATATAAAACCACCGTCTCATGACAATGCCTAGTCCATGCCTAGTCCTATGACAACTTGAGCAGCTAGAATTCTCACGAGAAATCAGACTTTTTAGCTTTAGAAAAACCCTAAAAAGCTTCTAATCATCCCTAAGTTTTCAGAACAAAACTACCCAAATTTCACCGCAAAGCAACAATGCAATCAATAAAAAGAATACCGGCAAAACTAATGCACAACGGAAATGCAAAACATGTTTTTGAGCACAAAATCAGGCATCAAGAGGCAAAACCCTAAACACTGCCGCTGCCGTCCGTCACAGTCTAGTCGTTGCGCAGTCGCCATCCGCCGCCGCTGCCCAAGGTTGCTGCAAGGACTCACCGCCGACGGAAGGAAGAAAGTCGAGAAGAGAAGGAGAAGGAAGGTCACGATTTTAGTTTTTAGGTTATTAAAATATGGTTTGGATCTTGTTCTGAACCAAAACCATATCTAAACATACCGGCCTGTACTGGCATACCGGTATTGCTGTACCGGCGTACCGGTATGGGGTACGCCACCACTTGGGCGTACCATTGTGATATAGCACCCACTAGAATGCATCGGCAACCGATTGAACCCGATCTGTGTTTAAAACGAGCCCGGAGTGACTCAAAGTGGAGTCGGCTGCTCATTTGTAACAAAAATATTTTTTTTCACACATTTTAAATTAAAAATTTGTTTTATGCTTCTTATATAAACAACCTTTGTTTATTTATTTATTTATTAATTTTATTTCATTTTATTTTGTTTTTATTTTTTTAAAAAGGGGCAACCGCGATGCACAATCGCACACTTGCGTGACTGCGTGTGGCAGCGCGTTGCACGCTGCTGCTCGCCCAACAAATACACCAAATGAGGCCAGCGCTACGCGCATGCCCCATTTTCATGTTAAAACTGCCCCTTGGTGCGTGCCCGACAAATACACCGAATGAGGCCTGTGCTGCCCACAGGCCCCATTTTCATGTTAAAACTGTCCCTTGGGGTGCGGTTTTGGGCCTTCTAGGGTGGGCATTAGCCCTGCCCACACCCCAAAGGGGTGTTTGCAGGACTAAGGGCCAATCCCACTTGGTCAAAGCCTATTTAAAAAAAAAAATTAATTATTCAAAAATACTTGAAATTGACATAAAATCTTGTTTAATTCAAAAAAATTCAAATTTTTGAGTTTTGGCTCCAAAACATCCTATAAATAACCCTATAATCCTCATTCTTTGGCATGGGCTAACCCTTGAGAGAATTTCTAATGATACTTCACTTAAAGATTTAATTCTTCTTCAACATTTCTCTTCATTTTCATATTCTTCAAGTTCCAACTCTTCAAGAAAACATGAGAAGACATTAAGGGTATGTAATCCTCCTCTCGTTTTCATTTTTCGTTTTCCCTTGCTACCTCCCCATGGCTGTGTAAGAAAGCTCTAAAGATTTTCAATCCGGAGTCAAGAGCTACATCTTGACTGCACCACAAGTATGAGTAAGGTGAAATAAATTTCATTTCATCATTTATCTCTAAAAATAGGCTTGTTATATTGTCTTACTCATCATTTATGCTTGAAATGATGCTCATGCTTGATGTATTAATTTTCCTTAATTGTTGAGCAAATATACGGCGAGAATGAGTGTTTGGGTTTGAAATTTTTTCATTTTTATGTTGATTTTTGAGGTTGAGACTTGTCCAATCTGGAATAGCCCTTCACGAATTTGTACATGTTAAAGTATATATTCATGTTATTCTCACGCTTAGTTTCTTTTTTAAATCACCCGATTAGGAACCCTAATGAGTATTTTATTATGTGCTCTCCATTCCATGTATGTTTGATTTTCTTCCATACCCAATGGTAGAGAAATCGATTTTTTTTTGTAATAATTGTGGTTTTCATGTTCACATACAAAATATTTAGAATCATATTTTTCAAAAGATTTTTGAAAGTAAAAACCCCTCTAATGAAGTTTGGAGATTTAGTTTAGGCTCTTACATGAGTACAAGTTCCTCGCCGGCCTACACAGAAATCGAAGTCGGATATTCTCAAGACATTTATTCATTTTAACTTGCAAGAACACATATATGTGTATACATATATGTGTACATGACTATCTCCATTTGTTCTTATTTGTTATGATTTAACACATTTTTTTATAAACTCTCGTATACATATGAATATATATACACATATTCCATTTTAAAATCTTTCTCTCCTTCTTTATAAAATCTTCTTCTCCCTTTCTATCTGATTCATACTTCCTTTTCACAAGCTTTATTATATGTATCTACATGTATATATATATACATATATATGTATATATATGTATGTATATGTATACATCTCTCTCTCTTCTGAATCTCTTGCTTTTGTAGTTTTCAAAATCTCTTTCTGTCTCTCTTTTTCTCTATTACTTTCATATTAAAGTCTTTCATATTTTTCATTCTTGCAAATATGTTTCTCCCATGATTTAAGGTTTTCATTTTTCATTTGTCGACTGCATTAAGACCAAAATTCAAGTAATGACCCAATACTAGAATTATGCTTGATGGTCTATAACTTCATTTCATTTTCAAAAACTTTTCTTTCTTTATAAAAATATTTATGACAATTGTAAAATGAGAAACTTAGATGTATCTGGTGGTAGGAATACTCTTAGATGAATGTCATGGTAGTAATGAATGATTTTCTTATAACAATGGAGGACCAATGCATCCATACATTCACATTTACTTAACAACACAAATGATTATAAGCATATCTCTTAAAGAACTTAAGCAAGATGGAATGGTATTCTAACTGTGTAGTAACCGAATTAGAGCAAAACCTCAAAGCTACTTAACTTCATAAAAGAACACTAAATCCATTTCAAAAGTGATTTCCAAAGGTTTCCAAGTAACATTTGAAAAGATTTCTCAATTCAAAATTTCTCAAATCAAAATGGTTTACACTCTTAAATGATTCTTCAAAACTTTCTCAAAATATTGAAACAACAAACCTTCAACATTTTCTCAAGCATTAAACCACATTTATAATGAAAAAAGATCTATAAGCTACAATGAAATGTATCAAGAATAAACATAGCTCTTGGGTTGATTACTCCAAGTAAAGGTGCCGAGAACGTCGATCCTCGTATCGATAGGCAAGTCCCTTTTTCTCTCATTTCAAAACAAAACCTCATTTGTTTTTAGCACTCCAAAACCATAAAATTTTTGGGTATGCAAACACATGGCGACTGTGATGGGACCTGTCATAGTTTGACTATGATTATCATTGATGCATTTCCACAAACTTGAACATCTCTCATATTGCTAATGATAAAACATATTTTCTTATTTGGCCTTGACCCCATCGGCATTTCATCACACTGTTCGGTGATCATGTTTTGCTCACTTGCATTTAAGACTAATTGAAGAGGATCAATCATGTTCACTTATATCTAAGATCAAATGCAACCCTCCTCAATTTAAGACTTGATTGAAAACATTGCATTAAAGACAACTAATTTTACATGTTTGCTTGTATTTCAAAATTTTCAATACCTATCTGTCCCGGTCATAAATGTTGTCGGGTTTGGTCTTAGGTGGTAGCACAAGACTAAACTTTACAACTGGACTACACCTTGGATGGAAAGCCCTCTCATTAGTACCATGAGTGGTAACTTATGGTATATTGACGGGTGACCAAGGAGAAATGAGAAACCCGACTTTTAGTTGCCTAATAGAAGAGTCTATGCTCGTACTAAGTCTTTTGACTAAGGTACATTGACATATCTTATATGGAGTAATCATATTTGATCAAACCAAACTCAATTAGGGTCCTATGCTTCTTTTCAAATATATGTATGATAAACATGTGTGACTTTAGAAAGTGCAAGATGCTTACATGATGAATGCATGGGTGTCATCCAGACACGCTTTGATCAAAATAATAATTTTACATTCTATCTTCTTCATTAAATCAATGTCATCTTCCATCATCTCTACGTTGCTTAACTCAGATCATGCATTCTTTTTCTCTCATTTACATTCAGCTGAATAATTTTCTAGCTTCAATACTTATAAGGTGTCTTTCTTTCTATGTTACTACTTACATATTTTATTGGGTCATCAATTATTCCTTGACAAGTTCAATTTTTTAGAGTTGCTTCAAAATCAATATTTTGTCATACATTGTTAATTTCTCATTTATTTGTCCAACCTCATATTCTTGAACATTATAGCCATTTATTAGCTCAATTACCAACTTTGCTTGACTCAGGTTATACACTCTTTTCCCTCATTTATATTTAGCCAAATAATTTTCTAACTTTAATACCCATAGTATGTCTTTCTCCCTATTTTACTACTTCCATGATTTTATTGAGTCATCATTTATTTCAATTTGGTCACCAATCTTTGCTTTACTCCAATATATTCTTTATTGTCGGACACTTGATTTGGACTTATTCATTCACCCCTATTGAGTCCATATCTTCATGAATCAAACCTCGTATATTTACTCTGCTTGAGATTTAATCCTTTCAAAATTAAGATTCTTCACAAATAATAGATTGCTCATAATTTTCTATATTTTCATATATTATCTTTGAAATGGTATCAACTTGATATCTCGTTACAAGAATCACCACCTACCGATCATATTCTTATAACAATTTCTTTCCTACAAGCTTTCACTCAATTTCTTGTCATTAAAGACAAACCTAAAATTCTTTTAGACCTCAGTTTATATGCATGTTATTAATCTTCACCCTCATTTTCCTATTAGTAAAAAAAAATATGTCAATTTTATTTATATAATTTTGTCCACACCTCCTTTTTATTGGAGTATTTTTCGATATTGCCTTCGCCTCAATCTCAAGATGTTAACCATCTATCTTTTACCCAGTGCATGACACATTCTGTTTTGAATCATATCCTATCATGGCAATTGCTAGCACTTGGGCATTTTTTTTATTATAAATATTTTGAGGCATTTCTAAATTGCTTTTGCGGCATATATTTTTCTTTCACAATCATCCATGTCCATGAAGAAAAAGGTCATATCCCAATCAAATCAGCTGAATCAAGCACAATTCGGCCAATAGGCTCGGGGCATTCTAAAACTAGCTCAACCTTGTCCCTGGACAAGGGAATCTTATGAAGCAAGCGTGACTTGGCCGTTTGGCCAAGGGCTTTTCAAAGCAAGCTCAATCCAAGCTCTAGTTTGGAGAATTTTACTAAGCAAGATCAAAATCCAGCTTTAGGTGAAAACAAAAACTTCACCATAAGGCACTCAATGTGATAGGAAGTCTTCATGTCACAACTAATGTAGGAGCGATAGGGTCTCATTCCTGGCTTCAACAAAGGTATTCGAGGTGATGAGTGTTCTCTTCTAGAATTGCCACTTGTTATCGAGCAACTCATTCAGGAAAGGGGTAAAACCTGAAACTATGGACAAAAGAGCAAACCCACGCAGGTAAGAGATTAAACCTGCAATGCAAGTTAAAGTAATCCACGCAGGTAAGAGGTTAAACCTACAATGCAAGCCAAAGCAATCCTTGCAGGTAAGAGGTTGAACCTGCATGCGAGCTAGATCAAACAATGCAGGTAAAAGGTTAAACCTACAATGCAAGCCAAAGCAACCCATGCAGGTAAGAGGTTGTACCTACATGCGAGCTAGATCAACCCACACAGGTAAGAGGTTAAACATGCAATGCAAGCCAAGGCAAGCTAGCCAGGAGGGTTAAACCTTGAACTTGCATTGCAAGCTAGAGCAACCCACGCAGGTAAGGGGTTAAACATGCAATGCAAGCCAAGGCAAGCTAGCCAAGGGGGTTAAACCTGAATTCAAACACATCTAAAGGGGTTAAACCTACAAGATAAACTCAAACAATACATTTAGGGGTTAAACCTAAAATGCAATTATGATATTTTAATCTTTTAGCCAAAATTTTCATTGATCAAAATTTGGGGTGCTTATTTTTGCTACAAAGCGCAGCTAATGCCGACTTAGTAACAAAGAGGGGCATCTATTATCACCTCAAATTTTTTCAAAAGGTTTGTATTTTATTTTCACCCAAATGAAATTCCCAGTTATTTAGATTAAAATTTTTAAAGCCCAAGCCCAATCCTAGACCCAAAATAAATTTGTGAGTATTTGATCCAAAATTGAAAATTTTCAACCTTTGTCTGAACACAAAGACAAAATTCAAATTTAGACGCGAGATTCAAATCCAAAGTCCAATTCTCAAATCCAAAAAATAGTCTAAATCCAAATCAAACATTTTAAACTTAAAATCCAAAATTTAATGCTATTGAGCATCGTGAGCATGTGCATGGACCTTTCTTTTGTTTTATGTTTCGTTCCCATGCCAAATTGTGTTTTTGAGCTTAAATCCACTCAATAGAACCAGCCGGTGACCAATTGAACCTGATCTGGGTTTAAAACGAGCCCGGAGTGACTCAAAACAGAGTCGGCCACCCATTTGTAACAATTTTTTTTTACACATTTTAAATTTAAAATTTGTTTTACACTTCTTATATAAACAACCTTTGTTTATTTATTTTGATTTTATTTCATTTTATTCTGTTTTGGTTTTTTTAAAATAAAGGGGCAACCACAACGCGCAATTGCGCGATCGCACGCTGCCGCACGCGGTATGCTGACGAGAGTCAGTGCTGCACATGCGCAGCCAATCACGGCCGTGCACCGCTCGCAGTCCCCATTTTCATGTTAAAACCGCCAGTTTTGGGCCTTCTAGGGTGGAAATTATTCCTGCCCACACCCCAAGAGGGTGTTTGCAGGGCTAAGGGCCAATCCTACTTGGTCAAACATATTTTAAAAAAAATTAAAATTATTAAAAAATGCTTGAAATTCGCATGAAAATCTTGTTAAATTCAAAAAAATTCAAATTTTGAGTTTTGGCTCCCAAACTTCCAATAAATAACCCGGCAATCCTCCCTCTTTGGCATGGGCCCTTGGGAGAATTTCTATTGATCCTTCACTTGAAGATTTGATTCTTCTTCTCCATTTCTCTTCCTTTTCTTCTTCTTCAAGTTCCAACTCTTCAAGAGAGCATGAGAAGATATTAGAGGTATGTAATCCTTCTCTTGTTTTTATTTTCCAATTTCCCTTGCTACCTCCACATGGCGGTGCAAGAATGCTCTAAAGTTTTCCTATCCGGAGTCAAAAGCTACATCTTGAGTGCACCGAGAGTATGAGTAAGGTGAAATAAATTCCATTTCTTCATTTATCTCTAAAAATATGCTTGTTATGTTGTCTTACTCATCATTTATGCTTAAAATGATGTTCATGCTTGATGTATTAATTTTCCTTAATTGACGAGCAATTGTACGGCGAGAATGAGTGTTTGGGTTTGAGATTTTCTCATTTTTATGTTGATTTTTGAGGTTGGGACTTGTCCAACCCAGGAAAGTCCTTCACAAATTTATACATGTTAAACTGCATCTTCATGTCATTCTCACGCTTAGTTTCTTTCTTAAATCACTCGATTAGGAACCCCAATGAGTGTTTTATCACGTTGGTCTCCATTCCATGTATGTCTGATTTTTTTTTCATATCTAGTGATGGGAAAAATCGATGTTCACGTAATAATTGTGGATTTCATGTTCACACACAAAAATATTTTATATCATATTTTCTAAAAGATTTTTGAAAGCAAAAACCCCCTCTAATGAGGCCTTGGAGACTTAACTTAGGCTCTTGCATAGTCCAAGTTCTCCGCCGGCCTACATAAAAATTGAAGTCGGACATTTTAAAGTCATTTATTCGTTTTAACTTTCATGAACACATATACGTGTATACATGATATATACGTATATGTGCACATGTCTATCTCTCTTTGTCATTCTCTTTTTATGATTTAACACATTCTTTTACAAACTCTCATATACGTATATATGAATATATATACGTGTATTCCATTTTAAAATCTCTCTTTCTTTCTTTCTAAAATCTTCATCTCTCTCTCTATGTGATTTATACTTCATTTTCACAAGCTTTATTACATATATATATGTATATGTGTGTGTGTGTGTGTATGTATATGTATACATCTCTCCCTCTCTTTTAAATTTCTTGCTTTTGTGGTTTTCAAAATCTCTTTTTGCCTCTCTTTTTCCCCATTACTTTCATATTAAAGTCTTTCATCTTTTTCATTCTTTCAAATATTTTTCTCCCATGATTTAAGGTATTAATTTCTCATTTGCCGACTTCATTAAGACCAAAACTGAAGTAATGACCCAATACTAGAATCATGCTTGATGGTCTATGACTTCATTCCATTTTCAAAAACTTTTCTTTCTTTATAAAAATATTTATGTCAATTGTAAAATGAGAAACTTAGATGTATGTGGTGGTAGGAATGCTCTTAGATGAATGTCGTGGTAGGAACGAATGATTTTCATCCATACATTCACATTCACTTAACTTTAGGACAAGCACATCTCTAAAAGAACTTTAGCAAGATTCGATGAAGCTCTAACTAGGTAGTAAATGAATTAGAGCAAAATTTCAAACCTGCTTAACTTTTTCAGAGAACACTAAATCCATTTCAAAAGTGATTTCCAAATGTTTCTGAGTGATATTTGAAAATATTTCTCAATTTAAACTTTCTTAAATCAAAATGTTTTACACTCTTAAATGATTCTTCAAAACTTTCTCAAGATCTTGAAATATCAAATCTTCAATATTTTCTCAAACATAACACCACATTTATAATGAAAAAGATGTTTAAGTCAAAATGAAATACATAAAAAATAAACATAGCTCTTGAATTGATTACCCTCAATAAAGGCACCGGGAACGGTCGATGCTCGTACCGATGAGTGAGTTCCTTTTTCTCTCATTTCAAAATAAAACCTTATTTTTTTGAAGCACTGTAAAAACCATAAAATTTTTGGGGATAGCTATCATTGAAATTTTTAATTTTTGTATCTTATTTGATTTATTTGAGATTGGAAATAAGGGAGGGGCACACCTATTTTAGGCTGCTCTCCTAGTCTTTTAGAAAATTCCAAAAGAGATTGAGGAAAACTGCTATTCCTAAGGTGCCTCCTCAATTTCTCTTTATTTTGAGAAAAAAACCGATTTCTAGAATAGGTTAATTCTGAGAATGTCAGAAATGAAAAGAGTGAGCTTGCTTTAGTGACTCTTGAAATAGATCGTTGTCAATCTAGTCTTGGTTGAATTATCTATTTGTCTAGAAATGGGCTCAACCATAGCACATCGCGATGTCTCCTTCTCTTGAAAGTCTTTGAAAGAGCTTTTGGCTTGTTTTAATTGAAGTGGATCAGCTCAATCGGGGCTGATTTGAGCTGGTTGGCTATCGAGATCTTCCAAGCTAATTTTAAATTTGGATTCTTGTTTCTTATAAAAAGTCAATTTTTGAATTGACTTAGAAAGATTAGGAAGATCCTCTCTCTAGGCGAGCCATTTCTAGTTCATTTTCCTTTGGTTGGGACTTCCTTGAATAAATCTTAGGAAGAAAATAGGGAAAGAAAGAGAGAGAGAGAGTTGCATCAACTATCCTCTCTCTTTGTGTTAAAATAAGATTGAAATAATATTTTAATTCAAAATAATTTTAACCTTGATTGTGAAAATTTAATCTTTCGGACCTTCATTTGAATTGATCTCAAATTTTAGGTTTGGCTTTAGTCGAATTTGAAATCTCATTCAAATTTGAAAAAAATTTTGATGTTTTTGTGCAACTTATTATTCTAAATTGAATTTGTGAACACTTTCTAGACTCGGGTCTAGGATTGGGTTGGGCGGACATCAATTTCGATCCAAAATATTTTATGAAAACTTTCAAGATTGCCATTGGAAAAATTTGAGGTGTAAAGAATGTGTCATCCATCTAAAAGATTAGATAAATGACATGTGTCAGCGCTCGATTATTTTGAACTTGAACTCTAGCTTCAGATATAGACTCAGATCATGATCTGGATCTAGGAGAAGATCTGGGTTGAGATAATTGCATCTAAACATTTAATATATAGGTTTAGATTTGAATCAAGATGGATCATGGATCTAAATGATAATAAATAAATATGTATCGAAGATTTGAGTTATGTACACCTCTACTGGGCTCAATCTGTGTCAAATGGGTGGTTCAATCTTAGTGCTTGTGAGATTGATCTAGACTTAATCTAGTTCTGGACATGACTGGACATAGGTGCAGACTAGGCTCAAGTCAGACTGGGTTCAGTTCTAGTCAAATGGGTTCAACCAGGTTTAATCTTGGTCTCGTTCAGTTCTAGGTAGACTTTAGACCTTGCTTGAGCCATGCTAGGCTCAAGTTTGGCACAGATGTACCCTAAGCTAAGTTTATGTAACTCCAAACTTAGGTTTATATAAAAATAATGCATGTATGAAAAAATGACATTTTTAACCCTTGCATAGCAATTGGGTTGTGCAATTTGACTATACTGGGTTATCTTTAGGTTCAATTTAAGAGGTGTGCCAAGTTTGACTAAAAAATTTTCAAGTTTGTTCATGAAAAATTACATTTTTCAAGATTAGCCAAAGGGTTTTGGAACCTATGAATGGAAATGTAAGGCGCAAAATGAGAAATAGAGATTTTAGACTTGTTTCTAGAAACTGAACACATTGATAATATCCTTGAGTGAACTCGAGTTGATATATGATTATATTAAAAATTGGCATTCTAGATCTCTCAAAAATAATTTCAGAAGTAACTGGTGGTAGTGTCAAAAAACACTCTTAAGAGTGATTGTAAAATTGTGATTACGAACTGAAAACAAAAATACTTACACACATAACTAAGAAATATAGTCTCAACTTACTTCAGGCTAACTCACTTGAATCAAAAGGAAATGGTAACCACGTCACGTCACAAGCACTTTGCTCTAACGTGACCTTCAAAAGCTTCAGCAATTTCAAGTTGTGAGTGCTTTCTAAAAGAAGGGAGTTAGCTCAAGGCTCAAAGTGATTGAGTGAAACATGCATAATTGAGGAAAATGATGCCATTTTTTGGAAATAACTGTTCTAAATCTAGAATCAAGGCTTGGAAAAAGAAAATGGAGCTAAGAATACTTTACTGACCCTAGAGCGATCCTATTGGGGGTTTCGGTAGGTGTGCAGGTGTTTTGTGATGAAAAATGATGAATAACTAGGCAAAATGAGTATTTTTGAACTTTTGATGATGAAATGTAAGTTGGTAAACATATTTTGTGGGTTCTTGATGACTTGCAAAAATGGAAACGAAACAACTTTATTGATCTTAGCTAAAATAAGTCTTAGGATTTTCAGAGCTGTTCTCCAAATTAGGGAAAATGAGTTAAAACAAGGTTAACTAGTTGGCAAAATGCCCATTTTCCTGAATATCAACAACCTGGTGCTCTGTTCAGGGTGCATGGTTGATACATTATGGTATATGATTTGCTTTGACGTTGGGTCTACATTTGAAATCCCCTTACAAAAATCAGTTAAAAATCATAACATGGTTATTTTGAGATGTGAAAATTTTGGAGTGTGTAGGCAGCCTTTATCTCTTCGACAACTGAGCTGCAAATTTAAAAGCGAGCATATGCAATGGGAGAGGATGGAGCAAAAATTTTCATGCAAATGACAAGGCGCTGGAATGGGTAGGCAAGTAGGTAATAAGAGGCATAGGCATAGTTGGCAAACTTACCGGGCTTACTTGGGAATTGTTTGAGTCATCCCAGCTTGCCTTTGACTCAAACTGACTCACTCCTTACTCGACCCAACTCGGCCTGACTCGGCCCATTCAGCTGCAATGATGTACATTATGGTTATTTGAATACTAGACCGACTCGATGACTCAACTCGGTGGCCGAGTGACCCAATCATATGCCGATCCAAGTCTCAGTCATAGGTTTGCCAACTATGGCATCAAGTATAGTTGGCAAACTCATCGGGCTGACTCAAGTATCGCCTTGTCAACTCTGATTGCCAATCAATCCGGCCAACGAGTCAAGGTTAGCTCTGCTTACCCCTGACTCAACCTAACTTGGTCATAACTTGCTCCTGACTCACCCCGACTTGCCTGATTCAACTGCAATCATTTACATTATGGTTATTTGAATACTCAATCAAGTCAACAAGTCAACTTGCTGATCTAGTGACTTGATCATCTACCAATCTGAGTCTGAGTCACAGGTATGCAAACTAACCCACTGACCTGACCATTTTACGAGCCAAGTCTGAGTCATGGGTTTGCCAACTATGGCATCAGGTACCACAGGCATAATGCAAATGATGAACAACAATGGTCTACAACAAGCACAGGGGAGGATGGAAGTGGGAGCTATTGCATAAGAAGGCCTTAGTTCCTTGGCAGCATAGGCATGGAACAACAATAGTTGGTGATTGGGCTGCATCGGGTGATTGTGCAGCAAGTGAAAGGGAAGACACTAGTGGGTGGTGTTGACTAAACATAAAAGAAGTATAATAAATAAGAAAAGGAACAAAAAGTTTATTTTCATTAAACGTACATGGTTTTTCACCACGGAAGGACATCATGAGCCTTGATTACACAATGCAAAAGAAAGAACTTAAATAGGTGACTACATTCTCATGATTTTGGCATCCATTTGACGATAATCATGAAAAACTAAATCTGAATTTGTGGAAAGATTTTGTTTTTATCATTTAATTTTGATTTACTTTGTTGGGATTTTTTTTTTGAATTTCTTTACAAACAGTTGCCTTTCAATCTTGTCACTAACATCCTTCCTCAAAGTGGATGATGGATCCAAAAGTCCAAGTTTGCTACAAACCTTTGTAAAAACTGATCATCTTATTTCTTTGGTGGTGATTTGGCGAGCGCAAATTTGTTTTACGAAGTTTTTATTCAATTGGATCAAGTCATCGATTTGATGAAGAAGACAACAATCTCTTTGGTAGTCAACAGGCCATATTTGGGCTTTAATCTTCTTTGCCAAGCATCCTGTTTTGGTACCCTGTTGAAAAAATATAAAAGAAGCAAAATAAATAAAACATCAACGAAAAGCTAATTTTCATTAAATCTGTATGGTTTTCACCATGAAAGTTCATTGTGAGCCTTGATTATACGGCATAAGCAACATGGCTGGTGACCAAACAAGTGAAACTCAGAAGAACTAAGTATAACATACACAAAATTAGACGACACAGAGGTCAACATGAATACTACACCAAAAGAGGAAGTCAAGACAGAACCTGGAACATCTAAAGAACATAAGAGACAACCAGAATATTATAGATACTCACCAGATACAGAAAAAAGAGCTGAAAAACTTTGGAACTCAAGAAGAAATAAAGATCTTTTTACGACAATTCCTTATAACCAAGGAATATTAAACCTGGATGAAGTAAAAAACATTCTAGAAGTAATCCAAATATGGCAAGCAGAGATAGGGAAAAGAATTACGGAAGCCAAGATCGATAAAAAACTGTACCAAAATATATTGAAAACAATTTTGTAGGAAATGTAAGGTTATGGTTTAACCAATTAGACAGTTCAACAAAAGACTCCTTAAGAGGTGAAACAGATGATAAAGGAAATATAATGACTAAAGCAACAGATGTTTTAGAAAAATATATATCAGCCATAAAGACAGAATTTTACACTCAAACATTGATCAAGTATGCAAAGAACTAAATAAAACCAAAGTTAGAAATAGTTTACTAGCCTTGAATATATGTGATATGTGCTATTTGGATGAATATGCTACATTATATAGCAAATACTACTATCGATCAGAATTAGATAAAGATGATAAAAACAAAGCTTTAGAATGATTCTTCCAAAAGTTACCAAAAACCATATACGAAAGCATAATAAAAGACTTCAAAGAAAAACCGCCTAAAGAAGACACACTGGAAGCCAGAATAGAATTTATTAGACAATGGTATAGAACATCATGTAAAAAATATATACAAGAAAAACGATTAAAAAATATTATGCAAAATCCTTATAAGTGTTGCATAGAATATGTAACACCACAACTAAGATATAATAATAGACAATATAAGAGAAAAAAATAAAAGAGGTTGAAACAATTCTACAAGGAACTACAAGAAATTTAGGAACCCGAGAAAATGATATTATATAAAAAAATAAAAAAAAATATCTCAAAATTCTGAAAACATGTAGATGTTATAATTGTGGAAATATAGGACATATAGCAAAAGATTGCATATAACAATTATGAAAAACAATATCTGACATAATAGAAGATGATTACATAGAAATAAGTTATTTGGACAACATATCTGACAATGAAACAATCTATGAAACAGAAACAGAAAATGAACAAGATCTGAATACAGATAGTGAAAATGAGTAAGGAAATAGAAAAACTTCATGACATAACTTACCAAGAAAAATTAACAGATGAATGCACATTACAAAGAGTGATATTCGATGAAAAAGTTTTCAAACAGATAGAACAACAAGAAATAACATACAAAGATAAAATATTTGAATTCCCATTAATAAGAAAAATTTCTGGATTAAAAAGCATCTTAAAGAAAGAGAAGGAAGAATATTATATTATAAATAAAAAAAACACGTAATAGATATAGACCAAGTAGTAGGAACAATTAGAGTACCAGTAATAACCATAATGAGAATAAATGAAGAGCTAAAACAACTAAAAATAAACCAACCAATGAAGTATGTGTACTATGGAGGCATAAAAATAATGGTAAAAGCCTGTTTTAAAGAAGACATAAACACTTCCTTGGAAATATATTTGGCAGATGATCAGATCACCTATCCGGCAGAAAAAGCAATAATAGCAAAAATAAAAGGGAACCTAATATACCAAAAACTAAAATTCACTATAAAACCTAACTTCACTATAGCCCTTACTGACATCTATATAGATAAAAGCCTACTATTATATTGGAAGCTATCAGGAATAAAATTAGAGGAAGGATGTGAAGTAATGACTATAAAAGGGAAAAAATTATATGTGGCAACTAGTAAACATAAAATAACAGCCAAAAGAAGAAACAGCGATAATATAAAAATAGACAACCCATTCGAGCTGCTAATTACCGTAATAAATGAAAAAAAAACCATACTATTTTAAAAGAGAAATGAAGAATTAGAAATCATCAAACATAGACTAAGTGTACAGATACTAGAACAACAACAAAAACAAGTTATAAGGCAGACCAATTTTTTATTAAAGCACTCATAGACAATAATGTTAGGAGAATACTAATAGACACCGGATCAAGAGAAAACTACATAACACCAGAGATTGCACAAGCTTAAAATTTTCATATTATTAAATAAATTTATCACAAACCTAAAAGACTTAGTAGTAGAAAGATGGGAAATAGACATAGAAATAATGGAGCACGGGTATCAATCAGATACGATGATATCAGACTATGATGAATATATCTGACGTGAAGAATTTAGGATATTTGGAAATGGAGTATAATGATTAATAGAACAAACACCAAAGAATTCACAAAGCAATGTAAAAAGAGATATGGGCAAAATTTTAAGGATCAACTAAGCCATAAGATGAAAGTATATATACTTGTAAGACAGTTTATAGCATATTAAAAATAAAAGCAATGAACACTTGGTATGCAAACCATATACCATATATAAGATACCATCCTGCAAATTATACAACAAACAATGATAGCTTAGACTTAGACTTGTCTGATATAGAAAATAGACTCTGACTATGATGAATACAAAGAACTGTATGATCAGCAAAACAAACACAACAGATTTCGTTAGGAAATATAAGAAAAAATACAAAGAAAAAATCAGGATAAAAATACAACATGACTTCAACATATACACATTAGTGAAGGAATTTATAAGAGAACTACAATGGAAAGTTATTGAGACATGGTACCTAAGAAATAGATAGGGCAAGATTCAGAATTTGAAGAAAAAATAGATAGGGCAAGATTCAGAATAAACACTGAACATTACCAAGTTAATCCACCAGAGATTGACAATGATGAATAAACCAAGAATGAATATAACGAAAGAAAAATTTATATATATATTAATTAAAATAATAGTAAAAAACTATAACAATAGATATTATACATCATACGTTGATACAAGAGCACAAATCAATATATGTAAAAAGAACTATTTACCAAACAAGTGCTGGGAAAAATTAGAACTCGCCATTGAAGTAAAAGGGTTCAATGGAGACAAAGATAGTTTAAATTTTAAAGCCGGCAACATCACAGTACAAATATAGAAGAAAATAATCAATATAGAACGTATTTATGCCTTTGAATTACAAGGTAAATATATAATACTAGGAAGACCTTTTCTGAATAACTATCTACCAATTGAAATTACCCACAACCACTTAATACTAACAATACTATGTAATGAAAAAATAAAAGCATTGATAGTAAAAAATGTTGAAGGAAAAGAAACTAGCTGGATAAAAGGAGATAGTAAGATAAATAAAAAAATGACAAGAAAAAGAATCAATTAAATCACTTTGCATACGTATGATATTAACAAATTACAAAATATAGAAAGAGAGTTAGAAAAACTATATTCCAAACAGCCATTGCAATTTTGGGAAAAACATCAGACTGGCATAAAATTAGAATTAATAGATGGAAATAGTATAGTTACACAACCTCCACTAAAATAAATACCAAATGAATTAGAAGATTTTGGTAAACAAATCCAAGAATTACTTAAGGAAAACTACATTAGACCCTATAATTCAAAGCATAGCAGTCCAGCCTTCATAGTTAATAAACACAGTGAACATAAAAAGGGGAAAACTATACTACATTAGACCCTATAATTCAAAGCATAGCAGTCCAGCCTTTATAGTTAATAAACACAGTGAACATAAAAAGGGGAAAACTAGAATGGTCATACACTATAGCAACCTGAATGCAAAAACTAAAACGTATAATTATCTCATACCCAACAAGATACTTAAATTAAAACAAATATCATAATACAATTATCTCATTAAATTCGACTGTCAAAGCGGATTTTATCATTTAAAATTAGAAGAAGAAAGTAAAACATTAACAACATTCACTGTTCCAAATAGATTTTATGAATGAAATGTTTTACCATTTAGATACAAAAATGTACCTAGAAGATTCCAAACATTTATGGATCAGAACATTTAAAAGATTAAGAAACTATGTTATATACATAGATGATATTTTACTATATACATCCACCGAAGAAAACCATTATAACCTATTACGAGAATTTATACAATATGCATAGAAGATATGAATAGCCATTAGTAAAAATAAAGCCGTTATTTGTAAAAAACAAATAAGAATATAAATAGATAAAGCAGGAATTAAAATGCAGAATCATCATGTAATACAAAAAATAGCGTTATTTGAAAACTTAGACACTAAAGTAAAATTACAATCATTCTTTGGATTAGTAAATCAAGTTAGAGAATACATACCAAAATTGTCAGAATATTGTAAACCTTTACAGGAAAAGCTTAAGAAAGATAAAGAATATTATTGGGATGACAAAGATAGGCAACACATTCAAAAAATACAAAAAATTTGAAAAAATTTACTGAAATTAGAATGCCAAATAAAATTAAAAAAAATTCATGTGGATTGTAGAATCAAATGCATCATAACACAATTATGGATTAGTCTTAAAATATAGATACAAAAATGATAAAAGAGAATACCTATGTAGATACCACTCAGGAAGTTTTAAAGATAACATGACTAAATGGAAAATAAATAGAAAAGAATTATTAGCCTTATATTATGCCTTGTTATATTTTGAAATATATATTGTCTTTACGCATTTAGTTATAACAGATAAGACACAAGTAAAACATTGGTTAATGCTAAATTAGAAAACTCGATCATAAAAAAGGAAATTAGAAGACAGCGAAACGATATCAGATTATTTGAATTTTCTGTAGAATTATTAAAATCCTCAAACAATAGCTTTGTAGACAGACTCTCGAGAGAACCAAGGCTATAGAAAAAGGAGTAAGTACACATAACCCTAACTGCTTACTAATTTATTGTATTGCAGATACTGAAGATAGAAGTCTTGAACTTGAAGGAGGATGTAACCAAACTACAGACTTAGATCCAGAACCAAGAAACAATCATAAAAACCCTCCAAAACCAAAAAGAGAAAACCTAGCTGCAGAAACAACCAGAAAGAAAGAGAGACATAAAAGAAAGAACTAGCAGAAAATTTAACAAAACTCATTTTATTCAAAAACCAAAACCTGAACAATCGTTTCCAAAGAGAACCAAAACAACTCAAACCCATACAATTTATACCACCACCCCCCCCCCTCCCCCCACAAGTGCAAACCTACGTAGAGACCATACAAAAGGAAAGAAAAAGAGAGATAAAATATGATGAACACATAAGAAACCTAAAACAATAACTGATTTCTTAAATAAAAGCCCACGAGAGAAAGCAAATGAAGGAGAAGGATATACATTGCCTACCCAAAAACCAACCCAAACCTAATTAAGACTGCTTATAGCTATGGCTTGTTACATATAATATACACACAACAGGAAAAGAACTGGAAGAAATACCAAAAATATGCAGAGCAACCAAAAGATATATAGAAATTACAAAGGTCAGCCTGATATATGTTAGATTCTACTCAACAGAAGCCGAAATACTAACGAAAAAAATCTTAACACCCATACATTGTGTAAAAATAGGATTGACCAAGGCTATGGTGGATCCAGATACTCAAATACAACTTGAATTATTGGTACCCAAAATACAAGAATTTTTCTCAAAAAAGAAAGTTAAAAGCTTATAACTAATTTTTGATGAACTATTGGACCAATTGTCAAATAAAAATATATGGTTATACGAATCAAAGAGTTATCAAATTATTTATTCCCAATCACAAAAGACCAAAGAGGGATTAATGGAAGAAATAAGCAACTGGTTGGAAATGCTTGCCCAACCAGAAAGGCCATAAAAAACCATAGCTATCAAAGAAGAGATATTAAGCAAAAATAGCCTGAAAGAATTCTGCAAATTAATGCAGAAAATCCCAGACCATGATTGTTCAGAATACTCAAAGGTTCCTGACTTATGTGACGTAAAGCTATTATGACAGATTCAGAAGAAGAACTGACATATTTTGCAGAAAAACTCGAACAAATATTATTACGAGTAGATAAGAGAAGAATGTCCAGCAGGAAGTATTATGCAAAGCAAAAGAAAAAATATGAAGCTCTGTAAAAGGGAACAATAACTGATACTTTTGAGAAATTATTATTAGAAGAACAAAAATAAAAAAAGAAAAGAGTGTAGTAGACACTTCGTCTAGAAGAAAAGAATAAAAGTACCAACCTCTAGAGCAGCAAAACCTCTGACAAAAGTAAAACAACATGTTCTCTAACAAAGCAGGTTCGGCACTTAGCCACACATAACATCAGCAAAAGTAGGATGTGATGAGAAGCAAAAAGGGCTGAGGCCTGCCTGCCTGCCACATAGTACTTAGTTAAAGATTCGAAGAAATGACTCAGATGCGACATAAAGACTAAAGCACTCAAGCACTATGACACCGAAGCGACATAAGCACTCAGCTGCAGGAAGATTCAAAGCCTGCATTGCTAAGTTTCCGCTACTATAAGAAGGAGAAGCAGGAAGAAGGGGCATCGAAAATCCTAGCTTCCCTGCCCTCTACCTCTCTCATCCATCTCATTTTAGTATCAGAGCCTTGATTACATAATGCAGTGACGTTTCTATGATTTTGGCATCCATTGGAAGATAATCATGGAAAACTAAATTTTTTTCTCTTTATCATTTAATTTTGATTTATTTTGTTGAAATTCTTTATTTGAATCTCTTTACAAATAATTGCCTTTCTACCTTTATCATTAACAGGTGGTTGGGCACAGGAAAGGGCAGCAAAGGTGGGTGGGACGACAATGAACTTAAAGGGGACGAAGGAGGCAAGAGGTGGGGTGGTGGCAAACAGGGCGCAGTTTTTGGCAACCGTTCAAGGCAAAGGATAGACAGCGACGGAAAGGTGGTATATATGGAACGGCGGAGAGGGGAAGGTCTAATGGCTATGACTGCAGCGTAGAACAGGTCTACAGAAAATGAAGTTGGCTTCTGAGCGGTTGACCGATGGTGAAGGGAATCCCGCAGGGACGACGGTGATCGGAATGGTCGGACAACGATGTTGGACTGATCGGACAGCAGCGAGATGTTCAACTGACTATTGCAGTGACGGACAGGGCTGCAGCAGAGGAGGTGGCGTCTATTCGCCTCACCAGCGACAATGAGAATCCGGCAAGGGAAGGTGGTGATCAGAGTGAGGCGACCACGGCAACGTGATGTCGGGCTGATGTGGGCACCGGTGACTAGGGCATCGCGTCGATTCGTCTTCTCGCGCCGACTCATCAAACTAACTTGTTACTTATCATCGACCGACTTCTAGACCCTAGGGGTAAAAGGAACGAGGGAGTTTCATCCCGACTCCACGACAAGATTACTCCGAGGTAAGAATTAAGATTAGACTTTCTGCTTACTCAAAACTCCATATATTTAAAGTTTAATGTTTAGGAGTTTGAGAGACGGTAAAGGAGGAAAAGACATGACTGCGGATTTGCAAAAGATATTTTCAGTGCTCCTATTAATTTCCAATAGGTAGCCATTTAATTAGAACATTATATGTTTTGCCATTTTTTCAGAAAACTTTGTACTTGAACAGCTGACTCTGTCAGTTCTTATTAGAAAAAAATCGTGGTAAAGACTTCAGCTTTGCTTAAAAAAAAAGATTCAGAAGAAAAGAAAATACTCAATAAACCGGAAAACTGGTTTGATGTGCGTAATGCACAAAAGTGCATATTTTTTTTTTTAAAACGTCCACCAGTTTGCAAATGTTCAATCTATTTTTCTTTTGCACTTATCAGTTTTTGAGAATCACACCGTGAAAGCCTATGTTATCAGCTGAGCGACATATCTCAAAAAATTTAAGTGCGATGACGTGATAAGGGTAGTTTTTATTATTATTATTTTTTAATTTATTATATATATAACAGAATAAGCATGTATATATTATTATTACAAATTAGTTATTAATGCATATAACATACTTGAATAATTGTATTGTATAAAAAAATATCAGAACAACATATATTACATAAGTAATTTGACTGCGTTTGATTGCACGGGGGAAAATGGAGAGGCGGGTGAAAAATGTACGGCGAGTTGAAATTTCAATCGCCGCACAATATTTGCATCAAACGCGCGAAAAATTCACGCGAAAAAAATGTACGAAGAGGTTAAATTTAACGCGAAAAAAAGTCGGAGGTCCGACCTCCGATTTTTTCCGTGGATAAAATTTTGAGCCGTTAGGGCTCTCGTTCTCCTCCTTTTCTCTCTGCTTTCCCCTCCGCATGGTTCTCTCTCGCTCTCTCGACTCGCTCTTTTCTTCCTCTCCTCTCTCGCTGCTCTGTTGCTCCTCTCCTCTCTGCTGCTCTGTCGCTCCTGGCCTCTCTTGCTCCCTCTTTACTCTCCTCTTTCCCCAACGTCGCTCCCTCCTTCCTCTGTCGTTGCTCTCTCGCTTCCTCCTTCCTCTCACGCTGGTGTCTTGCTCCCTCCTTTCCCAACGTCACCCGCTTGCAGCCCCAGGTGAGCCTTCTGCTTCTATCTGTCGCTCTCCCACACACACGTTCTGTCACTAACCCATCTCTCTCTTGGTTCAGTTGCTTTACTCACCATCTTCAACAGGAAATTTGGGTTTTTCTACGTTTTGGCTGTTGCTTTACTCAGGTATGCCTCTCACGATTCTCCTTTTTCCACTTCTTGCTTCTATGGATGTATGAGATGATGTATAACTGCTTCCGAGAGATCATCTTGAAAGCAGGGATCATCTTAGCAGATCCCTGGTCTAGTTAATGTTGATTTTGCTGATGTAAGGGCCTCGCAAGTTAGGACGATCAGTGCTTTCAAGGGAAAAACAGAAAGCTTTCCTCATCCAATATGATTATACTATGTTTCCTGTTTTAGAAATTAGGCACATTTCTGTAGCATCTGTTTTCCGCTTCCTCTGTGCATACCTTGGATGTTCAAGCTTCATCTCCAATGTTCTACCTGGAATGGTTGAAGAAATTCCTCATGCTTCATGAGATTATTATATTCTGATCTCACCTGGTATTCCGGTAAAAATTTTTATGAGTTGCATTAAAATCATCTTGTCTGTGTCCTTCAAAAGAAGCCACCAAATGAATGTCCTTTTTATAGAAGATGTCTCCATTTCAAGAAAATCCTTATAAAGAGGCAAACCAGCTTACTGATTTGTTCTTTGATAATTAGTGGTCCATGCTTGACTTATGTCACATGTATGTTTGAAAGCATGTGCATGTGGCACATCACAAGCACTGTGCGCCTCTGCATATTGTGCAAGTTTCTTGCTATACTGGAAAGGGGAAGGTTCAGTTGCTGGCATATGTGTGGCTTATCATGCTTTTCTAGTTCACATACAGTTTAGTTGCTTCTTCACCGCATGCTTTTCTAGTAAGGAAGGTTGCAGGCTCTCTGATGCGATCAACTGATTTTCCATTAAATGAGGGCTTCCATTTATGGGGTAAGAATGCAAATATTTAGGGAAATATGAACTGCAAGCTCCGATAGCTACAAAAATTAAAAAGAAAAGGAAGTTAAAAGTATCTGAACATTCTGAGAAGGACTTGCTCACAACCTAAAATGTTAAACTTGCTTCTGGAGTGTTTGGTGACAATTGTATAGAAGCTATCAAATGGCTATGTCACTACTCAAATGGCCTGAATAACTAGTAGCAATGAATTTGACATTTGTTGGCTTGCTTTGTTGGATGTGATTGCTTGTTCATATGCTTCTTTAGTTCATGTGATCGTTGGTTGATGTATACATGTCCTTGGGCATGGCTGTTTCCAGTTCCCAATTGGAGGTTTGTCTTGTCTGTTCTTGTTTAGTGTAGAATATTGAATGATTGCTCGCAGAGTGAGTAAGATATCAAACAGGGCACGAAAGAATCAAACAGGGGCGAGGGTTTATGACGGTATATCCTGTTTTGCTTTCGCCATCATCGATGCGTGTTAACTGTGCCATGGTGGATGCCTCTCTTTTCTTCTTCTCGTGGATGCGTGTTAATTTCTGTTTGTTGTAATATTGATCTTTCCCTAATCCCTGTTATGCAAGATTGTTCCAATTCAAATATCTAGTAGTGAAGAAATATTATCCAAAACATTAGCATGGAGGACAACGGTCCATCGAGGGAGAATCAGACATGGACTGAAGCACAAATGGACTATTTAGTGCAGCTTCTTGTGGAGCAATCACGCATTCTGGGTATGAAATCTGGTGGAGGTTTAAAGTCTAAAGCATATACAACAATTGAAAAAAGTATGATGGAAAGATTCGGTCTAGATTTCAGTAAAGACAAAATAAAAAACAAGTTGAAGTACTCAAAACCTAACTTAACAATCATGAAAGAAATTATGAATACAAGCGGGTTTGGGTATGACCCAATCAACAAATGTATTGAAGTCGATCCCCAAGTATGGAGTGACTACATTGAGGTATGTTATCTAGATGTTACTGTTTGGTTATATGTCTGACTTGTGAAATACTACATGTTTATTTGAACACATGAAATTTTTCAGAAATATCCGAATAGGAAAAAGTACAGAGATCCCAAGTTATGGAGATACTTTGACGAGTTCGCCGAGGTCTTTGGTGATTCTCATGCCACTGGAAAACAGTCAGACACATTAAACAACTTCATATATGAGGATGTTGAACGAGTACCACATACACCTGCATCTCAATCCACTCCAATGTACATGAATCCTGAATCTTCACAATCCTTTACACAAATGCTTCATTAAGATAGTCCTCCACCAGAATCATCAGTACCTCCAACTCCTACCACTGCAATTCTGACGATGGCAACTACTAGGACCAGAAGTAGGTCTAGAAGGCACAGGTCATACAATTATGAAGAATACTATAATTTGTTGAATGGTATTGTTGACAATGTAGATACATTGACACGTACATGTACATGGGTACAATTTGTCACATGTTGTGAAATACTGCAAGAGATGCTCGAAACCGGGCATATAGATGAACAAACACGAGTAAGGAGTATGGACATGTTGGCAGAGAGCACCAATTACATGATATTTGTCAACCTTCCACCTTCACAGCGGGTGTCATGGTTGAGGCGTAAACTTCCCGATTCGTAGGTAAGGAATGATTGTCTCATATTCAATGTTTCTAGATTTGTATATTTCATGTTTGTACGTGCTTCTTGTTTCAACGTTTGTATATTTCATGTTTGTACCTGCTTCTTGTGTGTTGTTAGTGTAATCAAATCATTTCATATGTGCTCTTTAATCTGGTTGTTCTTACTTCGTTTTAGTGCAATAAAATGCACACCTTCTTCTAATTGAACGTGCTTTAATAAGTGTGGTTATACATTCTTGCAGTCGTTTCAAAATGATAGATGTTGACATGTTTACCGACGATGAAGAAGGAGTGCTTTACTTAATTCGGCTAGTATTTGTCCTCGTCTTCTTTTGGTTAAAACAACTTCCTCCGTCTATGAGGATTGTTCATCCATTTTGATCTGCGGGTAGAACTTTTGTTCAACTTATGCTCGAAGGTCATCCTAGAAATTGTATGGACTTACTTCGTATGTATCCAGAAACATATCGTACATTATGCAACACACTAAGGACTAAAAAATTATTGGAGGATGCTGGTGACATTAGCATAGAAGAACAAGTAGCCATTTTTTTGTTGACAATTGGACACAATGAACGGAATCGTGCCACGCAGAATACTTTTCAACATTCAGGACAAACAATAAGTAAGTACTTCAGCTGTGTACTACGAGCAATATGTATAATGGATAAGGATTATGTCCGGCGGCCCAATGATGACATGCCAACTACTATTCGCCATTCCAAGCGATTCTTTCCATATGTTCAGGTAATTTTATACTGGCTGATAAACTCAACAAAACGTGTACAACATCCAACATACAACATGACTAACTTGCACATATGAATATAGGATTGTTTAGGAGCAATTGATGACACACATGTACCTGCATGGGTCCCAGCATCAGATCAAGCAAGATTTCGCAATAGAAACGGATTTCTTTCGCAAAATGTCATGGCTATAGTTGGATTCGACACTTGTTTCCACTACGTTTTGGCATGATGGGAAGGAAGTGCAACAGACTCAAGGGTTTTATACAATGCACTTGATCATACAACGGACCCATTTGTGGTCCCAGAAGGTACGTACTCCACCAACCAATGTATTACTTTTTACAAAAAAGTGCAAATGTTTAAATAATTTGTGTTCAATTGTAGGCAAATACTATCATGCTGATGGGGGTTATCCAAACATTGTTGGTTTGCTAACACCTTATCGAGGACATCGTTATCATATGTCCGAATTTAACACCCCAGGGGCACGGACACCTAGAACTCCAGAAGGATTATTCAACCATAGGCATTCATCACTCCGAAATGCAGTAGAAAGAACTTTCGGCATGTTGAAAGCTCGTTTTCCAATATTGAAAATGCAAGTGCAGTATCCATTCAAAAAACAAGTTCTAATTGTTCTTGCTACATGTGCATTACACAACTTCATAATTGAACACAATCCAAACGCTGAGCAGTTTGATGATGAGGATGCACCTTCAATTGATAATTTTGTCGTAAGCGAACCGGAAATTGCAAGCCAAACACAACAGCGATGAAGCAACAATTCCATGAGAAGAACTATAACAGATCAAATGTTTACAGATTATCAATTGAATAGTAAGTTTATTTTATCAATTGATTATTCTTGCATGTGGTTGTTTGACATTTGTTTTGTTTTGAATAGGACAACGAAGATGATGCCTCGCCAAAAGTACTATGTCGTGTTCGAGGGTAGGTCACAAGGCATATATGATAGTTGGGAGCAGTGCCAACCATTAGTGTATCGATAGAAGTGTGCCCTCTTCAGATCATTCCATACCTTCTAAGCAGCTGAATATCACATGAATGAATATCTCCACAACAAGTATGGTGTGCAATTACGTAGGCCATTGAACATTGACTATGTCAACACAACACAAGAGGAAGAAGTGATGCAGAGGAATGAACGGAAGTGCAGCCTGAAACATTTGATTGCTTGTTTTGTTACTACTTGTTTTCTTTGTTGGATCTGTACTCATTAAACTTATGTACTGGATGGGACAACACGCTTTGGTTAATGGTTTTAAACGTTCATACAGGTTTTAGTGTGCTATGCCCTCTTTCTTTGTAATTAAACATTACCAATTGAACTCGTGGATGTGATGGACTACTTTTACACCTTATTTGTGTTCTTTCTATGAAATTAGGTTGGATGAATATCAATTCTTTATAACATGAATGCATATCTACATGTATCTTACTTTCTTTTTGTTTGTTTCGTTTATAAGTTTTTTCCTTACACATCTTGTTGTGTTTCTGAATGATCAGAACACGAAGACCATGCTTCCTTTTGGTAATTGTGCAATGTCTGACATATCCTTGTTACGTACGGTATAAGCTAGTAAATGTAGGGGTTTTTTTATTGTTTGGTCTAGTTTTTGTAAGGTCTGATATGTTGCTTGCTTGGATGCATGAATGTTGTGGGCTTTCGAGTTTTTAGTGTTGTGTTAATGGTGTTTGTTTACATCATCTTTCATTTTGTACACTCTTTTGATTTGAGGAGAACCAATATAACAAGTTCTAACAGTCAGAAAAAAGTATCTTCTATTTTTTTTACCATGTGCACCAAACGCAGTTAAATTTACTCAGCAAAAAACTACCATGTGCATCAAACACAGTTAATTTTACCCTGCAAAAAACTTCCCTGCAATCAAACAGAGCCTCAAATCGGAAGTGGGTTAAATTTCATCTTTTTTTTTCAGAAAAATTTGCCACGTTAAATTTACCATATTAAATTCTTCCTTGCAATCAAATGCAGCCTTAGTAATATGACATTCTAATTAGACTCGGGTGTGAGTCGGAACCGCACTCAGGTCCGGTGCGCACCCGACTCGATGCGACTCGGGTGCGGCAGTAAAATAGAAGAGTCCGATAACTTAGGTGAAAGCAATATTTTCGAATAAAACTGATGTCGGTCACAAATGGCTCCGTTTCCACCACTTTTAAACCTGGATTAAGACCTGGATAACAACCGAGTCCATATGAGATCCGGTCTTATTTGGATGTGTGACACGAACATGTTGGTCCCACAGTGAACGAGTTCCAAGTCAATGAAAACTCTATTCTCTAGGCTGCGTTTGATTGCACGGGGAAAAATGGAGAGGCTGGTGAAAAATGTACGGCGAGTTGAAATTTCAACCGCCGTACAATATTTGCATCAAATGCGTGAAAAATTCACGCGAAAAAAATGTACGAAGAGGTTAAATTTAACACGAAAAAAAGTCGGAGGTCCGACCTTCGACTTTTTTCCGCAGATAAAATTTTAAGCCGTTAGGGCTCTCTTTCTCCTTCTTTTCTCTCTGCTTTCCCCTCCGCCAGGTTCTCTCTCGCTCTCTCGACTCGCTCTTTCCTTCCTCTCCTCTCTCGCTGCTCTGTTGCTCCTCTCCTCTCTGCTGCTCTGTCGCTCCTGGCCTCTCTCGCTCCCTCTTTACTCTCCTCTTTCCCCAACGTCGCTCCCTCCTTCCTCTCTCGCTGGTGTCTTGCTCCCTCCTTTCCCAACGTCGCCCGCTTGCAGCCCCAAGTGAGCCTTCTGCTTCTATCTATCGCTCTCCCACACGCACGTTCTGTCACTAACCCATCTCTCTCTTGGTTCAGTTGCTTTACTCACCATCTTCAACAGGAAATTTGGGTTTTTCTACGTTTTGGCTGTTGCTTTACTCAGGTATGCCTCTCACGATTCTCCTTTTTCCACTTCTTGCTTCTATGGATGTATGAGATGATGTATAACTGCTTCCGAGAGATCATCTTGAAAGCAGGGATCATCTTAGCAGATCCCTGGTCTAGTTAATGTTGATTTTGCTGATGTAAGGGCCTCGCAAGTTAAGATGATCAGTGCTTTCAACGGAAAAACAGAAAGCTTTCCTCATCCAATATGATTATACTATGTTTCCTGTTTTAGAAATTAGGCACATTTCTGTAGCATCTGTTTTCTTCCTCTGTGCATACCTTGGATGTTCAAGCTTCATCTCCAATGTTCTACCTGGAATGATTGAAGAAATTCCTCATGCTTCATGAGATTATTATATTCTGATCTCACCTGGTATTCCGGTAAAAATTTTTATGATTTGCATTAAAATCATCTTGTCTGTGTCCTTCAAAAGAAGCCACCAAATGAATGTCCTTTTTATAGAAGATGTCTCCATTTCAAGAAAATCCTTATAAAGAGGCAAACCAGCTTACTGATTTGTTCTTTGATAATTAGTGGTCCATGCTTGACTTATGTCACATGTATGTTTGAAAGCATGTGCATGTGGCACATCACAAGCACCGTGCGCCTCTGCATATTGTGCAAGTTTCTTGCTATACTGGAAAGGGGAAGGTTCAGTTGCTGGCATATGTGTGGCTTATCATGCTTTTCTAGTTCACATACAGTTTAGTTGCTTCTTCACCGCATGCTTTTCTAGTAAGGAAGGTTGCAGGCTCTCTGGTGCGATCAATTGATTTTCCATTAAATGAGGGCTTCCATTTATGGGGTAAGAATGCAAATATTTAGGGAAATATGAACTGCAAGCTCCGATAGCTACAAAAATTAAAAAGAAAAGGAAGTTAAAAGTATCTGAACATTCTGAGAAGGACTTGCTCACAACCTAAAATGTTAAACTTGCTTCTGGAGTGTTTGGTGACAATTGTATAGAAGCTATCAAATGGCTATGTCACTACTCAAATGGCCTGAATAACTAGTAGCAATGAATTTGACATTTGTTGGCTTGCTTTGTTGGATGTGATTGCTTGTTCATATGCTTCTTTAGTTCATGTGATCGTTGGTTGATGTATACATGTCCTTGGGCATGGCTGTTTCCAGTTCCCAATTGGAGGTTTGTCTTGTCTGTTCTTGTTTAGTGTAGAATATTGAATGATTGCTCGCAGAGTGAGTAAGATATCAAACAGGGCACGAAAGAATCAAACAGGGGCGAGGGTTTATGACGGTATATCCTGTTTTGCTTTCGCCATCATCGATGCGTGTTAACTGTGCCATGGTGGATGCCTCTCTTTTCTTCTTCTCGTGGATGCGTGTTAATTTCTGTTTGTTGTAATATTGATCTTTCCCTAATCCCTGTTATGCAAGATTGTTCCAATTCAAATATCTAGTAGTGAAGAAATATTATCCAAAACATAAGCATGGAGGACAACGGTCCATCGAGGGAGAATCAGACATGGACTGAAGCACAAATGGACTATTTAGTGCAGCTTCTTGTGGAGCAATCACGCATTATGGGTATGAAATCTGGTGGAGGTTTAAAGTCTAAAGCATATACAACAATTGAAAAAAGTATGATGGAAAGATTCGGTCCAGATTTCAGTAAAGACAAAATAAAAAACAAGTTGAAGTACTCAAAACCTAACTTAACAATCATGAAAGAAATTATGAATACAAGCGGGTTTGGGTATGATCCAATCAACAAATGTATTGAAGTCGATCCCCAAGTATGGAGTGACTACATTGAGGTATGTTATCTAGATGTTACTGTTTGGTTATATGTCTGACTTGTGAAATACTACATGTTTATTTGAACACATGAAATTTTTCAGAAATATCCGAATAGGAAAAAGTACAGAGATCCCAAGTTATGGAGATACTTTGACGAGTTCGCCGAGGTCTTTGGTGATTCTCATGCCACTGGAAAACAGTCAGACACATTAAATAACTTCATATATGAGGATGTTGAACGAGTACCACATACACCTGCATCTCAATCCACTCCAATGTACATGAATCCTGAATCTTCACAATCCTTTACACAAATGCTTCATTAAGATAGTCCTCCACCAGAATCATCAGTACCTCCAACTCCTACCACTGCAATTCTGACGATGGCAACTACTAGGACCAGAAGTAGGTCTAGAAGGCACAGGTCATACAATTATGAAGAATACTATAATTTGTTGAATGGTATTGTTGACAATGTAGATACATTGACACGTACATGTACATGGGTACAATTTGTCACATGTTGTGAAATACTGCAAGAGATGCTCGAAACCGGGCATATAGATGAACAAACACGAGTAAGGAGTATGGACATGTTGGCAGAGAGCACCAATTACATGATATTTGTCAACCTTCCACCTTCACAGCGGGTGTCATGGTTGAGACGTAAACTTCCCGATTCGTAGGTAAGGAATGATTGAATTATATTCAATGTTTCTAGATTTGTATATTTCATGTTTGTACGTGCTTCTTGTTTCAACGTTTGTATATTTCATGTTTGTACCTGCTTCTTGTGTGTTGTTAGTGTAATCAAATCATTTCATATGTGCACTTTAATCTGGTTGTTCTTACTTCGTTTTAGTGCAATAAAATGCACACCTTCTTCTAATTGAACGTGCTTTAATAAGTGTGGTTGTACATTCTTGCAGTCGTTTCAAAATGATAGATGTTGACATGTTTACCGACGATGAAGAAGGAGTGCTTTACTTAATTCGGCTAGTATTTGTCCTCGTCTTCTTTTGGTTAAAACAACTTCCTCCGTTTATGAGGATTGTTCATCCATTTTGATCTGCGGGTAGAACTTTTGTTCAACTTATGCTCGAAGGTCATCCTAGAAATTGTATGGACTTACTTCGTATGTATCCAGAAACATATCGCACATTATGCAACACACTAAGGACTAAAAAATTATTGGAGGATGCTGGTGACATTAGCATAGAAGAACAAGTAGCCATTTTTTTGTTGACAATTGGACACAATGAACGGAATCGTGCCACGCAGAATACTTTTCAACATTCAGGACAAACAATAAGTAAGTACTTCAGCTGTGTACTACGAGCAATATGTATAATGGATAAGGATTATGTCCGGCGGCCCAATGATGACATGCCAACTACTATTCGCCATTCCAAGCGATTCTTTCCATATATTCAGGTAATTTTATATTGGCTGATAAACTCAACAAAACGTGTACAACATCCAACATACAACATGACTAACTTGCACATATGAATATAGGATTGTTTAGGAGCAATTGATGACACACATGTACCTGCATGGGTCCCAGCATCAGATCAAGCAAGATTTCGCAATAGAAACGGATTTCTTTCGCAAAATGTCATGGCTATAGTTGGATTCGACACTTGTTTCCACTACGTTTTGGCATGATGGGAAGGAAGTGCAACAGACTCAAGGGTTTTATACAATGCACTTGATCATACAATGGACCCATTTGTGGTCCCAGAAGGTACGTACTCCACCAACCAATGTATTACTTTTTACAAAAAAGTGCAAATGTTTAAATAATTTGTGTTCAATTGTAGGCAAATACTATCATGCTGATGGGGGTTATCCAAACATTGTTGGTTTGCTAACACCTTATCGAGGACATCGTTATCATATGTCCGAATTTAACACCCCAGGGGCACGGACACCTAGAACTCCAGAAGGATTACTCAACCATAGGCATTCATCACTCCGAAATGCAGTAGAAAGAACTTTCGGCATGTTGAAAGCTCGTTTTCCAATATTGAAAATGCAAGTGCAGTATCCATTCAAAAAACAAGTTCTAATTGTTCTTGCTACATGTGCATTACACAACTTCATAATTGAACACAATCCAAACGCTGAGCAGTTTGATGATGAGGATGCACCTTCAATTGATAATTTTGTCGTAAGCGAACCGGAAATTGCAAGCCAAACACAACAACGATGAAGCAACAATTCCATGAGAAGAACTATAACAGATCAAATGTTTACAGATTATCAATTGAATAGTAAGTTTATTTTATCAATTGATTATTCTTGCATGTGGTTGTTTGACATTTGTTTTGTTTTGAATAGGACAACGAAGATGATGCCTCCCCAAAAGTACTATGTCGTGTTCGAGGGTAGGTCACAAGGCATATATGATAGTTGGGAGCAGTGCCAACCATTAGTGTATCGATAGAAGTGTGCCCTCTTCAGATCATTCCATACCTTCTAAGCAGCTGAATATCACATGAATGAATATCTCCAGAACAAGTATGGTGTGCAATTACGTAGGCCATTGGACATTGACTATGTCAACACAACACAAGAGGAAGAAGTGATGCAGAGGAATGAACGGAAGTGCAGCCTGAAACATTTGATTGCTTGTTTTGTTACTACTTGTTTTCTTTGTTGGATCTGTACTCATTAAACTTATGTACTGGATGGGACAACACGCTTTGGTTAATGGTTTTAAACGTTCATACAGGTTTTAGTGTGCTATGCCCTCTTTCTTTGTAATTAAACATTACCAATTGAACTCGTGGATGTGATGGACTACTTTTACACCTTATTTGTGTTCTTTCTATGAAATTAGGTTGGATGAATATCAATTCTTTATAACATGAATGCATATCTACATGTATCTTACTTTCTTTTTGTTTGTTTCGTTTATAAGTTTTTTCCTTACACATCTTGTTGTGTTTCTGAATGATCAGAACACGAAGACCATGCTTCCTTTTGGTAATTGTGCAATGTCTGACATATCCTTGTTACGTACGGTATAAGCTGGTAAATGTAGGGGTTTTTTTATTATCTGGTCTAGTTTTTGTAAGGTCTGATATGTTGCTTGCTTGGATGCATGAATGTTGTGGGCTTTCGAGTTTTTAGTGTTGTGTTAATGGTGTTTGTTTACATCATCTTTCATTTTGTACACTCTTTTGATTTGAGGAGAATCAATATAACAAGTTCTAACAGTCAGAAAAAAGTATCTTCTATTTTTTTTACCATGTGCACCAAACGCAGTTAAATTTACCCAGCAAAAAACTACCATGTGCATCAAACACAGTTAATTTTACCCTGCAAAAAACTTCCCTGCAATCAAACAGAGTCTCAAATCGAAAGTGGGTTAAATTTCATCTTTTTTTTTCAGAAAAATTTGCCACGTTAAATTTACCATATTAAATTCTTCCTTGCAATCAAACGAAAGAATATTCTAACTTTGATCCGATTGCCATAACTGAACTTTCTAAGTACTATGAGAAAGACTACCTTGGAAAACTTCCTGTTCCCGCTTCTAAGATCCAAATCCGAAATCCTCATATCGTTTTTAAACGGCATAGACTAGAGCGAGAAGAGAGAGAGAGAAGGTCGAATAATGGCGGAAGACCTCTTTTCCGATCTCCCACCGCCCTCTGCCACTCTCCAACGGAACACCGACGAGTCGACCATTGGCGGAACGTTGACCAAGAAGGACAACGCTGCGCCTCTTAATCCGCCTCCTCCCCCCGTTCAGCGCATCCTCAAGGGCGCTCTCAAGAAGCAGAAACCCTCTGAATCATCTCAGGAGCAAGGTAAGTGAAGAATGCCCTGTCCCTTAGTTCATCGGGTCACCCCTTTCCTTCCTTTCCTTTTCAGTAATCCTTCTTGCTAAGCATTGGTTCTGGTGGAAAAGAACCACAACTGCTATTCCTCTTTCGTTTACATCTAACATGAAACGGCTATAATTGAGAATCCAATAGTTGTTTCACTCTCGGAAGCTTTTTAATCCCCAATTAACATGGAAATGATTAATGTTTTAGCAAATTCGTATACTCATGATGACTATAGTGGCTTCTTTTCTGAGGAACATTTTTCGTCTCGTTGGCGTGGAGTACTCTCACTTGGGGTTTCTGGAAAATGGTGTAAACAGAGACTTTTCGTCTCAATTAATAGTCTGTTCAGTGCGTTCCATTTTTCTCTCTTTAGCTGGCCTAGAGACTCGAATGAAACGGTGCTTATTATGTGTCTGATACCACTTCAAAAAGACACTTCTTTCATATCTTCGGAGAGAGGGGAACTGACAAATGGTCAGTTTTAGCTACTAAACGTGAGAGAATAAAGAATAATAGTTTAATATTGGAGAAGGTCGATGTATGGTTGGACTTTTAAATTTTTAGATTTCACTGTTTACTTTGAATTAAATGAATAAAGTTTGTAATATATAAAAGCTACATGTTTTTAGGAATTGAAGCGATAGTCTTTATTGGATAGGAGGAAACAATAGATTCTGCTGTCCATAGGTGGAATGCAAATCCAATCGGATTTTCAAAAGTCAGTTGATACGAGTTTCATGATGAATCTGTCTAAGAAATCCAGTGTCCAGAAAAGAATGCCCAGTACCTTGTAATTAAATAAGGATTAGCAAAAGTAGAACACAATGGATGGGCTTAAGAAGCTCTGGTGGGAATACTTAGGGACCTTATGAAAACATCAGGTTTAGCAAACTTGAATATTAATTTATACAAACAAGAAGTTCTATGTTAGAATGGGAGGGGACAATTTACGTATTTCTCTTATTCAGTGGGCTTTTTTTCTGTTTTTTTTTTTTCTATTCTACCTGTCACCAAGTTGAACTTTTTTGTTGGTTAAGAAATTGAGATTGATGATGATGTTGTGACAAGACAGCATAGTAACAAATACCATTACCAGGAATTTCTTAAAATTCTTTTAGATTTTTATGTTTCTCTGTGAATAAATCTTTAACTCTTTGGAACACAGAAAGGATGATAGGAAAAACTACAGAAGTATGAGATGATACTATTGTTCACCATGCAAGATAGCATATATATAAAATAATGGAAAAAGTGGATAGCTCACTGTCAATTCAAAAAGAATAAGCCATGTAGTTCATATCCAAATCCTTGATAATGTCCATGGCTCACATGGTCATTGTAGCTAATAATGCAAGACACTGTGCTATTGTGTCTTCCTAAAACTACTTGCTCTTTGCGATGCCACAACTAAAAATGGTGTTTGGTGTATACCTCTATGATGTTGCTGATTCAAATCTGGTCTAATGAAAGATCTGGTGTCAATTTTGTTGGACAATATAAGCGGACATGGTTTCATTCCTTGTAAGAAGTTGGAAAAGTCTTGATTTTGATAAAGGAAAGTGGGAAGAAGGAAGAGAAATAAAGGGGAAAAATTCAGTAGGTGATACAAAGAGGAAAAGAACAGTATGATACAAGAACATGCAAGAAAAAAAAGCACAAAATGAGGGACACAACCATGATCTGGTGAAGATTCCACTGATGCTCTGGTACTATTTGGGAATCATGAACTACAGACTGAGGCATAACATTCACAAGGGGGAAATCTGGCCATATCACACAGACTCTAAATTGTATCACATAACACCCTTATATTAGTAGTATGATGAAATTAATTGTTGGAAAATTACAAATGTGGCCATGACTATGCATTTTACAGTCTCCAATGCTGCTAGGGAAAAAAAGGCGTGTTTTGAAATAACATCTTAACCTTGGAATGAGTTCAATTTAAAAACCTAAAGTTGTGCTTGATATTTTATGACACTTATTGCTTCTTCATCCTAGCTCCGACTTTGTGCTTCTTATTCGAGGATCATGTTGGCATTTATTTTATTGCATAATCTGCAAAGTTATTATCTACTTGGGGTGGCTACTTCTGTTCAGGGTGCATTTTCTGCCTTGTGTTTTCAAATTTCCTTTTCCTTTATTAAATCTAATATAAACCTACCATTCATTTGCAGCTCCACAAAAACGTTTAAGATTTAAAACAACTGTAGATGCTTCTGAAACACAAATAATTGAAGCCATGCAAAAGATAGCAGCACATATAAGAAATCCTAGCAAGTTTGGTAAAGCATCAAAGCTTGCACTGCAACTGGTTCAAGCTGGCAGTGTGAAGCCTGGAACTGCAGATCAGTTTTTCAGTATACTAGAAGCTGCAATGTCTACGACTACAGCATGTACAGATCCTTCGTTGAGAGCAGATTATAGCTTGTTATTCTCCTCTATTCAAGATATTGCTAAGGTATGAAAATAGAAAAATTCTTTCTCCGGTTCTTTCTTATTGTTTTCACGATCTCACGAGATATCTTATATAGACTCAAATACAATCTGAATAACTTGTGGTAATGTTCTGGATAACTGCTTTTCCTGATATTCAGTTTGTGCTATTGTCTTCATTATTTTCAGTTCTTCAATACGCAGCAGAAGAATCAGCTGACTACATGGACTCTTAGAGCAGTTGTTGCAAATGATTTGAATACAGATGATAGTTTTGTGGTATGTGATTGCTTGCCTTTTAATGGGTTATGCTTGGTTTGTTTCTTGGTTTCCATACCTGAGCACTCTTGTTGTATTTGGTATTTAACTTCATTTTTTTGTTACATGTTTTATCGGTGGGGACTTTTGACTCACAAAAATTTACATGGATCAATGTTTTTTGGGGATTCAAAAGTCAATGGCTAGAAAAGAGTCCAGATCTATGATACACGGGTACGCTTGTGAAAGCGAAGTACCCGTCCGGTACCGGTACGACACCAGTACGGGTACGGGTATGGGCTTGGGTACGCCGATGGTGCGGCGTTGACCATACCGGGTACGGTCAACGCACCGGAGGCCGTATCCGTCCATTTTTTGACACGGTTAACTTTGACCGAGTCTAAATCCGTCCTTTTTTATTTTTAACGATTATTTGATTTTAACTTTTAAAACCATTCTAACGTTAAACAAAAACAAACGAAACCCTTAATCCGTCCTTCGTTCGTCTGTTCTTACCTTACCTCTCACCGAGCGACGGCAGCGGCGATTGGCGACAGCAGCGGCGACTAGCGACGGCAGCAGCAACTGCGACCGGCGATGGCAGCGGCGACCGCCGACAGCAGACGGTAGGAGGCGACTATGACGATATTTTTTTTTCCTTTTTTCATTTTTCTTTTCATTTTCATTGGCTCCACCCCTGCCTTCGCCATCGTCGCCGACGGCAACGACGGCCACCCCTTTTGCCTGTTCACGGTGTTTTGCTTGTTTCTTTCCTTCTGTTTTTTTCAATAACAGTTGTTTTTCCAGAACCAGCCAGTCTTCCTCTCCTACTGCTCGAAACCCTCACAGTAGTCGCCTCTCTCACCATTCGATCGACCTTCTCTGTCTCTGTGTCTCCCTGTTTGCTTATGCAATACGTGTCATCAGTTATGCCTCTTTTGTTTTCTCCTGCCAATTTTAGAACTGTAAAGCTCAACCAGAGCCTACTCTTTCGTCTCTGTCATTGCGTGCTTCCTTCTTTTATTATCTTTGTTGTCACTTTTATTATCTCTATCATTTTTGTGTCTGATGTTCTTCTCTGAACTTGAAGATGACATTATGCAAAATACAACAGAATAATGCTAGTTCTTTAAATTTAATTTTTTGATACAATTTTTTGTGTGTGGAGTTCTTGTATGCTCTTGAAGGCATTCTCGTGATCTTACAGAACCTGTTGTTCCTTCTAATCTTGATGATGCATCTGAGGAGTGAGGAGAATGAAAATCAACAAAGCTGATGTATTTTGAATGTTAATTTTGAGACTGAGGATAATGAGAATCAAGAGTCAAGACTGATAAATTTTGGATTATGATTTATGAATATGTCAATATGTTATTCTGTTTATGATTTTTGATATATATATGTGCGAATATGTTATTCTTTTTGAAATTTTTTGACATGTATATGTGTGTGTACGGCCGTACCCCTGTACCCAAGTTTTTTAAAAATGGTCCGTACCCGTACCCGTACCGGTACCCGTACTCGTACCCATGTGACATAGGTCCAGATATGTAGGCTTAGAAAACATGCTTTTGGGGTTAGAACAGAAATGAATGGTTGATTCATAGATTCTGGTCATGCTGAATGCACCTAGCCCATAAATTTTTATCAAAACAACTTGGATGTGACACTTAAATCCATATATATATATATATATATATATATATATGAATCCTCTATGGCCCCTTAGATTATGAAGCCTACGATACGTCTGGTGGATGTGCTTAAAATTTCTAATGGCTATTTGGCAGTTGTTTCTGATGAAGAACTATATGGATGTGCTTTAAAGTTTAAATATCCAAAACTGTGGAGCTGAAATGAAATCATGAAAACCGGGTGCTCAAATTGGGTTTTTGTGAGCAAGCAAATTAAACTAAACAAACTCATTTTGTAAACTTTGATGCACATTGGTTTTTTGCTTAATCTTATAATTCTTGACATTTGGAGTCCATATGCGATTTTTTCACAAAGAACTTTAGGTGGCCGAAATGGCTGGATGATACCTAGACATCACTTCTCTCTCTCTCTCTCCCCCTATGATATATATAAATATATATAACATCCAAGCCCTGACTGCTGTGAGCAAACAAATTAAACTAAACATACTGCTTAGGATCAAATAGGATAGATGGACTGAGAAAAGGTCTGAACCATATAGTCTGCTGTTAGTCATTTATTGTCTGAGATCTGATGAACTAGATCTTTTAAGTTGGAGATAAAAAAGGTGCAGACATTTAAAATTCTAGCATGCCTGAACTGCTCCTCATCTTAGGCTCGGGAGATGAAAAAGGTATGTGGTTTGGGCTTGCTGTAAGTCTGGATGCCGATGGCCTTTTTTTTTTTTTTTTAATTTCACTTGTTAAATCTCGCCCATCAGATCGTACATGATGGACAATAGACAATGGTCCGTGCATCCACATTTTTGTTCAATCCATATATTCTGTGGGCTCTCTCTCTCTCTCTCCATATAATATATATATATATATATATATATATATATATTATACACAGACATGCACGCACACACGCTCACTACTCACCAGATGGTTGCCAACTGAAGCTGGTTAGTCCTCACAAGACCTTTAGGGTCTTGACCTGCATGTGTCTGACTACTCTCTTTGACAACTTAGGGTGTCAAGTGAGACTTGTAACGAAGCATCTCCTACTGACCTACTAGTGCGTCTATTTGTTCTTGTTTATTGTTTACAATGTACAGTTTCATGGCAATTGATGAGCTTGGTTGGCCAACATAACATGGATATGGATAAAATCCTGTCAATAGGTGAAAGATGTCAATCCAGTAGTTGGATAAATTGATTTAGTGGTTCCCTTAGCTTTAATGCCAGACAGGTAACCCAAGCGCAAACAAGATGTTGGTAATGCCTGATATATGTGAAGAAGTAGGATGCCATATGTACCTTTAAGTTTAGACCATGAACAGAATAATTAGCAAGAAAGCTGGTAAGATTGACGGATCCTTCTGCTTCCTAAGAAACTTAGTTACCATCCATGTAAAGCTACTTTGATCTTCCTAATGGGTTTCTTATTTGCCTTGCAAGTCCTTCCATTGATTATTGCTAGAGCACGAATCAGAATAATGCAGCAACAAGATGAGATTTGAGAAATGGCTGTTAAAATCTTTAGTTGAGTTGAAAACAGGGGATGTCAATATAGTGCTATGGACCCTATGGTATGATTTCTCTCTGCATCCCTTGATCAATCTCTTGGGTAAGTTTTTCCCAACAGCCTCTTTAGAGTTTTGTTATTCTCAGGAGTCAGGAATTTAAAGTACAAAAGAGCTAAGAATGATAAATGATACTGAAATCGTCGAGATTCTTTTTTGGAACTATGTAGCAACAAAAATTCCAGTGCTTTCAGAATAATACAGACATTGGTGAGATTTTAGATCGGAACCCATGCCATGTTCTTTCCCTTTTGTGAGAGATTGAGAATGAAGAACTTGTTTTATGTGATTTAAGACATTACACAAGCAATGTATTATAGCCTTGTGGCACAAGAAACATTAAAAAAGAGGGAAAAAGAAAGAATCGTCATGATGCCATTCTTGTAGCTCTCACACGATCTTAAGCTTTTATGTCACATAATATTCTGGCGTATAGTGGTCTATTATTCCTTTCTGCTAACGCTGTAATCATCTTTAACTGCATTCTCATTCTAACTTTGCCATTTTTTGAACCTTGTGTAACATGGTAATCATCTTTAACTGCTTTCTCATTTTCTTTCCACTGAAACCTGCTTTTGAAGTGCATGCCCTCAACTTTTCACAATCAGTTTGTGTAGTCTTTTGTGATATGAAGCTAAAGTGAACACTAAGGCTAACCTTAAGCTTCTTTCTTTCATGCCATTTGTCACTAAAGTTCTCAAAGGCAGCTGGTCGGGTAAAGGAGGCCATATCTAGTCTTCCATTTGCTAGTGAGGAGGATGATATTGAAGAAGCGACAGCTTTAACTAGTGCCAACCATCAAGAAGAAACTCCGGAGGATGAAAGGGTGGGAAAGGCCTCAAAAAATGATGAAATAGAAACTATGCAAGAGGACCCCTTTGGATTGGATGAATTGCTTCCTTCCGGCACAAAGAGAGTTGAAAAGCGTAAAGAGAAGAAAGATGCGATGGTTAGAGTGAAGAAAGCAGAAGATGAGCATAAAAGGTTTCTAACGGCACAAAGAGAAGCTCTAATTCTGTGCTTAGACATTGCTGCCCGTCGCTATAAAACACCATGGTTTATTCTCTTGACACATTTTCTTTGATCTCTATTTCATGATTGGGAGCTTATTCTTGTTTTTCCTGTAATGTACTTTTGGTTTCTGCCTTGGACATGAGTCATGATGCTTATCTTGGATCTTCTCAGGGCCCAAACTGTGATTGATATCTTGGTGAAACATGCTTTTGACAACATTGGTAGATTTACTGCACAACAAAGGGATGCAATTGAGAAGCTTTGGACGTCCATCCGTGAACAGATGACACATAGAAAGCAAGGCAAATCAGTTACAGGAAAACTAGACATGAATGCCTTTGAGATGCTTCAGGAGAAGTATGCCAATGAAAAGATCAGCATTCGTCATGCAGTTGGAGGAGGCGGGGATCGACGAGCAGAACAATGGCTGGGCTAATTATGGACCCTCTGAGGTCGTTTACTTTATGAATGCCTTCTTCGGTGAAATGTCTATTTTCTCTTCAAAAAATCTCCACAGGAACAAGAACCGTCCTTGAAATGGTGAAAGCGATTTTAATCCCTTACAGCAATTACTGGGCCGTAGATTTTAGAGATGAGCTTTGAAGCAGAGTGACAGTCATCACTTACTCGGAGGTTCTTCACCATCCTGATTGGGGCGTTTGAAGCTGTACTAATAAGACCAAATGCTGTAGCCAGTTTCTCACTATGGTTAGCAAGTGCAATCTTTTTTTCTTGCTTATCTATATTAAGCAAAACCACAGAATTGTTGGCAATGTAACCTGCAATTTTTAGTTGTTCATTTCGGCTGGCATTTCTTGTATTTCTGGGGCCCGAGGATGCGAATGGTCCCCATTACGAACTGATGTATTGAACTGTTCACTCTTATCGAACTAAAACCAGGTTTCTTTTTAATTCCCTGATCTTCAGCTTCTTCTCACCTCTGCAACGTCACCCCATCTGTTTGCTGCGGCATACATGTTTGACAAAAGTACATGGTACCCGTAGTTGTCAGGTTCTAACTTTTGCTGCTTGATCGCCTAAGTGGGTGTTACCGTGGAGCTTGCAAGCAGCAAGAAGAGCTTTCCATATGACGACGTTTGGTCTACATCGCATGCGCTCTATTAGGTTATACGCAGATCAACTATAATCCATAGTGCTCTACTTTGGGCCTCAGCCCAAACTCATGGATCATGCGCTTGAATACTTGGTGCCCATTGTTGGGGCCCGCGGTCGGGAGGGATGCCGGAGGCAGCCGACCGCGCTCCTGAACGCCCAGAATCTCGCTCGGAGGGGGGAGAACACCAATGAAACAGTAACCGGCCTGTGAGAAGGGTGATGGCAGGGAGGACGCGCAGGGACAGGGAGGCTAACGGAGGGACTTGCAGGCGGTGTGGACGTCGGATGGATGAAGGGGAAACGGCAGAGGACGCAAAGGCAGCGTTCGGTGGAGTCTCCTCAACCTGGGATAGGCTTCAGGCGAAGGAGAGCTCGTTGAAGGCAGCCATGGGAGCTGGAACGGAGCAGACGCAGGGAGAAGAAGAGGAAGAAGAAAACATCATTATCATTGATGAAATGAGATGGAATCCAAGGGGGCTGCTGCCGGGAATGTCGTCCGGCGACCTTCTGGGTATGAACGTCCAGGGATGACCCTCTTGGGATTCCTCTCTCAAAGCATAAGCATCAACAATGGCTTCCTCCCCCTTTTAAAAGAGGAAGATGAGCCAACAGCCTCCCACAGCTCGTGTGGGAGATGGCCGACCAGAGACCCGGTTCGACAGTCTTGTCGAACCGGGTCGGGGGTGGTGAGTCGACCCGGGTCTTTAAGAGACTCGGGTCCCAAAACCGAGTCAAGAAATACGGGTCCGGACCCCAGTCCGGATCCCCCCAAAAGTCCGCGCCCGGATCCATAAGACTGCGCCTGGATCCGGGTCTACAAAAGTGACGGGCCAACCCGCCTTACAAGTCTGGACCCGTGTCTGTTTATTCCCTCAGTATCCCCCTGTACAGTGTCCAGCTCCCCTCGTCATGTCAGACGTCACAGCGGAGGCGTGTCCCGTCAAAAGGACACGCGTGTCCCGCAGGAACTCCTCTCGGCTGGGGCTCGTCTGTCGCTGCCGTGTCTTCTCGGCCAGGTGCTGCCGAGTCTCCTCGTCCGCTCGCTGCCGGGTCGTCTGGTGGGTCGTGCGCAGGGCTGTCGGCTAGCCCGCCTGGCGCTCGGGTGTCGCTTGGCCATGGCCGCAAGTCGGTTAGGCGGCAGCTAGCAGCGCTGCCGCCCGTCTCCCTCGTCCCTGGCCGCTGGTCAGCCAGGCGGCAGCCATCAGCGCCGCCATCCCTCTCGGTCTCCTCTGCCTTCGCCCCTGCCCGGGCGATGAAGGCTAAGCCTCCCGAGGCGTTCGCCCCCGCGCGGTGCGTCCCCTGTGGGCCTGCGGAATTAACCTCCCGCGACTGTCTCTCGGCGGTGCCCGGCTCATGTCTTCGGTCGAAAGCCTCTCTCTGATCTGCTCCGGGGTAATCACCCCTGCCTCCTGGCGCGTGGGCCACCTTGGCCGTCGGCTGTGCGTGGCCTCTCGCCCTCTCGGTGCTGGCTGCGGCCCTCTTCCTGGACGCCGATGGATGGGCCGTATCAGATCCATCCCCCTTAGATGGAGCATGTCCGCAGGCTCCTACAGTAAGTAACCTCCCTGTCATGTGGCCCGCCTTCTCTCTTTCCCGCCCATGTTCACGATGTTGCCCATTACGGACGCGCGGGAAGTCCCTCGAGCACTACCTTTCCCCACCGGGATCCCAAGCAGTATGTGCTTGACCCATAAACGAACGGTCGGGGCTCCTTTCCCCCCGTGTACGACTGTCCTTGTCTGATGGCTGATTTGTGACCCTATGAGGCAGAAGTGGGGGTTGGAAGATGGGCGGAAGTGGTGCCCAACCTTGCGCGTTGGGTGGTGCCATTTGGAAGTAATGGTCGGTCGTCCCTTCGCCCAAGGCACCCTTAGAAGTGCTGCCATGTCCAAAGGCAAAATTGGTTACTTCATCCCCCTTTTCCTTGGTGAACCGTACTATCAAGTCACTTGGGCTTAGGACAACATCCCTTAGTGTTTGCAGCCAAGGGCTACCTAGGACCACATCGGGTCCACACCCCACCGATACATATAGATTTGCCCAGACCTTATAACTTTGGATCTGGATTTCCACGTCCTTACATTCAGCACCAAGGGGCTCCCTTATGTCACCCCCAACTTCCCTATTGCTAGTGAAGTGCCCTCTTGCCCCTCCCCAAATCCATCGAGCAACTTGGCGGTTTATGAGGTTACAAGAGAGATTGCCATCCATAAGCAACACCACGCCCATGGTCTGGATGTATCCTCGCAGCATTAGGCCCCCATCTCCACTGCTGGGATGCCTACTTCGGTCCTCACTCTCATCACCCCGGTTGTGTACATCTTTATCGTCTCCCTTGAGAGATCCGGTTGGAGGCTTGGAGGAAACCTCTCCCTTTGATCTGTCCTTGAGGCTAGGGGGCTGTCCACATGGGCGTCTTGGTCCCCATTTCGCTCCAGCATGGGAGCTTGGTCCTCTCTTGTCAGGATTTAACGGTTCTAGGGGAGTCAAGCACCGACGAAGGAATGGAGAATAGCTCGGTTGCTGCCTGCCCTTGTCGGCCTGCGGAAAACCATTTCTCTTGCTTGCCTTGTCCCACGTAAGTGGCTGGGGTCCCACTCGAATGGCAGGCGGTGTGAGCCCCACCTTGGGCTCGGTCCTCTCTTTCACTAGGTGGTGGTAGGTAGTCTTGAGTTGGGCCCTAGCCTCTTGGTCCAACTCATCTCCACCTTTCTCTTGTGAGGCCAAGAATCCCACCTTACATGGAAAACCTTGTGACGATGAAGCCTTCGGGCTGCTCTTAGTAATGTTAGGCCCCTTGGTACACGCGGGAGGAAGTCTCCTACAATGTGGAGGCAGCTGTCGGTTTAGCTCCCCCCTAGGTGGCTGTTGGGAGGGACTTTTAGGCCTCCTATACCCGGTCCATCTGCGTCGGTCATAAAAGGTGGCAACCAAAGAGTAACTCTTACCATTTTGGGCTGTCCAACATGGGATTTGTATCCTTCCGACGTGCCCGGTTTTACGGTGATGGGCTGCCTTCTCGTTAATGGGTTGGACCATTCCGGGAGGTCCTCTTCCCAAGATGCCTGCGTGTTTATGCCAAGGTAGGAGGGCTACCGGTTTGGTGGAAGGGGCACCAGTCCCTGACGCCCCTTGCTTGGGGAAGATCTTCTAATACCCGATGGTTTGTCGCTGGGATAAGTCCTGCTCGTTCCCCTCATGGCTTTGGGAGCATTTGTCCCTCCCATCTTGGCTGACTTCAACCATTCCGGTCCAAGATAGACTTGGCTGAATGAAGCCAGCTCCTCAATCTGTTTTAGCGCATCCTTGCTGTGCACGGTCAGCATGGGTTCACGTCCTCGGCTGGGAACCGGTGTCTCCTTGTCCTCCTTGGCTAGAGGTCTAGCTAGCTGGATGCCAGCCTTTAGGTCATTCATGCTTGGCGTCTCTATAATCTTCAGGCTGATACATCTCGCAGTCTCTTCTAGACTTGATTCAGTCGCCCTTTCTTCCCTTTGGTCTCGGCCATGTCCTGGCCGAGGTAGACATAGCTATAAGCAGCGAACGGACCCTCTGAGCTCGGCTGGGTCCTCTCCCGCTGGAGCATGCATGGTTCACACTCAGACTTGGCTTCCCTTGCAGCCGTATTCTGTCTTCGTAAGTGAGGCACCCGTCTACCCTCAAATCTGATTTTCCACTTCACCCTACGTCTGAAACTCATTCCACGCTTGGTCTGTTCCTTCTCCTCATGGGAAGACAATGGTTGTAGGGACTGTGGGTGCCCAGACATAGGTGGGACCTGTGGGGGGTCGCTTTCGATGATTTCCCACTGATTCATCATAGGTTGGAGCCGATCTGGTTCGCTCATGGGACTGATCATTAGGTGGGATGGCTGCTCGGGATCAGTCATGACTGTGACCGGGGGAAGGCTGTTGTCCTCAACGAAAAGGGGAAGGTTCCGGGGCCCCTCAGCCGGTTGGAGTCCTCTATGGGGTGGATGAAACGCGGCGGCATCGACATGCCCAAGGGCTCCTACTGCAAGCTGCTCCAGGGTCTCTTCCCTCTCCTGGACCGGTGCTATGGGTGACCTTATTTCAGAACCGAAACACTGGCGTGTGGCACAAAAACTCTTCTCCAAAGTGGCGCTGAGCTCCTTAAAATGTTGGCCTAGTTCCGAAATTGTTACCTTTCCCTCTACGGTTGAGCCCACCCTTACATTCATTAATGATGTGTCCTTATTAATCTCTACACCGAGTGGAAGTTTTTCATGATCGTTCTGACCCGGATATACCTCTATCCTGCCCTCACAAGATCTGGTCTGTTTGGTGGGAGCCGAGTTGTCATCAGCCCCCTTAGCTCGGGTTTGGCGTCCAGGTCACCCAAAGCTTCTTGGAGGATTTGTTTATCGTGAGATAGAAATGACACCGGTTGACCGTAGGGTGGCTTATCACAAAGTCACATTCCCCTGGTGTCTTCCAGCCGCCCAAACCTCATCTCCTAACGCGTTTGGCAACCCGGATTTATGCGGTTTGAAGATAATCTCCCTCGGTCTGTCCCCTTCCTTATAGGCAATTAGGAACAAGTCCATCTCGTCGCATCGGTCTCTCTCCGGTCCGTACATAACGTTTCAGCTGGCTGAACCTGAACCCATTCAGTCCTCAAATACGGAATGCCACTGCCCACTGAGGTCTGCACGTAACACTCGGCTCGGAACTGCTGCCTTCAGCACTGCAATCTGCCCACCCTGGTGCTTACAAGCTGTCAACTGCTGGCTGAGCTAAGACGGCGGTCTGCCCACGGCCGAGTAGCACATGGTAGTTGTTCCTACCTCTTGGGAATGGTTGTACAAGGGTTCCCGGCCTGACAAAGGCCCTAGCTTCCCACAGAGGAGTACAAGTCTCAGCCCAATCCTCACAACAAAACTCTCAAGAGTAAAGGAGGCTTTAATGATTACAAGGGCGTTCGGTACAAAGATTAATCCTCTCCCAGCTCACTCAACAATCCATGCCTAGAGCGTACAAACCACGCCCTTCTTGCCCATAGTTAGGTCTTCCCACTGCCGGGCTGTGTCCCGTGCAAGGTGCACAAGGAGGAGCCCGAGCCAGGGGTGCCGGTGGCAGGGATAAAGCAAAGTACACCCTCCCCTCGCAGCTATAGGGTGAGGCGAAAGGAACCTAGTCACGGGGGCTAAGTCCAGCAGCTTGGCTGCTCTCCCGTATTCAGCAACCTCGTTTCTTCGGCGGGTGGCGTCTCCTAGCGATGTGGCTGCGCTTCGCTCCTTGACAAGAAAACGAGGCAGCGGTAGTCACTGAAAAGATATAACAACAACTAAAAGGGAGAAGAGGATGCACATCACCGTGAGCACGAAAACCCCTAGGTGCTGTAGCGTGTAGGGGGAAGCAATCGCTGGAATGGCGCCAGCGAACGCCCTTCCTTCTCCCACGTCCAGCCCAGTCGAAGCGGCTAGCTGGATCTCCTCCTCAGCTAAGGTGTGTGGCCCTCGGAATCAGCTCGTCGAGAGGATGACCCTTAGTGGTGCAGCTCGATCCAGCAAAGGAAAGAACAAGAACAGTCAAGGACAGTTCAGCAATATGAGTAAGTAAGGGGGAATGCTTGGAAATGTCACCAGATGTTCGTGTAAACCCCAGGATAAGATGAGAATGGGGTGTGGCAGTCGCCGGAAGCGCCGGCGGACGCGTATTCTCCTTGAAGCTCTGGTGAGTAAAGACTCAGGCAGACGGTGACTTCAGAGACCTCTGTCCACTCAAAATTCCGTATCTCTTTGGTCCGATGCCCAAAAATCGTCAAACTGGTGCCAAAAATTTCTTAAGATCTGTGGCTTTCCAACAGTACCAAGAGCTCCAGCATCCTCCCAGTACAGAGAAAATCGGAGCTGAAGAAAGTGTCGCCTCTGGTGATCGGCGCAGGCGTGTTCCAGTGCTGTCTCAGTCCAGAAAAGAGGCTCTGCCCAACCTCCACTCAAAAGTCCGCTCCGGTTCGCCCTTAAGTCCAAAAATGCTGAAATTTGACTGCCAGAAAATAGAAAGTAGCCGGATCCAACGTACCCAAGACCACTGGAATCCGACCTCGGAGCTGGCAGCGCCGATCGCCGGAAGTTAGGGTAGCTTCTGGAAAATCCGTTAACTGTGAACACTGAAAACAGCTTCGGGTGGTGTCCTGGCGCTCTGACTCGTGCGACGGAAGTGGGGACACGCCGGACACGTCGACACCTCCGTTTAAACTGTCTGGACACGTGTTGTGCGGGACACCGTGTCCTCGGAATCGGATGCAACGCGGGACTCGTGGCGGGACACGGCGGGACTCGGTCGAGTTGTGATGCCGGACTCGACGGGACTCACGTGTCGCTGCGTACCGCCTTCGTTCGGGACATGAAACACTGATTCGTTGTCGGGGACCGAAGAACAAGGCGGGATCTCGGCGGAATATTCCACCGAGATCATCGTTTTCGCCAGAAAATCCCGTCCACGCCGGAAAACTTCGAAAACTCGCCGGGGGTGTTCAAATGAAGATTCTGGCATCGTTTCTTGACCAAATTCGATGATCCAAGGCTCGATCTACTCGAAAATGAGTCAAGAATCCTCGTGCATACTCACCAACACGAATTAATCCGCAGATCAATCGGAATCAGCGCCGGAATGCTCGGATATCACCAGAAATGGGGAAAACAGTAAAGGCAGACTCAAATGCAGAGGAAATACGAGTTTAGATTGAGGGAAATCGTGGGGAATACACTAACCGAGAAGGGATCAATCTTTTCGGGATTGATCGGCCGCTGGACAGTGAGAAATCCCCATCCAAATCGCCTGGAATCTGCCGGAACCCGCTGGAGAGGGTAAAGACGCCGGAAAACGCAGGGTGCCTTCAAAAATCCGTAGCTCGCTCCAGGGTGGTCCAAAAATCGTCCGAAAAATCCACAGCACTTCCAAGACGCAGACAAAGGAAATGGGTGAGTGCTCGACAGCTAAAACTCTTCCAGAAAATAGCGCCTCGGATCTGAACAGCGCTCTTCCGCTCGGTTTTCTGTCTCAGGCGGTCCAGCAACAGCAAGCTTATCGAATCGATCTCCCCTGGCCGTGCGACAGCTCTGATACCAGTTTGTTGGGGTCCGCGGCCGGGAGGGATGCCGGAGGCAGCCGACCGCGCTCCTGAACGCCCAAAATCTCGCTCGGAGGGGGGAGAACACCAATGGAACAGTAACCGGCCTGTGAGAAGGGTGCAGGGAGGACGCGCAGGGACAGGGAGGCTAACGAAGGGACTTGTAGGCGGTGTGGACGTCGGATGGATGAAGGGGAAACGGCGGAGGACGCGAGGGCAGCGTTCGGTGGAGTCTCCTCAACCTGGGATAGGCTTCAGGCGAAGGAGAGCTCGTTGAAGGCAGCCATGGGAGCTGGAACGGAGCAGATGCAGGGAGAAGAAGAGGAAGAAGAAAACATCATTCTCATTGATGAAATGAGATGGAATCCAAGGGGGCTGCCGCCGGGAATGTCGTCCGGCGACCTTCTGGGTATGAACGTCCAGGGATGACCCTCTTGGGATTCCTCTCTCAAAGCATAAGCATCAACAATGGCTTCCTCCCCCTTTTAAAAGAGGAAGATGAGCCAACGGCCTCCCACAGCTCGTGTGGGAGATGGCCGACCAGAGACCCGGTTCGACAGTCTTGTCGAACCGGGTCGGGGGTGGTGAGTCGACCCGGGTCTTTAAGAGACTCGGGTCCCAAAACCGAGTCAAGAAATGCGGGTCCGGACCCCAGTCCGGATCCCCCCAAAAGTCCGCGCCCGGATCCATAAGACTGCGCCTGGATCCGGGTCTACAAAAGTGACGGGCCAACCCGCCTTACAAGTCTGGACCCGTGTCCGTTTATTCCCTCAGTGTCCCCCTGTACAGTGTCCAGCTCCCCTCGCCGTGTCAGACGTCACAGCGGAGGCGTGTCCCGTCAAAAGGACACACGTGTCCCGCAGGAACTCCTCCCGGCTGGGGCTCGTCCGTCGCTGCCGCGTCTTCTCGACCAGGTGCTGCCGAGTCTCCTCGTCCGCTCGCTGCCGGGTCGTCTGGTGGGTCGTGCGCAGGGCTGTCGGCCAGCCCGCCTGGCGCTCGGGTGTCGCTTGGCCATGGCCGCAAGTCGGTTAGGCGGCAGCTAGCAGCGCTGCCGCCCGTCTCCCTCGTCCCTGGCCGCTGGTCAGCCAGGCGGCAGCCATCAGCGCTGCCATCCCTCTCGGTCTCCTCTGCCTTCGCCCCTGCCCGGGCGATGGAGGCTAAGCCTCCCGAGGCCTTTGCCCCTGCGCGGTGCATCCCCTGTGGGCCTGCGGAATTAACCTCCCGCGACTGTCTGTCGGCGGTGCCCGGCTCATGTCTTCGGTCGAAAGCCTCTCTCTGATATGCTCCGGGGTAATCACCCCCGCCTCCTGGCGCGTGGGCCACCTTGGCCGTCGGCTGTGCGTGGCCTCTCGCCCTCTCGGTGCCGGCTGCGGCCCTCTTCCTGGACGCCGACGGATGGGCCGTATCACCCATCTACTAAGGGCCATGCATGACTACATGCATGCAGCAGCGCTATAAATGAATGTCATTTGGTCTTACTCCTGCGCTCTTCAGTTGGTGAAATATCTTCAATCCATTCTTCCCTTGGCCACCCATGGCAAAGGCCCTCATCATGGCATTCCACAAGCATCTATACCTATCTGGGGCTCCTGCTAACACCTGTTCAGCTTTATCCAGGTCTCCACATTTTGAATACATGTCCAGAAGAGCAGTGATGAGTATCATATCACGTTTAAGCCCCTGTTTGTCTATGCAAGCATGACCCCATTTCCTATATCAAGGGCTCCAGCATTGCACACAGTGAAAGCATACTAACAAGTGTTACTTGGTTAGGTTTAATCTTTGCATTTTGCATCTGTACAAATAGATTATATGCATGATTGAGGTCTCCGGCACTGGCATATACATATACAGAGATCATGGCTGTCCAGCACATCACGTCTCTGTAGCTCATTCTATCAAACAAGAAGCGTCCACTATAAATTTCCCCACATGTGGCATACATATCGAGCAGAGCTGTGGCCAGAACAGTAGACGTGTTGAAACCAGTCTTAATCATGTAAGCATGAAGCCACTTGCTAAAAATCAAGCAGTGCAGCATTTCCGCATTTAGTGGTCATGCTCAATATTGTTACTTCATTGGGGTGTACATTCTCATTCTGCATATCTTGAAAAAACTTGAGGTCTTCTTCTAAGCTGCCGGAGGAATGTTGCCTGCTATCATGGCTGTCCACAACACTATGTTTCGTTCAGGAAGTTCATCAGATAGTTGCCGTGCTGGATATAAACTTCTGCACTTGGCATGCATATCTATCAAATATCAATGCTGTGTTGGTAGAAAGATGAAGTTCACCCTTCTGGTTTTTAATTACGCAACCATGCATGGACTTCGTAATTTATTGATCCCCGAAACCTGCAAAAACGTTGATCATGGTAACTTCACTAGGCTTAACACCAACGGCATGCATCTCTCTGACGATATCAGTGGCTTCACCAAAACATCTGTTGCTGTTGTATCCACCAATCAGTGTTCCCCACGAAACAACATCTCTTTCAGGCATCTTGTCGAACACTTTACTCACTGAGTCAACTATTCCGCACTCCCTATACATTTGCATATGCGAGTTCTGCACAGACACATCCCAGCCGAGACCAACTTTTATCACAAACCCATGAACCTTCTTCCCCTGGTCCCCAGCCTAAGTCTCCGCGCAGGCATTTAAAATAGAAGGGATATGGATGGCGTCCTTGTGGACCTCATATGCAGGTAGACATTAATAGCATTTTATGGGCTATTGTTCTTGGTGTAAGAGGTGATTATGAAGTTATACGATGCAGAGAGAGATTTCCAGAGAAGAAAACGATATGGATGGTGATGGAATTGGGTTCAAATGATGTGGGCATGAATATGCTTGGTCTCCTCGAAGGTGGCACGTTTGGGTTGAAGATGGGACCTGTGGTGCTCTTTGGATGCTGAGCGTGGAGGGCTTCTGCAATGGTTGAGTCTTGAAGGAAGCAAGTGGAAAAGGCAAATGAGATGTTCCCATTAGTTTCGTTTTATTGGTTAGACTGGGCAGTGGGGAGATGTCTACCAATAGCTTGGGCCCCTGCGCATTGATTTTTATAGGGAGATGATTGGGCTCCGGGATTCTTTTGCTTGACACGTCTTAGGGCCAAAAACCCACTCATGGCCGAAATAATCTGCAACCTTGTTCGTGGGTTATTATTTGTTCGACTGTTAGTTATAGAGTGACTATATAGAGGCCACCTCGAGACCAAATTCAGCTGGTGGGGTGTCCGTGGGGCCCATATTTAATCTTTCAAAATTGACCTCCATGGCAGAAAAACATCTTTCTACACTTTTACGTAAATACCCTTATAATGCACAGGTGCCCATAAGATATCTTTTTCTATCTTACTCTCAACGCCAACCTGCATCAAATGAAGGGAGTTAAAGGTTGATCAAAACTTGCTCATCATGCACAAACAACAGGAATGTTAAAAGAAGGCAAAAGTAGTTGCAGAGGAAGTCGAGTGGAGAGGAAAAATAAAGAAATAAAGCGAGAAAAGTCATCACACAAATTGTTTCTCAAGGATGTTGTGGGTACATATCTATTCCTTTGCGTTTTCTTCTTCATCAGCCTTGCAGGGTACTGTCGCCATTCCATGAGAAACTTTGTGGCCATCACAGCTACATAACTAAGATGCTGAAGAAAAATCAATTTATGTGGACCGACGAACGTGTAACGACATTCAATAAGCTTAAGAAGGCAATTTGCTGTGCACCCATACTATCGTCGAAAAATCAGCAAGTAAACCATATATGTTATATATTCTTGGCTTTTAGGATTTAACTTGCCACTTTTTTACCTAATGCAGAAGATGTAGCTGCAAAGAACTATTCAATATTGGTAGATTTAGGGATTTTTGGATATGTGTTGCTGTTGACTTTTGTCACTACAAATTTTTATTTCTAATTTGGCAGTGCTATACTTTTTGAAAGTTTGTTTATTGTAAATAATGATTGGCAAATCAAATGAGGCTCCTTTAAAAGCAAAGTGCCTTAAACAAGTTTTGTTATTTAATTTTCACATTATGAACTATGAAAATATAACTTGTAGTTTTATACCTAAGTATAGTAAATTAAACAAACAACAACTCAAGTGAGTCACAAGTTTGACTCATTTGATTTGTCAAAACATGTGGCAACAATGCACTATATTAGAATAAAACATACCAAAAAGACTCAAACCTTATTATTTCTACAGTTTTGTGAATTGTACGGCGACATGACAAAAAATTGGTCTAGGCGAAAGAAAATTTTCCCAACTAACAAAAAGTGCTTTTCTTTCTCATTGTTTGAAGTTCCAGAGTTAATAAAGACAACTAGAAAAGCAAAATGGTTCAACTTATATCCACAACAAGAAGTGCAAAATTTATAAATGCAAGAAGAAGTTCTTGGCTGATCACCAGCAAGAAGAGTTTGCACAGCAAGAGTTGACTCAATCTGCAAGAAGTAAGACCTAAGAACGAACTAAATTAGGTAGACAGATATGAAATATTTAGGGATGTTCACACATACACACATACAAATACGAAGTATAAGAACAATGTTATGCAATTATGAAGATGATGAGGACAACAATATTTTTGTGCTTATAAGATCCAATCATAGACAGGACGTTGCACAAGTTTAATGTGCAACTTTGCACCTGAAATATATTGTTCTCAAGGAATTATGGGGAGCAGAAGTATGGCATTTTGTACAATTGTATGTATGCAGGTGAGAGAGAGAGAGAAAGAGAGAGCGAGAGAGATCTCAAGATGTCAAGCACTCAGTAAAAAGTTCATAAACCAAACAAAGACAGAGAAACATAAGTAACACATTTTCATAAATTGTAATGCAAAGCAAAATGTAGACATATCGACAACATGAAAAATAGAGGCTCAAATTGCAATCGATACAAAAGAGTTGAAGACATGGTCCCTTGCTATTGATCATTTCCATTGATAGGGTGTACAATCCTATGTCTCAGCCTCTTCCTATACACACACAAGGGTCTTTAATCAAGCGCATTACTCACTGCATACAAAGTTCAAAATATTTGGTCAATCCTGGTGAATTTTGACCTAATGATGATTTTATTAAGAATGTCATGTGAATGTGTGCATCTTTTCCCTGTTTTGGAGAAAGAATGGAGAGGAGATACAGTTCTAAGCTTAAGCAGCACAGAGAAGGCAACAATTAACTTAGCAATACATGATATTCCAGGACCAAAACATTTCCCTAATATGCGAACCAATCCAAAAGCATACCTAGTTTAGCATTACCTGATACTTTAGGAATAAAATTAAACCTTTTAAGACAAAGTACATGTTCCTTAGTCAAAGGAAACATAGCAGCCTTGACAAGCACCGTAAGGAGAATTATTGCAAAGCCATAAAAGTATGGGACTTGTAAAGCAGAAAGCCCATCCCTCAAGCCCTAAAATTAGCAATAAAATAATGACAAAGGCCTGTAAATATTATAATTAAGAAAAGGATAAGAAAAGCACATAGGTCCTGGTGCAGACTTATTCTCTGATTAGCACTTCAAGTACCAATTAAACTCAAATATTTGTTAAAAGAATAATGTGCAGTCCTTCCATTTATTATAGTTATTTCATTCATGAGATAAACATTATGCTGATACTCAGCAGATCCAACCGTGATCTAAGATGCCAGCATCACAAATACTTCAAAGGAAAAAGGTTATGCAAAAATAAAAGAGTAAGTCTTTTATTTACTTCCTTGTAAATGCATGCAGGAGATGATGTAAAAGCAAACAGATTAAGCACATCCTCTTGCTTAAATGTCTTGCCAATTCCATACCAAGTTAACTATTAACAGTTTCTAACAAAAACTTTTCTCACAAAAGGCACTCTAGTCATTATCCACAGGTAACAAACCAAAAAAGAGTGGGAAGAGGAAAATAAAGAAACAACTCCTATGCCTTAGCTGCACTCATTGTCAAAAATAACATAACATGCTAAGTTGCAGCAGAGAACCATGCCATCAGCAGATTATACAAAAATAATGCCAAAAAAAAAAAAAGCATGGAATGATGATTGACCAAGATACAATATTGTAAGCGCAACCCTCATTTCAGTATTGAAAAAGACAAAGGACCAACATTCTGAAAGAGGAAATGTGTTTGTTAGTTACAAACTACAATATGTTCATTTGATGTTAGAGGCTTTTCTAGTTGCTTCAACCATTGCTTTAAGAAAAAAGAAGAAATCTAAGCTAGTTTGCAATGATAAAACGTTGTAACATCCATAACCACAAACTTTGGTTTCCTTATTGCTTATGCTGTCAAATCACCGATCACACCTTTACATACATGGTTGCCAGCTAAGTACATTATTAATCAAATCTTAAAGCCAATAGTTTCAAGCATCTAGGAGCATAAACAATATTTGTGTGAAACAATTCTCAAGACACAGAGAGCAGGTTATGTATGCTCTCTCTCTCTCTTTCTCTCTCTCCCACAACCCCACTCCCCCTCTCTCATCTAATGCAAAAGACATATGGGAACAAAATCAGCGACTAAAGACCCAACCAACCGACTGGTGTAAATTCAACTTGGCAGCTTCAATAGATTTTCTTTTTCTCCCATGCATCTCCCCTTCGGAAACCCTTGCAAAACAAGTGACACATAAAAGAGGACTTTAGCTCCCCAAGAAATTGGTAAATAAGAGGAACAAAACTAAAATTAGTTCACTTGAGAGTATGAACGGATTCTAACAACTTATTTCATAAAAGAAAACCCTCCATAATAAAGTATGTGCTTTTCAGAAATAGAATAAAAATTTCCTGATGTATTAAATTGCATTTCTAAGCACTTAAACTGAAAAAATAGGGAGCACTGAAACGAGCAATTGTAAATAAAGCCTTGTCTTGAAAAAGAAACACTTTAGAGATGCACTCTTAAAGATACCAACCAATTTAAGAAGTCGCAACAGAAAAATTCAAAATAAAGATGCAACACTTCTAATTAACTTTTCATAGCATATAAAACCAGGCCTCAAAACCTTGACAAAACAAGTGAATAGCCACCTTTTATATAGAGGGAGACTACACCAGAGGGAAAAGGGACTAGACGTTAGACTAGTTCCAACGACTAGAAACCTAGTCAATGGGGCTAGTCAATGCCTAGCCAAAAAGGAAAAACGTAAAATAAACAAAATGAAAAATACATAAAGAAAAAGGAAAATACATAAGGAACAAAGAAAAATTACATAAATATCATAAGTACCTATATATATATATATATATATATATATATATATATATATATATATATATATATATATATATATATGGACACATACATTCTAACACTCTCCTCAAACTTATGGTGTAATGACCGAAAGCTTGCCAAGAATAAATTGAAACCTAGCAGCAGCAAGAGCCTTGGTAAAGAAGTCTCATAGTTGATATTCAAATGCAACATAGGAGAGATCAATGTTTTTCTGAAGAAACTCTTCACAAACATAGTGATAATTCATCTATATATGCTTTGTTGTGATTGTTGGCGATATAAATTGCACTCTTATTGTCACAACAAAGCTTAACAGGATCAACTAGATGAGTACCCATGTCTTTCAATAAACTTTTGAGCCACATAATTTCCACTATTGTAGATGTCATGGCTCGATATTCAACTTCAGTTGATGATAGGGACACATTGTTCTATTTCTTGCATCTCCAGAAAATTAACAAATTACCTAAAAACACACAAAAACTAGTAGTGGAGTGCCTATTATTAAGATCTCTACCCCAATCAGCAACTGTATAAGCAATTCATTCTAATTTGAAAGAGGAAGATAAGCAAAGCCCTTTGTTGATTGTTTGACATAGCACACAATTCTCATTGCTGCCCCCATATATATTGAAGTGGGTTTTTGTTGAAATTGGTTTATAACATGAACCGCATAAGCAATATCTGGTTGTAATCATCAATCTTCATTTTTACTCTTAGAGCTTCTAGAGTGTCAACAATTTTGTCATCTAAAATCCCTGCTCTATCAATTATCTTACTAGTAAACTTCATTTGTGAAAGCAAATAGCCTCTTTTGCTATAGGCAACTTCAATTCCAAGAAAATAGGTTAGTCTTCCCAAATTAGTCATTTGTTTTACTTATATAATTCATTCATCATCACTACCTATAATTACCATATCATCAACATACAACAACAACACAATTATGTCTTTATAGGTATTTTCACAAATATGGCAGTATCTGAATAGCATGATTGAAAATTTTGATCAAACATGACAATACCAAGCCTTGGGAGCTTGCTTTAAACTATAAAGAGTTTTCTTAATTCGTAAAACTTTGTCTTGAGGCAAGTTAAGACTAGGAGGAGTGCTCATGAAAACTTCTTTATTTAAGTTGCCATTTAAAAAAACATTTTCAACATGCATTTGAAAAATAGGCCATTGTTTAGTAGAAGCAGCTACAATAAGAGTTTTAACAGAGGTCATACGAGCAACTGGAGCAAAGTTTCTTCATAGTCGATCTCATATTCTTGTAGCCCTTAGCGACAAGTCTAGCCTTATACTTTTGTAATGTCTCATCACTTCTAGTTTTGACCTTATAAATCCACCTACATCCTATGGTCTTTTTTCTTGTAGGTAAAGAATCAATTTCTCAAGTCTCATTACTTTCAAGAGTTTTAATCTCATGATTCATGACTTCAATCCAATTTGGATCTTCCTTAGCCTTACAATAAGATGAAGACTCATAAAAAAAATGGTGTGTCATAAGACAAGCTTGGTATTTAGGAAAAAATTATTCATATGAAACAAATCTTTGGGGAGGCCTAACATGCCTTTTAGACCTTACAGCATTGGATTGATTAGTTTCTTAAGTTACACGACTCCTCCTATAAACAATAATCTTTCATAGAGGATCATCATTTGTAGAACTTTCTTCTCTAATTTCTTCAACTTGATCCTTATCATTAGAATCATCATCATCACTGAAATCAGTCCATAAAAAAGCATAATCGTCTAGTGTTTTAGATTCACTCTTAAAGCCATTTTCATCTTTCAAAAATATCACATTTCTAGTAACATATATTTTATCTTTCCCAATGTCATAATATCTATAACGCTTTTGTGTTTCCAAGTAACCAATAAACACATAATTAATAGCTTTAGATAAAAGTTTATCATTTTTGTCACTTAAAACATAACATTTACAGCAAAAAATTTTAAGTCTATTATAACTTGGTCTTATATTGCATAATCTTTCAAATAAAAAAATATGTTTCAAGATTTTGGCAGGCATTCTATTAATCAAGTAGGTTGATATCAAAATAGCTTCAACCTAAAAATTTTTAAGAACATTTTTAGATAAGAGAAGTGCTCTTGCAATTTCAATAATGTGCCTATGTTTTCATTCAGCCACTCCATTTTGTTGTAGAGTCTTTGGACAAGATTTTTGTTGTATGATGTCTTTGCCTTTTAGAAATTGTTCAAATTCATTGGAAATAAACTCACCTCCCAAAAATATCACATTTCTAGTAATATATTTTATATCTCTCAATATCATAACATCTATAACCATTTTGTGTTTCCAAGTAACTAATGAACACATAATTAATAGCTTGAGAGAAAAATTTATTATTTTTGTCACTTAAAACATAACATTTACAGCAAAAAACCTTAAGTCTATTATAATTTGGCTTAATATTGTTTAATCTTTCAAATGAAAAAAATATTTTTGAAGATTTTGGTATTAATCAAGTAGGTTGATGTCAAACCAGCTTCAGCCCAAAAATTTTTAGGAACATTTTGGATAAGAGAAGTGCTCTTGCAGTTTCAATAATGTACCTATGTTTTCATTTTGTCACTCCATTTTGTTGTGGAGTCTTTAGACAAGATTTTTGATGTACGATGCCTTTGCCTTTTAGAAATTTTTCAAATTCATTGGAAATAAGCTGACCTCCCAAATCACTTCTAAAGATTTTAATGTTGGTGTCAAATTGTGTCTTAATCATGTTATAGAAATTATTGAAATTTACAAATACCTTTAATTTGTGTTTAAGAAAGTAAACCCAAACATGTTTTGAGAAATCATCAATAAAAGTTACATAATATAATAGTCATCTTTTAGACATAATAGGTATAGGTCCCCACACATCCGAATGCACCAATTCAAAAGGAATTTGGGCAATAAAATTTCTATTATCAAAAGGTAAAACCTTCATTTTTGTCTTGATACATTCATTACAACAAAAAGTCTTTTGACAATGTTTTTTCAAGAAAGGAAGATGAGATATTTTCTCTAAATTTGAATGTCCAAACCTTTGGTGCCAAGTTTGAATATCACATTCTTTGATGGTATTGCATGAGGGTCTTGAAAGGTCTAAAAAATCAATGTAATTGAGATCGTCTGTCATAAAACCTTTCCCAATCGTCTTCTTAGATATACAGTCCAGTATCAAACATTTATATTGTGAGAAAATTATATCAAAATCAAGGTCAGCCATTTGAGAAACGAATAATAAATTTCAGTTCAATTTAGGAATACATATAACTTGGGGTACTTTTAAAACTTTGGATTCAAATGTTTGATCAACATTGCCAATAAAATCAATTTCAAGAGGAGTTCCATTAGCGGTTTTCACAAATGAGTAGGAATGATTTTTGGTGCATTCAGTGAGAAGGGATCCACAATGAGTCATATTAAAAGAAACACTCGAATCAATAATCCAAGAAGACTTACTTGATGAAGTAGCCGCAATAGTGGCTCCCAATGTTGAAGGTGTGCCTCCTCCTCTAAGAAATGGTTGAATGACTTCGATGAGTTTTGGTTGAAGAGCACTAATGAGTTGATCAAGATGAAACGAAGTTGATTCTTTCTTTTCTTCTTGGATAGGAGCAGCAACATTGCTTCTTTTGTCTATTTGGACATTTGGCTTTAACATGTCCTTCTTGACAATTATTAAAAAATAATCCTTCTCCTTCCTCCTTCATTTGATCGATTGAAATGTGGAGGTCGATAAGGCTTTAAGTAGGCCCCTGGCCTAGATGTAGCAAGAATATTGCTTGCTTTTTCTTTATCAAGACTTGGCCAATTTTCTTCCATTTGAAGTTCAGCTATAACATCATTCATAGATGGTGTTTTAGGATGGTGAAGCAAGGCAATTTTAATACCATCAAATTCGGGTCGTAGACAAATGACAAACTTATAAAATTTGTTACGTTGGATTTGCTTTTCCCTAAGAATAAGATCTTGTGCATCAACCCAATGTGGTTCAAATATGCTCCACTCATCATACAATTGATCCATTTCAGCCACATAGTCTTTAATTGATCTATTTGTTTGTTGGAGGTTGTGAATGTTGAGTTGAATATTGTGCATATAAGCTACTTCCCTCATAGTGTGAGTTTTTTTTAGGTATTCCCATGTCTCTTGAGCAGAATTTAGTTTTGAAATCTGTTCACTAGTAGCATTGTCTACACAAGTCAATATCCATGTGATAATCTTGTGATGACCTATTTTCATTCTTCCCACTTCTTATTGTATTCAACCATAACCTTTTCTTTTTCTGTTCAATGTAATTCCTCATCCTTTCCATCAACAACTTTAGTCAAGACTAATTGAGGTTTAATTTTTGTCCTGTCAACTAGTACCCAAAGGTTTTTACTATGGATGAAATGCTCCATAGTTTTATCCCATTCGATATAGTTTGTTGATGAGAGTTTACGAAAGAAAAGAGAGGAAACTTTTTCATCCATTGAACACGGTCAATAAAAAAAATCTACTTCCAGTTATATAGCTTGCTGCTACGTGAAGAAGAAATAATCCTAGCAGCACCAAAAAGAAAACTGTCACAAGATTAGCAACAAAGAAGCTTGAGATGACACCAAAGTAGTCACGAAGTCAACCCCAACAACAGCAATAAGGAGGCTTGAGGCGGCACCAAAACAGTGTTCAAAACCACCAATAATTTCAGCAAGATCATATATATAGATGATAATCCCGACTTGATTGATATAAAACATAAATGTATGTGTGTTCTTTAAATGAATGAATGCATTACGAAAACAAACCATGTGAATGCACACAACTAAGTATATTAATAAAAGAAAAGTAGATACATATATGCCTGAATGGCATGATATTTTGAAATGAATACATTATGAAAATAAACTATGTGAATGCACACAATTAAACACATTAATAAAAGAAAAGTAGATAAACCGAGCTTAATAAAAAGGTTCTTTTGTGCAAACTCATTCAAAACCCTAAATTTATTTATTTTTGAAATACAACGCACATTTAACAATGCATGAATACATTTAGTCACATAAACATATTTTAAAAAGCTAAAATAATGATTCACATTATTAACAATGTTATTTTGGTGATTTGCAATGAAGAAAGTAAAAAGGTTTAAGTTAAAAATAAAATATTGGATAGAAAAACCCTAACTAAATGAAAAACAAAAATTTGCCCAATCCTAGAAAAACTACAACTTATCATGAGCAACTTATTTGATTAATCCTAAAGAATAGGCAAATGATATCAATCTTCATGCAATTTTGGGTGAAGAATCTTCACATATCAAATAATCAATTCTAAGATACGAAAAAAACTGTTTTCTAAAAAAGGATATTAATCAAGAAAATCATTGCAGAAAATTGAATTTCTACAGAAAACAAATGAGTTTTACTGCTATGACTTTTCTACAGCTCAAAATATATGAAAATAACTTCAATTAACCTGAATTTTGGATTGTAGATTTCCTACATAGAAAATAATCAACATAAATTTATTGATTAAAAAAAGAATAAGCAATGAAAAAGTGACATATGTGCAAAAGTTGCTATAGAAACAACAACTTGTAGACAAACTCATAAATTTGACAAAGTACCAAAAAACAGTAAAACAGTGTCAGGACTCATGTTCCATGAATGCAAACGTTAATCCAATAATGTTCAATGATCATGAAACTTGGCATACTTACTCTCTTTATATCAAGTTTTCAATCGAAAGTGCAAGTTTTGAAAAAACTTTTATGGATTAAAAGATATGAAATCAAAAACCCAGACCACTGAATAGTTTTCTGTAGAAAAAAATAAAGCAGTTTAAATCATGAAATTTGCCAATATAAAAGCTATATCAAATGTGCATGAACCAATGTGAATTTTTTTTGTAGAATCTTTACATACCAGAGAATCTATAGAAACTTAAAACAGTAGAAATGACCTACAAACAAGAGATCTATGCATCAAACAAATTGATGCATTAACTTGAAAATCTAGAATTCTATAAAAATGACCAAGTCATTGTAATAGTTTTTATATGAATTTCAAATAGATATAATGTGAGGTTAGAGAGCTCATCTTGAACTGAAATTTGATATGTAGGTTTATTATATATTGAAGAATCTATAGAAACTTATAGATTTGAAAATACATTTGAATGTACTTTCTAGTGGATTGTGCAAACAATCTAACCTCATGATCTTATTTGAAAGGGGTAGAAAACTTAGTCTTGGCTTAAAATTTGGAGGAAGACTCATGACATAACAGAGAAACTATAGAACTTGAAAGCACTAAAAAAAACAATTACAGAGAAAATAATATGTGGGCAAAGTCAAGCAAAATGCAAAAAGTTGTAGAAACTAATCCGATTAAAATATTAAATTCAAGGTCAAATAAACATGGAATTGCATGAAATTTTAGGTGAAAAAATTAGACATATACAGAAAACTCTTGTTGTAGATTGAGATAACTAAGTTCATTAACCTACTAAAATTCCAAGACTTAGATATGTTAAAAATGTGAGACATAAAAACTAATTTTGAAAAATGGACTAAGAGATGTGTCAAATAACAACAAAAATACATAAAAATTGCTAGGCACAAACTGGATACATATGTAGAACTAAGTTTTTTCACAGATTGCAACAGCTGATTTCTGGTTTAAGAGATCTAACCATTTGAATTAGGAGAAAATCTGTCTTGCAATAGCAAGTTTGATTTTCACTTTACTTAAAATTTAACATCTTTTAAACTAGGTTCCAACAAAAAATCCCAAAATATAACCAAATTACTTACATGAATCAATTAATTAAGCATATTGGAATTCAAAATAAAGTAAATAACTTAACATCTAAATATACAAAATAAAGATCAAATACATATACATGACAACAATCAACTATGTGCATGCACATGTGCGTTGTGATTAACATAAAAAGAAAAGGAAACTACTAAAGAAATGGATGTGGAAGAGGAGGGACAAGAATGCCTATGTGAAGTCCTTGAGAGAGAGAGGTGGCTTGCCTTTTTTTTCTTCTTCTCCTTCCGTTTTCTTCTTTCTTCTTCAACTTCTTCCTCTTTTCTTCTTCCTCTTCTTCTCCTTTCTTCCTTGCTAGTTTGTGTCCAACTCCTTATATTTGGAAACTATGCATAAGAGGGGAATATATGAATGAGGGTTGGACACCCCCACCCCCTAAACCAAGTAAAACACAAAGGAGAGGAGAGAACTTACTTTGGTAACCATGCAGAAGGAGCAATAGAGGGTTGGACACCCCCACCCCTATTTATAATGTTCTTGGTTAGATTCTAGTGAAATCTATCCAATCACATGTTTAGAAAAAGAAAAACATGGATTGCTGAGGTGTCAACAAGATCAATGGGGGAGATCTACTTAAATATTTGATCAAGGGCCTACATTTATCTGTTGATGCTATTTTTAAATTTAATTTTCAAGAAATTATAATTTTCCAAATGAAGGGGCAGAGCTCTAGAGGATTTCCTTTTGAAAAAGATAAAAACACTGGCCAACCCTGAGATGGACAGTCAGGATTGACCCTATCCAAGATGAATTAGATCAGACCATTGAATTGGAAATTTGATGCTTCGTTTAAATTTTGATCTGAATTCTAAGTAAAATTTGAATTTTGTATTTAGATTTTGCTCTCGATGGAGAAAAGTGACTCTAAATATCAAATATGAGATCAAGATCTCAAACAATGTAGATTATAAATCCATATTATGGATTTGGAGTTCCAAATCAGGATCTGAGGTCCAGGCACATGAACTAGGCTTAGCTAGGTTTAGTAAGTTCAAGCTCAGTGTTAGGATGTTGACGTGGGCTTGTTCTGGGTTTGGGCTAGGTTGGAGGTAGGTCCAAACTATGGTTGAGCCAAGCTAACTGCTGTTTATGTTAAATTGAGCTGACTGAGTTAGGTTTTGACCTGAGCTGAAAATGAATTCAGACCCTGTTTGAGCCATGTTGGGCTCAGGTATAGCATAAGAAACATGTAAGTTGGCTTCATGCAACTCCTAACCTAGGCAAATATTGAAATGATGCACTTTTACCAAATGTTAGTTTTGTCCCTGGGTGTTGAAACCATGTTCCACGAGTTATGGTGGGTATTATACATTGCAAAATTATAGAAAATGCCAAATATGTGTTCATGTGAAATTTCATGGAAAAATGATGAGTAACCAAAAAGTTACCTTGAAAATACTCTCCTGGCACTAAGAAGACTTTAGTGTGAACTTTATTGAGGTTGAGTTGTCATTGTTGAGAATTATCCAAATCACTCCGCAAGTGAGCTCATTTGCATATAAAATGGAGGAAATGGAATGTTTATAATGGGAATTTGCTTTTGGAAATTGGGAATATCTTTGAAAATAGTTTGTTGACACTAAAAAAGACTTGAAAGTAAAGTTGTGAGGTCAACGATGTTCTAGTGTGAAGAAATTAATGAAAGATAGCATGAATGAGTCATTTTCAACTAAATTTGACCTAATGTTAGCTATGATATGGGTTGTGGAAGTTCCTAGTGATATGTAAATATGAATATATGAATATTTTCATAATTAGATTGATAAAACATAATTCTAAGGAATTTCACAACTATTTTATGAAAATTAAACAAAATTTGGGCAAAATGAAGAGTGATCAAGGGCAAAATGGTCATTCTTCTGACTTACAGCAGGCTGGGTGATTTGGGTCTAATTGCCTAACATTTGGATTATAGAATCTATATTTTTGTGATATTTGGCCTTTGTATTTGAAAAATACTTGAGAATATCAATACAAATTCTCCATTAAATGGCAAAATGGTCATTTTGGCAATGAAAAATTTGAGGTGTATACAGTATGTCAATTTCATGTTTGTACAACATAAATTCATGTCAATGCTTTCCCTTACTTATCTAGTTTGTTGCAATGTGCATATTGCAACTGAAATGTGATGCCATTCAATTTTTTATTTTTTTTTGAGAATGTCAAATCTTGGTTTGCTGACCGTGTAACTCTTTCTCTCTCAATCTTTCCTTCATTAGGTCAAGAAACTCTAACTTTTCAGTCATAAATCACACACTTGCTATTAGTGGCGACTTGGTAGTCATCATGTCAATTTTTTTGTTGCTGCATTTAGGACGAAGAGAACATTAAACACTTTTAATTGATTCCACTTATTTATAAATAGGTTCTACATTAGACACTTTTCATGACATTTTTTTTGCATATAAATCTTCTCAGCCACATTTTTATTTTTACTCGATTGTGGAAATTCCCAAAATCTTCATAGCTTTGTTTTCTGCATGTTATTTTTGAGAAAGGATTTTGATTTTGCCTTCATATTGTTGATAAGTGCCAGGATTGTCATACTACAATTTTATTTACATATATGTACATGCATTGCATCTGATCCTGTAGTTGGGTATCAAACTTTCTTGGTTTGAAGCAGGAACTATTAGCGACAAGTCTCTACCAAAATTGCTAAGATTTCTTCAACCTCTAAAAGTGAACAAAGGAGTTGAGTTTTCCTTGTTTTTTGTATGAAGTTTTCTCCTTATGCATGTTTCTTTGTACTTGACAATGAAATGATGAGACTTTAAGCTAGTGGATAAAAGATGTGCAGTAAAATTCACTTTTGCTATGCTTTATTTTGGAGGCCCATTTGAAGCACATTTTTTGTTGCAATTGCCACATTTTCTTTGCCTTCTAACAAAAAAAAAAAACTTGAAAAAACCCCTTAAGTAGCTGTATCGTCATTTTTTCAAGATCAAAGAACTATCAAAACTATGGCAGGTTCATGTCATAACCACAACGTGATATATTAGTAGCTGTTTATTACAGTGAACTGTCAAATCTTAATTTGTTTTTGTATCTTCTTGATGCTTGTGAATATGGCATTCCTTTTCTTACGTTACCTTATTCAAAAGTTGACTTTTTTTTAGTCATCAGGATTCTGCCAGATTTGGTCTAGTTGCTTTTGAGTAAGGAGAGATGCAGACACATGCTAATTATGGAGAATTCATTGGAATGAAAAGTTGAAGTGGAGGATGCAATTGTTATTGATGGCTATCTTGTGGAGATTGCTCGTGATCACCATCTTGACCAGATTGTTGAGACAGTTCAGATGTAGAGTGTAGGCATTTAAATACAAATTTTTATATTCAGATATTAAATTTGTAAGTGTTGTCTTTTGGGAGCGTTGTTTCTAAAAGTAATTAAATGATGCACTAGGAATGGGTGGAGAGACTGTCCCTATATGCATGTTAAAAACATGATTGGTAATTAACTTTTAGAATAGCTTTTGAAACTCATTTCTAAACAGTTATGGCTATTCCTAAAAGTATTAGGAACACCACTTTTAAGAACATTTGAGCAACAATCACTTGACCGTTTCTAATTACTTTTAATAATTGCTATATATAATTTTAAGAATGTTTTCCTGATGTTGTGCAACCTAGAAACTACAAACTTGTGGTGGAGAAGATGATTGCAAAAAGGAAAATGGAAAACTAAAAGGCGAGTGGGAAAAGGTAGGTGAAAGAGAAAACGGAAAATAGGGAAAGCCACACCAAATTGAATGTGTGTGTGTGTGTGTTTATATATATATTGATTTATGTATATATGTAATGCTTGGGAACTAATGATTGGTTCATTCTACAAAGATTTTGGTTTTGTTCAGAATGAGAAAATTAGATCTAGTCTTGTTTCTACCTTTATGCCATTCCAAATACAATTTTGAAATATTGGATCTTTCGTGACTTAAACTGTGTATATCCTTCACTTGTAGTGATTTATCATTCATTGAATGAGTGAAGAACACACATACACACACACACACACACATATATATATATATATATAAGAGAGATGGGGGGGATATGTATTTACCAAACTTTCATACACCTTCTCTGCTTGGCCAACCTTTCATTTGGTAAACTATGCATATAACAATGGAGAGATTTCTGAAAATTTCATAAATGAATGGGTTGAGACAAACTCATTTTGATTTTTGTGTTTCATTTGCAAGATGGACCACACTTAAAGATTGAGTGGATCCAATCCTTGGTGGAATTGATTTGACGAGATCATGAAGTCCAATTCGTTGCGCATTCAAGGAGTAAGAAAACATTCTTGCTTCATTCTCCTCTCTCTCTCTCTCTTTGCATACATCAATAAAAACATTCAATCACATAGAAGAACGAATTACGTTTTTTCCCAAACCATGGTGGCCTTCTTCTCCTGATTTCGCAGCAATGGGATCCTTTGAAAAACTGATTTTGAAAACACTTGTTTCTGGTTTTCACAAACAGAAATTCCTTCCTCAGGGAACCTTGGGGCATCCGCTGAAACCAACACTATGTACTGTCACAATCCATTCAAAGAGCATTTATCTCGCAACATCTGTAAAAAAAAACAAAAAAAAAACAAAAAAAACAAAAAAACAAAAAAACAAACCATGGTTTGGATCGGTTTTGAGAATCGTGGGAATGCATGCATATATAGTTTTGACATGTCCATGCACATTTCTTTCGTGGCGACCCAGCTGGACATAATTTCCAGTTTTTGAACTAAAAAATCTCAACCCACCCTGCACGCATTGGCTGTCTTCATCCACCATTCATGTAGAACGTCCACCATTTTCCAGCAATGTGATGCTTGAGAGCATTAAATATAATCCCATAACATCTTAATGGCTACAATAAGAGAGGAGTGCACCAAAGATGCTGCTTTTAGGACAGCAAATGAGGCTGCCGATTTGGGTGAATCCAACTAGCCTTGGTTGGGAACATATTGACTCAATGCAGTCCATTTTGAGGTACATGAGTCAAATAAAAATTCTTGCAAGGCATGAAACGAGGATGGCCAAATAACCTGTGGTCAATTCTAACTCATTTTGGAAGCTAGATTAATCGATTCACCGAGCTCATGGCTAAGCTGAAATTGGATAACTATAAGCTGCCGACTTGGGCAAGACGGCTGGTCAAAGATCCAGATTATGGGGTTGATTAGGGTTTGATTTGTGGCGTCAAGCCACCAGAAATTTGACAAGCTGGTGGTCGACTTGGCTGGTTATTGTAAAATATCAGAAATATCTTCGGAATTTGACCGTCTTCATTGTTTCATTAAGATGAAGAAAGAGGGGGCAGCTTGGGCGTTGGTGAGCTAAAAGCTAAGGGTGTTTGAACCCTTGACTTCAGTTTGATAGAGGATGGTGACGACCTCACCGTGGCTGCTACGAATCAGACCATGGTGGGAGGACTGGGCAAACACGAGCAAGAGTTGCACCTAGAACCTGGGGATGCCTTGAGAAGGGTCGACGTGAAGGTAGGGAGCGGGTAAGACGTCGAGTGAGTGACGCCTTAGGCAGTGATCAGCTTGAGCAAGTAGCTGGACCAGGTTGAGGAGACGTCTTGAACAGGGATCAGCTTGAGCAGGGAGCTAGACCAGATTGAGGAGATATCTTGAGTAGGGATTGGGCTAGAGTAGGGAGCAGCTAGGCAACACGGGACGCATATACTGGAAACGCCTTCGAGCAGGGGTCGGCTAGACCAAGGTGCTGATAGGCGACCGGGATTGGACCAGCATGAAGACACCTGACCTGGAAACGCCTTTGAACAAGGTCAGCTAGAGCAAGGTGCTGCTAGGCGACGTGGGATTGGACCAAGCTTGGAGATGCCTAGGCTGGGGACTTCCTTGAAGATACTTAGCCTGGTGGAGTGTGGGAAGAGAGATCAGCTGGACGTTTCAGCTGGAGAGTGTGTTGGCTGGTGGAAGAGGGATCTTGTCAGTCTGGTGGAGGAGGTCCCTTGCTAGTTAGCAAAGGTCAGTCTTCTTGCTTCAGTTGGCTTGTTCTTCTAGCTTAGCTTGAACAACAAGCAAATGGGGCAGGCTTGCTTCTTTTCTCCCTTGTCAAGATCTCATATCAGCTGAAATGAGTTAGTTTCTAACCAACTCATTCGGTTCCCAAAGAAGAAAGGGAAGGATGAGTTAGTTTCTAACCAACTCTTTCGGTTCCCAAAGAAGGAGGGGAAGGGAGAGGGGGACACCATTTACGGCCGTTCCCTCTTCTCTGACCAGAAATTTGTCCAGTTTCATCCTTAAAAAAAATTAGACACCTCCTCAATTTCTCTTTATTTTTAGAGAAAACCGATTCCTAGAATAGGTTCATTCCGAAAATGTCCGGAATGAAAAGGTTGAGCTTCTTTGAGTGACTTTTTAATTGATCTAGATCGTCTTCGATCTAGTCTTGGGTGAATTATTTGTATAGAAATGGGCTCAACCATAGCACAGGGAGATGTCTCTTTCTATTGAATTTCTTTGAAAGAGCTTTTGGCTTTGTTTTAATTGGAGTGATCAGCTCAATCCAATTTTTAGATTAATTGGATTGAGCTGATCAAGATCTTCCAAGCTAATCTTAAATCTGGATTCTTGTTTCGTAGAAAGAGTCCATTTTTAAATTGATTCCAAAATAATTTTAGGAAATTTTGGCAATGCTTGCTCTAGGCGAGCCGTTCCTAGTTCATTTTCCTTTGGTTGGGACTTCCTTGGATAAATCTAAGGAACAAAATAGGGAGAGAAAAAGGGAGAGAGTCGCATCAACTATCGTCTCTCTTTGTGTTAAAATAAGACTGAAAGAGGATTTTAATTCTCACTAATTTTAACCTTGATTGTGAAAATTTGAGCTTTCAGACCTTGATTCAGATGCATCTCAAATTTTAATTTTGGCTTTAGTCGAATTTGAAATCGCATTCAAGTTGACAAAAAAAAATTGACTTTTTTGGCAACTTACTATTCTAAATTAAATTTGCGAAAATATTGAATACTATGCAACTTACCAGAGTCTAGGATTGGGTTGGGCAGACATCGATTCTGGTAAAAAATATTTTATGAAAACTTTCAAGATTGCCACTAGAAAATTTTGGGGTGTAAAGAATAGGTTGTCCATCTAAAAGATTAGTTCAATGACATGTGTCAACTCTCGATTAATTTGAACTTGAACTATAGATTCAGATAGAGACTCAGATCATGATCTGGATGAAGAACTATATGGATGTGCTTTAAAGTTTAAATATCCAAAACTGTGGGGCTGAAATGAAATCATGAAAACCCGGTGCTCCAATTGGGTTTTTGTGAGCAAACAAATTAAAGTAAACAAACTCATTTTGTAAAAGTTGATGCACATTAGTTTTTTTCTTAATCTTATAATTCTTGACATTTGGAGTCCATTTGCGATTTTTTCACAAGAACTTCAGGTGGCCGAAAATGCTGGATGACACCTAGACATCACGTCTCTTTCTACCTTCCTCTGATATATATAAATTTATATAACATCCAAGCCCTGACTATCTCTAAGATAGTTATATGCATACTGCTTAGGATCAAATAGGATAGATGGACTGAGAAAAGGTGTGAACCATATGTCTGTTGTCATTCATTTAAGTTGGAGATAAAAAAAGGTGTGGACATTTAAAATTCTAGCATGCCTGAGCTGCTCCTGATCTTAGGTTCGGGAGATGAAGAAGGTATGCGGTTTGGGCATGCTATAAGTCTGGATGCCCATGCCCTTTTTGTTAAAAAAAAAAAATCACTTGTTAAATCTCGCCCATCAAATCTTACGTGATGGACAATAGACAATGGTCCATGCATCCATATTTTTGTTCAGTCCATATATTCTGTGGGCTCTCTCTCTCTCTCTATATATATATATATATACACACACACACACATGCTCACTAGATGGTTGCAAACTGAAGCTGGTTAGTCCTCAGAAGACGTTTATGGTCTTGACCTGCATGTCATACTAGTACGTCTATTTGTTCTTGTTTATTGTTTACAATGTACAGTTTCATGGCAATTGATGAGTTTGGTTGGCCTGCTTAACATGGATAGGATAGAGTAACTGTCAAATGCTGTCAATAGGTGAAAGATGTCAATCCAGTAGATGGATGAATTGATTTGGTGGTTCCCATATCTTTAATACCAGACAGGTAACCTAAGCGCAAAAAAGATGTTGGTAATGCCTGATATATGTGAACAAGTAGGATGCCATGTGTACCTTTTAAGTTCAAACCATGAACAGAAGATTTAGCAAGAAAACTGGAAAGATTAACAGACCTGCTGCTTCCTAAGAAACTCAGTTACCATCCATGTAGAGCTACTTTGATCTTCCCAATGTGTTTCTTATTTGCCTTGCAAGTTCTTCCATTGGTTATTGCTAGGGTACGAATCAGAATAAGGCAGCAACAAGATGAGATTTGAGAAATGGCTGTCAAAATCTTTAGATAATTTGAAAACAGGGGATGTCAATAAGAAGTTGTTTTACGTGATTGAGAATGAACTTGTTTTACGTGATTTAAAACATTACACAAGCAATGTATTATAGCCTTGTAGCTCTCCCACAATCTTAAGCTTTTATGTCACTAAGTATGCTAGCATATAGCGATATTATTTCTTTTTTGTTAACGCTGTAATCATCTTTAACTGCATTCTCATTCTAACTTTGCCATTTTTTGTACCCTTTGTAACACGGTAATCATCTTTAACTGCTTTCCCATCTTCTTTCCGCTGACACCTGCTTTTGAAGTGCATGCCCTCAAAGGCCTCAACTTTTCACAATAAAGTTGCGTAGTCCTTTGTGATATGAAGCTAAAGTGAACACTAGGGCTAACGTTATGCTGCATCCTGTTGTGCCATTTGTCACTAAAGTTCTCAAGGGCAGCTGGTCGGTAAAGGAGACCATATCTAGTCTTCCATTTGCTAGTGAGGAGAATGGCATTGAAGAAGCAGCAGCTTTAACTGGTGCCAACTGTCAAGAAGAAACTAATGGAGGATGAAGGGGTGGGGAAGGCATAAAAAAATGATGAAATAGAAACTATGCAAGAGGACCCCTTAAGATTGGATGCGTTGCTTGCTTCCAGCACAAAGAGAGTTGAAAAACGTAAAGAGAAGAACGATGCGATGGTTAGAGTGAAGAAAGCAGAAGATGAGAATAAAAGGTTTCTAACGGCGCAAAAAGAAGCTCTAATTCTGTGCTTAGACATTGCTGCCCGTCGCTATATACCACCATGGTTTAATCTCTTGACACATTTTCTTTAATCTATGTTTCATGATTGGGAGCTTATTCTCGTTTTTCCTGTAATGTACTTTTGGTTTCTGCCTTGGACATCAGTCATGATGCTTATCTTGGATCTTCTCAGGGCCCAAACTGTGATTGATATCTTGGTGAAACATGCTTTTGACAACATTGGTAGATTTACTGCACAACAGAGGGATGCAATTGAGAAGCTTTGGACGTCCATCCGTGAACAGATGACACACAGAAAGCAAGGCAAATCAGTTACAGGAAAACTTGACATGAATGCCTTTGAGATGCTTCAGGAGAAGTATGCCAATGAAAAGATCAGCATCCGTCATGCAGTTGGAGGAGGTGGGGATCGACAAGCAGAACAATGGCTGGGCTAATTATGGACTCTCTGAGAAATGTAACCTGCACTTTTTAATTTGACTTCCTGCACTTCGGTGAAATGGCTATTTTCTCTACCAAAAATCTCCACAAGAACAAGAACCGTCCTTGAAATGGTGAAAGCGGTTTCGATCCCTTACAACAATTACTCGGCCATAGATTTTGGAGATGAGCTTCGTAGCAGAGTGACAGTCATCACATACTCGGAGGTTCTTCACTATCCTCATTGGGGTGTTTGATGTTGTACTAATAAGACCAAACGCTATAGCCAATTTCTCACTATGGTTAGCAAGTGCAATTTCTTTTTCTTCCTCGTCTATATTAAGCAAAACCACAGAAGTATTGGCAATGTAACCTGCACTTTTTAATTTCTTATTCATTTCGGCTAGCATTTCTTGTATTTTTTTGGCCTGAGGATGCGAATGGTCCCCCATTACGAACTGATGTACTGAATTGTTCACTTCTATCGAACTAAAGCCAGGTTCCTTTTTAATTCCCTGATCTTTCAGCTTCTTCCGCACCTCTGCAACGTCACCCCATCTGTTTGCTGCGGCATACATGTTTGACAAAAGTACATGGTACCCGCAGTTGTCAGGTTCTAGCTCAATCAGGCTTTTGGCTGCAAGTTCGCCTAAGTGGGTGTTACCGTGGAGCTTACAAGCAGCAAGAAGAGTTCCCCATATGACAACGTTTGGTCTACACGGCATGCGCTCTATTAGGTTATATGCTTTATCAAGAAGCCCAGCTCGCCCTAACAGATCGACCATACATCCGTAGTGCTCTACTTTGGGCCTCAGCGCAAACTCATGGATCATGCGCTTGAACACTTGGTGCCCATCTGCTAAGAGACCTGCATGACTACATGCGTGCAGCAGCGCTATAAATGTTATGTCATTTGGTCTAACTCCTGCGCGCTCCATTTGGTGAAATAGCTTCAATGCATTCTTCCCTTGGCCATGCATGGCAAAGGCACTCATCATGGCATTCCACATGCATATATCTCTATCTGGGGCTCCTGCAAACACTTGTTCTGCTTTATCCAGGTCTCCACATTTTGAATACATGTCCAGAAGAGCAGTGGTGAGTATCATATCACCTTTAAGCCCATGTTTGTCTATGCAAGCATGAACCCATTTCCCTATATCAAGGGCTCCACCATTGGCACACAGTGAAAGCATACTAGCAAGTGTTACTTGGTTAGGTTTAATCTTTGCATTTTGCATCTGTACAAATAGATTATACGCACGATTGAGGTCTCCGGCCCTGGCATATCCAGAGATCATGGCTGTCCAGCACATCACGTCTTTGTAGCTCATTCTATCAAACAAGAAGCGTGCACTATAAATATCCCCACATTTGGCATACATATCCAGCAAAGCTGTGACCAGAACAACAGACATGTTGAAACCAGTCTTAATCATGTAAGCATGAAGACACTTGCCAAAATCAAGCACTGCAGCATTTCCGCATTCCGTTGCCATGCTCAACATTGTTACTTCATTAGGGTGTACATTCTCATTCTGCATATCTTGAAAAAGCTTGATGCCTTCTTCTAAACTGCCGGAGTGAATGTAGCCTGCTATCATGGCCGTCCACGACACTATGCTTCGTTCAGGAAGTTCATCAAATAGTCGCCGTGCTGGACATAAACTTCCGCACTTGGCATACATATCTATCAATGCTGTATTGGTAGAAAGATGAAGTTCGCCGTTCTGGTTTTTAATTACGAAACCATGCATGGATTTTGCAATTTTTGGATCCCCAAAACCTGCAAAAAGGTTGATCATGTTGATCATGGTAACTTCACTAGGCTTAACACCAGCATCATGCATCTCTTTGATAATATCAGCGGCTTCACCAAAGCATCTGTTGCTGTTGTATCCACCAATCAGTGTTCCCCACGAAACAACATCTCTTTCAGGCATCTTGTCGAACACTTTACGCATTGAGTCAACCATTCTGCACTCACTGTACATTTGCATGAGCGAGTTCTGCACAAACACATCCCAGCCGAGACCAACTTTTGTCACAAACCCATGAACCTCCGTTCCCTGGTCCCCAGCCTGAGACTCCGCGCAGGCCTTTAAGATAGAAGGGATAATGAACTCATCCAGTGGCGTCCCTGTGGACCTCATATGAAGGTAGACATTAATAGCATCTTCTGGACTGTTGTTCTTGGTGTAAGAGGTGATTATGAAGTTATACTGTGCATAGAGAGATTTCCCGAGAAGAAAAGGGTAAGGGTGGTGATGGAATTGGGTTCTGATTATGTGGGCATGAAGCTGCCTGGTCTCCTCGAAGGTGGCCCATTGGGTTGAAGATGGGACTTGTGGAGCTCTTTGCATGCCAAGCATGGAGGGCTTCTGCAATGGTTGAGTCTTGAAGGAAGCAAGTGGAGAGGACAAATGAGATGTTCCCATTAGTTTCGGTTTATTGGTTAGACTGGACATGGCTGTGGCGAGATGTCTACCAATGGCTTGGGCCTCTGCCCGTTGATTTTTACAGGGAGACGGTTGGGCTCTGGGATTCCTCTGCCTAACACGTCTTAAGGCCACAAGCCCTCTCGCGGCCCAAATAATCTGCAACCTTGTCGTGGGTTATTATTTGTTGGACTGTTAGCTATAGAGTGACTATATAGAGGCCAGTATATTGTATATAGACTGACCAGAGACCAAATTCAGCCGGTGGTGTCTCCATGAGGTCGATATTTTATCTTCCAATACTGTCCTCCATGGTAGATGCCCATACCATATCTTTTTCTATCTTATAATGCACAGATTGCCCATAACATATTTTTTTCTATCTTACTCTCAACCACTACCTGCATTAGAAAAAGGGAGACAAAGGTTGATCAAAACTTACTCATCATGCACACACAACAAGAACGTTAGAAGAAGGCAAAAGTAGTCGCAGAGGAACTCGTATAAAGAAATAAAGAAAAGTCATCACATAAAACCCTTTCTCAAGGATGCATTGAGTACATATCTATGCTATTGTAGTTTCTTCTTCTTCGACCTCGCGTCAGATATTTTCACAACACCAATGTGTGTGCATTTTGCAGGTTTGAAATTTTTCCGATTAATGGACATTTGAAGAAATTGTATGAGCGCTTCCACATGGTACCAAGCACGATGCTATACGTACACAGCAAGAAAATGTTCTAGCAATGGGTACTTATCTTGCCCATCCATTATTGCACATGTTCTTACACAAAACTAAAAAAATCATATGATAGAGATCTATTTGGGTGTTGTCGCACATGTTATCGCATGCATTATCACCTAGGTGTAGTGCAATGAGAGTTTTAACGAGTGCCTATGCAGCTTTGTGGTTATGCAACAGTCGTGTTGCACACTGATAACTCCTCTGCTCACAGAGATATCTGCCTCCACGCAATCTTGTGATCACTCACCCCTCCACTCACGGATGCACGCTAACACAGACAATAAGGAAAGAAAAACTTAGCAGATCGATGTTATTCACCACTGTCGACCCTAATACACAAAACATGAGGCAGTCATGGTCCTGATACCCTGCCCTGACCCGACCCGACCCAACTAGCTACACCTATCGTCTGCCCCCCTTGGAAAAGCACACCTTGTCCTCAAGGTGTAAAAGTGAGAAAGCAATGCTCCATTTGAGCTGCATCTTCCAAGTGGGTTCTATCTCTTCAGCACCCTTCCACTCAATTATCCACTGCTTCACCTGCCTGCATGCTTCCTTGCTGAAGTTTTCTTGTAGCACTCGGAAAGGTCTGGGCCCCCCCAACTCCTCCCTGGGGCTGCAACTGCTTGCTGTTCTGGTGGTGGTGCCTGATGACATGTCTTCAAGCATGACACGTGGAAGACAGGATGAATGGAGGAATCAGCCGGCAGTTGCAGCTGGTAGGCAACCTTGCCTATCTTGTTAATGACTGGAAATGGACTCGAGTATTTAGCTGTCAGCTTGTGTGTGCCAACAGAATACCTCTGTGGCCTCTTTTTTGAAAAATGCTTGAGCTGATAGAAATCTAGCACCAATATCTGTAACCAGAAAACAGTACTCACGCAGGAAGAGAGAGAGAGAGAGAGAGAGAGAGAAAATGAAAACAAGAAGAAGCTGAGGAGAAGAAGCCGTAGCGAAAATGGTTTGCACGGCCTCTATTTATAATCCCATTTCCAGAATTCTAAGAGTCTCCAATCGTAGAATCCTAGGAGATTTCACAAGCTCCAAGGACAATAATTACATCATAGAAACCTAAGAGACTTCACATATTACAAAGATATTAACTACAACATAGAATCTTAGGAGACTTCACATATTACAAGGATATTAACTACAACATAAAATCCTAGGTGACTCTAAACATGTTACAAGGACATTAAATATCTTAACACATTCTACAAGGAGGTGGAATCCTAAGAGACTCCTCTTCAACGTGCTGGTGAAGGATTTATATTTTAACACCCTCCCTCAAGTTGTGCATGGTTTTGCACCATGTACAACTTGCCTTTTAGAAACCAGAATCGTTCCTTTGTTAATCCTTTTGTAAATAAGTCTGCAACTTATTCATCTGTACGATCAGCGGTTCGAATCCGCTTATCTCCAGTCCAGCTCGTGATCTTAGCCGAAGGTATATGATAGCACCAAATTGCATTTTTCCGATTCGACAGTTCGATCTATGATTTATCATTCATGGACGTTGATAAGATCCTTCCATTTAGCAGCACCTTAGGATGGCATAGCCTTAACGTTAACGGCGAGGTTCAAACGAGGAAAGGCTTATGGTGGATACCTAGGCACCCAGAGACGAGGAAGGGCGTAGCAAGCGACGAAATGCTTCGGGGAGTTGAAAATAAGCATAGATCCGGAGATTCCCGAATAGGTCAACCTTTCGAACTGCTGCTGAATCCATGGGCAGGCAAGAGACAACCTGGCGAACTGAAACATCTTAGTAGCCAGAGGAAAAGAAAGCAAAAGCGATTCCCGTAGTAGCGGCGAGCGAAATGGGAGCAGCCTAAACCGTGAAAACGGGGTTGTGGGAGAGCAATACAAGCATCGTGCTGCTAGGCGAAGCGGAACATAAATAGGCTGAATCTCCTTGTCTTCCACCTTTTGTCTAACAAAGTATTGATCAATCTCAATGTGCTTTGTTCGACCATATTGTATGGGATTAAAGGCAATGTTAATAGCGCTTTGATTATCGCACATTAACATTGACGTTTTAATCTTTTCTCCAATGTCTTCTAGCAAATGTCTAACCCATGTAACTTCAGCAGTACCTGCAACGATGCATCTGTATTCAGCTTCAGTGTTGGATCTTGCTACTGCCTTTTGCTTTCGACAACTCCAAGACACAAGATTACGTCCAATGAAAATACAAAAACCAGAAATGGACTTTCTTTGATCAGGATCTCCAGCCCAATCTGCATCTGTGAATGTCATAAGTTGATGTCCACTAGTTATATTTTCACTCTTACCATAAATTAAGCCATCTCCTGCTGTCCCTTTCAGATATTTTAATATTCTTTTGACAGCATCCATGTGAGTATCTCTACGTGCATGCATAAATTGAGATACTTGATTCACAGCATATATAATATCTGGTCTAGTAAATGTAAGATATTGAAGTGCCCCAACAATACTTCGATATTGCATAAGATCTTCATATAACTCCCCATCCTGAGCACTTAGTCTTTGATTTAGAACACTAGGAGTTCCAACAGGCTTACAATCAGACATACCTGACTTTTTCAGCAGATCCAACATGTATTTCTGTAGTGTCAATGTGAGGCGGTTATTGTGCCTATCAATCTCCACTCCAAGAAAGAATCGTAAATCACCAAGCTCTTTCATTTTGAAGTTTTGCATCATCAAAACTTTAGCTTCTTCTATGTGTTTTTCTGAATTGCTTGTGATAACAATATCATCAACATATATAAGAAGTAAAGTAAATATGTTTTCCGTTCGATAAATGAAAAGAGAGTGATGTAGAGGACATCTCCGAAAACCACATTCTTGAATCTTGTAGGAGAAACTATCAAACCACGAACGTGAGGCCTGTTTAAGTCCATAAATAGGTTTTCTTAGTTTGCAAACCCATGCATGAGAGTCTCCTTTCGTGTATCCTGGAGGTTGTTCCATATATATTTCCTCCCTTAAATCACCATGAAGAAAAGCATTCTTCACGTCCATTTGATGTAGTCTCCATCCATATTCAACTGTCAATGATATAATCACGCGAATTGTTCCCATTTTGATCACAGGGTTGAATGCCTCATCATAATCTTCTCCATATTGTTGTGTAAACCCTTTTGCTACTAACCTTGCTTTGTGTCTTTCTATGCTGCCATCAGGTTTGTATTTAATTTTGTATACCCATTTGGAGCCCACTACGTTTTTTTCGTGTGGCCTCGGAACGATCTCCCATGTTCCACATTCATGCAAGGCATCCATTTCTTCTTTCATAGCCTTTCTCCAATGATGTGATTTTGATGCTTGATCAAATGAAGTAGGTTCTTCCTCCTTGCCAACTTTTGCCATGAATAACTAAAAATCAAGTGATAAAGAATCATAGCTAACCCACCTGTGAACGGGACGACGAATGCGTTGGGATCTTCTAAGGTGGGGCATGTTGTCTTCTTCACTGTGAGCATCTCCATCCCTTAGTCATCGACTGTAGATAAGACCCGAATACCGATGTGCATCGTTGCTTTGTTCTTCATTATTGCTTTCGTGATGACTTGATGACTGTGTTAGATCTTCTTGATTTTCACTTTGAGCCATATCCGACGGTTGTATTGCTCTCTCTGGATCTTCATTTTGAGGCACATCATTTTCTATAACAGGATCTGCATTGAATAACTGTGTACTGACCCAGGGATCATAAGATTCAATGGTCATAGGCATTTCATTTGTATCATCAAAACTATGTTTTTCTTGAAGTTTTGATACGTTTAGTTGTTGGATCATAGCATCGAAAACCTTTATATTCATCAGCATATCCAACGAATCTACATTGAATAGCTTTGTCTTGAAACTTGTTCCTCAAGACAGCATCAACGTGAACATAGCATACACAACCAAAAACCTTCAAGTTCTTGTAATCAGGTTGTTTGCCTAAGAGTGTAAAATATGGCGATTTAGACATCAAGAGTGTCATAGGCAAACAATTTATTATGTATACAGTAGTATGGAAGGTTTCAGTCCACGAGGAAATGGGCACATTAGTATCATGCATCATGCTCATGGCGCTTCAACTATATGTTGATGTTTCCGCTCAACTACACCATTTTGTTGGGGTGTGTAAGGGCAGGAGATTTGTCTAGTTATCCCTTTTTCACGTAGAAATTCAATAAAATCAAGCGAGGAATATTCTCCCCCTCCATCACATTGAAAATGCACCACATTGGATGAAAATTTGGTTTGAATCATGGCATAGAAGTTTCGAAATATGTGGGGTACTTCTGATTTGTGTTTCATGAAGTAAATCCAGGTGAAACGTGAGTAAGAGTCAATGAATAAGACATAATATCTTGACCCAGACATGGAATCAACAGGGGCTGGCCCCCATACATCAGAAAAAATAGTTTCAAAAGGTTTGGAAGCCATTTGATTTATATTATGGAAAGGTAAAACATGACTCTTACAAAGTCCACAACTTGAACATTTTTTGACAATTGAAGTAAGAGGTAAGCTTGATCTTGGAATGAGACTATCTGTGACAAGTTTTTCAATGAAATGTCGACCACAGTGTCCTAGCCGACTATGCCACAGATCAGACTCCAAAAATTGGTTAGGGCCCCTTACTTTTGATTGAAAATGACAAGAACTTGGCACTGATGACGCATTATGAGAAAGAGAAAATGTCTTTAATCCTATATCAAAAGTGGATGAATCCTTGGGTAGACATTCCTTGAGGACGTATATATTCCCTTGACGCTCCCCTCTAGCGAACATTTTCTTCGTTTGGAGGTCTTTGACATAGACAGAAGGAGTGAATTCAACAGAAGAGCTTGTATCATCAATGAGTTTAGAAACGGATATGATGTTCTTTTTGATATTGGGAGCAAGAACAACATTAGACAGTGATAGAGACGAGGATGACAATGGAATATGTGCATTTCCAATATGTGTAATGGGATGAGATTTTCCATCCAACTTCTACCGTAATGAGGAGATAAGTTAGTCATTTTACCTGCATTTCTTGTCACATGGGTAGCTGCACCTGAATCCAAGAACAATTCTCCCTGCTCATTTTGCTTTATAGTCATCTTTGAGAATGCGGTCATCAATAGCTGTTGCATATCTTCAGCGGTGGATTTAGAACTTTGTCCTCCTTGTTTATAATCATGTCTTACCCCTTTGTTTTTATTTTGAGGATTAAACCAACATTGTGCCTTCATGTGCCCTTTCTTGTTGCACTGAAAACAAATTGGTATTGTTCTTGAAGTATCCAAAGGACACATACCTTGGTTATGTGGTGTTGGTAGAATGCCACGACCACCATGGTTGGAGTTCCCATGGCTCTTACCAAACTTTACATGCATAGCCAACACATTTTGGGAGTTCCCTTGATCAGTCCTTTCAATGACTCTTTTCATATTCATTTCGTGTTGGAGAAGTTTACCTTGTAGTTCGTTGAAGGAAGGCAGAACAAGAAGGACCTCAAGAGCTGTAATAAAAGCATGATAATCATGCCCAAGTCCATTCAAGGTTTGCAGTTGGTCTGCAACGGCCTAAATACGCCCCAAATAATCCATGATAGCCATTGAACCTTTGCTCAAATTCTGAAATTCTTTCTTTAAGTACATAATTCGAGCTTCTGATATTTGGGAAAAGGTATCAGCAAGGGTTTCCCATAATTCTTCTGCAGTACAATCATCAGAAACTGAAAGTAACACTTGTTGAGATAAAGTGGACAAAATATACGTAACTAGACTTTGGTCACGTCTCATCCACACAGCATGTTCAGGGTTGCTGTCTTCATGAACAGCAATAACTTCTCCTGCCTCATTTTTAATTTCCTGCAAAACGGATATTGGTAGAGCCTTTGTTGAACCATCGAGATGTCCAAAGAGGCCTTGACTTCTTATGAAAGGCATGATTTGCCTTTTCCAGATCAGATAATTCTCATGGTTGAGTTTTTCGTAATAAGGTGAGGAAGAAAACTTGAGGATATGCCAGAATGCGAAAGGTTTTCCATGACAACAGAAAGGAAGGGTATATAGGTAGAAGATGAGAGGGAAAGAAGACATGATATAACAAGATATGTCCTTAAGTAAGCAAAAAGAAAAAGGAACAAGAATTACGCAAGAGAAAAGTAAATTCAGGATAGAGACAAGATGAGAAAAGAGTTCTAACCAGATCAGACCTGTTTGGGCATTTCATTTGGTAGAGATAATGTAACCCGGTGCTCTCATACCATGATAGAAATCTAGCACCAATATCTGTAACCAGAAAACAATACTCACGCAGGAAGATAGAGAGAGAGAGAGAGAGAGAGAGAGAATGAAAACAAGAAGAAGCTGAGAAGAAGAAGCCCGTAACCAAAATGGTTTGCACGGCCTCTATTTATAATCTCATTTCCAGAATTCTAAGAGTCTCCAATCGTAGAATCCTAGGAGATTTCACAAGCTCCAAGGACATTAATTACATCATAGAAACCTAAGAGACTTCACACATTACAAGGATATTAACTACAACATAGAATCCTATGAGACTTCACATATTACAAGGATATTAACTACAACATAGAATCCTAGGTGACTCTTCACATGTTACAAGGACATTAAGTATCTTAACACATTCTACAATGAGGTGGAATCCTAAGAGACTCCTCTTCAACGTGCTGGTGCAGGATTTATATTTTAACATGAGCTAGGCATAATCTTCAACCTGGTACTCAATGTCTCTTCTATGCTTATTGTGTTGTTGTGTCATCTTATTTTGGGCAGCAAATAGTCTAGATTGAACCATGTCTAAGGTCTGATCTCTACTGAAAAGCTGCATGTCCACTACATCCAGCTGGTCTGAATAAAGGTGGAACCTCCATAGGTCAAGAGGAGGCCTTCCATAAACCACTTCGAATGGGGAAGTGTCTGTGGCTAAGTGGGTGGATGTATTATAGACATATTCTGCCCATGACAAGTAATCAATCCAATTATGGGGTTGAAGTTCTGCATAAAACTGTAGATAATTTTCTAATACCCTGTTAACATCCAACCTTTGCCTATCCATTTGAGGATGGTAGGCAGTGATGATGTTAAAGGTTGTTCCTTGTGACTTGAAATAGTGCTGCCAAAAGCCACTTAAGAACACAGGGTCATGATAGCTGACGATGGATCTCGGCATGCCGTGCAACCTTCCAATATGTTCTTGAAAGGCATGTGCCACATCCTTGTTGGAAAACGATTGAGCCAAAGCAAAGAAGTGGGCGTACCCACGGCCACCAACATCACTGGTTTCCTTTTGAAACGAGGTAAGGCCACTATAAAATCCATTGAAATGTCTTATCAAATCCTCTCGGCAATGGGAAGTGACTGCAGTAGCCCTACTGGTTTAAGGGTCTTGTACTTATGCCTTTGATAGATGTCGCATCTTCTTACATAATCATGCACTTGCCTCTTCATACCAGGCCAGTAAAAGGTGTTGCACAGCCTTTTATAAGTATCCCCTACTCCTTGATGCCCAGCCTCTCATGAAATCTTGATAGCAGCTGTGAGATAATGTGATCATTAGGAAGGCATTAGGAGGAACAAAAATGCAGTTTTGATAGTGTAAGTATGAGGCCTCCCACCGATAACCATATCTTTGGATTGGAGAGATCTCTATCCTTCTTTTGATTTCCTGCACTTCATGAGACATCTTGTGAAGCTCTTCCATATCCTTCCACAGGTCAGCTTCCACATAGATCATGGGACACATGAGAGTGGTTTGAAGCTCTTCCAACTCAACTTCTTCATGCTGTCAGGACAACCCGTCAGCTACTTTATTTTCAGTTCCAGCAGTGTGGTGCTTGATGACAGGGCTTCAAGCGTGACACAGAAGACAGGATGAATGGAGGAATCAGCAGGCAGTTGCAGCTGGTAGGCAACCTTGCCTATTTTTTTTATGACTGGAAATGGACCTGAGTATTTATCTGTCAGCTTGTATGTGCCAACAGAATGCCTCTGTGGCCTCCTTTTTGGAAAATTCTTGAGATAGGTATAATCTCCAACCTGGTAACTCAATGTCTCTTCTACGCTTATTCTGTCTCTGTGTCATCTTATTTTGGGCAGCAAATAGTCTAGATTTAATCATGTCTAAGGTCTGATCTCTACTGAAAAGCTACATGTCCACTACATCCAGCTGGTCTGAATGAAGGTGGAACCTCCATAGGTCAAGAGGAGGCCTTCCATAAACCACTTCGGATGGGAAAGTGTCTGTGGATGAGTGGGTGGATGTATTATAGGCATATTCTGCCCGCGACAATTAATCAATCCAATTATGGGGTTGAAGTTCTGCATAAAACTGTAGATGATTTTCTAATACCCTGATAACAACCAACGTTTGCCTATCCATTTGAGGATGGTAGGCAGTGACGATGTTAAGGGTTGTTCTCTGTGACTTGAAATGGTGCTGCCAAAAGCCACTTAAGAACACAGGATCACAATCGCTGATGATGGATCTCGGCATGCCGTGCAACCTTCCAACATGTTCTTGTAAGGCATGTGCCACATCCTTGGTGGAAAACGGGTGAGTCAAAGCAAAATGAAGTGGGTGTAATTGGATAACCAGTCCACGACCACCAATATCACTGATTTCCCACTGAAGGTAAGCCTTCTATAAAATCCATTAAATGTCTTCCCAAATCCTCTCGGGAATGGGAAGTGACTGCAGTAGCCCTACTGGTTTAAGGGTCTCGTACTTATGCCTTTGATAGATGTCGCACCTTCTTACATAACGCACTTGCCTCTTCATACCAGGCCAGTAAAAGGTGCTGCACAGTCTTTTATAAGTATCCTCTACTCCTTGATGTCCAGCATCTTTATTATCATGAAATCTTGATAGCAGCTGTGAGATAATGTGTGCATTAGGAGGAACAAAAATGCAGTTTTGATAGTGTAAGTAAGGGGCCTTACACCGATAACTGTATCTTTGGATTGGAGAGATCTCTATCGTTCTTTTGATTTCCTGCACTTCATGAGACGTCTTGTGAAGCTCTTCCATATCCTTCCATGGGCCAGCTTCCACACGGATCATGGGACACATGAGAGTAGTCTGAAGCTCTACCAACCCAACCTATTCATGCTGTCTGGACAACCCATCTTATTTTCAGTTCCTCTCTTAAATTTGATCTTGAACTCGTAGCCCAATAATTTGCAGACCCACTTCTGCTGGACGATGTTCAAGTCTTTTTGCTGCATGCAGTATTTTAAGATGCAGTGGCCAGTTTGCATGACGAACTTCCTGCCTATTAAGTAATGGTGCCACTTTTTTATGGATAGCACCATGGAGATCAACTCACGCTCGTAACCAGACTTCCCTTTAAATGTCTCCCCCATAGCTCTACTATAGAAGGCAATTGGATGGCCTTGCTGAAGTACTCTCCCTATGCCCAGTTCAGACGCATCAGTTTCCACGATGAACAACAAGTTGAAATCTGGTAGCCGCAGTCTGGGTGCACTGCAAATTGCCTTCTTAAGCTTATTGAATGTTGGAACACTTTCCTTAGTCCACTTAAATTGATTTTTCTTCAGCATCGAGATGTAGCTGCGATGGCCCCAAAGTTTATTACAAAACGGCGACAGTACCCTGCAAGGCTGATGAAGAAGAAAGTGGAATGGCATAGATATGTACTCACTGCATCCTTGAGAAAGAGTTTTCTGTGATGACTTTTCTCGCTTCATTTCTTTAATTTTCTTCTCCACTCGACTTCCTCTACAACTGCTTTTGCCTTCTTCTAACATTTCTGTTGTGTGTGCATGATGAGTAAGTTTTGATCAACCTTTGTCTCCCTTTTCCTAATGCAAGTTGAGGTTCAGAGTAAGATAGAAAAGGATATGTTATGGGCATCTGTGCATTATAAGGGTATTTACGTAGAAGTGTAGAAAGATGTTTTTCTGCCATAGAGGACAGTATTGGAAGATAAAATATCGGCCCCACGGACACCCCTCCGGCTGAATTTGGTCTTTGGCCGGTCTCTATATACAATATACAACTTGATCTCAAGTTGGCCTCTATATACTATATAGTCACTCTATAGCTAACAGTCCAACAAACAATAACCCACAAACAAGGTTGCAGATTGTTTGGGCCGCGAGAGGGTTTGTGGCCCTAAGACGTGTCAGGTAGAGGAAATCCCAAAGCCTAACCGTCTCCCTATAAAGTTCAACAAGCAAAGGCGCAAGCTATTGGTAGACATCTCCTCATAGTCATGTCCAGTCTAACCAATAAGCCGAAACTAATGGGAAGATCTCATTTGTTTTCTCCACTTGCTTCCTTCAAGACTCAATCACTGCATATAAGCCCCCCACGCTTAGCATCCAAAGAGCTCCACAAGTCCCATCTTCGACCCAATGGGCCACCTTCGAGGAGACCGGGCAGATTGATGCCCACATCATCATAGTTCATAACCCAATTCCATCGCCACCCTTATCCTTTTCTTCTCGACAAATCTCTCTCTACACAGTATAACTTCATAATCACCTCTTACACCAAGAGCAACAGTCCAGAAGATGTTATTATTGTCTACCATCATATGAGGTCCATAGGGATGCCACCAGATGAGTTCATTATTCCTTCTATCTTAAAGGCCTGCACGGAATCTCAGGTTGAGGACCAGGGGAAGGAGGTTCATGGGTTTGTGATAAAAGTTGGTCTTGACTGGGATGTGTTTGTTTGGTGATACAATCCCTATTTTCCAGCAATAGAGAAGACAGCGTATTCACCCAATACTCATTCCATAGAAGACCTAGAAGATGGGAGTTCAGAGAGGACTTAAAATAAGTTGCATCCAAGGCATAGTACTACAAAGACAAGAGACATATGAGTTACTAACAAATTTCAAATGTCATAAACCAAACCATCAAGGCACAAAAGCAACACATTTCCCTTTACATGTGGCAGAGCATGGAAGAAAAAGGAGAACGGCTGGAAATTTTAATGAATTTGACATACTCTCAAGTTATGTCACATAGGTACAGGTACGGACCATTTTCAAAAAATTTGGGTGCGGGTGTACGGCCGTACACATGCAGCCATATATATATATATATATATATATATATATATATATATCAAAAAATTTCAAACAGAATAACATATTCACACATATATATATATCAAAAAATTACAAACAGAATAGCATATTCATAAATCATGATCCAAAACACAGTATGGAAGTAATTAACATACAAATATTTCAGCTTTCTTGATAAACAAGTCACAACTCAAGCCATGGTTAAAGAGGAAATGCTAAACAAGTAAACAGAACATGCTAAACAAGTCAAACTGTAAAACAGTAAAAGTCGGTGCAGGCTGCAGCCAAAAATTACTGATTTAATCATTTTAATGATAAAAAAAAACATACAGTTAGAACATCAACATAGCATTATAGCCTATAATGCTATTTTTCTGTTCTAACTGTATTTATAGCAGGCATAGCAGCACTCATAAGCCTTGAGTGGCTGTCTGGCAGAGTCTTGACGACCGAAACCAAGAAAACAGAAACAGAAAACAAATAAAAACAGCCAATAGAACATTCACTTATTCAGAAGACAGACCAAATTATGATGCATCGTTAAAAATTTTAAACAAACAACAAGAAAACGAAAAAACGTAAAAACGAAATCAAAACGACATACAATAGATTAATAAAACAAAGAAAGGGACTGTAAGATGGGATTTGAAGAACCAGAGAAAGCTACCGGAAAAGCCAGCGAATGTATGGTTGTAATCGCTGCCGGAGGAACAAGTTGTCGCTGACCGTCGAAAACACAAGCGTCAATCGAGAGGATTCACAAAAAATAAGCAAAATACCATCGCCGGAGATCGTCTACCGTTGCCGGTTGCCGCCATTCGTCCACTGTAGTTGCCGGTCGCCAAAGAGATTGCCGCAGTCGGTGAGAAATGCATTGAAGGAGGAAGAAGACATCGCAGGGGTTTAGGGTTTTCAACCATTTTAATGTTAGATGATGTTTAAAACGTTAAAAACTTAAAATCGTCAAAATAAAAAATGGGCAACTATAGACTCGGTCAAAGTTGACCGAGTCCAAAATTGGACGAAATTGAACCCGGGTACGTTGACCGTACCCGGTACCGCGTTGACCGCACTAGAGGCGCACCCACGGGCGTATCGGTACCCGTACCCATACCGTGCGGGTACTCCTCCTTAAGAGGGGTACCCGTGTGACATAGCTCTCAAGTTATTTTACTTGAACACATATGTCAAGAGGGATAATGTTTAGTGCAAAATTGATAAAGTAACATTTACTAAGGAGGCATGATCACTAGTTGTAAGCTGCCGCCATGTATCATGATTCACTCTTGTTGAGTGCCAGGCCATGAGTGGCTGGACCAGCACGTGATCATGTTAAACTACAGTGTCTTGAATGGCCCATCCTTATGGACTCTCACATCTTTGTAACTTGGCATTCTTGAAGTCCTACTCTCATATAATGATTGATGCATCTACAATTGGACAAAACATTTGCAGAAAATTGCAAAATTGCTGCTTGCTCTTAAAGGTTACTTGAAAATGTAGTTCAAAGTTCACCAAATAGAGGAACGATATCTAGTTTGCCAAAGGGAATAAAAAAACTATTGCACGGCTTAAACAAATGAAGCTTGTAGACTATGAAATGTAACAAAACTAGCTTAGGAGTAGTTAATGATTTTCCAGGGCATCATTCTCCATCTAAATAACAACAATAACTAACGAACTAGACCTACAGAAAACCAAAAAACAGTAGCACAAAGCTTAGTTCCCACTAGAATCATGTTTTACATAAATAATTGATTTTCATTGTTTTTAGGCACTATCCATTAATGCCTCAAAGAGTCAAAATGACATAAATGAGTCCAGTTTAGAATGTTAAGAGGATAAAGAGGCATGTTATAATGCAACCTGATGTGCATATTTACTGATAGTGCTATGACTAAACAAAAATAGCTTCTTTCACTTTTTCTTTTCCATTTTTGGTTGGTGTTTGCCAATAAATAGTGTCTCCCAACTAAAATAGTGCCAGACTAACAATTACAACTGTAATTGTCTCACTCTCAGCAGTCAATTCTAATAGAATGTAATAAGACAAGTCGTAATGCAATAGGAAATAATCTCAACTGGAATGGGTAAAACAAATGTTCCATCCCCACCAACTATGGTGTGGATAAACCTAAGTCACCTGAGTGTGGAGTGTGGTTGTGGGTGTGGGATGCGACAAATCTCAAAAAAATTCAGTGCGGGTGCGTGTGTGTATATATATATATAATTAACTAATATATAAATAAGATATGGCTCGGACTGCATAACTAATAAGTAATAACTAATATATAACTAAGAACAGCATTCCTCAACAGAAAAAAACATGGCTCGGACAGCATAACTAATAAGTAATAACTAATATATAACTAGGAACAGCATTCCTCAACAGAAAAAACATGGCTCGGACAGCATAACTCAACAAAAACAGCACGGCTCCAAAAAAAATACTGAAATTGATGAACATTATAAGTTATAACTACTGAACGAAGTATTAAAGAAGCAAAATAAGATAAAATATCTTAACGATAAACAAATAACAACAATAAAACAAGTGAAAATCGTAGAACAACACGCACAAATTGGGGCAAATCAGTAGGAAATAGGCCAACACATGAAAAAAACGAAATAAACAAGATATTAAGCATTGAACATTCGTAAGGAACAAAAAAAACACGAATGATTTATAAAATCACCGTCGCTGGTCGAAAATCATTGTCTCCGGTCGCTGCTCACCGTCGGACGTGGCTGTCGCCGATATATTTCTTCTACCGTCGAAAGCTGACGTCACAGGCGATGAAGAAGGGAGGAGCGCCGGAAAACTCAGATTTTCGCAGGAGAATTCATCGGAAAAAAGCTCGGAAAGTCAGAGGGAGGTCGAAGGAAGGAGGTGGGCGGCGTGAAAGGTTTAGCCAAATGCTCTTACATTTGGAGGTGGGTCTCTGATAAGGCTGCTCTGCCCAACCTGTAGAGGACAGTTTGTTACCGCTTAATGTTATTTGAATGGTTGTAATTTATTTGCATATATATGAAATTTCTTCTGGTACTCACAAGTCACAAAAGTCCCAATGCACGAATTAGTTGGAAGTCTAATATTTAAAGATTCCAAATTCAAAAAGGTCTAGAATTTAAAACCAAGTTCGGTGTTCTTCAAAATCACTTAATCAAAGTTCACTATGCTCTTGCTCAAGCATATATTTGGGGTTTTGGTTTCTTTAATTTGTACTATTACTCTTACATAGTTGTGGAATTAATGGTATAGTTTCAGGCTCATATATATATATATATATATATATATATTGAGAGCAAAAGTTCCAGCTTCTCAAGTTTCTCAAAGTGACTTATGCCAACCAAACGCTTATTTGACAACGTAGTCAAGATGAGCCAAAGAAATTCAAAGGTTCGATTGATCGAGCCAAAATAAAAATCCATGTCAACATTATATATAAATCCATTATCCATGTCGTTCTTGTCTACTTGATTCTAAAGCAAAAAATAGTTAGGGGCCGTTTGATGGCCTGAAAATATATTTCTGGAAATATATTTCTGGAAATATAGGAAATGAAAAAATGGAATGGGAAAAATCTTTCTAATTCCAATTTTGGTGTGTGTGTGATGACTCAGAAATATATTTCCAATTCTATATTTCTGAGTTTGATGGTACAGAAATACATTTCCAGATTTTCAGAAAATCAATTCTTAGTTTGATGATAAGGAAACATTTGTCCAGATTTACAAAAATGAGATAAATAACCACACCAAGTACATAAATAACCGTAACAAACCTCATTCACTTGTGCACAATTTGTCACACGTAGTGCCCTGGTTGCAAATTGAAGACTGCTCCTTGTCTCATCAGTATGGACCTTCCATTACATAAAAAAATGTAAAGAAAGTCAAATAGACAACAAAAGGATTAGGGTTTGTTCCGTAAATATATCAAACCAACAACACTAAGCTGGAGAAGTATCACTTTACTGTATAACAAGTAACAACTGATCTATCAGTTACAAAAAGGTTGTTTCCTATTATATTAAACTGAACAAGAACAGATGGACCATATACTAAATAAATAACAGCAAAAAATGGTATACACACAAGACAAACAACAGGAAACCTCAAGATAGGAACAAAAAACAACTGCAGTAAAGTTCGACACAATCCACTCTCTCTTTCTCATTCTCAAGGAGATAGTCCTGATCAGTCCTTCAAGTTCTATTCAATTTGAAGTAAGAATTGAAATGTCGCATAAAAATAAAGCTGTTGAATCATGTAGTACTCTGCTTACTGTCATGTAAATAAGGAGGTCTTCTGATTTATCAGGGTTTTGAATGTCTTGTTCTGTTCTATTCTGTTTACTTCATATGGGCACTTCATCTTGTTACATCTCTAAAAAATCTATGTAAACATTTTTGTTCTTCTTGGGGGAAAAAATGAAACCACCCAAAGATTGTAATTTCTGTATCATATAGAAAATTTGCAGAAATAAGAATTGTAAGTTGAGTTGCTGATAACAGGATCACTTCAAGACCACTTCAAGACGAATGTAACACAGTCAGTGCCATCTCAATTTGAATCTAGACAAACTGTTCGTCTGCAGAAACCAGAAGAAAAGAACGAGCCATATCAGGGTTCACTAGCACACAAAGACTGAAAAGAGTGGGTGAGGCATTTCGTCGAACGTTTGGTCTCCAGAAGTTCAGCATCCGTCAACCCTCCCAAACATTGTAATCAGTCGAGACAGGAGAAATGGAGAGAACATAAAAAAGTAAGAAGAGTATAGCGACTGGAAGAAGAAGCAAGCAAACCTTCCCTCTCCAACTCAAAATCAAAATACGTCATACACCCTATTGGGAACTAGGGGACCCTGCTTCGGCTGGAGATCAAAACCCACGATGAACTATGTGGGCGAAACCCTATCGGGAAAAGGATCCGACGGCGGTCGATGAACCCCATAGCAAGATTGAGAACCTTTTAGTATTGCAACACTACACCGACCAAGTGCAATTTATAAGGAAAAAGTTGATTGCTCAGAGTAGACAGAAAAGTTATGTCGACAATCGACGCAGAGAGTTGGCTTTTGAGGTTGGTGATCATGTGTTCTTGAAAATCACACCTACTAAAGGCATTTTTCAATATGGTATTAAGGAAAAGTTGAGTCCGAGGTTCATTGGACCTTTTGAGACATTAGAGAAGATTGGAGAGGTAGCGTACAGATTGGCACTACCACCTAACTTGAGTCATGTTTATGATGTTTTCCATGTTTCCATGTTTTGAAAGTATGTATCGGATCCTACACATGTGATTGATTTTCAAGGTATTCAGGTGCAAGATGATTTGACAATGAAAGAAAAAACTATTAGAATTGTGGATCAAAGAGTGCAAGTGCTTCACATGAAGAGAATTCCTTTAGTGAGGGTGAATTGGCAACACCATAGGTTGAAGGAGAGTACATGGGAAAGAAGTACCCACATCTATTATTGCTTTGAGGTATGATCTAAATTTCGAGTACGAAATTTTATTTAAGGAGGATAGGATGTAACACTCGTCCTCTTTCAAGTTGGTCGGGTCGGGTCCATACCCGAACCCAAACCCACTTGCGTGAGGAGCACGATGCGGGGGCTTTTTCCCCCTTGTCTTCCACTTTGTCCTTTTCCTATGGCTCAACCGTGTGAGAAGAAGGCAGATAGTGTGGCAGTGGCGGCGGCTGGACCGGCGAAGGAAGGGCGACGGCGGTGGCGACGGCGTTGCACGGGGAAGCCATCGATCTCCCTCCCTATCTCTCCCTCTTTTTTCTCTTCTGCCACTCTCACGCATCCTCCCCTCTCTGCAGTGTTCTCTCTACCCACATGCTATCCCTCTCCCCCCACTGAACACACCAACACAACCCGCTCCCTCTCATGCAGTCTCACTCCCTTACGCATGCTCTCTCTATTAGAGCTCACTCTCGGTCCCTTCTGTTTTCTCCCTCTCCCATGTTGTGCCCCTCTTCCTCTCACACTACCCGCACCCTCCTCCTGCTCGCGCGCTTTTTCCCTCATCTCTCTTTGTCGTTTGTCTGTCCCTCTCTTTGTCAAACGCCTCCCCCTGCCCACACGCTCTATAATTGAGCTCTCTCCCCATTTTCTGATTGTTTTTCCCCTTTTCCCCAACCAAGCACTCTTCCTCACTGATTTTTTTCTCTATATTATCGTTGTCTGATCGGATGTCAGCTTGTGGACATGTTCTTCCCCCTCATAACAGTGACTAGACCGTGTTGGTGGTGGCGGCATTGTACGATTTTTGCTGTTTGGGGATCGTTTGAATGCTTGAGGTGGCTGCCGGAAGCATCGCAATAGTTTGGACTCTTAAATTGGGGTGAGCAAGGCCTAATCGAGCCTAGATTATTGTATATTTTCTGTTGGAGCACGTATAATTATTGTTTGAGCATGCTAGAATTAAGAATTGATGATTTAGAATGCATATTAGCGATGTTTCTATTTGGGAGAAAGGTTGTGCCTATTTTGAGTAGGATGAAGATTTAAGTGTATAACTATCTCTTTAGTGTGATGGATTGATTTTCGAAGCTATTTGGAAACATGGTAGAGATTTGATGTGACTGAGAAGATTTAGAGCCGTTTTCGGGAACATGTGGCGCATACTATCGTGAATATGTGAATTGTGGCGTTAGTTGGGAAAAAGTACATGAGTTGGGTGTAACTATTGGGAAGTCACCTCAACTATGTAAGCAAATGAAAAGTGTATTAGTGATTGGTTGAATCGAAAGCTCGGGACATAGATCGTTGGGTGACAACCTCTAGGGTTGGGAAGAGACCTTTCGGAGGGCTTCGTGGGTCGACACCCTCTTGAGGTGATGACATGCCTCGATGATTGTATTTTCAGATTTGTATAGATTGTAAACCGAAGTGAGAGGAAATCTTATTGCTTGATTGTGTTTACAGGTACACCGGGCACGTCCAGTAGACATTGAGCAACGTGATTTGAAGCTCGAGGCATTTTGGGTGTTTTGTGGACGAGCGACAGGTATGGCGGCATTCTAGTTAAATCCCTGCCTGGGGCCAATTTGTGAATGTGTGTTTCTAGGATCATTGGAGCCAGTCATTTTGTGAATGTGGAATCATAATGATAAGAAAGAAAAAATAAAAGATGAGAGGCCAATGGGTTGTGGCATTGTGTTTGGGAGTTGTCCCGCCTTTGCCACTGGCCTCGCATGTTCGGAGCGCAGACGGTGCAAGGCCCCAGGGTACTGTTGTGTGATGTGCTTGGAGCGTTGGGCTCTCGCCTTTCAAACCTAGGTGTCCTAGGGAAGGCTGAGTATCTCTCATTGGAATTCACACATCCATGGATGAGTGCTCTATCGCTGCAGCAGAATGGATCCATACTGTTGCAGGCCACCATGGGGGTTGTCTCCCTGCTGTAAGATACCCGTAGTGTGCACGTGCTTGTGTTTGCACCCACAAGAACTGTCAATTCACTGAAGCTAATGAAAATGAAAAAAATATGAATGAAATGTATGTGAATGATGTGCATGTGAATGAAATGAATGAAAATGATATGTTTATGTATGCCTTGCATGTGAATTGGAATTGCATTATCGTGGCTATTGAGTGGCCTTTATATGTTGTGGTCTGTGTGAGGGGCCTTATGGTCAAGTCATGTGACTATGCCTTGTCACGACATGATGATGATTTGCTTTGATAATTGTGTTTATCTCATATTTAAGACCATACATAAAAGGTTTGGGGATTTACCTGGCTTGTTGCCATACTGCGAAGGCCAAGCCTTCTATTGTTTGATTTTTCAGGTTGTGGCGGACCCGGGTCAACAGGTTGATCAGATAATTGAACTCACATCCTACTGGGGAGGTTTTGGGTCTTTTGTAGTGCCAACGCGTAATGTTTTGATCCCTTTGATGTCTTGTTTCTGTTAGGCATCAATGTTGTGGTTTAGGGCATTTTCGTCATGTGTGTTGACGTGATTTTTGTATGAATGAATTTGATTATATAATGAAAAGTTGCCCCATTGTTTTGAATGACATAGCTCCCTCATTTTTGAATTGTTATGTAGTTGCACCTCTATGCTTTATGTTTAGAAAAAAATTTGTTTGAGGGTCGAAAGGTTAGGGTGTGACAGATACTCTTAACCTTCTCCGCTTTTCAGATATTCAAATATTTAGATTGGAATTCGAACAATGAAAAGTCATATCCGAATCCAAAAATCCAATTTCACAATCCAAATTGATCAGAATCCATTTTTTATATTCATATTATAATCCAAATCTGTGTTTTGAACCAGATTTGATGACCAATTTTCAAATGTAAGAGCATTGGATAGAGGATATTTATTTAAAACATTCGTGATGGTAAGATGTTTGAGCAAAAAGTTCAGTCAAATGCACTAACTTAACATCATGACATAAGAAGAATATACATTTTATAGGAATGTATAATATGACTAAGAGCTAATGACTTCCATGGAGTTACATATAAGTAATAGCCCTATAGTTACCACATACACTATTTAACTTAAAATATTTAAAACTATATCATATAAAACTAATTAATTAGTTAATATTGTATTTAATTAAATGTTTTTGTGTAATCAAGCATACTATTATAGTTAAGGCATCAACTAACGAGGATAACTTAAATAATGTATTTATTTAATTGGAAATAATAAAGAAAACTTCAATAAAGAAATTCAACAAAATGGGCATTTTTAAAAATATCAAAATTAATCTCAAATAAGTATATTTAGTATGAAAAAACTGTTGAACTCATAAAAAAGTTTTATTTATCAAATTATCAGTTACTTATTTAATCAACCAAGTAAATTATTTTGTATAATCATATAATTTATCTAAGTCTTATGTATTTGATATATAACATATAATTCACAAATTTGAAAACAAAACCTTTAACTAGTAGGAAAACAACAAATCGTTTGATTTAATTAGTTATCTGATATATCAACAGATTAAATATATAATTTTATGTAAAAAAAAAACCTACGATAAAGCTAAGAGGACTAATAAATCATCTGATATATTAGTAAACACACTTTTACGGATGTAATACGAATTATTTCAATTAAATCAATGAAATGAGAAAAGTTCACTAAATAATGTCTTTTTTAAATAAGAAATAATATGGGTCACCTGATTTAATAATTTTCAATAAATGATCATCATGAAATAATAGTTTACTCAACTAAAATATGTTATTATTTAAAAATAGACCAATCAATGTTCAATATGCACAATTAATATGGAAAAAATATGGAAGTCATATGAATAACTTCTAAATAAAGTATACAAACCATATGAAAAACTTGTGGAAAAAGTGTGAAAACCATATCATAAACTTGTTCATTGAGAAAACTATTTGTCTAATTACTCAAACATATCATTTGTACAAACATGCAACCTTATAAAAAATTTATTTAGTTAATAAACTAGTTCTTTTAGACAAGTATTAAAAAAAGAGAATTGATCAAAGAATGTATGTGAAAATAATATAACAAGTCCTTAAACTACTTGAAGACATAGAAATCAAATATGACAAATTATGAGCATGAAGAACTTATTGAGAAAATTAATAAGCTATTCGCATCCTCAAAAATATTTTGGTTTTTAGAGTGCTTTAGAAAAATGATGTTTTATTTTAAAATGAGAAAGAAAGGGACTCGTCCATTGGTACAAGGATTGGCCATTCCTAGTGCCTTTACCGATGATAACTAATCCAAAGGCTATGTCTATTCTTGATGCATTTCTTTTTAGTTTAAACATCTTTTTCATTCTAAATGTGGTGTAGTGTTTGAAAAAGTTTTGACGAATTATTTGAGAGTGTAAAATATTTTGTTTTGAGAAATTTTAAATTGAGAAATCTTTGCAAATATCATTTGAAAATTTTTGAAGATCATTTTTTGAAGTCACTTTAGTGTTCTCTTAACATTTTAGGTGGGATTGAGGTTTTATCTTAATTCGGTTACTACCTAGTTAGAGCTTCATGTCATCATATTTAAGTTCTTTTAGAAATGTGTTTGTAATAATAAGTGATGTTAAGTGAATGTGGATATATAAATACATTGATCCTACATGATTAGAAAGAAATCATTTATTCCTACCATAACATTCATCTAAAAGCATTCCTACTATAACATTCATCTAAAAGCATTCCTACCATTACATATATCTAAATTTTCAATCTTATAATTGTTATAGTACTTTTATGAAAAGAGAAAAGTTTTTGAAAATGGAATGGGGTTATAGACCATCAAACATGATTCCAATATTGGGGCATTACTTGAGCTTTGGTCTTAGTGAAGTCGGCAAATAAAAAATTAAAACTTTAGATCTTTACACAAAAATATCCAAAAGAATGGAAAAGATGAAATACTCCCATAAAAAGAAAGAGGGAGAGAAAGAGATTTTAAAGACCACTAAATAAAAAATTTAAAAAGAGAGGGAGATACGTATCTTTATACGTATTTTCTATGTATATATATACATATATATATGTATACATATATACACGTATGTATATAAAAGCTTGTTAAAGAAAACATTAACTCAAATGAAGAGGAATAAGGAGATCTTAGAAAAAGAGAGAAAAAAAGAAAGAAATTTTACAGGAAAGGATATATATATATATATATATATATATATATATATATATATATATATGTAAAAGAAGATATTTAACTTAAAGAGAGGAAATTAAAGATTTTAGAGAGGAAAAATACAACATGTGTATATATGCATTCATATGTATATGAAAATTCATAAAATAATATGTTGAATTATAGAGAGAGGGACAAAGAGAGATAATCATGTGCACGTATCTGTATATAGCATGTATATACGTATATGTCTTCATGAGAATTGAAATTGAGAAATAACTTGAAAATATCCTACTTCGATTTTTTATAGGTCGGACAAGAACTTGGGCTCATGCAAGAGCCTAGACTAAGTCTCTAAGGCCTTATTAAGGAGGGATCATGGTTTCGAAAATCTTTTGAAAAACATTATTTCAAATGTTTTCATACATAAACATAAAACATAATTGTTTACTACAAGAGAGTATATTTCTTCCACTGTTGGGTATAGAAGAAAATCAAGCAATGTAATGAGCCGCTCATTGGGGTCCTTAATAGGGTGATTTAAAAAGAAACTAAATATGAAAATGACATGAAAATGTATTTTACATGTACATATTCGTGAATAGCTTTCCTGGATTGGACAAATCCTAACATAAAAAATCAACATAAACATGAAGAAATGCAAACCCAAATACTCATTTTCACCATTCATTTGTATATAAATGGTAAAAATCAATCAACTATGCATGAACATCTCAAAGCAAAACAACATTCAAGAGAAGAAAGAAACATATTCAACCTTAAAATGAAATCTCATTTTGCTTTCTCATGCTCCTGGTGCACTCAAGAATAGCTCTTAACTCTGAAGCAAAGATTTGATAGCTATCTTGTATGGCCATGAGGAGATGAAGAGGAGAAAATAAAGAAAGAAAATGGATTGGAATATTGATTACATACCTCTAACAAGAATAATTTTATGAAAGTGAATCTCCTTTCTTCGAATGATCCTAGAGTCGCCTTGAGTGAAGTTCCAAGATGATGAAGATGTTGCTCCAAGAGATCTCCTTGTGCTTTCTTGAAGAATTAGAATTTGGAGAAGCTTGCTCTCAAGGTTAGAGGAGAAGAGGAAGGGAACAAAAGAGAAAATGAAGAAAAAGAGCTACGAAAAACTCTCAATCTTCAAGTGAAAAAGCAATAAAAGTTTCCCAAGGGTTAGCTCATGCCCAAACGAAAAGATTGTGGGGGTATTTATAGAGAGTTGTGAAGGAAAAACTCAAAATTTGATTTTTTTTAATTTCACAACATTTTCATGTGAATTCCAAATATTTTTGGATAATTTTTAATTTTTTAAAATAGGTTTTGAGTAAGTGGGATTGGCCATTAGCCCAACAAATACCCTTTTAGAGTGTAACAATAATTTGTGCATCATAGAAACCACAATGCTGACTTTTTTTATAAAAGGAAGCCATAAGGTGGTTTTGGGCTATTAGAACTTGAAAAGATATCAACGTGCAGAGATTTAAATGTTCATGATGATGCCACTCATTAGTGTTATTAATTTGTAGTTGTGCTTATTTGATGTAAAGGAGGAATGTAAAGGTATTGTTGTTTATTCAATATTGTGCAAGCTGATACTGCATATTGGTAATGAATGAGAATTATGATTTCATTTATGAATAGGTCTTGCAGCTCCTCCAGAAAGTAAGCATGAGCAAATTAAAGAAGAGGTGCTTCCTATTAAACACATATTATCAAGAGAGCTCTAGGTACTTTCTTGCAACTCCATCTGTTATTATTCTTTCTTGTCAAGAACCATAATTGCTTGTTGTTGGGGGATCTGAATCTCCCCTATTTTGGTTCCATTAAAAGGGAAACAAACAAGGTTTTTTTTTGTTTTCATTATTTTTGAAGTTTTTATCCCGCCTTTTTTGAAAAATACGGGTTTTTGTGACTATTAGGATGAACAAATTGGTGTCAAAAACAAAATCAATGTTGTGAGAGATATTTGGTCCTTAATTTGCTCGATTCCTAATTATTACACCATCCATATAGAAATGGTAGCTTGATTTAGCCAATATGATTATTCTTCATGAAATTTCATTTTTATATACTTAGTCATTCAGACTTTCAAAAGTTTATTAAAGGATTACAACCATAGTTCAAGTTATTGTCACGTAACATTGTCAAATCATATTGCATACACATTTATGAAGATAAAATGACAAAATTACATATATTTTGGAGAAGGTTAATGGAAAGATTAGTCTCACGTCTGACATGTGGACTTCATCTTGTCAGAAATGTGGTTATTTATGTTTGACTGCACATTATATTAATAATAGTTGAGAAATAAAAAAGAAAGTTCTCAACTTTGTTATGGTTGAAACACCTCATACATGAGAACAACTTGCATCAGTCATCAAAGATTGTTTATTAAAATGAAATATTGATCGTAAGTTATTTTTAATTACATTAGATAATTGTTTGAAAAATGATATCATGGTTACAAAATTGATAGAGTAACTTTTTGAAAAGAATGCCTTTGTTTCTAATGGAAATTTTTTTCAAGTTAGATGTACTACTCATATTCTTAATTTGATTGTGCAAGATGGTGTCAAAGAAATAAGTGAGGTGATTGACAATATCAGAGAAAACATTAAATATATCAAGGCATATCCAGTTCGATGTGAAATTTTTGATCGAGCAGTGCGTCATGTCAAAGTTACTTATGAAAAAAGTTACGACTTGATATTCCAATTAAATGGAACTCAACATTTCTTATACTTGATGTACCTTGACATTATAATGAAGTTTTTGATCATTTCCAAAAACTTGATCGTCATTATCATTTGACATTGACTAAGGACGAGTGGAAGAAGGCTACTATTATTCATAACAGTTTAAAAATATTTTATGATACTATTAATGCCATTTCTACAATCAAGTGTCTAACTTCTAACATCTTCTTTAAAAAGTTTTGTGAGATAAAGAGGGAAACTGAAAAAATGTGTTCAAGTTTAGATATTTGCCTTTCAAGTATGACAATGAGGATGAAAACAGAGTTTGACAAGTATTTGGATATATGTAATTTAATTTTAGATGTAATTTAATTTTAGTGGTTGCAGTGGTTTTTTATCCTCATTATAAGATGATAATAAATGAGTTTTATTATAGGTAATTTTATAAAGATGAAGCATATGAATATGTCTCTACAATTAAGAACTACCTTTGTGATCTTTATGATGAATATAAAGCTATTTATGCATTGAAGACGCTCTTTATTGATATTGGTTATATTGTTGATGTTGAGAAAGATAGTGAGTAGCTTTACTTCTTTGATTGAACTTTCTTTTCATAAGAAGCTTAAAACAAGTGCACTAGATGACTTTTTTGAAGAATCATCACAGAGCCAATGCACAAAATCAGATTTGGAGTTATATTTGGAAGAGTCTATTTATCCAAAAAACAATCCAATTGACATTGTGACATGGTGGAAGGTCAACACACCTATATACCTAGTGTTATCTAAAATGGGATATGATATTTAGAATATTCCTATATCAACTATTGCATTAGAGTCAACATTTAGCACAGGTAGATGTATTCTTGATTGACTTATACAAAAGTAGATTAAGTATAAAGACCGTAGAGACTTTGATTTGTGCATAAGATTGGTTGCGAGATTAGACTGAAGGTAAATTTACTTATTATTAATGCTTTTGAACATATTTTTATGTTACTTATTTGATTCTTTTGTTAGATGAATCTGATTTGCCTACACCTTTGCATGAAGAAGAAGCACCATTTGCATCTACATACATTGAAATTGAATCATAAATTAGAGGTATATATTCTTTTGTACTTATCGACTTTCTTTACATCAATCAAAACCTATAGTTATTTTTGTCTAAGATGTTTATTTAATTCAAATTTTCACTTACATAATGAAGGTTAATTTTATAGCAGTATCCTCAATATAATGTCAACATGCTTGTACTATATGGTGAAATGTTTTTTTTTATTAAAGTTGTCAAGGATGACTCGTCTAATCTCTTGTTACACCAGCAAACACCAACCAAGTACAATTTTTGAAAATTTAAATTTTCATGCTCTAGAGAATGAAGTTTGATGATGTAGTGTAACTGATACACACATACACACACACACACATGTTTGCTCTCTCTGTCTTAACAAGCTTGGCAATTATCACCAGTCAAATTTGGGCTAGTGTTATGTTAGGATTGGGTTTCACAGTTTATTTGGTGTTTACTGTATATTTTTTGTACATATTACCTTCATAGTTATTTGAATACATTCCTTCATTATTTACTCTTACTTCAATATTGGTACACATTTAAAAAAATGTGTTTTGGTTTATTTTATTATATTTGGCTAGTATTCAAATTGTGAATGTAGTTACATATTTTTTAAACTTAGCTAATTAAAAAAATTACATCTTGAATTGGATAGTATTTAAAAGTTAGATTTGGATCAGATTTGCATATGGCTTACAAGTCATAAATCAGATTCGGATGGATTCAGATATAAATTAAAAGTCGATTTGCATCAGATTCGTATATAACTTAAAAGTCAGATTCAGATATAACTTAAAATTCGGATTCACATTAGATTCAAATATAACTTAAAAATCGGATTCGGATCGGATTTAGATGTAGATTTTAAAGCCGGATTTGGATGTGGTATAAGTTTTTTTCCCATTCGAATTCGAATCCAAGTCCGAATCCAAATACATGAATATTCAAAAAATTGGATATGGTAAAAAGTATATCTGATCCATTGACATCCCTTCCTAATAGACACATTTGTCTGCTTCTTTCTTTTTCAAACCTTCATATTATCCATGTTACTCTATCATGGTGGTTCATATGTACTGGTTGATCTCTCCTTGTCCTGATATTTACTTAGGCTTGGATACTTAAACATGTTGGTGGTTGATCCTTCATGTTAGTAATATATTTAACCATAAAAAAAGAATACTTAGAGCAAATTACAAATTAGAAGTTCTACTACCATCCTTACTTACAAAGTATGTGCTTGCTTACAATCTCTGTTTTGATAAACTTATCATGCCACTTTATTAGACCTCAATGCATTTGTAATCCAGGCAATGTTGGGATATACTAAGACCATTATGTGTCTACAGATCTTCACACAACCTCTCCCTAATACATAGTATTGAAATATAAAGAGGAAGCATGTTTCATTCATGTTCACCAACATTTTCCATGTTTTTTAATTGTTATGGTTTTCTAGCAAAACAGTTTGATAAAGTAAGGACAGTGATAGCGAAGGCCAGCCAATCTTTGGAGAATTTTCCAGTTAGCAAGACAGTTTTATTGGTTGATCTCAGAAAGTTTGATCTTTTGCCTACAAGTCAGAGCTGTTTTCCTGTTAGCTGGGGATAGTAATCTAAGTTCAGAAAGTAGTAGTCCTTTAAGCCAGCTGCTTTTTTCTTCTCATCTCACTCTATCTCCTTTGATTCCAGCAAGTCAGCCAAGCCAGTGATTGAGGGATTTTCCTCAATTACCTTTCCGATCCTCAATCCTAACCCTACTTCTAGCAAGTCAATAGTAGTGAAAGGACTGTTAGCAGTAGGGAAGGAAGTTGTCAATACAGTTATCTTCGTTAAGTTCATTATTACAGGTAGTCAAGCTAGTCTCGATGGTGTGCTAGTAGCTTGACTCTATCTAAGATATCTCCCCTTCTTCAAGCCAGTCAAACGGTCACTACTGCAGTTAACCAATACTCTCTTTCTGAGTTCGATCATCTTTTTAGTCCAATTCAAGCACTCCTTTCAATCTGATCTTGAAGGTCATGTCATGTCAGAACAAAGCCTTCTTGTTCATCTAAAATGACTCATACTTTGAAAACTTTCCTAATCCCGACTTTCTTCTTTCAGAGAGTCTGCACTAAACTCACTTTACACTGTAGAAATCTCCATTTGATGCATGTGAAGCAAGGAAGTGGCAAGTTCTTTAGATAAGCAAATTTGATTTGATATAAGGACAGCAAGTCTGCCAGTCAATGAGGGCACTATTCCGGTCTGACCCTTTCCTCTACCTCTTCAGGATGGGATGACTTTTTTTCCTGACTTTGATCATATCTTTCTTTCCTGGGTGTTGAAGTTAGAGCTTCTGTCCTTTCCTCTGCCAGCTGATTCTTGTCTCTCTGATGAGAGATCTTTTCTGAGGTGAGGTGTATTGGGAAGGCAGTCCCAAAGCATGAAACTCACATTGATAATAGAACTAGGATATGATAAGCATCTCGAATGCAAATAACAAGGCAAGATCGATTCAAGTAGAAGCAAGGGCGCTAAGCGTCAAGCAAAGATGTACTTCACCGAGGAAGCCTAGCCATTCCAATTTTCAACAATATGAACTATAGAATTGCCTTTCGATGGTATATAATCCATAGATGTAACCACGGACGTCCAGCCCACACAATCGACTTATACCTAACCCTCACTCGAGTTTGCTTCGTCTCATTTTCTGTCTATACTGCCTTCGCATGCAGTTCCTTACCTGGTCGAGAAATGCCTCGACTGCTGTTGTTGTCTGCCTTCCGTGCAGTTTCCATGCTGATGCCTTCCTCCTCCACCGCTCCTTCCATAAGGTTCGTAAGAGCTATCATCCCTATGACTCGACAGTAAACATTGCCTTATTCAGCAATACTAAGGGAATGCTCTTTGAAAAACCTTCTTGACTCCCTCTCCCATTCCGAGAAATCCCATTCCGTTGAGAGTGAGTTCCTCTTCATTTTTGTTATCCGGTGGTCGATCATGTGAAAAGGAGGATCAAGTTCGCAGATGAGGAACACCTCCATGTTGTTCTTCACTATGATTTTCACAACGCAGCCACTAGCGTGTCCACCGTAGGTCATTGCCACCTGGTTTTTGTCCCTGTTGGGGCTTGACGGGGGCGTAGGTGAGAACAGAAGTAGCCACCTTCCCCGGGCTGGTAAAACGACTAGAGCTCTGCAAATTCTTGAACTTGGTGGAGTTCCACCATCGGCTGGCAAGGGAGGGGAAGGGTAGATGGATGAAAGGCTTCTGACAAGCTGAAGATGCGAACATTTTCTGTTAGAGGCTTTCCAGTAATTGAGTGGACCATAATCCTTGTTGTTTATAGTCGGATACTTCTGAGTAGTAGAGATGACATGCTGGGGCTTTGTCCAAAGGGCGACAATCATCTTCGCCAAAGCAATGTGTGACCATAACCTGATCCCACGGAGGTTTCCATGGTCAGCTTTTGTGCCCTATTATGTCCATTTAAATGGTCGTGTTAGCGAGTTCCTTACAGTCACTATAGGGGAAGACATCCCAGAGGAAGTCTTGGTCAGAGATCTCAACATGGCATCCCTCTTCCCCTTCGACCAAAAGGGGAAATAGGCGACCACTCCCTCATTTAATAGAAGCAGAAGGATGCCTACAGATATGGTCGCCCGCTTGGGGGCCAACTCGGCGTATCCCATTGCCTCTTTGTTCTTTCTATTCCAAGAATGAATGCATCGCACTTGCGTTGGCTTTTCAGCACAATTCCTGGAGCAACGTTTTCTTCACCCATACGATTCGGAAGGGCTGGAGTGTTTCTCTGTTCTGCTTTGGCGGCAAACTTGACCTCGGAAGCAGCGACCCATCTATGAGTCTTTTGTGCTGAGATATTCCTATGGAGGACTCTTGAACCAGAGGTTCCTCCTTAGTCCCTGGTTGTACCTTGTTTAGATGTGTTGTAGGCATGGCGAAGCAACAACAATCTACTCCTTTATAAGGAGTTGGCCAGTGCGGATTGCATGCAATTTCTGGTTGATGTCTGCCATCCTTCGATTAGTCCTCTCAAAGACTTCTTCCATCCGCACTTCCCATCGATCTATCCAACCATACTAATCCGCAGCGACTTTCATCAACTTGCCTTTATTCTGATACCATTGTTAGCAGCCACCTGCTAACTGCCCTCTCTTACAATGAAAACACTACCTAAGAGTCTAAGACTCACACACACGCTCTGCCCTTAGTTTGGGGAAAACCTTCACCAAAAGAAGGATTGCATTACATTCCATTTCTCGCACCCCCAAATCCCTTATTTTTAACCATCTTTTGGGTCAGTCTAGTAGAACCGATCCAAATCCTATTCTTGATCCAAAACCTATACACTAACATTAAAATGTAATGCAATCCTTCGCGGGTCTGGATCAGGTCTACTGAACTGACCCAAAAGATGGTGAAAATAATGGATTGGGGGTGCAATTGGGATATCGAATGTAATGCAAAACTTCCTCTGGTGAGGGTTTTGCTTTAACTGGAATAGAAAAGGGCATGTAAGTGAGTATTGGGTAGTGTTTTCTTTGTAAAAGGCATCAGTTAGCAGAAACCGTTGGTATGGTGAAATGTTTGCATCTTCTGTTCGTCCAAGTTCACTGTTCATTTTCCAATGCTTTTGATGATACATATGGTTTATCCTTAAGCACCAGGTTATGTTGTGTAACCTAGAAATGAGCTGGTTATTTGGTTTATTTGTAGATCTAGAAGAGGAACATGTCCAACTAAGGTAATTTGGATAACTTTGGTACATCACATATTAATAATTTATGTTTCACTTATTCTTGAGACCTTTTATTTGCTAGGGCTGTTACATGTCCCTTTTAAGTTGGCTACTTTTTTGGTCTGACTTAAATAAGGGCATGATAGATGTTAGTACTCGTTATTATGTTCCATGTTCTACTTTTCTATATGCAGTCTGCTGTTACTAATTTGCAATTGGTCGATTGGTTCACAAACTTGCCATGTGTAGCTCATATGGTTTTAAGGGGAGGGACTTAATGTGTAGTATCATAAAACAAACTTGAACTATTTTTGTGAAGCAATAGCATTCCCTTCAAGTTGAGGCTATGTTTACATGTGGGTGCATAACAAATCAAGCTGCTAAGTTTAATATGGATCACTTTATTTTCTCAGTTTTCTTTCATTCCAAGAAGCTTCTTGCATGATTTATCAGCTTAAATAGAATTCCATGTGTCGAATTATTTGTTGTTAGCATATATAACATGATCAATGAAGTAGACACATCAACAAAAACCAAAATAATTTGATTTGGATTTTTTTTTCTTCTTATACTACTAATTTCTTAAGAGAAGGAGAAAGACTGCATTTTTGTGATTATATCTTCTCTTTGATGGTTGTCACAAATATTATTATTTTGATATTTGCAATATTGTAAAATCTCTCTCTTTGGCCCTAGATGAACAAAAATTATGGTCATCGTACATGTGGGTGCATAACAAATCAAGTTGCTAAGTTTAATATGGATCACTTTATTTTCTCAATTTTCTTTCATTCCAAGAAGCTTCTTGCATGATTGATCAGCTTAAATAGAATTCCATGTGTCGAATTATTTGTTGTTAGCATATATAACATGATCAATGAAGTAGACACATCAACAAAAACCAAAATGATTTGGTTTAAATTTTTTTTTTCTTCTTACACTACTAATTTCTTAAGAGAAAGAGAAAGGCTGCATTTTTGTGATTATATCTTCTCTTTGATGGTTGTCACAAATATTATTATTTTGATATTTTTAGTATTGTAAAAACTCTCTCTTTGGCCCTATGATGAACCAAAATTATGGTCATCGTCCATCTATTTTGATATCTTATTTTCAAACAAAACTTGAAAAACTTGCTTTTGCAAAGCATGACAAATTGAAGTCATGTTTTGTAATATAAGTAATTTACAAGTATGTTCCTAATCATATTTCTTCAAACAAGTTGAAAACTTCAATTTTGAAAACTACCTTCAAATATAAGTTACCTTTTAGTTGAGTTCTAGTAACAATAATTGAATAACTCAAATGATCTTACAAGTGTTTCTTTTAAACAATTTGTTTTCTATACTATTTGGCTATTCCAACAATTCAATCTCAAGTTTTTAAAATTACGAATTATTAAGGCCATAGTTCTAGAGCTCAGGGCAATTTTTTTTTTAAAACTAAATTATATTTTAATCATTTTAAAATTTGTCTCAGTATATTTTAAAAAGAATTATTTAGACTTGAGCATACATGCATATAGGATTTAAGATAACATTTCAAATATCAGAATGTGCAAAGCAAGAAGCTAGTTCTTGATCGGTTTACCCTCAATAAAAGCATTGGGAATAGCTGGATCTTGTACTGATGGACGAGTCCCTTTCCCTCTCATTTCAAAATAAAACTCTATATTTCTGAAGCACTCCAAAACCAAAATAAATTTTGGCGATGCAAACACTTGGACATAAGTAAATACAACAATATGACTGAAGAAAATTCTTTACAAAAAAATATTTTGGTTAGTGATGTTCCCCATCAATATATTAACGAGTTTCATTGAATATACTATCATTGCAAGTGATGCAATAGATGAATGTGTAGAACCCAATGATATAGTTCGATAATGAATGTGACACTTACAATTTTTAAAATTTATATGCTCTAAAACATATATTCAACATCAAAAAGTGTAGAAGTGATAAAAATGCATAGACCATTGTTGAGAGAATATCATTTTTTATTTGAAGAAATAATCAAATGAAAATGTAATGAAGATTAAGATTGATACAAGATGCGGCAGTGCAGTTAAATTGGTGTTAGGAAGACTTTTCAATGAAAAATGTTGTAGTTATATATTCATAGGTGGCCACAACCATCTTTTGGCACGTCATTTTATGAGTCGCATGTTGATGTTGCATCAGAAAGTATCGGCATTACAATGTACAATGGTTGAACTAGCAGACAATGCTGAATTTGACCAAAGAAAACATATAATTATTTCATTAGAATTGATGGCGATTGTGAGAATATTTCACTTCACACCTATAGATTATAGAAACCAGAAAAGAATGAAAAATTAAGTACCTTGGTTGATTATTTGTATAAAAATCAAACAAACTCATAAGCTTCTATAGCACGGAGCAGCTAGATGATAATCGATATGCTACAGCTATCTTCAGCCAAACTTGAGATTAATGGTATATTATGAATGTTTCAATGACATTTTTGTTTTTAACACAACTGTGAAGCTTAATAATCATAAACAGTCTTTTGCTTAGTTTCTAGAGGGTGAATCTTCACTTTTAAAGTTGCATTTGTTGATGTACTTATATAAAATCAGACCATCGAGACCTTCATGTGATTGTTTAAGACATTCACCAAGTAATAGCAGCTATATTGTCCCACGTATGACCAAAACACATCATTGACCATGTTTGTTGAATATTTTCTAAAATAAAGTGAATATAAACTACTTGTTCATTCATAAGCCTAACTTTAAGGAGAGTTTTGCAAGATGTATACTTAAGTGCAAAGATGCTGAGACATTTGAATCAAGGATTCATGTTTATGGTCTTGAAGAAAATATTTGGCTCCAAAAGATTGTACAAAGACACAAAAAAAGAGCATTGACATATGAGAGACAATAGCTATGATAAACATACAAAAAATTGATAGCATACATCCCACACTTAAAAAAGATACTCTTATTTATCAATATAACGATTCATGGATCTATGAATTATTTTCAACAGTCTTAGGCATAGTGAGTTTGAAGAAAATGTAAAAAGTTATAATTCCCAACTTCATACTTGAGCTGCAGTTATGTATTCACTAATCACATGTGAGTGGTTCAAGTAGGAGACCATCAGGCAACTAATTGCAGCACAAAATTAGATATGTGAGAATAAAGTAAACGTAGGTACTATGTGATATTGCATGGAGAAGAGTCTCATTAAGGAAGGATATGTTTGTTACTTACTATGTCAAATCAATGTAGTTGAATGTTCTTGCAAAAAATATAAATTCAAAGGTATTTTATGTCGTCAGTTATTGAAGTCACTTGATGGAGAGAACATTAGGGAAGTACATGATACATGTACAATGGGATGGGATGATGAATGAAACATGCAAAGGTTAAAGATAAGTCTGGACATTACTTCTAATAAGGACTCATTAGTGCCACCATTGCCTCTGTTACCATAGATTGCTCATGTATATTGCACACTTGGTGTCTAGAAATAACTGACCTTATGAGTACACGATGCGTTGGATAACATGGTTTTACTTTGCGGGAGAGCATTGCAGCTCAGAAATGCAAGTGTTAAAGAATAAGTCCCACAATCCCAAACCCACCAGAGAAGAAGAGGCAGGATTCAAGTGTAAATATTATCTTTGATAAGTCATGATTCAATGTTGTCAACTGTGATGAAGCGATATATATAGCAAAAGCCTTGAAGATGAAGTAAGGACCCGATATCAGCCACCACATGACAAAAAATGTATTAGAAATAACATTAAGGGAAGGAAAAAAAGAAAAAAATCAACCAACCAATTTCCTGAATTATGTAAAAGTTGAACATCGTAAGATTGAAACCTAATGTCATCCAACATATTGCACCAGTAATATCCAAGCAGCAGTTTATTGATTTTCTGGAACATTTTGATCACAGTGTTAGTCAACCATCATGACGTATCAGATATTTAACATTGATCATATTTTGCTTTAGAAAGGTTGTGATCTTTATTAGAGTTGGAGTGAGACTTGTTTCTTGATGTGAAAGTTTGTGTATAATTTTATTGTAGGTGAGATGTTATTTGACATTTTTTGGAACAAAATCAATTTGGCCCTACAAATATTAATCATGTTCCAGTACTCAATATTGCACGTACTATCACTTCGGTGCTGATCTTTTTCTTTGATAACGTGTACAATCTTGTGTCACATATGTAATCCTACACACTATCGGTGTAGTGTGATAGTGTTTACATGCAAAAATCTTCAAACTTTCATGTAAACAATTTCTGTATGGAATAATGTATTAATGCACTTGCCTCCATATTCAGTTGTGCGTAATCCATCCATACAAAGTTTTACAATTCAGAGTGCTTTTACCAAGGTTAATCTTACCAAGATTTAAGTTTTATGACCTAAGATAAAAAAACTTGACTGCATTCCAAATCCTAAGGGCCTGTTTGATGGCCCTGGATTTCACTGTAGAAGGCAGACAAAAATCCATGATTTCTTCTTCTGTCCATGCTCTGTCACATGCTTGACAAAAGTCCACACTCTCAAGGGCGAAAGCATGCACTTTTGTTCACAAAAAACATTCAGTTCAGAGCTCCAACATTTGTCTGTGGATAAAAAAAGTTTATGATTAACGCATCTCATTTTTTCTCCTGCAAGAAGAATTTCACCGCACCACATCAACTGCAACATCCACAGTAGTTTCATCTCTTTCACCACCATTCAAGTGCTCTTCTAGTATTTATTCCCATCCTTTCTTTTCTTGCTTGAAGTTAATACATGAAATTTGGAAACGGTAAAACATTAACAACTTTGGAATTAGTTTATACTTGTTATTTAAAGGATCAAGTATCTCATTCTTGAAGACATTCCACCGCCTTCGCAGCTAAGAAAATCATTCTCACAATATGCTATCAAGTAAGAAACGTGTTCTCTAAATCTCCAGCATTTGTCAAAATCGATCTTTCCTTTTCTTACAAACTTGGTGGGCCTTTAAACTAGAAACAAGAGAAGAAATGGTATAACACATAAATCAAGCGACCTCCTGCATCAGTAGTTAGCGTTTAATAGTTAGTACCCACTTAAAGCATGTTGCTGTCTCTAAGATCATATGCAGCATTCCGTTTAAAAGATTCTGTCTTTATGGACCTATGATTTATACATCTCCAAGCAACTTATGCAAGCAATAGAGTAGTTTTGTACATGTTTAATTAAATCACTTTGTTGCCATATCTACTGGTTCCCTTTATGAAATCCGCGGCATTATTTTGCAGAGTCTTCTCTCAATGGCTTTAGTTAACAAGGAAATGTGTTTCTACATATTTCTCCGTATTCAAGAGTTTGGAGAGATCAAACATGGTAGGAATAATGGCGAGGTTACTATGTATGCAGCTAATTTTTTATTTTTAGCTTACCTTGTTGGAGGCCAATCTTTGCAATGGATAATTGTTTTGCCCATGGATTTTAATCCATTTCCATCACACGGTGGACAATGCTTCCAGGATTTTAATCCCTTCCCATCATACGCTAAACAAAAATCTTGTCTATGAACGATTATCTCTTGGTAATTAATCCATGGATTAAAATCCATAGATTTTTATCCATGAACTTTTGTCTGTGGCCATCAAATAGGCCCTAAATGATCAAAAGCAAATTTACTTAGGTTTTAGAAAAATGGTTTGAAAATCTAAGTTGATCTTTAGAAGTTTAGAGATTTAAATAGAAAAGCTCTAAAAGGAAAACATAATTCAAGCCTGCATTTATCATTGATCCATGCAAACAAGATGGTAAATCTATGTGATACCAAAAACTAGATCAAATATAATTAAGATCCGAACACTAAGGCTTTATATGTGGGTCATGGGCCTAAAGGAGATAATTTGAGTCCAAATTCAGAAAATTGAAATCCAAAACACAAATGATGGTTTGATCCAAACCTACAACTTAAGTTAACGATTACGTCAAAGTTCAAATTCAGGGGTTGGGTTCTAGGACTCATGAATATCCAAAATTTATGACCAAACATCCAACATCCATTATATAAGTCCAAAGTTTGAGAGATCTAATATCCAAACTTCATGATCTCACATGTGGGATTTATTCCAAGATCTAATAGGATTCTATATTTGAAATCCAATAATTGGGATCTATTTGCCATAATTTGGATCTAGCCTTGACATCATCTAGATCCCAATTTTATGATCCAAGTCTTAGATTTCATGATCTGAAATTCTATATTCAAATCCATGGCTGAAGTTCAAGATCCAATTTAATGTACCTCTTACAACCAAGGTTTGAGATATGAAATGACTAGATCTGAGTTCTAGGTTAGATCTAAGATCCAATTTAAAAAGTTTGATCTATTTAATTCCATTCAAAACCTAGTTCATTCTGCACACCACATGTAGGTAGAACCAAACTGAGGTTTAAGATTTTTCTTGCTTGGGTTTTAATGTTGAAGTCTTCACCGCCCAGCCTTAGTTAAGTATTGAAGTGGGTTTAAATAGGTTGGCCAAGGACCTAAGTCTAGGGTATAGGTTCGTTGGTTGTGGGTTCTAAGGTCGGTCTGACTTAGACCATAGAAAATTAACTTCGGTCACCTAAGATAGGATCTTAGTTATACATGACCTAGGAATTTCGGAAACATATTCCAGAAAGGGGTTTTGATATAGAAAACGTGAATTGTAAACTACGATTTAGAAAGTGTGTCCATGGAAGGACCAAGTTGAACTGATATTATCATGTGAGGAGTAGTGTCACAAGGCATGATACTAGTCAGTCAAACCTAGTTCCTACATAGTTCCTAGATCTATGTGAGTCTTTGTTTGAGTTTGTTAGGTTTTATTCATTTGTCATTTGTCCTTTCTTTGATTTTTGAGTCAATCATGTAAATACCTTTATTCTTTCATCAATAAAGTTGAAATTTCTTTGAAATACTAGAATCATTGTCCCTGTCACACACATTCCTCTCCTCTGAATTCCTCTTTCAATATATTTATATTGAGCAATTTCTTAAGGCAAAACAATTTGTACCCAGGAGATTCACTATGGCATCTCTAAGATCCCTTGAAAATTTGATAAGTATCCAGCATGGACAAATCATGTGCACCACATGTTGCAACCAGCCCCGGAGGCAACAAAACCTTTGTTCCACAAAGTGAGGAAAAGGGAAAAGACCTAGGTGAATTTTTCCAAGCCATATAAGATGCAAGAACTAGATCAGGTTGAAAAACAAGAGCAGCCATCAGCACGGGTGAATGACCCAACTAGAGAAGTCAACATTGGAATGGAGAAAGACCCCAAGATACCTCAGATCTGCTCTAGACTCAGCCTAGTAGAAAAGGCAAAGCTTTTCCAATTCTTGAACAATCTCCACGAAGTGTTTGTCTAGACACCTACGGGAAAATGCTAGGACTCGAAACAAGTTGGTGGAATACCGCCTTAGGCTTAAGCTAGGATGCAAGCCAGTCATGTAGAAACTCAGGAAGCTAGATCTGTTGGTAGAAGATAAATTCAATGAAGGCTTGGAGGTAGGGTTGCGTTGGGCCGAGGGCCCATCAATCTTTCATGTCTCAGGTCCGACATCAAATCGGGCCAGGCTTACGGCGGGACCCGAGTTGAACCATGCCGGTCTAGGCCTGAATTTTTTTAATTAATTTTTTAATTTAATTTTATATTCTTTCTGTATATATATATGTATATTAATTACAAAAAATAAATCAGGCCTTGGCCCAGGGCCGACTCCCAATCCAGCCAGCCAGCCCGATGCCCACCCCAACTTGGAGGATTATTTGAAAGCATGCTTCATTAGAACAGATGACTACCATGAGTGGCCAGCAAACATCATTGTTGTCTTTAAGAAAATTGCAAGGTCCTTATATGCATCGATTTTAGTGATGTCAACAAAGCAATGCCTAAGATAATTTTCCACTACTATTGATATGCTAGTTGGCAGTATAGTATAACATGTATGTTTTCATCTGTGGATGGTTACTCATGTTACAATCAAATCAAATTGGCCGCCAATGACCAATTAAAGATAACATTTGGTACAGCTTGGGGAATGTTCTGTTACACCAATGTAAACACCTCAAAATTTTCACTATGATCAAATGATCATTTTAACCCTCTCTATATTGTTTTCAAACTGGTTTCCAAGAGACTTTCAAAACTTGAAGAACTTTCACCTCAATGATATCTCTAATGTTCTGGGTACAAATCTCCTATCCAAATCATTTACTATTTCGAATTTAAATAATCTTCCCATATCTTATCAAACCTTAAGTGATCACATATTCGTATCTAAGATCCATTACTCCAAAACAGGCTTATGGGTTGAAATCATTTGGCTTCATTCCAATTTTTCAACCAAGTTCAAATTTCAGTTCAACGAATTTCAAATGAATTTCAAGTTCAATTTCAGTATTTGCCAATTATTTGCAAAATCAAATTGGCTTTTGGAATGAATTCCAAAAAGCATTTTTGAATGTTTGCCAACCAATTTCAAGAAAATTTCAGGTTAACTTCTGAAGTGATTTTTGAATTTATTTACTGGAATTTTCAAGGGATTCCCGCTTAAATTTTAAAGCAATTTTCATATATCTATAAATCAATTTCAATGATTTAAAACATAGTTTCAATGAATTTTCAAGATAATTTTAAGGGAATTTTCAAACAAAAGTCAAAATCAACCATAAATCTATAAATTTGAAAATCTCCATTTTGCCCTTCTTTTTCATTATTCTTCTCTCTCTCCATGTTCTCTCAAGCAAGACTCCATCGCTCTAGCATCTTCTTTTCTGTCCCTGATGACCACTCCTTCTCAATCTCCTCTATCTTTCCACCACATTCCTCTCCTTCTTCCGATCTTCCTTTTTTTTTTCCTTTACTTCCCACTGGTTGGCCTCCACTTCTTGGTGTTAGTGCAATGTTCGGAGCTTCATCTGCCCCTCAAGCAACAATCAACACTCTATTTCTATCACTACCATCGAGCAACTAGTCTGCCAATGATTCGTTGAGTATAGGAGACGACAAAGAAATCCCAATTTCCAGCAAGAGGGATTGTCCACCGTCTATCCACACCATTCACCCAATTGTCAGAAAAGCGTCACCACTTCATCAATCAGAGACCTTTGGACATCATTGCAGCTCCACCGCTGCTTACTGGCAGCAACATGCAGCAGAGAAACTTCAATCATCAAGTCGTAGCATGGAAACTTCTAGCAGAACGAATATCCTAATCCACTTCAGCAAGCAACTCATTCCCATTGCCTACAAAATCTATACAACACCTATTGACCATAGTTCTTCTGCCCTTTGTCATTCAATCACCAGCGATCCATCATTGGTAGATGTCCACTAATAAACCACATCATGATGCAGTAGGCAACCACACAACCAGCCCCAAAATTATCGCTAGAAGAGATAACGCCCATGCCAACAAAACTGCAGCTGGAGGAGATCACCCTCATGCCAACAATATCAGATCCAAAATTATAGCTAAAAGAGACAACGCCCATGCCAAGGAAAATGACGATCTAAGCATGGCAACTATCTCGGAAAAAGAGAAAACACATGATTTTGTAAATCAATCGAACACCAAGAAATGTGCGACTGATGAACTTGCAAATTGAGTATAAATGTAATCTCTTGTCTTGTGAAAAATAACAAGAAAGAGATATTTCCTATCGTAGATGTAGACTGAAAAGTCGAACCACATTAAAACATTGTTGTCTTCTCTTTTACTCTTTTCTTTTCCTTGGCGTGTGGTTTTCTATGGTATCAGAGCTGGTTATTCATTAATGGTGTCTCAACCACTAACACCTCACAGAAACTCCTACCGCAAGGCTGCGGGCATCACTAAAATCTGGATCCGACACCATGAATCTGCCCTTTTCAGATCTGAACTCCTCCATCTAACCTGCTCCAACTAGTCTTCAATTTTTCCTATCCATAAAATTGTCTTCCGACAACTATTTACTTTGAGAATCTCAGTTTACTCCCATGCTCAAAAGTCATAATAAGATGAGATATATTGATGGGTTGTTCAAGTGTCTAGACGAGTTCTTGCCTAGTGAGGATGGCAAAGGAACTATTTTAAATCCAGCCTTCCTGGAATGGCACCGAGGTGATCAACTTTTGCTAAGTTGGATCATCTCATCATTAAGTGAAGTCGTACATAGTCAAGTCGTAGGTCTTGATTCATCATACAAAGCCTAGACCACTATAAAGTGTATCTACGCTGCTCAGTCTAGAGCAAAGGTGCAGCAACTAAAATCTGCCCTGCAAAACCTGAAAAAGGGAACTGAATCCATAACAGCATATTTTTACAAAGCCAAAGGCATAGCTCACCAGTTAGCTATGGCCTCCAAACCAGTCGACAAAGAGGATCTTGTTATGAACATTCTCTTTGGCCTCCCCACCAAGGAATATGGCACTCTAAAAATCTCCTTGCGTACTCGTGTCGATCCTATAAATCTGGAGGAGTTATATCCTTTGCTTCTTATTCAAGAATCTGAAATCCTGAAGGCTGGAAATTTTGAAGATCCTTCAGCCCATATAGTGCATCGACAAAACTTCAAGAACCACAACTATCGTGGAAAAATTGAGCAGCAAAGACGACATCCAGGAAACCATCCTCAGGATAAATCTCTCAGTTGTCATGCTTGTGGAAACCGTTGACATTTTGCTTCTCAATGCCGAACTGTATGATAAACTTGCAGGAAACCAGGATGTGGTGCATTAAACTGCAAATTATATAAATTTCAAAAGGAATCATCGTCCCTAGAAGCTTATCATATGGAAACTATACCTCAAACCGATCACAGTTTTTGGTATCTAGACACCGGCGCTACCCAACACGTAACTGCTGACTTGAACAAGCTATCCATTCACTCAGAATATCATGGGAAAGATTAGTTGAAAGTTGGAAATGGTGCTAGTCTTCAAATCAAGAATGTTGGTAATGTTTCCCTCTACAGCTCGAACTCAGAATTTTTTATAAATAACGTGCTACCTGTTCCTACTATTTCCAAGAATCTACTATCTGTGCATAAATTTGCCTGTTACAATGATGTTGCTTTTGAAGTTGACGCAAATCGTTGCTATGTTAAGAATCAGACAACAAGGGAAAAACTTTTGGAGGGAGCAAATAAAGGAGGCTTATATCAGCTAAAGTTACAACAATATGCAACTCACCAGAAAACAACACTTGTAGGCTAACGAGTCTCAGTTGATGATTGGCACAGTTGAATGGGATATACTGATTTTAGAACTGTGATGCATGTTTTGAATAAATTTGATTTACCTATTGACAACAAGTCTTATAATAAGATATGCAATGCATGTCAAAAAGGGAAAAATCATGCTCTTCCTTTTGCACAAACAAAACATAAGATTGAGGCTCCACTTGATTTGATTTTCAGTGATGTTTGGGGACCATCAACCACTCCATCTTTGCATGGTTGTAGTTACTATGTTAACTTTATGGATGCATTCTCTTGTTTTTCTTTGATATACATTATTAAAAATAGATCAGATGTTCTCTTAATTTTTAAAACCTTTCAAGTTATGGTAGAACGTCAATTTGATCAAAAAATCAGGGCTATTCAAAACGATTGGGGAGGAGAATGACAACATAGAAAGAAAACACATGCATATAGTTGACATCAGATTGACACTTCTCGCACATGTCAACTTGCCCTACAAATATTGAGACTTTGCATTTAGAACTACTGTTTTCTTGATCAGTAGAATGCCAACTCGGGTTCTCAAAATGAAGTCACATATCAAGTTGTATTAAAAAACTCTCCAGATTATAAAATTTTAAAGGTTTTTGGATGTACCTGCTATCCATGTCTACATGATTTCAACACTCACAAATTGCAGTTTCACAACAAGCAACATGTCTTTTTTGGTTACAGCAGCATGCACAAAGGATATCTTTGCTTCGATCAAGATACAAACAAACTTCTTATCAGTAGACATGTGATATTTGATTAAGGTGTATATCCTTTCAAAACCTCGCTGTCATAAACCTACAACAACACTCCCCTTAGTCATAACCATGACATTCCAAACCATACCACATCCATGAAACCGTGCCCCAATCCAAACCGTGTCACATCCACGAAATCTTATACCACATCTAGCATCCGGTCTCTCAACTCAACCAACCTTTCACATTCATTCCCCCTCTACCACCATCTCTCCTACCCTGTATACACAAATTGAACCTACATCACCACCCAATCTTCCACCACCAAACATCTCCCAAAACACACCAATCCTATACCGTGCTCACTCGGTCCCAAATTGGTTCTCTAAAGTCCAAAACCTATATCATTTCTAAATATCTTCTCCCTGAAATTCATCTCACCCATCTGAACCTTCCCAAGCCTTGAAACATGTTCAGTGGGTTCATGCCATGAAAGCTGAACTTGCAGCTCTAACAACAATCACACATGGTCACCTCCCTCTACTAATATTGTTGGTTCAAAATGGGTTTTTCATATCAAAAGGAAAACTGATGGCATACTTGAACAGTATAAGGCTTGCTTAGTCACCAAGGGCTATACCCAAAAACATGGTATTGACTACTTTGAAACCTTCAGTCCAGTAGTCAAACATGCCTCTATACGAGTTCTTCTCATGACAACTTGATGTTCACAATGCTTTCCTTCATGGCGTTCTCACTGAGAAGGTATATATGGCTCAGCCCCCGGGCTTCATTAATGACCGATTTCCTCATCATGTCGGTCAATTGCATGAGGCCATCTATGGTTTAAAACAGTCTCCTCGGGCCTAGTTCCATCGGCTTATTAATTTCTTGGTTTCATTGGATTTTATTGACTAAAGTGGATCCCTCCCTTTTCATGCGGTTGCAGCAATATTCAAAATTATATATCTTAATCTATGTTGATGACATCATTGTTACAGGCAATAATGATACTATGATTCAGTCTATTATCCACACTCTCGATTAGGAGTTTGGCATCAAAGACCTCGGCCTCTTGCACTATTTTTTGGGCATACAAGCAACGTTCTCGTCCAAAGGTCTGTTTCTCTCTCAAGGAAAATATATGCTTGATCTTCTCCAAAAAGCAAATATGATTGATGCAAACCCCAGTTGATGCCTATGTCGACCACCTTCAAGCTGTCCAAACATACTGGGGAGCCCTTATCAGATCCCACCCCTTATCGGCAACTTGTTGGCACACTGCAATATCTTACGCTTACACGGCCTGATCTCTCCTTTGTTGCTAACAAAGTTTGTTAGTACATGCAACATCCTACCACTGTACACATGACTACAGTCAAACATATTTTATGTTACGTTAAGGCAACACTATCTTGCGATCTTCATTTAAAACCAGCTAGCAATTTTCAAATTGATGCTTACACAGATGTAGACTGGGCTGGAAATGTTGGCAATCGGAAGTCTATTGGAGGATTTGTCATCTTCATGGGTTCATCCCTGGTCTCTTGGTATGCTCGCAAACAACCTACTGTTGCTCACTCAAGCACTGAAGCTGAATATCATGCTCTAGCGTCCTGTTCTTCTGAGGTTTTATGGCTCAAGTTTTTACTTCAGGAATTAAACATCACTATGTCGCATGTCCCTTGTTTGTGGTGTGATAACATCAGTGCTGCCTCTCTCTCTGCCAATCCTATATTTCACAATAGAAGCAAGCATATTGAGATCGACGTCCATTTTGTTTGAGATCACATCGCAAAGAACCATCTTCAAGTTCACTATATTCCTAGTGCCGATCAGTTGGTTGACATCCTCACAAAATGCTCTTTATAGAGTGTTCATCTTGCGGGGGGATAATAAACCACATCATGATGCACTCGGCAACCACACAACCAGCCCCAAGATTATCGCTATAAGAGATAATGCCCATGCCAACAAAACTGCAGCTGGAGGAGATCACGCTCATGCCAACAATATCAGATCCAAAATTATAGCTAAAAGAGATAACACCCATGCCAAGGAAAATGATGATCAAAGCATGGCAACTATCTCAGAAAAAAAGAAAACGCATGATTTTGTAAATCAATCAAACCTAAGAAATGTGGGACTGATGAACGTGCAAATTGAATATAAATGTAATCTCTTGTCTTGTGAAAAATAACAAGAAAGAGATATTTCCTATCGTGGATGTAGACTGAAAAAGTCAAACCACGTTAAAACATTGTCGTCTTCTCTTTTACTCTTTTCTTTTCCTTTGCGTGTGGTTTTCTATCCACAATCAGCAGAAACTACTGCCGACTAAACCCACATGCCATCCTGATGAGAAGACGATGTTATAGCATCATGCAATGAAGTTGTCAATAAATTCTTACTTTATTGATATTAGCTCTTGCTGCCATATACATCTCTTGTAGCCGTTATGTACCATTGAGGAAACGCCTTCCTTGTGGATCTTTGCTCAACGACTACGTATATTCATTGTAATTTGTAGAAAGAAGAATGAAAAACAGAGACCAAGCTGCGTTATGTTGTTGCCATGGATGTAAGATTTTCAGATTCGAACCACGTAAAACCATGTGCATTCCCTTCTTTTCTCTCTCTCTCAAAACATATCTTGGTATCAGAGTAGTGAAAGGCTTCAAAGCTTCAAGTTCCTTCTTGGTTTTCTTATTTATCAATAGCGTCGTATGGCAATGAAGGAACTGGTGATTTTCATAGACAGAACTCGACAAGTGGATCTTCTACACAACAACATATTATCATGGAGACAGGTACCACCATTCTCAATTACAAATGTTCCATTGAATGGCTTAAATTATATGTCATGGTCCAAAGCTGCTACTCTATTTTTGCATGGGAAATTTAAACTAGGGTTCATTAATGGAAAAAAAATCAAAACCAGCTATTGACGACCCTAACTATGATGAATGGGTTAATCATATGACTATGTCTTGGTTATTAAATTCTATGGATACTAAAATTGCTGAAAGTTTTTATTATTTTGAAACTGACGAAGAAACATGAAATGTTGCCAAAGAATTGTATAGTGAAAAATATAGTACAATGCACATGTATCAACTCTCCCATGAAATTTATGAGTTGAAGAAAAGTCATATGTCCTTGAGTGACTATATTGCTATGCTCAAAGGAAAGTGGAATGAGTTGCACTCTCATTGTCCGCTCTCAACCGATCTTTTTCGCATTAAGAGGCAGCGAGATCAAGAAAGAACTTTCAAAATCTTGGCTGGTTTAGGTGAAGATGATGAACTAGCAAGAAGCCAAATATTAATGACATCTGATCTACCTTCATTGTATACGGTGTATAACACCTTCTTACGAGAAGAAAAAAGGAGGAAGATTATGAAGACCGGTGCCACTATTGATACTAAAACTAGTGGTGAAAATATTGAAAAAGTTGCTTTTAATGCCTCGGTCAGCAAAAAACTTGAAGAAAAAATAGAGGCTCAACAGTCGTTCATAAATAGAGGCAAACAACCCATGTGTACATACTGCAAAAAAGATTGGCATGTTCGAGAAAAATGCTGGAATTTACATGGAAGGCCTACCAACAAGGGAGATCTTCTAAAGCAGCAGTATAAGCCGCAAGCCCAGCTGGTTCAATCTGACGAAGGTGAGGATACTCTCGCTACTATTGCAAAGATAATTAGAAATCTCAATGGCCAAAAACACACCAACATGGTAACTACTGCATCAGCATTCACTTCACTCGGGAATCAGCCAGATATGAACTCAAACCCATCTCTTACTAGAAAATACTCTTGGATCATCGATTCAGGTGCATCTGAACATATGTCATGCTTTCATGATAACTTGAAAGGTATAGAAAATAAAAGTGAAAATAGAACTGTTACTATAGCTGATGGCACCTCCATTAAAATTGTCGGAGTTGGAAAAACAAGTCCTTTGAAACAGAATTGAAGACTCTTTACATGCCTAATCTAGCATCCAATCTTCTCTCTTTCTCTAAGATTACACATGATCTAATTGCAATGTTATTTTTTCTCCCAACAATGTAATTTTTCAGGACAGGTTTATGAAGATGACGATTGGTGAAGGAAAAGAAGAGAATGGAGTGTATGTGATCAGCCAAAATAATAATGTTGCTATGGTTGCTAGCTCAGGATTTGATTCTCACTTATGGCATTGCAGACTTGGCCACCCATCCAATAGAGTTTTGTCTTTAGTATTTTCTCATGAAACATTTGATTTACATGTGTGTGAAATTTGTTAATATGCTAAAATGACTCGTCCCTCTTTTGGTTTGTCTGAAACAATTGCTAGTAAACTGTTTGAATTGGTGCATGCTGATGTTTGGGGTCCTACCTCAGTAGCCTCCTATAATGGTTTTAAATATTATTTATCATTTATTGATGATTTTTGAAGGTAACTTGGTTATATCTTCTTAATTCTAAGGATCAAGTTTTTGAAAATTTTGTGATTTACTATAATATGGTGAGAACTCAATACAATGTTTGTATTAAGACCTTGAGAACCGACCACGGGATTGAGTTTAAAAATACTTTTCTTGAAAAATTTGAGAATATGAGTGGCATGATGCATCAATATCCATGTGTAAAAACTATGCAACAATACAAAGTAGTTGAGAGGAAAAATCGTCATATTCTTAAAATTACTCGTTCCTTACTTTTTCAGTCTTGTATACCTAAACAATTTTGGAGCGAGGCGATTATGACTGCTTGCTACTTGATTAACCGAACTCTTAGCTGCAGACTAAGAGGAAAATCACCTCTTCATATCCATACAAGAGGCAAGATCAGTATCAATCACTTGAAATTGTTCGGTAGCATCATGTATATTGTGATCGACAAAACTGAACAAGATAAACTTAGTCCCAAAGCTTGCAAGTGTGTGTGTATGGGATATTCAGTCAACAAAAAAGGCTCTAGATGCTACAACCCTTATGACCAGCACATGTATATCTCTAGTGATGTCAAATTTGATGAGTCAGTGCCGTATTTTAAAAATTACCATCATCAAGAAAGACGACATGAGGAGACTACTTTGCCAAATATTAACATATATGATTATTCAGTTGCCATTTCTACCAACCAAGGATATCATAATGCATGAGAAGAAGCTCAAGTGGAGACCTTGATCGAAAACATGGGAGCTCATGAAGTTGAAAGTGTCACCGAGCCTAAAGGATAACAAAGAATCATTCAACCTCCTAGGCACTTGAAAGATTATGTTACATATAAGGCAGTTATGCATCCTATAGAAAATCATGTGACGTTTAAAAATATTTCTGAAAAACACTCTACTTTTTTGGCCACCATAAAGAGAGAGTTGGAACCAAGATCATATGAGGAGGCCAAAGATAATCCTATTTGGATCAAAGCTATGCACAAAGAGCTTGATGCCCTAAAAAAATCAAACATGGGAAATTACTCAGTTGCCTAAAAGAAAACGCGTGGTTGGCTGCAGATGGTTTTTAAAATCAAATACAATAGTGATGGAACAGTGGAAAGATACAAGGCCAGGCTGGTCGCAAAAGGATATACTCAAACACAATGATTGGACTGTGAGTAAACATTTGCCCCGGTAGTCATGATGAATACTGTTTGAATATTGCACTCAATAGCTTGCAATGATGATTGGCCACTATTTCAATTAGATGTAAAAAAATGTTTTTTTTTAGGGAGACTTACAAGAAGAAGTTTATATGAAGCTACCTCCTGGATGGTCTCAAGAAAATTTTACATCAGTGTGCAAGCTACAAAAATCGATATATGGACTTTGAACAATTTCCTCAAGCGTGGCACTTTAAATTGAGCAAAGCTTTTGAACAATATGGATTCTACAAGAGCAAAGCCAACAATTCGTTGTTTATTAGTAACAAACACAATGATATTACTTTGGTGATTATCTATGTAAATGACATAATTATCACAGGAAGCAACAATCTCAAGATCAAGAACACAAAAGAATTACTTCAGAAAGCCTTCGACATAAAGCATTTGGGAAGGTTAAAATATTTTTTGGGGATAGAGATCACTCAGTCAAGGAAATGATTATTTATGTCACAAAGAAAATATGTCGCTGATCAACTCAAAGAAACTGGAAAATTTGGATGTCGTCCTGTAGATACACTGGTAGTCATCAACCACAAAGAGGCTATTACTGAGAGACAGGAGAACCCAGAAATTTCAAGATATCAACGACTGGTAGGAAAGCTTATATATGTCACAATTACAAGACCCGACATCACCTACACAACAAATCTTGTTAGTCAACATATGCACGATTCGACTCAGGAACATTGGGACATGGTTGAACGGATTCTCAAATATTTGAAAAAATCTCCTGGTCAATGATTAATATATAATTGAAAAGGCAATGAAAACATTAGAGCATATTTTGATGCAGATTGGGGAGGAAGCATGGATCGAAAAAATCCACTGTTGGATATTATATTTATGTAGGCAATAACCTAGTGTCTTGGTGAAGTAAGAAACAACAAGTCACTTCTAGGTCTAGTGCAGAAGCAGAATACAGGGCGATGGCCACTACAAGTAGAAAAATTACTTGGATTCATACCCTTTTATCTGAAATGGGCCTAGAATTCAATTCTCCCACACCAATGCATTGTGATAATCAAGCTGCCATGCATATTGCAGCAAATGCCGTGTTCCATGAAAGAATAAAACATATAGAAATTGACTGTCACTTCATACGAAAAAAGGTTCAAAATAGTGAAAAAAATTAAATGATGCCATTAACAAGTGGGGCTGCCATGATTTGTACGCCCCACTTGAGGGGGAGTGATGAGAAGACGACGTTACAACATCACACAGTGAATTTGTCGATAAATTCTTACTTTATTGGTATTAGCTCTTGTTGCCATATACTTCTCTTGTAGCCATTATGTACCATTGAGGAAATGCCTTCCTTGTGGATCTTTCCTCAACGACTACATATAGTCATTGTAATCTGTAAAACAAAGAATGAAAAACAGAGCACCAAGCTGCGTGATGTTATTGTCATGGATGTAGGATTTTCATATCCAAACCACATAAATCTGTGTGCATTCTCTTCTTTCTTCTCTCTCTCAAAACATATCATGTCCCATATTCAACCATAGATCATGTTCACCACCATCAACAAGCCACTGCATTCCCAAACTGCCTTTTGGCTATCGTATCCCCATCTGACACTTCTTCTTGTCAGGTTGTTCTCAGAAGACCTCGCATTCTGAGGTGGATATTACTGATAGCTGCCACTATTTGGCATCAAGGATTCCCCACATATTGCCTTCAGGTTCATTAGGAAATGCTTTGGTAATGCTACACATGTGAAGAACCACTATCAACTTGAGTAGCTGTTGTAGATGATCTTCAAATTCCCGGTTGTTGCATTTGTTTACCCCTTTCTAATAGCCTCTCAGCCATCTCTTTTTTAACATGAGCAGTGGACTGTGGATCAGTATACCTCCAACAATCTTCCCTCGGTCATGGAGTTTTCCCATTTCATTAAAGGTATGTCATGATTTCATCTTTTCTTGGTGATTTTTCATAGAATAACTTGTGTAGGCCTTTATTTAAATAATTTTTATTGGATCATTTTGAGCAGATGCATTCATTGTCTATGGTGTGTATTGTATGTTCATATTCCACTTTAATTTCCAGCAATATTCATTGCTTGTGCCCAAGTTGCATGCCTGATATTATTAGACATTGTAAAGAAACATTGATCATATATGATCAAATATGGCATCACACGGGCTTGATTCAGCCTGCTTGGTAGTAGAAGAATTAAATTGCATATTGGTTTAGGTTACTTGATCTTTATTGCTGCATGTTATTTCCAAATTATGTTACCTTGGATGTAGTTTGATTGATTCCTGGTTTAAAGTTGTTATGTCTTGATTTCATTTATTGTCAGATAGTGCTTGCATTCTAATCATGCATTTTAATACTTGGGATTACTGAATTTGTGTTTGATCTTCTCTTTAGATAATATCTTTCAACATTTGAAACCATAGTCGTTTGTCTTCTAATGTTTGATTTGATGGTAATCTTAAGTTTGCTGATTATGAAGCATCATGGACATGCTAAAAAATGAGTTTTTGTTTATGTGAGGGGGGTGGCTTTTGTGCATGGCCCTGATGGCCCTTTACATGAGCTTACAAACAAAATTACTTAATAACAAAGAAGACTGGCCAAATGTGAAATACTAACCACCCGCATAGTTTGATTATGCTGGTATTCACATTTTTTCATACAAGCTGGGTACATGCATGTACAATTGAACTATAAAGGCAATTTGGGGAATTTTATATTCATGATTTTGCATCGGGGTCCTGTTCGTTCGGGCATAGTGGCTTTGTGAAACTTAATAATTATTACTTTCGAATGCTTCTATTTGAATATGTGTTTGTGAAGATCCAACTTTCCCTTTGATGACCCAGCTAAGCAAGTGTTCAGTGTCTGTCTTTGTGGCCCCAGATGGAGATATCTTTTGGGCTGGCATCTCGAGCTTGAAGGAAACAAAATGGTTGAGTTCTCTCACAATGCCTCTTTGTCTGGGGCTCATTCCATTGATTGATTCAAGTTGAACCCGAGGCTACATTAACCTAGGGTACATTAACTGTCACGGGCTAACTCTTTCTGTCTGTGCGGCATGACAAGAACCTATTTTTTGTCAGCCTTCAAACCATCGAAAGGGCGCAAAGATTGTTTTGGAAGACAAGTGCATAAAGAAAGCAGAGTGAATAAAGAAATCTCGCAATGTATTTTCCTTGGAAAGCTTTGTACATCACTAGAGAGGTAAGAAAAGAGAATAATCTCAACTTGCTTACATAGGGTTGGCCTAAGCCGCATATAAGGATTCAAATGCTGACCACCCAAAGCAAAGAATCCCCAAACAAGACACTTAGATTGGAGGGAGGATACTCCATTACAAGTGAACAAGCATAAGCAAAGACTCAACATAAGCAAATGAAGTACATAGCAAAGCGAATGACTATACAGGCTCTTGACACAGGGGAACATGCTCCCCCTTTCAAATCAAGCCCGTCCTTGGCACAAACTGCTTCATGGTAGGCACGGACTTCATCTGGGTGGTGCGACTTCAACCGAAATGCATACTCTCAGTTAGATTGTTCTTCGTCCGCGCACTTGACAAAATATTTATTCGGCTCTCCAAGATAGTTGATCTTGTGTGGAAGAATTTGTTCTGGCAGTCTGTCGGCTGCATGCTTACCTATGGGGGTTTTTTGTAGAATTGGCTCCTATTGTGGCTGGCTCCGCTCCGAATCCTCGGCAGCGGCATAAAATGACTTCAGATTGTATATGTGAAACACTGGATGCAGTTTGAAGTTTGGTGGTAGATCTGGCTTGTACACCAGCTTCCCAATTCTCTTGGTCACAGTGAATGACCCTTCATACTTTCAAATCAATGCACGGAGTTGCCCATGACAGTTGTCCGTGTGATCAAGATATAGCTTCACGAGGACTTGGTCTCCAACTCGAAATTCGGCCGGTCTTTGATCTTTATCAGCCCACTTTTTCATCTTTTTGGCAGCCTTATGCAAGAATGCCTTGGCGAGTTCCATCTGTTTCTGCCAGTCTCTGACATTCTGGTCGGCAAATCTAGGCCATCCGTTTTCTTGAGCACCAAAAGTGTGCGGTATCAAATGTTGTTGTCCCGTTGCTATTTCAAACGGATTGTGCTCAGAAGACTCGTTCTTTTGCAAGTTATAGCAAAATTGGGCCACATCGAGCAGCTTCACCCAGTTTTTTTGGTTTGCACTGATGAAGTGCCGCAAGTACTATTCCAACAAGGCATTGATACATTCTGTCTGGTTGTCTGTCTGTGGGTGAAAACTTGTAGAAAACAACAAGTCTGAGCCAAGCAAACGAAATATTTCACGCCAAAATTTGCTCATCAAGTGAGCATCATAGTCACTCACAATGCTCTTCTGCATGCCTCAATGCTTGACTATGTTCCTCATGATGAACTCCACCGTCCTCTCTGCTAGACATTCCTTTGATGTTGGGATAAATGTAGCATACTTTGAGAACCTATCCACAACAACAATGATAGAGCTGCGGCCATCCACTTTCGGTAGGCTCACGATGAAGTCTATAGAAAGGCTTTCCCATGGGCGTTCTGGAATAGGCAGTGGTTCTAGTAGGCTGGTAGGCTTCTGATTCGTCTTCTTATCATGTTGGTAGATGAGACACATCTTCACATAGGCCTCAACATCATCCCGCATCTATGGACAATAATATCAGTATTCAAGGAGTGCTAAGGTCCACTCCTGGCCAGGATGGCCAACCCATAAGGTATCGTAGCACTCCTTTTGGAGCTCTCGTGGAAGGTTGCCCCAACGTGGCTTGAATAGACATCCGCCTTTGTTGAGGAGGAGTCAGTCTTGTAGCTAGAACCTTTGAGTCTTTGCTGCTTCAGCTAAAGCCACCAAGTGTTGTGCCGTCAGGTCCTATGCATCCCTTCGTGAGTGCACTTGAGAATAGCACCCTCTAGTCATACTTCAGAGGACCCTACCTGAGTTGCCACAAGTTTCACCTTTCGAATCAATGCATCAACAACGACATTGGTTTTCCCTGCCTTGTACTCTAAAGCAAAGTCAAACTTGACTAAGAATTCCTACCAATGAGCTTGCTTTGGAGATAGCTTCATTTGCGTCTGGAAGTAGTTGGTGACTACATTATCAGTCTTTACAATGAACTGAGTTCCCAGTAGATAATGTCTTCATATGCGAAGGCAGTGCACGATTGCAGTCATTTAACGTTTGTGCATAGTATAGCGCCTTTCTGCTTCCTTCAACTTCCAACTTTCAAGAGTGATCAGATGACCCTCTTGCATCAGTACTCCGCTGATACAAAGTCAGAATAATCGGTATAGACCTCAAAAGGCTTCAAGTAGTCAGGCAGCTTAAGTATAGTCTCTTTTACAAGGGTTCTCTTCAATCCTTAAAAAGCTTCTTGGGAAGACTACATCCAAATCGAAACCGTGTTCTTCTTAAGCAAGTCAGTGAGGGAAGTAGCAATCAATGAATAACCCTTGATGAACCGTTTGTAATAATTTGTCAAGCCAAGGAAAGACGACAATTGAGACACTATCATTGGCGGCTTTCATTTTTGGATGGCTTTTACCTTCCCCAAATCCTGATCGCAACTGACCATGCCCTACAACATGGCCGAGAAAGCTAATATGGTGTTGACCAACGAGGTGCTTCTACTTTTTCACATAAAGATCATTTTCCTTCAATACTTATAACACCGTCTACAGATGACTGACATGTTCCTCCATGCTTCCGCTAAAAACCACGATGTCATCAAGATAGACCACCATGAACTTGTTAAAGTACAGTAGAAGATCTTGTTCATCAAAGTTGAGAAAGTCGTTGGGGCATTGGTCCACCCGAATGACATAACTAGAAATTCATAAACACCATAATGAGTGACAAAAGTAGTTTTGGTTCATCACCTTCAGTTATCTTCACTTGCCAATAACCCGATCGATAGTCCAATTTGGAAAAGGTTCATGCATTGCCCAACTGATCAAATAAGTCAGCAATAAGTGGTAACATGTACTTGTTCTTGGTTGTTACCTTGTTCAATGCACGGTAGACGTTTGAGCCATCTTGCTTCATTTGGAATAACACTGGTGGCCCAGATGGTGCCTTAGACGGTCGGATGAGGCCTATCTCCAACATTTCATCGAACTGTTTTCATAGTTCCTTCAATTCAGCCGGTCTCATACGATAAGAAACCATGGCTCAGGGTTTAGCTCTAGGGACTAGTTCAATCTGATGATCGACTTTCCATCTCAATGGTAATCGCCCTTGGTAGTTCAGGTGACATTACTTCCTGAAACTCTTTCAACAAAGGAGCTTAGGCCAGCGGGATGGAAATCAAATTGGCTTCTTCCTTTGCATGGATGGACACGAGAAACGTCTGTTCTTCATGTCTTACGTCCTTCTTAAGTTGCATAGTAGACAACATAGAATGTGACTTTCCACTAGTAGAATAGCAATGAATTGTGTGTGTAAAGTCTAGTCCCATCAATGTCAATGAGTTGAACTTTGGCAACATCATAACATCCTGACCTCGATGGAACTCCATACCAAGGATTACTTTGAAGTCATATAGGGGAACAACTGAGAAGTTTATAGTACCAGCCCAACTCCCAATCTGGATGACTACACCCTTTGCTTCTCTCAGGATAGGCCTGGCCACAAAGTTCATCGTCTTCAAGGTTCTCTGCCTCAACTCAAGCTTCAATCCGAATCTCTCTACCTCTTCACTCGAAACAAAGTTATACGTTGCCCTAGAGAATACCATGGTCGTAGTAGACTTACCCTTGAGAGTAATATCCAAATACATCAATTTTGTATTTATCATCGTGTTTGATGCTACTCGACTCTTACAACATTGAGCATTTGAATAGCTCCCATGCATGACTGTTCTCCTTCAACATTGGCCTCTACAACAATAGAATTAACTTGCCAATTGTCTTTTATGAGGTGCTTTGGACATTGCTTAGCTATGTGCCTCTCTCCACATAACCAACAAGTTACCACTTTATTTTGGTAATTATTGTTCTTACGAAAGAAATGTTCCTTCTCGACTTGATGCTGGATCGATGATTCACCTTTCTGGCCCGTCGATTCTCATTCTTTCCTCCATGGTTAGGCTTCTTCGAAAGCTTGAAGGTGTTAGTGTAGCTCTTGCGTTGAGTATCGGCCAAGCACTCTGCTGTCACATAAGCATCCTTCAAGGTCTCTCGATTGCCTCTTTCCATTTTGGATTGTGCCTAAGGCTAAAGTCTCAAAATAAATTAATCAAGTTTACCTTGTTCTGGCATATTTGGTACATCTAACATGAGCCTTTTATAGGCCTTCACATAGTCTCGTAAGGATCCTGTGTATTTCAATTCATTGACCATCCGATAAACATGTTGTCTTGCATTTAGGGGCATGAAGTAACTCCTCAACTCTCACTGAAAACCATCGAAAGTGTCTATTTTGCAAATCCTCTTTTGAATGTCAAGTCGTTCCCTTCTCCACTAGGCAACAACGTCTCCCTCAAGTAACATGGCAGCGGTCTTGACCTGAAGGTCATCTCCCACAACAATTTGAAGGTCTAGGTAGTATTCTACTTGAAACAAAAAGTTGTTGATCACTCGACTATTCCGATTTCCATTATATTTTGCTGGCTGTTGAACATCGACCCCTGTGGTTGACTGTCACATCCACCTACAGAAACCTTTCACTGTAGCGTGTGATTCTTTGCTTAAAGTTCATTGACTTCAGCTTTCAGTATGGTCATTGTATCATCAAGTGACCTATTCATGACCATAAGGTCGACCATTTGTTCCCACATGGCCTTCACTTTGTCCCTCAATTCCTCAAAGGACTCGGCTGCATTGTCCAATGCTTCCTCCTGAGTGGCTACATCGACAATTAGCTTGTTCACAACTTCGGCCAGGTCTTTCTGATTGTGGGATGTGCCCATCTTGTCAGACTGGGCCACTTGCTTGCCCTTGGTGCTTCACAGATTGTATTGAGTCGCTAGGATGTCCTCTTCAATCAACACTCTCCTGCGTGTTGATCCATACCAACTCTCCAACCACTTCCCTAGACTGAGCCGAACGTGGCTCTAATACCAGTTGTCATAGGAGTCTATGCAGCACGACAAGAACCTATTTGCCATTAGCCTTCAAGCCATCGAAAGGACACAAAGATCGTTTTGGAAGGCAAAGTGCATAAAGAAAACAGATTGACCAAAAAAATCTCGCAATGTATTTCTCTTGAAAAGCTTTGTACATCACAAGAGAGGTAAGAAAGGAGAATAATCTCAACTTGCTTACATAGGGTTGGCCGAAGCCGCATACGAGGATTCAAATGCCGATCACCCAAAATATAGAATCTCCAAACATGATACTTAGACCGGTGGGAGGGTACTCCCTTACAAGTGAACAAGCATAAGCAAAGACTCAACATAAGCAAAGGAAGTACATAGCAAAGCAAATGATTGTACAGACTCTTGACACAGTGAAACATTAACAATGTTTTCAAATATTTGTAAAATCCAAAAGCCAATTTTCCAACAACAGTTATACGATATAGGCATGAGTCCCTTAGACCGAGTTGGGACTGTTCCCAGGCCTTTCTTTATTGTTAATGGGCTTTCCTCTCATGAATGACATCGTTGTCTTCATTTAGTCTGCCCCCTCTATTCCCCTCTTTGATCAACTCTATCTTTGCCTCTCTCTAAAAATCCTCATTTTTCACTTCCTTGTCGATCGATTCTCTCTATCTCTATCCCTCATTCTTTCTCACCCTTTGATAAATTCTTTGTATCTTTGATCCCTTATTCTCTTTCCCTCTTCGATTGATTCTATTTATCTCTCATCCCTCATTCTCTAGGCATACATGCCTTCTCTTGCTCACTGTCTGCTGATCCATTTCGTCAGTGTTGCTCCCTCACTGGCCTTCCTTAAGCCTAAACATCCTCAAATTGGGTAAAAGAATTGCAAATATCTTCAGATCGCCATCTGACATAGATGAAACATCTCTCTATCAATAGCTCGTGAAAGCCTTATCTCTCGATTCATGGATTCCTCAATAGCTTGTCAAAGCCTTCCCTCTTGATGAATCAATTTTGTCCATGGCAAGCTCAATGTGCGCATCAATTTACATAAAAGATGATTTACTTTTGTTGATAATTCCATTTTCGTTTCTAAGTCTATCTTGATTTTGGCAGATTATAGATTGATAAAGATAAAGTAGAGTTTAGATTCAAGGTTGAAGAGATTACCTCATCAGTGTTACTGTTCAAAATCAGATAAGTGATTTGGATACTGGGTAAGGTGAGTATGTGAATGTCTGGTTCCTTTTCTTATGGCTCGATAGTTAATCTTCATGTCGTTTGATACCTTATTGTTGGATTAACTGAGGCATGTTTGCTAGGTTCCAACTAAGAAGCAGGTTCTCTTTGTGGCCTCATAAATGGCCTGGTCTCTTATGATGGCCATTGGCCTTGCTTCGTATAATGTGATCTTTGGCCATATGGCCATGTGGGTTTTCATGCTAACTTTAGTTTCTGCTATACTGATGACCTCTCTCTTTCTCTCATTTCTTCTGCTTGTTTTCATGGCCAGTCATTGTTCACCATGACTTGTCAAATGTCACAAGTTCCTTTCGCTCTATGTCCATGTATTTGGAGTAAATATTTAAGCGACAATTGTATAAAAGGTGAAATTTGCTTTTGCAGACTGCAAAAAGTGATGAAAAGCTCCCTAGGGAATGGGCTTACAAAAGCTAATTTGAAGAAAAATTGTTTTATGTTGATCGTTATCATGATTCTTGAATTTCTTATGCCCATTGGGCTATCTGCCCTTTTTTACGTCTATCTTGTTCATTGTTGCAAATGATATTGATGGATATTTCAACATTCTAACATGTTCAAATGTAGCAAGAGGACTCTCTTTGTCTCTAACCTGATTCGTGAGGTTGTTTGTTTTGCTCCCTAAGAAAAGAGAAAATCTAAGCTTCTTAAGCTGTTAAAAGTATTGGGTTTCAAAAGTAGTGGAAAAAAAGTAGGGCACCTACAAGAAAGCCAAGAAGAAACGTATGGACAGGTCTAATGTTGTTCAAGAAAACAGACGCATAAAGCTTCAGCTAGAGACGGAGCTAACATACATGATAAAATAGGGGTTTTCTAAAAAAGTATGATTAATTGTAATTATTTTTTTTTCTTAATAATGTAAACTAACAATACCTTGTCAATGAAAATTTGCTTATTTTTTTATGACGAGATAGGGAGAGATGTATAGTGTTAGGCGCAAGTTATTTCAGAATTTCTTGTTTCAGCATTCCTTTTAATTTCTGTTGCCGACATTTCTGCCTGCTTTTAAGTTAGTATTTCCTTTTGTAATGGATCGGGTCTAGTTAGGTTTGTGTTAACCCAACCCATCACATCATGTACTTAAGCTCGCTTAAGAGAGATTAAACCCTAATGAAGATCAAGTGGCTGCATGGTTGGGACGGCAGTCTGCCGATCGTTAGTCAAGTAGAGGCTAACAAGGTATCAGAGCTTCAGTGACCATGACAGAAGGAATCACTGCGCAAGATGCATTCACAACGGTGGAGCAGCACCGTAATCAAGTGGAAGCGGCGATTGGCGGCCTGGAAGGGCAGATGCATGGGAATGGATCAACGACTGAACGCCATGGACGCACAATTGGAGACCATGACGGTGGAGCAGCAGGTGATGTCGGCACTTTTACGTGAAAGTTAGCGGCAGGGGTCTCAGCAACGTTCCCCTAATTCGGATCAGACTCAGTCGGATGAGCGTAGAGAGCAAGGATGGCTAGCTAACGGTGGCGCAGGGAACAACGGTGCAGCTTAGCGACCGGCGAAGATGGAGCTTCTAAGATTTTCAAGGGACGACCCAGTGAGTTGGGTGTTCCTCGGCGAACAATGTTTCGATTGCCAATGAATCGTGGGTGATCAAAGAGTGAGTCAGACAGCAGTGTATTTTGAGGTCACTGCGATACGTTGGTTCTATTGGCTGGTGTGTCACCATGGGAGACCAGATTGGGTAACATGTCTTGCTTTGGACCGTCGGCATATCTTGACTGTAATGTGGAACTATCGTGCATCAAACAGTCAGGTACAGTGGCGGAGTACTAAAAAAATTTTGAAGCTTTGTGCGTGGATGGCCCCTCGAGGCACTAATCGGAGCCTTCATAGGTGGGCTTAAGGATGAAATACACATCAAAGTCCAAGCTATGAAGCCACGGACCTTATTGGACTGCTTCGAACTTGGCCGCAAGGTGGAGGAGAAAAACAAACAGCTGCAAGTATCCAATTGGGGCACGATCAGCAAGAGTTGGATGGACCTTACGACTAATCCATGCAAAACTTTGAAGGCTGATGTTTTTCCATATGCAGCAGGGAAAAATAAGAAAGGAAACACGCAATGCCAAGTCGTAAGACACTTGATGCCAGAAAAAATCAAGGAAAAGAGGCGGCAAAACATATGTTTCCATTGCGATTGCCTTGGGCACCAGGGCATAACTGCAGGCGGTTGCACATGTACCTCGTGGAGGAGAGGGAAGAACCACTAGAGGTCGACGAGAACTCACTGTAGCAGTTGAGCCAGACACGATGGAGGCACAGACAACCCCATAAATCTCACTGCATGCTCTCGCAGGTGATGAGGTCCTGCATCTGATGTGTGTGGAGGGCACATTGCGAGGACGACCAATGAGCGTGCTGATCGGCACGGGCTCGACTCACAATTTCATTTGTAAGAAGTCTGCCCGAGCCCTGGGATGTAGCATGGAGGCTCAGCCCGCCTTCGACGTGGTGGTCAGAGATGGTAGTACACTGAGGTGCAGGTGTAAATGCCAACTGGAAAAGTTGGAGATCCAGGATTTTTACTTCCCTGTACAGCTATATATTCTAGTCGTGGCGAGAGCCAACTTGGTGTTGGGGATCCAGTGGTTGCACGAACTGTAAGAGGTTGTATGGGATTTCATGGGCATGAAAATGCAGTTTAGAGGACCCACGAATGAGAAGCTCACACTTGAAGCAAGTCCTAAGCGTCCTTGTTTAGAAGGCCCAGCTGCACGTCTGATGAAGGGACCATCAGCTTCTTTCCTTTTACTCTCCATTCAAGTGTCGATGCAGGGGGAAGAAGAGGCTCGGTATGGGTTTGAAGGGTATCAAAGAATTCGGTAGGAAATAATATATGAGTTTGGACCAGTTTTCAGCACACCTAAGTCGCTGCTGCCTGAGAGAGGATACGAACACTGCATTGAGTTGCAACCTGGAGTAGAGCCAATAAAGTCACGATCCTATCTTACAATCATGTGAAGCGAGAAATGCTCAAAGCACTTGTGCAAGAAATGCTGAAAACATGAGTGGTACAACCAAGTCGTAGTCCATTTGCATCACCCACCTTATTGGTCAAAAAGAAAGATGGGAGCTGGTGTTTCTGTGTGGATTATCGCACGTTGAACACCATCACTATCAATGACAGGTATCTGATACCTATTATGGAAGATTTGCTAGATGAGCTTTATGAGGAATGTGTTTTTTCCAAACTTGACTTGCACTCAGGCTATCATTAAATTCCCGTGGTGAATGATGACATTCCTAAAACCGCTTTCCACACTCACGATGGGCACTATGAATTCACCATGATGCCTTTTGGATTGACAAACGCACCTTCCACCTTTCAGTCACTAATGAATGATGTGTTTCACCCTTTCTTACGATAGTTCATATTGGTATTCTTTGATGATATTTTGATTTAAAGCAAAGATGAACAGGAACATTTCCAACATCTGTGAACTGTATTAGCAGTCCTGCAGGGACACCGATTACACGCTAAACTTTCGAAGTGTGTTTTCGGCACTTCCAAAATTGCTTATCTAGAACATGTGATAAGCTAAGGAAAGGTGAGCATGGAGGAGGAAAAGGTCCAAGTGGTGAAGGGATGGAGCATGCCCAAAACCGTAAGAGACTTGTGTGCATTTCTTGGTCTCATGGGTTATTACCACAAATTTGTCAAAAACTATGGGCTAGTGGCAGCACCTCTCACAACACTAATCAAGAAGGGTCGATTTGACTGGAGTACCCAGGCTGAGCAACCATTCCGACAACTTAAGGAGGCAGTGACAGCAGCCCCAGTTTTACAGATGCCTAATTTTCAGCTTCCATTTACCATCGAATCAGATGCATCAGATTTGGAGGTGGCCTGCCAAGATCAACATCCAATTGCTTATTTTAGTAGGGCAATGGGGCTGATTTTTTCTAGAAAGTCCACCTATGAACGAGAACTGATAGCCATAGTGCTTGCTGTGCTAAACTGGAAACACTATCTCATGGGGCAATAGTTTAAAGTACTCACCGATCATTGCAGCCTTAAGCATTGCCTCCAACAGCCGTCCCTATCTCCAGCGCTTCAAAAGTGGATACTTAAATTGAGTTTTGATTTCAAGATCTGCTATCACAAAGGGAAAGAGAATGTTGCAGTGGAAGAGCTGTCAAGATCATTTGAGCCACAAGTTAGTAATTCATTTTCATTTCACAAGTTCAAGCTTCAAAAGTGGATACTTAAATTGAGTTTTGATTTCAAGATCTGCTATCACAAAGGGAAAGAGAATGTTGCAGTGGACGAGCTGTCAAGATCATTCGAGCCACAAGTTAGTAATTCATTTTCATTTCACAAGTTCAATCTCACCTATGGGATGAGATTCAGCAGGTGCAAAGGGAAGCCGCATCAGTAAGAAAATCAAAGAAGAGTTAGAAAGGCACCCACTCAAGGTATATTGGTATGAATGGAAACCACCATATTTATATCGCAGCAGACGCATCTTTATTCCACCAGAGTCCACACTACCACATACCCTTATACAACATTATCACAATGAAAAGGCGGCAGGTCATGAAGGAGTGGAGGGCACATACCGTTGGCTGCGCCCCACCTTTTATTGGCCTGAAATGAAAAAAGCCATAACCAATTTTGTACGGAGCTGCGACCTCTGTCAAAGGAACAAATATGAAACAATGAAGCCCGTAGGACTACTTCAGCTCCTTCCCACACCGGAACTTACATAGGAGGATATATCAATGGATTTTATAGAAGGTTTGCCCTCATCCCGAGGAAAATCCACCGTTTTAGTAGTGGTTGATTGCCTGTCCAAGTATGCACATTTTGTGCCCTTGGTGCATCCATATTCAGCATGAACGAAAGCCCATGCCTTTCAAGATCATATCGAAAAACTACATGGAATGCCCCGATCGATCACCAGCGATAGAGATCCTATCTTCATTATCATATTTTAGAAAAAATATTTTCAGTTGCAGGGCATAAAGCTGCAGTTGAGCACTGCGTATCATTCGTAGACCGATGTCCAAACGGAGGTTGTCAACCGCTGCCTAGAGACTTACTTACGATGTTTTGCAGGGCAATGACAACGTCTTTGGGCAGACTATTTATGGTGGGCTGAGTTTTTATACAACAATAGTTGACATTCTTCCAACGGTGTTACCCCATTTGAAGCAGTATATGGCCGCCCCCCTCCCACTATACATCATTATCAATCAAACATGGCAAGAGAAGAATCGGTGGACACACAACTCCGCTGCCAGGATGCCATTTTGAGCAATCTCAAGACACAACTGGCTGCAGCGCACAATCGGATGGTAATCCAATACAACCGTAGACACAGAGGTCAGCAATATAGTGTAGACGAGTAGGTGTACTTGCACAGACCTACACACGCTGTAGTGTACCATCAGCCAAGAGGGTACAATAAACTCGCACCCCGATACGTTGGACCGTTCTGCATCATCAGACGATTTGGTCCTCTTGCTTACGAGTTGTTACAACCAGCTGGAAGTGACTGTCTTCCATGTTTCCAAACTCAAGCCTTGCCTTCAACAACCAGCCGAAGAAGACATCATTCAAGCCCCATCATGGCTGGTAGTTTGTCAGCACAAACTACCAGCCGAAGAAGACATCATTCAAACAAAGGCTGTCCCTTTTTGCAATGTAGGCACTCGCACTACCAGCCATGATGGGGCAAAGTATGTTGAGTGGTTAATCAAGTGGAACAATACCGATGAAAGCATAGCAAAATGGGAAAAGGCGGAAGACATTACTACTCGAATTCCAGATTTTACACGTTGAGGACAAGGTGTTCTTGAAGGGGGAATTGTTAGGCGCAAGTTATTTCAGCATTCCTTTTAATTTCTGTTGCTGACATTTCTGCGTACTTTTAAGTTAGTATTTCCGGTTTAGTTAGGTATTGTGTTAATCCAACCCATCACATCATGTACCTAAGCTCGCTTATGAGTGATTAAACCCTAATGAAGATTATTTTGGTGTAAAGAGAAGCTGGGCTTCGTGTGGCTGCGTGCATGAGTTGCAGTTGGGACGGCGGTCTGCCGATCGTTAGTCAAGTGGAGGCTAACATATAGGACCCTTAATTGAAAGCACGCCAGCAATGGTGAAGGTCCAACACTAGCGATGGGGCGGCCAGAATGGTGGGAGGCAGGCCATGTCTTTGCTCGGGACAATGTCCCATGTAGAAAAAATACATGGAAAAATACATCAAATATCAGACTGCTGTCCATTGGACATCAATAAACATCGAGTCAGCATACATCGACTTCTGATAAATTGTTCTAAAAGTGACAAAAGTATTAGGAACAATCTTGATAACAGTTCCAACGTAGTATGAACTTTTAGGAACAAAAGCTACAAAGTGTCCAGAAGGTTTTCGTTGGAATGATCGTAAACCATGCATAAAGGTACTTTGTTATACTACCTATGGGGATGGAAGAGCGGCCATTCCTACTTAAAAGAGGCAACCATACTTTTATAAATGGTTTTCGGCCATTCCTAGAAGTCATATTTGTTGATATGGAAGTTGTTATACTCTAACTTCTCAATGAGCTTTGCTTGGGTCAGTTTCTAGCACCTAATCTACTACGACAATCTAGGAGCCTCTCCAAGTCCAGTCTTCCAAAAAATACCAAAGCACATCGAAATTGACTTGCACTTACTATATACCATATTGCTGAAAGCATTTTATAGGTACATCATATCTTATCTGGCTATATGCTGGCCAATATTATGACTAAGCCCCTCTGTACTACTCAGTTTACAATTGTATAGGACAAGATCAATCTGCACTACCTCAGTTGAGCTAGAGTCAGGACATTAGAGTAAATTCAGGAACATATTAATGAAAATCATATTGGAGATATTAATATTGGAAATTCAAATTCAAAGAAAAATTCAAATTAGAGGAGATTCATGTAACCTTCACGAGCAATCAAGATAAAAGAAAGAAGATTGTGGTTCAGAAAAAATAGAAATAATAAAATATTACATAAATGAAAAGCATATCGTAAGCGATGAAGTTGAGAAGCTGTAACCAAAGTGAAAAAGTAAATAAATATTTTCTCTCATCTCATGCAAATGATTGAGCAAGAGTATATTCTCTCCCTATCTCTCATCACGTTTTCTCTTTTATTTTTTTTCCTGAACATTTGTTGCCATGCTAATGCAACGGCTTTGTGAAAGGAAAGTCACAAAGAGTAGGAGAAATGCCATTTTCATGTCGATGGCACCCTCAAATAATTATAATATGGTGACCATAATATTTCAAAGGTTAATATGGTGCCAACGAAAATTAAGCACACAAATACCCAATGAATCGTTTGGTTGAGAAATGATATATTCTCGTCTTAATTGATGCTGACAAATTAACTACATATGCAAAATTTCAAACATCTCTTCTGTGAAGAAAATTTTCAAAGGGTTCAAGCTTATCATAGTTTTACTACCTATGGCATTATTTGCAGGAGCAATGGACAGTAATATTTTACCTATTCGTTTGTGTCATCAAGTGTCGATGGGTGGATAATGTCAATCGTAGGAAATAATCAAGCATGGCTGGCGGCATAATCCAGTGGTGTGTGCAAGAGATTGAACCAGTCAACTGTTGTCGTGTCCCATCACTTGTTAAGTTAATGCAAATGTTCACAGTTGGAGGGACAAAGTTGGCAGATCTATATATATATATATATATATATATATAATAAGCCCCTTTCTGCTGCTCGACTTACAATAGTATGGGATAAGCTCAATCTGCACAACCTCAGCATGAAATATATTAGGGACATTAGAAGTAAATTAAGGAAATATATTGATGAAAGTCACGTTGAACATATTAATCTTGGAAATTTTAATTCAAAGGAAAATTCAAACTAGAGGAGATTCATGTGAACATCACGAGCTATCAAGATAAACGAAGGAATTAACATGGTTCAAGTAAAACAGAAATCATTAAATATTAGATAAATGTAAAACTGATCCTAAAAGATCAAGATAAAACGTAACCGAAGTGAAAAAGGAAAAAAAATACTCTCTTCTCTCAAGCAAATGATTGAGTGAGAGTTTATTCTCTCCGCATCTCTCATCATGTTTTCTTTACTTAACATTTGTAGGCATGCTACGGCAATGCTTTGCAAGAAGAAGTCACAAACATTAGCTTTGGCTCTAGAAATGCAATTAGCATTTAGAGGGCATCCTCATATAATAATATGGTCATCATAATATTTCAAAGGTTCATATGGCGTCAATGGAAATTAAGCAGACAAATGTCCAATGACTTGCTTGTTTGAGAAATGGTATATTTTCGACTTAGTTTGGGTGGACAAGTTAACTATATATTCAAACTTACAAATATCTCTTCCTTGGCGAAAAGTTTCAAAGCATTTAAGTGTACCATGGTTTTACCATGCGAGGCATTAGATGGATAATGGACGGATATATGTCACCTATTAGTTTGCGTCATCAAGTGCGTCATCAAGGCCTTCTCTACTTCTATTACTATCAAAACCCTTTTCGCAACAACTTTCACGATGCGTCCAAGTCAAGATGATGTGGAAGATGCTTTTTGGGATTAGATGGCTTTCCATATTGATACTGACTGATTTAGTTAGTGACAACGTACATGTCCGGTTGGTATGTTCAAATTTCAAAGGGCCGTGGTTTACAAGGCAGGTTGACGGCCGGTAAACAGAGCATCTGTAGAGAAAAGCAATTGCTGACAATATAATGCAATAGATTAGGGAGAAAGTCCAAGAAGGAACCATCCTTACTCCTCATGTTAGAAGTGAAAAATAATTGGCCGATATCTTTACTAAAAGCCTTACAAGGGAAACATCAAGGTATACCTAAGAAGTTGGGACAGATCAATATCTGTGCGCCAACTTGAGGTGGAGTGGAGAAAGAGATCAACGTCATTATCTCCCAGCTAAGGCAAGTTTATCTCTCAGCTAATGCATATCGGTTGGTTACATATTTGGAGGAATGAAATATTTAGAGTTTATTGCTTTGTTGGAGTAATATTGGCAGTTCGTCTCCTTCCATGCTCATTATCTTGTAACTCTTGATATACCCATCTTTATATCTCTGAAAAATTGATCAAATAAATGAAGTGTCTTTTTCTCCCCATGGCCATAGGCTATATGATAAACCACATATTTTCTCTATGTTGATTCCTCTTCCCCACTTTCTTCATTATCACATGACGGTTTTAGGTTACCAAACAGGGATGTGATGCAGGATAGACTACGCCAAACCATAAATAGTACTAGCATGGATTCATCTTTTATGCATAACTCCTAACTCATTCAAAAGAAACTGATTCCATGCAATTTCATCTATCACGTTGGCAATGGACCTATATTCCACTTTTGTGTTGGGTGTCAAAACAACATTTTGTTCCTTTGCAATCCATGATACTAAGTTTGGACCAATAAACACTACATAGCCTCTTGTAGCCCTGCCGGCATCACTACGTTCAAGCATGAGGGCTTTTTGACAAGCAGTGCATAATTGATTGTGTTCTTCAAATACCCAAGAATATGTTTTATTACAACTCATTAATGCATATCATGTGGATAATAAATGAATTTACACAATTTATTTACTACAAGAGCTATATCTGGCTTGGTCATTATAGAATTTGGAGAGCTCCAATAGTGCTTCTGAACAAGGTTGGATTATTGCATTTTGTTCCACACAGTAGAACCAATAGAGGTGAACTTATAGCCATGCGCACATAGATAAGTTTAGCCTCAATCATGTTGGTTCACTTGAGTAGATCAATCACATAGTTTTGCTATGGTAAAGCTATGCCCTATTTGATGTGATTTGCTTCAATCCCAAGGAAATAATGAAGCTCCCTAGGTACTTAAGCTCTCTAAAATGATCTTCATAGTTTTCTACTATAGTAATGTCGTCACATACATAAGAATATATGCAGTGAGATTCCTTTTCATATAAATAAAAATTGATGTGTCAATGCAAGTTTCTTTACCAATTTTATGTAAAAAGAAACTTAGTTTGGCAAACCAGGCTCTTGGTGCCTATTTTAGACTATACAAAATTTTATGCAAGTTTCACACATGATTAGGAAAAAGAGAGTTTTCAAATCTAGGAAGTTAACTCATACAGACTTTCCTTCTCAAGTCTCATGGAGAAAGGTATTTTGCACATACAATTGTTTCATTTTTCAGTTATTGTTTTTAGTGTAGTTATTACTGCTCTAATGATAATAGAGTTCACAAACTGCACTAAAGTTCCTGGTATAATTTATACAATGTTTTTTACTGTATCCCTTTTGCAGCCCGTTTTTCTTTATACATTTCTAAGGTTTCATCAGCTTTTCCCTTTAGTTTGATGGCCCATTTGAACCAAAAAACATGTTTGGTATTCTTGGATGAAAGAAGAGTCCCAAATTGATTTCATAGGTTTCGCATTCCCTAATTAAGAGCAAGTGACAATTTGGTGAATTCAATAAGGATTCCAATCAGCTTGATGAATACGAAGGTCTTCAATTTGATTTGTAAGTTGAGCTTGATGGTCATCCAGATGCACGTTGATAGGATCATGAGTAGAACATACCTTTTTGGTTGGGACGTTGGATACTAAGACTTGGCCATTGTTTTCCAACCAGCTCTTCTTGGGGTTTGATCTATGTAGGTTGTGGTCTCTTGGTTCTCCCTATGCATGGTTTCTATACTTGTCATAGGATCTTAGAGATGTATAAGGATATGATCATGCTACCTTTCTCTTCCATGGTGATCCTCTTTCTTTTTTTAATAGACAAGTGACATGATGACTAATAGAAAAAAATATACAGAAATGTATAATTATCTAATGAATGTGAGCTTTCATACCTTATTCTTTCTGTAGCATGTTATGAAAATGAAATGCCACTGACTCTTGTGCTCGCAGAGGACTGGGTTTTCACAATGTTTTCAAAAACCTTCTTTGTCCTCAACCCTTATTGTTGGTTTCGTATATCCAATATCTATATTTGTTTTTGTAACCACCACTTTAGTGGACGAGTTATGCGGGAGGTTATGCAACTCTATTTGAGTTACACTATTAGTTTGGATCTAGCCCTTCAAGGGCATAGCTAGATCTAAACTCCGACATTCTCCCACTCAAGAAACCTATGAGCACTTTTTTAATATTCAAAACCCATTTGTTCCCAATAGCTCTTCTTTCCGGAGGAAGATCAACAAGTTCCGGACTTTATTGGTGCTCATTGATCATATATTTTTCCATTGCATTCTTCCAGTTTTCTTTTTCTGGATTAGAGAGAGTTTCTTGCTCAAATTTTAGAATGTCAACGTGTTCTAGAGCTATCATCATAGCTTCTCCTTATATGCCAAATCTACGTCGTGGAATTCTCTTTCTTGTACTTTGATGAAACACTACGACTGTACTGTCATCTTGTTCTATACGAGGTTCACTCTCACTATCCAAAAGTGATCGACACATTTCATGTTGTGTCATAGTTTCTTGAACTATATCATTTACTTGTTCAAGATCGTCTAATTCATACAATTGAATACTCTCTTTATATCACATTTTTTAAAGAAATTTATTCTCCAAAATGTTGCACCTGGAGAATCTATTTCACTAATACTCCCATCACTATTTTTTCCTAGCAATACATATCCCTTGGTGCACATTATCTAATAAAGATATGTTTTTTTCCTCTGAGACCCAACTTTTCATGTAGATAAGAAGGATCATGAACATATGGCACTGACCTGTAGGGTCTTAAGTGGCTAAGGTCAGACTACTGTCTATAGTTCATAAGAAGTTGATGAAATAGATTTATTGGGGACATGGTTTAGGCCGCATGTTGCAATCAATAAACAACCCCTCATAAGGAGATAGGCAATTTTGTTTGCGCCATCATAGATCTGACAATTTTTATTAAGGTTCCATTTCTCCTTACTATAACCATATTTTGTTGTGGAGTACAAGGAGTAGTCAATTGTTTATCTTTTCATTTCCTATCACATAGTTCATTGAACTGTTCTCACAAATATTCGATACATCAGTCGGTTCTAAGAGCTTTGATTCTATGATCAAGTTGGTTCTTAACCAAATTCGTAAAGCATCTAAAACAATTTAGTGCTTCAAATTTATGGGAGATAAGGCATACATATTCACGTCAAGAGTAGTCATAAATAAATGTAATAAAATATGATGCATCATGTCTAGTAGCTGCACTTCTAGGATTACATATGTGTGCATGAATTTATTGCAATAGAATAATAGCCCTAATTTACCTTACCAAATAGTTTTCCTGTTGACTTTCCTATCAAGCAATATTTTCCGACAAGGGGTCGCTCAGGTGTGAGTAGTCTATCATCTTTTGTCCAACATGCCCTAGACACGCATGCCAATTTGACTCATCCACATTTGTATGCATATTAAGACATTTACCATTCACATAGCAGGAATTAAAACACACATCTAACACAGAGAAACTATTTGGTAGAATACCAGAACAAATTACAAAGTTTTTGGACAGTATCACAATAGAATTATCTTCAAAAATAATTCTATAACCAAAATTTAATAAAATGGAAACTGAAACAAAGTTCCATCGAATATCAAGAAGATGTAGCACATTGTGTAACAAAAGACTTTGTCCATTAGATAGGTATAGACTAATAGATACGTATACCACAAACCTTTGCATTAAACCCGAGCCCGGCTTGATACTTAAAACCTAGCCTGAGACCAGCCCGATTAAATTAAAAAATATATATTTTAATATAAAATAATATATAAATATAATTAATTGTAATAAAATATTTTAATTATATATAAAAATCAATAAAATGTATATTAAAAAAATTATTATCGGGCCCACCCGGGCCAGCTTGGTGCCCTTCTTTCCAAGCCCGAGTCAGGCTAGGTACCAGATACGCATCGGGTACTCGGCCCGATGCCCAACTTTACTACCCACATTTGATGTGCCGTCTCATATATTGACACATTATGTCATGCTGCATTGAGCATAGTATTATGACACAAGCAACAATGTTCATGTGCTTCTACACATTATAAGTTTCTATGCCTCTACGTGCTTGCTGAGTGTTTTCCCTCAGGTCTAGTCATAGCACGGGTCAAGGCATCAATGGCTTTAACCTTCTCTAAAGTAAATTGGATCTTATGATGCCAAATGTCATAATGATCTCAACTCTATTCTTTTATGCATGCTATCTCTAGTATGGTTTTACTTGGCATAGCCATTTCCTACAATACAAAGGATCAATGTTCTTAATGTGTTGTTCAAGCATGTTCACAATTGCATAACATATATACGTTCAGCCGTGGTCACATGACTAGAAACATTATTTATTTATAAGTTATAGAATCAAAATGTCACTATTTTTGAAATCATCTCATACTAATCTAATGATCAAAACCATGTACCTAATTAGTAAAACCAAACTTGATACACAATTAGCATCAATTCCAAAAACAATGATATGTCTATCATTATTGACAAAATCAAAATCAAATCAAACTCTGACATATGAGTAGTCTACTAGCCAATTATAATTGTATCCAGGCCATGATCGTATAACTCTGTGCACAAATGGGCAGTTTCAATAAAGTTTTCCGTAATCAAATACTCTCTTGAATGCTAAAATTTCTTGCAATTATTGCTTATGTTGCATGAAACTATGCCTCCCTGCCATTCCTTGAAGCCAATTGTCACTTTTTTCATTCCAAAGAACAAAATAGTCCATACCATCATCTTGAAATCGAGTTTGCCAAAGCACTGTCTTTATCTGGTGCTCAACCTTGCATTCAATGTCGATCAACACACTATGGAGAATACTGTCTTTTTCATGCTTTAATGAATAATTTTCTCTGAATTGAGCCGGATCATCTAGAAGATAACTCAAGATGCCAATTCCTACCTACTCTAAGGTAAAAAAAAAGATCCCAATTTCCACCCTCATGCAAGCAATTTATCATCCATGATCCCTAACAGATCACACATAGAATGTGTAACACACTTTTTATAGTATAGAAATTCATCAAGCAATGGTTTGAGGGGGATCTATCACCTTATGCAATGGGCACACTGATGTTGTCTACTGATTGCAGTGACGCCAGTGGGCTGGAGATCTCGTTACTTTCATACGATCTGTCTATATTGCTTGACATGGTGACTAACATATATATGCCATAAAAAAAATAGACATGGATTGGTGCATGCATATTATGTCATTATATGCATTGGCATGTCCTTTTTATATATTAAAAAATTAGTAGTTGAATAGAGTCAAGTAAAATGTTTAATATAATATTTAATATTGAACACCTAATTTGGACAAATACAAAGTATTAAGATATAATTAAAAAAAAGATCCAATTAAAACATGAACATGGATCCTATATAAAAATTTATGAAATGGATCCATCAATGTGGCTATGAATAAAAAAAACATTATCATGCACTACTCGATCAAATAATGAATCCACAAAAAAAAAATCCTAAGCATGGATCTGAAGCATGGTGCAATCATATGAAGAACGCATACATAATCCAGATTCTTAGATTGAGAAAAATTGATGTATTGAAATTGGATCCAAATCAACCATGACACCAAGTTCAATTTATCATATGAAGCGGATTTTGCTCACCCGACACGATCTTACGTGGCGGCCAGATAAGCATCCAAGCCATGATCCAAAATCCAAAGGGAAACTACATTGAATGAAGGGCCATCATGCATATTAGGCAAAAAAAGAAGAAGTAAAATATTAATGCAAAGGAGCTCTCACTGTTGCAACATCCTCCACCCAATGTAGGAAAGAACGGGTATCTAAGAGAGAATGGCACCAAGTGTCTTTTGTTGCTCCTTTTGCTCCCTTTGGTAAAGTAGGCAGGTTATCCTCAACTCTTATGGAAAGGACAACAAATGACTTCCATATAAATGGTGTGGTTGGAGCCATCAACTTGAGAGAAAGGTGTATCCATGCCATTCCACTCATCAGTAGGGAATGTGAGTATTTTAGTGTCACAGATGGATACAAATAGCTGGGTGGACAACACAGGTCCAGCCTCCTCAATGTTAGCCATAAGGTTGGAGGTTCATACCCTTCCTCTAGCAATATCAGTGGTCTAATGGACGAATAGTATTAAAGAAGAACCTTCAAATTCTTCCACGATAGCTAACGCCTCAAAGCTGCCCAACGACAGGTATGGCAAGCTACATTCAAACGTCTCCAATCAATCCAAAATGGCAGGCAACAATTCTGGAAAATCAAACAACAATGGGAAGTTTCTCTTGAATTCAAACGTCTACAACAAATTCAACTTATTCAACAATGATGAAAATGGAAACATCTTGAATACCAACGGAATGCCCAAATCCAACAATGACAGCAAGGGAAAAACGCCCAAATCCAATGACAGCAAGGGAAAGACCTTTAACAACAAATCCAACATTCTCAGCAAAGACGACAATGGAAAGATTGACTCAAATGATGAGAGGACACATGCCATCCATGAACATCAAAATCCAGCACATAGTCCTCAACCTGAAATGGTGGGAAGAGAAAAAGGAAAGATACAAAATTGTGTCTTAATTAAACAAAATCCTCCAACATTTATTTGATGTCTCTAGCAGTTACAAATTGTTATATATACTGTAATCGTGCATGAAGAAAATAGTAAGAGGAGTTACCTTTTTCACTGTGGACGTAAGTTCCTTCGAACCGAACCACGTAATCTTGTTTTTCTTGTTTCTCTCTCTCACTCTGTTTTCTCATTTTTCTCTCTCTCTCCTCTTCGTGCTTTCCTTTGATTTTCTTCATGGTATCAGAGCCATCGGTGCTCATGGCTTTCTCTTCCTCAACAGCATTGTCCAACAATTCATTTTTTCCTTACCTAATGTATCTGAATGTGTCGAACTTTGTCTCCTTGAAGCTTACGCACAACAACTTCTTACTATGGAAGACACAAATCTTGGCTCTTATTGAGAGTCAAGACATGGAGGGGTTCTTGACAGGCTCGACCCCCACTCCACCGAGTATCATCGAAGATCCTGCTGATCCGCAAAAGTTCATCTCCAATTCCAAGTTTGAATCATGGCATCGATCCGATCGTCTTGTCAAAGGATGGATTATTGGTACGTTATCTGAAAGTGTTCTTGGCTTGGTTGTTGGACTTAACTCTTCTCAAGAGATCTGGTCCACTCTGATTGATGCCTTTGCTCAAGAATCCCAAGAACGGGGTTTCATCTCACTCATATGCTTACAACATGTAAGAAGGGTGACGATACTCTTGAAATATATGTCGGCAAGTTCAAAGCTATATGTGACGACTTGGCCGCTATAGGAAAATCCGTTTGGAGATTAAGAAAAAGCTTTTTGGGTTCTCCAAGCATTGGAAAAAGGCTACGAGCCTTTCGTTATGGCTATGCTCAAGCCACCAGTTCCCTCATACAAAGAACTGGTATCTCTCTTGCAAAGTCTCGAAGTGTGAAACAAGTTTTTTAACTCCGACGCCTTGCCTCAAGTTGCCTTCTATGCTGCTCAACATGATGGCCAAAATAAAACTTGGGGTATTTTTTATAACTCCCGAGGGCAAGGACGAAATTACAATAATAAAGGAAGAGGAGGAAGATTCAATTCCCTTCATGGCGGAGGAGGAGGATTCATTCCGAATGTTCTGAATCCCTCTAAAAAATCCAACGATGCAACTAATTCCTACAAAGGCGTCATATGCCAGATTTGCAACAAAAGAAACCACTCTGCCATGAAGTGCTATAACCGGTTCAATCATTCTTTTCAATCCAAAGAAGCAACTCAAGCACTCGCAGCCCTTACGACCAATGATTCACAAGATTCAGGGTGGCTGGTTGACACTGGAGCTACAACTCATATGACAGGAGATGCAGGTAAACTTAAAAATCTTTCACCTTATTTTGGTTCCGATACAGTTATTGTTGGAAACGGGTAACACGTCTCAATCACACACATTGGACAAACTGATATTTCTCCAAGTCTTTGTCTAAAGGATGTTCTTTATGTTCCACGTCTCACTAAAGATCTTATCTCGGTTAGCAAATTGACTAATGATTTTTCATATGACTTTAAATTTACATCTAGCCGATGCATATTAAAGGACAGGAGGACGGGCAGAATAATGGCGACGGGAACTGAACAAGGAGGTCTTTATGAAGTACAAAATCAGAACCATCACAAGGCTTTCTTCTCAACTCGTTTTCGGCGGGTGACCGAAGACTCTTGGCATGCGCGTTTGGGACATCCTCAATCTAGTGTTCTTTCTTTTCTAAAAAACAATAAGTATATTGATGTTCTCTCTAACGTGTCCCTCCCAGTATGTGCTAGTTGTCAAATGGGAAAATCTTGCAAACTGCCATTTATTGAAAAAGATGACGTTTTTCAGCCACTGGAGAAAATTCACAATGATCTATGGGGACCAGCTCCAATTCAATCTCGAGAGCAGTATAGATTTTATGTCATTTTCATTGACAACCATAGTCGATTCACTTGGTTTTATCCATTACGACATAAATCTGATTTTTTTGATGCCTTTGTTCATTTTCATAAATGGTTGAACGTCAATTCGATAGGAAAATTAAAGTTTTTCAAAGTGATGGAGGAGGCGAGTACACTAGCTCTCGTTTCATATCATACCTCGACAATATTGGAATCAAACGGCAATACTCTTGTCCCAAGACGCCTGAGCAAAATGGAAAAGCTGAGCACAAACATCGTTCCATTATGGAATTGGGCCTAACTATGCTCTTCCATTCACATGCGCCAAAACGTTTCTGGACTGATGCCTTCTCACTGCCGTTTTCCTCATAAATAGGCTGCCCACCTTGACGTTATCTATGGAGTCACCTTTCTCTATATTATTCAAAAAGACTTCAAATTATTCCAGCATGTGGGTTTTTGGCACTAGATGTTTCCCCTATTTGAGAGGATATGTTTGCAACAAATTTGATCCAAAATTCAGTTCCATGCGTGTTTATTGGATACAGCACTCTCCATAAAGGCTACAAGTGTTTCGACCCCAATTCCAGACATCTATACATCTCTAGGCATGTCTCTTTGATGAAAAATCCTTTTCCTTCAAAGACCTGTCCTCACTTTACAGAGAAGGGATCATGGAAAGTGATTTCACATCTTTCACTGACATTGACATTTCAAGCAATGAGAATATACAGTCATTAGAATCTATATCTAGCCAAACTCCAGATCCACGACTAAATGTGTATGAAGATCCTCAACAAGCGACCTTCAAGGTAGTTCCCCTGACACCAATAATCTTCACGATGATCCTCTGCTTCCCAGCCCACCATCGTCTCCACCAAATCATCATAGTACAGAAAATCATGGGACTGAGGATACCACCAATACTCCATCAACTTCTATGGGAACTCTAACTATGGACACTAGAGCTATGTCAGGAATACATAAGCCTAATCCCAAATATGCCAACGTCCATACTTTTTACTCAAGTATTCCTAAAGAACCCCAAAGAGTACAACAAGCTCTTAAACATGAAGGATGGAGAGCGGCCATGAAAGAAGAGATGAATGCATTATGATCCAATAACACATAGGAACTTGTTCCAAGGAAACCTCACATGAACATAGTTGGACCAAAGTGGGTCTTCAAATCCAAATTGAAAGCTAACGGTAGTCTCGATCAATTAAAATCTAGATTGGTCGCCCGGGGTTTCACTCAAGTAGAAGGCACTGACTACCAAGAAACCTTCTCTCCCATCATTCGACCAACTATAATACGACTCGTGCTTTCCATTGCCACCATGTTTCATTGGAGCATTAAACAATTAGATGTTAAAAATGCTTTTCTTCATGGATCTCTTCACGAAACTGTTTATATGCCTCAACCACCAGGATTTGAAGACCCTCTCCTACCATATCATGTTTGTCATCTTCAAAAGGCATTATATGGACTCAAACAAGCATCGAGAGCATGGTTTTAACGGCTAAGTGATTTTCTTTTCACTTATGGTTTTCAGAACTGCTATTCAGATCCATCTATGTTCACATTTCAAGAGAATAACCGTTGCCTTATTCTCTTAATTTATGTTGATGATATGATACTCATGGGCAGCTCCTTCAACCTCATTCAGAAGTTCATATCTAAACTTGAAAAGGAGTTTTCGGCCAAGGACATGGGGCAACTGAGTTATTTTCTTGGAATCGAACGGTACTGGTCTTTTTCTTAATCAAGGAAAGTATGCTCAAGACATTTTAGAATGAGCTAAGATGCTGGATTGCAAACCGATGAATACTCTTATGGCTACCAAACTGGATCTTCGAGACACTTCTTCGTCCGGATCCAACTCTCTATTGCACTATAGTTGGGGCATTACAGTACCTAACCATCACTAGACCAGAGATATCCTTTTCGGTGAATTTTATCTGCCAATTTATGCAAAGTCCAACACAAGCGCATTTTAAAATTGCCAAACATATCCTACGATACATCAAAGGGATTGTCGATTATGACATTCAAATTCTTTCTCAAAGCACTTTAGATTTGTATGCCTTCTCTGATGCTGATTGGGCTGGATGTCAACTCACCAGAAGATCTATGACAGGGTATTGCACTTATTTAGGAGCCAATTCCATTTCATGGAGTGCCAAGAAGCAATCTACCGTTGCACGATCTAGCGCCGAGGTAGAATATCGCTCCATGGCCTTTACCGCTGCCGAATTGATATGGCTCCTAAAGATTCTTCGAGATATTGGCATTAAAAACTTTACAACGCCTATTTTACATGGTGACAACATTAGCACTCTTTATCTAGCAAAGAATCCTGTCTTTCACAATCGATCAAAGCATATTCAAATTGATTATCATTATGTGCGAGAGATGGCAACTTCTGGATGACTGATCACTAGGTTAGTCATCTCCCATCACCAAATTTCTGACATTCACTAAATCCTTGGGGAAAGTTCAATTTTTCGGATTACGTGACAAACTCAATGTCATTAGCTGGTTTCGTTTGAGAGAGCATATTAAAGAAGAACCTTCAAATTCTTCCACGATAGTTAATGCCTCAAATCTGCCCAATGAGAGGTATGGCAAGCTACATTCAAATGTCTCCAATCAATCCAAAATGACAGGCAACAATTCTGGAAAATCAAACAACAATGGGAAGTTTCTCTTGAATTCAAACGTCTACAACAAATCCAACGTATTCAACAATGATGAAAATGGAAACATCTTGAATACCAATGGAACGCCCAAATCCAACAATGGCAGCAAGGGAAAAATGCCCAAATCCAATGACAACAAGGGGAAGACCTTGAACAGCAAATCCAACGTTCTCAGCAAAGACGACAATGGAAAGATTGATTCAAATGATGAGAGGACACATGCCATCCATGACCGTCAAAATCCAGCACATAGTCTTCAACCTGAAACTGTGGGAAGAGAAAAAGGAAAGAAATTTGTGTCTTAATTAAACAAAATCCTCCAACATTTATTTGATGTCCCTAGCAGTTACAAATTGTTATATATATTGTAATCGTGTGTGAAGAAAATAGTAAGAGGACTTACCTTTTTCACTCTGGACGTAGGTTCCTTCGAACCGAACCACGTAATCTTGTTTTTCTTGTTTCTCTCTCTCACTCTGTTTTCTCGTTTTTCTCTCTCTCTCCTCTTCGTGCTTTCCTTTGGTTTTCTTCAAATAGTACCCTATGACGGTACAAAAAATGGATTACCCCTCATCAAATTTTTGTGCGGCCAGAAAGGGCAGCAACTATTGCTGCTCTCTTATTATTTTTGTTTTAGTCGGTGTGGATGGAAGTCCATCCTCCCTCCACCGTAGAGTCCTCTATGAATGAAAAGACATAAAGGAAAGAAGTGCAATTTGTTTCTTCTGTCGTTTGTGGAATACTGTAGATAGTGTTACCGGCCATTGCAGGATGCCACTAAGCAACAAAAAGCCAAGCGAATGAGTTACCGGCCATTGTATGATTATCTAATCAATGTGAGATTGGTTACCTTAGTTTTTCTATTGCAGGTTATGAATATGAACTTTGCCGCCTGACTCCTACAGTCCTACTCAACAAGGACTAAGTTTTCTCGATGTTTTGGAAAACCTTCTGTGTCCACAACCTTATTGTATCAAGGATACTCCTTTAGTTTCACCATCATATTTGGATTCGACCACCCTCTATTTATGTTTGTTTTTGCAAAAACCCTTTAGTGGTTGAGTTATGCAAGAAGTTACGTAACTCCATTTGAGTGATACTTTGCAAAGGTAACATTCACAACCAAAAACCCTATAGTTTGTGTTTCTTTTGAAAAAGCATTTGAAATTAAGAGCTTTTGATGGCATGTGATTAATGAGAACATGTAAAAGCATAAGACCAAAATCGCATTGGAATGTTAGCCTTCTCTATGAGAGTTAATTTCATCTCAACAATATGTCAATGGTTCCTCTTTGAGGCTCCAGTTTGCTTCGGCCTGCATGGGCAAGTAACTCTATGTAGCATTCTATGTTTATTAAAAAATGATCTCAAGATTTGGTACTCTTCACCACCGTTATTGTGGAGCCACTTGATTTTGTAACCTATCACATTCTCAACAAAAGATTTAAAACTTTTAAATACCATAGCAACATCAGACTTTTGCTTAACCAAATAGAACCAGATGTATCGAGAAAAGACATATAGGAAAATCACATACTATCTAAAGTTGTTCGAACTCAAGATTGGGCGATGTCCCCAATTACATAAGAATAAATAGTGTTAATAGCGTAAGATTCACTATGTGGAGCCCACCTTAAAAGATATCTTGTGGCTTTTCGCCTTTGCAAGCTTCACATAGTGACATCGGAAAAAAAACATAATCATTAAATCAATTAGAACTAGTTGCAAATCTTTTAACTAAGGAAAATGTTGGATGACCAAGATGTCTATGCTAGAGGAGTACTGGCTCCTTTTCCACACTCAATGCCTCTTTAGTTTGCTCGTCAATCTCAATTCATAGACATCATTATGTTGCTTCCTTGCCGAAGGACCTTGCCTATTGTTTGATCCTTAACATAACAAACATTTGGGTGAAATTCAAAGTATACTTTGTCATCTCTACAAAATCTTTGAATAGAGACAACATATTTCTAGTGAATTGTAGGCACATGAAGAACATCTTTTACCACTAAATTAGGATAAATAAAAGAAGATCCGAATGTTAAGGATGCTCGAACCCGAGCCATCATCAATTTTCACAGCATCTCCTCCTTGGTATTTGGCGTGGTTCAGCAAATTATGGATGCTGTTAGCAATATTGTGAGTTGCGCTCGAATCCAGACAATTGTCGTCTCCCACATGTTGGTCGTAAGATGATCCATGAGATGCGTGGTAGGCTTGTGCATAAGATTTGACATTTTCTCCTTTGTCCTAAGGCAGATTAGTATAGGGCCAACAAATTTTTGCAACATGGCTTATTTCTTTACAGATTTGTCAAACTGACTTCTCATTTCCTTGATCTTGGTGGGTCTTATTTCAATAATTATTTCTGCCCCTTCCCCAATAATTTCATTGCTGTCCGAAGTTATTCTTTTGAAGTGGTGCTTGCAATAGAATATATAGTCTCAGTGACGTCCTAATTTTCATTGAGATTTGCCTCATGCAAGCGAAGTCCTCGCAACTCATCCAAGGCATTTGGGTTCCTTTGTAGTTTCCATACTTGTTTTGAAGGCCAAATGCTGAGAAGACAGACGTTTAAGGATGAGAAGAACCAAATCATCTTCATCAACGAGTTTTGAAGAAATTATCAGTTAGTGTGTTAGGCACTTGGCCTTATGAATGTAAGTACTCATGTTCATGGACCCTGTTTTGAGGTCTTGCAACTGGTGTTTCCGTTACATGTCCCTCAATCTAGAGTGAGCTGCATATGAATCCTTAAGATATTTGTCCACTTCAACCAACAATTTTAATCATACAGTTTGGGCTTGAATGTTTTCTAAGAGAGTATTAAATCCAGCTTAGTAATAGCAACTCTTGATGGAACCACTGTAGGTAATCTTGGCTCATGGTTTAGTCTGAGGATCAACTTTACATGGCACAAGCTTGGTGCCATCAATGAAATCCATGAGAACATATGGTACCAAACTGAGACTCCCATATAATATAATTTTCAGTATTGAGTTCGATACTCAAGAAGTGTTGCAAGTAATTGTTTGGAAATTGAGTTAAAGTTGTCGGACAGACCATGCTAGAATTTTGGTTGCTTGGAGGTACCAGGTTCTTTGTGGGATTGCATGATGAGGCAATTGTCCCAAGCCTAGGTTGCAAAAGATTCCTGAAAGTTCAGCAAGGTCCTGAGCCGATATTGTAGAAGACGACTGAAAGTTCACGACTATAGTTTTAATACCATAACAGAATAGGGAGAAGCATGGGAGAGTAAAGGAAAGAGAGAGCCAAAGTTAACATGGCATGGAGAATGTGTCCTATGCCCACTAAATGTTTTCTTGATTTGTTTTCCATTTTTCACAATTCAATCACGTGACTTTATATTGGTGCTTTTATTTTGGTTTTCAAAAGAACCTTTGACACCAGATTTTCATGCACTTTCAATGTCTCCTTGTTTCCTTTATTTATATATTTGTTGAGATTGCTTCCCTTTCTCCTTAGCACTATTTTCTTCAAGTTGTTTGTTTCTTTCCTGAGATGACAAGTTGAATGTTGAGCTGGAGCTTAACATTGTTGCTGCATTGTCTTCAATAACTGATGGCTTGTTAATAGAACTCTTTCTCAGCTAAACCGGTTGCCAACAAAACAGTAGTTTTTTTCCCAACAATTTGCATGATTTTATCTTCTTTTCCTTTATTATTGTGTCAATTTTTTTTTTCATTTTTTCCTTTATCCTTTTGGTAAGTTTTCCTTTTAAACAAGAAATTCTCGTTCATTTGTGGAGGTCTTGCCTTCTTGATGTTCCAATTGTTTCTTCATTCGAATGAGTTTTGCTTTTGTTGATCCATTGGGTCAAAAGTTATTGTAGCCACCTCAAAAATTTGAAGTCCTTTTTTCGAATATTTTATAGCAAAATTACAATAATTTCTAAGAATTTCAGGCATCAAGTGCTTCAAGTTCCCTTAATTGTGATCAACTTCTCAACCGATTTGATTTTTTACGCTATTTTGGGATTCATCTAGATCTGATTTCGGACTTTAGATCCAACCCCAACCCAATCTATATTTCATAAATCAGATCCAAATTCAAATCTACATCGAGTCCAAAACCATGTCTTAGATCCAAAATTGAGCCACAGATCCGGATCTAGATCTAAATTCATGTCTAGATCCAAAACAGATCCCTAGATCCAGATCTTGATCCAAATTCTATCTCCAAATCCAAAACTAAGTCACAAATCTGGATCTGGATCTAAAATCCAATTCTAGATCCAAAATAAATGCACAGATACATATCTAGATCCAAAACTAGGCACTAGAATTTGATCTCAATCCAAATCCCCACTCCAGATAAGAGAACCAGGCCTTACATGCAGAACTGTGCCTTAGATCTAGATCTGGGTCCAAGTTCAAGCTCGATATCCAAAATCGAACCTTAGATCCATACCCGGATCCAAATTGAAGCTTTAGATTCAAAGTCATACCATGTCCACCAATCTGAGCCAAATCCAACAACTAGACTCAAAATATAGATTCAGATCCAGAACAGAAAAATCGATCCAAAAACCACTTTAGGATCCAAATTAGATACTAAAACAAAAATCTGGATCCAGCACCAAATTTCAGATCCAAATATCCAAAATCGGGCCCTAGAATCAATTTCCAAATCAGATTCGATGGGGACCTGGAGACACGCACGAGTCTCCCCTCGCTTTTCGACTCAATTTCGCTTTATAAAACCCAAAATGAGATCTAAATCTGTATTTTGAGCCTAAATATAAATTGAATCTGAGATCCAAGCCCTTGAATTCAAACCCTTCCCCGTTGAAGAAAATGCTATTCGGACCCAAAACGAGCTCAAGATCATTGCAAAGAGGAGCCAAATTCGTTTTTGCGAGAGACTGTTTTGTCCTTGAATAAAATTATGAAATTTGAAATTTTTTAAAATATGTTTTGGGTTGAGACGCATGTGGGACCCACCTAGGGGTGGCAGGGGCAAAAGTGGCCCTCCAATGATGGGGCACTTTGCGCCCTTGCGCTCACCTCGGTGGGCTGCTGAGAGCTGTGCGTGCTCGGAGCTGCAACAGGTAGCACGCTGTGCTGCACAGTGCGCTTTCCAACCCTGGCCGCATGCACCCATGCTGCACCTAGCATGCCTCAATCTGGGCGAAAACCAGCCCCACATTTGGTTGGCGGTCTGCTTCAGCGCTGCCAATCTCTTTCAAGGGCCAATTTTTATGAGTCAAAATCTAAGAACAATAAAAAATTAAAATTGGAAAATTCACCATAAACTCATGGAAAATAAAAAATTCAAAATTTGAATTTTGGCACCCTTACTATGGATAAATACCCTTGGATTTTTATCCTGGAGTGTTTGCTAATTCTTAGGGAAGTCCTTGAAAGTGTTTGCTAAAGAAACCCCTTGAAAGTAGAATTCTTGAGCCATCTTAGCCTCTCTCTTCCCTCTACTCTACTCTCTCTCTTCATTACGTCTTCATCTTCAGCCTTGGAGTTCTTTTTCTTCTTCAACTTTCATCATCAAGGAGCACGAAGGTCAGAGACAAGGCTGAAATGCGTCTGCTATCTAATTGGAGGGCTTTATTTCATCATAAACAAGAGATGGAAAAGAAGCCTGAAGGGTATATGGGAATCCATGACCAGGATCAGGCCGAGACTACAGTGCTCGACGAGCCACCAGCATTAAAAGCACGTCATTTCTTTGCAAAGTGGGGGAGAAGGATGGAAGGTAATGACGGGGGCTGGTCAAGTTCATAATTTCTATTAGAAGTGGAGTTGATTACAGCACCACAGGCTTTTGGTGGAGTTAATTAATTAATGCTTCTTGTGGTTTGGCGCCTGCAGATCGATAATGGAAAACGGATGCGTAGCATCTGATTCATGTCGGTGTTTCACATTCATCACTAGTAGGACTACAAAAATTGAAAAGAGAGCTAAGGAGGCTCAGTGGTCCATTCCCTGGAGACATGAAGGCACGAACAACGGTTTTCCTTTTACATTTTCTAAATTTATGTTCTGTCATGCACTTGACTCGCAAAAAAGTGAAAGTTGAACTAATGCTGTTCAATTGTTAAATCTTTGTTATTATTTTGAGACATACTGGTTCAGCTTTTGAAATACTGGACTACTGGCTCCTGAGCTTAATTGGTTAGCATTTGTGTTTTTTTGCAGTCAATAGAATGTATCTTGACTGTCTAAATATTAGCAATAATACTGGCTTCCCCTTATAAAATCAAAAAGCAAAAAGATAACACAAGATTTTTCAATATGTATTCTAATTATCAATCCTTTGATAATCCACCTATTGATCTTCCTATTAGTAATCTCACAAGAGTGAGTTTTCTTGAGAAGCACAACTTCGATGGTATTGGTTTACAACTTCTTCGCCAACTTCCTCTAGAATAGATGTTTCTTCTTAATAGTTTAGGTTCCCTTCTATAGCCAATGGTGGGAAGAACTTTTTTTTTCTCTTGCTACATATAAGATTAAATGAAATATTTTCATTCAATTCTTCATATATATATATATACACACACACACACACACAAACACTTGGTTTTCTTTTGCCAATTTCAAAATTAATGAACAATAAGCCCCTGAAGTGGATACTTAAGTTCTTGTCTAGCCTACATACAAATAATGAAGTTAGAAATTTACTAAAAATTATCTCTTAAATCTTAATTTGCCTAAAAAAATTAAGATATCTTGTTTCATTTTTTTTTATCTCTTACTAATTTCTCTCTCTCCTTGATTTCTCTTTTAAAAATGTCTCTTTTTTACTAATTTTCCTATATCTCTTTGACTTTTCCCTTCAAGTCTCTATTTCTCTCTCTTTTACATATATCTCTCTCTTTTATTAATATCTCTTTCTCTCTTTCAAATCTCCCTTTCTCTTTTATTAATATCTTTCTTCTCTCTTTTATTAATTTCTCTCTTTACTTTAAATCTCTCTTTCTCTCTTTTAAACGTCTTTCCCTACTATCTCTCTTTATGTCTAGATTTTAAATTTCTAAACCAATCGACTTTAGCAAGGCCACAACCAAAGTAATGTGTCCAACATTTGAGTTATAGTTGGTGGCTACAACTCAAACATATTTTCAGAAACATTTTCCTTAAACAGTTTCATAAAAATAAAATTTTCTAAGTAAAAATGTCTCCCAAATGAACAAAACTTTAGACGCATATGTGATGGTAAGAATCTCAGATGAGTGTTGTGTAGGAATGAACAATCTATTTTTAAGCATATAAAATTCATATAACCATGGACACACAATCATTTATGTGATTCATGAATGCTTACAAGCACTCCTATAATGAGCTGAAGTAAAATGAGATTGAGCTCTACTTTGTAAACGAATTAGGGCAATACTTTGAACCTATTTAAGATTTAAAAGGAAACACTAGTCAATTGCACATTTAGAAGGAGTATTCAAAGGACAAGTCTAATTTTCCTTATCTTCAACAGTATTTTTCAAAGGATTTCCCCTTTTAAAAGGTTTTTTCTCAAATCAAAATAATTTATTAACTCATAATTGTTCCATCCAAACATTTCTCTAAGGATTTCATCAAATAGTTTATAGCACTTATCTTCTTTTTAAGGATTTACGAAACACTTTCTTAAAGACTTGTCATTTCATATTTTCTTCACTGTATCAGGCTTTGATTTTTCACAATACTTTAAAATCTTTACCAAGCACCACATCACATATAGGTTGAGGATGATGTTTAAGTGAATAGGAAGATGTACTGAGTATGAACATATCCCTTGGTTTAATTATTCCCGATAAAAGAACTAGGAATGTCTAAACCTCATACAGATGGGTTGGTCTTTCTTCATACTTTTAAAAAAAAATTATATTTGGGAAAACCAAAATCAATTTTGGGACACAAACAGTTATCCTTAAGTTCATTGGTCTAATCAGGTGTTCAAATTTGTATCCAAGCCTATCCCAACACAATGACAAGACAAACATTTTTTATTCAAAAAGTGAGCGAATATTGATCTTTAGTAGACGTATGCAAACTTCATTGTTCTTGCTGGTCTTATTTTTAATGAAACAAGTAGCTCTAAGGTTGTTGCACCATCCACCAATTTTTGAACTAAATAGATTTTAAGCTCTTAATGTGATTGTTATGAGATCAATGCTACCCACTACATCAACATGACAAAGATATTTCAATTTAGTTATGGACCTAAAAATATACAACAACAAATATCACTTTTATGAATGGTCAGTAACCATCTCTAAAATCATGGGTAACAATTTCTTAAAGTCATTAAGAACTTCAGCTGACCATGATATATAACTGGATGATCTTTTTATTTTATGTTGCAAAAAATCGTTGCAAAGATTTATTCCATAAGTAAAAACCATGGACCTTGCAACTGTCGTCACCAATGCATATTCTTAAATTTTGTTTACAAAATGAAATAAAAAAAACCATTAAGTTACAAGGCTTATACGCACAAACATACACGCACACCCCCCCCCCCCCACCCCACAAAACACAAACACACAGATACACACACACACACACACACATATATATATATATAAATATATATATGTATACATATATTTATATATATATATACATATATATATATATGTGTGTATATATATATATATAAATAAATATACATATACATATATATATTTATTTATATATATATACATATATTATATATACATATATATATATATGTGTGTATATATATATATAAATAAATATACATATACATATATATATTTATTTATATATATATACATATATTTATTTATTTATATATGTATACATACATATATATATATATATATTTATATATATATATACATATATATATATACATATATATATATATATATATATATATATATATATATATATATATATATATATATATATATATATATATACATAGAAGTAATAGAGCATTGGCATAAAAAAATAATTTTTATTCTAAACAAATTGTTTACATATTAAAAATTACAAGAATATAAAAAATGGTCCTTAAGCATGCTTTCTTCTTTCATCTTGGAGATTGTAGTGGCGTTCGATGTCTAAAGCCTCCTTCCATGTATCTGCCACCACAATTCAATTAATAAGCACACACACACACAAGCATCTCAACAGAAGTCTTTCAGTCTTCTTCAGAATAAAAAATAAAAAAAAAGGTAAATGTTATCAGGAACTTTTGAATTATTGTCTTGTGGCACTGCAATCCCAAAGCAAGCAAAAGAGAGGAAGGAAAAACATTTACAACACTTATATATGCTCAACATTCAAGGATAGTCTCCTAGTCTCAAAGCAGATTGCTTCTTTTTCTAGACTAATTAAGTGAGAGAAAAAGCAATTATTGTCGAATTTCTAGGCAAATTTGCTTTTGTCTTTCTGATCGAGCTATTCATTGTGGTATCATTGTATAGCTTGCATTCCACTTTACATTATATCACATGTCCAATAGCATCACAAATGCAAGTACAAAAAAAATATGAATGTGCTAATCATACCGTGCCCTATTTACAAAACAGACTAGGATGCAAACAATGAGAAGAACCAAATCAAATATATGAGAAGTGATAAAGTTGTATATGTCCAGCTGGTGCATGCCAATGGTAGTGAAAAATGACAAATAGAAGTAAGCTAAACTTACAACTACTTTGAGGGCCAATAGTAGAGACTACTCCATAAGAATGCCCAATTCACCAAAATTCATTTCTTCCATGAAGTCATTGATACCATGAAAGTTAAAAACACTATCAACACCGACAAGTTGTACAATGTGAAAGTCATCCTCCATATTTGCATTAATGAAGAGGCTAAATGAAAACAATTGTCATAGAAGATTAGCCTTTGGGGTGTCAAGAACGGTATAGAAGGATAAATACCAACAAAAAGGGCTTAAAGCACTCAATACAGGAACATGCTAAAAGCACATCCATGCATGTCTTATGGATAAAGGAAAAATATTACACTTTGCTACATGAAACCTCAAAAATTGACCAATAATAATATGTAATAAAATAAGAATTTGACATATCTCCCCTGATCAGATAAAATTTCCTAAAAAAAGCACATCACAAGACAAACATTATTCTAAACTAAAAAATGGTCTTTTGTCTGCACATAAAGTGTCTATCCACAAATAAATTTCAGAAAAGCATATAACCACAAAAACAACAAGAAAAAGTCTGTCTTTTTATGTTATCTACACCAATTTCATTCTCCCTTGAGTCATATGCAATCCAATTAAAACTAATAGAAACATACTTGCAAGCGGCTCCATTTTGAAGGTATTCCAACTTTTCTCCTCCAATGCAGAAACTCAATGCATTGTCCAATCAAATTAAAATTGTAGCTGCAGAAAACAAACAAAGGAAAATTTCATGAAATTCACCAAAATCCAAATTGGCTGATGATACAAAGCTATTATACCACAAGTAAAGGGAAGCCAAAAAGCACCACCAAGGTATATCACAATAGAATCATGTCATGCCAAACCTATCTTTAACCTAAGTTGTTCTTAAGTTGCAACACAATGACACAGACAACACATACTGTACATTTATACATGGTGAACTGCTCCATTATTCTCCAAAGATCTATGCATGATTGGCACAGCTTTAGTAACTCACATGACAATAGGCACCTACGGAGGTGTCTGATGGCCACAATTTTTTTTTAATAATTATTCATCTAAGAAAATTCTTTTTTAAATTACTAAGTCTCTGTGCAAGACTCTGGTGTGCCACTAGCTAAAAGAGGATGGTCATCCATTGATGTTGGAACAAAGGTATATATGGGTGAAGAGAGTGAAATATCAAAGTGATTCAACAGCCTGAAGTCATTGTTCCATGGGCATAACATAGATACTCTCTTAAACAAGGGCTCTAATAAAGTACATAGCTGGTTATTTCCTCCCCTTTTCCAATCTGATCTGATTTGGGTTTTTTATTAATTTCATGACAGAATATTAAAATAGTAAGTGGTTCTCTCGCAATAGATTTTAGTAACAGTTTATAGGATGTTAGTATTATAGCGGGAACCAAATATTATGCTATTATCCAATTCTAGTTGTGATGACATCTGCTAAACCATTTTGCCCTAACTTCACGTGTAATACTAACAGGAAGTTGAAAGCCAAAAGAGTTAATAATCATTGACATTCTTCGAAACCATCTAAGCAATGTTATGACTGCATGTCATGATCATTATAATATAGAAAATTGTGGATCATTGAAGCAGTGATTGGAGTTCATTATTTTAATCCCCATGAAAAAAGTGCCAAAAACACAAAAGGAAAAAGGAAATCATTAAAAAAAGATGAAAAACTCAAGAACAATAAGGGATAGGGCTTCTTGTTCAACGATTAGTCTTATACAAAAGAAAAGAAGCCAATTTAAGAGACCTAAGCCCTAAATCTAAATTGGACATCACACCCACTAAACAGAAGGGTTCAAATCCTAAAGAACATCAATGTCCGATACAACCAAACCCAAAGCCTAAGTGGATCGAAATCTGAAACCTAACCCACTGACACTACATTGTGTCAATCTCCTTGGGTTAAAACAAACATCTCTTGATGAATGAGTTAGTTTTTCTGTGATGTGGATGAGCCACAATAGAATGATGGTCCTTTGGACCGTCTTGAGTAAGCACATAGATATTCCTGGCTCGCGGAGGTTGGAAATGGAACCCACTGCTAGAAGTGCATCATAGTAGCAAGGGTTTGGTTGTCTCGAACCAGATTTTCTTGATTAGCCTCTTCCAAAGCAGATTGTCTTTGATTGTTCTATTGTTTCTGTTAACAAATCTTGCTCACAACTTCCATTAATTTCCACATCAGATCCTCAATGTTTTTTGCAATATATTTTTTTCCCTTTCCTTTGGATTTGTTTACAATAAGTCATTCTTGGAGACTTTGGCCATTATGAAGATTAAGGAAAAATCCTGGTCTCTGATACCAGTCTAACACAGTGATTAGAGTGCCTCACTCTAATCCCATTGAAAAAAGCATAAAAAATACACATGAACAATAGGAAAGCACAAAACTGAAGGGAATCTCAATAATGATGAGGGATTAGGATTTCTTGATCAGTAATTATTCCTAAAAAAAAGAAAAGACACCTAAGCCCTAGATTTGAATTGCACCTCAGACCCATTAACCAAACATCCAAATCAGAAAGAACTTCAATGCGAAAACATCAAATCCAAAGCCTAAATGGATCTGAATCTGGGACCTAACCCACTAACACTACATTGCCTCAATCATGATCAGCAAACATGATAGCATGTAGGAAAGGTAGTGAATGTTTTGACACTCATAAAGGAAAGGGCAGAAAAATAAATTCATGTATAAGAGCAGTAGTTGCATTGAAACTTCTTGGACCAATAAATTATTTAAGGGACTAAGGCAAATGAGTATACTGAGAAAAAGAGACAAGTTGTAAATGCTTTCATTGCATTTTATCCTTGTAAAGGGATCCAAATAGCCATGTAAACCACTCAATAATAATTCTAGCAAAAGAAATTTCAGGACAAACAATTGATCTCTATTATTTAAAATGTTTTTGAACTATTTTACCATTTTAGCCACAAATACTTCCTTGTTTGGTTTCTGTCTATTGAATTTAAAATAGAAAACAAAATTGCCATATGCATCTTTAATCTTATATAATGTGTAGCAACTTTTCTACCAACAATGGCATTACATATTCCAATTTTTTTCTCATGAAAGGTCAACAACACATGGGAATAAATGAGAACAAAGCTATATTTAGCACATAGCAAGAAACTAAAAAGGATTTCTCTAAAAAGTCCCAACAACACAATGGAACTGAAAACATGTATAGCTGAAACTTGAAGTAGATGATTCTGCAAAAGATGAACAAGTAGCTAATGAAATCTTGAGCATGTGCGTAATCTTTTTCAATGATAAAATCAGATTGTTGGGAGAGGTGTGTTTAGAATTTATTTGATGCTTATTTCTGAAAGATAAATGTGACTACGTTGTCATGGAGAAAAAGGCAAATAACAGCTAGGGGTTGAGCAATGATTAGATTGTGACATAAATTGTAAACTATATGAAAGGTCTTGTCATTCTAAAATTGTAAATAGCATGAAACATTTCTCTAAGAATGAGCCATTGAAAACAAAGGCATGAAGGGAGTTGCAAAGAGCTCTAAGAGAGCAAAAAATATTATAGAAACAAATGATGCTTTGCAATTTTCAAGATGGCCTATGTGTAACAACAAAAGAGAATAGTCACTCTTCAGCCCTATTGGGTAGGCTAGGGTCGAGCCTAGGCTCGCGGGTGCCGGTCAATGTTGACCAAAGGTGGAGTGGGTTGACTAAGTGGGTGGTTGACTAATTGGACCTAGCTCAGTGCGTCCGGACCAAGTAGGTCAAGTGTCACTCGAGGTAGGCTCGAGTCACTAAGGGGAGTTACAAGAAACTGGGCTCGGTAGGTTGCACCTAGGTTCGGCTAAGGTGAAGGGTAAGATAGTGGATTAGGACAAGGCCGAGAGAAGTGGGAATCCTAAGTGAGGGTGCGGCACGTGAAGTCTCCTAGCTAGGTGGGGTTTGGCTTGGTCGGTCAAACCAAGAGGATGCGCCGATACTAACATTCAGTATTTACCTTTCAAAAAAGGTGAGTACTGATGACATACAAATGAGTCTTGACCTTTCAATCAAGTCTTCACCTTCCTGACTTTTCCATAATGAGTCTTGACCTTTCCAGAAGAATGCCAGTAAAGGGATTCAGAGGGCATTGTTTAGCATGGACAATTGAAAAGCCCCGAGGCATGATGGATTTGTGTTAGAGTTTTTCAAGCATTGCTGGAATCAAGTAGAAGAAGATATCACAGTGGCAGCATGTGATTACTTTGTTACAGTTAAATGATATGGCCCCTATATTTGGAAAACAATTTACTAGAAGCTAGTCACATGGGTAAATGTAAGTTAGGAAAGGAGTCCAAGACTGATTTTTGCAATGACAATTAGAGGTGGGGTATATTGTTGTTCCTTATTGGTGGTGAGGAATGACGAAAAAGCAAATATACCATAAAATTTTCAGCGGAGCAAATTCAACAGATCAATAATAGATCCTTTAAGGCCATGATCTTCTTAATCTGGTTTGAACGGTGAAGTTTCATTGTGGCGGGGGGACTTGAATGTTAACAGCTTCCAGAGAATGGATAGGGCAAATTGGTTACAGCTTGGTGGACATTATGTATGGCTGCTTATGAGAGGCTTCTCATCTTTGATGGACTTCAAAGGTTGGGTTTTGTAGTGGTTAATAGATGTGCACATTGTAAAACTGAAGCTGAGGCTAGTCACCACATAATTTTGGATTGCAGAAATGCTCAATCGGTGCGGAGATTTCTTAGTGTCAAATTAAAATAGAAAATTTACAGTTGGCATTTTAGTAAACGAAATGTGGCATTGGTGGTGATGGTTTAAATTTATAGCAAATTGGATGGGAAGGTATTGGTTAATGGTGTTTCCATTAGTCATTTGGAGAATATGGGAAACTATAATGAGTCTCTACACGAGGATAAATGATAATGTAAATCAAGAAGAGATGTCTGTAAGATGCTATGGGATGATGTTCAGTGTGGCTGATATCAAATGTGAGGCATGATCTCTAGCCAAATTATAGGGAGTTGAATTTTATTATAGCATCTATAAAGGTAAAATTTACTCACTCTTACAAAGTATCAATGATTATTCGAGCTATAGATAACGTGACTGCATATATTGGAATGCATGGGCTGAAGTCAGTTTTTGTTGGGATGAATGTAGCATCATTGACACTTTCCCTGACTGCTCAAATAGTGGCTGATGTTTTGAGTTAAAAAATAAAGAAGACCCTACATAACAAAACAAGAGTTTGTAGAGGGATTTTACTTAGAGGAAAGGAACTTTTTTTTTCTCAAATTTTTGAGAGGTAGTTATTGTTAGTGAGGTGATTAGTATTCTACACTTTTGTATATCTCTCAACTCCTGTAAGGTGTGGTTCTTTTTACCTAGAATGTAAGCTTGTCTTAGTGCAAGTAAAGGCGATCAGTAGTTAAAACTCTTCAATTAGATAACGGGAGAGAAACCCAAGACAATGGCATGTACTCTGATGGGACATGAGATCAAGCATAAGGAGTATCAATGTTTTGAACCAAAAGAGAAAAGTAGACAAAGGATGGCATGTTTTGTGGCTAGTGCAAAGATGCATTTCAAGGATAATAAATAGAAGAAAAACATTGTTTTACAAATATCAACATGCAAATGTTTGCATCCCCAAAATCTATTTTGGTCTTTGGAGTGCTTCAAAAAAAATTTTTTTTTTTGAAATGAGAGAGAAATGGACTCACCCGTTGGTATGGGGATTGATCATTCTCAGTTCTTTTACTGAGGGTAACCAATCCAAAGGCTATGTTTATTCTTGATGTGTTTCGTTTTTGTTTAAATATCTTTTCATTATAAATGCAGTATGGTGTTTATGAAAATATTACAGATTTGGTGTTTCAAATTTTTGAGAAAGTTTTGAAGAGTCATTTGAGAATACAAAACACTTTGATTTGGAAAATCTTATCAAATATCATTTGGAAACTTTTGATGATCGGTTTTGAAGTCGATTTAGTGTTCTCTTAAGAAATTAAGTAGGTTTGAGATTTTGTTTTAATTCGGTTGCTACCTAGCTAGAGTTCCATCTCATCTTACTTAAGTTCTTTTAGAGATGTGCTTGTAATCATTTATGATCTCACAAGTGAATGTGAATGTATGAATGCATTGACCTTACATGATTAGAAGCAAATTACTCATTCCTACTATGACATTCCTTAAAAACATTCATATTATCACATACATCTAAGTTTTTTTTTTATTTAAATGATTGTCGTAAATATTTTTATGAAAAGAGAATTTTTTTTTAAAATGAAATGAGTTTGTAGATCATCAAGCATGATTCCAATATTGGGTTATTACTTGAGTTTTGGTCTTGGTAAAGTCGACAAATGACAAATTAAAACCTTGGATTTTGGGAGAAAAATTTGAAAGAATAGAAAAGAGGAAATACTTTAACCTGAGATGAATAGGGTGAAAGAGAGAGAGAGAGAGATTTTTAAAATCACAAAATAAAATATTTTAAAAAGAGAGAGATTTTAAAGAGAAAGCGATTTTAGAGAGAGAGATAGAGGAATATATATATATATATATATATATATATATATATATATATATATATATATATATATATATATATATATATATATATAATTGTAAAAAAATATTTAACTTGTAGAGAGAGATAAAAGAATCTAGAGAGAGAATGGAATACACATATATATTCATTTATATGTATACATATATGAAAATATATAAAAAAATGTTAAATCATAAAAAGAGAAAAACAAAGAGAGGTAGTCATGTGCACGTATACATATATAGTATGTATATACGCATATGCTTTCATGAGAGTTGAAATCATGAAATAACATGAAAATATCTTACTTTGATTTTTCTATGTAGGCCAGAGAGAAACTTGGGCTCATGCAAGAGCCTAGGCTAAGTCTAAAAGGCCTCGTTGAAGAAGTTTTGCTTTCGACAAATCTTTTGAAAAACATGGTTCCAAATATTTTTATATGTAAACATAAAAAACCATAATTATTTTGTTTATTACAAGAAAATCTATTTCTCCCACCATTGGATATGGAAGAAAATCAAATACACATGAAATAGAAAACAACATAACAAAGCACTCATTGAGGTTCTTAATCAGGTGATTAAGAGAAAAACTAAACGTGAGAATATCATAAAGATGCATTTTAACATGAACATATTCATGAAGGCCTTTCCCGGATTGGACAAATCTAACATCAAAAATCAATATAAAAGTGAAGAAATCCCAACACAAACACTCATTCTCACTGTTCATTTATCCATTAATTAAGAAAAATTAATCTATCATACATGAACATCATCTCAAACATAAAGGATGAATAAAGCAACATAACAAGTATATTTCAGTAATAAATGAAGAAATAAAATTTATTTTGCCTTGCTCATACTCCTGGTGCACACAAGAGTATCTCTCGACTACATGCCTCTAAATATAAGTGATTTTTGAAATGAATCTCTTTCTTTGGATGTTCCTAGGGTTGCTTTGGGTGAAACTCCAAAATGATAAAGGTATTCTTCCAAAAGATCCTCTCGTGCTCTCTTGAAGAGTTGAGATTTGGAGAAGCTTGCCCATAAGGTTGGGGGAGAAGAATAAGAGAAGAAGAGAAAAATGGAGAGAGAGAGCAAAAGAAAACTCTAAATTTTCAAGTGAAAGTACTAGAGGTTCCCAAGGGTTAGCTCATGACCAAAAGAGAAGATTGTGGGGGTATTTATAGGGAGTTTTGGAAATAAAACTCAAAATTTGATTTTTTTTAATATAATAATTTTTTATGTGAATTCTATGTATTTTTTAATGATTTATTTTTTTTTAAAATAGGCTTTGAGCAAGTGGGATTGGTCCTTAGCCCTGTAAATACCCCTATGGGGTGTGGGTAGGGCTAATGCCCACCCACCAGAGCCAAAACCACCCCCAAGGGGCAGTTTTAGCCAAGAAAAGGGGCCATGCCATCCCACCCCAAGCTTGGCACATTTGCATGTGCGTGGCCGCGATTGGCCATGTGCATGCAGCACATCGCGTGGCAGTGCCTGAGCATCTGGCGCATCGCTACCATGCGCGGTGCACAGCCTAGCGTGGTGCTGAGTTCAAATTGAGTTTGAGGGGGGGGTGCCCCTCTTATTGTCTCATCTAGACCAATAAGGATGGATTTCGCCCCCTAGCCTCCAAGGGGTCTGTTCATAAAATAAAATAAAATAAATCACATTTTTAAGTGTGTATCTATAAGGGATAAAAATGGTTTTTGTTACCAATGAGGGCGACTCTGTTGTGAGTGATTTTGGGCTCGTTTTAAATCCAGATTGGGTTAAATTGGTCAACAACGCATTCTAGTGAGTGATTTATGCTCAAAAATACATTTTTGGCACGAGAACGAGACATATAATAACAATGGGAAGATTTGTGCATGCACACATAGTGCTCGATAGCATCAAATTTTGTTGTGTTGATCTTAGCTCTGGATTTTGAGTTTGAAATTCTCAATTCGGATCTAGACATTGGTTTTGGGTCTAATTTAGATCCGAGAGTTGGATTTTGAATTTGAATATTGCATTTGGACTCAGACATGGATCTAGAGATTCATTTTGGATTGAATAGTCATGAATTTGTTCTGGATCTAGGGTTGGGCTTAGGGTCCATAAATTAAATCCAAATACAGTCTATTTGAAAAAGTTTGGGGTGATAACAGCGAGCATTTTCTTGATGAACTTAGATGACCACAATCTAGGAAATCCAGGTCCAATACCAAGTGACATTAATCAACTACTAGATAAGGTCAGGACCTATCTCATATGTCATGTCCCAGAACCAAAATAGACTTTATCAGTTCAACCATATCCATTTAAAACTCTACCACCAAACTTACCTCTTAAATTTCAACCAACTTAACCCAATATCTCTTAGCTAACCTACCATAGTCTGGTCACTGACGCCCTATGATCAAGTTGATGATGATGATCTAACACCCAAATCCTTTGTTGCCATCTAGTCCCATAGCAAAGCCAATGCCTAGGAACCTTTTTGCTACAATGAATCTCTCAATATGTAGAATGGTGAGTAGCAATGGATAAAGAATTTCATGCCCTATAGAAAAATCAAAAAAGGGAAATAGTACCACAAAAGGATCATTTTCATGCCATCCATCAAAAGTGGTTTACAAGCTCCAATACAATATTAACAGAACTATTGCTAGGCACAAAGCAATCCTCATGACTAAAGGTTATCTTAGGAGGCTGGAATTACTTTTATGGAGACTTTTAATCCGATCATTAAACCAATATTTGTGTGGATGCATCTCTCTTTATCTGCACATTTCAAATGGGATATTCACCAATTTGATTTCAACAATGCTTTCTTAAATGGGTTTCTAACCAATGAAGGTTACATGTTGCAGTTTGAAGGTTACAAAGACCCCAAAAATGACCCAATCATCTGTGCCATCTTGTGTCTCTTGTGAAGGCACTTTGGAGAATGAAATAGGCACCACACACCTAGTACATGTGTCTTAATAAATTCCTAGAAAGTTGTGGATTACATATCTCTACCTTAGTTCCATCTTTTATTTAATTCTCAAGGATTTGAGCCTTTGTCTTTGTCTATGTGGATGACATCCTTGCCATAGGACCATCTAAAGAGGTAAAAATGAAGGTGATTTTTCAATAGTTGAAATGATACTTTTCCATAATATGAGTTGTTTGACATCTTTTAAGGAGTTAAATTTATCCATGAAAATGATTCAACTTAAGTTAGTCAAAAGAATTATTTGCTCAATATCCTCAAACGAACCCATATGGACAATGCAAAAATGTCGGCTAGCTCTATGAGCACCACATTAAATTTTCCAAGGAAGGAGCTTCTTTCGAGAAGAAGACTTTTCATTGAAGTGATGTTGGTGCAGTTATATATGTGTGCTTCACCAAGTAAGATATTTCATTTTCAGTAAATAAGGTCTACCAATATATGCATCAGCCCACTATTGATCACTAGAAAGAGGTAAAGTATATTCTAAGATATGTTCAAGGTATACTAAACTCTAGCTTGCATTTTAAACCAACCAAAGATCTTTTGATTCTCCAAGCCTATGCTGACACTGGCTGGGTAGGATGTTTGGACAATCAAAAGTCAACAAAAGGGTGTGTGATATTCCTTGGAGGAAATGCAATTTCATGGTTCTCAAAAAGATAACGAACTACTGCATTGTCCAATGCAAAGGCAAAACACAAACCTATTGAAGGAGGTGTGGCAGACTTATTTTGTACTCAATCCTTGTAGAAGAGTCAATGTTCAAACCAAATAAGGCCCATGTTCTTTACCAAACAATTCATGTTGCCTTTGCATGCTTTTCCCCTTCAATGAATGTACCAAGACTCCCATATGTGTCTAACCATGGCAGATATTAATAGACTTTTAACTGGTTATTTCCTTGATAAAAGGAGCTGAATGGAAACAAGTGGCCAAGAAATCAGACAACTTTGGATGATTATGAAGCTACAAAAAAAGTATTCTTGTTAAACAAGTATTATTTCTCACCCTTACCCCAATTAGTTTGGCCAAGACAGCCAAATCAATCAACTATTTTGATTGAACTGGTGACTCTCCAAGTGTGATAAGTGAAAGTAGTCTCAGCAAATGCAAGTCCTGTCCAATTAATGTATGAAGCATTATCATCATCAAACCCATGTAATCGGCTGACTCTCATGGTTACCATTAATAAGAGTAATTCTAACTGGATATCTCACATGCATGAACCGTGGATTAGTCCTCAAATAAAAGAAGACAAAAGTGGAAGGTCAAACATCATAAAGGAATACATGTCTAACAGAAGTAAACCTCAGAAATTGTTTTTTGGACACACTATTACCAAGCAAAAAAGTAAAAACCAAGTATAAACAACAAAGTAAAAGTTAAAAAAACATTTTCAAAAACCAACTATGTTAGTTGTAGCTAAACATATTCATCAAAAAGATAAAGAAATACAAAATTGCACTTATTTGATCTTAGTATCCAGATACCATTCTAATAAAAGCAATATTCATGCTTTGATGAAATACTTGGAATTCGACTTCCACTTTGTCAAAAATCATGTTTACAATTTTCACATAATGGTTCAGTTCATTGAGTCAAATGAACATGTAGCTGATGGTTTGACAAAACCCCTAAATCTTGCCTTACATGAACAATTGAAAGGCAATTTGAGCATTTCATAATACACCCTCAAATTGAGGGTGGCATGTTAAGGATAATTGTTCAACCATTGATCAGCCAGCCTGTGCCATGGCCATCTTAGGAGTGTTCAACCTTCAGTTACATAAGGAGACCCATTTAAATTCAAATTATTTTTTGAGTATAGCAAGTGTATCTCTGTCATTATTTTTGATTTTTTGTAATCCTTATCTCATGTAATGTTTTCCATTGAGATATTAATTTAAATAGTCATGCACTCTCTGCACATTGTGTAAGTGAGGATTCTTTCCAATTATTGTGATACTGAACTAACACAACATTAGCTCGGTAGTTTTCAAGTGTATTCCTTTTGCAATGGAATTGATAAGAGCATGCATGGTCATCAGTGAAATACTCTTGCCTATACTTCATATGTATGTAATTTTTTTTTAATAATTAATTTCATACAAATCCATAGATACCAGTCATAGCATAGATAATTAGGTCTGCCAGTTTGTGTGACTATTGTTTTTCTTGCTTTCATTGTCCTACTGATGTAAGGAAGCCATCACCTCCTCTTGCATAATGCTAGGTGTTTCACCTTCACCTTATTAAGTGATATATCTCACCAGTTTTTCATGACATGCTCATAATTGTGCTGCAACCTGCATCCCAAATAGTTCTGAAATTTGTGAGCTTCCAATGCTCAATATTAGCTACAAATAGTGTTCTTATTTAGTTTGAGAAAAATTGGGGGTGATAATCAAGCTTAAGACTGGAACTAATAAATTAAGATGTCTACTTCATACCATTTAAGTTCATCATGTAGACTTCTATTGTAAACATTAAAATAAGATAAATAAAAGAGACAAAATATTTAACATATTTCGGCCAAGGAATTGGCCTTACATTCACAAAAGTTCTCTTTTCCCTCAATAGTTTTTTCTTTTTTTGTATGATGATGAGAGATAGGTTACGCCATTATGTGTCAAGGGGGTTTACACAATAGATCCAAATTTTGTCTATTTTAATTGCAAGAATATTGGTGTCTTTTACATTTATCTTGATCTCCTTCTATACTTGTGTAATTGTCATCTTTATCTTCAGTAACTTCTGGATCCTTATCTTCGGTAATATCTAACTAGCTTGCATTGTTAAAAATAGTACTCTTGCTTAACACACCCTCATGAGATAACCATTGTTCAATAAAGTGAAGCTTGTCCTAAAGTCAAGCATGTCCTCGAGATATTGAAATCTTGGTCCCAAAGTGCCTGATTGGGATGTCTGCTAGCTGCTTTTCATATTTAACAAATTCAACTGGAATTTCGTTGGTTACATTTTCTTTGACAAAAATGAAAATCAATCTCAGCATGATACGCTTGGTGCAAGCATGAAGAGTGGGACTAGCAGCAAGTTAAGTTGCACCCATGGCTTTATATGGAACGTACAAATCTTTGAAGAGGGATATTAACCAAATTAATTCAAACACTACCCCTACCATGGCCTTATGTTCTGCTTCCATGCTTGATCTAGCAATAGTATGATGCTTGTTTGAAACTCATGGTATAATATTGCTGACAAAAGTTGGTGATTTAGCCATTCATAGGTCTTAGGTAATCTGGGTGCCTTGCCTAATGTACATTAGAATAGGCTTCAAGTTTCCTGCCAATTGAGGATTGAATTTTAATTTCACATGAGATGATTCCTTGTAAATATCTAAAAATATGTTTACATGAGTCCAATGAATATCTATGGGCTCGCACATAAACTGACATGTTTTATTAACCATAAATGCAATGACAAAGTGAGTTAAAGTCATATGGTAAGGCTCCAATAACACTTCTATGTAGGGTTACATCACATAAAACATTGTCATCATGCTTGATGAATGCATGTTTCGGGCCATAGAAGTAACTACAACATTAGCATTCACCATGTTGCCTCTGCCTAAAATGTCAAAATCATATTTTTGCTGAAAAAGTAGTTATAGATTAGTACCATCATGTGCAACCTCAACTACAAGAAAATAATGAATGGATCTCAAATCTTTGATGAAAAAAAATTGTCGATCTCAGCGATGACATTTTGCAATTCTTGAGTGAAGCTTCCCATAATAATCATGATCATCAATGTATTTTGACAAATAAATAATGGAAGACAAATTAGAGCAAATGAACAAAAATGAATTTGATTGAGATCTGTAAATCATTAGGATTCAAGATGTAATTTTAGGCTGTCAAACCACACTCTAGGAGTCTGCTTAAGTCAACGACACAGACCTTTTTCAGTCTACAGACATGATTAGGGTGATCAAGGAGTTCAAAACCTTGTGGTTTCCCCTTAGAATGTCATGAAAAAATACATTTTTAGTGTCCAATTGATGTATGTGCTATCCTTAGCCATGGCCAATGGTATTAACCAATCTAGTGGTGGTAGGCTTAATGATAAAGTTGAAGATACCAAAGTAATAAGTCCGTTTACACTGGCTATAACCAATCTTGCTTTATATACGGCAATAGTACCATTAGCGTATCTTTTGATCTTGTATATCTAGTGGCATTCAACTTTATAAATTTGTGTTGTGCAATGAACTAATTCTAAGTTTTGTTTTTATGCAAGGTATCAATCTCCTCCCTCACAGCTTGAACCCATTTAAGGTCTTTCTAAATCTTCAATGCAAATGGGATAAACATCTTCAATAGTAGAGGTCTCGTTGTATGACTCATTTTAGGTCTACATGTGCCATATATTAAACTATAGGTTGTAAGGGTAACAATAGGAATGGAGATAAAGATGAATTGTATGAGCTTAGATATCAAGGAAAGGATAAAGGAAAGAAGGTTAGTATCACCTATCATGATCCTATTGAGCTCTCTATGCTAGAAGGAAATGGACAGGAACTATCACAAAATATTTTGTGCATATCTTGTAATGGAAGAATGTAGATCAAACAATTATGTAAAGGAGGTCATCCATGTACATGGGGCATAACTTGATAAATATATTCCTCACCACCTCCTTTTTCCATGAACAAACAATAAAAGAGATTGAGATAGTATTTTGGACATAAGGATTGTTTGATAACCATGCATTTCTCTATATTTAATATTTTAGTTGTCTTCTCTCCCTTGCTTTGTATAATCTTATATTATATTGGAGCTAACATGGATGCTTCATCCTCATCAAGCATGGCTCTTGCATCGACAATCTAATGAAATGTCTTCTTTGCCTTGTTCCCATAAAGCTCGATTGGAGCAACTATTTGCTATGAAAATTGTAAATAGAATAAGTAATGTTTAGTCAAAATCTATTGAAGTATGTTGATGGATCGACAAGTATCCTACAACCATTATAAAGGAAGGCAATGAGGAAAATTTTAAACCAAACTACCTCACATGGAAGTGTGTAGATCAATTGGCTTTAAGTTGGATTAAAGCCAGAATCGTCAAATCAGTTTTGAGCCATCATCTATCCAAATGCTGCATGTGAGCCTTGGCTATTGCTAGGGATTGTATTTATATCATAGTCCAGCCTTCGGATTCCTCAATTAAATGATGACTTCCAAAATATCTCAAAGCATGTGAAAACTTCTTGAAGATTCCTTGAAGTATGGTCCAAAATAACAAAAGCATAACCAAATATGTGAATCATGTGAAGTTCATTGGAGACTCTGTGAGTATTGTTGGTGAACCGATCAAGGAAGTCCTTTGATCTAGTATGTTCATGTTGAATAGCTTGGAAAGTGAATACGAGAGTTTTTTCATGACTATCACAACTCTTAAGGTGTTGCCTTTCTTCTCTGAAATATATGACATTCTCATCAATAGAAAAGAGGCTGGAGATTATAAAAAACAATAAATAGGCATCCTCAAGATCCTTTGTTCTTGCTTTCTTCTCTTGATGATGTTGTGACCATGGAAGAGGTCGAGGATGTGGCTACAAAAGGTGGATGTTCTTGATCAAACAATCATGGAGACGGTCATGATACTCATGGCCAATATGAAAACAAGTCTCAAATAATATGTCAGATCTATGGCAAAACAAATCATGCATCATGCAGCAAGAGATTGCCATGACTTGTGAAAGGCTTTATTGTCAATACCACAAAGCCCACACATGGCCAATGGCATCCTGATATGGGTGCAACCCACAATGTTACAACAAAGACCAAGACATGGTAGAAAATGTGAATATACTAGACGTGAAGGTGTTATTGTGGGAAATAGTATGCACATACCTATCTCTTACATGTTTAATGCATCTGACTTATAAGAATCCAAGTTTTTGATTATTTGATGTCCTACATGTGCTAGAGATTGAATGGAATCTTTTGTTACTTTCTAAATTTTGCATGAATAACAACTGCAGCTTTGAGTTTAATAAATCTTGTTTTCTAGTATGAACAAAAAAAAGGGCGACGGTGATGGGGCCACATAAAGGAGGTGTGTATGTGTAGTCCATAGATGAAGAGAGAGTTAGTCAATGTGGTGGCTTCTTTGATTTTCAATATTATTTTTCTAGTATTATCACTAGTTTGGTGTCTGATACTCAATGGCATACTAGCAGTGGCAGAGACATGGAGTCTCCATAGGGCATGCCCCATGAAGACCCGCTCTTCCCGAGGTGGACTTGGGTTGGCCACAGGTACAATTTTATGGGGCAGCCCCATGGAGAATTGGAGCACCGCCCCACCACACCATCTTCCTTTTCAAAAGAAAAATAGAAATGCTCCTTCCACTTGCCTCTCACCGGCTTGTTCTTCTGCCTGTTTTTTCGGATCACTAGTTCGGCTCACTATTACCGGGTAGGGCGACCACTCCTCAAGTCCAAAACCAACACCAGGCTGTGCAGGCTCAATGCTTCATTAGTCATGCCCTCTTCTTTTTTTTTTCTAATTCTCCTCAATTCTTTCTTGTTGCGTTCCTTCCTTCTCACTTTTCAGTAACTCAGTTCTTTCTTATTGCCAGATTGCTGGCCCACGAGGCATGATGGTGCTGAGCCTGTGACATTATTGTGGAGGTGAAAGCCCCTGTTGTTCTCCACCTGTGACTGTAACCTCACCTCCATGAGTCACTTTTCTTACTTTTTAGTTATTGTCTTTTTCTCTTCTTTTCATTTAGGCTTTTTTATTTATATATTAGATTAATGAATTTAATTGTTGTGCAATTAGGGATTTCTCATCGCCTATAGCATTTTGGGATTTGGGGATTCTAGTATTTGCCGAATGGAGGCAGTGGCAAAGAGATGTATGCCCCATGGTTTGTATACGGGTCCAACTGTATAGGGCTGCCTCATGGAGAACCAGGATACTGCACCACCATGCCTCTTCCTTTTCGAAAGAAAAACAGAAATGCTTCTCCTACTACGTCACTTTCTTTTTCTTGAAGTTGAAAGGAAATCCTTGGCTAATAACAATGAGGAGGAAAATGAACAGGTAAAAGAACTCTTTGCGATATTGGAAAGTGATGGTGGTAGAGCAAAGAGAAAAGATAATGAATAGGGGAAATGCCCTTATTCATTTAGTGAAGTGTTATGGATTTGTTAACACGGAATATATGTGGTCTTTTAAGAATAACAAGGTAGAAAGAATTTAGATATATGCTGAAAGATTATAGTCTAGCCATTTGTGTAATGGTAAACTCTATGTTGAGTAGAGTAAATTTTGAATACTATATGAAGAAGAATGAAAATTGTGCATTCCATTTTGGTTTCGATAGTAGTAAGGATATTGTCTGCATTATTTTGGTTGGAATCCTTCAGAGTGATCAGTTGTCAATGTTCTTTTGATTAGTTCTATATTATGATAGAGTGTGAGTCAAGGGTTCCACATGTCATGTTTGTTATTTTGGAGTTTATTTCAGTACTGAATACATGGTGCATAGACAACCGTTTTTACAAATTTGTAACATGTTGTCTTATATAAAAATCCTTTGTATTATCCATGGAGATTTTTATTGTATGAGGGAAATACAAGATAATTCAATTAGATATCCCAATGTAATCTCATGCAAAGATTTTAATTGTTTTTCTGCATGACTTTGACTTGAAAATTGTGGAGGATGGTATGAGACCAATGACATGTTCGATTAATTGACAAGGTACTAGTTAGTATGTTGTCAGTTAGCTAGGCTGGGTGATTATTAATAGGAAATGATAGGAAATGCAATAGGGAAATGTAAGTTTGAAAATGTTCGCCAAGAAAATTTCATACCACGGTCCATTCTTGGTGAACATTGATACAACCCATAATTAGGTTGTTGGGAGAGGTCTGTTTAAATTTTATTGATGCTTATTTCTGACAGATTATTGTGACTATATTGTCATGGAGAAATGGCAAATAACAGCTTAAGGGTGAGGAATGATTAGATTGTTATAGAAATTGTAAACTATATGGAAGGTCTTACCATTCTAGAATCGTAAACAGCACAAAACATTTCTCTAAGAGTGAGCCATTGAGAACAAAGACATGAAGGGAGTTGCAAAGTGCTCTAAGAGGGGAAAAATATTCTCGAAACAATATACTTTGTAATTTGCAAGATGGGTATGTGTAACAATAGAAGAGAATAGTCACTATTCAGCCCTATTGCTAATAAAGAAATTCAGAGGGCATTGTTAAGCATGCACAATGGAAAAGCCCTAAGGCATGATGGATTTGTCTTAGAGTTTTTCAAGCATTGCTGGGATCAAGTAGAAGAAGATGTCATAGTGGTAGCATGTGATTTTTTGTTAAACGTTAAACAGGTAGAAAAGTTAGTAGATCACGTTTGATATTGATTCCTAAGTCAGTGGGTGTGATTGATATAAAACAACATAGACTAATTGAGTTATGTGATGTAATTTATATAGTCAGTAATAAAGAAATTGTGTTCAAAATGAAAGGAATTATTGCTAGAATAGTGTCATTAAATCAGAGAGAATTTTCCTCCATCACACTATTCACGACCAATTATTAGTAGTGCAAGAATTGATTAAAGACCTAGACCACAACAATGGTATGTCCTTTTTGTTGAAGTAAGACATTGCAAAAACCTACGACATGGTGCACTGGCCTTTTTTTAAGGGGTATTTTATCTTTATAGATATTTTGTGATGGTTGGACTGATAGAATTATGCTTTTAGTGTCAACTATGTCTTTTATGCTGGCACTCAATGGCATGGAGGGCCAATTTTTTCAACAATAGAAGTGCTTTGAGGCAAGGGGACCCAATCTCCACTTACCTCTTCATTCTTATAATTGAGGTCTTAACAAGAAGGCTTAGTTGGGAGCAGGAGAATAAATTAAGCTCCATAAATATGTAAAGATTAGTTTCAATTCTCTCGGATTTTATTGTAAACATGATATAGTGTTTGTGTGCAAAGATGAAGATGACATTTTGTCTCTTAATTGTATTGTTTGTATGTTTTAAGGGTTCGAAGGAAAATCAGGGCTTTTGGATTAACCATACAAATTCTTTTGTTTGTCCAGTTTCATGTTCCAAATTCTGATTGTGAGATGCTTTATGAAGAGCTAGGATAGGCTAAGATGCAGTTGTCCATAGCCTACCTTGGTTTTCTTGTGGTTGTAGGCAATATAAAGGTGAAAACCTTGTGACAATTTGATTAAAAAGGTTGAACAAAGGTCTGCTGAATGGAAAATAATGCTTCTTTGTAGTGGTGGGGAAAGGGGTGTGGAAGGGTTCTTCATAAGATGTGATTTACCAAGTTATTGGGTATTGGATGGTGATTTTCAGGTTGTCAAGTGGTGTTATCAAATACTTGAAAAGACTTTGTTGTATGGTTGCACGAGGTGAGATGGATCAACGTAAGAAACTATATTTGGTAGATATGCAAACTAGGTGTTTACCTATAGAGAGAGTAGGATTAGGCTTGTTGAACCTTGAGACATATAATAAGGCTCAGTTACTCTATTTAACATTTCATACGCGTGCTACTGAATTATATTGGGCAAAATACTTGAAGGAGAAATATTAAAAAGAAGTAGTTTATGGACTCAAAAAATTAAATGTTATGGCCCCTTTATTTGGAAAGCAATTTGCTAGAAGTTAGTCACATGAGTAAATGTAAGATTGGAAAGGGATCCAAGATTGATTTTTGGAATGACTATTAGAGGTGGGTTATATTGTCGTTCCTTATTGGTGGTGAGAAATGACAAATATACCATAAAATTTTCAGCATAGCAAATTCAACAGATCAATAAAAGATCCTTTAAGGACATGATCTTCTTAATCTAGTTGAGACACATTGTGAATTGCACAAGGTTGGTAAACGATGAAGTTTCATTGTGGTGGGGTGACTTCAATGTCAAAAACTTCCAAAGAATCGATAGGGCGAATTGGTTACAGCTAGGAATACATTATATATAGCTGTTTATGAGAGGCATTTCACCTTTGATGGACTTCAAAGGTTGGGTTTCATAGTGGTTAATAGATGTGCACATTGTAAAAATGAAGCTGAAACTAGTCACCACATATTTGGATTGCAGCAATCTGGTGTGGAGATTTCTTAGTGTCAAATTAAATAGAAAATTTCACAATTGGCATTTTAGTACACGAAATGTGGCATTGGTGGTGATGGTTTAAATTTTTGGCAAATCGGATGGGAAGGTATTGGTTAATGGTGTTTCCATTAGTCATTTGGAGAAATTGGGAAACCATAATGAGGCTCTACATGAGGATAAATGATAATAAAAATCAAGAAGAAATGTTTGTGCTGTGGGATGATGTTCAGTGTGGCTGATATAAAATGCAAGGCTTGATCTTTATCCAAGTTATAGGGAGTTGAATTTTATTATAGCATCTATAAAGGTAAAATTTACTCACCCTTACAAAGTGTCAATGATTATGCGAGCTATAGATGACCTGACTGCATAATATTGGAATGTATGGGCTGAAGTTAGTTTTGGTTGGGATGAATATAGCATGATTGATAATTTAATTAGAGACTTTCCCTGGCTGCTCAAATAGTGGCGGACGTTTTGAGGTAAAAAATAAAGAAGACCCTACAGAATGAAACAAGAGATTGCCGAGAGATTTTACTTAGAGAGTTTGTAGGCATGACGGTGTTGAGCCTGTGACTCTATTGTGGAAGTGGATGACCCTGCTGTTCTCCACTTGTTACTGAACCCTCACCATCATGAGTCCCTTTTCTTCTTAGTTATCTATTTTTTTCTTCTTTTCATTTAGGTTTTTTATTTAGGTATTGAATCATTGAATTTAATTGTTGTTCAATTAGGGATTTGTTGTTGCTTGTAGCATTTAGGGATTTGAGGCTTCTAGGATTTGTGGGAGTGAGGGAGTGATGGAGAGACGCATGCCTGATGGAGATGCTCTGCCATGGGTGGACTTGGGTAGGACCCAGGACCAACTATATGGAACTGCCCCACGTAGACCCAAGGCAAAGCCCCACTGCGGCTCTTCCTACTTCTCCTCTTCCCCTTTCTTGAAGTTCTTCATTGGGTTGTTCTTCACCCCATACGTCGATGCAGCAGTTTAGGTCACTGTTGCTAGGTGGGGAGACATCAGATTGCATAGCTAGTCTGTTTTATCATCGGTTACACCCTCTATGCCTTGGCTTGTTGACTCATTCAATCCTTTCCACTCTTATTTCTAATTCTTCTTAGTTCTTTCTTGTCATCTTCCTTCCTTGTCATTTCTCAGTAACTCAGTCCTTTCCCTTTTGGCATATTGTTAGGTCATGAGGCATGATGGCGTTGAGTCTATGATGTTACTGTGGACATGGAAGCCCCTGTTGTTCTCCACTGGGGACCGAACACTCATCTTTGTGAGTCCCTCTTCTCACTTCTTAGTTGTCCTTTTTTTTCTTTTGATTTTAGTTTTGTATTTAGGTATTGAATAGATTAATTTAATTGTTGTTCAATTAGGCATTTACCATAGTCTGTAGCATTTAGGGATCTGAGGCTTTGATACGAGCCTACCTAGAGCCCGTACATCCCATGTGGGTACCTCCACCGAAGGTGCTTTATCTTATTGTGAGGCTAACTTTCTTGTTTGTGAAGAGAATGCACGAGCAGCTTCAGAGAAGGGTGAAAAGGCTAGGGAGGTTAACTTTTCTAGTTCCTCTTTGGCGCTTGCGAGGAGAGACGGTGATTTACTTTGTGAAGTTAACTCCTCAAGAAAGGCGGGGACGGCTTCAAGCGGTTATGGCGTACTTTTGCATTGTGAGGTTAACCCTCAAGCGTGGAGAGGTTTGGAGCGAAATGAAAGATGCATTGAAAACCCTTGTGAGGTTAAGAGTACGAGGTTTGAAGAAGACCTAGGTGACTCTGACCTAGGAGACCTAGACTCACTACATCTAGGTGAGGATGACCCGGGCAACTCCAGCTTAGAAGGAGGTGGGCTCGGCATGGTGAGGAGTGGAGGACAGCCTAGGATGATCTAGGTAGACAGAGTCGAACCCACTTCATGGATCACATTGCGAAGATCAAGCGGAACCTGGGCGAGGTGGGGCTTCGGCCCAAATTCAGACTTTGACTTTCTCTTTGTTTGACTTTTGATTCAAAGACTCATTTCATTGCTTTTGTATCGTTTTCTTTATTTGATTTGGTTTAGATTGCATCTCATCTCGAGACATTATAAGAACCAGTTTGGCATGTGTGTATAATCCAAAACCGAGACATTTCTCTCATTCTTGATCAATGAAAAAATTTGTTTTCTCTTTCCTCCATGCATGGAGAGTACCTTGATCCTTAGGGCGTGGCTCATTGAGCACTACACTGAAATACTCACCAAGCCGTAAGAATATTGGAGGTCTTCCATCCATTAATGGCGGCCGGTAGCCATTAACGAAGAAGATCAACATCTTACCCAAATTAAGGAGACTTTGGATAGGCAGTCGTGCCTTCTTCTTAAACACGAAGGAGTTGAGAGGCGTTTGCTCTATAAGGTGTTGAAGAAGGTGCCAGCCCGTGGTTCTGGCCCATTGTCATCAACCTTGACATCCGACCAGATCTCAGCCTAAGTCAAGCCTTTCGACTTCCTAATACTTGGTGGATGAGCTCTCGGATTCACCTTGTTCATGACATCAATGTCTCTTCAAGCTTTGCATTCAAGCTCGTTTTGTGTAACTGGGATTGAAGAAATGGCATCAAGTGAAGAAGAAGATCCCATTGTAGGTAGCACGAGGAGGAGAAAAGAGCATCCAGTTGATTCCAAGATCAATCTGCCTAAATCCTGGACTCTCCATGGGTTATTTACAATCAGATGAGGCGTTCTATAATCATTCATAAGATCTGAGTTGAGAGACCAGATTGTGGAACGAGGAATGAGAAGAAGATAGGAAACGGCGGAGAAGAGGAGTAGAAACACGAGGAAGAAGAGTCTTGCGGATCTCGGTTCCAGAAGATAGCGCCAGAATACATCTCTGATCATAACGCGATTGCCGGAGATCCACCAAGAATTTTAAGGCATGCCATAACTCGTTGGAAAGCTCTCAACCTCCTCTCCAACATACTAAATTTCACAGTCATCGGAGCAGGGAAAGGCTGTCAAATATGCGATGAAAGTTAGCAGTTTTTACCATCGTCGCAGCCGTCATAGAACTGCCACTTACAGAGGTTGTTTCCGGCGATTCCCTTAGAGTCTTCAGGCGGGCCATATACCGTTGGATTCGTAATTATTTTCTCTAAAACATACTCAATTTTCATGCGATTTGATCCCTCAAACATCATCTGCAAATTTATTCCTATCACTGGCCTGATCACCAGAATCCATGGACTGAACGAGAGATCCGGCCAACATTCCGAGCATCTCAGGCCAATTCTGGCCAATCTGGGGTTTTGGGTGACGTATTCTCACTCTATGCTTGCTGAGCACTAAATTGATTATCATATTAAATATATTACAAGGGCAATTTGGTCCACATTAGCTCGAGCTAACCCTAGCACCAGATTTGAAAGGAGAAGGTCTTCGCGCTAAGAAAGGAAACCTTGGAGGCACCGCACCTCCTTCCCTCATTACTTTGGCGACAATTTTGGGAGGTGATCAACTGCTAAATTCGTGGGGGACATGTGTCAGCTCAAGAGGGAAGGTCTTGACCTGCCAGCCACCTCATTAGCGACGGCATAGGAAGGCCACTACTTGAGGAGTTAGGAACGGGTGCAAAGTGTCGACGTGCAAAAGGGAAAGGCGATCTTCTTCCAAATCCGTTCCTATTGAATTGGGAAATGGGATTCGCGTGCCTTAGATGCATTGAACCTGGTCATTTCCAGGAAAGGTAAGAACTAAGTGGCGCCACAAGGTGAGGACACGTGGAGGAAGACATCTCGCCATTCTTGTGCGGGATCAACCTTCCTAATTCTTCTCCAACGAATAAGGAAGGGGATCTTTTAGCCGGCTAGGTGCATTAAACCTAGACAACGTCCATCTAAGGCAAAGAGATTTGGCGAGATCTTCGGAGATCAACCTTAGCTGAATTGGGAAGACACCTCCACCGATCTAGGAAAGAGATCTACGTCCACAATTGGGAGCTTCCATCCTTAGCTCATGTGAGGAAGGGGGCGTCCACCATTGGAGATCTTGAGAAGCCGAGGTGATCAAGGAGGGAGACGACCGGAATCCAACCAACATCCGAAGCCGGAGCTTCAACCTTCGCCAGAGGTGGAGGAAGACATGCCTGCTTAGGCGCTTCCTATGCTTGCTTCCCCCTATCTACCACACTTCCTAGGGGTTACTCGATCAACTGGTGGAGTGCAATCACACTCTTGAACTCAATTCTTTATTAGATAAGAACTTGATTGCTTCAGTTTCTAACTGAATTCCTCTCTCTCTACATTGGCTTGTTCAATCATTCTCTCTCTTTTTTGTAATACTTCTAAGTTCATGTTTCCCTTGTTTCTTCATTCTTACTTCTAAGTAACTCAGTTCCTTCTTTTCTAAAAATTGTTGGCCAGTGATGTGTGATATTGTTGATCTTGTGACACTGCAGCGGAGGTGGAAGCCTCAACTGTTCTTTATCGATGATCGAACCCTCACCGCTGTGAGTCCCACTTCTTAGTCATTGTCTTTTTTTCATCTTTTGATTTCAGTTTTTTATCTAGGTATTGAATCAATGAATTTAATTGCTGTTTGATTAGAGATTTGTCGTAATTAGTTGTATTTAGGGATTCGGGACATTAAAAATTCACCGGAGGGAGATCGTGGCGGAGAGACGTATGCCCCACAGAAACTCCCTCTTCATGGGTGGACTTGGGTTGGACCTAGGTCTAAGCGTATCGGGCACGCCCATGAAGACCCATGGCCTTACCCCACCATGCCTCTCCTGAAATGCTTCTCCTGTAAGATCATTTGGTGGGCCGGCATATGTCTATGAGGAATTTCAGACATTATGGTTGTCTTAAAATAAATATCCGCTTAAGTGATTGCATTTTGGGATATTACGTCATTTTAGATGGTATGGGGTAATTTTGAAATGTATAAATACCAGTACGCAATTACGGACTCTTTGATGGGCGGAATTCGTAATTGTCCTCATTATAAAATGGTAGTGGTCCCTGGGGTCGTGCAATGGTTGCCTAAAACGTTGGTTTCTAGGGTTTTCCTCTTCCCCATCTGAGAGACACCTCAAGCGCGCCGCAAAGACCCTAGAAGATCCTACCGTGATCTACCGTCCAGTTCTTCAGATGGATTCAAGTACGCTTCCGCTTTAAGTTTAAGGTTTTGTTTAATTCAATGATTTAGCATGAGCATGATCCTGTTTTGTTTAGGGCATATACATTTGTTTTTGTGTATGCATGAGGGAAGAAATCCCTACAATTGGTATTGGAGCCTATGCTCATTGTTGATTCATTGAATTTTTGAATTATTTTGTGCGTCTTCCCATTAGATGTTTCTTCTTTCTCTTCGGTTCAAGTATTGTTTTAAAAAAAAAAAAAAAAAAAATGGCGGTTTGCAAGCAAGGAAGTCGTCGGGCTTCCGCTACAATCGCCTGAGAACACAAAGGATGACCGGTCTTGGGCGGCGTCTGTCGACGAAAGGCGACGGACAGCTTCCAGCCGTCCTGGCGCGAACCACCAGTGGCCACCCACGCTGTTGGGTGGCCTGCCGGTGAACCCCTGTCGTCTGTCGCAGGCTCGCAGCCATGAGAGTAAGAAGAAGGAATAGGGAAGGCAGGGAGGGGCGTCAGAGGAGCACCGGCTGGCGTGGGGCCGGCCGTTATGGCGGCAAGGCGGGCTGTGACCGCCATTTCGGGCGACGGCCGGCGACCACTCACCTCCGTCCCGCCGTTTCCCCTTTCGGCTTCTGAAGGAACAGGCAGAGGAACAAGAGAAGGGGCTCGTTCGATTCCGGCACCCACCTCCATATCTCCACCGCCGGGGGAGTTCCCCGTCGCCGGACGGCGCCGTGCCGCCAGCCGGCGCCCACCCAAGCCCCCCGGAGGCCCACCGGAGGCGATTTCGCCGTTCGCCTGCCGTTCGGTGCTTGGCAAGGCGAGCGGCGGTTTCACTGCCTGCGAGTCGTCGAGCGGGAGGCAGCGGGTCGGACCGGGTCGGGTCTTGACATACCCGATCCGGATCCATCAGTTTATTTAATATATATATATATATATATATATATATATATATATATATTTCTCCTGCCCGCCTGCGCTTCCGCTTTCGTTTTTCGGATCGGTTCGGGTCCTGTCGGACCCGACCCATATCCATATGGTTTAAATTTATATGGGACCGGTTCACTAAGTTTGGAACCGGTTCGAACCTTTTGGGGACCGATTCCGACATTTGGTGGACCGGTTCATTCTGTTTTAGAATCGGTTCAGACCTTTTAAACCCGATTCAGACCAATTTGGGACCAGTTTATCCAGTTTTGAAATGATTCGGGCCTTTTCCAGATCGGTTCAGTTAGTTTTTGGACCGATTCGGGGCTTTTCAGGACCGGTTCATTCAATTTTGGAACTAATTCGGACATTTCAGAACCAATTCAGTTGATTTTCGAACCGATTCGAGCATTTTTAGACCGGTTCACTTGATATTTAAACCGATTCAGGGCTTTTCAAACCGCTTCATTGAGTTCTGGAACCGTTTTTTGCCAATTTTAACCGGTTCAGTGGGTTTTAGAACAGATACGGTCTATTTTTTGACAGGTACATCCAATTTTTAGACTAGTTCAGCCCTATGTAGGGGCATGTGGGTGTTCTAATTGTGGTTTAAAAACGATACGGGCCATTTTAAGGCCGATTCAGTAGTTCTTGACCCACTTAAGCACAATTATGGTATCGGTTTATAAAATTGTGGACTCTTTTGGGCCTATATCATTGAATTATTTGGTTTTAGATTTAATGTAGGGCAAATTTGTATGTAATTTGGTTTATGCATCAGGTTTTGGATTCAATGAATGGCAAATTTTGTATGTAAATTTTAATTCATGTATCATGTTTTGCATGTTTTAAATTTGTGGGTGTACTTTAGATGAATATTTGGATTATGAATTTGATCTTTGGCCATGTCTGTTGTTTGAAATGAGTAAGTTTGTATTTTATGTAGCCAAAGTGACATCTGTTGTATGAATTTGCCTGTTTTAAACATTAAATAATAGTATACTTGATCCATGCGAGCAATTATCAACCCAAAAGAGGATTGTTGCTTGGTGAGGTTTAAGTACACAGGCAATGAATATGTGATAATTTTTCAGGTTTCCATGTGAATAGCGAGTCAATCCAAAGATAAGCTCGTTATTTGACAGTGTTAATTATCTATATTCATTGTTGACCAAGAATACCACTTGCAGTTAGTATTTCAATCCAAAGACTGAATATTAACGTTGCACCGGTACCTTGTGATGGGTTTTGGACCATTGTGTTTAAATTCATTTATATTTGTTGTTTCATCTTTGTACATGTATTGATTGTGAGCATGCTTTGGTTTGTTCTTTGTACAGTGAGTTCTGCTTATATGATATTTGCAAATTTTGAGTATTATTCCTGAGTTAAATGATTCGATTTTTATAAGTAAGAAAATAAAGACTGTTAAGGAAGTTGCAGTTGATCAATCATCCGTTAAGAAACAAAAGAAGTACTGAGTATCACGCATGGCGTGAAATGAATGGTACACTTCTCACTTTGGTTTGTTCTGAGGTTAATTTAACTTCAGCACCCAGAAACACTTGGTGGGTAGATTCAGGTACTACTACTCACTAAGTGTCTCTATGCAAGGCTGCCTAAATTGTCAAACGCCAATTGATGCTGAAAGATTCATCTATGTGGGCGATGGCAAGAAGGCGAAGGTTGAAGCCATAGCAGATTTTCGGTTATTGTTAAAGACTGGTTGTTATTTGAATTTGACAGAAACTCATGTGGTGTCGTCTTTTAGACGGAATTTGGTTCTTATTTCCTCATTGAACAAGTTTGGTTATTATTGTTCATTTGGAGGAAGTAAATTTAAGTTGTTTCTGTACTCAAATTTGATTGCCACTGGTTCTTTGTCTAGTAGCGATAACCTTTATTTGCTTGATATGGTTGCTTCATATAATGAAACATTGAATGTTACGTCTAGTGGTAGTAAAAGAAAATTAGCCAAAGAGAATTCTGCTATGTTATGGCATTGACGCTTAGGACATATCTTTGAAAAGAGAATATAAAGGCTTATGTCGAAAGAAATTTTTGAGTCCCTTGATTTTGCAAACTTTAATGTTTGCACTGAATGTATAAAGGAAAAATGAACAAACATTAAGGGGTTATAAGTTTTATAATCCATTCAGTAAGTCTTTCTTTGAAAGGAAAATGCTCATTTCTTTGAGGATATTGAGTTTGGGGGAGTTGATCAGGTTAGGAACATTGCCTTTGAAGAGGGACCTGAGTCCACTCATACAGATGTTGTAAGCAATAGTCAGGTATTCATTCCTGCCATTGTTCTATCAACATATTCAGAAGAAGGCAATGATGTCGATCTCCATACTGAAGAACAAACTCAACAACCTCAAGAAAATCAAGTAGAGGTGCCACTGAGGAGATCCACTAGAAAGAGGAGAAATACAATTTCAAATGATTTTGTCTATCTCCAAGAACATGATGTTGATATGGGCTTAATGGAGGATGATCCTATTAACCTCCAGCAAGCAATAAAGAGTTCTAAATCTCATAAGTGGATAGATGCCATGAATGTAAAAATAAAGTCCATGATGGATAATGACTTATGAGAAGTTGTTCCCTTGTCTAAAGGTGTGAAACCCATTGGTTGTAAATGGATATTTAAAACCAAGAGGGATTTATTAGGTAACATCGAAAGGTATAAGGTAAGTCTTGTTGCAAAGGGCTTTACTCAAAAGGAATGCATTGATTATACAGAGACTTTCTCTCCAGTTTCGTCGAAAGACTCTTTCAGGACTATAATGGCCCTTGTAGTTCATTTTGACTTAGAGCTGCATCAGATGGATGTTAAGACAGCGTTTTTAAATGGAGATATTGACGAAACGATATATATAGTGCAACGAGAAAACTTTGCTTCAGGTGATGCAAAGAAAATGGTCTGTAAACTCAAGAAATCCATCTATGGGCTAAAGCAAGATTCCTGTCAGTGGTATTACAAATTTCATCAAGTTATAGTTTCATTTGGCTTTGAAACTAATATGGTTAATGAATGAGTATACCAAAACATCAGTGGGGCAAATTTATTTTTATGGTTTTATATGTAGATGATTTATTCCTGGCAAGTAATGATGTGGGCATATTGCATGAAACTAAGATTTTTTGTCAACAAAGTTTGACATGAAGGATCTTGGTTGTGCATCTTTTGTATTGGGGATTCAAATATTTCGAGATCGTTCTCGGGGTATTCTTGGATTATCACAAAAGGCCTACATTGGTAAGGTGCTTCAGCGATATGACATGAAGAATTGTAAACCAGGAGAGACTCCAGTTGCTAAAGGAGACAAGTTTAGTCTCAAACAGTGCCCTAAAAGTAAAATCGAATCTAAGGAAATGGAAGGATTCCCTATTCGTCTGTTGTGGAAAGCCTCATGCTCAGGTTTGTACTCGTCCGGATATTGCATTTATCGTTAGAATGTTATGCAGATACTTAAGTGATCCTAGTATGGATCATTGGGAAGCAGCCAAAAAGAGGTTTGAGGTACTTACAAAGAACATAAGATTTTATGCTCACATACAGGAAGTCAGACCAGTGGGAGATCATTGGGTATTTAGATTCTGACTTTGCTGGGTGCCAAAACAGTAGCATAGTATGCTACGAGGCATCCAATCAAGTTTTATGATTGTGGAATTTTGTCACGGGGCTGCGCATTATGTATGGTGTAGAAAGACCACTAAGGTTATTGTGTGACAATAATTCAGCAGTCATGTACTCTAATAACAGCCACAGTTTGTCAAAGCCGAAGCACATCGACATTAAGTTTTTGGGTTGTTAAAGAGAGGATACAAAATGGTCAGGTGTCTAGAGCATATTGGGACAAACTCCATGATTGCGGATCCGCTTACCAAGGGTTTAACACATAAGGTCTTTCACGAACATGTTGTTCATATGGAGGTGTTATCCTTGGATGATTTACTGGTTTAGTGGGAGTTTGTATTTTGTTTGCTCTTATGTATGGACATATATTCAGTTTTCTGCAAAATAAAGTTTAAAGTTCTTTGGTTCCATTCTGTGTTTATGTGTTTGTGTTTTTGATTTTCATAAGGTTTTAAAATTGGACCAGTTGAGAATAGATATGTTGTAATCACATTACATGTAATTCTCATGCTACACATCCATATCAGATCTATGTCATTGATTATGTTAACATTTGTGATCATTGAAGGTTCAGCTAATTTTGATATAGCGAAAGTTGCTTTGGTTCTGTGTTGATATGATCATGGATGAGATTGGTGAAAATGACGTTTAATAAGATAGCAGTTATGAGCTCCTAAGGTTTTATGTAATGTCTGAATGTATAAAGACATATTTGGCCCAAGTGAAGGATTGTAAGATCATTTGGTGGGCCGGCATATGTCTATTCAAAGAGGTGCTTGTTGACCGGCTCTTGAAGGGAGCGGAATACCAAAGAGCAACCTACTAGTTGCTGATTTCTCATCTCCGGTGAACACGTGGAGTCCCCAAGCAAGGCCTTGAGAGGTATAATTCGGTTTACCCTATAGAACTGTGGGCTGGGTGCTTTTGCTTTTAGTTGTCCTCGAACATAGTGATTGGCTGGGGTCCCTCCAAAGCTGTGGGCTAAGGACACGATTCCCAGATCACTAAGCCTACCTAGGGTTAAGGGTGTGGTTTGGACGAATAGGGATTGTATGACAGAATGGTTTGGTGAATGGAATGCATGTTGAATGAGGAGAGAAATTATGTACATTACAGTTGTATTAAGCCTACTCAATCATTATAGTTTTGTAGTAGGTTTAAACCGGGCTTGGGAAAGACTCACTTGTATTCTCTTGTTCTATCATTAAGCCGGGGTGACTGTCCGGCGGGAACCAAAATTTTGTATTAACATTTAAACCTTATTGGCAACAACCTCCTCCTAGATCTTGGAGAGGAATCGTCGGCATCTTGAGTTTTCTTCGCCGCAACGGGTTCGTTCCTACCAGGCTTCTAAGATTTGTTGGAGGGATGTAGTGGGAGAGATACGCATAGTCCTATAGGTTGGACCTAGGTCCAACTATATGCAACAGCGTGACGGAGACCCTGCGCACTACCCCAGTGCACCTCTTTCTTTTCAGAAACAAAACTGAAATGCTCTGCCCACTATGCATGTTCTCTTTTCTTGAAGTTAAAGGAAACCCATGCCTCTCACTGGCTAGTTCTTCTACCTGTCTACTGAACGGCCTGTTCTAGTCAGTATCGTTGAGTGGGGCGATCCTATCCACAAGTAGGAAAACAACACCCCGCTATGTAGGTGAACGGTTTCTTCCTCGGTTCCTCTTTCTTTGACCCTGGCTTGTTGCCTCATTCAATCCTTCCCCCTTTTTTTTTAATTCTTCTCGGTTCATTCCTACATCATGCATACGTTATGACTTCTTAGTATCATAGAACTTTCTTTTTGATAGATTGTTGGCCTATGAGGCATGTTGGTATTGGGCCTGTGACATTGTTGTGGTGGTGCAAGCCTCTATTGTTCTCCAAGGGTGACGTAATGCTCACCACCATGAGTCTCCCTTCTTACTTCTTAGTTGTTGCCATTTTTTCTTCTTTTGATTTAGATATTGGATCAATGAATACAAATGTTGTTCAAATATAGATTTTCCATATCCTAAAGCATTTACGGATTTGGGGCTTCTAGGATTTGCCATAGGGAGGTAGTGGAGAAGAGACATATGCCCCATGGAGACCAACCTTTCATGGGTGCACTTGGGTTCGACCCGAGTCCAACTATAAGGCACAGCCCCGTGGAGACTCGGGGCACTACCCCACCCCATGTCTTCCTTTTCAAAAGAAAAACAAAAATGTTGTTTTCACTTTGCCTCTTCTCATTTCTTGAAGTTGAAGAAAACCCTTGCCTCTAACCGACTTGGTCATCTGGTCGCTTACTAGACCACCGGTTCTAGTCACTATTGTTGGGAGGGGTGACCACATCTGCAATCGAAAACAACACTAGGCGGCATTGGTGAGCAGTTTCTAATTGAATTCCTCTCTCTCTACATTGGCTTGTTCAATCATTCTCTCTCTTTTTTGTAATACTTCTAAGTTCATGTTTCCCTTGTTTCTTCATTCTTACTTCTAAGTAACTCAGTTCCTTCTTTTCTAAAAATTGTTGGCCAGTGATGTGTGATATTGTTGATCTTGTGACACTGCAGCGGAGGTGGAAGCCTCAACTGTTCTTTATCGATGATCGAACCCTCACCGCTGTGAGTCCCACTTCTTAGTCATTGTCTTTTTTTCATCTTTTGATTTCAGTTTTTTATCTAGGTATTGAATCAATGAATTTAATTGCTGTTTGATTAGAGATTTGTCGTAATTAGTTGTATTTAGGGATTCGGGACATTAAAAATTCACCGGAGGGAGATCGTGGCGGAGAGACGTATGCCCCACGGAAACTCACTCTTCATGGGTGGACTTGGGTTGGACCTAGGTCTAAGCGTATCGGGCACGCCCATGAAGACCCATGGCCTTACCCCACCATGCCTCTCCTGAAATGCTTCTCCTGTAAGATCATTTGGTGGGCCGGCATATGTCTATGAGGAATTTCAGACATTATGGTTGTCTTAAAATAAATATCCGCTTAAGTGATTGCATTTTGGGATATTACGTCATTTTAGATGGTATGGGGTAATTTTGAAATGTATAAATACCAGTACGCAATTACGGACTCTTTGATGGGCGGAATTCGTAATTGTCCTCATTATAAAATGGTAGTGGTCCCTGGGGTCGTGCAATGGTTGCCTGAAACGTTGGTTTCTAGGGTTTTCCTCTTCCCCTTTTGAGAGACACCTCAAGCGCGCCGCAAAGACCCTAGAAGATCCTACCGTGATCTACCGTCCAGTTCTTCAGATGGATTCAAGTATGCTTCCTCTTTAAGTTTAAGGTTTTGTTTAATTCAATGATTTAGCATGAGCATGATCATGTTTTGTTTAGGGCGCATACATTTGTTTTTGTGTATGCATGAGGAAAGAAATCCCTACAATTGGTATTGGAGCCTATGCTCATTGTTGATTCATTGAATTTTTGATTTATTTTGTGTGTCTTCCCATTAGATGTTTCTTCTTTCTCTTCGGCTGCAAGTATTGTTTTCAAAAAAAAAAAAAAATTGGCGGTTTGCAAGCAAGGAAGCCGTCGGGCTTCCGCTACAGTCGCCTGAGAACACAAAGGACGACCGGTCTTGGGCGGCGTCTGTCGACGGACGGCTTCCAGCCGTCCTGGCGCAACCCACCAGGGGCCACCCACGCTGTTGGGTGGCCTGCCGGTGAACCCCTGTCGTCTGTCGCAGGCTCGCAGCCATGAGAGGAAGAAGAAGGAATAGGGAAGGCAGGGAGGGGCGTCAGAGGAGCACCGGCTGGCGTGGGGCCGGCCGTTATGGCGGCAAGGCAGGCTGCGACCGCCGTTTCGGGCGACGGCCGGCGACCACTCACCTCCGTCCCGTCGTTTCCCCTTTCGGCTTCTGAAGGAACAGGCAGAGGAACAAGAGAAGGGGCTCGTTCGATTCCGGCACCCACGTCCATATCTCCACCGCCGGGGGAGTTCCCCATTGCCGGACGGCGCCCACCCAAGCCCCCCGGAGGCGATTTCGCCGTTCGCCTGCCGTTCGGTGCTTGGCAGGGCGAGCGGCAGTTTCGCTGCCTGCGAGTCGTCGAGCGGGAGGCAGCGGGTCGGACCCGGTCGGGTCTTGACAGACCCGATCCGGATCCATCAGTTTATTTAAAATATATATACACACACACACATATATATATATATATATATATATATATATATATATATATATATATTTCTCCCGCCCGCCTGCGCTTCCGCTTTCGTTTTTCGGATCGGTTCGGGTCCTGTCGGACCCGACCCATATCCATATGGTTTAAATTTATATGGGACCGGTTCATTAAGTTTGGAACCGGTTCGAACCTTTTGGGGACCGATTCTGACATTTGGTGGACCGGTTCATTCTGTTTTAGAATCGGTTCGGACCTTTTAAACCCGATTCAGACCAATTTGGGACCAGTTTATCCAGTTTTGAAATGATTCGGGCCTTTTGCAGATCGGTTCAGTTAGTTTTTGGACCGATTCGGGGCTTTTCAGGACCGGCTCATTCAGTTTTGGAACTGATTCGGACATTTCAGAACCAATTCAGTTGATTTTTGAACCGATTCGAGCATTTTTAGACCGGTTCACTTGATATTTAGACCGATTCAGGGCTTTTCAAACCACTTCATTGAGTTCTGGAACCGTTTTTTGCCAATTTTAATCGGTTCAGTGGGTTTTAGAACAGATACGGTCTATTTTTTGACCGGTACATCCAATTTTTAGAATGGTTCAGCCCTATGTAGGGGCATGTGGGTGTTCTAATTGTGGTTTAAAAACGATACGGGTCATTTTAAGGCCGATTCAGTAGTTCTTGACCCACTTAAGCACAATTATGGTATCGGTTTATAAAATTGTGGACTCTTTTGGGCCCACATCATTGAATCATTTGGTTTTAGATTTAATGTAGGGCAAATTTGTATGTAATTTGATTTATGCATCAGGTTTTGGATTCAATGAATGGCAAATTTTGTATGTAAATTTTAATTCATGTATCATGTTTTGCATGTTTTAAATTTGTGGGTGTACTTTAGATGAATATTTGGATTATGAATTTGATCTTTGGCCATGTCTATTGTTTGAAATGAGTAAGTTTGTATTTTATGTAGTCAAAGTGACATCTGTTGTATGAATTTGCCTGTTTTAAACATTAGATAATAGTATACTTGATCCATGCGAGCAATTATCAACCCAAAGGAGGATTGTTGCTTGGTGAGGTTTAAGTACACAGGGCAATGAATATGTGATAATTTTTCAGGTTTCCATTTGAATAGCGAGTCAATCCAAAGATAGGCTCGTTGTTTGACAGTGTTAATTATCTATATTCATTGTTGACCAAGAATACCACTTGCAGTTAGTATTTAAATCCAAAGATTGAATATTAACGTTGCACCGGTACCTTGTGATGGGTTTTGGACCATTGTATTTCAATTCATTTATATTTGTTGTTTCATCTTTGTACATGTATTGATTGTGAGCATGCTTTGGTTTGTTCTTTGTACAGTGAGTTCTGCTTATATGATATTTGCAAATTTTGAGTACTATTCATGAGTTAAATGATTCGATTTTTATAAGTAAGAAAAGAAAGACTGTTAAGGAAGTTGCAGTTGATCAATCATCCGTTAAGAAACAAAAGAAGTACAAGGAATGCTTATCAGGCTGTTTCTTTTGCAATGTGAAGGTCATACGAAGGAGGATTGTACTGAGTATCACGCATGGCGTGAAATGAAGGGTACACTTCTCACTTTGGTTTGTTCTGAGGTTAATTTAACTTCAGTACCCAGAAACACTTGGTGGGTAGATTCATGTACTACTACTCACATAAGTGTCTCTATGCAAGGCTGCCTAAATTGTCAAACGCCAATTGATGCTGAAAGATTCATCTATGTGGGCGATGGCAAGAAGGCGAAGGTTGAAGCCATAGCAGATTTTCGGTTATCGTTAAAGACTGGTTGTTATTTGAATTTGACAGAAACTCATGTGGTGCCGTCTTTTAGACGGAATTTGGTTCTTATTTCCTCATTGAACAAGTTTGGTTATTATTGTTCATTTAGAGGAAGTAAATTTAAGTTGTTTCTGTACTCAAATTTGATTGCCACTGGTTCTTTGTCTAGTAGCGATAACCTTTATTTGCTTGATATGGTTGCTTCATATAATGAAACATTGAATGTTACGTCTAGTGGTACTAAAAGAAAATTAGCCAAAGAGAATTCTGCTATGTTATGGCATTGACGCTTAGGACATATCTTTGAAAAGAGAATATAAAGGCTTATGTCGAAAGGAATTTTTGAGTCCCTTGATTTTGCAAACTTTAATGTTTGCACTGAATGTATAAAGGAAAAATGAACAAACATTAAGGGGTTCTAAGTTTTATAATCCATTCAGTAAGTCTTTCTTTGAAAGGAAAATGCCCATTTCTTTGAGGATATTGAGTTTGGGGGAGGTGATCAGGTTAGGAACATTGCCTTTGAAGAGGGACCTGAGTCCACTCATACAGATGTTGTAAGCAATAGTCAGGTATTCATTCCTGCCATTGTTCTATCAATATATTCAGAAGAAGGCAATGATGTCGATCTCCATACTGAAGAACAAACTCAACAACCTCAAGAAAATCAAGTAGAGGTGCCACTGAGGAGATCCACTAGAAAGAGGAGAAATACAATTTCAAATGATTTTGTCTATCTCCAAGAACATGATGTTGATATGGGCTTAATGGAGGATGATCCTATTAACCTCCAGCAAGTAATAAAGAGTTCTAAATCTCATAAGTGGATAGATGCCATGAATGTAAAAATAAAGTCCATGATGGATAATGACTTATGAGAAGTTGTTCCCTTGTCTAAAGGTGTGAAACCCATTGGTTGTAAATGGATATTTAAAACCAAGAGGGATTCATTAGGTAACATCGAAAGATATAAGGTAAGTCTTGTTGCAAAGGGCTTTACTCAAAAGGAATGCATTGATTATACAGAGACTTTCTCTCCAGTTTCGTCGAAAGACTCTTTCAGGACTATAATGGCACTTGTAGCTCATTTTGACTTAGAGCTGCATCAGATGGATGTTAAGACAGCATTTTTAAATGGAGATATTGACGAAACGATATATATAGTGCAACGAGAAAACTTTGCTTCAGGTGATGCAAAGAAAATGGTCTGCAAACTCAAGAAATCCATCTATGGGCTAAAGCAAGATTCCTGCCAGTGGTATTACAAATTTCATCAAGTTATAGTTTCATTTGGCTTTGAAACTAATATGGTTAATTAATGAGTATACCAAAACTTCAGTAGAGCAAATTTATTTTTCTGGTTTTATATGTCGATGATATATTCCTGGCAAGTAATGATGTGAGCATATTGCATGAAACTAAGATTTTTTGTCAACAAAGTTTGACATGAAGGATCTTGGTTGTACATCTTTTGTATTGGGGATCCAAATATTTCGAGATCGTTCTCGGGGTATTCTTCGATTATCACAAAAGGCCTACATTGGTAAGGTGCTTCAGCGATATGACATGAAGGATTGTAAACCAGGAGAGACTCCAGTTACTAAAGGAGACAAGTTTAGTCTCAAACAGTGCCCTAAAAGTAAAATCGAATCTAAGGAAATGAAAGGATTCCCTATTCGTCTGTTGTGGAAAGTCTCATGCTCAGGTTTGTATTCGTCCGGATATTGCATTTATCGTTAGAATGTTATGCAGATACTTAAGTGATCCTGGTATGGATCATTGGGAAGTAGCCAAAAAGAGTTTTGAGGTACTTACAAAGAACATAAGATTTTATGCTCACATACAGGAAGTCAGACCAGTGGGAGATCATTTGGTATTCAGATTCTGACTTTGCTGGGTGCCAAAACAGTAGCATAGTATGCTACGAGGCATCCAATCAAGTTTTATGATTGTGGAATTTTGTCACGGGGCTGCGCATTATGTATGGTGTAGAAAGACCACTAAGGTTATTGTGTGACAATAATTCAGCAGTCATGTACTCTAATAACAGTCACAGTTTGTCAAAGCCGAAGCACATCGACATTAAGTTTTTGGGCTGTTAAAGAGAGGATACAGAATGGTCAGGTGTCTAGAGCATATTGGGACAAACTCCATGATTGCGGATCCGCTTACCAAGGGTTTAACACATAAGGTCTTTCACGAACATGTTGTTCATATGGGGGTGTTATCCTTGGATGATGTGCTGGTTTAGTGGGAGTTTGTATTTTGTTTGCTCTTATGTATGGACACATATTCAGTTTTCTGCAAAATAATGTTTAAAGTTCTTTGGTTCCATTATGTGTTTGTGTTTTTGATTTTCATAAGGTTTTAAAGTTGGAACAGTTGAGAATAGACATGTTGTAATCACATTACATGTAATTCTCATGCTATACATCCATATCAGATCTATGTCATTGATTATGTTAACATTTGTGATCATTGAAGGTTTAGCTAATTTTGATATAGCGAAAGCTGCTTTGGTTCTGTGTTGATATGATCATGGATGAGATTGGTCAAAATGACGTTTAATAAGATAGCAGTTATGAGCTCCTAAGGTTTTATGTAATGTCTGAATGTATAAAGACATATTTGGCCCAAGTGGGAGATTGTAAGATTATTTGGTGGGCCGGCATATGTCTATGAGAAATTTCATACATTATGGCTGTCTTAAAATAAATATCCGCTTAAGTGATTGCATTTTGGGATATTACCTCATTTTAGATGGTATGAGGTAATTTTGAAATGTATAGATACCAGTACGCAATTACAGACTCTTTGATGGGCGGAATTCGTAATTGTCCTCATTATAAAATGGTAGTGGTCCCTGGGGTCGTGCAATGGTTGCCTGAAACGTTGGTTTTTAGGGTTTTCCTTTTTCCCATCTAAGAGAGACCTCAAGCGCGCCGCAAAGACCCTGGAAGATCCTACCGCGATCTACCATCCAGTTCTTCAGATGGATTCAGGTACGCTTCCGCTTTAAGTTTAAGGTTTTGTTTAATTCAATGATTTAGCATGAACATGATCCTGTTTTGTTTAGGGCATATACATTTGGTTTTGTGTATGCATGAAGGGAGAAATCCCTACATCTGCCACTGTGTCTCTTTCATTTTTCGAAGTTGGAGGAAACTCTCACCTCTCACTAGCTTGTTCTTCTTCCTATTCGCTAGACCGCCGGTTCCGGTCACTATTGTCGGGTGGAGCGACCACCTTCGTAAACACGAGGCTATGTATTTCTTCCTAGGTTCCTCCGTCTCTAACACTAGCTCATTACCTCTTTCAATCATTCCCTCCATTTTTTCTATTTCTTATTAGTTCTTTCAATCCTTCCTTCTCACCTTTCAGTAACGGCGTTGGGCCCGTGATGCTGCAGTGGAGGTGACCAAACCCTCACACCATGAGTCCCTCTTCTAACTTCTTAGTTATTGTTCTTTTTTTCTTCTTTTGATTTATTATTTTTTTTATTTAAGTATTGTATCAATGAATATAATTGTTGTTCAATCGGGGGTTTGCATGAGCCAAACTCTTCATGGGTGGACTTGGGCTAGAGCCGGGTCTGACTGTATGGGGCAGCCCCATGGAGCCCAGAGCCACTACCCCACCACGCCTCTTCTCTTTCAAAAGAAAAGCAAAAGTGCTCTTCCCACTGCGCTTCTTCAACTTTTTTTTGAAGTTGAAGGAAGCTCTCGCCACTCACCGTTTTGCTCTTTTTCTAGTCTATTGGACTGCCAGTTCCAATCATTGTCGATAGTTTCGGCGACCACCTCTATAATCGAAAAATGACACCAAGCTACGTAGTGAATAGTTTCTTCCTCGATTCCTCCCCTTTTGCCCTGGCTTATTGCCTCATTGAGTTTTTGTAATTCTTCTCAGTTCTTTCCCTTATCTTTCCTTCCTTCTCACATCTCTGTAACTTAATTATTTCAGTAGCTTGTTTGCTTGTGAGGTGAGGCGACATTGAGCTCATGACGCTGCTGCTACTATGGAGGTGGAGGTCTATGATGTTCAACAACAGATACCGAACCATCACCGCCGTGAGTCCCCTTCTTGCTTTTTATTTATTGTTTTTCTTTCTTCTTTTGATTTTGGTTTTCTACTTAGGTAATGAATCAATGAATTTAATTCTTGTTGAATTAGGGATGTGTTGTAGCATATAGTATGTAGGGATTTTGGGTTCCTAGGATTCGTCGAAGGGACATAGTGGTCGAGAGACGTATGCCCCACAGAAACCCACCCTTCATGGGTGGACTTGGGTTGGACCCGGGTCCAACAATATGGGGCAGCACCATGGAAACTAGGCAATGCTCCGCTGCACCTCTTCTTTTTCTAGATTACCACACCACCGGTTCTGGTCATTGTCACCGGTTGCGGTGACCTCCACCACAAGTCCAAAACCAACACCAGGTTGAGTAGGTGAGTAGTTTCTTCATCGGTTATCTCTTCCTGACCCTAGCTCATTGCCTCGTTCAGTAATTCCCTCTCTTTTTTCTAATTCTTCTCAATACTTTCATGCCTCGTACCTTTTGTCTCGCTTCTCAATAGCTCTGTTCTTTCTTTTTGGTAGATTTCTGGATTGTGAGGCGTGACAGCATTGAGCTTGTGACGCTATTCCGGAGGTGCATGCCCCATAGAGACTCACTCTTCATGGCCAGAGTTGGGTTGGACTCAAGTCTAACTGTATGGTGCAACTCCATGGAGACCCGGGGCACTACCCCACTGCACCTCTTCCTTTTCAAAAGAAAAACATAGATGTTGTTCCCATTGCTACTCTTCTCATTTGTTGATGTTTAAGGAACCCCTCACCTCTCACCAGCATGTTCTTCTACCCATCCATAGATTGCCAGTTCTGGTTACTGCTGTCGGCTGGGGCGACCACCTCCGCAAGTTAGAAAACAATACCCAGCTGCGTAGGTGAGCAATTCTTAGTTGATTACTTTCTCTTTGATCCTGGGTTGTTGCCTTATGCAGTAATTCCCTCTCTTTTTTCTATTTTTTCTTGGTTCTTTCTTGCATTGTTCCTTCTTCCTCACTTTTCAGTAACTCTGTTTTTCTTTTTGACAGATTGCTGCCCGATGAGGCATGACGCTGTTGAGATTCCATCTTTGCTAGTGAGGTAAAAGCTCATGTTGTTCTCCACTGGTGCCGAACCCTCACCACCTTGACTCAGACTTAGTTATCGACTCTTTTTTTCTTCTTTTGATTTTGGTTTTTCAAGTAGGTATTATTATTGTCCAATTAGGGATTTGCCATAGCATGTAGCATTTAGGGATTTAGGGCTTCAAGAATTCACCGAAGGGAGGCAGTGGCAGAGAGAGACGTATGCCCTACGGAGACCCACTCTTCATGGGTGGACTTGGGTTGGACCTAGGTCAAACTATGTGGGACAGGCCATGGAGGCCTATGGCATTGCCCCACTGTGTCTCTTCCTTTTTGAAAGAAAAACAAAAATGCTCTTCCAACTACGCCTCTTCCTTTTTCTTGAAGTTGAAGGAAATCTTTGCCTCTCACCAGTCACTCACTGTCGCCAAGCGGTGTGACCACCTCCACAATTGAAAAGTGACACTAGGCTGCATAGGTGAGTAGTTTCTTCCTTGATTCTTTTGTCAATTGCCACATTCAGTCATTCTCACTCTTTTATAATTCTTCTCTGTTCTTTCTTGCTTCGTTTCTACATTTTTAATTCTCAGTAATTTAGTTCTTTTTTTTTGGCGGATTGTTGGCCCATGAGGTGTGATGGTGTTGAGCCCATGATGCTGCAGTGGAGGTGGAAGCCCTTACAGCTACACCTATGACCAAACCCCCTCCGTTGTGAGTCCCTCTTCTTACCTATTAGTTATTGTTTTGTTTTTCTTCTTTTGATTTATGTTTTTTATTTATGTATTGAATCAATAAATTTAATTGCTGTTTAATTAGGAATAGCGTTTATGGATTAGGGGCTTCTAGGGTTTGATGGAGGGAGGCAGTGATGGTGATTCGTATGCCCCATGGAGACCCACTCTTCATTAGCGGACTTGAGTTGAACTCGGGTTCAATTGTATGGGGCAGCCCCATGGAGACCAGGGGCTGTGCCCCAACGCTCCTTTTTCTTTTTGAAATAAAAACAAAAATTCTGCCCCCACTGAATCTCTTCCCTTTTCTTGAAGTTGAAGGAAATATGGATTCTCATTGGCTTGTTCTTTTGCCAGTTTGCCTGCTGGTTCTGGTCATTGTCGCTGGGCAGGCCGACCACCACTGGCTATGTAGGTGAGTAGTTCTTACTTGGTTCCTCCCTCTTTGACCAGGGCTCATTGCTCAATAATTTCCTATCTTTGTCTAATTCTTCTCGGTTCTTTCGTACCTTGTTCTTTCCTTCTCACTTTTCAATAACTTAGTTCTTTATTTTTTATAGATTGCTGGATCGTGAGGCATGATAGTGTTGAGCTTGTGACACTACTATGGAGGCAGAATCCTGTGTTGTTCCCCACTGGTAACTGTACCCTCACTGCGGTGAGTTGCACTTCCTACTTCATAGTTATTGCCTTTTTATTTCTTTGGATTTAGATATTTTACTTAGTTAATGAATCAATAAAATTTGGCTAATGGATCAACTATTAAATCTTGGGTGGAAATCTCTTTTACCTATTGCTCTCGGTAGTCTATTATTGACAACTTCTTCCCAACTTGTTTCACTATAACAGAATAAGGATTGTTGTTCAATTAGAGATTTGTCATAGTTTGTAGCATTTAGGGATTTGAGGCTTCTAGAATTTGCCGGAGGAAGGCAACGTTAGAAAGTCTTATGCCCCTTGGAGACCCACTCTTCATGGGTGGACATGGTTTGGACTTATGTCCAATTATATGGTTCAGCCCCACAAAGACCAGGGCACTACCCACAATGCCTCTTCCTTTTTTGAAAAAAAAAAGAAAAAAGCTACTCCCACTGCACCTCTTCCATTTTCTTGAAGTTGAAGGAAACCCTTACCTATCACTAACTTGTTCTTTTGCTTGTCCGCTGGACCACTGGTTCTGGTCACTATCACCAGCTGGGGAGACCCCCTCCACAAGTCAGAAAACAACACCAGGTTTCATAGGTGAGCAGTTTCTTCCTCGGTTTTTCCCTCTCTGTTATGGATCATTGACTCATTCAAACAATCCCTCATTTTTTTTCTAATTCTTCTCAGTTCTTTCATGCCTCGTTCACTCTTTTTCACTTCTCAGTAACTCAGTTCTTTCTTTAGCCAAACTGCTGGCTCATGAGCATGACGGCATTTAGCCCGTGATGCTGTTGTGGGGGTGGAAGCTCCTGTTGTTATTCGCGGGTGACTAAACCCTCACACCGTGAGTCCCTCTTCTTACTTAGTTATTTTCTTTTTTTTTTTCTTTGAGCTATGTTTTTCATTTAGGTAATGAATCAATGGATTTAATTGTTGTGCAATAAGAGATTTGCCATAACTTGTAGCATTTAGGGATTTGGGGCTTGTAAGATTTGCTGGAGGAAGGTAGTGGTGGTGAGATATGTGCCCCATGGAGACCAACTCTTCATGGGTGGAGTTGGGTTGGACCCAAGTTATACTCTATGGGTTAGCCCCATGGGGACCTGGGGCATTGTCCCACCGTGCCTCTTCCTTTTTGAAAGAAAAACAAAAATGCTCCTCCCACTGTGCCTCTTTTCCTTTCTTGAAGTTGAAGCAAACCATTGCCTCTCACCGGCTTGTTCTTTTGCCCATTAGTTGGACTGCTAGCTTCAGTCACTATTGTCGGTCGGGGCAACCACCTTTGTAGCAGCATCACAGGTGTAGCCTCATTCAGTCATTCCCTCTTTTTGATTCCTTCTAGCCTCATTCATACCTTCTCACTTCTCTATAACTCAGTTGTTTCTTTTTGACATATTGCTAACCCGTGAGGTGGGTGTAGAGCCCGCGACGCTGCTATGGAGATGGAAGCCCATGTTGTTCTCCACCGGTGACCAAACCCTCACTGCCTTGAGTCTCTAATCTTACTTCTTAGTTGTTGTCTTTATTTTTATTTTTTTGTTTTAGGATTGTTATTTAGTTGTTGAATTATTGAATTTACTTCTAGTTCAATTAGGAATGTGTCGTACCCTATAGCATTTAAGGATTTGAGGATTCTAGGCCAAAGGGATGTAGTGGTAGAGAGACGTATGCCCCACAAAGACACACTTTTTGTGGGTGGACTTGGGTTGGACCTGGGTCCAACTGTATGGGGCAGCTCCTTGGAGACCCGAGCAATGCCATACCATGCCTCCTACATTTCAAAAGTAAAACAGAAATGCTCCTCCCACTGTGCCTGTTCATTTTTCTTGAAATTGAAGGAATCCCTCGCCTCACCAACATGTTCTTCTGCTCATCTGCCGTGTTGCTGGTTCCAGTCACACGCATGGAGGGTTGACCACCTTTGCAAATTAAAAAACAACACCAGGCTATGTAGGTAAGCAGTTTCTTCCTTGGTTTCTCTCTCTCTCTGCCCTGACTCGTTGCCTCATTCAGTCATTCCCTTTCATTTTTCTAATTTTTCTTAGTTTTTTCTTGCCTCATTCCTTCTCACTTCTCAGTAACTCAGTACTTCCTTTTTGGTAGATTGTGGGCCTGTGAGGTGTGGCAGTGTTGAGCCTTTGACGATGTTGAGCCCATGACATTGCTGTGGAGGTGGAAGCCCCTGCTTTTCTCCATCGGTGACCAAACTTTCACTGCCGTTGGTTCCACTTCTGACTTCTTAGTTATTGTCTTTTTTTTTTTTTGCTTCTTCTGATTCAGGATTTTTTCTTTCAAGTATTGAATCCAAAAAGTTATTTGTTGTTCAATTAAGGGATTTGTTTAGCCTGTAGCATTTAGGGATTTGGGGCTTTTAGGATATGTTGGGAGGAGGTAGTGGTAGAGAGACGTATTCCCCACTGTGCCTCTTCCTTTTTGAAAGATAAATGGAAAATGCTCCTCCCACTATACCTCATCCCTTTGCTTCAAGTTGAAGTAAACCATCGCCTCTTAGTGGATTATTTTTTTGCTCTTTTGCCAGACCACCAGTTTCTGTCACTGTTGTTGGCTGGAGTGACGACCTCTGTAGGTCAGAAAACAACACCCAGCTGCACAGGTGAGTAGTTTCTTCCTCGGTTCCTCCCTCTCTACCTTGGGTCATTGCCTCATTCAGTCCTTCCCTCTCTTCTTTCAAATTCTTCTTAGTTCCTTCTAGCCTCATTCCATCCTTCTCACTTTTTAGTGACACAGTTTTTTCTTTTTAGCCAATTGTTAGCCTGTGAGGTGTGTGAGTGTTGAGCCTGTGACACTGCTGCAGAGGTGGAAGACCTTGTTGTTCTTCATCAGTGACTAAACCCTCACTACTGTGAGTCCCTCTTCTAATTTCTTAGTTATTGTCCTTTTTTTTTAAAAAAAAAAAATTAATTTAGGCATTGAATCAATGAATTTAATTTTTGTTCAATTAGGGATTTGTCATAGCCTGTAGCATTTAGAGATTTGGGGCATGTAGGCTTTGTTGGAGGGAGGTAGAGTGGAGGAGAGACGTATGCCCCAGAGAGACCCACTCTTCATGGGTGGACTTGGGTTGGACCCAGGTTTGTATGTGGCTACCCCATGGGTTTCGGGGCACTGCACTACCATGCCTTTTCCTTTTCAAAAGAAATACATAAATGCTCTCCCTACTATGCCTTCTTCCTTTTCTTGAAGTTGAAGCAAACCCTAGCCTCTCATCGGCTTATTTTTCTTCCAGTCTGCCAGACCGTCGATTCTGGTCACTATCGCCAGTTGGGGTGGCCACCTTCGCAATCCAAGAAATAACCTTAGGCTGCATAGTTGAGTAGTTTCTTCCTTGGTTTTTCCCTCTCCACCCTAGCTCGTTGCCTCGTTCAATCATTCCCACTTCTTTGTCAAATTCTTAGTTCTTTCTTGCCTCGTTCATAGCTTCTCACTTCTCAATAACTCAGTTCTATCTTTTTGGTAGTCTGTTGGCCTTTGTGACATGACAACGTTGAGCCCATGATGCTGCTGTGCAGGTGGAAGCCTCTCTTATTCTCCACTGGTGACCAAACCCTCACTGCCGTGAGTCCCTCTTCTTACTTCTTAGTTATTGTCTTTTTTTCCTGCTTTTGATTTAGATTTTTTATTTAGGTATTTAATTGATGAAGTTGTTGATCACTTAGGGATTTGCCATAGCCTATAGCGATTAGGGATTTGGGCTTATAGGATTTGTCGGAGTGTGGCAATGGTGGAGAGGCGTATGCCCCATGGAAACCCACCCTTCATTGGTGTACTTGGGTTGGACTTGAGTCCAACTGTATCGGCCGGCCCCATGGAGACCCGGGGCATTGCCCCACCACGCTTCTTGCTTTTTGAAAGAAAAATAAAAATGCACCTCCTACTATGGCTCTTCACTTTCCTTGAAGTTGAGGGAATCCCTCGCGTCTCATCGGCTTGTTCTTCTACACGTCTATTGGACTGCTAGTACCGATCACTATCCTCAGGCGGAGCAACCACCTCTCCAAGTTGAAAAACAACATCCATCTGCATAAGTGAGTAGTTTTTTTTTTGGTTCCTCTCTCGTTGCCTCATTTAGTCATTTCCTTCCTTTTTTCTAATTCTTTCTAGTTGTTTCTTGCTTAGTTCATTTCTTATCACTTCTCAGTAACTCATTTCTTTCTTTTTGGTAGATTGTTGGCTCGTGAGGTGTGACAGCATTGAGCCCATGACACGCTATGGTGGTGGAAGCCCCTACTTTTCTCCATCGGTAACCAAACCCTGACTGCCGTGAGTCCCTCTTCTTACTTCTTTGTTATTATCTTTTTTTTTTTCTTCTTTTGATTTAGGTATTGAATCAGTGAATTTATTTGTTGTTCAACTACGGATTTGCCATAGCCTGTAGCATTTAGAGATTTGGTGCTTCTAGGATTTACTAAAGGGAGGTTTTTCTCAGCTTTGCCTATTGTTTCTGTGAATTGTTCAATGGAATATTGTTGTTTTAGTTGTTTTGCCTATAAATTATGTCTATAGTCAGTTTTTCTAACTTATGCGATTAGGTTGAAGATGCTTTTGTTTTGCTCTGATATGTATTTCCCCCATTTCCTTTCCACTTTCCTTTCATGTTTTCAACCCCAAAAAAAGGCTTATTTACTATATTCAAGTTAAAATGCTCTCATGGCCGCATGGAAGATCTAAGCTTAAGGTACAATAAAAAACATAGATTTTGCATTTGGAAGCTGCATGTAGACACTGTTATCTGAAGATTTTGAACAACCTTTTGTAGTGAGGATATATTAATTTTTGTGGAGCTTTGGAAGTTTGAATAGCTTGTAGAGAATATCTTTAGTTTGTGAAAATGATTTGTTTAAATTTGCTAAAGTTACAACCTTAGGTTCTGTTATTTGAAGACTTTGTGGAATGTGTTCTCTTGTGAACCTTCTTCTCATATTAAGTTTCGCTTGATTTTTTGCAATCCATACTGTTTCTTTCTGTTAAGCTACTTAAACCACCAACGACTGCTTGGCTTTTATATGCAGGGTTTTGAACCCTCAAAGCAAGTTGCTCTACAGTTGCTAGGGTCAGACAACGAGAACTTTCCTATGCATAAGCTAGGTGTGGATATGCTAAGGAAATTGTCACTTCATCATGGCTATGTTTTGGTTTTACTATTTGATGGTTTTGTAAGGAGGAATGAGGTCATATGTGATGTTTCTTGTGATAATTATGTACTTTAACCCAACTATATTCTTATTGCATTTGAACAACCAATTTGACATCATGCAGCTGCCAAAAAAGTCATTTTGTAGTTACATGGCCTGAAAGAAGGAAGATGAGAATTAATCTCAGTCAGTCGGGCATAGCATGCTGGCATTCAATGCAATCTTTGCTTTTGGCTATTGTTTTACATATAGTAAATTATAAAATTGAGAATTTTAGTTGCATTATTGTGACTCATTCTAACCTTTATGTTGGTTCCATATCTAACTTGTGTAGAAGCTCAAGTTCCTAAGGCATTAATAACTTATTTTTAATTTTTAATTTCATATGCATTTTACGTGAGATTGGTAACCCTAATTTTTCTCCATATTCAGTAATCTCCTATCCACAACAAAAAGTGGGTTCCAGTAACATGTCTAAAGAATTTTAGTTTCATGTTGGGTTGCCATAGCAGATTGTTTTGAACAGGCTAGAACTTGAATGAACTGGTGGAAGCTATTTTTTCTTTTATCTTTATTATGTAGCATGCCATGAAGTAAGGGTTTAGATACAGAAAAGTGAACTAGGTCGTTAGCTCAAGTTGGAAAGGTTGTTAACTCTCAAAAGCCATTGATAGTTAAGGTTAAACCATTTTGCAAGTTAGAATCAAGGGGATCTATCTATTTATTAACTTTATTTATAGGCTTGCATTTACTTAGAAAAACACGTTCTTAGATTTTCAACTAAAGAACACTTGCAGACTGCAGTCATAAATGTCAAGTGACTTCTATATACATGATTGCCATCATGCTTTGAGTTGCTATGCTCTTGTTTTTGATGCAGTATATACTCCCATAAACACCAGATTACTGCATGGATCAGTCATTAGAGGAATCAAGAGTTGTTCTAGTTAGTGGCATGGAGATGTTCATTAGACAGGCAAGGGGATAATTCAAACACTTCATTGGTTTACTTGGTAGGGATTCAGTTTTCTCACATAAAATTGTTGTTTTGAATGCTTAATTTTAAAATTTTGATCTATCTAATTTTATATGTTGCGTGCACCTAAGAACCTGATGCGCAATATCCTAAATTAATTTTAGGATTCTACAAGCTCATGGACTGCGTCATCCTTGCCCATAAAAGGTTATATGTCTCTTATTTGACCAACATTATATGTTTGATCTAGAGACTCTTCTTATTGTTGTGTTGTACTTTTTAAAATTTGACACTATATTGATCTCTCATGGTTCACACGGTGAGGTGCTTTATTTGTCAAGAAAGTTTTCATATTTTAGGGCTGCCATATTTTGACACTTTTTTGAGTTCGCTTCATTCACAAATCCTATTTAACTGTTATATTTGTATATGGTTTTTAGTGTAACTCAAGTTAGCTAGGTTTGCTCCTTATGAGAGGATGATAACTAAATTTCTGAAGGTTGGTACATAAACTTCCTGTACTTACTAAGAGGATGATAGACTTTATGAGGATTTCTTGTAGATTATCTGAATGTCATTTGAAGGTTTCTATTTTAATTTTGTAACAATTTTAACAATATTGACAATCTTCTATTAAGGTAATGATCTTTTTTTGGCGTTTTTGAAGATATTATATATTGATTGTGCATTGAATATATATTGTTTAATGTTTATAATATAATATATACTTACAGTTTTTTATTTCCTTTTTATTGATGAATTGATACTTTTATGGTGAAAATGCCTATCTTTGGTAAATATTCTACAAATGAAGAGGATATTAGATCAAGCAAAGAAAGAAAATCTAGAGAAGATACCAGATCAAGGGTTGAAGGAGATGTAAGAGAAAACACTACATCAAACAACGATGGAGAATCAAGTGCAAAGAAAAATAATGTAGAATTCAATGAAGCAAAGTTGTCAGCAGATTCTGCTCTTTGTGCTCCTATTTTTACTTATCCTCTAGGATAAGAGAAGTTGTTTGTAGAATATATATTTTCTGAGGGCCTTGTCAGCCTCATGATTGTGACTTTCAGGTGAATCACCAAAAACGAAAGTTTTTAATCCAGCTTGGTTTGATGAATGCAATGATTGGTTTGAGTATAGTCCAAGTAAACATAGAGCATATTATCGATATTGTCATCTTTTCAGGCCAACACACATAGATAAGTTTCATTAAGTTTCATGCGGAGACATTTGCATATGAAGGATTTGATAATTGATTGATATGCATGTTGGAGGTCCTATCTATCATCATAATATGGCACGGATAAAATGTGAAAATTTGATGCATAAAAAAAAAACATATTAGTACCCTATTTCAAAACAAAGTAATCAATAGCAAATTGCATATATGATTCGTCTTTTAGCAACTATTATTGTTATTGGACTTTTGTTAAGCAAGGATTAGCATTTCGAGGGCATGGTGAGGAAGAAGATTCCCTCGATAGAGGAAATTTTATTGAATTTTTAAAGTTGTCTACAAAGTTGAACAGTGATATAAATAAAGCTTTGCTAAAAAATGCTTCAGATAATAATAAGTTGACATCTCCAGATGTACAAAAGGATGTTGTCAAAGCTTGATGCTTAAAGGAGACTTCAACACACTTTTTTTTATCTATTTTGCTTGATGATTCTCGAGATACATCAACTAAAGAGTAAATGGTCATTGTCTTATGGTTTGTTAATGAAAATGGTCAAATAATTGAATGATTTCTTGCAATTGTACATGTTCTTAAAACAAGTGCAAGTTCAAAGCAGTAGTAGACATATTTTGTAAAGATGGATTGAGCATGTTACATCTGCATGGACATGATTATGATGGAGCAAGCAAGATGAGACGAGCATTTAATCAGTTGAAGACTCTTACCTTAAAATAAAATGAGTCTCCATATTATATAACTTTACACATCAGCTCCAATTGACATTAGTTTCAGTTGAACATAACCATTAGGTACTCGAAATGTTTTTTTTGATACATTAACCAGCTTACGAAGTTTCTTTATTACTTCATGCAAGGTGTCATAACTTATTCGAGAAAGCATTATATACTAGAATGGTTGAAGTACTTGACTTAGGTGAACTTAAGACAATGAGTATTAAATCACAAAAGAAGTTTTAGAGGACCCAGTGATACTCGTTGATCTTCTCATTATGATGCTACACAGTTTAATAGGTATGTATCCTTTTGTAATTAAGTAGAATTTGTTATAGACAACACAAATACAGGAAGACTTGAAGCGGTTGGATTGCTATGTGAATTACAAGATTTTGAAGTTGTGTTTGGCTTGCATTTGATGAATAATGTTTTGGGGTTCCATGCTCTTATTAACCAATTTATGTATTAGATTCCATTTGCCCCATGCTTCAAATAACCGATATACTTTCACAAGCACTTCAAAGTAAAGATCAAGATACTATTAATGTTATGAATTTAGTTGCTAGAATAAAACAATGCCTTCAAGACTTGAGACATCATGATAGGGAGTCTCTTATAAATATTTTTCTATATTTTACAAAAATTTTGACATTTCAATACCTGGATTAGATGGCATATACACAGTTCAAGGGCTACCAATACATAAAGCTGAAAAGATAACATGTTTACATTATTATCCTGTTGTGGTGTTTTACTCTACCATGAATTTGTAATTCAAAAGCTAAATAATCATTTCACTAAGATAAATACAAAGCTTCTCCTTTTAGTGGCATTTTTAAGTCGTAATAATTATTGTGCTTCTTTGATGTAACTAAGTTGATTTGTCCTGCTATGTTTTATCTTAGAGATTCAAAAAACATATCTAGAAAGACTTAGAAGTCAATCAGAAGTATATTTTAAAGATATGAAGGTCATCTGTATTGAGTTTTTAAATTTAATTTCTTTGGCAGAACTTGCAAAAATGATGGTGACAATGAAAAAACACATGGTATTTCTTCTAGTTTATTTGTTGATGAAGTTGGCATTAATTGAAACAACAAGTGTTGAAAGATCATTTTCAGCCATGAACAATATCAAAACTCAGCTTTGTAATAAGATGAGAGATGAATGGGTTAATGATGCTCTAGTTACTTACATCGAGAATGATACATTCGACAGCATCACTGATGAAGCAAATATGCATTGTTTTTAGAACATGAAGAGACATGGGGTCAAATGTAAATTTGTTCATAATTATAGTTTTGTCTTGCTTTTTGTGAATAATAGTAATTTGATTTTTTGGGGCAAATTGTAAATTTGTACAAAACTATAGCTATTCCATTTGTTTTTGGGAGTCAATTGTAAATTTGTGTAGTTATAATTAATTGATCACTTTTTGAAGCCAATTATAATTTCATTCGCAACTATAGTTATTTATTTTATATTTTAAGGCCAACTGCAAATTGCAAATTTGATAGTTATATCTTTAGTGCCCCACGGAAAACAATTTTTGACTCTACCCCTAGATACTAGACTTGGTAATGTTAATAAGTCTATTAGAAATGTTTTGAAAAAGAAAGGTTTTTTATTGAAAGGCAAGAATCGCAATAAATAAATTTGCTTAGATGTGTTCTTGCCATGTCTTATCTTCTTCCTTTCAAACTCCCTATGCATGATAAGTCTGCTCCACTGGAAATTAGGCTGGTTTTTATGGGGTCCAATTGTTGTAGAGTAAGAGAGAAATTCATATATTACACACTACCAATTGATGAAAACGCATGGTTTAGTTGGATTTTCCCACTAAAACATAAGATTGATGCTTTGAAAAAATTCTAAAATTTTAAAAAATATTGTTGAAAATTAGGTTCTCTAAGATAAAAGCTTTTCACCTAAGTCACGGATATGTGGGATTAGCCCACGTATCCGTATCGATACGTCGATATGGCGATTCAGATACGAATACTTTACCGATACGTTTAGATCGGGTTTGGGTCAGACCCGATCCAAACCTACAAAACTGATCGGTTACCTGTTTGACCTTCTTCCTTTTCACCCTACCTTCTTCCTTTTCACTTGACAGCCGACCTTCACCGATGAGCGATGCGGGCGGCAGTGACGAATTCCGATGACCCAAGGCAACGTTTGGTCGTGTCCGACAGCAGCCGGCCAAGGATTGATAATGCTAATCGAAAGGATGAAAATCTTACCAGAACCCTCTCCCGCTTTTGCCTGAACTGCAATCCCCTCTACAGATACCAGCGCGAACTTCAATCCCCTCTTTGGCCTGAAATCTCCTGTCTTCTCTCAGACGGGGACAGACGAAGTTATCCTAAACCCTCACCCGCTCTCTCTCCCCCCCTCAATGTTCTACACGACGAGCGGAGTAAAGGGCGGTGAGGATAAACATTTTCAAGAGATCAAAAGCAACCCTTAAGTTTATATCAACTTTCATAAAGGCTGTTATGATTTCGAATATCTTCTCGATCCTCATTTTTTAGAAAGTTAACTGTCAAAAAGGGGATCGCTGTACCTTGTATTGCAAAAATTCAGAACTTCACATGCTAATAATTCTCGGAATGGGGTTCAGAGATTTTTAAATTTTGTTGGTCTCATTTTGAAGTTTCTTAGTTGTAGAAAAATGTTTCCCATTCAGCTATGCTTTTTTTTTTTGAATTTATAATTTTTTTGAGAATATTATATTTGCCGTATCCACGTATCCAAGACTTGTGAAGTTTGCCGTATCCGTACCTGTATCCCCGTATCTTCACCTGTATCGCATCCGCACCCATGTGACATAGCTTTTCACAGTGATGGTGTTGGAGAAATTTATTAATGATGTCATTTATGCTTTGTTAACTTCTAATGGAATTAGGTGTTGGATTTTTTGTGTGCACACTGTTGAATAGAATGAGTGGTCGAACGAAAATAAAAACATATAGTTGTAACTGGATTAGCTATTGCCCATATGGTTTGGGTTAGATGTGTTCAAAATTGGTGTATACATTATAAACCATATGCCTGCTATAAATAATGGAAATTAGTCATCATTTGAAAAACATTTTTGGTTGTAGAAACACGAACCACAAGAGAGAGCAGAGAAAGAACACACAATATACGTGGAAAATCTCAGAAAGAGGTGAAAAATCACGGGGAAGCCCTGACCTAGGGGCAAACCGCAACCCTAGGAGAGAGAAAATAAAATTCACTTAACTTTACAATCACATGTAAGTGAAGAATATATAGGAAGGAGAGAAAGAGTGCCGCCTAGGGTACCGAGCCCACCTCGGTATTCATGCCCCATAGGACCGGGTCCAGATATGGACCCGGTTCCCCAATACAATATATTCTAACACTCTCCCTCAAGCTTGGCATACATGTCAAACATGCCAAGCTTGCTAACATTTTTCTCAAATTGAGATCTACATAAAGACTTAGTTAAGACATCCGCAACTTGATCTTCAGACTTCATATAGGGCAAAATCAACTCCTTTGAATCTATGCGTTCCCGTATGAAGTGACGATCGATCTCCACATGTTTGGTCCTGTCGTGCATGACCGGATTGTTTGCCAAGTTAATCGCAGACTTGTTGTCACAATACATCCTCATCTTCTCTTCCATTTTAACCCCAATATCTGCTAAAAGAATTTTGAGCCATAACATCTCTGTAACCCCCATAGCAACCGCCCTGTATTCAGCCTCAGCACTGGACTTGGAACAAACTTCTTGACGTTTACTTATCCATACCACAAGGTTACCTCCAAGAAATATGCAGTATCCTGTGGTAGACCTCCTAGTATCTGTGCATCCTGTCCAGTCGGCGTCAGAGTACCCTTCAATGCTTAGTTGATCTTGTCGAGTGTAGAGTTGTCCTTTCCCTGGGTCATTCTTTAAGTATCCCAATACTCTTTCAGCACTTTTTCAATGACAATCAGTAGGGGCATGCATAAACTGACTTAACACACCCACAACATACGTAATATCTGGGCGAGTAAGAGTGAGATAAATAAGTTTACCAACCAGACGCTGATACCTCCCTTTTCCTTCCTCATACAAGATAGTCCCAGATTTGATACTTATCCTTGTGCCAGACTCCATTGGGGTAAGAAAGGGCCTGCATCCCAGTTTACCTGTCTCTTTTAGAAGAACTTAAGTGTATTTTCTTTGGCTCATAACAAGCCCAGTCTCAGATCGCGCGATCTCAATCCCCAAGAAATACCTTAGTTTACCCAGATCTTTGAGATCGAATTCTGCAGCTAACGTTTCTTTCATCTTCCTTTTCTCCCCCTCGTCATCACCTGTGACAATTATATCATCAACATATACAAGTAAAAGGCTCACCAGACCATTTCTCATTTCTCTGCTTGATGAAGAGGGTGTGATCACCATTTCCCTGTTTATACCCATTAGTCTTCATTACAACCCTTAGTCTTCCAAACCAAGGTCTAGGGGATTGCTTGAGACCATACAAAGCTTTCTTGAGATAGCAACACTTCCCGTTCCGAGCATACCCAAGCGGCATGCTCATATAGACTTCTTCCTCAAGGTGACCATTCAAGAAAGCGTTCTTGACATCAAGTTGGTCCATGCTCCACTTCTTTTGCACTGCAAGAGCTAAGATGACCCTTACGGTCTTCAGTTTCGCCACGGGAGCAAACATCTCAAGATAGTCAATCCCATATTTCTGGCTAAACCCTTAAGCAACAAGACGAGCTTTATAGCGTTCTACAATGCCATCAGGTTTGTACTTCACATTAAACACCATCTTGGAGCCAACTAAGTGAGTTCCCTTAGGGATATCAACAACCTCCCACGTATTGTTCTTTTCCAGGGCGTCCATCTCTTCTGTCATGGCCTGTAGCCATTTAGGATCCTTCCTTGCATCTTCCACTGACCTGGGAATAACAGCCATAGATAAAGAGGTAACAAAGCACTTGTAGTCTTTACTGAGTTTTGCATATGAAACAAATCTCTGAATAGGATGAGAAGTACATGACCTGGTGCCCTTGCGCAGAGCTATGGGAAGTTCTTCATTCATTGGATTTGGATCATCCGGGGAGGTCACAAGATTGGGAAGATTGGGATTGGTAACCTCAACATCTTCCATCACATCCTTCTTCTTCCTGCTGTAAACCTGACCAAATAGGTGATCTCGAGACTGTTCTTTCACAGGGCCCCCTCCATTTGACTGTCTTTGTCCTCACTAACAACGTCTTCCACACTTGGAGAACTCACCGTATAATCCAAGAAATCCATGAACTGAATCAACTGATGTGAAGAATACTCTTCCCTTCTGTCACCTAGACACTCCTCCTGAAGAGGATTCACAGGAAAGTATGCCTCATGTTCATGAAAGGTCATATCCCTGGAGACATATACTCTGGAAGTGCTCGGGTCAACACACTTGTATCCCTTCTGGGTGGAGGAATATCCCAAGAAGACTGCTTTGATGGACCGAGGATCAAGTTTCTTGAGAGTGGGACTATGTTCATGGACAAAACAAACACACCCAAACACTCGAGGGGTTAAAGGCCAGGGATTCTGAGTGGGCCACAACACAGAATAAGGGGAATGGCCATTCAACACACGAGTAGGCATACAGTTGATAAGGTGAGCACTAGTGAGAAGTGCGTCCCCCCAGTACCTCTTAGGGACATGACGTTGAAACATAATGGCCCGGGTAACATTTAACAAATGACGGTTTTTTCTTTCAGCCACGCCATTCTGAGGAGGGGTGTAGCTACATGATGTTTCATGAATAATACCCTTGCTTCGCAAGAAGTCATCAAGGGATTGAGAGACATACTCTCGGGCATTGTCAGTACGGAAGGCCTGAACAGTGGTCTGGAATTGAGTTTCGACAAATGCCACAAAGTTTTTGACAATGTCGAGAACTTCACTACGTTCTTTCAACAGATACACGAACGTACACCGGGAGTAGTCATCAATCAATAAGAGTCATAAAATAGTGAAAGCCACGACAAGTGGGTACTCTCGAAGGACCCCAAACATCAGAGTGAACCAAAGCAAAAGGACGGTTGACTTTATTGAACGAAATAGGGTACGAGGCCCTAACATGCTTAGACAACTGACACACTTCACAGGCGAAGGTGTCCAAAGAAACAGAATGAAACATCCTAGGAAACAACTTTCTAAGCAACTGGAATGGAAGATGACCAAGTCTCTCGTGCCAACGCATAATGACGGATCTGGCCTCCACACCAGGCAACTGTCCACTGGTGGCTGAAATCAAAGCAGAAGCAACTCGAACAGGCAGTCTGTAGAGCCCATCAATAGCCGAACCAATCCCAATCTTCTGCCCCGTCCCCAAGTCCTGCAGGAAACAATGATCAACAGAGAAAATTAGATTACAGTTTAGCTCTTTGGTAATACTGCTGATAGATAACAAATTTACGGGAATATTGGGAACATGCAGGGCATTATGAAGACAATATTTGTTCAGTAATGATAAACTCCCTTTTCCAGCCACAGAGATAGAAGAACCATCAGCCATAGACACACGCTGCTGCCCAGAGGTCAACTTGTACTCTTGAAACATCGTAGGGTCCCCTGTCATATGATGAGTAGCCCCACTGTCAACAATCCAATCACCGAGAGAAGAATTACCTTGATCACTAGTAGCAACCAGGGCCTGGGCTAACTTAGCCCCCTCAAAAGTAGAAGCATCATCCTGGGTATACAACCGACTAATGTAGGTTTGCAACTCTCTGAGTTGATCTGAGGAGAGCTTGGATTTTGAAACATTGTACGACCCCGGACTAGGCTCTGGCACAGAAGAAGCACGGCGATGAGGAGGAGGACGACCTCAGACTAGACGCTTCTCAGGATGAAGATCCCAACAAAAATCAACAGAATGACCCACTTTGTTGCAATGGCTGCATCGTCGAGTAGGACGCTGCCCCGTCCCTGAAGTATGGCTCACAAAGGTTGCTGGAGAACTCCCCTGATGGGAGTCAATATGCATAATCTAGCGCCGTTGCTCCTCAGACTCAATACGGGCATACACCTCTTCGATTCCAGGAATCTCATCACAGTTAAGAATCTGGCTTCGAATGGTTTCAAACTCATCACGCAGGCCTCCAAGGAAGATAAAGGTGCGGTCCATCCATTCCTTTTCCCAATACAGGGCATGATCTACACCACATTTCCAGTCATCATTCACATGATAATCAAGTTCCTCCCATTTGGTCTTCAGGGCGGCATAGAAGGAGGCAACAGATAAATCACCCTGTTTAAGAGCATATATGCTACGTTTGATTTGATAGGCACATAAAACACGCTTCTTACGACAATACATACGTGCAAGAACAGTCCACATATCATACACCGTCGATTTACGCAAGATCAAAGGCTGAATATCTGCGGAAACCGAACTAATAATCCATACTTTAACCTGACTATCTTCCAACGCCCAGGTCGGCCATTGCGAATCAGTTTTAGAAGGTGCAGGCTTCTCCTCAGTGATATAGTGCAGGCAACCACAATCCCGATTTCTAGGGCAGCAGACCACGAGAGATAGTTATCCTTGTTCAGCCGAATGGAGGTGACATGAACAGGCAAGTTCTCACCCTTGGTATTGCTGCCCGTGTCGAGGACATCATTAAGCTTGGGAATCGCTGCGTCAGCCATCGCAATCCCCAAAGAAGGTCACAACCGGCGGCAGAGAGAGCACAACCCACAGCGGCGGAAACAGGACAGCCGGCGGCGGCGCAGACAAAGAGGGCAGTGGAGATAACCCAGGCGACGGCGGCGCTGGGAACGACAGCGGCGGCGTTCCTGGACGGCGGAAAAAAACGACGGCGATGCTGGGAGTGGCGGCGGGGCAGTGAACGATGGCAGCAAAGACGAGGACCACACCGGCGACGGCGCTGGGAACGACGGACGGCGGCGGCGTTCCTGGACGGCGTCAGCACTGAAAACAGCAACAGCAGCGGCGCTGGGAACAGTGTCGGCGGCGGTGCTGGAAACGGCAACGGAGGCGGCACGTGAACAACGGAAAGAACACTACTTGCACACCAACGATCTCACACGCGGTGGCTCTGATACCATGTAGAAACACGAACCACAAGGAGAGAGCAGAGAAAGAACACACAATATACGTGGAAAACCTCAGAAAGAGGTGAAAAACCACGGGGAAGCCCTGACCTAGGGGCAAACTGCAACCCTAGGAGAGAGAAAATAAAATTCACTTAACTTTACAATTACATGTAAGTGAAGAATATATAGGAGGGAGAGAAAGAGTGCCGCTTAGGGTACCGAGCCCACCTCGGTATTCGTGCCCCATAGGACCGGGTCCAGATATGGACCCGGTTCCCCAATACAATATATTCTAACATTGGTGAAAAGCATTATTTGACCATCTTAAAGTTCTTAATTACATTTATCCTTTCTTGGTTGATGTTTGACACTTCAACCCAAGTCAAGGTTGTGTGTTTCTCTTGGGTGTGGTGCCCAATACAATTGATCTTATAGAAATCAACACTATTGTGTCACAACATGTGGTGTCTGATGAGAGCAAGTCTCTCTATTATAGCAATGAACGCCTTGTTAATGTGCAAGAAGTTTGCTTTCATATTCTTTAGAAAGAGAATAATGCCATCTCTAATCAAAGGCTAAGAACCTACTCATGCCTCAAAACCAATAGTTATACCCATTTGTTGCCTAATGAGTCTCACCCTCAAGTGATGATTGATCCTATTATGACATCTAGTTTGCCAAATGCTAGAATGTATGTTCCTTCCAGTTCACCCAGTATTGACTTATAAAGAATTTAAGTTTATCATCTCCCTCTCCCCCTCTACTTGATCTAGGACCCTCTCGGTCCCATCACATGATCACTGGATTCATGGATGGGATGTTTAAACCTTGTCTTTTAGAAGCCTTCCATCCTATTTCACATGATGTCATCCAATCTACCCATGACTTGTCTGAACCTGCGTGCTATGTTGTTACCTAAATGGCATGAGGTTATGTAGTAAGATATGAATACTTTCATCAGAAATCAGAGTTGGTCTCCAGTTTCCTTCAATAATATTTCCAATATTATTGGTTGTAAGTGCACTAAGAGGATTAAAAAATTGTTGATGGCTACATATCTTGCTATAAAACACGGTTGGTGGATAAGGACTATAACCAACAAGAGGCCGCAAAATATTTTGAGACATTTGTGATGGTTTTCAAGCCAACTTCTATTACAGCTGTGTTGATTATTGCCCCAATAGTAGTTGGATATTAATAATGATTTTTTTCTTAGATAGTTGAAATAAAATGTTATATATCTTAGCATCCTAGTATGAAGACGATAAAAAACCCTTTCATGTGTGAAAGTTGAATAAGGCCTTGTACAGTTTAAAATAGGCACCATGTGCCAGGTTTGATCTACTAAAAGTTTAATTGGGTTCTATGAGACCAAAGAATATTCTTCGCCATTTATGTTTAAAGAGATTGCTTTGGAACTACTGGTTTTAATTTACATTAAAGTATTATTGTAATAGGCAGTGAAAATAGTAAAGTTGTGTGGCTTATCAAGGAGATCTTCACCAAGGACTTGGGGATTCTAAACTTTGTATTATCGTGTCCGAACACAGTACATTTAAGATATTATTGATAAAAGTAGTTGCATAAAGCAAATAGCATCACCAGTCTTGCAGTTCAAAGTGTGAAGCTATTAATACATCAAGGGCAAGTGTTTCAGGATGCTGTCCTATACAGAAGTATTCTTGTGAACGGGAATATCTCTTGTCTATAAGGCCGGTCATTACTTATGTTGTCAACTGCCATTAATACTCACTTGAAGTCAACATATTCGTCTGACCAGGCTAACAAGACAAGAGCAGGAAAGAGGAAAGAATCAGTTGATAGCCTTGACCGGGATATGGGTGGGATGCTCAACTAGTACGGAGTCATCCTTCGAATGATCTGTCAGGCGAGTGGAAGGATCCTAAGAGAAGCACGAGTGGAACGGCTCTAGTTTCCGTTAGAAGCTGTAGTCGGACTAGCCTTCCAAGCCTTCAGTAGATTAAGCTCCGAAATTTGACGGAAGCTACTCAAGCCGATAGGTCGGTAGGTTCATGCAGACACCAACTCAGAACATTGGGATCACATCAAGAAGATATTAAGATATTTGAAAGGAACATCTACACAAGTCTTGTGATTTATAAAGGTGGTATTGCTGACTTAAATGTGTTTTTCTAATGTAGATTGGTCTAAATACCCAGACGATAGGAAGTTGGCTGAACGGTATCGAGTTTATTGGAGAGATAATTGTATCTTGGATGACCTCAAAACAAACCATGGTCAAGTCTAGAACAAAGGCTAAATACTAGGCAGTCGCGGTAGCAGTTTTAGAATCTATTACATCAAGAGATCGAAGTGCACCACAATACACTGGTTGTTTAGTGTGACAATTTTGGTGCAACATAACTTTCTGCAAATCCATTCTTCCATATAGGAGTCAAATGCATAGAATTCGACTTTCACTTTCTTAGACAAAGACTTGTAAAATGAATGACTCAAATTCAATTTCTAAATTATGGAAGGCAAAATGCTAAGACTCTTACAAAGCCACTTCCTGGTCCTCACTTTACCATGCTAAAGAATAAGCTGAATCTCTGGGTATTAGCTTCAGAGGGGATGTTAAGCTACAAGTGAGTTGTGGTAAAAGTAAGAATGGTGATAAAGATGAATCGTGCTAACTTAACTGCCAAGGAAAACATAAAGGAAAGAAGGCTGATCTTACTTATTGTGATACCATTGTGCTCTCTAAGATAAAGGGAGAGGATATGAACTATCTTAAAGTATCTTTTGCATATCTTGTTAAGGAAGAGTGTAAATCAAACATGTAAAGGAGGCCACACATGTACATCGGGCATAACTTGCTAAGAAAATTCATCACCACCTCTTTGCTTTCTCCGTGAACAAACATTAAGAGATTGAGTGATGGTGGTCATGGGTGTAGGCATCATTGGCTGAACCACATTTTTTGTGTGCATTTGAGTTGTCTTCTCTCCCTTGCTTCGTATAAAGTTAGACTAGCTTGGGATTGGATAATCATGGGGTGGTATTTCTAAGGCACAGTAGAGAATTATGTTGAATAGTGTGGGAAGTAGATAGGTTGCTTGGTTCTATAGCCATTTCGCTTGACTTGTTTGGTATGTCATGGACTTCAGGACGATCTAGGAAGGTATTAAGACTCACTAGCTTCTTCTTGTGGTAAGAACTTGGGTAGGAGAATGAGTTGAATAGACATAGTCTTGCTCGGTTCAGCTTCAAATATGGGTGATTTAAGGATCGCATTCATTGGTTTTTGGTTGACAACAAGCCAACTCGTCACATCATCAGCATTAAGAGGTGATTGACATCCAGAAAATATAAAAGTATATTAATCAAAGAGCACATACATGGATCTAATAATGCTATCATCAACAAGGTTAAATCATATATAACCTTTAACACATGCCAATTGACTTGGGTGCAAGTTTGGATTGACGTAAGGTCAAATATGAGGATAGATGGTGCAAACACTCTCATGTAGTCATAATTGAATTTCACCAATAATCTTTTCCTAACAGGTAGATAATTAATAATGTGAACAGTCAGTCTAAAAGCTTTGAACCCGAATCAAGTGGGTATAGAAGAATGAAAAGCATACACGATACCATTTCAACGAAACTTTTTTTAGGATTTTCCTTTGCAATCTAAATTTCATGGGCAGTATGGGGGCACGTGAGTCATTAAGTAATGCCTTATGAATCAAGGTAATGGAAGAAATCTTTGCTCAAGAATTCTCCTCCAAAGTCACTGGAAAGTCTGATATTTGTAACCAAGTTGATGTTCAAGTGATTTTTCAAAAACATGAAAGGATGCAATCTGTCATAACTAAAGGAAAGATCTACCAAAATTGTGAGAAATTGATAATCAGACCGATAACTAAGCATTTGTTGATGGACATGGGGAAAGAACCCATAAATCAGCACGTAACAATTCAGATGGCTTTGGAGCATGAAATCAGCTTTAGAAAACAGTAACCAATGCATTTTACTAAGAGCACAAACTGGGTAGTAACGTAAATGATGATTTTCATGTGAATCAAGAAGTCAAGAACAGTGCGTCTTGTTCAAAGTCTATAAATTAACATGCCCGACCCTAAAATGCCACAATTCATCAGACGAACCATATTAAAGTTCCAACGCACTATGAATCTCTTTATTTCCTTAGTCGTGCCTTGCCACAGAGTTGATTCCATTACTAATTTGAAGCTTTGCTGACAACAGCTACGCATACAACCTTGCATTCTTATGTAAATGATGATTGTCATGTGAATCAAGAAGTCAAGAACAGTACATCTTGTCCGAAGTTTATAAATTAACATGCCCGAGCCTAAAATGCCACAATTCATCAGATGAACCTTATTAAAGTTCCAACGCACTATGAATCTCCTTATGTCCTTAGTCGTGGCTTGCCAAAGAGTTGATTCCATTACTAATTTGAATCTTTGCTGACAACAGCTACACATACAATCTTGCATTATTATTCGGCCCCCTGAGTGGAAGATCGCCCATTTGCACATTCTTAACAAAGTTATCAGCACAGAACTCAACTTTACAGCCATTATCCTTTGTAAGCTTAGTGATAGAGAAGGAATTTTCCAAACTTGAGGAACATGCAAAACACTTTTAAGAATAACCAACGCTGAATTAGGTGTTGGTAAGGGTATATGACGAATATGCTTAATGAGCATCACATTTCCACTTCCAACAACATGATCAAACCCAAGCGAGTAACTTTACCTTGCATATGCTGATCTGAGTAGGTCACATGGTGCATCGTCCTAATGTCAGGATACTAATCGGTTTTGTGATCGAACGTTTGATTTGAAGCCCCACTAGCACCGATTGAATTTTTGAACTATTGCGATGAATGCTTTCAGAATGTCAAATCGTTGGTAGGCATGCATTATGGTTTTTGCATCCGCAACATTGACACATCTTGACAAGAGGAGCCTCTACAACATCTACAGCCTCCATTAATACACCCTTAGTTACCACGATTATTTTGTTAAACTGTCCACCAACCACCCTTTCTACGCCGACGTTGAGCCACAAAAGCAGAGTCAGTGTCTCTAACTTGGTGGTGGGGAGGTGAGTTGGGTGGGGGGTGGGTTGGGTGTGGGGTGGTGAAGGAGAAGTAAACAGACCAAGATACGTTTCTCTTGTGTGATTAGTAAAGCATAGACTGCAGTAAAACTTAGAAACTTTTTGTAATGCCGACAGTAGTGACAAAAGCCTCATAATCACAGTTTAGTTGTTTACAAGCTTGTGTTAGTTTTTTTGTCAGACAAAAAGAATACTTGCAGTAACTTTGAATATATCCGAGTTAAATAACCTTCTGGCACCTTTAGTTTCGTGGGAAAGTGAGAAAACTATTATTTAGCTATTCATTGAAATAGTAAGGCAGCTCTAACTGGTTACTCTGCTTCACCAGGTTGGCAAATCATTATATACGCATTCAATCGATTGGTGCATAAGAAATTAGAATAAGGTAATATTTGCAGGGGCGGAGCCAAGGTGGGCCCTCACGTTTTGAAAAATTAGATTTTGCATATGAAAATTTATAAAAATCATCAGTTTTACACTTGTAAAACTTTTGAAAAATAAGAGTTCGCCCCTGTGAATAATTTTCAAAAATGTTATTTAGTATGTAATACAATCATTCGGCCCCCTATGGATTGCTGGCTCGCCCTGACGCAGTTCAAAGTTGTCCCTAACTCTTCGCTTTGCGAGTGCTTTGTACCCTTGGCTTTCGTTGAGTAGAAAGCCTGCATGTTTGCATGCAAGTGAGACACAAATGAGACACAAATGCACACATCAATCTCAGTTTGAAAGGAAATCCAGTACACCAGGAAACCACATGAAAGAAAGGTAAGAAAAAAAACAAAAGGGAAGAAAATAAATAAAAGTTCCTCTGCTCCTAAATGGTAAAAAGGATGAGGGACAATGTCCCCACAACTGAAATAGTTTCACAACTAACGGCAATATTCCCTTTCAAATGTCTTGACTCAGTGAAGCTCTTCGATCGTTGCTAATCAATGAAATGACATTTCGTTGCAGTAAAATTTTCTCATCTACTAGTCCACCCAGAAAAGAATATGTACAGAAGTTATGTTTATAGCTAAGCAGCTACGTTGAAATGACTGACATTCATCCGCACCAGCTGCATGATGGGTCAAATCGAATTACTGCCAAGTTTCATATCAAGATAGTCAAGCTCAAAGAAGGAACAGCAGAATTGACTTCTTTCTTTTAGGAACTTAATCTTGAACAATTACTCCCATAAACTCGAAGAAACGGCCATAAAAGTATGGACAAGTTATACGGGTGAGGCAGTGAAAAGCTGAAGAATTGTTTCTTCCTGCCCTGGGGTACGTGCATAAAACGTTGCATACTTGAGAAATTAAATACGGTTGAGACGCCCAAGTTTTTTCACATATTCTGATATATATTAAGGATATTCGATGGCTGCATAGAACGGGAATGGTTCGTTCTGCCATTGTATTTTACAAGTCGACAGAATGTTTAATTCTTAGAAGCTACAGTTTTTTTTAGATGGTATCAACCCCATGAAGTCGATCAAAAAGGGTGATTTGTTAGTGGTTCAGAAAAACAAATTGGAGAAAGCAGAGGTTAATTTTCTGACATTAAGTTAACAACGAAAAGATCTTACGAGACTCGAGTATGTGGTGCGATATATTCGATATAAGACTTCTTTTTCTGTGCAAAATTTTGTACCAATATTCATTTATTTTTCTAGGGTTAACACATTTAATATAGATAAACAGTTCCTTGTGTGGAATGGAGGGAATCAAAATTTTCTTTCAAAGCCAGCCCCAACAGACCATTCAGTGGTCTCAACAACTTCAGCAGACTCAGATGAAAATCATGTACTGCTTGTGACCACATGAGTAGGGAACTGCGTCATGAATTTTGAAGGAAGGAAACAGGGAAAGATTCAAGCTCTCCCCAATTGCCCATCTCTTGATATAGAAATTTCTTGGCGTCCACTTGCATCGGAAGAGAATCCATGGTGCCCTGAGATGGGTCGTCGTAACTATACTGTATTTCATCATTCATGCTCGGGGAGAAGTCCCCCATGGAGTTGTTGCTCTCCGTTAATGTTGTTCCACTGCAGAATGCTGCAGAGTTTTGATTGGGATTTGAGAGCAACTGAGCCACTCTTAGGGCTTCGAGGCCGTATATGCTATTCGAGTCTTGTGGGTGGAAGAATTGCGAATATTCTGCACTGCAGGGACCATCTTGATACGCGTTTGACATGGTGTTACTGGCTAGCCCTTGGGCTACCTGTGTCTTGAGACTGACTAGCTGTGCTTGTAAATTTGCAACCTACATCACAAAATACGAACACCAACTTGTCAGTCATGGACGAAAGGGAGAGAAAGGGTGTGGTATATAGACATAATTATCAACAGACCAAATAGATAACCATATATATATTGGATAAATAATTGTCCATGCATCAAATCTAAGGTGCAATGACTTTCCTCCTCTCATAAGTGTATAACTTTGGGCATTGAGAAGTAGTTGATTTCCATTGAAGAATAATGATGGTATATTGGTATTGCAAGAAATTGATCAAGAGAGTTGAGATGCAATCTAGAAGCCAAATTACCTGCTGCTGCAAAGCAAAGATGTGGGCCACACAGCCATAGATAGGATCCTGAAGCCGAGCTTGAGCTTCATAAGAGATGGTGACGGCCGCCTCGGGGCGGTCGGAGACGGGGATGTGCATGAGGAGCTTCGAGGCGTTGCTGGCACCAAACACCTTGTGGATGGCCGCGAAGTGCGTGGCCCCCTGCTCATGGCAGAAGTACGGCGCGAAGACACAGCCCTTCACACACTTCCTCCTCAGGAACTTGCAGGCGCCGCAGGGGGAGCCAAAGCCTGTCATCTTCTTAATTTGGTCTTTGTGACTGTTTGCAGGAGAGAGAGAGAGAGAGAGAGAGAAAGAGACTTAAGGGCGATCGAGCTGGGCAGGGTGAGAAGGGGCAACGGCACCACCTTGTTTATAAACACTAGAATTTGAAGGATGTGGGTCATATGGCAGTGAATTGTTAAATTGAACTGGTCTCCTGAGTGGCCTACATATTTCATTTTTTTCTAGGCAACCCCTCTTCTGAACTTGTGTGTGTATGCGTGTTTTATATACATATATAAAATAAGGTTTTGAAAGCCTGTGGGATTCCATTCAAGGCTTCTTAGAAAGGACAAAAGAGCTAACATCTACCACCCCAATCCCATTTGCTTTATTTTATGCATATATTTCTTTCGTTTCATTTTGTGGTTGTCCATTGTTTGGTGTGTCATGATAAGCAGCGGTACATTGGAAGGCGCTTGCTCGTCCAGTTTTTCTTCAGCATGAAAGCAATAAAAGTTTAATGCCCATCTAGAGGAGATTCCACGGAGGAATGAAACAAAAGGCAGTGACAACTCACCCTCTCTCTCTCTCGGTGCCACTGACATAGAGGCAACCGATTCTGTGTGCGAGTTTGTGCAAGCACTCCGTCTCCCTCTGTCCTCAAAAGCTGGAAATAAAAGAAATGAATAAGATGGCGGTACATATTTCCACCAACAAAAGTGAAACTAGCTATCAGCGTACGTGTGTGAAACATGATCTCATACTGTTACGGTTATGTGTGCGCGCGCTCGTGTGCATGGACATGCTAATTTGGACCTAGGGAACCCTATATATGCTAATATTATCTATCTGGTAGATGTGTTGGGAATGAGTGTGATAATATGATTCAATACTAACATTATCCACACAATTTATAAAAAAGAAAAGTACTAGGCTTATCTTAAGCCTAACTAACCCTAAAATCTCCGTTCTTTTGGTCTCTTTAGTCAAATTTTGACCCTATATATAAGGTATGGTGATCTGTATGCTTTGTTTTGCACCGTTGGATTCCAACATGTTCACATTTATTTTCACACTATATATATATATATATATATATATATATATATGTGTGTGTGTGTGTATGTGTGTGAGAGAGAGAGAGGGGGAGAGAGAGAGGGAGAGAGAGAGGGAGAGAGAGACAAGTTATATTTTAAGACTTGTTTCCGGATTTCCTCTCCTCCGGATTCACTTAGGGTGAGAAGAATGACTGTCAAAAAGTAAAAAGAACGAAAGAAAGAGAAAAAAGCAAGTGAGGGAAAAAGGAAAGCGAAAAAACCAGAGAGAAAATGGAACTTGTCAAACTCGTTCATTATATACTTGCTGTACTCCACCAAAAACTTTGAAATATAACTTGAAGTGTGTATAACTTGCATATTGTGTTATTCGTTTGTGTGTGTGTGCGTGAGAGAGAGAGAGAGAGAGAGAGAGGGAGGGAGAGAGAGGGAGAGATTTCATTTTAACCCTTGCTGTTAAGTGGAGTGATTAGCGTAATTATTATTCCCGCCCCTTATTATTATATTGAGTCCATTTATAGTTTTCAGTCACTTCCTTGTGCCACACTTGTGCTACATCATGTTGGCTCCTGTCCTAAGACCACTTCAAAACACCCATCATCTCTCCACCTAATGACAATAATTATAATAATAATAATCATCATGGTGAATTATTGAACTACCCCTTTTCCCTTTGACCAGTAGTTCATTTGGTGTTTCTCAAATTACTTGCAGTACCTCCCTCTCTCTCTCACTCACTTCATATATATATATATATATAAAGGATGATGAGGGTGGTTCGGGATGTAGAAATTAAATTGCGAAAGGCAACAGTCACACTCTACATTGGTTCTCAATGCTGTGTACATGTTTGCCACCAGTCTCGAGTTCAAGTCATTGGTCTTGGGGACAAGGAGGCAGGCATAGCTCAACTGAAATTGTTAAATTGTTTTTTCTTTTCTTTTTCCCGTTGAAAGAAAAATGATGTGGAAGTTCAACTAATGAGCGTTACAATCCACTTGCACCCTCATCATCATTTGATATTCCTCTCTTAAAGCTTTCTTTAGAAGTTAACCTCCGCTCCTGACGTTCCTTTTTTTTTTTATTTATTAAACTCTTTTCCTCTCTCTCTCCCTCTCTCTCTCTCACACACACATATGCGTGTCTATGCATACATGCATCAACTACCATACAAGCAGAAACAACACACACACACACAACTTACGCACATTCTACGTCTTAAATACAAGCAGAAACAACACACACACACGCACACAACTTGCATGCTACCAAGATGGAAAGAAGCATAAGCAAGTGCTTTGCACGCAAACCAAAATCGGCAACAAGTGAAGGCACCGCACCTCTCTCTCTCTCTCTCTCTCTCTCTCTCTCTCTCTCTCTAGATCTCTCTGTGTGGCATGTACATACTTGTACAACATGGTGGTGTATCACTTTTTAAAACAACTTTATGGGTTCCCGTCATAGTTTAAAACATGAACATAAGCTTGCCTGCTATCTTGTTTATGTTTGGTTCCTCCTTTCCGCCTTGCTTTAACTTGGTCCTCTTCTAGGGGAACCTTCCTACACCTTTAGTGTCAAAATATGACCTAATTAGCCAACTTTACTGCCTTTGTCTTGGCCAAGGTGTTCAGAAAGCATTGGCTTCAACTGAAACATGTCTTCCCGTCTAGACATGTACATACATTTGTAGGTGCTGTTGTTCAAATTACTTTGCATTATCTACATGTACTTTTTAGCAAATTAACCTTCACGGGCTTTCCAGTACTATGAACACATCATGTACTCGAGGATTGATCGCCTTTCTTTTTCTTTCTAGCACCGAATGGAACCCCGCCAATTGCTAACAACATATCGACAGGCCTTTTTGTTGGAGAAACTTTAGATGTTAGCTCTGCAACTACTGCACTCGGCTTCAAAACCTTGGCCAGGAGACATGAATAGCACTTACCATCAGATTGTATTGTACTTAGTCGTTTAAAGCTCATAATTGGTCAACCAAAAGCTGGAATGATAACTCATGGTTGATTTTCTAAGATATACTTTAAATCGTACTTTTCCAACAAAAAATTAATTAAGCATGGTTTAATCAAAAAATATAATGGACTAGGTTTCTGCAAAGCTCACGAGAAACTGTGAATACATATATAAACCATATTCACAGTCATCAAGCGCTAAATATATCTTAAATATTTTGGAATAGTTTTATATCTGAACTCTACTGAAAATATTAGTCTGTTGGTTATGTTGTACACTTCAGTTTCCGACTATGCACTCATTCTTGGCTCATATCTCTTTTTGACGTACACTCAGATTTTTAACAAGGGTAAATTGTAAGATCTCATGTTTGGAAATGAGGTATATATGCATCATATCTAAAGATTTTTAAAAGTTTAATTACCACATATACCTTATTCTCTTTACAATTAAAGCAAACTGTCTGCTACATATAGAGCCTCACAATGAAACGGGCCAACTCGGGTTCGACTCGAACTCACTCGAAAAAACTCGGCTCATGCTTGACTTGTTTATAAACAACCCAAGTTCGAGCTTACGAAGATACTGAAAATGATAAAAGAGTCGAGTTCGAGTTTTAGGAACTCGACTCGTTTATACTCGATTTGACTCACAAGCCGATACTCCATATAATACTGCCAAAACCAGTTCACCGGTTTTAAATTTTAAAGTAAAAACAAATTTTCACAAGTATACGAGTTAAACTCTTACACGAGTTAAACAAGTTACAAGAGTTAATGCTTACACGAGTTAAATGAGATAATGCTTATATGAGTTAACTCCAAACAAGTAAATGCCTACACAGAGTTAAATGGGTTAAACGATTCGAGTTTGAGCTCAATTTGTGTAGTAGAGTCGAGCTTGAGCTTGCTATAAGGAGCTCGACTCGAGTTCGAACTAAGCTTGAGCTCAAGCTTTTTGACCTGAGTCAAGCTTAATCTGGCTGAGCTCGATCTGACCAAGCTCGAGCTCGACTCGGTTAGTGTGCAGCCCTAACTATATATGTAGGAGCATATATTACAGGAGAGGATGGGCATGAAGGTGAAAGGAAATAACTAGTTTTGCCAAGACAAGTGCTTAGCCCAACTTAATTTGTGCTAGGTTTGTTACACTAAGATATCCAATTCACTTTTTAAATTTGCATATCTCTTCTGATTCACTTCCTTTTTGAAGCCTTTCCATTTTAGAATAACCCAGTCACTTGCTATAATGAAAATTTCCGTTTAAATTTGGAATAAGGTATGGTCTTAATTAAAATTTTTCTCTATTTAATGGCAGTTAGTAGGATGGGAATGACAGGTTATCCTTATATAATGGGCTACCATGCAGAATCCATCCATCTAAATCTTGGATTTGACGGAGGAAATACACAGGCCTGACTTTAGAACGGACACGAACTTGTGGGCTGTTTTTGGGTGAGATGGAGGAGTATTTTACCGTCCAAGTGAAAGCCGCTTTCCCCTTCTCTCATGGTCCAGGTTTATGTTAATGCTTGGTGTAGAATGAACACTCAGTGCATGTGAGCTAGTAGATTGGTTATACTGTATAATTGGCACTAGTAGGACAGATGGTGAGACCAACCACACAACTATTAGCTATTAGTCAACTTCAGGGCAATTAAGAATATCATAAAAAGTAAAAGGTCGACCTCCCTCCTTAGCAGCATAATCTGGTAACTTTCAACGCGCGTGAGTCACTGGGATGTGGATCCAAACTGGAACTAGGAGGGTAGAAGGTTTTCAATTTATGTTTTTTTTGGCATTTTATGAATTGAGTTCACGTGGATCGGCTGAGTTACAGTTATTGTGGGTGTGTTCAGCTTCGTCAGTCTGACCAACTAATTGGTGCATATACTCATACGCCAAGTTGGTTCATGTTATCTGAAACATGTCTGGTGAAAGAGTCAAGACTTGACCAAACGCCGTCACAGAAACCTGCAGTATTAAAAAACTAGCAAGAGGTTCACAGTTCCACATGTTTTAAAAATTTTTATTTCCTTCACAGAAAAAAATAAAGGAAGAAGGGTTCAGTAGATTCCTACTACTAATTGAAAGGACAAGTTTCTTTTTAGATTTGGACTTCGGGATTGAGGTTTCAGTTTGGTTGCATCCAAGACTCATCCAGAAATTCTGGAATTCCATGTTCTTGTTGGCAATGGAAAAACATGGACATTGGAAGAACCTGCTGCCGCTCGGCCCATTTCTAATGCATCAAAAACGCCACCATGGGCGTGGCGTGACAGAGGGATGAATTAACTCGTGTCCCTTCCACTTGCTCTCCTGCAGACCGCCGTTTATCTGTCAGCATGTGATCCCTTCAACTTTCTTTAGTGAAATACTTTCACCGGCGGTCCTACCATCTGGTTATATATCCAGATATTGGCTTCGCATGTCTGAATATTCTGATGCCCTGGTCAAAGTTCAAACTTCTAACAACTTCATGACAACTAAGGGAATCGGATTCAGGTTTTTTGTTTTTGAAAGCATGCAAGAAATTAATTAACTTTTCAGTTCCTTTTTTTAAATTGCCCTATAAAATTAAAGTGGTTGCTCGGTCGAGAATAGAAAATAAAAATGCAGTACTACTATTTTATTAATCTTTAACTCAATTTCTAACTTTTTTTAGGGTAACTTGTTCATTCACTACTTCGAAGGGAGTCCAATGTCTTCTTCATCTGCATACCACCTTGAAGGTTCACAGCAAAAAGCTTGGAGATCTGTTACAATTCAAAAGAAGAGTGTATTGGGTTGTGACTCTGATCATAGAGTCTAACCACAGATTCCTTTTGAAGTGGAGCACCTTACCAATACCACCCACTACCCAACAACCTTTTGGAGTAATTGAAATTCTAACTTATGTAGCAAATTATGACAGATTTAGAGGACAGTTATAAGAAAATTATGGCAGTTATCACAAAACTAGAAAACGAGAGGATTGTCTTTGTGAGTGCGACATAAAACGTGACTAAATGTGAAAGCCTCCTTCTTTTGCGGCCGTCTGATGCCCTATCTCTCTCTGTTCTCTCTCTGACACTTGCGTGCATGTTGTAATCATTTATATGTACAATCTAATTGGAATCTAATGATACAAGTCCTTTCGAATTCCATGTTATAAAGTTATAGATGTGTTTGTCATTTTTGATTTGTTAGGAATCGGCATTAATTGAATGATATGATATTCAAATAAAAAATATTTCGTCTACAAATTTTTGAAGCTTGCAATTATGGGTTTACTTGATAAGACGAAAAAAAAAATCAGATAATTCATAAATGTGTAGGTAAACGGCTCAACCGGCGCCGGCCTCATGTGTGGTGTGTGGTTGAAGAACTGAAGGACGGATGGTTGGAGGATTATATATATCTATATATATATATATATATATATATATATGTGGGTGTGTGTGTGTGTAAAGAGAGTGATATCTATTGAAATACATCTGATTGGATGGTTATTTTATTTTGTGTCATTGAAAACCATATTACAGAAAAAACATTTGTCATAGTAAGTTGTTTGTCTATTTTTTTAACAGTGTTTTTAATGATACAAAATAAAAAAAACCATCTGACTATAGAGGTAGCCACCTTGGATTAAAAAAAAATCAAAATTTTACTTGTAAGTTTTAAAAATTTTAGTTTAACCTATATAAAAAATTTTAAAAGTTATATTTCAGTTCCCATTAGAATTTTGAAACTATAGTTCGGCCTTGTAACAAAAAATTCATAACTCTGCGTATATAAAGAGAGAGAGAGGGCAGAAATTGAAATTAGTCAGCGACCAAATGTTTTCAAATAGTTAATCATAGTATATTAGCAATGGTTTACGATTTAGCATTTTGCAATATTTTTTATACTTTATTGATAATTTCGCAATACTTTTAGCAATAGATTTTAAATATTTAGCCATATATATATATATATATATATATATATATATATAAACTGGTCAAATTGACAATTGATCTAAGCCACCCTTTTTTTAGATCGAATGACTTAGATGATTGTCTTGTATTGTTATTATTTTTAAATTTTCTAGTCTTGTATTATTATTATTTTTAAAATTTTCTCTCCCAGATCTGGCCTTCCACCCTCACTCCCTCCCTCTTCCCTCCTCTCACCACTATACCAAACAATTGGCATGTATAGTGGTGGGAGAGAGGAGAAGATGGTTTGATTAATCCACCCATCTGCACTGCCACTGTCGGACTTGTCACAAGCAGGCCCTCGAGGACTCAGCAGAGCAGCGGCAGCCCCGCTTGCTAGGAACCGGGCGGTGGTGGCGTACATGGGTGGATTATTCCACCCATCTTTTGTTAAAATGAAAGAGGGAAGAGGGATTTAGGAAGAAGAGGGAGTCTGCTGCACTTTCCCCAACGGAACCCTGGCAAGCCCGCCGGGGTTGAGAAAAGGCACCGGCGCCGGTGCCTTGGGAAAGAAGTGGAAAATCGGGCAAGAGATGTAGGCTCGGGAAGAGAGTGCGTGAAAAAATAATTAAAAAAACACACACACACACAATGGCATCGGCAGCATTCGACCCGATGGATGGATCGGATGGCTTAGTTCACCTGTCAATTTCACAAAAAATGATGGAGTTATGATTGAGTTGATATATATATATATATGTATATATATATATATATGAGAGATGATTTGATCTTACTTCAAAATTTAACATTTTAGTGCCAAGAGACAGTGGCCACATTAATATTTGCAATGTTTTGTAATATCTTGATGCTTTATGATGGCTTTATAGTATTTTTAATGTTGAATTTTAATTTTTGGCAGCAAGCAACAACATTGACTTTTATATACATGTATATAAAAGAATACTACTTTGTCGTGAGTCTAATGTTGCTAGATAGTAAAAATAAACAAACCATCGCTAAAATCACAAAAAATTGCTGTGAAAAATACCATAAACCATCATACTATTAATGTGATGGCTATTTTTTAGTGGCAGTTAATTGTCTAGCAATCTAGAAAACATTCGGTAAATGAAATATGGAACTCCTACACACACACACACGCATATATATATATATATATATATATATATATATATATATATATATATATATATATATATATATATATATATATAATTTGGAACTTCAATAGAGTGTTTGGATGACCCCATAATACCTGGTTTTGTTAAAACATGGTTTTTAAACGAGTTTTTAAAACCTGGTTTTTGAACGAGTTTTTAAAACCTGGTTTGCTTGTTCTGAATGGCAAGGCAAAAACTAGATTTTTAAAACCTGGTTTGTGTTTGGATGACAAAAAATGAATTTTTGAGGATCCTTGTAAAAAAAAAAAAAAAAAAAAAGAAGTTGATACAGTGGTGTTACAGCTATGACATTAAGAGCATTATCAAATATAAATTTCATTATCTACAGCCTTAACAAATTGAACAACCTTACACTAAGTCATCTTGTCTTACAAAAACTGAGTTTTAGATGAAAAATCGGTTTTTTTTTTTTTTGGGGGGGGGGGGGGGGTGGGGGGGGGCGTTCAAGTTTTTTCATCACCATATCAAAACTCAGTTTTCATGTCATCCAAGCATCACCAAAACATAGTTTTGGAGGTGTCATCCAAACAGCCCCCAATTAGCTTAAGAATTCTGAGTAAGGTAACCAACTTTTGACTGTAGCTTAAAAAAAAAAATCTAGAAGTAGAATGTCTATCAGTCTATATTCTTCACAAATTTCAAAGAGTACTTGATCATATTTTCTACAAATTTCAAATGTAGCATGATCCAGTCTTCTAAAGCGGTAAACTGGCCAGTGCAATAGTAGGGTAAAGGAGTCTGGGACTGGTCCAAACACCTGATTACATGGAGTTCAAAAGCAACATACTTCAGATGAGGATATGAGAAATTAAAGGAAGAAAAGAAGGAAAAGAAACACCAAGAGGTTGGTAGGCAAGAATCTGGAACCAGCATAAACATAATCATACGTAGTGGGGTTTAAGAACAGCATTGATCTGCTGATATGTCAAAAACTAACTACTTTAAGCATGATAGTGGAAAGTAGAGGTTTGGGCCATCAGCATGAACTTCTTGATGGTGACCGTGAAAACCAGGTAAGCACCCACATAATGATGGGGCAAGATCAGAACACCTTCAAATCCGCAGGTAAGTACCTGCAGATTGATGTTAGGGTAAAAAGATGAAAGTGCCCCTCAACAGAAAAAAGGGAAAACAGAAAAGGAACCCTCGTATGAGGTAAAACTGGAAGAGAAAAAGTGGCTTTATTGAGAAGGACAAAAATACCATTACACAAAAAAAAAAAAAAGTAAAATACCCTTCAACCTACAGTTCTCAAATTCTAAGGATATCAAATCCAAGGCCATCAAACGCCTCTTAACAGATTAGTAGCACTTCAGCGTCAAGACAATGATAAGAGTAAGCATCTAGGGCCATCATAAAGTTTTGATTGAAAAAATTGACCAGCAGAGAACAATCTTACTTGGATTAAGCAAGAATGTTCAGCTTGGAGCAGACTCAATGATCACCAGTATTATAGATTCTTGCTTGTATTTTTGGAATGGATAAAACTTGATTTGTTCAAGGACCTAGATTAATCTGGAATTCAAGCATAAATTCTGGTACTAGGTAAGGTCAAATTGGTGAAAATGGACTCCGGCCGGCCTAACACAAGCTCAGCCTGATTATTATTAGCTCAGGCTAGCTAGTCTCAGGTTGCACGCCCAGACGGCCGGTGACCACAAACTGCCGCACCAAGTATGTCGGTAAAAATTACCATCGACGCTAGTCTCATCGTCGTTAAAATTGTTACGGACGTCTGGCACGTAGGTGAAGACGCGTACACCGGTGCGTGGTGCGGAAATGTGGCAGATAGTTTCACCAATACTTTTCTTCATCGACGATCTTTCTAGACATCGATAAAAGTTTTATCGACGTTCCAGCCGTCAGTAAAATACCAATTTTTTGTATTACGGCAAAGTGTACCGACTTTTCAACAAGGCCATGCACTGGCATGATTTGTGATCTGCAGGCTGTGGTCAGCTCATTTTATTCAAGTTTCCTCTCTGATTTTGAACATGAATGTGAATGACCTAAACCTGATTATTATTGTGGCTGCTTGCTGCCACGCAGAAATGAGCGAGGCATTCGGTTTCATGGACGTGTGGTCAAATGGCAATGTTAATTAGGGGCGCACTAAACCAAGGTGCAATTAAAAGGAACAAAAAGAAAATTTAGAGAGAGAGAGAGAGGTATTGAAGAAAGAGTGTCCGACTTCAAGTCAATGTCCGCGATCCAGATATCCAACGTCCGAAGTCCAACTTGTTTCCCCCAACAAAAATTTACTTACAAAGGGACGATAAGAAATGTCAAGATCATGCTTGACTCTGCTGTTGAAAACAGACTTAATTTCACTTGACCTCAAATCCATGTCGTTCTGACCACCGTCATCCACCCCTCGAATCTGCAGGCGTACTGTCATCCGCATAGGCCGGTGATACTAAACTTAAGTTAATTCGGTGTTTGGATCGAATGTCCTCACGAGCTTCCCTTAAACTAGTTATATATTCACAAAACTTCGCTTTCTTACGTGATTTTAGTTTTCTTCAGTCAGACGATTATCTATATATATATATGAATCGAGTAATAAGGATCATCAAAACTATGTCAACCGAATATGATTCGTTCAATCAACTCAATTGATGATTTTTTAAAATGTTACACGCAAAATTACTTCTTAAAAGAGATTTTCTTCATAATAATCGGTGTTTTGGTTTTGAAAAATAATCAATTACATACATATAGCATCCGAAATATGAGTTACTATTAATCGAGTCGATCAAACTTAGTCTACATACGTTGTAAACAATTATATATATACCTCTCCTCCCCCGTAATAGAGTAAAAGGGAGGGCCCACCTAACTAATGCCACATCACTATCCACAACTGAGCGGTTTCGATTATTAGTCTCTTTGAATAAGATGCCAAGATAGAGGAAAGAGATAAAATAGGGGTCTTATGGTTTCACATTATCCGGCAATTTTTTTTTCTCCCATTTATTATTCACAATATATGCTTCTGATCACAGTTGAAAATGCAAAGCCTTTTCAATCATACACACTCAACTCACATAGAATATACATATATGTACATATTTATAATGGGGAGCTAGTACTGTTGCCTGAACCTTGTAAAGTCACAAGCTAATTGAATGGGTCAAATTTGTCAGTACATGGGGATTCGACCAGCTGGCAACAAGGGCTGCTTGAGTGCCACGTGGTAAAGTTGGACTGGTCAAACCAACACATGGCCCCACTTGACAAATGCGTGACTGTGTGGAATGCTTTGGCTTCAAGGTTTTAGTTAAAGACCAGCCAAATTTTTCATTAAATAGTTGTTGGCCAACCGTGCACTCTGATGTCAAGCGGGACATTTTTGTGGCTTTATGTGTGGCAGCATGGGCTCCATATGTTCCTATGATTAAACCCTTGACTGCAACTCCCATGTACACTAAATTAGGTAGCGCAGGTGAGGTTGAGTTCTCAAAACCCTGATTCAAGGTTCATTGTTTGTGATCATCTGCATCTCAAATCACCAATTGTGTTGCATTGGCATCTTGATCAAGCCCTTCTTCTCAAACAGTACTCCATTCCGTTTAATGTGATTAGCAATAGGTTGATTGCCGCCCAAGCAAAATTACGCCGTACTCTTCATCAAGAACACGTGGCCCCATGATCTTATTGTTCTCATTCTTCCACGTACGCATCTGACGATATTTATAGTATTTAACTACTTGATATGATCTTAATTTGTTGATTATTGAACCAATATTTCAACGCGTCTTCAGGTAGGTTCCAGCCTAGGCCCTAAGCTTAGGGTAATGCAGCAGCTTGCATCTTCATCCATGAACAGCACTTGAGTGTGCCAATTCAATTGGCACAATTTGTTTCTTTGGTTTAATATTGTAGAGCTTGGACGATACTTGGGAGAGGCTTTTTGTCCAAATGAAGCCAAAAGGGTTCCCATCACATATGGAGAGATCTTGGGGAATAAAGAAATATGGTCTTGTCTATAGTTCGATGAGCTTTGACTGTGATGGGCTAACTAGATTCTAATTCTTAACGTGTTTGAAAAAGAAAACGGTAGGCTATCACAAACCAAAGGGACTATTAATTAATTGCCAGCACAGTTGTGATGAACTGAATTGTACAACCAGAGCCTTTATTGATTTATTTATTTTGTTTAGTTATTTATTTATTTACTTTTATTACACTGTAGTTGATTACAACATAGAAACCACAGTAGCTAGTCATCTGTATCCATGCTTTGATTCTGCAATGCAATTCCATCTAACCACATTAATCTTTTAATTAATTAGCATACTGCTTAATTACGGGCTTTGGTATGTATAAAATATAACTCGAATATATTGGACCTTACCAGTTCCTGTTGAACATTTGCTCTGTTATTTCAAAAGCCAACGTGGGTTTCGGATCACACGACTCAAGAACAAGAGGTCGACGTAGCTCAGTAAAGTCTTGATGTTCATATTGACTAAGACCACCACCCCATTTCTTTAAGGTGAAAAACACAAAGAAAATTTAACGCGTCAAAGTTTTATAATCTTTTAAGTGTAAAATTCATATTGAATTATTTGATTTTATATATAATTCGTAATATGTAGTTGTTTTTAGAGAAAATTAACTCATCCTGGAAAACGAATTTATTACAATGCCAAGTCACGTTACCAATGAGAAGAAAGGATCAATATGCAAGCATTAAACCTTTAGTTCTTGAAGATTTGAACGATAAAGTTTTTTGGGTAAAGTACCGGGCTGTAAAATTCAGATTCCTTCAAAATAATTCATATTTTGTGCCTTATTTGTCAATAGAATACATGAAAGCATCATGAAATCTAACAATATATGGGTGGGAAACTTACTTTGCAAAAGACAAGAAGGAAGCAAGGTTAAGGAAACTGTCATCCTTGACCAAGACAACGAGGACCCACCTTTCAGCGTAAAGTCTCTTTGAGGAAAGGCCAAGTGAGGAAGGAACAATGAAGACAAAGAGCCGAGCCACTTGAAATTTCGAAATGGAGAAAAGAGAAGGTAGCATTCCTGTATCACATGTTAACCGCGTTGGTGCACAGGGAAATCAAACGAAGAAGAATCCTGAAGAAGGCATAGAGTTCAGTATCCGTCCATCTCTAAGGAGCAAAGACCATGGAAGTACTGTTCCTCAATAATTGAGTGACATTGATGAAGGTGAATCGGATCATATATGATGATCATGGCAACGGTCTTCAATAAATTAAGATGATAAGATGGCTTCCAGCGAGCGACGGGTCAAATTTGGACGTATCAATGAACAGCTAGCTGTGCATGGGTTTCAATCGGTTCCCTGAGGCCTATTTGGCATCCCTCTTTTCTTAGTCAAATTAGTTTTCGGAATATGTAATGGATCCATCTAGAATCCCATAATGAGAGACAAAACGTTAAGGTTTATGTACATGCATTTTGGGTGATCGGGGTTTCCTACTGCTCAAAAAAAGGCCGAAACCCTCACCCAACCCTTTAAGGCCTTGACCACCATATTTTTTATTAATTAATTAGTTTGCTGAGTAATGAATCAAAATCTCATAAGATCCAAATAAATAAGCTTTATATGTATAACTGAACAGTGGCAGAGCCACATATAGGCTGGTTTGGGCAAATTTCCTTTTATTTTTACATTAAGATTTAATATTTACTTTGTTATTACGTGAAAGTGCATCTTCAAGTACAAGAACCTGTGAATCAGTGTCCCTCCAGACAACTGTTTTTGCTCTACCACTGTAGATAAAGCATATCCTGACCCCCTAAGAACATGAAATCGGCAAGTCTTACAAAATGGTTGTTCTAAACCTGCTTCGTATTGATACAAGCCTGACCATATCCTAGACCTCCAAGTCGAGATTTTCCTTTTCGAAAAACAATCGTGAATGTGCATGCTTAATTAATAAACAATGTAAATAACTAAATGATCGACATGAATATCATGCCGATCAATTTTTAATTAAGGGCGACGACTGGTCAAGACCCTAACAGAGTTCAAGTTGAATATGAAAGTTCACTGCAAGATGAATGTTAAAATCATGGATGTTGCTTTCACGACATTTTTTGTACATTGTCACTGGTGGAAGCAACAACACTCTTGTATGTCATCCCAAAATGCAGCGGTGCCGCTCTTGTATATCATCGCGCCTTGCAGCAGCGACACTCTTGTGTCCACAAGGGCAGTCAGAACCCAACCCCCATCCCATTGATTGGGCAATGCCTGCTGGTGGCATTGTTATCCCACCGAATACTGCTTTGTCGAACCAACGGTGTTGGATGGACGACATTCCCATCAGGCAGCCGTTGCCAGTAAACGGGGGTGGGGTGTGGTTTGGGGGTGGGGGTGGTGAGGGAATCTGTTCCCCACTCTCTGTGTCCCAATGCCTAGAAGAGGGCATCGAAGTAGGGCTAGAGGCCATTGGGTCGACCTTCGGGTATTCAATCCCTTCATGAGATCTGATGGAAACACAAAGAAAGGCAATGGCAGCGGAAATTGCAGCAGCATCTCACCAGCATTGCAGCAACGTCTCAGTAGCAGTGTTAATAGGCAGCACCTGTGACAAACATAGAGAAGAAAGGGAAGAAACATAAGAGATTTGTTTGTGGGTTTGCTTGAGAACCACAGGTTGATTACCCAACGATCAACCATTAGATGAATAGAAGCTGGGTTTTATAGACTACCTCTCAGGATTTCTCCAATTCCCAGCTACGGTTATGACATGGAGATTTATGGTAAGAATGTAAACGGAAACATTAATTTTGTAATTTATTTTCTGTTTTAATTTTGTAACTACAAAATCCCCTTTGTAGTTACAGAGGAAGGAAAGGGCTCAGGGCCACCATCCAACATCTCTCACTTGTCCATGAAACCGTCAGTTTGCTTCCACTATACGTGGGTTTTCTGTTCCTAAGTTACGAGGTTTTCCATAATTGATTTGTCCATCGTAACTTGAATTTAGTTCAAGGTTTGTAGCGAGGTTTTTCATTCAAGGTTTTTCCATCACAACCTTTAAAATATATCTCAGTCCCATATAGGCTACATGGTAAACAAGTCTTCTGATATTCCCTTGGTAATGAGATTTGCTACCATGTCATTGGTAGGCATGTATTCAACTAAAATTTTATTTTTCTCAATCATTTCATGAACATAATGGTATTTCACCAGTCTATGTTTACTCTTTGACCTCACAACTCCATTTTTCATAAGTGATATCGCTACCTGATTATCACAATATAGTTGAACTAGTTCATGATCAAGTTCTCATTTCAAATCTTTCAAGAATCGATTTATCCGGACAACAAATGTGGTGGCAATATTACATGCTACATATTCTACTTCTTGTGTGTGCTGAGCAACACATCTCTGTTTCTTATAGGACCAGACTATCACTCCACTTCCAAGGATAAATATATATCCAGATGTAGACTTACTGTTATCTTTACAACCAGCAAAATCTGCATTGGTATAACCAACTAAAGTTAGCTCATTCACTTGATAGGACAATTTCAGTCCTTTATTTCCTTTTATAAACCGAAAAGTTCTTTTAACCGCTTGCCAGTGAGGCGAACCAGGATTACTTTCGTAACGACTCACAAGACCAACAGAAAAGCTTATGTCTGGTCTTGTACAAAGCATTAAATACATTAAACTACCAACAACCTGTGCATGAGGAACATTTAATTTTTGTTGTTCTTCTCTAGGACAATCACTTCTCCTTAGATTTGCTCCTTTAGCTATGGGAGTTCCAATTGGTTTGCAATCTTGTATTCAAAATTTCTTCAAAATATAATCAATATATCGTTCTTGACTCAAACTCAGAATTTTTGAGTCTCTATCTCAAGTTATCTTTATTCCTAATATATAGGAAGCTTCACCCATGTCCTTCATTTTGAAGTTCTCATTCAACCAAGTCTTTGTTTTGGATATCATATTGTTATCGTTTCCGGTCAACAAAATATCGTCGACATATAAAGATAGGATACAGAAGAGACCCTCAGTTTTCCAGACATATACACACTGATCTAGTTGATTTGCTATGTACCCAAGCTTTGTAATTGCCTTATGAAAGACAAAATACCACTGTCGTAGAGACTGCTTCAATCCGTACAATGATTTATGTAGCTTGTACACTTTGTCTTTATTTTCTTTGACGACATATTTCTGCGGTTGACTCATATATATAGTTTCATTTCATTCACCGTTCAAAAAGGCAGTTTTCACATCAATTGTGATAAACATCCAAGTCATAGAAGGCTGCGGAAACCGGTAGAAGGGTTTGTTAGGGCTTGCGATAGCCAAAATTATTTTGATTCATGCAAACTTTGCTACCAATGAATATGTTTCTATGTAATCAATTCATTCCTTTTCGGAAAAACCTTTCACCACTAGCCTTGCATTAAACTTCCCAACTATTCTGTTGGCTTTATACTTTTTCTTTAGCATTTGCACCCAATGGGCCTTCTATCCATAGGAAGTTCTACGAGTTCCCAAACTTTATTCTTTTCTATGGATTTGATTTCTTCATCAATTTCATCAATATCTACTAAATAGCATAGCTCCTCTGCCAGATATACATAATAATCACTCAAATATAAAGGAGGAGCTCTAGGTCTTTTATGACCTATCAAAGTCTGAGTTGATAAGTTGCCTGGATCAGTTGGTTCATTACCTAACTGTTTCGCAGTCGGTTCATTACCAAGCTGTTCCTCAGATAATTCGTAATCAGTTGGTTCATTACCAAACTGGTCTACAGTCGGTTCATTACCAGGCTGTTCCTCAGACAATTCATTCTCAGTCAGTTCATTACCAAACTGATCCCTAGTCGGTTCATTACCAGACTGATCCTCTGAATAAATTAGATCCTCCAGAAGATCATTATGATCTCCCACTAGATTATTATCTTTGTTATTGAGTTCTTCTAGGAACTCTGCATCTCTACTTTCTATGAGCCCCATAATAGAGTGATATAATCTGTAGCCTTTGGATCTTTTTGGATATCCAATAAACACACATCTTACTGATCTGTTATCCAGTTTATCCATTTTTGGATTTAAAACTTTCACATGTGCTACAGATCCACATCTCTTGAGATGTCTTAAGTCTAGTTTCACATGAGTCCATCTCTCATAAGGAGTTGTTGGGACTGCCTTGCAAGGCACTATATTGCATGTGACCATTTATTTGGAAAAAATGTACTATATCTGCATCACTCATGGGAAATCATGAGAGATAGAACTTGATCTATCAGTATAAAAACTAGCATTTCTGATACATTTTTTAGGGGTAATCAGATCAAGGACTAGACTAAGTGTTTCATATTTTGAATTATGGTTATTATCTAGATCTTAAATGCAAAAAAAATGTGCCCTAAATTTGAAAAGATTTGAAATTGAGAAATCTCAGTAGATCATTATAAAACAAAGTACATGAATTAAAGAATTTCGGAATAGGTGGTGTAATTTATGATCCATATGACCATCAATTCATGTAATCAATTCCAGATCTAATATGAATACATGAAAACCAGGTCCAGACAGAATTGAGATCTAGTTTGTAAGGTTTCTTAGACATGAACCTAAAGAAATCCAGTATTTGAAATCCAAATTAATGAGATCCAAATTTAAATATTTGATTCAGATGAGATCCAAATTTACACTTCAAAACTCAATCCAGTTCACACATCCAAAATTGTAAGGTTTTGAGATTGAGTGTTTTGAATCTAGAGATCAAACCAGATTTCAAATACAAGTTCAATCCATGATCTAATTTCAATTTCCAAGTCTTTTTGAGATCCAATCCAAAAAGCTTAAGTTCAATATATAAATCCAATATATATACCAATATCCAAACTTTAAATTGAGATCCCAGTTTACATGGTCTCCACTCATAGTTAAAATCAATGATGGTCTAGACCTGAAGTTCGACTTCGATAGTTAGGTTGATATCCAAAGCATGATTGAGTTTTAATTAATTTGAATTTTTGAGGTATATGATCTAATTGACACAATCTTTGCCTGGTTTTGACCTGGGGTTACATGGTATGACTTGCCTGGTTCAAGTTTGGGATTTAGATGAACCTAAGTAGGATCTTGGGTTTAGGGATCTGCCAAGGTAAACCCAACTAGGCCAAGGTTTTGAGCATACTAAACTTAACTGAGTTAAGGTTTTAACATAAATTTAGCTTGAATAGGTTCCAACCTGGGCAATAATTGGGTTTATTTATAAAGAGCTTGATGCCAAGTCTTGGTTGAGACATCTAGTGTGCCTGGCAAGGTTTAGGCAGGTTAATCCTATGATTTAGATCTAAATCATACACAAATCCAGGGTTTTGAACAACAAGCTGGAAAACCGACTAAACCTTGAAACCAAAATCTATGTTTTCAAACATTGTATCTACATGGAAACTAGTACCAAGTTAGGCACATGGTAAGGATAATGTCATGAAGCACGTTGGTGATTTACCCCTTTTGGTTTTCACGTGAAGCGTAGATCTTAGTGTTAGTTTAAAATCAAGATGTATGATTCAACACAAAAAGCAAACAAACATGATAAAATGGGAAGAAGCTCTAAAAGCGAGAGATTGTGATAAGTGTCTTCCATCTAAAAGGATAGATGGTTGGCATTTGTCATCCATCTACGACATTCATCTAAAAGATTGGATGGCTAACATGTGCCAACACTAGATAATTTAGATCTGATCTCTGGATTCAGATATAAACTCATATCACAATCTGGATCTAGGAGAAGATCTAGATTAAGATATGTATAAGAATTTAGATCTAGGACTTGGATAAAAAGTCTATATTGATCTTTGTATTGGAAGATTTAACATGGAGATTTGAAATTAAAGTTTGGATATGAATCAAAATAAATTACAGATTTGACTTCTGATAACATGATCTGAATTAAGGATATGAAATCGGAATACCCAAACTAAACTTAGTCTAGGTGTTGTGGGCTCATACTTAATGTTAATGAGGTGTACTTGGGTTTTATATAGGTGTGGGGTTCAGCTGGATGTAAGTCGGACTATTGGGTTCAGTTCTGGCCAAACAGTTTGAATCAATTTCAAGCCTCGTTTTGCTAAGACTCAAGTTGGCTCTGACTTTAGCTGAGCCTTACGGGGCTCAGGTCTGGCTTAGAAATGATCCTTATCTACGTTCATGTGGCTTCAAATTTAGGCATTATGAAAATAATGCATGCATGAAAAATTAAGAATTTCACCCCTGGGGTAGTATATTCACATTGGTTTGCAGCTTGGATTATGTTTGGGGGGCACGATAGGTTTGATTGAAAAATTCCATCAATCATCCTTGGGAAGTCAATATTTTTCAATATCGACCAAGTCATATTTGATGTTGTAAATGGAAATGTAAGGGGTAAAAAGAGAACTCAAGATTTTGGGCTTGTGAGGGGAACTGAACATACCAGTACTCTCATTAAGTGATCTTGAACTCATTTATGTGATTAGATTGAAAATTGACATTTCAGATCCTCAAAAATCAGCTCATAATTGACTAGCGATAGTGTCTGGAAATGATAGGTAGAAATGGTATGTCATTTCCTAGAAATGGTTGTTGTTGAGGAGATCCTATTGTGAGTTTGATGAGGTCCACAGGTCTTCTGATAGGAATGCTAGGAATGGTCTCTCCCGACATTCAACCAGCATCAGGCTTGGTGGATAGTGGCCCTGAGCCCTATCCTTCCTTTTGTAACTGCAAAGAGAATTCTGTAGTTACGAAATGAAAACAGGAAATAAATCACAATATCAATGTTTCAGTTTTCATTCTTACCATAAAACTCCATGCCATAACCGTAGCTGGGATTTGGGAAATCCTGAGAGGCGGCCTATAAAACCCAGCTTCTATTCATCTAATGGATAATCGTTGGTTCATTAACCTGCACCTCTTAGAAGCAAACCCCAAAAATCTATTCCGCTCTTCCTTCTTTCTTTTCTTCTTTGTTTTGTCATAGGTGCTGTCTTTTGACGCTGCTGCATTGAAGCCGCTGGTCAGACGCAACTGCTGTTTCCGCTGCTATTGCTTTGCTCTGTTTTCATCATTGGTATCAAAGCCATACTTATCGAATTCAAGTAAGTGAAATTCGATCTTGATCTTTGTGGTGCCTGTGAAGATTATTCTATCCACTTGAGCATGCTAAAGTCCAAACACATAGTGGAAAGTTATACTTCATAACTTTTATTGATGACTTCTCAGGATTTGGTTATATTTATCTTATTAAATATAAGTCAGAAGCACTTGAAAAATTCAAGGAATATAAATCTGAAGTCGAGAGACAACTTGAGAAAAATATCAAGGTTATAAGGTCTGATCGAGGAGGTGAATATACATCAAATGAATTACTCGAACACTGCAAAGACCTTGGAATTAATAGGCAAAGAACAATGCCTAGGACACCACAGCAGAATGGTGTCGCTGAGAGGTGTAACAGAACCCTCTTGAACATGGTGAGATCCATGTTGGCAGGTGTACAATTACCCAAAGTTTTTTGAGGAGAGGTTGTGTTAGCAACCATGTATACTATAAATCGAGTGCCCTGCAAGGCAGTCCCAACCATTTCTTATGAGAGATGGACTGGTGTGAAACCATATTTAAGACATCTCAAGAGATGGAGATTTGAAGCACATGTAAAAGTTTTAGATCCAAAAATGAATAAACTGGATAGCAGATCAGTAAGATGTGTGTTTATTGGATATCCAAAAGGATCCAAAGGCTACAAATTATATCACTCTACTATGAGACTCATAAAAAGTAGAGATGTAGAGTTCCTTGAAGAACTCAATAACAAAGATAATAATCCAGTGGAAGATCGTAACGATCTACTGGAGGATCTAATTTATTCAGATGATCAGTCTGACAATGAACCGACTGGAGAACATTCTGGTAATAAACCGACTAGGGATCAGTCTGGCAATGAACCAACTGTGGATCAGATTGGCAATGAACCAATTGAGCATGAATTGCCTGGAGTACAGTCTGGTAATGAACTGACTGGGGTTCTGTTTGGTAATGAACCAACTGAGCATGAATTGTCTGAGGAACAGTCTGGTAATGAATCGACTAGGGAACAGTTAGATAAGGAACCAACTAATCCAAACACCTTATCAACTCAAACTTTGTTAGGTCGCAAAAGACATAGAGCTCCACCTTCGTATTTGAGTGATTATTATGTATATCTTGTAGAGGAGCTATGCTGTTTAGTAGATATTGACGAAATGTCTGACAATCTGAGATATGATGATGCGATAAGCGTGCATGAATCATTAGATTGGGTGAACGCTATAGATGAGGAAATCGAATCCATAGAAACGAATAAAGTTTGGGAATTAGTAGATCTTCCTAAGGATAAAAGACCCATTGAGTGCAAATGGTTGTTAAAGAAAAAATATAAAGCCGACGGAACAGTTGAAAAGTTTAAAGCAAGGCTGGTGGCGAAAGGTTTTTCCCAGAAGGAAGGAATTGATTACATAGAAACTTATTCTCCGGTAGCAAAGTTTGCATCAATGAGAATAATTTTGGCTATCGCAGCCTTCTATGACTTGGATGTTTATCAGATGGATGTGAAAACTGCCTTCTTGAACGATGAATTAAATGAAACCATATATATCCCTCAACTGCAGAGATATGTCGTCAAAGAAAATGAAGACAAAGTGTACAAGCCACATAAATCATTGTACATTCAAGACAGTGGTATTTTGCATTTCATAATGCAATTACAAAGCTTGGATACATAGCAAATAAACTTGACCAATGTATATATGTCTAGAAAAGTGGGAGTCTCTACTGTATCATATCTTTATATGTCGATGATATTCTATTGACCGGATGATAACATATTGATATCCAAAACAAAGACTTGGTTGAATGAGAACTTCGAAATGAAAGACATGAGTGAAGCTTCCTACATATTAGGAATAAAGATCACTCGAGATAGAGACTCGAGAATTCTGAGTTTGAGCCAAGAACGATATATTGATTATATCTTGAAGAAATTTTGAATGCAAGATTACAAACCAATTAGAACTCTCATAGCAAAAGGAGCAATCTAAGTAGGAGCGATTACAAACCAATAAGATTACAAACCTTATGCACAGGTTGTTGGTAGTTTAATGTATCTAATGCTTTGTACAAGACCAGACATAAGCTTTCCTGTTGGACTTGTGAGTCGTTACCAAAGTAAACTTGGTTGCCCTCACTGGCAAGTGGTTAAAAGAATTTTTCGGTATATAAAAGGAACTAAAGGACTGAAATTGTCCTATGAAGCGAATGAACTAACTTTAGTTGGCTATACCGATGCAGATTTTTCCGGTTGTAGAGATGACAGCAAGTCCACATCTGGATATGTATTTCTCTTTGGAGGTGGAGCCATACCCTGTTCCTGTAAGAAACAGGGATGTGTTGCTCAGCACACACAAGAAGCAGAATATGTAGCGTGTAATGTTGCTACCACATTTGCTATCTGGATAAATCGGTTCTTGAAAGAATTGAAATTAGATCTTGATCATGAACCAGTTCAACTATATTGTGATAATCAAGCAGCGATATCACTTATGAAAAATGGAGTTGTGAGCTCAAAGAGTAAACATATAATGGTGAAATACCATTATGTTCATGAAATGATTGAGAAAAATGAAATCTCAGTTGAATACATGCCTACCAATGACATGGTAGCAGATCCCCTTACCAAGGGAATTTCAGAAGACTTGTTTACGAAGAATGTAGCCCATATGGGGCTGAGATATATTTGAAAGGTTGCAATGAAAAAACCTTGAATGGAAATCCTCGCTACAAACCTTGAACTGAATTCAAGTTACGATGGACAAACCAATTATGGAGAACCTCGTAACTTAGAAACAGAAAACCCACATATAGTGGAAGCAAACTGGCGGTCTCATGGCCAAGTGGGAGATGTTGGATAGTAGCCCTGAGCCCTATCCTTCCTTTTGTAACTGCAAAGAGGATTCTGCAGTTACGAAATAAAAACAAAAAATAAATCACAATATCAATGTTTCCGTTTTCATTCTTACCATAAAACTCCATGCCATAACCGTAGATGGGATTTGGGAAATCCTGAGAGGTGGCCTATAAAACCCAGCTTCTATTCATCTAATGGTTAATCGTTGGTTCATTAACCTGCGCCTCTTAGAAGCAAACCCCAAAACCTATTCCGCTCTTGCTTCTTCCTTTTCTTCTTTGTTTTGTCACAAGTGCTGTCTTTTGACGCTGTTGCATTGAAGCCGCTGGTCAGACGCGACTGCTATTTCTGCTGCTATTGCTTTGCTCTGTTTTCATCAAGGCTTATGCGTGAAGGGACACCAGAACCCCACGGTAGGAAATGGCAAGATAAACAGGAGTTTTGGCCATCATATTGTACGTGCCGGCAAGGAGTTCTGGCCATCATTTCTAAGTGCTGTCAAAACCCAGTAACAACATATAAATATATATTAATTTCAAATGAAATTAGAGAGAATGTTTTTAAAATTTGTAATATGATCACAAAAAAACATATAAAATTAACTTTTTCAGTTATACATAACATTCTACACAATCAAAAAGATTATACACAAAAAATTTAATATCTTCACTTTATCTGAACTGAACTCGAGACTTTCATTGCAGCAGGATAGTCTTCCCTTGGCTTCAATCAATGACCTACAAAATTTTACTGTAAAACATAAGTCAATGACCGGATAAAGAATAAAAATATACCCCAAAGAACCCAAGTTGCAGATATACCGACATTGATGTTGTCAATGTAACATGATTGTTGATAGATCAAGTTGCAAAAGGTGCAAACCTGCAGTGCAGTGCGTTAATAACTGGAATATAGTAGATCTGCAGATTTGCATGGCATCTACGCACATGACGTCTGATCGTAGTGCAATATTCAGCAAAGAAATTAAAGGGAATAAGAATGAATGACAAACTAATGAATGACAAACTATTACTACATACATTGAAAAACTCGAATAAGAACTTACAGTCAAAACCACAATAAATAAGATACTAAAAAATAGAAAACATTAGAGAGATATAAAAAGACGATTTAACTCCTGATAGAAAGGCCCAAAGGGATTCTGCAGCAAGAGAAAATGACCTATAAATTTGATAAATTTCAACTAGAATGCACTGAGTTACTTCCTGGTTTTGCCTTTAGCATTCATACAAGCTACAGTAGTATCAAAGCCTTGAAAATATACCTGTGGGGACGTGGATCAGGCCATGTCCAATCTTCTTCATCTCTTCCCCTTATTCTCTTCATTCTCAGAGCTATTTGAACTAGCATTTTCATTAAAAATGTCAAAACTACAGAATAAATAACCTGTAAGTATGCAAAGAATTCCTTATCATACGAGCACTTGTAGTTTCAATTTTAGACATAGTTATAACAATCAACATGGTAAATTAAATTAAAACTAGAAAATTTTCATGCTTTTAATACAGAGTGTTATTGAAATTGTGAACAAAACATGTTCACAAGCATATAACTTATTTATTTATTCTGCAGTTTAATTATAGTAACTCGTATTAATAAAGGTACGCCTTCCATCAAAAAAATAAAAATGAAACAAAAACTAGCATAACAACACCCAAAAGCAGGCATGCAAAAATATAGCTTATATCTGGTCATTAATATATTACAAATGAAGTACACTTTTGCTTTAACAATATATGCTAAACACTTAATCCCTTAGGGAAGTAATGTTTTATGAATCTTCAGATGTTTCTTGCAAACTGTTGAATATTCAGCTCCAAGCAAAGGCCTAATTCTGCAATAAACTTGCATTTTCCTTGAAATCATAATGTTGTTCACAAACCCACCTTTTTTCGTGTTATTTTCTAACAACGGCAAAAAAACAAAGAACCAACCTTTAAGATCCTCTAGCATATTGTACAAGTTTCTCTTTACCTTTACAACATGTTGGTAACCAAACGCAATAGTGGAAAGTCGCCGAACCTCATTTTCTACAAAGGATGCCATAGAGGTGAAAGTGTGAGTTGAACTTCAAAATATGTAATTGAACTAGAATGACTCAAACAAGTAACTAACTCTTTCGCATATCAATATATTCAAAAAGCAAAAACTGCATGAGGAAACTTTATGTTGAATTTTTTCAATCTTCTGATTGAAGTGGTTGGTGGTCCTGCCAACTTTTGAGAAGGTAAAATCTTGGCAAGCAGTAGCCCCATCTACTGCTCCCTTCAAATTGCTAAAGATGGATTTTCAGATGAAAAAAAAATAAATGAAAAATCATGAAAGCTATAAAGAGGACCACCACAACATGACAAACGAACTAAAGAGATGTGATGCATATTCCAGGTGGGTTTCTTTTCTTCATCATTGTAACAATGTTTGAAGAGGCTATCAGTACAAATAATAAAGCTGCTGAAACAGTTAGACCAACTGTGATATTGTTTCTAGAATTTCTTCCAGTGGGAATTATAGACATAAGAATAGTGGATCTTTTCTTTTCCCAAAAAACTCTAGGCATGAAAAGAATATGGAACAAAATAGTTATGAGAGGCTACACATCCCAACTTATCCACCTTGAGTTGTTCCTATCCAAACTTTACAAGCATGAGACATCATCATAGAAAGGTGATGCAGTGTTTTAATATGATGAAAATCATTCATAAGGACACCCATTTCTTATTGTTGGTGCACGTTTCCATATATATATGTAAAGTGGCAGATTATTAGTAAACTAACAGACTGAATAAATAATTTAAAGCAAATGGAAGGGATGTAGTTTCATCTTTGAATCAAACTTTTTAGGGAATGAGATTCTTTGCTTTAAAAACCTTACAGTGAGATGAATGATCATAACTTAGCATACCTAACAAGTATGTTTCAGAACAAGCAAATTCAGTTGATATTGTATATTAGCATGGAATTATAGCATCCCTCTCTCCCTCAGTCACATTATAAAGGTTGATCTTGTTAAAAGAAGCCCACCCTTACTTCTTTATTGCATCATCAGTTCTATTTAGATTTTGACTTACTTGGCAAGACATGACAGAAAGCAATGGGCCAGATGTCAACACAATTATCAACATGGATCTAAATTCATCAAAATCTTTTCACAGAAAGATTGGCACCTTTGTATTGTGTAGGTGCCTCAAACAAAATATCGCATTACAGGGAAAATTATGAGGTTTCTTGGCAAGATAGAAGAAGCAAACTCTTTCTTGAGCCACCAAAGGAAGCAGCCATAGCCGGCTATTTTCTTCTCTACAGATTGGGATTTTTTTTTCTCAGTTTTTATCTGAAAAGTAACTCAATTTTTCTTGCTTTCATCATTATTTCCATATTGAAGTAAAATAAGCTATAAAGAATAATAACTTTTCATATAATTTAAAGCAAAAAGTAACAGGCATGTTAACCGTTTTTTACAGACCACGTTAGTGCCATGTAGGCACCATGTCAGCCAGGGTGCCTACTCTTTGACACTTTTTTTACTGCATTTAATGTGTATTTAAAGACATTTATGTCTCAATGAATGCATCTAGTTGTTTGTTCTGGACTTCAATTGGTTAAATGAGAGAACCTCACCACATTCTAGCCAGTGCCATCCAATTTTGCTGGTGTCAGGCCACCACAGCCACCATTGTCAGTCCTTGGTAGCACCTCCGCCACCCATGGGTGAGGCTTTCCTATAGGGAGGACCCCCTCCTCTGACTAGACACACCTTGCTCCAAAGTGCTTTTCAGCGATTAGGTGGATGCTACACTACCATCAGCTAGAGGCACCTCAGTGCCAGTGAACTCTCCCTCTAGCACTTCCACCTCCCTCGTTGCTCTAGAAGACATTGTCGTGGTGGCACAACGTTCGGTTGTGCATACACGTCATGTTGCACTCCTGCTGCCTTTGACACTTCACAGCTCTGCTGGCACTACTGATATGCTATGCCACTTTCTTGGCTGACCCACGCCATTGGCCAACTCCACCGATGGGACTTTCTTTGATATCCACCAGTAGCAGCGCGATGTGTGGGCTGGGCCCACGCCATGCCATTAAAGGTCCCTTTGGAAAGGAGCTCCACCCAAGTCCAACGGCATGTGTTGCATCCCCAAAAATATTGGTTTTTGGAGTGCTCGATAAAAATGAGATTTTATTTTGAAAATAAGGGAGAAAGAGACACGCCTATCGGTATGAGGATCGACCGTTTCCGACGCCTTTACTGTGAGTAATCAATCCAAGAACTATGCTTATCCTTGATGCATTTCATTTTGGCTTAAACATCTTTTTCATTCAATATGCGGTGTCGTGTTTGAGAAAATATTGAAAACTTGATGTTTTAAATCTTTGAGAAAGTTTTGAAGAATCATTTGAGAGTGAAAAATATTTTGATTTTGAAAATATTGGATGGGAAAATATCATCCAGAAACCTTTGAAGGTCACTTTTGGAAATCTGTTTGGTGTTCTCATAAGACATTAAGTAGGTTTGAGATTTTGCTTTAATTAGGTTACTACCTAGTTAGAGCTCCATCTCACTTTGGTTAAGTTCTTTAAAGAGGTGTTTGTGATCATAAGTGATATTAGTGAGTGTAAAAGCATGAATGCATTGATCCTATAAGATTGGAAAGGAAAATCATTCATTCCTACCATAACATTCATCTAAGAGCATTCTTACCATAACATATATCTAAGTTTCTCATCTTGATTTATAAGATTATCATTAATATTGTTATGGAAGAGAAAAGTTTTTGAAAATAAAATAGAGTTGTAGACCATCAAACATGATTCTAATATTGGGTCATTACTTGGTTTTTGGTCTTGGTGAAGTCCACAAATAAAAAATTAAAACCTTAAATCTTTAGAGAAAATATCCAAAAGAACTGAAAATATGAAATACTCTCATAGAATGAAAGAGAGAAAGAAATTTTAAAGATCACTAAATGAAAGAATTTATAAGTTTAAAGATCACTAAATGAAAGAATTTATAAGTTTAAAGATCACTAAATGAAAGAATTTATAAGAGGAAGAGATACATATCTTTGTATGTATTTTATATGTACATACATACATGTATATATGAATATGTGTACACGTATGTATATGAAATCTTTTGAAAATGAAATATTAATTTAAATAGAGAGGAAAGAGAAGTTCTTGAAAGAGAGAGAGAGAGAGAGAAATGCATATATACATGCTCATCTTATCACACATATATAAGAAACTTTATAAAAGAGAACATTGATTTAAAGAGAAAGAGAGATTTTAGAAGAAAAGAAATATATATATATATGGCAGGCTAGATTTTCAGTGGACTTCTAGATTTTCATGTTTGGCAGGCTTGTTGAATTGGGGATTTTGTGATCGCGGTGCACCTTTATTTCCCATTTGATTTTTCTGTTCCTTGTTTGTTCATGCTATTGTGGGATTACGTTTTTACTTTATGATTTTTAGTTGGCCGATTTTCGTTGAAAACATCATGCTTGACATTGTTCAGTACGTTGAAGTTACGGTCCAGTTATGAATAGAAGGTCACGTGTCGGTGCACGATTGTTTGGTCAGGGAAACGTGGTATGTGGCTTTAGGTTGCTTCCATGTCGAGGCTCATGGGGATGAAAATTAACTTTGACAATATCACTATCAGTTGATTGTTATCGATCATTAGCTAATTTCTGCCTGTGTTTCTGATTTGGTTGCTTCAGAAGTTCATGTCAAGGATGAAGACATTTTTGTGATACTGCTGAATGAGGCTATCACTGATCATGTGTTTCTGATTTAGTTGCTTCAGAAGTTCATGTCAAGGATGAAGACATTTTTGTGATACTGCTGAATGAGGCTATCACTGATCATGAATGTGGTAACTAGTTTGCCATATGAATTACAGCTTGAATGCTATATAAACTCTTTACATGCACAACCTAAACTTTTTAGGATGGCAACTTGTACAACACATTGCAGTTGAGGTGATTTGTGTTATCTAGTATCTACTCTTATTGAGCTGAATGTCTGAATCATTAGAATTTGCTTGTCGCAGGAAAAAAATCTTAAAAGTTCTTCTTGTTGATTGCTTGGGTGTGATTTTTGGTTGCTATGTAAGTTTCTTACTGTTTCTATTATCATTATATCTCAGCTAGTATGTAGATGTACACAAGCTTATGCTGCACAAATACTTTATAAGTATGATGTATCTGTGTCTGGCACTTTTGTAAGCTAGCACTCACTTTAATGGTAGATACCTGTCAGACACTTTCTTACTATTTCCAAGGGTTATTGTTCTTTGCTAATTAAAAGTTAAACATCTAGTTAGATTGTGAAACTACAATAATCTGATGACATGAAGCTCTCTTTTTAAGCTCTCTTGCCAAGTTGTCTTTTCCTTGATTATAACAATGTGCTTTTCTATACTTTTCATCATAGGTCAACATGACTCAAAAGCGCTTATCTCTTATACTTGTCTTAGATTCTATAAATTTCTTATCTAATTTTATATGTTTTGTTTTTATAATGCATAGGACAATTGAGATCCTAATAGTAACTTGTTGATAAAAGAGAGCAAAGTTGAAGACTTTCATGACAAGTTCCCCAAGATATTAAGCATATTGAGGTACTTGTTTTGTTACTCGATACTTTCTTTATTGGGCTTTACTGGCAAACTTAGAAAATGCTTATCAACTTTCATGTTTTTTTTTTCTAATGAACAAGAGAGAGCAAAGTCGAAGACTTTCATGAGAAGTTCCCAAAGATATTAAGCATATTGAGGTATATTGAAGTTGCAAATATGATGTATATTTTTTACATGCTTTAGTAGAAGATATTGGTTTAGGACAGGAGATAACTTGGACAAATAAAAAACCTGCAATTATGGTGTATGTGTTTTACTTTTAACATGATTTAGTAGAAGATATTTGTTTAGGACAGGCGATAACTGAGATAGGCCAAAAGCCTACAAATATTTATATGTTTTTTTACATGCTTTAGTAGAAGATATTTATTTAGGACAGGAGATAACTAAGACAGGTCAAAAGCCTGCAATTATGGTGTATGTGTTTTTACATGCTTTAGTAGAAGATATTCATTTAGGACAAGAGATAATTGAGACAAGCCAAAAGCCCACATTTATGGTGATATTTTAACCAATGTGCAGTTGTTAAAAGACATATATTCTTGATAATACGGCCGTAAGAAAATTAAAGAAATAAAACAATAAAGAATTAATGTTCTTTATACACTAAGTATTTTTTTTATTTTATTTTTAATGAATAGGTATGGATAAGTTTGTGGTGAAAATGCCTATATTTGATAAACATTCTTCAAAACAAGAAGAAATCAAATCAAGCCAAGAAGGATAATCAAGTGAGAAGCAAAATGACATAGGATTTAATGACATAGAATTTGATGAACCATAGTTGCTTGCAGATCTTGCGCTTCGTCATCCTATGTCAACTTATTATCCAAATGTTTGGGGAAGTATTCGCAGAGCTTATTTTCTATAAGGCCCTTGTCAGCCTCGTAATTTTGATTTTCAGCCCATCCATCAAAAGGAAAAGTTTAATCCAAAGTGGTTTGATGAATATAAGAATTGGTTGGAGTACAGTCTATGCAAACATAGAGCATATTACCAATATTACCACCTTTTCAGGTTATAACATACTGACATTTTTGTTAACGAGGCATTTGTATCCACTGGGTTTGACAATTGGAAAAAGAAGAAAAGATTTAATTTACATGTTGGGGGTCATAACAGCCATCATAATATAGCACAAATAAAATGTACAAGCCTAATGCAACTACAGTGCTTCAAAAGCAAAATGACCAATAAAAGAATGAATATTAAACTCTTCTTTGGGCATCTATGAATACAATAAGAATACTATTAAGGCCAGGATTGCCATTTTGATGGCATGATGAAAGTGAACCCTCTTTCAATAGAGGAAATTTTATCAAGATATTGGAATCATTTGCAAAGATTGGCAGCCAACTTGATAAAGTTGTATCAAAGAATGCTTTAGAGATTAGCAAGCTGACATCTCCTGATATAGAAGAAGATATTGCAAGAGCATGTATAATAGAAACTACAAATGCTATTATGAAGGAGCTTGGAGGTACCTTTTTTTCTCTATTGCATGCTGATCCTCGAGCTATATTGACTAAAAAACAAATGGATATTGTATTAAGATTTGTTAATAAAAAGGGTCAAGTAGCTGAGCGATTTCTTGCCCTTGTATATGTTTTTGAGACAAGTGCCATACTATTAAAAACAACAGTAGAATAAACATTTTACATGCATGGATTGAGCACAACAAGTTTGTGTAGACAAGGTTATGATGGAGCAAGAAATATGAAAGGAGCATTTAACGGACTAAAGACTTGTATATTAAATGAGGATGAGTGTCCATATTATATTCATTGTTTTGCACATCAACTTCAATGGGCACTAGTTGTTGTTGCTAAACATCATCCAGTAACTAGGTTCTTTTTTGGAATATTATCCAGATTGTCAAATTTTTTCTACTACTTGCAAAAGGTCTCAGCTTATTCGGGAAGCAAAATGCCTGAGAATTGCTGAAGCACTTGAATTAGTTGAACTTCAAATAAGACGAGGACTAAATCAAGCGATGAGTCTCAAACGACCTGGTGATACTTACTGGAGTTCTCATTATGATGCTTTAGTCAATTTAGTCAACATGTATCCTTCTGTGCTTAAGGCATTAGACTTTATTGCAGAAAATATAAGTAAAGGAAAATGGGAGGCACTTGAATTGATGCATATATTGCAAAATTTTGAATTTATGTTTGGCTTGCGATTGATGTATAAAGTTTTGAGAATAACTGACACATTTTCACAAGCGCTCTAATGAAAAGATCAAAATATTGTAAATGCTATGAATTTAGTTATTGTATCAAAGACATGCCTTCAAGATGTGAGAGATAATGGTTACGACTCTTCTATACACCTTAAAGACGATCCATATGTGTACATGCATTTTTGCATCATTATCGTGTTGAAGTATTTTATGTTGTCATTGATATTCCACTTCAAGAGTTGAACAGTCGTTTCACTGAAGCAAATACAGAGCTTCTTCTTTCAATGGTGTGTTTAAGTCCAATAAATAGCTTTTCTGCTTTTGATAAACATAAGCTTTCGTCTTGCCGAGTTCTATCCTAAAGACTTCAATGGAGTAGACTACTATAGACTAGAAAGTCAATCAGATGTGTATGTTGAAAACATGAAAACCACTGAAGAGTTTTTAAATTTGAAATCTTTGACTGAGCTATCTGAAATGATGGTAACAACTGGAAAACACATAATATTTTCTCTGGTGTATTTGTTGAGAGAGCATTTTCAACTATGAACATTATCAAAACTAGGCTTCGTAGCAAGATGGAAGATGAACGGGTTAATGATGCTTTAATCACTTATATTGAGAGGAACACATTTGACAGTATCAATGATGAAGCAATCATGCATCTTTTTCAGAATATGAAAAACAGACGATGCCACATGTAATTTTGTTCATGACTATATTTTTTTTACTTGCTTTTTGAGGCCAATTGTAAATTTGTCTATAAATATAGTCATTTTATTTACTCTTTGATGCTAATTGTAAATTTGTTCATAACTGTAGTCATTTAATTGACTTTTTGATGCCATTAGTCAATTGAAATTTTGTCCATAACTATAATGGTTTGATTTGCTTGTTGGAACCAATTGTAAGTTTGTTCATAACTATGGTTATTTGTTTTATTTTTAAAATAACATATATTTTAATTTTTTTTTCACATACTATGTACTAGTGCCCCACAGTGAAACAAGCACCACCCCCTCCACCACCTGTTCCCCTAAATCTCTCAATCGCTCTACAAAACAACACATTTTTACTAACACTAAGACATGAAATCGTTAGTAAAAGTTTAACATATACTGATGTGAAGTACAAAACATTAGGTATTGACATATGTCAAAATGTCAGTACCCATAAACATTTACTGACGTTTATGTTAGTAAATGTGTAGTATATTCTGATGCGAAAATAGGAGCATCACATTTAATCAACATATACTAACGTCCAATAGTGTGTTAGCAGTTGTCTATACTTTATTGATGTGCATCTTTCTATGACAAAATCCCAAAAGTCCACTTTTTAATTACGGTGATACTTTGTGCATACATTAGTGGAAATTTCAATATACTGTATTTTTTCTAAAGTTTTCTTCATGACGGTACAATTATATCTGATTTTTTTGCTGCACCAATGAAAGTTTTCCCTTATCCCACCTTGTTTCCTTCTTTTCTTCTTTACCCCTTCCTCCTTTCCCTCGTTTTCCCCCTTTTCCTCTGCCTTCCTCCTATGTTCGCCTCTGGTGAACCTGATCCCATTGCAATCTCTCCTTTGGTGAACCTCAACTATGTCATCTCTTCCTCTTCCTCTAGAGCAGCAGACCTCCTAGCTTCATAGGTACGCATTCTCCACCTCTCTATGTCTCTCTCTCATTGCTTGTCTCCCTCTCCTTCATCACTTGATCACACTCCTCTTTCTTGTTGTGCAAGCAGTCGAGCAGCCGCAGCCATTGCTCCTCTTTCATTGCCTAACAACGCTCCTCTCCCTCCTTGCCTAAGGTTGCCAACTAACATCAAGCAAGAGCAGCTGTAGCCATTACTGTTTTTCCAATTTATTCTCCTTGAACAAGTATCTCTTCACTTTTTTTTCTCTCTCTCAACTTTTTCTGGGATGTGTTCCCTTTTCGTTATCTTTTTATGGTTTCTTTTGATTTTTCAGGCAGATTAGTTTAGCATCTTGGCAAAATGTAGTTTACGCTAATCAGGTTAGTTCTGGAACATTAAACTTTTGACCTCCTAAATTTAAAATCGTATCTGGTTACAAAAGATTCTCCATAAGTTTCATGGCTCATCAAACTAAATATCTTAAGTTGAATTGAAGTTATATGCTTGAAGTCCTCTTTTTCACTTTTTTTGCATTGAGATAAATTTGGGTCTAAGATTAGAAAGGGAGGGTAGTATCTTAGACCAGTAGATTTCAGATCTTGAGAATCTTAAGTTAGAACAGGTCAAGGACAATGAAATGCCTCCTAATTGTTTCAAGGGAGATTTTGTTACTTTGAAATTGGCTGTGATGAGATCAGATCCCAAACTCACAACGATAAATGACTTGTAATTTTTATAGCTGTGTTTTGTTTCACCCATCACATTTAATTCGATTTTTTGCTAAGCAAGAAACGTAACCCAAAAACTTTGCTATATGACAATAATGATCATCTGGCTCAATACAGTAGACATATTTCTCTAAATGGACACTGCTTCAGCTTGCACTGGTTCTGGCAATGCATATCTAGAAAGCCTCTCCTGGCCCACCAGCAGGGGCTCCTGTCCTGTTGTAAGGGTGGTAACACCATATGCCCTCAAATATCAATCAAGTCTAGTTCAACCCCATTGGGAAACTTAGAGTGGACAAGTTTTATATTTGGGCACTCAAATGAAAGCAGTAAAACATGTTCCCAGTCATGGTGATAGCTAGCAGATAGAACTCACGTGTGGAAAAGGAGAACATATTCAACAACTTGCTCCAACATGTGACTGCACATTTGCATCTTAATTAGCATGCAGAACATGGGTGGGGGTTAATCATTTGATTATCTACACATTGGAACGACTCAACCATTGATTTATTTGATGGTCTGCCCTTCAGCTAGAAATTGCTAACTCTGCTATCAGTTGATGGGTTGAAGAGTTAGCGGGATGTTTGACAATAGTAACAGCTAGGTCTTCTATTTAGTTTAATTAATTTTCAATAGCTTGTCCTGTAATCTGAACAACCTTTCTGATTTTATCTAGTTTTCAACTTCTAAAATCATTGGTTACTAGTTTTACATGTAGTAGTTGCATGCTTCATTATTCACTGAGGGCCTAACTAATTAATTTCATCAACTTCTTATGAATATAATATCAAACATATCCAACATGTTTGTGAAAGATGCATCAATTTTCTTTTTTATTTTTATATATTATAGTTGTATAACACGCACACAAATATATATATATATATATATATATATATATATATATAGAGAGAGAGAGAGAGAGGTACACATATTTTGAAATATAGATTTATAAGATCAAAATTTACAAATTGTTTATATATATATATATATATATATATATATACTTTTTAATGGGTTTCTAGGACACGGCGTATTTGTGATGTATATAGTTGCAAGGCATAGCCTCAATCACATTGTGTTTATATGTGTTTCCTCACTAGTAAAAGTGAGGGAATACATAACTTGCCAGCTGACACATTTTATTTTTTCTTTATTGTCTTGTTAAAGTACATTCAACACCAACTACTCTAAGAAGAATACATATAGAAGATCACAATTAGATTGCAAAGAGAAAAGGCAGTGCTGAATTTTTATCAAGGCTCAATAATTTCATGAACCTTGTTAGAGTGAAAAATGCTATAGTAGATGGAAGGATGAGGTGTCCTTGCATTTGAGGTCCCAATCTACAAAAGAAGCACTCAATCATATCATACGCCATGGATTTGTGCAAACATATATTCATTTGTATTATCATGGAGAATCAGTTAGGCCATCTTTCACTAGAACTAACCAGTCAACTAATGCTGAAGTTGAAAATATGCAAGGATCAATTTCAGATGTTTTTAACCTACCTAAACATGTAGCTCCTTGTGAGCGGCCTACTGGCCATGCTAATGATGAAGGGTTAAATGAGGATGTGTTCAAAATATTAAGCAAAGATGCCAAAGAACAACTCTATCCAAGGTCTATTCAATTTACAAAACTGAGCTTCTTGATTCTCTTGTGTCATATAAATACTTTAATTGAGTGGAGTAACAAAAGCCTTCGTATGTTGCTTTAATTACTGCACAAGGTTTTGTCTAGTAGGTGTCCAGTTACCAAAAACTGTGCACATGGCTAAAAAGATCATTGCAGACTTAGGCTTCAACTATGAGATGATAGATGTCTATCCTAACAACAACATACTATTTAGGAACCACTCTGCAATGAATGATCTATGTGACATATGTGGTGCATCAAGATGGAAGGAACCCCAACAACAATCACGCAATAGGAAAAAGACTAAAGTGAAGAGAACACCTATGAAGACCATGCATTACTTTCCTATTGTGACACAATTGAGAAGACTTTCCACAATGTCTGAGGTTGCATGACAAAATGACATGGCATAGCAACGAACGTGTAAAGTGCTCAGACACCCAGCAAATAGTGTTGGGTGGAAAAGTTTTATTGAAATGCTTGTGTTGTTTACTATGGACGCACGGAATGTACAATTGGATTTAGCAAGCGATGCATTGAATCCATTTGGAACATCAAGCCCAACTTACAATATATGGCCTATTGTATTGGTAGATACAATATTCCCACCTTGGATGTGTATAGAACAATCTTATATGTTATTATCACTTATCATTTTAGGACCAACAGCTCCAAGCACACGTGACATGGATGTCTACTTGCAGTCACTTGTAGCTGAATTGAATATGTTATGGACTGATGGGATACAAACCTTCAATGTGTATAAAAGAGAATATTTTTAATTACGTGCAGCTTTTATTGTGGACCATACATGATTTTCTAGGTTATGCATACTTGTCAAAATGCAGTACAAAGGGAAAACTAGCGTACCCAAACTGTCACAAACATACACGTTCTTTAAGACTAAAGCATAGCATAAAGATGTGTTCTATGGGGCATCGTTGGTTATCGATGAGTCATAGATTTCAAAAGAATAGACATTCCTTTGATTGATCTATTGAAATGAGGCCATCTCCCCCACTGCTTCTTGGGTCTGATGTTTTGCATGAGTTGACGCTAATGTATCATATATTGGGAGAAACAAGTACATTAACTGAAACTTTGTTATACAGCTAGAAGAAAAAAAACATCATCTCCACATTATCATATTGGGAGCATAACATGTTATGTTACAATTTAAATTTTATGCACATTGAGAAGAACATTTGTGACAATATTACTAGTACATTGTTGAATATGAGCAACAAATGATAAGATCATTTCAATGTCTGATTAGGCTTAAAGCAAATGAACATAAGACAGCCACTTCATGCACGTTAGTGTCATAATTAAGATATATGGATATTGATTGCTGATTGTTATAATATAAGCAGGAAAAAGAAAGATGCCTTTTGCAAAGTGTTAAAGAATTTGAAAGTGCCAGACAACCATGCAACTAACATCTCACAATACAATTACAGGGTGCAAAATTACAAAGTTACAAACTCACAGTTGTCATATAAATCTCTAGCAATTTATTACTTTGGCATTGTGCAGGTCGTTACCAAAGAGGGTTAGTGAAGTTGTGATCAAATTTTGTAAGTATTTCAGAAAGCTATGTATGATGACCATAACAGGCAAAGACATGCAGATAGAACAACAAATTGCACTAGCATTGTGCCAATTGGGGATGATATTTCACTAACATTGTTTGACAGCATGGTGCATTTAACAATTCATTTGGCACATGAAGTTCACCCTGGTGGACTAGTGCAATATTATTGGCTGTATTTGATTGACAAGTGTATAATTTGTATATGCATGCCTTACATGAATATAGCTCTATAATTTTGATGTTCATCTTGTTTTGTCTATTTTCTTAGGTATTTATTGAAGTTGAAATGTTATGTACGTAAAAGAAATCAACCTAAAGAATCTGTTGTAGAGGGTTATTTGGTGGATGAATGTTTGACATTTTGCTATGCTTATTGCCATTATACAAAGGCTAGATTTAATTGGCAAGAAAGAAATGATGAAGAAATGGTTACAGATCCAGAGAATGAGTTAAGTGTGGTCAAAATGGGTCGTCCATTGGGCGCAGCTGAGGTGATATCCACGAACAGCTTAACTTATCAATATATACTATTTAATCACAAAGTAGTAGAACAATATCTTCAGTAAGAATATGTGCAACGACATGTAAATGTTATGTTTTGTCTTACTTATGCTTTGTACGTAAATTTGCTAATAAATATCCCTTATGCTTAAGAAACATTTGACGTTGGTTAAGTGATAATACCATAGAAGGCTCCATGACATTGAGTGAGTTCATAAAAGAACATTTTTGGATTGGTTTCAAGATCATTTAAGCTTCAATATATTGAGCGTGCAATCATATAGCATAATGTCTGTTATTCTAATATCTTCAATTTTCAACGGATCCATCTCTCAATCTCAAGAAATTTCAAACAAATGTCATGACATATAAATGATACATAGTTAGTGGGATAGGATTTCATATAAAAAATTGCGACAGAAATATGAAATTTCTCAATAGTGGTGTACTTGTTAAAGTACAAACAACTAGCTTTTCTAGCACAAGAAATATATACCAGATTATTGGTGAAGTTGGATATTATGGATATATTAATGACATTATAGAGTTCAACAACCATGAGCGGTTGAAATATGTTTTGTTCAAATTTGAATAGTTTGACATATTAAGTTTACTTAAGTGGGGCATTAAACAAGATGAATTTGGTTTCAGATGCATTAATATCAACTATAAGTTTATGAACGACGAACCCTTTTGTACTAGCTTCTCAAGCAGAACAAGGATTTTATGTAGAAAACTTTGTTGACCATGCAAAATTTGGCAATCTTGCATGTAATGACCGTTCATATGGAATGAACAAAAAATGAACAAAATATTTACTCGTCTCTATATTCTCAGTACAGGAATCCACGAGAGATAGAACTCGACTCGTCAGCACGAGATCTGATCGTTTCTGCCACCTTAAACAAGGGTAATCAGATCAAGGACTATAATAAGTATTTAAGGTCCCAAAGTGTGATTGTCATCAAACCCAAATGCAAAAGGGATCCTTAATTCTGAAATAAGAGGATTTAAGAAATCTAAGTGGATCATTAGATATTAGAGAGCATGAACTAAAAATTCTTGGATCAAATAATATAGTTCATGATCTGTACCAACATAGACCCATGCAAGAGTTAAATTCTAGGTCTAATATGAATGCATGTAAAACTAGATTCATTACATAATCCTAGGTCTAATATGAACGCATGTGGGCTGGGCCCATGCCATCCCATTAAAGGTCTAATGCTGGAAGTTGAAGGAAGCAGAAAGACGCTATATTGTGCACGAACGCAAAATGACTGCAATCATGCACTGCCTTCGCATATGAAGACACTATCTTCATGGGAGCTCAATTCACCGTAAAGACTGACAATATAGCTACAAGCTACTTCTAGACACAAAAGAAGCTATCTCCAAAGCAGGCTCGTTAGTAAGAATTCTTGGCAGAGTTTGATTTTGCTTTAGAGTACTAGGCGGGGAAGACCAATGTCATTGGTGATGCATTGAGTCAAAAGGCGGAACTTGTGGCAACTCGGGCGGAGTCCTCCGAAGTACAACTAGAGGGTGCTCTCCTCGAGCGCGTTCATGAAAGGATGTGGCAGGACCCGACGACACAACACTTGGTGGCCTTAGCTGAAGTAGGGAAGACTCGACGGTTCTAGCTACGAGGCAAACTCCTCCTCACCAAGGGCAGACATGTATTCGTGCCACGATGGGGCAACCTTCGATGGGAGCTTTTAAACCACGATACCTTGTGGGCTGGCCACCCTGGCCAGGAGCGGATCTTAGCAGTCCTTGAATGCGGATACTATTGGCCACAGATGCGGGATGATGTCGAGGCCTACGTGAAGACATGCCTTATCTGCCAGCAAGACAAGGAAACAAATCAGAATCCTGCCAGCCTACTAGAACCATTGCCTGTTCCAAAACGTCCATGGCAAATCCTCTCCATGGACTTTATCGTGAGCCTACCAAAAGTAGATGGCTACAGTTCTATCCTTGTTGTTGTGGATAGATTTTTAAAGTATGCTATGTTTATCCCAACTTTAAAGGAGTGTCCAGCAGAGAAGACGGTGGAGTTCTTCGTGAAGAATATAGTCAAGCACTGTGGTGTGCCGAAGAGCATTGTGAGTGACCCCGATGCTCGCTTCACGGGCAAGTTTTGGCGTGAAGTATTTCATTTGCTTGGCTCAGACTTATTGTTTTCCACAAGTTTCCACCCACAGACAGACGGCCAGAAGGAGCGTATCAATGCCTTGTTGGAATAGTACTTGCGGCACTTCGTCAGTACAAACCAGAAGAACTGGGTGAAGCTACTCAATGTTGCCCAATTTTGCTACAACTTGCAAAAGAGCAAGTCTTCTAGGCACACTCTGTTTGAAATAGCTATGAGACAACAACCTCTGATGCTGCTCTTGCTACTCAAGAAGAAGGACGACCTACATTCGCCTACCAGTCTGTCAGAGACTGGTAGGAACTGATGGAACTCACCAATGCATTCTTGCATAAGGCTGCCAAGATGAAAAAATGAGCTGATAAAGATCGAAGACCAGCTGAACTTTGAGTTGGAGATCAAGTCCTCCTGAAGCTATATCTTGATTGCACGGGCATTTTTAGTGGGTGACACCATGCATTGATTCAGAAGTATGTAGGGTCATTCACGGTGACCAAGAGAATTGGGAAGCTAGTGTACAAGCTATATCTGTCGCCAAACTTCAAGGTGCATCCTGTGTTTCACATATGCAATCTGAAGCCATTCTATGCCGATGCTGAGGATCGAGAGCGGCGAGGGGCCCCTACAGGTAAGCGTGCAGCTGACAGACAACTGGAGCAAATTCTTCGACACTAGATCAACTATCTTGGAGAGCCGAAGAAGTATTTTGTCAAGTGGGCGGACGAAGAACAACCTACCTGGGAGTATGCATTTCAGTTGAAGTCACGCTACCTAGAAGAAGTTCGTGCCTACGACGACGCAGTTGGCGCCGAGGACGACGCTTGATTTGAAGGGGGGAGCATGTTCCGTTGTGTCTAGATTCTGTACAATCCTTTGCTTTTCTATGTACTTCCTTTGCTTATGTTTGTTTACTTGTAAGGGAGTACCCTCCCACCGGTCTAAGTGTCATGTGTGGGGATTCTATGTTTTGAGTGGTCGGCATTCGAATCCTTTATATGCGGCTTCGGCCATCATATAAGTAAAGTTGAGATTATCCGCCTTTTCTTATCTTCATCGTGATGTACAAGTTTTTCAAGATGAATACATTGCGAGCTTTCTTTATTCACATTGCTTTCTTTATGCACTTGTTTTTCAAAACGCTCTTTGCGCTCCTTTCGGTGTTTTGAAGGCTGACGGCAACTTGGTTCTTGCCATGCTGCACTGGCTGAAGGAGTCAGCCCGTGACACTAGCGGTGTCTTTAAATATTGTAGTGTTTTAGTACTATTGATGATGTTGAACTCCTAATTTATTAGGATTGAACTCTTGCATTGTTGCATATGTTACTTTTCTTTTAAGTTTGACCATATTTTGCTTTGCAGATTCTAGTTTTCATGATAGATGTTTTCTTAAGGGCATTTGAAGGTGTAAGACAAGTTAATGGTGATTCTTTATGTGGTAACTTATATACTATGGACCTTTTGGGATGAACTTATTAATCATGTTACTTATGCAACTCATTTTTTCATATTCAAGCTCTTAATGCTAGCTGAAGGGCAATGTTAATGTAGAAAATGGATTTAACCAATATAGGTATGAGATTTGTTGTTAGGCAACCACAATTGTGAACAACTAATTTTTTACAAGTCCAAATGACCATTTTACCCTTCCACATGAGCTCTCCAAATGGATTTTTAGTGACCAATTTTCAAGAACAAGGGGCTAATTTTGAGCCAAACAACAACTTTTCATACCGGTATTGAACACCTAGAGCTAGATCACGTAGGTCGGCTAACCCAACAATATTTTTCCTCTGCATCTTAGCATTGCACCCAGAAAGTAAGGATTTTCACCAAAGTCTCTGAGATTTGCCTAACATTTGAGAAATTAGGCCACTTTTTTGTTTTACAAGAACCCATGAGTCCTCAGAGTTAGCTCACCAAAATTATTCCAGTTTGAAGACAGCTCCCTTGTACCTCAAATTAGCACCCAAAATTTAAAATGATGATTTTTTGCTCAACTAAGTCAAAGTAAGTTGCCCTTAATGGAGTGAAAATTTTATTTCACTAATTTTGAGCCAACCAGCTCATGTTTCACTCATACTAACTTGCATATTTCTACTATATCTTTTTCTCTCTTGATTTTAGTGTTTGAGCATAATTTGATCTCAACTCAAAGGATGGGCTAAAGCTGAGCTGGGGCCATGAAGAATAAATAAAGCTTCTCTTAGTCCGGTTTAAGTTCATTCATCATGGTTTGAGTTCAATTCAGTTATGAGTGATTTCTCTCTCTTGATTTTAGGGTTTGAGTTAAATTTGTGCTCAACATGATAGAGCAAGCTGAACCTTGCTAGGACAATATTTATCATATATAAATCAAGTTTTTCTTAATCGATTTAAGTTCATTAATTCCAGTTTGAGTTCAATTCAATTTCAAGTGTTTTCTCTTCCTTATTTAAAAGGGTTCAGTTGAATTTGAGCTCAACCTGATAGAGTGTGTTGAAACCATGTTAGGATTATATTTATCATGAGTAAATCAATACTCTTTCAGTTTGGTTCGAGTTCATTCCTTTCAGCTTGAGTTCAATTCAGTTTTTTAGGCCATGCAGCTCATTCCTAATACTTGCTACACTCTGTAACTATTGTCTAACTGAATTCTACAAAATTAAAGTGAATTTCTTTGATTTTTCAGCATGTTCTTACAAGTAATCTTCCTAAGTACCCTCAACACATGTGAAAATTCCGATAAAAATCTGACTTTTCTGGACTCTTTGATTCCCCAAATGTACAATATACAACTTGGCAAAAATTTGTTTTTAATTTCTAGAGCAATTTAGGAGGAATTTTAAGCAAGATTTTAACTAGAGCTTATTTAGAAAACTAGCCACATGTTGGTTCAGTTAGATTGAGAAAATTCATTCAGAATTCTGAAAAGATAAATAGTGGTAAAATGGTAATTTTTTTAGCCATATTATGAATAAACATATGGTATAGGTCATCTATACCTTGGTTTATGATTTTCTTTGATTACAAATCCTTAGTTTGAGCCCATCTCTTTATTTCAACTTGTTTTAGACCACAATAACACACACGAGTATTTTGGTCCTTTGCCATTATGCACTTATTTTTTATAAAATCTAACTTAGGTAAGTTAGTTTTTTATAAAAAATTTGTGGATCTGTTAGGCTTAAACCTAGTACCAATGTATCTTAATCCACATCAAAACTGAATTTCTCAAAGACTGCGGTTAGGCTGAGCATGCACCCTGCCTAGGTCTGGACCCAGCTTTCTTCATAAACTGAACCTGACCTAGGTATAGCGCATGTCAAATAGCATGAATCCACCTAGCCTAAACTTGAACCAGGTCGCAGTCCTTGCCATTTTCATGTCTCTATTTCATACTTCTAATCTGGATCATAGATCCAAGTCTTATTTATATGTTTGGATCTCATATCCAAGTCTCAAATTTGATCTATCTTTATAGATCCAGATAGATCCATAATTCTCATTTTAGATACTAGATATTGAATCATAATTTGAATTCCAATACCATATCTGGGTCCATTTGTTATAAATTTCTTTGGATCTAGACCTAGATTTGGGTCTCAACATCAAACCCAAATCCATGATTTACATGTAAGCTTAATGCACATTATATCTCAAAAAGTATCGGGATTTTATCACTCCATGCTTAATATCAATTCACACATAAGCACTTGATACATGCAGAGTTCTTTGTTGAGCGCTTCAGCGCAGACAAAATCAAAATCATTGTCCGTATGTGGTCGAACATTTCTTGTATTTTAGAATAAGGTTTTAGAAGTGTGTATTTTTCTATTCATATTCAAGCATCGTTTGTCCTCCATTCTCAATGTCAATCTGAACACTCTATCAAGAATTGATAAGCACTTTTTTGTGCATGTGTCATTTGACATGGAATCACATTCGGAGTTCAGTTGAGATCGCAGTGAACAAAATTTGATTAAAAATATGTTTTTAGTATATGGTTTGTGATTTTGAGAGAAGGAAGAAGGTTAGTCGTGTATTGATCATGAGAGAAAAATCTTGGTGTAGGGGTCATGGGACGGCGCTCAGCTAGGGCGCCATCTTCACATAATTTCTTTTTTTCCTTCTCCCATTTTTTTACTTGCAATTTAGTTCTTAATAAATGTTTAGTATAGTTTTTGCTTTTTAAACATGTTTAGTTTAGTTTCTTTGCTTTTAGCATGTCTAGCTTAGTTTATTTTTCTTAGTTGCTTTAATATTATTGTAGTTTAACATGTTTATTTTGCTAGATTAGATTTATTTTAATGTCTTTAGGGTAGGCATAGAGGTCAGGTATGCCCTCTTCTCCCTTGTCTACTTCTTTTAATTTATTTGCTTTTGTTTACTTAGTTTTACGTAGTAATGCATGCATATAGAATACAGTTTTCTTTTTCATGGTTTTTTTAATCATACATTGCACCTATATTTTAATATACACTGAACCACCTTGCACCCACATGCACTCCTTGACTGAAACAAGGTTATGTAAGCATAGTAGCATACCACGTGTGCATTGGCTCTGGTATGTAAAAACCTGAACCTCGGTTGGTCCCCATGCTAGAATCATTTCAAAACAAAATTTTTTCTAAAATATTTCAAAATCAATCTCTTCAAAATAATTTCAAAACCCAAGGCCATGTAGACACAAATCCAATACTAGTTCAACTCTCTAAGACCTAGTCCAAACTGGTCGGAAAGCACACAACGTATGAACCCAGTCTATAGTGTAGGTCTAGCCAAACTTCTTGAAGTGTATGTCACATGGTTTGACTACAACCAAAAACACTTACCATAGCCATACCCAGCCCTAGGTAGGTCTAAACCCAGTCTATGCAAGAGTAAACCCAGTTCTCTTCACTGATCCACATAGTACCTATTTGGATCTTGGATCTCAAATAAAGTTATTGGATTCAAACCATGAGTATTTAGTGATCAAAACTATGATATTCAAGTCACAGTCTAGTTTTCCTATGTTTCATTATATATATATATATATATGTTAGGTACCTAGAGGTTTCTTCTAGCTATGAAGGCACATATCTTCTCTCGCAGCATAGAGTGCTATCTCCAAAACTCATGGCTAATTTCTCATCAACTTGGTAGACATTCATAAAGTTGCTCTAGCATGTAAATTATTTACTGGTACTCCACAGCATGCAAATGTGTAATGTTGGGGCACAACCTGTAATCAATTCAATGTGACTATAAGAGGAAATATTTTGGGGTACTATCATAGCATACTACCACTACAACAATTATTTGAATTTGCGATGGTGCATTTGCATTGAAGATTAGGGAAAATGTGTCACCAACAGCATTGGTGAAGGTCTCGTTGCTGATTTATCTTTGACGATTTTTACCATGTCGATGGTAGAGATGAAAAATTTGTATCCTATCGTTGATTTGAGCGACGATTGTGCTTGTGCATCGATGATAGTAGCAACACTTTTGTTAAGCATTGGAGCTTCAAAAGCTCCGACAAACCACATAATGGTGGTGATAGTGTGATGACACTATTCTTTGCATAGGAGCCTGACAAACACAACAACAATAAAGCAATGTCACTACTGCAATTTTGATGAATTTTATAAGGGTGATGATATGTATTGGTGACATTTTTTTTTGCATCAAACTGACGAATTTGGCTAACCATTCAACAATATTCATAGAGAGAGAGAGAGAGTAACAGAAAATTTATTTTTTATTATAAAATGGTATAGTCTACCAGAAGAAAAATTACAACCTATTATATGATAGTTACATCACAAAAAAAAAGAACATGTTCTATTCTTCAGGCCAACTTCCTTCCACTATAGATACACAGAGATTGATATCTTGTTGACTGTTGTACGAGCTTTTTCAGCCATCTATAGTGTCAAATGTGGATCTCTATGAGCATTGTACCTGTACTCATCTTGCCAAAAGGGCAAGTCATAAGTTTTGAGATGGCTAACACATTTAGTTAGTTTTCCTAATATATTGAAAATAAATGACCTTACTCTGTTGTATTCTTCAAGCCAATTTTCTTTCTCACATGCAGCCAACCACTTATCTAACATTAGACACAAATACATAATGAACTAGGAACTCTTGCCAGGCCTTGTAGCATGATCAAACTTTCAGAAAAAAGAATTCTCCTTCTTGTTCTAAATTCATGGATTGAATAGGAAAAAAGAAAATAAAGTTCACGCTATTTCATAAGCTTTGTCTCTTTTTACTTTCAATAAAACTAACGGGCAATTACATGCAAAAGAAATTTCAGACATATAGCAAAGTCCCATCCCAAATCCGTAGGTGTTCCTTTTAAACCAAGTTTCAGATAGTCAAGCTACGTGTGTTTTTCTTCATGCATCGTATAATTAGTAATTTAGTTTGCTTTAGCTACCTATTGCACAACCCAATTGTAGACAATCAATTGTTTTATCTTCGCCGTGAAGGTTGGGTAGATTGAGATTGGCCTTTTCAGCCACCCCTACAAATAGGTTTTTGCTTATTAATTAGCAGTTAACAAGAGCTGGTAGGATTTCTGTTTATAACTGTACACTCTAATGAATGATTAGGCTAAATACTCTGCTTCTAGTAGGAAGCTCCCTTATTGTTATCATTCTAAAAAGGAACGTTTCACTTTCTCAGCATCTAATAGATGAACTTTGGATACATATTGGCAATGTATGTGCAGCAGAAGACAAGTAGCTAACCTTTCAGCAAAGAATTGAGGCTTTTATTTGGTATATATTCATGTATGTGCAACTTCTCCCCCTTATCCAAGCAGCAACCAATTAACCTAACCAGGTTTGTCTATTGAAGTTTGGCTATCAACTCAAGTTTCTACTGTGAGTGAATCATAAAAGCATTCAACTTAATACTGAATCAAGTTATTACAACAAAGGGCAATCAAAATCAACTGATTGTGTGTGTGTGAGAGAGAGAGATCAGCAAAGTGCATCAAAAGAATATTGTCAAAATCAAAAGCATTCAACCACTTGTTGTTGTGACCTGTGATTTCAAACGATGACTTTTGTTCCTGAACCATTCAGCCAAAAATGGTACCCTTACGTAAATTGCTTTGCTTAGCTCTTTGGCTGCTTGTCTTACATATATCTAGCCAATTGTGTGCATTATCTCGATGTCAAAGGCAGTGAAAGTAAATAAATAAGTAATCACAATATAGAAGAGAGTAATCAACCTTTGTGTTAAATGTAATAAAGAAAGACTGTTACCAACAATCATCATGCTAAATGTCAGGCTGCACGAGCATGTATATGATCAGACACCACAAGCACAAATTGTATATTCTGATTGATGAAATATCAAGAAATTCAGAATCTTGAGATAATATTGTCTTAAATCCACTTGAGATTGTAGAGCTGTATCATACAAAAGATCTACAGCTCTCCTAGCTTTGGCATCGTTTGTAGCATCCTTGCAAGCAGCCTATTGATACAAGATAAGATCACTTGAATATGTACATATCATTGTATCAAGAGATGAAATATTACTTCTTGTGGTATGTTCTTATCTAAGAAAGATCTGCAAACTTGGAACAATTTCACTCGTTCCACTGAGTGATCCCTAAAGTTGATTTGGAGAATCTGTTTTGAGAAAAGGGGGAAGCTTTAGCTGATTAAATAAGAGGATGAATTCTTGCTTAGTTTCTTTGTCCTTAAACTCAATGTCATCACCTGCAGTATAACTTCATATGGGAACTAACATAATTGCAAAAGAATAGAATCAGCACTAGCAGAAATATCTGAGTTGAAGAGGGAAAATCATCTGAAGATCTTTACCCAGCTCTAGGTCTTCCTTGCTAATGTTGATAAACTTCTTCTCTTTGTAGGTCTACAGGTTTTGGATGGCAACCTCATCAATAAGCTCAACAAGATATAGCACCTCAATATTTTTTTTGTATTATTTTCTCTAGGAAAGGAGTAGTTTTTGCACTCTTCAAGTGTTTTGATGTAATATTGCTTCCTGCAATGAAGAATAAGTTGAAACCTATGATAATACAGGAAGATTGAGTCAGCTGCTAATAGTATGTGTAAAATGTAGCTGAAACAATAGTATCACCAAAGTAGACTTCCTTAATTCTAGGGTCGCTACAAGATAGGGATCTTTTTATAAAAGCTTTTGAGATAAATTGATGCAAAAGAAAAAATACAATGCAAAAAAAAAGACCCTCTCTTGTCTAACTGAACAATATAGACTAAAAGTAGTAGGAAGAAAAGTGATCATGCATAAATGAACAACAAACATTTTATATTGTCGTATAAGAAAAATACCAACCAATTGTCTCATTGTACCAACAAGCTAACTATCTAAATTCAAACAAAAAACAACAAATAAGTATTGTAGATAGCAATTACTACATTTTTTACGAGGACATTTCATCTTCCCATCAACAAATGCATTATTCTTCTTGGCAAAGTTCCAAAAATCATGAATTCCAGTTAAATATTGAAAACATGCTGTACATAGAACCCAAATAAAATGTAATTATTTCAGCTTTTCTCAACACAAAAATGATAGTAACATACTAATACCATATGGTACCTATTCTTTGTTATCCAATTTCTGTCCTCCAGTAGAGGCAATCTTGAAGATACAAGGTTCTTGTGCACACAAAGCTCCAAACTCAATATTGATATACTAATACAATTGTGTGTGTGTGTGTGTGCTTGTATGCATATATGATGGTTCTTATACACTGGTTAGGACCGTTAGGCCTACATTCAGTTGCAATCAGTAAATATGTGAGATGTAGGCAAAGAAATTAAAAGATGAATGGATCTTAACCATTTGGTTGTTATTGCTAACAAAAACATCCAGCTTGGACTACTTGACAAGCCAAGAAAGCATGAAAATTGCCAACTGATTTCTTTGTCCTAACACTATTAATAATAGTAAAACAATAATAATTGAAAATTTTGCATGTTTTTGGCTCAATTTAAAGGGACACATTTATAATTGCTTTCTTAATAAAGGCCACGCTTGCAGGAAAAATATCAAATGAGGGCTGAAGTGAACTTTTGTTAATTAGCTAAAAATACTTGCACTTTTTTTTATATTAGTTAGCCTGCATTAAATTATATTCTATTTTAACAAATGAATTTTTATTTTTCAAGTTCATAGAAGTTAAGTTACTTTAGGAAATTTTCACTACATTATTAGCCTAACATTTGCAAGCAAGTTCTCCAATGCAGCAAGTTTCCACCTTGCCTGATCAACGATTCATTCAACTGATTAACTGATATGCTATTTCTAACTTCTTGCCTTCATGCCGTGGAATTTCACGTCCCCATCGCACTGAAATCTTCTAAGACAGGCAGCTTTATGAGGCCGATACTTGAAAATTCTGCACTAGATCCACCTGCTTAATTTCTCCATTCCTATCCAGTTTTACATGATCCTCCACGTTAGGTACCTTGGCTTTTATGAAGGATACTACATCACCAGTACCCACTCTGATACAGTGTAATCTATTTCATAATAAAAGTTTGTAGGTTTTCACTAGATCAACAGTTTCTAGGTGAATTAAAAAAGTTTGCTTTCTAGGTGAATTAGAAATCCATTTCAATTCATCATTTGGTTAAGTGTTATCCAATTAATATTTACCCAAGCTGACCCTTTTCATAAACATAATATAACTATCAAGCATGGTGTTTGTAGAAAAGCATGAAAAGGCTGATGGAAACAGTGGCTATTCTCTAACAAGCAAATTGGGTTCAGCTCAGATTCAGTACAACTAAAAATAACTTCACATCCATATAACTAGTCACATCGCTAAGTACATCTACATAGAAAATTAAGTTCTAAATACTTTGAGTTGCTAGAAATCAAGAGTTTGTCATACTTCTTTCATTAAAAATAATATAGATCTCATTGACTATTTTGTAATGCATGGAAAATTAACAGGAAACAATGGGCTATCTCTATTGTCAAAAATACCGAAACTGCAGAATCATAACTAGCTACATCCTTAGTTAGAACTAGAGCTCAATGATTGATTTGTACTACATGGAAAAATTGATGTGGAAACAATGGGCAATCTCGATTAGATGATGCCAACAAAGGTTTGGTGTAGGATGGGATAAATACAAGTGACATTGGGTGCTTCAGTTCAGATTAACTACAGTCACACGTATCAAAAGTGTAGAACCATATTTATAACCAGTTACATCCTCAGTTATAGCTAACTAGTACATTGAGTTTTAAGACCTTCAAATTTCTGGAGATGAAGAGTTCAATATTCATGGTTGCATCACTTGGCATAACTTGGTATAAACAGTTGAATTTTATAGGCCTTATTTAAATGACCAAGATCCCCTCATAACTGCAATTTAGATATGAATTTAATATGCAACATACTTTAGAAAGCTCCTAGCATTTGAAAAAACTTACCATTTTATCTTTCAATCTCGTGCCTAAATTTTGTAAAAAAAACTCATTTGAAACCAACAAAACTTTTTTCTGTGTCACCAACCTAACAGGCCAAGTGGACCTTGTCATGATCATTAGTACAAAGCTGATTAACCAAGGCTTTTTGTTAAATTTCCCCGAAGCTGAACAAAATCTCATTTTTCAGTATTGTTACTGTACCATTGCCTTAATTAACTTCATTAGTTCATTTTTTTTAACATCTTGGAGTATATTTTTTATTACTTTTTTATGTTTGTATTTTTTGTCTTTGGGATTCTGCCTGAGACCCCAAACTGATAAGTGAGATTAGTAATTAGGAGGACCCAATGATTTTATAATATCATCTTCTTAGTTTGCATCTCTGTTATTTTAGAAATGCATAAGGAACTGATGGCTGCCACATTAAATATGCAGTATACCCACAACAAATAATACATGAACAAATTAGATACTTATTGTATTCATTTTCTGCATTACCCTTTCAAGACCACCTCTAGAGGTGACCTTCACAAAAAAGCCAATGCAGATCTAGCTCCTTGTCATGCCCTCAAGAGGTCCCCTTTAATGTGGGTCAAATTGATAATTCCTAATGCTATCTCTTCGCCTTTAATGAGTGTCAAACTGTTTGCATACTATCCTTCTGAAGCATATGAACGATGATAGTGCATAACATGGCAAGCCAAGTGAGAGAGGAAATGACCTCAAAACAAGAACGAGATACAGAGTCAGGTAGGGGCAGAGGAAATGAATTCAATAATTCCTATACATATTGAAACATCTAAAGATCCCAAAACTAATTTCAAAAGAAAAGAAAATACTAAGTAATACTCATACAATAATGCATTAGCATTTCAATAAGCAGCCACATATGTATAAAATCATGCAGTGGACAAATTTTCAAGATAGAAACACTTTCTTAGCTTGCCCCTTCTTCTCCAGTCAGCAACCATCACTAGCAAAACTTTTGCTATATCTCCGGACCAGGTTTTTGTCGCCAAATGCAGAGCGGATGAAGCCTACAACAACCTTTTTGTCAGAAACTTCTTCTCATCCAACCTTCTTGATCAATAAAAGTTGATAAACTACTTCACTAAGCCGATAAAGTTGTATTGAAAGGAAAGAAATCAACACACCTGACGAATCCCAGTAGAGAGAAACGTGTATTTGTGATTCTACATAGGGAAAGAAGGGGGGCCAAGAAAGATAGAGATTATACAAAGGGAGGGAGAGAGAGAGCAAGATCAAAAGAAAGTGAGAGAGAGAAAGGCGATTGTGAGGGAGAGATTGAGGTATGGGCAAGTAAAATTACCTAGCCTGTATGGGAAGAAGTTGAAATAGAAGGTGAGAGGTAGCTTCTAAGGCAGTTACCAAATCCATATCCCAAAAGCAAGGGCGCCAAATTCTTGCCGTTTGGTGGATTGGGCATATACGCACCAACATCCCCTTCATCTTGGGAAAACCTTATCAACATCCAAATTAACTGTCGCGACTCTTGATTAGGAAGCTTCAATACCGCCTTCAATGTCTGAGCTTGCAAGACAACTTTATCAGCAACCTAATTAACTGTCACCAATTTTTGAGTAGGGACCTCTCATGTCGTCGATGACCATCGGTGGTTGAATATGCTCCAAAGATGATGAAGCCATAGTCAGAGCATGGTGGATGTTAATTGACACACAACTGTCGATGGTGTAGCCAACATCGGAATTTCAATCACCACTTTTTCTATCGATTTTGTGGGTTTCCCTTCTTCATCCGACGACTACACAAGCATACACATTGCATATGATCACCAGCCATCGACACGGTAAACAAAAGGGCATCGTTGAAGACCAGATTTGTTGTAGTGTGCCAACTATATCCAGCATTGGTGATCATTTTCTTTTCCTTGATACAAAAGAAGAGATTCCAATCCTTATTTACAGCCCAAAATTGCCGCAAATACAAGATCATGTATGTAAGCTAGTCCAAAGAATGTTCTACAGCCATGATCACGTACAACATTATATCTGGATCTATTATTGGTACAAGGCATCTCCAATGTGAATGCAGAGTGAAGCTAGATCTTATCTTTGTGTGAACATAATCATGTCCCACATTCAATCATTGTGCTGCCTATCTGCCTTTGAGTTTAATTGGCAATTACTGTAAGCATTCAGACCAATTTCATGCATCTAAAAGCACCATTTATGCCGTGCATAAAAAAATCAAATTCAGATAAGAATTTAGAAAAAATTATAAAAAAGAAAAAAATTATAAAAAAGTTTTCTGTGCTTCAGTCAAGCCTCTATGAAGTGCCTATATTCATTATCTGATTTCAATATCCTAATGTTCGGTCTGGTGTTCTATTTTTTCTTTGATGAATTGCAATTTTGATTGTTATAGGATTACTTGCATTTATGTCAAATTAATTGACGAAATTGGATGTTATAGTGAAGGTATTGAAAAGTTTGCAAATTAGGTTATACTATCATGCTTTGAACTTCTCAAGGCAATATCAAGAAAATCATATTTTTAAAACTAGACGAAAAGGAAAAAGAATATGAAGTCTCCCACATGACCAACTTTTTAAGTTATTCTGGTCATGAAATATTAACAAATATGAAGGTAGTAAATTTGGATAATGTCATGGCCAATTTGCTTTTTAGTTTCACATTGATATCTTGACTTTCTCATACGTGTATTTGGATGCAACACGTCTTGCGTTGCATTATGGCCTTTGCCTCTTGATGATGTCTTAACCATATCTCTTAAATTGTTGTAGGTGAGGTGGTGGTAGTTGCACGTATTGTCTTGGTTGGACTATTTGCCCTGCAGCATTATAGAACACAAAGATGGCTTTCATGTTTACAATTAATGTATATAACATCATTGTCTGGAATCCAACTGTACACTATGGGCTTTCTCCATAACACATCTACAAATTCTTCAAGAAAGCAGGAAAAGCAAGGTAGATTTCACTTGGTGGAGTTCTACTTTGCATTACAGGTACTTGAGGAACTTTTATTCTCTAAAAGTCATTTATGATTGTCCTGTAATCCTGTAATATGCAGCTGCTTCTTCATATTTACGGCACCAACAATCATGGAATTTTTTAGCAAGTGTAGCATTGGTGTCTAACAGTTATCAAAGCAATGTTGGCAGATCTTGGACGTTTTACTTCAATATCGATAAGAGTATTGTGGCAGTGACTATCAACTTTTTCTATATGAACTATTTTCTGGTTTTGCATGCTTCATTTATAGTTTTGATGAACCAGGTCGCATTTTTGTTGGATTCATCTACCTGTGTAAGGAAATGCAATATATGGGGCAGGCTGCATACTTATCTAAAAAATTAGATGATATATATTAAGTTTGTATTACTCCATTCCAGGTACATTTCTTTCAAGCTGTTGGTTGATATTTTCTACGGAGCTTACGCTTGGCTTGTGTTTGTGATTGCAATGCTTCCTGAAATTGTTGCTAGCTAAGTCATAAAAACAAAAGAGAGAAACTCAGATTTAATGTGGTTTGGTACCCTATACCTACGTCCATGGTAGCTCTCAAAAGTATGAGAGACACACTATCTCCATCCTTTAAATAATACAGATTTTTCTACAAGGAAATTTACATGAGATGTTTATCATATCAATCTCATTGATTTCAGTATTGGGGATTACATTATCTTGAGAGAATTTAGGAAAGGAATCCTGGCACATTTGAGTAATGATTTTGGCTGGAATGTTATCTCTGCCAGCCTGCACAATGATGATTTTGGCAGCGTCAATCTCTTCCTTATTTTCAGCTTGAATATCTTTCTGATTGGCAGCTTCAATGTCTTCCTGATTTTCAGCTTCAATCTCTTTCTGTTTTTCCTCATTTCTGGTTTGAGCCTTATCGTTAACATTGCCCCTCAAATTGGTGGGGGATGCAATCCATACACCAATTTTGTTGCGTAAATCTTCAAGTTGAAGTCAAGGCAGTGGTTTTGTAAAGATATCAGCAACTTTCTTAGTAGTGGGGATATATTTGGTGATGATGGAGCCAATAACAACTTTCTCCCGGACGAAATGGCAATCAATATCAACATGCTTCATCTGTGAATGTAATGCTGGTTTGGTGGAAACCTGAAGAGCAGAGATATTGTCACAATATAATGTTGGAGGTTGAGAGAGATAGACTCCAATATCCTGCAGTATGTAGGTGAGCCATATGAGTTCGGTGGTGGTGGAGCACTCCAAGAAATAGGATTAACCCCAAGAAAAGTGCAAAATCCTGTTGTGGAACGTCTAGTGAGAGGACATCCTCCCAATTCGCATCTGAGTAGGCCAACAGTTCAATGGCTGAATTCTTCATGAGTCTAATTCCTTCATCAAGAGTTCCATGAACATATCTCAATATTCTTTTAACCAGAGACAGATGAGATGAAGTGGAATTTAGCATAAATTGGCTTACATAATTCACATGATATGACATATCTGGCCTTGTCATTGTGAGATATTGTAAACCCCCTACCAAGCTTCTATACATGGTAGCATCAATTTCCATTGCATCTTGAGGTAGGGGCAGGCGAAAGTTCATGTCCATGGGTGTGGGCATATCTTTGACATTCAATAGGTGAGTCTTATCAAGCAACTCATAGGCATATTTCCCTTGATTGAGGATCACATATTGAGTTTTGAAGTGAGCCTCTATGCCAAGGAAATAATGAAGAAAACCTAAGTCCTTCATGGCGAATTCTGAGCTGACTTGTGAAATAAAATCTTGTATCTGCTTTGTGTTATTTTCAGTAAGGATAATATCATCGACATATAGTAGGAAAATAAGAATTTCCTGTGTATTTCGACACACAAAGAGAGACGAATCAGCAACACTTGCAAAAAATTTCAATGAGAGAAGAAATGTACCAAATCGGTCATACCAAGCCCGAGGAGCTTGTTTTAAACCATAAAGAGCTTGCATATATGATCTGGTTTGAGAGAATCCCAAAATCCAGGAGGTTGTTCTAGATAGACTAGCGCTTGTAGAAGTCCATACAAAAAGGCATTTTTGACATCAAGTTGATGAATATCTCTTGCATTATGAAGAGCAATAGATAAAACAATCCTAATAGTAGAAGGTTTTACCACTGGTGAAAAAGTCTCAAGAAAATCTATTCCAGGAATTTGAGAAAATACTTTAGCAACAAGCCAAGCCTTAAGGCGTTGTACTGTTCCATCACTTCGTAGTTTTGTTTCGAAGACTCATTTGCTGCCTATAACATGCATGTCCTTGGAATATGGAACCAAATCCCATGTATTATTATCATGAAAGGCTTGTATTTCTTCTTGTATGGCTCTCTTCCAGTTAGGGCCTTTGAGGGTCTCTTTGATGGAGCGAGGCTCTTGAGGAATAGAACAAGCAATGAAATATTTGGGATTAGGTTTCACAATCCCATCCTTAGAACGAGTCACCATGGAATGAGAGTTGGTTGTTCTATTGTTGGTGATGATCTCCAGTGTATTTTCAGCTCGATCATTGTTTGACATATTTCCTTCTCCTTATTCACTAGTAGGAATGCCATCTAGCCCATGTGAGATAGTGTCACTTCTCGTTGACGCATTCATACGTCCAGGACTATCATTGTTGGAGTCATTATTGTTGTACATATTTTCTCTGTCTTGAGTGCTTGTGATAATGTCATTATGTGCATCTAGGATAGTGCCCATGGTGATTTCCTCATGAGTAGCATTTGACTGAATAGAACCATGAGTGTTGTCATCTGTTGTGAGCTTTCTTAGATCGTTGTTTTGGTCACCTGCATGCTCACTAAAACTTGTTACCTCTTGAGTTGGGTTCATGGGGAGAAATAATTTGCTTGGTTGTTTGTATGGGAAATTTTTCTCATCAAATATGACATGTCGTGAGATGAAGATTCTTCGAGTTGGAGGGTATAGACACAAATATGCCATGTGTTACTCCAAATAGCCAAGAAAAATACATGGTAAGCTTTTTGGTTCAAACTTGCTCTTTGCGTATTCACCAAGAAAAGAAAAACACTTGCATCCAAAGCTGTGAAAACTGGAATAATCAGATTGTTTGTGAAATAATTTCTCATAAGGTGAGGCCATGTCGAGTGTAGGCAAGGGAAGCCTATTCATCAACCATGCTGCAGTAGAGAATGCTTTTACCCAAAAGCACATAGGAAGATAGCTATGAAATAAGAGAGTGAGGCCAAGTTCTAGATCGATGACGCCGCTCTACCATCCCATTTTGTTCAGGTGTTTTGGACAAGCCTTATAATGAGTAATACCATTAACCTTTAAATAGGATGATAAATACTCACTGTTAAACTCCCCACCTTCATCAGTTTGAAAGATTTTAATCTTCCCATCAAACTGATTTCTAATCATAGCATGGAGTTCACAAAAAAATCTTAAACAAGTCTGATTTGTTTTTCAAGGGATAGAATCATATAAATCTTGTGCATTCATCTATAAAAACAGCATAATAACGAAACTTTTGATGAGAAGAAATCGGTGCTGGCCTCCACACAGTGAATTCTTTCAAAAGGCACTTGAGAATGTTCTTCAACTAGATCCATTAGGATCAGCTTTACATTTATGTAATATTTTATAAATTCTATTTTGGCTGAATCACAAAATTCTTTCGTTTATCTTGACAGCTAGTGGAAGTTACATGAATCTCATCTAAATTTGAATTATCTTTTGAATTTGAATTTCCAAGAATAATATCTCCATTGTGATATTCATAAATATGGTCCTTAATTTACTCTAATACAAACCCCGCCCCCCCCCCCCACCAAGCTCAACATGAGGTGGTGCAGATTGAGTTTGTCCTAGAGTATTGTAAACCAACACAACAATAATTAGTTCATCCACTACACAACTTTTTAGGGTGGTGGCCGTTGCGACCATATATTTTTCATTCATTCACACACCATTCATCATGTTTCCTATTTTTCTCTGGAGATCTTTTTATCTCTAAAAATAAGTTTCAGATTCCTTTGGTGACCTTACCTTCCATTTCATCATTTCAGCAACTTCTAGTTGTTAATGGGGTCTGGCTTTTTGTTGGATCTAAGGGGCTGATAGTCACAAGAGGCACTACTCCAAATGTACATGTTAACACTTAAAAATTCACTCAAACAAAACCATCATTTGAGACCTCTTCTTTGCACCAAAGATCAATTGGATGCTACCTTCTTTCACCTCTCTCTCCTTCTCCATTGCTTTTCCCCTCTCGTGTTCCCTTTCTCTAGTTCACATACTAGATAACGACACCAGACTTATGAGCAAGCCTTTGTCTCTCTAGCATGGCTATTCTTTGAACCCTAGAAAATAGTTTCCTTTTGCTCAGCCCTTAGCTCAGCAAAAATTGGCCAGCAATTTATTCAATAGCAATCTCTAGATCCTAAATGCATTGCCTTCCTCTTCCTCAAGGAGCTCCAAAGCTTCTTTAAGCTAGCTTGTCTTAATCCTCGCCCTATCGGTGTGACATCCCCCACTTTTTTGTTTATGTTTTTCCTTGATTTTTTATGAATGTTTACTTTTATTTTTTGCTAAGTGATTCGCTTTCGAATTGTTGTTTTTTAATTTATTTTATGAATTGATGATGAGTAATGGATTTAAGAGAGAGAGAGAGAGAGAGAGGTTGGATAGATGTTGTTTACATGCAAAATTTCACAGTATTTTATATGACTATCCATATGAAAAAAGGTTCAAAGAAATTACACTAGCCTCCATATCTCTTGTAGGAAACTATGAAAGGTAGGACATTACCCATATGAGATTGATCGTTCATGACACATTTACCTAGGTAATCAGATCAAGGACTAGACTAAGTTTTTCAGATTCTAAGTTATGTGTGAACAAGATCCTAACATTTCCATCACAGCTTTTAACGAAGAAATTCCAGCTGATTGCAGAACTGGTTTCTTAGGTTTTTGGATGTAGACCCGAGATTCCCAATCTAAAATCCAAATTATTGAGATTCAAGCATAAATTCAAGATCTGACTTAGGAAAATCCACATATGTACTTTGTGGTCTAATTCAAAGATGTAAAACTAAAGACTTGAAACTAGGGTTTAGATCTAAGGGGTCAACTGAGTTTGATTCTAAAACCAAAATTTGTAAAATCTAAGATCATTATCTGAATAATATGATTTTGAAATCCAAAGTTTAAATTGGGGTATGATCCAAACTCTAAGATCCAACTCGTAATTTTGCACCGCTCTTCCTATATTCACGCTCACCAACCACCACTGTAAATTTGGTGGGAAGTACCATCCAATCTTGCCACTCTTTGTCAGTTTTGAATATAATATTCAAAATGCAAATTGGAATCCAACTCAATGTAAGAACGAAAATCATGATCCAAATTGCCAGTAATCTAGATTTGATGCACCAAACATAATATTCAAATTATTATCCAATTTCCTAAATCTTGATTTAATTAGATGATGTAAAATCTAATTCACAACGTGTTGATCAATTCTACTCTCACATGAAGCTATTTACACTCAAAAAGAGATTTAGGTGAACCTTACTGGGATCTAACTGGGTTCTAATGTGGGTTAGTAATGGACCCGTTATAGTGGGCTTCATGTCGGGTCTTGACTAAGGCATAAATTAAACCTAATGTGGATTTGAGTATGATCAATTTTTGTTTTATATCACAATCATGTTTGAACCTAGCATTTTAGAAAACAAGTTTGAAATGTAGTTCAAATTTGAAAATGTAAGAGTATGTTTTTGAAAATATGTGTTCCTATAGAAACCAATTTGAATTAGTTGCATCAAGGGCTACTGTCGCATGCACGTATCTGATAACTCAACCCAATTATCACATGGACATAATTGTATGTGCGTAGTTCAAATTAAATGCATGATGCAACACGAAAGCAAGTTATGTGAATGTACATCAACATCACATATCATAACAAAACATCTAATTATAGTATGCATAATTTTACAAACTGAACCCACATAAGAGCGAAGCTAGATCAAGAGTTGAACTAGCTCAAATTCTTTTATTAATTTGAATGCAAATTTGAAATGAAATGTTGCATTATAATATTAGAAAAAAGCACAATATGTATAATAACATGATGTAGACTAACATGTTGAATTATGATTTGCAAGACTAGACACTGTCGGTTAGAGTTAGGATATGTTGCAAAACACTAACTATGTTGAAGACATGAGATAAGTCAAAGTTGAACACTAAAATCTGATTGAACGTACGTCAACAATATGCACAAGAAAATTTAGATAAGTGGAGAGAATAGGACAACTTGATTATGTAGCTGATTTGACAAATTGAAAACCAAGTATGTCTATGTTTGATTGACATGAAATTTAGACTCTATACATGGGACCATTAACTGAAAGTGATAGATTTGCAAAATTGTGGGAGCATTTCAGCAAACTCTGACTATTAATGGTGTCTGCGTTTTTGTTGGATCTAAGGTGCTAATAGTCAAAAGAGGCACTAGTCCAAATGTACAAGTTAACACCTAAAAATTCACTCAAACAAAACCCTCATTTGTAGACCTCTTCTTTGCACCCTTGATCACTTGGATGCTGCCTTCTTTTACCTCTCTCTCCTCCTCCATTGCTTTTTCCCTCGCGTGTGCCCTTTTTCTAGTTCACAGACTAGATAACGACACCAGACTTATGAGCAAGCGTCTGTCATCAGCATGGCTATTCTATGAACCCTAGAACAAAGTTCCCTTTTGCTAAGCCCTTCAGTCAGAAAAAATTGTCCAGCAATTTATTCAATGACAATCTCTAGATCCTAAATGCCTTGTCTTCCTCTTCTTCAAGGAGCTCCAATGCTTCTTTAAGCTAGATTGTCTTCTTACTCGCCCAATCGGTGTGATCTCCACAACTTTTTTTGTTTATGTTTTCCCTTCATTTTGTTTGAATGTTTACATTTATTTCTTGCTAAGCAATTCACTTTCAAATGGTTGTTTTTTAATTTGTTTTATGAATTGATGTTGAATAATGGATTTAAGAGAGAGAGAGAGAGAGAGAGGTTGAGATAGATGTTGTTTACATGCAAAGTTTCACAGTATTGCATATGACTTTCCATATTAAAAAAAGTTCAAAGAAAGTGCACTTGCCTTCATATCTCTTGCAAGAAATTACAAAAGGTAGGACCTTACCTATCAGTATGAGATCTGATCGTTCATGGCACATTTACCTAGGTAATCAGATCAAGGACTAGACTAGGTTTTCAGATTCTAAGTTATGTGTCAACCAAATTCTAACATTTCCTAAGTTGAGAAAGATGAAAATTTGAAAAATCTAAGTGGATAATCAGAAATTTGAGTACATGAACTGGGAGAATGTAAATTCAGATCCCAAGACATAGTGCAAGAACTATATTATCATTGATCCATGCAATGATTCATACATCTAATATGAATGCATGCAAACTAGGTCCAAATAGAGTTAAAATCTGGTTTCTTAGGTTTTTGGATGTGGACTGGAGATTTGTAATCTAAAATCCAAATTATTGAGATTCAAACATAAATTCAAGATCTAACTAAGGAAAATCCAAATGTGTATTTTATGATCTAATTCAAAGATGTAAAACTAAAGATTTGAAATTAGGGTTTGGATCTAAGGGGTCAACTGAGTTTGATGTTGAAATCCAAATTTATAAAATCCAATATCTTGATCTCAGTAATATGATTTTGAAATCCAAAGTTTAAATTAGGATCTAATCCTATAGGGTATGATCCAAATTCTAAGATCCAGTTTGTAATTTTGCACCCCTCTTCCTACATCTCACGCTCAGCAACCGCCACTATAAATTTGGTAGGAAGTGCCATCCATTATTGCCACACTTTGTTAGTATTGGATATAATATTCAAAATCCAAATTGGAATCCAACTCTATGTAAGAACTGAAATCATGATCCAAGTTACTAGAAATCTAGATTTGATGCTCCGAACATAGTATCCAAATTATTATCCAATTTTCTAAGTCTATATTTAATTACATTATGTAAAATCTAATTCACAATGTGTTGATCAATTCTAGTCTCACATGAGCTATCTACACACGAAACGAGATTTAAGACAACCTAACTAGGATCAGGATTTTAACTAGGTTCCAATGGGGGTTAGTAGTGGGCCTGTTATAGTGGGCTGCATGCCGGGTCTTGACTAAGGGATAAAGTAAACCTAATGTGGTTTTGAGTATGTTAAATTTTTGTTTTAGATCGTAATCATGTTTTAACCTAGCGTTTTAGAAAATGGGTTTAAAACATAGTTCAATTTTGAAAACATGTAGTTCAAGACTACGTTTTAGAAAACGTGTGCCCTTATGAAAATCAATTTGTATCAGTTGTCGCATGTTTGTATCTGATAACTCAACCCAATTATCACATGGACATAATTCTACATGCATAGTTCAAAATTAAATGCATGATGTAACACAAAAGCAAGTGATATGAATATACATCAACATGAACGAGCATAACAAAGCATCTAATTATAGTATGCATAATATTAAAAACGAAACATACATAAGAGCAAAGCTAGATCAAGAGTTGAACTAGCTCGAATTCTTTTATTAATTTGAATGCAAATTTGATATGAAATATTGCATGATAATATTAAAAAAAAAAGCACGATAAGCATAACAACAAGAATGTAAAATAACATGTTCAATTCTGATTTGCAAGCCTAGACACTGTAGGTTGGAGTCAGGATATGTTACAAAACACTAACTATGTTTAAGACATGAGATAAGTCAAAGTTAAACATTAAAATCGGATTGAACCTACGTCAACAATATGCGCATGAAACTTTGGCTAAGTTGAGGAAATAGGACAACTTGATTAGGTAGCTGATTTGACAAATTTGAAAAACAAGGATATCTATGTTTGATTGACATTAAATTTGGACTCTATACATGGGACTATTGGCTGAAAGTGATATATTTGAAAAAGCATGGGAGCATTTAGGCAAATTCTGATTGTCAATGGTGTCTGGGTTTTTGTTGGATCTAAGGTGCTGATAGACACAAGCAGAACTAGTCCAAATGTACATGTTATCACTTAAAAATTCACTCAAACAAAACCCTCGTTTGTAGACCTCTTCTTTTCACCCTAAATCATTTAGATGCTCCCTTCTTTCACCACTCTCTCCTTCTCCATTGCCTTTTCCCTCTCATGTGTTCTTTCCTAGTTCACGTACTAGATAATGACACCAGACTTATGAGTAAGCCTTTGTCCCACTAGCATGGCTATTCTTTGAACCCTAAAACATAGTTTCCTTTTGCTAAGCCCTTCAATTTGCAAAAATTAGCCAGCACTTTATTCAGTAGCAATCTCTAAATCCAAATGCATTGTCTACCTCTTCGTCAAAGACCTCCAAAGCTTCTTTAAGCTAGCTTGTCTTCTTCCTCACACTATGAGTGTGATCTTCACCATTTTTTGGTTTATGTTTTCCCTTGATTTTGTATGAATGTTTACTTTTATTTCTTGCTAAGGGATTCACTTTCAAATGGCTTTTTTAATTCGTTGTGTCAATTGATGGTGAGAAATGGATTTAAGAATGAGAGAGAGGATGAGATAGATTTGTTTACATGCAAAGTTTCATAGTATTACATATGACTTTCCATATGAAAAAAAGTTCAAAGAAAGTGCACTTGCCTCCATATCAATTGTAGGAAATTACGAAAGATAGGACCTTATCTATTAGTACGAGATCTGATCATTCATGGCACCTTTATCTAGGTAATCAGATCAAGGACTAGACTAAGTTTTTCATATTCTAACTTGTGTGTCAACCAAATTCTATCATTTCCTAATTTGAGAAAGATGAAAATTTGGAAAATCAAAGTGGATAATCCAAAATTTGAGTACATGAACTGAGAGAATCTAAATTGAGATCCCAACACATAGGACACAATGCGTGGTCTGTATTATCATTGATTCATGGAATGACTCAGATCTAATATGAATGCATGCAGACTAGGTCCAGACAGAGTTAAGATCTGGTTTCTTAGGTTTTGGATGTGGACTGGAGATTTGTAGTCTAAAATCCAAATTATTGAGATTCAAGCATAAATTCAAGATCTGACTTATGAAAATCCAAATGTGTACTTGATGATCAAATTCAAAGATGTAAAATTAAAGATTTGAAATTAGGGTTTGGATCTAAGGGGTCAACTGAGTTTGATTTTGAAATCCAAATTTGTAATCTGATATCTTGATCTCAATAATATGATTTTGAAAACCAAAGTTTAAATTAGGATCTTGCCCTATAGGGTATGATCCAAATTTTAGGTTCCAGGTTGTAATTTTTCACCCCTCTTCCTATATCTCAGGCTCAGCAACCGCCACTATAAATTTGGTGGGAAGTGCCATCCATTCTTGTGACTATTTGTTAGTTTTGGATATAATATTCAAAATCCAAATTGATCCAACTCTATGTAAGAACAAAAATCATGATCCAAATTATTAGAAATCTAGATTTGATGCTCCAAACATAATATCCAAATTAGTATCCAATTTTCTAAATGTTGATTTAATTACATGATGTAAAATCTAATTCACAATGTGTTGATGAATTTTAGTGTCATGTGAGCTATCTACACTCAAAAAGAGATGTAGGTGAACCTAACTAGGATAAAGATTTTAACTGGGTTCCAATGTCGGTTAGTAGTGGGTCTGTTATAGTGGGCTGCATGCTGGTCTTAACTAAGGCATAAAGTAAACCTAATTTGGCTTTGAGTATGTTAAATTTTTGTTTTAGATCGCAATCATGTTTGAACTTAGCATTGTAGAAAACGGGTTTGAAGCATAGTTTAATTATGAAAATGTGTTGTTCAAGACTACATTTTTGAAAATGTGTGTCCTTATGAAAATGAATTTGGATCAGTTGCATAGAAGGGCTATTGTCGCATGCATGTATCTGACAACCCAGCCCAATTATCACATGGACATAATTCTACATGCATAGTTCAAAATTAAATGCATGATGCAATGCGAAAGCAAGTTATATGATTGTACATAAACATCACAGAGCATAACAAAACATTTAATTATAGTATGCATAATTTTAAAAACTGAACCCACATAATAGTGAAGCTAGATCAAGAGTTGAACTAGCTCGACTTCTTTTATTAATTTGAATGCAAATTTGAAATGAAATATTGCATGATAATTAAAAAGAAAGCATGCTATGCATAATAACAAGAATGTAAACTAATATGTTCAATTTTGATTTGACTCTATAGGTTGGATTTAGGATACATTACCAAACACTATGTTGAAGACATGAGACTAGTCAAAGTTAAAGAGTAAAATCAGATTGAACCTACGTCAAGAATTTGCACATGAAAATTTGCTATGTCGAGAAAATAGGACAACTTGATTAGGTAGCTGATTTGACAAATTGTAAAACAAGGACATCTATGTTGGATAGACATCAAATTTGGTAGAGAAACCCTCTAGACATTGGACAATCAGCTGAAAGTGATCGATTTGAAAAATCATTTAGGATATAAAAGATATAAGATCAGAAACATATGCTGGAAACCCAAAATTGCATTAAACAGAGTCTGAAAATAAGTTAACAGGTACATTTGCTCTGACAAAAACTTTATCAAATCAACTTAGATCATTCTGAAAATTGACATGTTGACTCTCAGCGTAACGGAGTATCAATAAAACTTTAAAGATCAAAAAACCATTTGGAAAACAAAAAGTTATGACTTTGGGAACTTAGAGCAGAAATATAGATAACAGAAAACAACATAAACATAACTGACTTCATGATTACGTTTGGAACAATGGAAATGGTATTAAATCAACTTGGTCTTTCCTAAATTTTGATTTATAGATTCTTTACATAACATAGAATCCACAAGAGTTGAATGTTTTGAAAAATGTTAAAGGGAGAGTGAAATGACATCATGAAGTTGGTGGCGATTAAGCCTATACACAATTCTACAGAAAGCTGCAAAAAAATAGTCACCTAATGAGCTGGTAAAATCAGCTTCGAATTAGCTAAATTAGTATGGAGAGAAACTAGGTACATAGAAATGACTTTTTCATTTTACAGAACACGAATTGGGGTCTTAATCAAAGGTGATGAAGTTTGTAAATTAGATTAATTTCATGATCTGATTTCTGTAGAATGTTGCCGAAAACAGACTTTGGGAAAACAACCAAATACAAAAACAAATGAGCTTAGAATTTGATAAAGTTTGGGAAAACCAAACTAGACACATAGGAAAAACATGTCCCTTTTATGAATTGTGGTTAGAGAGATATAACTTCTTGAATTTAGGCAAAATTGTAAAAAATACATTCCAAAATAAGATATTTTACGAATTGTTGTTAGAGAGATATAAAGAAACTCAATAGGATATTAAACAAAGTACATTCCAATAAGATTAACATATTTCCTGATTAAAAGATAAGAGATTAGAAAGTGAAGATGAGGAATATTACTTTTTGTTTGGACACCATGTGTGGCTCACATCTCAGTGTGCTTTTAAGTTTTAACTACAAACTTATAAAGTTGATTGGCATTTTCCCTTACATTTCTTTGTTGGAACATTAAAAAGGTAAAGGAAATAATAACTGATCCTAGGAACCCCATTAAGATGTAAACCATCTCCAACATTTGATGACACTTTAGTTAGATAATGTCTTGCATAAGACCATCTATAAAGACTTTTATATGTGAAGTGATCAAAGAACATAAAGATCCACAAAAACCATAATTAATATACTTCATTATAGATTGCTTTGTATAACGAATATGTTTGTAACCGTGTTAGTATTATTTTGGTATGCATATGCACATGGAGAACATATTGCTAGCTAGTCATTTGTGAGAAGGAGTAGATTGTTGTTGTTGTAAAGGGATTGCAATTCCATGTTATATGCATAAAAATAACTTGAATCAGGTTGTACTGCCAGTAGGGCCAAGTATTGGTTTCCATTTATTTAGATTTTATCCAAATATATTGTTGGCAAAGAGTAGGGTCCTATAAGCATTTAGAAGCATGGGTGTGATTGAGATTTGTGTTCAAGTGTTCAAAGAACAACTTGTACATGCTTGCTTCAAATAGCTTCCTAATTAAGAAAGTCAAGCTGTGAGTAGGGCTGTTATCCAATGATGTGGCTAAGCCTGAGTTCAAATAGGGTTTAGGTGGTTGCTGTTTGGCTCTTAGAGGCATCATTCTTTTTATGAAGACTGCGTTATCAAGAATTTAAGGATCAAGGTCCTAGCCTAGAAATTCTACCATTTAAATTTTCAATTAGATAGAAGTAACCAACCATTGGACCACAGAGCTCATTTTGAGTATTTAAGGCATTGTAGTAGACTAAAAAAAGTAGACCTGCTATTGATCTGTGACAATCACAAACAAAATCAGAAATAGCTTATTGATAATGCTCAACACATGGAAGTTCCTCACTACATTATGTCACTCAACCAATTGAAATAGATGACTTGCTCAATGTAGTTCATTAGTTTTGACCATTGAAGTACGCATGCATGGAAGTTCTCGTAATAGAACGAAGAAAATAAAGTCATATAGTTCAAGGAACTGATAGCCACCTAAGCAATAAAAGTCATTGTAATGAGAAAATATCATTTATGTTAGAGATAACCAAAACCACTTCGAATGACGAGAATGTGTGTTTGTGTGTGTGTGTGTGTGTGAGAGAGAGAGAGAGACAGACAGAGAGAGAGAGAGACAGAGACAGAGACAAATAAAGAGAGAGAGACCTCTAGATTTCTAGCTTAGGAGCATTACATTCGATATCTCAAATTGCACCTCCAAATCCCTTATTTATAACAATCTTTAAGGTAGACCCCATCCAGACCCAAACCTCGGCACTAACATTAATTGTAATTTGAGATAGGTCAGGAATCGGGTCTATTGGACTGACCAAAAGATTATTATAAGGGATTTGGGAGTGCAGTTTGGGATATTGAATGTAATGCAATCCTTCCTCTGGGTCATGTGACTGAGTCTTGGGTAGTGTTTTTATTGTAAGAGGCGGTAGTTAGTAGTTGGGTGCAATGGTATCACAGCCGGACTATGAAGGCAACCTGATGAGAGACGTTCCAGATTGGCGTAGGTGGGGATCGATGGGAAGTGCGAATGAAAGAAACATTTAAGATGACTAATCGAAGGATGGCGGACATCAACCAGAAACTGCAGGCAATCAGCTCTGGGCCACTCATTATAAAGGAGTTGCTATTGTAGTTGCTTCGCCACACGTACGACACTTCTAAGCAAGATACAACCAGGGACGACGGAGGAACCTCTGATTCAAGAGTGACCCTTGGGAATATGCTAAGCACATCATCGGTTGTCGCTGCTTCTAAGGTCAAGTTTGTTGCCGAAGCGGAACAGAGAAACAGTCCAGCGTTTTCGGATCGTATGGGTGAAGAAGATGTTGCTCCAGGAATTGTGGCTGAAATGCCAACGAAGAGCGACACATTCATTCCTAGGAATAAAAATAATGAAAAGGCAATGGGACATGCCGAGTTGACCCTCAAGTGGGCGACCATATCTATTGACATCCTCCTGTTGGTGGAAGGGGGAGAGGGATGCCAAGACGGTCGAGATCTTTGACCAAGACTTCCTTCAGGATATCTTTTACAGCAATGATTAGATGCAGCCTCTGGCTACCTTGGGTAGACACACCTGAAGCGTTCCGTTTGGCGATCAAGTATTGTGGAAGATGGCGAGCATGCCACTACGTTTTTGCATCCATCAGTCACAGTTATACAGCTTTGTGTGCCCAATAACAAAGAGGGTGGTGCCTACATTCATTATCATGATATGGATGAACAAAGACATGCAAGCCTATAACCTTTTGGCTGATATGTGTCCCACCTCTTTTAGTATGGAAAACTGTATGATATTATTCACTACTCTAAAATCAGCCAGCAAGATGCTACCCTGCCATCATTTTGAATTTGTAGCTTGGGTAGGAAAGGCCATTAATGTGTCCCTTTTTGGATCCAATGATGGCCAACTCCGCATACGTTTTGATGGAAAGAAGGAAGCAATTATTATTTCTTGCATGAGCGTATGAATTGCGGGCAGACATTCACTTCATGGAAAGGAGAGGAACAAATGAAATCGAGGTGCCAACTAAAGAGGCAGAGCAGGTGTATAGAGCCCTACAATTGCAAATGAATAAAAGGGAAGGCGCTTGCTCCCATCTAATAGAACAATTCCTTCAACATACTTCTGCTAGAACAAGGTGGACCTTGGTAAACTGTACTTATTCTTGTAGATCAACAGCTAGAAAGTGTTATGAAGTGGATGAGATAGAAGATGAGATCGTACGAAGTCTAAAAATGTCTGGCAGTCCATTCTGAAGATCCCTATAAATATCTCAAGATAAAGGATATGTACTGGGCAGAAGGCTACCACCCCATGACGTTACAGGCTAAGGCTGGTCAAAGCTGGTGCATGAGTTGTGCAAGGCCTTCCATCGGATTGGATATTGGAAGAGTTTACGGGCAACCCGCATCAGAGGCCTTCCCATCAGTTACTATCTCATCTTCTAGAGCTGGGCTCATGCTTTGCATTAACTTCCACCGCAACTATCTAAACATGAAAGAATAAGAAAGATAGGAAATGGCAATCCAATTGATTGTTATCTATGGTTATCTCTCGTGCTCATTTTGTGGAAGCGTCGGAGAGGGAGCAGCTGATTTTCAAGTGTGCACTTATACTATCGCGACTGTTAGTGGGTGGTCCACTTTGTCCTGCGGACAGCAAGGAAGGAACCTTCTTCGTTGGCATTCAATTCCCATGCTAACACCTTGAGGTCAATCTCAAGGTGTTTTTCGAAAGAGGGAGTAATGTTAGTATCCAGGTTTTGGATCAGGAATCGGGTCTGGATCGGGTTTACTGGACTGATCCAAAAGATGGTTATAAGTAAGGGATTTTGAGGTGCAATTTGGGGTATCGAATGTAATTCAATCCTTCCCTGGGTGAGGGTTTTGCTCTAATTGTGTTATGGCAGAGCATGTGAGTGAGTCTTGGGTAGTGTTTTCATTGTAAGAGGTGGCAGGTGGCAGGTGGCTGCTAACACCAACATCAAGATAGAATCTAGAACCACTACTGCTGACAGCAGTAATATGACACTGTCAATGGTCATCTCATGAAGTTAAATTATGACACACAATTCAAATTAATTAAACATTGAAGTTAATATAAGTAAGCAAATAATGAACTTTAGAAACTAAATGCAGATTATCACATGGAACCATGAAATAGTTAAACATATATATAGTTGCAAAAACTGACCAGATGTTCCTTTATGTCACATTTTGTGCAAAATATGCATTTTTCTTCCATCCTTCTTGGTTGTCTAGAAAACCGTAACAATTAAAATATGGAAAACAAAAGTGAATATGAATGAAATATATGCTTCCTTTTTATATTTCAATACTACGTATTAGGGGGAGGTTGTGTGATGATCTGTGGACACATAATGGTGTTAGTAGTGTACCTCAACATTGCTTAGAGTACAAACTCATGGAGGTATAATAAGTGGCAGTCTCCAGGACGTAACTCCTAATTCAGCTCATAACAAGGCCCTACCAGGAAAGCTAGATTTGAGCAAGCACACACTTTGCTAGGATAGTAGTAGAACTTCTAATTTGTAATTTGGTCTCAGTGCTTTTTTCATGGTCAGATATATTACTAACATGAAGGATCAATCACCAACATGTCTAAGTGTCCATGCCTAAGTGAAGATCAGGACAAGGAGAGGACAACCAGTACATATGAACCACCATGGTAGAGTAACATGGATATATGAAGATTTGAAAAAGAAAGAAGCCGACAAAAATGTAAGTTAAGTGCATAATATAACATATTTATCTGTCACTATTTGTTCAGATTGTCTAAAAATTACGGATTAAGTTGACACAACAACATCTTTACTCAAACATGTCGGTTAAATGCTACTTGACTAGTTAACGACTCAAGCTTGAATATTTGCAAGTTCAGTTTTACATATAAACTCTAAGGGGTCTAAGGACCTGCTTTGGTATCAGTATGGGTGCCAAACCACTTTTTCGAAGAAAAAACCAGTTTCCTGTCTATTTTGGCTGATAGAAACCTAGTTGTCCCCACAAAATGTGGTTTTTCATGTTGGTGGTCAGACAATGAACCCCGCTCTTTCATCAGTAATATTTATCCACACCATAGTTAGTGGGGATGAAGCAACGTTTTTCCCATTACAATTGAGATTATTTCCTACTGGATTACGACTTGTCTTATTTTGTTTTGTTAGAATTGACTGCTGAGAGTGAGACATTAAAGTTGTAATTGTTAGTCTGGCACTACTTCAGTTGGGAGACACAATTCCTGGGCAACCACAAACCAAAAATGGAAAAGAAAAAGTGAAAGAAGCTATTTTTGTTTAGTTATAGCACTATTAGTAAATATGTGCATCAGGTTGCATTATAACATGCCTCTTTATCCTCTTAACATTTTAAACTGGACTCATTTATGTCATTTTCAGGCATTAATGGTGTAGTGCCTAACAACAATGGAAATCAATTATCTATGTAAAACATGATTCTAGTGGGAACTAAGCTATGTGCTACTGTCTTTTGGTTTTCTGTAGGTCTAGTCCGTTATTTATTGTCGTACGCGCATATTTAGATGGAGAAAGGTGCTCAACAAGAGTGAATCATGATACATGACGGCAGCTGACAACTAGTGTTCATGCCTCCACTTTGTCAATTTTGCACTAAACACTATCCCTCTCCATATACGTGTTCAAGTGAAATAACTTGAGAAGATGTCAAAATCATTAAAATTTCCAGCCCTTCTCCTTTTTCTTCCATGCTCTGCCACATGTAAAGGGAAATGCGTTGCTTTTATGCCTTACAGTTTGTTTTGTGACATTTGAAATTTGTTACTAACTCATATGTCTCTTGTCTCTGTAGTACTATGCCTCGGATACAACTTATTTTAAGTCCTCTCTGAACTCTCATCCCTAGGTCTTCTACGGAATAAGTATTGGGTGAATGCGCTTACGTCATCTCTATTGCTGGGAAATAAGGATTGTATTACCTGACAAATATCAGTTCTTCTGGAATTCGAAGTACCTGTTAATGCAATTACTATGGATTTTCTTCTTGGTTCCAATTTTAGATGTTTCTCTTGTATTTGAATAATTTAACACATTATAATGTGTACTTGCCTATTTAGGGACAATCTGCATATTATGGATGTACAAACCTAAGACAAATATATCAATCACGAGGCTAAAAGAGTATCAGATATCTACAAATTTCTTCACATTTATTTTTCCTATCTATATAGTACAAGTACAAAAGCCACATGATTTGCACACAACTGGGGAAATTCAATGAACTTCCGTCATCCTCGTGAAGGAGCGCACTCTTTTTTTTCTCCTTTTTTTTTTTTTTGCAATGGTGGAGCAAAAGATTTATGGCTGAGAAGTATTTATATACATATACATAAATACATACATGCTTATGTACATATATATAAATGACAATTTTTTATCGCATAAGAAATATTAAATTTGAGGGCACCAATATATCATTAACTAAATTATGTCGGGGAACCATCATGGAAATAAACTATGTTATGTGTGTGCATGTGGGCAACCACGCACACTATCCCTACACCTAGCTTGCCAATGCATTCTTTATGATGTTGAATATACATACTGTCTCCATGCTTATGTGTGTGTGTGTGTGTGTGTGGAGAAAGAGAAAAGATGACTAATTAATTCACAAAAAATTTTATTATCAACAAAATAAATTGTCTGCAATAAAAAAATACATTCGCAAACCATTTTTTTTGTAATGGTAAACTCATCCTCCATCTTGTCATCCATTGGTTTTCCCAGGATTATGAGTTCCAGCTTCAGCCTGTTCTGTTGCTGCAAAAGAACCTCGATGTGGATGTCTACAGACTGTAGTGGAAGAAAGACTCACTTGGTTAACATAGATGTTCAGTAGGCATCACGTATAACAATCTGCTGAAGCAAATTATTGCGCCAGTGGTTTCTATTGGGAAATTGCCTTATTTGCAAATAACCACTTAAACATATTTGCAATGAGTGGGCGCCAAACAACTTCTGGGCATCAGCCCAAACTTTGCATAAACAAACTAGAGCAATATATATATATACAATGAATAAAAGTAAACCAATAGATTGGGGACTAGTTCGTATGTTCTCGCGCAACATGTGTCGGGGCTCATCTCAACCTGGGGAGTTCGAACTTATGTTAACCCTTAATGCGTAACCTGCTTAGGCTAAGTACTGCGCTAGCCTGATAGTACGGAGGCCAGCCTCGTCTTTGTTCTCATCAATCTGTCATTGCGATCTTTAAGTTCCTTTCGTTTTTCAGTGGTCTCAGATGGCTCGATCATTTTATCGATGCCCAGCTCATCCTTTCCCAACACCTCTTCCATGATTTCGAACTTCAGTTCTTCATCTATCAGTTGCTTTATGGCTTATGCTCATCAGGAGGTGCATCGCAGAAACATCAACCATTTGCATTACTACAATTCTCCAGTAAGCAGCCAGCTTAATATGCAACAAGCATCTCTATATCATCAGCGCTGCTGGTCGATGCATCGGCATTCCGAAAGCTGTCCTTTAACTCCTTCATGTTCATGAATTCTTTTAGTTTGTTGAAATACTCAGGATACTCAGGGTTATATGTGTAGTCTGTGTATTTCTCCATCTCAACCTCTTCGACATTTGCTGGGATGACAAATCCTTCATCTTCATGTGCACATTCTATGTTGCATCATTAACCACTTTCTTCATCTGTGGGCAGAAGACGAACTTGTCATCAATCACTTTTTTAACCACAACTAAAACCTTGTTCCATACACGCTCCAGGAATTTGGCGGGCAATTCAGCTTCTTTATTCGCTTTAAAGGCGTTGCAGTGCAAAACACATGGAAGCCAAGGCCCCTGAGTCTCCTTCAGTTGCTTAAATTCTTGTGGAATAGCATAATCAGTAGCAGCCTGCGATGGAGAGGCCTGACCCTGGGGAAATGGATCTGGGTACTCTTTGTTGAGATCTTCGTAGAATTGCTCAATGTCTTCACAGATGCGGGCCGTGCAATGTAGATCATCAGAGTCGGGGGTATTCTTGAAATTCCCCTCACAAGGAGCATCTCCAATGACTTGATCAACTTTTCCATTAGGTTACTGAATATGCTTTTTGCATTCTCCTTGTGGAGTATGGGTAGCTTCTTTAACTCAATGGTGTTGTCATCTTCTCGGTAGACATTCTCAGATCTGCCATTCTTGAATCTGCAGCAGCCGACTCAAGCATGGGAATGCCAACCATGGAGCGGTCAATCATATGTAGTGGTGGACTTCCAAAGAGCTGCTGCTCTTTCTTTCTTGCTGTTTCATGGGCCTCTACGGCCAAGCGGTTACAAACATACACGAAGCAGCTTTCCTTCGAGTTAGAGTCCATCTAGTCAAAGTCCATTTGATCTCATTCATGTGGATGTGTGGGGTCCTAGTCGGGTTCCTTTTTACTCACGTTTTTCAGTATTATCTTGTTTTAGTTGATGATCTTACTAGAGTCAATTGGGTATTCTTGTTATGGGAAAGATCATAAGTCATAGGTATTCTTTCGAAATTTATCAAAGAAATAAAAACTCAGTTTCATTTCATTGTCAAAAATATTCGCATTGATAATACTATTGAATTCAAATCCTCCGTGCTACTTCAATTTTATGTCAATCATGGAATTCGACCTCAATATACTTGTCCTCACACGTCCCAACAAAATGGTGTTATTGAACGTAATCATCGGCAACTCCTAAGTGTAGCATGTATCCTCATGTTGCATTCACACATGTCTGCCTATTTTTAGGGTGATGCAATTTTTACTGCATGCTATCTTATTAACATATTACCCTCGTCAGCCATCCAATAACGTATTCTCATTCAACTTTTATATTCAGATCGACCATTATTTCATATACCTCCCAAAGTATTTGGATGCACCTGCTTTCAACACATCCTAGACCCATATAACAACAAACTTGTTGCCCAAGCCATCAAATATGTATTCATTGGATACTCTGCCAATCAATAAGGATACAAGTGCTTTGATCCCCAGACTAAGAAAGAGATTATCAGTGCGGATGTTATTTTTTTTTAGTCTCGTCCTTATTTTTCTCCTTCGAGTCTTTCTCTGTTTGAGATGCCTGTACCTGTTCCTCATTCACCAGTGTCACTTGAATGGATCCCTCCATCTCAATCTATGTCATGTGAATGTTTCCTTGATCCTCCATTAGTTTACAATCGCTACATTATCCCATCTTCTAACCATCAAGCCTCATTAGATTCACGGTGGCGGCAAACCATGCAGGAGGAAATGGATGCTCTTATCTCTTGGGAGACTTAAGATTTGGTGGCTCTACTGATGCACTCTGATGTGGTTGGCTCCAAATGAGTGTTCACCATCAAGTATCTTTCTGATCGATCATTTGAACGGTTCAAGGCACATCTTGTTACTAAGGGATATACACAAACCTATGGCGTCGATTTCTTTGAGACCTTTTCGCCCGTGGCTCGGTTGGGCACTATTCGACTGATTATATCTCATGTTGTCCAGTGAGAGTTGCCTCTATTTCAGCTGAATGAGAAAAATGCTTTTTTGTATGGAGATCTGTCTAAAACCGTTATCTCTCTCAACCGCCCACCAACGTCTTCTCAAGAGGTAAGCTCCACTGATAAGACTGACTTAGGATTAAATAATGACCACACTGCAGATGATCTTCCCATTGCTATTCGCAGGGTCAAGCGACAATGCACACTACATTCGATTTCTAATTCTGTCTCTATTGACCATCTGAGTACAAGTTTGACGCAGTTTGATCGAGCTCTATCTAGCTACATTATCCCATCTTCTAACCATCAAGCCTCATTAGATTCACGGTGGCGGCAAACCATGCAGGAGGAAATGGATGCTCTTATCTCTTCGGAGACTTAGGATTTGGTGGCTCTACTGATGCACTGTGATGTGGTTGGCTCCAAATGAGTGTTCACCATCAAGTATCTTTCTGATCGATCATTTGAACGGTTCAAGGCACATCTTGTTACTAAGGGATATACACAAACCTATGGCGTCGATTTCTTTGAGACTTTTTCGCCCGTGGCTCGGTTGGGCACTATTCGACTGATTATATCTCATGTTGTCCAGTGAGAGTGGCATCTATTTCAGCTGAATGAGAAAAATACTTTTTTGTATGGAGATCTGTCTAAAACCGTTATATGTAGCAACCACCTGGTTTTGAGCGATAAGAGGAGTGTTCCAAGGTATGCAAATTAAATAAGGCTATTTATGGACTTATACAGAGTCCTCGTGCATGGTTCCATAACTTAACTGAGGTTTTATCTAAGTATGGATTTCAACGATCCTAGCTTGATCACTCGTTGTTTATCAAGCGAGACACATCTGGTATAGTGATATTGATTGTATATGTGGATGATATTGTTTTCACTGAAGAAAGTAATCAAGAAATAGCTCAGACAAATGAGTTTTTACAACAACACTTTGTTACAAAAGACCTTGTTCAACTCTGTCATTTTCTGGTATTGAGGTGACTCGTAGTAGTAAAGGAGTTGTAATGCCTCAAAGAGAATATGCTCTTGATCTTCTGTAAGAAATAAGTTTATTGGGGGTTAAACCAGTCACAATTCCCATGAATCCCCACATTCATTTACATGATGATGCATCAGAGCCTTTTGACTCTAGATCTTATAAATCTCAAATAGAAAAACTATTATATTTGACTGTCACTCGCCCCGACATTAGCTTTGTTGTAAATAAGCTAAGTCAGTTCATGGAAAAACCCCAAAAAGTTCATTGGGACACTGCTCTAATGATTGTCAGATAGTTGAAACCAGCCCTGGGAAAGGGGTTATGGTTCAAAGAGGGAGAAAGGTGTTAACATCAAAGCATATAATGATGCTGATTATGCAGGATCTATAGATGACAGGAAGTCTACTACAGGTTTTTGTGTCTTTGTGGGAGGTAATCTTATTTCTTGGAGGATCAAGAAGCAGAATGTGGTAGCTCAATCTAGTGCTGAGTCGAAATATCGGGCTATGGCTCAAACTGCGGCTAAAATGTCATGGGTCATATCATTGCTTCTAGAGTTTGGTGTTTTAGAGAATCTCCTAATGAAGATGTATTGTGACAACAAGGCCACAACTTATATTGCTACCAATCATGTCTTCCATGAGAGGGCAAAACACATTGAAATGGATTGCTACTATGTTCGGAACCTAGTTCAAGAAGGAATTGCTAGCACCATTCATGTCTCATCAGAAGATCAGACAGTTGATATCCTCACCAAGGCTCTTCTCATAGGCGATTTCCTAAGATATTGTAACAAGCTGAGCATAATTGATATATATGCTCCAGCTTGAGGGGGAGTTTAAAGAGTGTTTTTGAAATATTAGAAAGTTAGAAAGAAGGTCTTTAAATATTTTCTTATAGTAGTTGGACTGTTTTTGTAAAGTTTGTGTCGCCAGCCCTAATCTCTTTAAAACGAGATCAGTAATGAGTAATCTTTTTGGCTTCTCCCTCTCGGGTTGTAACACCCACAAAAGTGGTTTTCCATGCTGGTGGTCACCCGATGAACCCCTCTTTCTTTCTAGTAATGTTTATCCACACCATAGTTGGTGTGGATGAGACACTTAGTTTACCCATTCTAGGCGAGACTATTTCCTATTGTTTTACAACTTGACAAATTTTGTTGAAATTGACAGATTTTAAAGCTGTAACTAGGATACAACTGACTATTTCCGGCAACGACCAACCAAAAATGGAAAAGAAAAAGTGAAAGAAGCTATTTTTATTTAGTCATAGCACTATTAGTAAATATGCACGTTAGGTTGCATTTTAACTTGCCTCTTCATCATTTTAACATTTCAAACTGCACTTGTTTGGATCATTTTGGGGCATTAATGGTATAGTGCCTAAAAACAATAGCAATCTGTTATCTATGTAAAACATGATTCTAGTGAGAACTAAGCTTTCTGCAACTGTTTTTAGTTTTTTGTAGGTTTGGTTCATTACTTACTACTGGATGTGTATACTTAGATGGGAAATGATGCCCCAGGAAGATCATTAACTACTCCTAAGCTAGTTTTGTTACATTTCATAGTCTACAAGCTTCATTTGTTTAAGCCATACAATAGTTTTTTATGCTATTTGGCAAACTAGATACTATTTGGTGAACCTTGAACTACATTTTCAAGTAACCTTTCAGGGCAAACAGGAATACTGCAATTTGCAAATGTTTTATCCAATTGTAGATGCATCAATCATTATACGTTTATCATGTTTATAATTCATCTAGCTATTGGATAGGAGTAGGACTTCAGGAAATACCAAGTTACAAAATGAGAGTCCAGACAAATGGGCCGTTCAAGACATTGTAATTTAACATGATCATGTGCTGCTCCAGTGACTCAACCCTACACAAAAGTGAATCATGATACATGACGGGAGCTCACAACCAATGATTGTATTTGTGCCTCCTTTTGTAAATGTGACATTATCAATTTCACACCAAATACTATCCCTCACTACATATGTGTTCAAGTAAAATAACTTGAGAACATGTCAAAATCATTAAAATTTCCAGCCCTTCTCCTTTTTCTTCCATGTTCTACCACATGTAAAGGGAAATGTGTTACTTTTGTGCCTTGACTGTTTGGTTTATGGCATTTGAAATTTGTTAATAACTCATGTGCCTCTTGTCTTTGTAGTACTATGCCTCGGATACAACATATTTTAAGTTTTCTCTAAACTCCCATCTTCTGGGTCTTCTATGGAATAAGTACCGGGTGAATATGCTTACGTCTTCTATATTGTTGGGGAAAACGAGATTGTATTGCGGGACAAATATCAGATCTTCTGCAGTACCAAGTACCTATTACTGCAATTACTATGGATTTTTTTCTTGGTTCCAATGCTACATGTATCTCTTATATCTGAATAATTTTACACATTATAATGTGAACTTGCCTGTTAAGGGACAATATGCGTATTTTGTATGTACAAACCTGAGACAACTATATCAATAAGGAGGCTAAAAGAGTACCAGATATCTAGAAATTTCTTCACATTTCTTTCACATATCTATATAGAACAAGTACAAAAGCCAGTTGATTTGCACACAGCTGATGAAATTCAATGAACTTCCATCTTCCTCGTGAAAAAGCAGACTCTAATATTTTTGCAATGGTGGAGCAAGAGATTCATGGCTAAAAGGCATTTATATACATATACATAAATACATACATGCTTATGTACATATATTTATATGTATATAATGACAGTTCTTTTATTATTAAAAAATATTAAATTTGGGGGCACAATATGTAATTTACTAAATTATATCAAATTTGGGGGCACCAATATGTAATTTACTAAATTATATCGGGGAACCATTATGCAAATAAACTATGTATGTGGGCCATGTGAGCAACAACCCCCACTAGCCTACACCTGGCTTGCCAACGCATTTTTAAGGTTGTTGAATGTATTAATTGTCTCCATGCTTATCGTGAACAGTGAGTAGATATCATATATATACTTAAAGTCTGGACCTGCCAAACTGAAAGTCGCAGCGTAGCTGCTCCAGCTGCCTGCCACCTAGCATATTAAGATATCACTTTGGGCAGGAGCGAGTGTGATTTCTTCGCCCCAAACTCTGCTCGTTTTGGGCTAGGGCCCAACCCAATCTAGGGGCTTGATTGGGTCGTCCATGGCCACGTAGCTTGTCACTCTCTGCATCACCCATGCCTGATGCAGCAACAGAAGGGGGGGGAGAGAGAACCTAATCTGCTGTTAAGGTTTCCAACCTTTATACGTTTAATGGTCGTATGAGACCATTGTTGGGGATAGTAAAACAATGCAGGCAATTGTGCCATGGTTCATCTTATAGAAGTTAGCATTGCTTATCCTTGAAGCAATGGTTCAATGGTTTTATAGTGGAAAAGTGACCAGCACCTCATGGTAGAAGGCGTGCATGATTTTGTCCTACTGAATATCATACAAACTAAAACCCATTACAAATTGAAAAATCATGTAAAACTAAGATGCTCTGATCGAAACTCAACTTTCTTCCAGAATGTTACAAACTTAAAATGCTTACACTTCCAATCATATTCTTTGGATTTCAACTATTTATTTCTAGTACATTACTATAGTTACAAAAATTTGGTATACGACCTCGAATTTAGAGGCTTATTTTCAAGAATAGCTTAACTGGGGCACTAGACATGTTGGCCAACTCCCTCATTGTACCGTTTACTGTACTTTCTATACGAAATCATTTTTGAATGCCTGAAAGAACTGTTTGATGACATCCATGACCTTGCTTGAAACACTATCTATTTTGTCCCTCTTCAAGACTCATCCTTATTATAACCATCCACCGAGTCCGATGTATGTTTTGTCATTTGGTATTTCTTTTCCATTGGTGAGATACTATGAGTTGAATTGTAGATTCATTAACACATGCATCATTTTGATTCTTAGTTGTAAATTAGGGCAAAGGGTCCCTCACTTCATGACATATTATTAGAACTGTCAATCCGCTTGTTCGCAGTATCACCCTCACTTTGTTTACTACCATCACACAATAACAGATTGCTGTAGAGGCCATCCATCTATATTTCGCTTCAGTTTTAGGGCAAGCCACCATTGGTTCCAAAGAATGTGCAAAATCCAGATGTGGACGTCGTGTCTCTTGGCACCCGGCCCAATCCGAATCAGAAAAAGCATACAAGCGAAAGGATGACTGAGGTGAAATGGTACATCCGAGTTCAGTGGTCCCATGAGCATATCTAAATATTTTTTTTAACAAGCATAAAATGACTTTGAGTAAGGTGCTGCATATATTGACTTACGTGGTTCATACTGTAGGAGATGTCAAGATGTGTGAACGTGAAATATTGAAGTCCACCTACCAAATTGTGATAGAGTGTAGGATTAACAAATACTAGATCTTCGGGGGTGGCCGAAAGTTTTGAATTAGTGGAGTCACAGCTCGTTTGCAAGCTGTTGGATCAGCACGTTCTAAAAGGCTGTATGCATACCTTTTTTATTGAAGAAAAGTCCTTGAGGTATTTTGCAAACCTCAATACCTAGGAAGTGATGCAAACTTCCTAAATCTTTCATCAAAAACTCTTGACTAAGTTTAGTGAATAATTCTTGAACACAAAAATTGGTGCTGCCGGTCAAAATTTTATCATCATCATATAATAACAAAATGATGGTTTCCTTTTTATTATGGCAAATATAGAGCGAAGAATTTGAAATGCTGCAGAAAAAACCTTTGGAGAGTGGAAAAAATCTGAACCTATCATACCATGCCCGTGGAGCTTACCGAAGTCCGTAGAGAGCTTTATGAAGCATGCATACATAAGCTGGTTTGGTAGGATCTGCAAATCATATGGCTGCTCTAAAAAAGCAGTTTCTTGTAGCTCTTCATGTAGAAAGGCATTTTTAACATCAAGTTGCCCAATATCCCAATTTCAAGACAAGGCGATCGTCTAACACAATGCGAATTGTATCAGGTTTGATGACTAGTGAAAAAGTTTCCATAAATTCAATTCCAAGAATTTGATTGAACTCGCAAGCCACTAGTCGAGCTTTTAAACGATCCAAATTTCCATAACTTTTCAGCTTAGTTAGAAACCCACTTGTGGAGATAACATTCATATATGAGGTTCGGGGTATTAGAGTCCACGTCTTGCACAATTTTAATCTTCCATTTATTCCTCCATTGCTTTTCCCTATTCTGGATGCTTGAATGCCTTTGTGACTGTTTTAGGTTCCAAAGGAACCATAAGGCAATGAAGTAATTGGGATTTAGTTTTTAACTATGCCATCTGTTTCCCTTGTGACTACATAATGTGAATTGATAGGAGATGGTGACTGCGGATCGGATCTAGAATGTGGCATTGGATTAGCATGAAATGACTCGATGGCCTCTTAGGAAGAGCTAGCATCTGCAACATGAGAGTTATTATCAACCATAATAAGTGCTAGATTGTTACTTGGAGAAATTTTATGGTTGTCATTATGTCAATGGGTTCTAATGGATCCATTCTCACGATCATCTCTAGAACAAGACTTAGGTGCTTCCACAAATAACTGTTTGTCATCAAGCCATTCCTTGTAGGTGACACTCCTTTTGTAAATTCTCCTTTGAATTTGAATTTCCAAGATTAATATCTCCAAAGTGATTTTCATGAATATGGTCCTTAATTTGTTCCAATGTCCCCACTCTACTGCAAGTTGAGGTGGTGCAGATTGAGCTTGTCCTATAGTATTGTAAACTGAGCATTAGAGAGGGGCTGAGTCAAAATATGTTCATAAATACAAATATATATGTATATATGTGTGTGTGTGGGTGTGTGGGTGTGTGTGCATGTGTGTGTGCACGCGCGGGCGTGAAGATATCCACTAACAAGATTTTTTTAGTTAGATCATTAATATCACCACTTGATCGGCCAGCTCTGCCCTTCCGACCATGACCATCTATATTAACGTAAAAAATGGGATATGACAGCAGTTGACTGGTTCAATCTCTTTCACACCCCACTGGATTATTCTGCCAGCCATGCATGCAGACGTCCTACAGTTGACTTTTTTCATCCATCGACATTTTTATCCTTCAGTTACAACATCTCAACCAGATCCCTTAGGATCAGCTTCACAATCATGTAATCATGTAATGTTTAATGATTTCTATTTTGGCTGAACTACACAATTCTTTCTTTCATCTTGACAGCTCCTGTAGGTAACATGAATCTCCTCCAATGTGAATTATCTTTTGAATTTGAATTTACAAGATTAATATCTTCAATATGATTGTCATGAATATGGTCCGTGCTCTTGCTCAAACTGAAGCTGTGCAGATTGAGCTTGTCTGATAGTATTGTAAACCGAGAGGAAGAGAGGGGCTTAGTCAAAATATTTTCATATATATATATATATATGAACATATGCAGAAACACTAGCATGATTTGTCTAGTTGGATCATTAATATCACCACTTGATCAGCCGGCTTTGCACCTCCAACCATGAACATCTACATTAACTTAAAAGCAATGGGACATGACGGCAGTTGACTAGTTCAATCTCCTTCATACCCCACTTGGTTATTCTACCAGCCATGTGCGTATGTCCTATGATCGACCTTGCAAATAATGCCTCTTGTAGAAAAACCAGAATAAACTTAAATTCTTTGAAATTTTTTGCCAAGGAAAGGATATTTGTAATTTTGCATATGTAGTTAATTTGTCCACCTAAACGAAGAGGAGAATGTACCATTTCTCAGACATGCGAGTCCTTGGATATTTGTGCCCTTAATTTCTGTATTGTTATATGAGCATGCCATCTTCATGCTAAGGGCAATTCGGAAGCCGAAGCTTGTGACTTTTTCTTGCGAAGGCACTGCATTAGCATGACAACAAATGTTAAGTAAAAGAAATAAAAAAAATGATGAGAGTTAGGGAGAGAATAAATTCTCGCTCCATCATTTGCATGAGATGAGATAGAATATTTATTTCCTTTTTTTTTTTTGCTTGAGTTACTCTTTACATTTATGTAATATTTAATGATTTCTATTTTGGCTGAACCGCACAATTTTTTTTTTATCTTGATTGCGCGTGAAGGTTACCTGAATCTCCTTTAATTTGACTCCACCGTGGATTTTGAATTTCCTAGATGAAAATCTCCAATGTGATTGTCATGAATATAGTTTTTAATTTACAATAATGTCCCTACTCTAGCTCAAGCTAAGGTGGTGCAGACTGAGCTTCTCCCATAGTATTAAGAACCGAACAGTAAAGAAGGGCTTGGTCATAATAAGTTCATAAATGTGTGTTTATATATATATATATATATATATATATATATATATATATATATATATATAGAAAGAGCATGATTTTGGTAGAATGATCATTGATCTCACTGATTGGCCAGGTTTGTCCGTCCAGCTGTCAAGATCGGGATTAATTTCAAAGAGATGGGACACGGCAGCAGTTGACTAGTTCAATCTCTGGCACAACCCACTCGATCATTCTTGCATATGTCCTGCAATCAACATTTCCCATCCATCCACACTTGATGATGCAAACTGATAAGTAACATATATCTGTCCATTGCCCGTGCAAATAATGCCTCGCATGGTAAAACCATGATAAACGTAAATGTTTTGAAACCTTTCACCGTGGAAGACATTTGTAAGTTTGAATCTGTAGTTAGTTTCATTGCCTAAACTAAGACAAAAATATACCATTTCTCAAACAAGCAAGTCCTTGGACATTTGTGTGCTTAATCTTCATTGGCACCATAGTAACATTTGAAATATTATGATGACCATATTATTGTATGAGGATGCTATCTACATGCTAATGGCATTTTGGGAGCAGAAGCTGCCTCTTTGTATTTCTTCTTGCAAAGAGATAGGGAATGAATTAACTCTCCCTCAACACATGCATAATGAGAAAGAATATTTATTTCTCTTTTCGCTTTGGTTACGAAAGAATGTTTATTTCTCTTTTCGCTTTGGTTACGACATCTCAACTTGATACCTTAGGATCAGCTTTATATTTATGTAGCATTTCATTATTTCTATTTCGGCTGAACCACAGAATTCTTTCTTTTATTTTGATACGTGAAAGTTACATGAATCTCCTCTAATTTGAATTCTCCTTTGAATTTAAATTTCATAGATTAATATCACCAACGTGATTTCCATGAACATGGAGCTTAATTTACTCTAATGTGACTACTCTAGCTTAAGCTAGGGTGGTGCAGGTTGAGCTTAGGGGCTTAGTTATAATATGTTTATAAATGTATCTCTCTCTCTCTCTCTCTCTCTCTCTCTCTCTCTCTCTATATATATATATATATATATATATATATATATATATATATATATATATGAAATAGAAAATGTCCAGAAACACTAGCATGATTTTTGTAAATGGATCATTAATCTCACCAGTTGATTGGCCAGCTTTCTCCTTCCTGTTTTGACCATCTACATTAACTTAAAGGCGATGGGACATGACAGCAGTTGACTGGTTCAATCTCTTGCACACCCCACTTGATTATTCTGCCAACCAAGCATGCCTGCGTCCTACGGTTGTTGCTTTTCCATCCGTCGACGCTTTTATGCTTAGGTTACAACATCTCAACTTGATCCCATAGGATCAGCTTTACATTTATATAATATTTACCGATTTCTATTTTGGCTAAACTACATAATTCTTTCTTTCATCTTGACGTCTCGTGAAGGTTAGATGAATCTCTACTAATGTGAATTCTCTTTTGAATCTGCATTTTCAAGATTAATACCTCCTATGTGATTTTCATAAATATGTTCTTTAATATACTCTAAGTCTCTAATGTCCCTAATTATTATTGTAGACCGAGAAGAAGAGAGGACTTGGTCAATTATATATATATATCCTGAAACACTAGCATGATTTTCCAAGTTGGATAATTAATCTCACCACTTGATCGGCCAGCTTTGCCCGTCCAACCGTGAACGTCTACATTAAAGCAAAAGCAATGGGACACGACAGCAGTTAACTGGTTCAATCTCTTGCAGACCCCACTTTATTATTCTGCCAGCCATGCTTGCGCACGTGTTAAGATTGACCTTCTCCATCCGTCTACACATGATGATGCAAACTAATAGGTAAAACATTGCCATCCATCACCCTGTAGGTAATGCCTTGGTAGTAAAACCATGATAAGCTTAGATGCTTTGAAATTTTACGCTAAGGAAGAGGTATTTGTAATTTTGCATATGTTGTTAGTTTGTCCACCAAAACTAAGAGGAGAATATACCATTTCTCAAACAAGCGAGTCCCTCGGATTTTTGTGTGCTTAATTTCCATCGGCGTCATATTAACCTTTGAAATGTTATGATGACCATATTCTTATCTGAGGATACTGTCTACATTTTAATGGCAAATTGGGAGGTGAAGCTACTCTTTTTGACTTCTTCTCGCAAAGGCACTGCATTAGCATGGCAACAAATGTAAAGCAAAATAAATAAAAAATGAAATATAATGAGAGATAGGGAGAGAATAAACTCTCACTCAATCACTTGCATGAGATGAGGGAGAATATTTATCTTCTTTTTTGCTTCTGTCAAACCATCTTAACTGGATCCCAGCTTCAGATTTATGTAATATTTAATGATTTCTATTTTGGCTGAACCATACAATTTCTTTTTTTTTTAATCTTGATAGCTCGTGAAGGTTACACGAATGACTTCTAATATGAATACTCCAATGTAATTTTCATGAATCTGGTCCTTAATTTACAATAATATCCCTACTCTACCTCAAGCTGACGTGGTGCAGATTGCGCTTGTACAGAGTATTGAAAACCGAGCAGTAGAGAGAGGCTTAGTCATAACATGTTCGTAAATATATATCTGATTGTGATTTTGGTGAAAAGTGAAACATATGTGGTGTTTATATCTCGAAGGGCTTAGTCATAATAGTCACCTTATACTGTCTTCCTGTCGAGGTCCGCAGAGCTGCTTCCAAGATATACATGTGTCGTATGTCTCCCAAGAGAAACTTCGTCGCAGACTCGTCGACGATTGCAACTTGAAACAGGCAGGTCTTGGAGCAAGGAAATTTTAAGCTCCAAAAGCCAACAACATGTTTGACGACGTGCTGTAGAAGGCTCAATTTCTTATCATACAAGAAGAATAGAAGCCCCAGGTTGGTCATTTATGTTGAAAATTTGTACATGGACCAAACAATATTTTTCAGTATATTTTTATGCATGTCAAATTAATTTTTTTTAAAAGATGTAAGTATAATATTTTTTTATGAGAAAAAAATTTCAAACTCATTTCAGATATTACAGTTGTTTCTAATGATGTTAGGCACGTAACGTGGGGCATTCATAACCATTACTTAGAAAATGAGATCTAATGACAGTCAACTTCTATGTGTTTAGTGCGCTCATGGAATGCCAAATTTGCCCCAATGTAAATGGAAGTCATGTTGTCGCACATCATCTTCATTGGCTCCTTTATCTCGACATTCATATCTTTTAATAGCATTTTTACCCACATAAGTTCACAAGTGCAGCTTGCCATGGCTCTATACTTGGCTTTGGCATAGATCGGGTGACGAATGATTGTTTTTTACTTTTTCATCTCACAAGATTTCTTCCAACAAGGGTGCAATATCCTAAGGTCGGCCTCCTATCATTGGGGTCACCTACCCAATCTGAGTTTATATATCCAATAACATCAAGCTGCTGATCTCGTCTCATTAGGATCGCTCTGCTTAGGGTCCCTTTCAAATATCTCAGAATTATGTGGGCAGCTTTGACATGTGTAGACCTTGGTCTATGCATAAACTGACTAATCAAGCTAACTACGTAACCAATGTCTGGCCTTGTAATAGTCAAGTATATAAGTTTCCCAACAAGTTTTTAAAAACTCTATACATTCTCCACAAGATCTCCTACATCCTTCTTTAATTTGCAATTAACTTCCAGTGGCATATCAATAGGTTTGGCACCAAGATAACCTGTTTTCTTAAGAATGTCTAGAATATACTTCCTCTAGCATATAAAGGTTACCTTGTTTGAGTGGTTCACTTCAATGTTTAAAAAATATTTCTAGGTTTTAATATCTTTGCTTTCAAATTGACGATTTAGATATTTTTTGACATAAGCCATGATGTCATTATATGTTAGAATAATGTCATCTGCATATACTAGTAGAATGACAATTTTTGAGCCTCGAATAAATGTGAACATTGTGTAGTCTGAATTGCTTCTTTTGAAGCCTATTTTGCTGAGGGCTTCATTTAGGCTGCCGAACTAGACACAAGGTGATTGTTTGAGCCCATACAAAGCTTTCTTTAGCATGCATGCATGTCCATGCTCATTTTTTGTACCTTTTGGGGCCTTCATAGACTTCTTCATTGAGCATCCTGTGAAGAAATCAAGTTGCATCAATGGCCAAGTTTGATTTGAAGCAACTGAGAGAAGAGTCCTGGCTGTGTTCATTTTTGCAAATGGAGTGAAGGTCTCATTGTAATGCCCTCTGTCTGAGTGAATCCCTTTGCCACCAATCATGCTTTAAAGTGTTCTATAGTTCATTGCTAAGGTACTTTATCTTGTCCAATTACATCCCACTAACTTTTTTTTCTTTTGATAAAGAACTAGGTCCCAAGTTTGACTTTTTTCTAATGTTGTCAACTCATCTTTCATTGTCTCTCTCCACTGTGGATCTTGACTGTCCTCAAAATTTTTTGGGTTCATGATGAGAGTAGGCATTCAGGACATAGGTTCTATAGGATTCTAATAGTCTTTCAAATGACAAGTATTGGTCTATAGAATAAATTTTGTGGGTGTTAAAGTAAGTATAGTAGCCACTGAGTTTAGCTGGAGGTCTAGTAGGATGGGAGGAGCGTCTGTCTGACAAGAGGGTTGGTATCTTCGGACTAAACATGTTCAGAGTTTTGAGAAATTGGAGGCTGGTTGGCTTCATCTAACTGAAGTGGCTCAGTGTCAGTCTCTTGATGTCATGAGTCACTATAAGTGTTCATCATTTCTCTAGGATAAGGCCGACTAGGATTTGAGACCTCATTCAATATATCAATCAATTACTGTGCGGAGGCAGAGCTTGTAGTTTTAATCTACCCTTGACTTTGATCTTCAAAGTACAGCTCCAGCTCAAAATGCTTAAGATCACGAGTTACAAATAATTTTTTCAAGGTAGGATCATAACACTTGTATCTTATTTTCCAGCTAGAGTACCCAAGAACTATGCATTTCTTAGCCCTTTATTCAAACTTGTTTCTGAATTTTTCTTGGATGTGAGCATAGCACTTGCATCTTAACGTCCTTAAATGTTCGATAGAAACAGTTTTGTTGAGAAACAATTGAATGGGAATCTATCTGTCAATACTAGAGTTTGGCAATCTTTTGGCTAAGTAGCAAGCGGTGGCTATGGCATCTGCCCAAAATCATTGGGGAACGTGCATGTACATCATAAAGAGTACGGGCAATGTTGAGTAACTTCTGGTTCGTTCACTCTGTAACACCATTTTGTTGAGGAGTACCAACACAAGTGAATTTGGGTTGTATGCCTCTTTTTTTAAAAAAAAATTAAGGCATCATTCATATTTTCTTTGCCATTGTCAAACCGAAGTTTTTTAATCTTGCCTCTATATTGTGTGTACACCATATTGCAATATTCTTCAAACACACCACACACTTCATTTTTATTTTTGAGAAAACATATCCAAGTCATGCAAGTTTTGTCTTTAATAAAAGAAACATAATACTTAAAACCAAATAAGACATCTCATGGGTCGGACCACATACATCTGAATGAACAATGTCAAAAACTTCCTTAGACCTCTTAGAAGAAGACTAAAATGGCAATCTTGTGGATTTTTGGAACTCACAAGCATTGCATGCCTTATCTTCAACCTTGAGACTAGGAACAAACTGTGCTAAATTCCGATCTAAGGTGTGACCAAGCCTTGCATGCCATATCTAATAATTTGTCACCTTGATTTTTGGATGATGAGATAAGAGACCGAAAAAGTAGGCATCCATAACATATAGGCCATTCTACTCATGTCCTTTTCCAATCTGTTTCTTCGTTACAAGATCTTAAACTATCACATCCTTTGGGGAGAAAATAGCCAAATAATTATGAGATTTGTGATCGTACTTACTAACATTAAACTATCAGGTATTTTTGGCACATATAAAACAACATATTTATTGCATCTATCTAAAAGTATTGTTTCCTCTATACCCTCAATGTTCATGGAAGCCCATCAATAGTAAAAATAGGACATTCACTAACTTCATCAACATCGATGAATTTAGAGAAGTTGCTAATATGATCAACTACTCCAGAATGAACAATCCAAAAAGAATTATTTGAAAGAATAATAAAAGCATGATTATTACCTTTAGAGTTGCCGACTGGTTGGTATGATATCTGATTGGTTTGGGAAAATTTTTGAAACTATTGATTAAATATATAAACAATGGTTTGAAGAAGATCATGATCAATCGTGTTTAAATATTTTATCTTCTTCAAACCATTGTTTATATATTTTTGGATCAAACTTAACTGGTCTATATTGCATAAGCTCATCAAATAAACTTCGAAGTTGAGAGATATAGAGGTGGATGGGCTTATCATCTTTCAAGAGTTTTGCAATTGCGACTTGGATTTCATAAACACGAGCCAAGTTGTTTTGTTCTCAAAATAGCTCCTTCAGGGAGTCTCATATCTCCTTTGTCATCTCTATGTATAGAAATCAATTTGAAATAGATGGTTCCATAGAACTGATCAGGCACAACATAACCATGCCATTCTCAGAATTCCATTCACCAAATTTGGGGTCTGTTATGGCCAGTGGAGTAATCTTGCCGTTCACGTATCTTCACCCAACTCAAATAGTTTTGCTCCTGATCTTGAGAGTGTTGCTATCATGATCATTTGTGATATGTTTCAAATTGGACGCACCACACGACCACCTTGCGATTCAGCCAAGGGAGCAGAAAAGAGGTGGGCAGAAAGAACACTTAAACAGCAGAAGGAACATTCTCCAGGAAAAATTGTATAGTCCACTCTGATACCATGTTCAACAACATAAAACCGTCATGTGATAATGAAGAAAGAGGAAGAGGAATGAACACAGAGAAAATATGTGGTTCGGCATGTAAACTACATCCACTGGGAGAAAGGGGCACTTTATTTCCTTGATTGTTTTTCAGAGATACACAGATGGTTATATAAAAAGGTATAAGATTACTCCAGCAAAGCGACAAAACTCTGAAGATTTTGTTCCCCAAAATATGCAGCCAACGGATATGCCTTAGCTGGGAAATAACCTGCCTTAGCTGGGAATAATGACGTTGATCTCTTTCTCCAAAAAACTAGTAACAGAACCATCTACCACAACTGAAACAAACATACAAAATAGACTTGCATTTTGTTAGAAGAAACTTTCTTGAGGAGACATGTTAATCAAGTACATTTCAACCAAGTGTCATCGACATTTTCACCAAGCCATTAATGAAACAATCACACAATGTACTTCTTCAAAGGTGAATTTGATCATGTTCACCTCAGTAGACTCAATGAACTTGAGGGGGGATGTTAACAAGCCATTGGGTATCAATGACAATTAATGATGCAGCAGTGGTCTGCTCCAGCTCAATGTTCAACTCGTCTGCTCAAGAAAGAAAAAAAAGAGCTTGAAGAAAGAGAATGACAAGCAATCTCAACGTGTAGCTAAATCCAGAAAACAAGAAGACGCTGAAAGGGCAAGAAAATCTGGTGCCAACAGCCATTTTGGAAACCAAAATATATAAAAGCTGAAATGTATTGTCGTGTAAATTGAACTTCGCGGGCATAGGATTTATTGTTGGAACCACGTTAAATTTGGCACTCTCCCCTTAACTCTCTCTGACGTCTGTCTATTCTATTAAGGCTTATTGTACATACAAGTTCAAATGAACTAAACCATATAAAGTTGATGTGCATTACTTCTCCTTTCTATCATTTTTTGTCGACAATTGCCAAAAAGGGATGCTGCCGTTAAATGGTGATATGCTGGAAAATGTGAAAAGGTATACTTTTCACATTTATTGCATAAGGTGATTTTCTGGCCATAGTGTAGATTTGCCCGAAGCCTTCAGTTAAGCAAAAGTTGCCTTTCTTGAACTAGCTGGTAAAGAAGTGTTTCTTAACGCTCGGCAAAATCATCAATCTACTTTTTCTCAAAACGACCAACAAATTAGCAATATTGGTCGTGAGGTACCACTAGAATGTGTCATTCAATTGAATGTTCCTGCGCTAATTAAATAGATGAATTGGATATTGCTTTTCTGGAGGATGTCCATAGTCAGTTACCAAGTCTTCGTAAGTGCCAAACGAATCCACTTTCGCCTTGCTACTAAGTTTTTCCTTTCTGTTTGAGTTATCTACACTGTATTGGACATTTAATGTGATTGTATACCTTGCATCTATTATGGGAATTGCCCATAACCCTTCGGCAACTCATTACACAAATCTAATGTTATGCATGGGAATTAGTTTTGCCGTTGGGCAATAGTACTCCTATATGGTCTTGTTGTCTTGAGCTCTTGTTTGCCATGTCTCCGCACTGTCAAGATCCCCATTTCTAATCCAAAGCTTTCCATCCAATTTACCACCTAATGTTTCTTACTAGAACCCAAAGTTACTTAATGGCACATACTATATGTGAATATCAATTGTCTAAAAGATGATGGTAGACATTAAAGCAAACCATCACCATAAAAAATGCTGCATTCAAGGCAAGGATTACTGTGTCCATTGCCCAAAGCTTGATGATGAACATTAAAAACAAAACATCATTTAAATGATGCTGCATTCAATATTCTGTTTATGGATTTTATCGGCATTGCGTTTTGATTTTGGTGATCATTTTCGCTTTTGTTTTGTCCTTTTGTGTGTTTCTGTGCATTTTGGAACTGCTTCTCATTTCCTACTTCATGACATTTCTGACACTCACTTCCTCACTTTTAGAGGCCCTCATCCAGCTGGGTGTCAGGTTACCTACCAAGCTAGCTTGGTTGACACAATCTTTCAAGTCCCATTGTGAAGAAGAATATTAATGCTTGAATCACACATGATGGGTAGAGTATCGGGCTTCTATTTGGTTGTCCATCTTCTAGAAGGAGACCCCTCAAAACTTTGTGAGGTGACATAACTAAAGGATATTGGCGGGTTAATTAGTTGGTTCACATGCAACAGTAAGTACTTGACCACTGTGGTTGCTTTACGATGTGAGCATCATGAACAATGAGCTTGCGCTTACTAGAATTTTAATTATGTATGGGACAGTTACTTGGCAGGGTCTTGACCGAACTCGGCCCTTTGGACATTACATATTCCCAAGCTCCTGCTGTGCCTAGCCAAGGTTAGATGGGCTCAGTCCAGTAGGACAAGCCTCGCAGCTGGGCCTCACCTCACTGGTGCGGCTCTATTATCAGATAAATTGCACTAGCTGTACTTGCTTACCAAACTTAAACTTTTGAGACTTGTTACCGATGAGGAGGTGATGTCCTCCAACCATCAAGACCTCCATCCAATCATCTCTCCCTAATGCATAGCATCAAGAGGGAGAGATCAAACACACAAAACAATGCATTGGATGGTGTATTGTGAGATGCCAGAGGATTGCTCTGTCTAAACCCGGATAAAAGAATCCACAGATATATATATATATATAAGTCATCTGGCCTTTTATCTAATCATGATGCTGCAAACAAGTTTTAAATCCAACGATCCTCTACATTATATATGTAGGCAAAGATTTGGAAGAGTGTCACCAACCGACTTTCACAGTTGCATGTAGGGAAACACTTTAATTTGATGGGTTATCCATGAATATGACACTTTTCTTTCGTTGAAGAGGGAACTTGCCCTCCTCTCCATACTTGATGGGTCATTTAAGGAAATAAAAAAAAATCAACAAATAAAGGAAATCAAATATTTCTGTGACGACACGAGTTGGAAAAACTGAACGAATCTCAAAAGAAAGAAGAAAAAAAAAATCAGTGGTTGATGTATGAGTTTACAGTAGTGATAATTTCTCCAGCAAAAAACACCTTTAAACAACTTTCTCCAACAAGGATATGCATTTTAGTTTTAATTGTGCATTAAACATCGTTTAACCCAAACGGTGTTCTAGTTACCAAATGGCCCCTTAATGGGTGTTAATTGGTGACAATAACATGTTATTTTTCCATATATATAATCCAGAAATTAGAAGAGATTGATGAAGCACTATATGACATCATTTCATGGATACTAATTTTTGAGACAAATTCATGAAACAGTAATAGCAACTTAACAACCCCTTATGGAGTGTATGTTAATTTGTTAGTTTTCCATAAATGTGTGTGAATGATTCGGGCATATTCATATCCACTGTAGGACAGGTTCATGAAAACACATGGTATTCCTATTATCAAACCCCTTAATTAAGAGAACACCCTTCATAGGCAAGTTTTGGTGTGTCCCCCTTCGTCAGGTCTCATTTGGAAAACATGTCTGAAGCACTTGATGCAAAGTGGCAGATCTCTTCGTTGTCACAGTGGCTGTTCAACCCAGCTATTTATATTTGCGTATCTCACAAATGTCGCGAAAAACAATATTTGCTTCATAAATCGTTGAAAAATCAAAAATTTTCTATTAAACTTTGCAAAATATTTCAATTTGACCCTGGTAAAGATTTTGAAAATTATATAACTGTCCACCAGATTTCTTATCAATATTAATATTGGTCCAAAAAATATCATTGCATATCATTTTGGGTTACTTTTGTTTTCTCAATTTTATGAATTTAGAGACAAGTTAAAGTATATTAATTGATTTAAAACTAATGAATTGAAATAACAACCAACTTAAAACTTCAATCAGCCTCACATGTCTCCAGTATGCGTCGCTAGGGAGTGACGTTGATATCACTATTCATCGCCATTCAATTATTTGGTTCAAGAACTTTCCCCCAACATTATATATCATAATCAAGGAGTTCATCTGTCTTACTCAAAAGTTACACTCCTGGAGGACGAGAGAGAGAGAGAGAGAGAGAGAGACGCACCTAATTAACAATTAGGCATTTGTTTTATCCTTAATTTGATTATTACCCATATTAAATGGAGTCGTATTGCCAATATAAAATCTGAAGTAAAATTAAAAATTAAAAAAAAAAAGACCATGAACCTAGGAAAAGGCACAACATGTGGACCATATCATATCAGCATGCCACCAAAAAACCTTCCAACAGTGGCACTAATAAATTCCTTTTAAATTGCATCGTCAAATTTCTTAAGCGAACACACTCTTAATCACTGAATGGGCCAGCCAATGATTAACTGGAACCCCATTTCTTAATTCATTTAATGGCAGACAAAAGCAACTCACCACTGCATCAATATGTAATGCGCCTTGCCTGCCAGTCTTGGCCTTTGCGGACTTCTTTATAAGTTTTCTTACAAGTTTGAGAGGTGGGAAAGACTTTGCGCAAGCCAAACAAGCAAACGGTCGATTTGAAAATTAAAATTTCAGTCTCAAAAAAACTGCAAAAGCAAGCGGGAATGGCCAAGTTTTTGTTTAGTTCCTTGGGCCCTTGCGTGACTTTGTAAAGTAGGTGCACCTAACTTTTTGCCTTTATTTCCGCCGTTTGCACAATAGTATAATTCTTATGGAAGTTTCTATTATTACAATCTACGTTGCCCCAAAAAATGTACTTTTGTGCAAAGACCTGACCAAGGGAAATATCAAATATCCCGTTAAAAACAAATTTATAACTGGGAACACAAAGGTTAAAATATGCAACCTAGATAACGTTAACAAGATGTTAGGTGCCTGAAAAGATTAAAACCCTGACCAAAGTCATTACAAAACACAATTTGGTTGGGTTGGTGCCAGTAAAATCATGTATTGTCTGTTGGATTCTCATGGGTGCTACGTCTATGTGCCAATAAGGGTGGGAATGTCATACTAGTTGCTATACGTTAGACCCACTTCAGTCGTCTTTGTAGGGGGGCAAAAAGATCCTGAAGGAGGACCTCTAAACCATGGGGGCAAAAGGAAAAAAACAGTGCTTCGGCCTAATACAAGGCTTAAATGAAAAAAATGACCCTGAAAGTAAGGGAAAGGAAAGATAAAAAAGAAGTTTTCTTATGGACCTCCAAACCATGGGGGGCCGCAAGGGGAAGGGCAGGTTTCAACCTGATAAAAAGGGCTTAAATGGAAAAAAAAAAAAAGGCCCCCGCTTATAAGGAAAAAAAGAAAGATGAAAAAGAAGTCCTTTTTGGAGCCCTAAGCCGTGGGGCAACGGGAAAGGGGAGGTTTCAACCTAATAAAAAGGCCTAAATGAAAGAAAATAGCCCCCCATGTATGGAGAAAGAAAGATGAAAAAAGATGTCTTATGGTGGATCTTCAAGGGTGTAGTATAGCTAGTTAGGTTAGTGGCCAGTGAAAGCCTAGTTTTCAAAGAATGGTGTAATACTTTAAATTCTTATGTGTGCTACTTCTCTCGATTACAAATACTAGTAGTATGATACTTTAGTTGACAGGTGTACTATAGGTTCATTTAGATTCTAAAACATCCCTAGATCCTAAAGTGGAGGGGAGAAGGAGGGCTTCAGCCCTTCTCCAAGCAGTTTTTGCGCACCCAAATTCTGTATTTTTTTGTTTTCTAATTCACAAATATTTCTCAATCTTTTCCCTCATAATGTAGGGGAGTCGCTAGTTCCTAATCAATTAATCTGAATCTCCTTCTTTAGCTCCACTTAAGGGGACAAACCATTTGATGCAATAGATCAGCTCCTTATCATTGTTTCTTTGACAGCCTATTGGATCTTTTATTTGCTTAATTGTCAAATTTAAGCATTGACAAAATAGAGTAAAAATGTGTATTCAATGCAAATCTCTGTCTCATTCTGCGGTATATACCTGGTGCAATTCACTATTTACTTTTTGGCGCGTAACTAACTTTTACTACTGCAAAGTCAATCTTGTAAGTAAAATAGTATTGAAATATGTTGCGGTGGCTTTATAAACTGCTTAAATAAGTAGCACGTTTTTTGTAATTTTTTATTTCTTATTAGCATTGTTTTAGATAATTTTCTATTTTCTTATGGCCAAGTAAATTTATTTGTTTTACAGTCAGTGACCCATAATCGATTCGGAGTTGTACGGGGTTCATACACGAATCACATATCCACGTGCATATATCCAATGACGTGTTGCTAAGTCCAGGGGCGAAGGTAGGGGGGCCAGCCTAGGCCATGGCCCCACCCTGGCCAATGAAAAAAAAAACTTTTACATTGGAAAAAGTATTATTTTTTAATCATTCTATGTATTTTTTAGATTTAAATTCAGTTTAGCCCTACTCGGATCCAGAGGTTGGACTGTACACTGGCTAAGTCTGTGTAGAATTATATACATGTAGAGTGGATGTGCATAAAGTTTCACTTGGATACAAGAAAAACAGCCATATAGGCCGGCATGCACTTGCGCATATGAAAACCTTGTGAAATTCCAACATGTAAAAGCTCTAAAATTAAACAACACAGGAAAATGTGCTAATTTTATATATAATTTTCAAAATACGTATTCTAAACATATATAAGAGATAGCTATGCAATTAATTATGAGCTGTCTAATCATTTGCTTAATAGTTTGAATTTTTCAAAGCGTGAGCAAATGGCATCTATTGATTTGGTTTTGGAAAAGTATTTTCTACACATCGTACTGTATAAACCATTGATCAAGTTTAGTGAAGGATTCGTAAATATTGCAGATAATTATCATATTTAATTACTCACTGCGTATATATATCCATGGCATTATCTGAGCTGAAGAAATACATAGACCCTAGAGTTTCCTCGGTCTGTAATCTACTAATCTCTCCCGCGAGATCGAACGGTTTTGAGATTTAGGATCGAATAAGAAATGAAAAAAGTGGCTACCACCGAGGTCGAATGGATGAGATTTTGGCTTCGGATCAAAGATGAAAAAATGGACATGCGAATACATAGCATGCTCAAAATGTTCGTACTTTCTTTTCAAATTTCAACTCTTACTCTTTACCTAAAAAGGCAATACAAATTCAAATTTTAGTACTTTCCTCATCTTCCATTCTTGAGACCTCATCCATCACATCTCTCAAAAAAGGTGTGAGTGGGTTTCTTTTTTAAAGAATATCCTTTTTGGACTTTAACTTTCTCAAAACCTATTTTTTTCCTTATAGAAGGACTCCCATTTTTACTTACCAAGGGTATTGTAATCATTATGTACTATGGTGCGTAATGTTTTGTGTACAGTGATGCACATAACTAGCTTTGATTGATGATGGATGATATGTAGACAATTCATGCATTTTCTACTTCCTCCAATTCCTCGTTCTACATATTTTTGATCTCATGTATATATGAGAAATTAGTAGGTACAAGACTCTTATCGTGAAACTTCAATTTACCGATTGATGGTTGAAAAGAAAAAAATTGTTAACTATGCTAGCTGACCAGAATGTCATATTTTCTTTTTCTTTTTGTTCTTATTTCAATCATTCATCTTATAGAATCGATGGCAACAATGATTAATTAATGGTCAAGTACCTTATAAGAGTTTAAGACCTATCAATTTCTTTTATATATATATATATAGAGAGAGAGAATTACCTTACCATCTAACCAAAGCTATTTATCTAAAGCAAATAGATAGTTAAAAGAAAAACAAAGAGAAAAATGTGTAAACTAGTATTAAATGAAATTTTTTCTTTATATTTATCTCTTAAATGTTCGATCTGTTGAACCCAATAATGCAAATTAAATGGTTGGATGACTTTAAAAACCTATAATCACCATTCGATTTATATATATATATATATATATATATATATATATATATATATATAAACAAAAACTAAAACTTATAATAAGGTAATATTTTGGACCAACTAAACTTAATGGAAACTGTTACTGTTTATTAGTATTATTTGGCGTTTTAGTTGTCTGTGCACGTGTGCGGGCGCAGATGCACATAGATAGAAATGCTGCATACGGGTGCGTTTGTGTGGCACAGCGCCATGTGAACAGCGGATCAGTGGTACCTCCGTGCGTGCATGCATGCCATGCTTGAAGATATCGATGTAACAACTCGACATGGGTGGGATATCGATCCACCTTGAAAATTCAATAACAACGTCATCCCGAAACGGATCCATTGTGTCATCGGCTCCCATCGTCTTGTAGCTACCAAAGTCATGATCATGAGTACGACGATCATCAAGAAAGTTAACTAGCCATGACCTTCATTTCTCACATGCAAACAAATGAGCAATAATGGCTACAGCATATTCTTTCAAGCCGAGTACCCATGAAAATTAAGTTATTGGGAAGCTGATCAAGATGTGCATTGTACAACAGTCCATGTGTATGACACGTATTTCATGTGAACGGGTTAGAAAGATACGTGTAATGTACATATACCTGTTACACATAACCCACCTCCTTTAGCTAGTTTCGGAGTAGTACTGCTGGCATTGATATTGAAGCAAATTAAAAGCCTGAGCACCTGACTGCAATGGCCCCGATCGAATATTAATTAGTCTCACGTGGTTAAGCTATTTAATTAGGTGTTATATGTAACGTACATGCTTCAAACATTAATCAATCAGTTGCCCATCATCCTCAATGCTAGAGCCTGCAGCTCCCCAAGTTCATCATGGGGCAACCATTTCATGTTACAGTTTTGAGCAGCTGATGAATGCGGGAAGAACGATTCGCCCTCGTTGTCGACACAATCGGTGGAGCTCTCACTAGGAGGAGACGCACCTTCGTCGTTGAAACTACGTCCATGGTGGACATAATTAGCTGCGGCTGTTTCATTATCCAGCTTCCTGCAGGACCTTCCCCTCGGCTGCAGCGTCCCCTGCTGGCCCGTCGTGTACTGGCCGTGTGGATGGTGCGGGTGAGCGCCGCCGCCGCTCTTTGCCCACTGGTTCTCCGCCGGCAGCTGCAGGCCGCCCATGTTGTGAGCCAACTGAGCCTTAGCTTGCATCACTTGTGCTTGTAGTGTTGCTACCTAACAATTAAATTTAAAGTAATTGTAGGCTGTCAGAGATATTGTTACTTGTGGAGATGACTTCAAAGCACAGGTTGCTTAAATTTTTCTTTTTTCTTTTATAATATTTTTACGGGAAAACTGCACCAAGTTTTAGGGTGCAAGTGGGTCGAATTCCGATCGACTAATGCATAAGAATTAATGTTGGGTTTCCCCAATTAAATTAAAAAGTAAACAAACAAATAGAAACGAATGCCTAATGCCATACCAAACGCATCCACACCTCCTCCCAAGACGGGAGACTTTAACTATGTTTTAGGTATATATATATATATATATATATATTCTATGGTCACCTTCTTTGAGGGAGCATAAGCAACATTTCATTTTATTTTCGCATCCACTCTCTCCGGTCTCACGAAAATAACAGGCTTCCTTTAAAAAAGATGCATGTGAATGACGTCCGGTAAAGGAAGATGAGGGTCGCAAACTTGCAAAATGCCTTAAAGGCTAACTCAGGCAGCTCTAAGTGGTTATACGCACGACCCTAGTGTACAATTATTTTCTTTCTATGCCAAGATGTGAGAAATAACAAAAACACCCATGCCTTGTCAAAAATTAAGCCCTGTGTAAGGCCAGAAGGTGAAAAGTAAAAAAGATGAAATTTTGAAATGGCAAAATTGCCCTCATTCTCATTGGTGCATAAGTGTTGTTGCCTGCACTAGGGGGCTGTAGAGAACTTGATCTTAGCTCTAAGCTTATGTCATAAAACATCTTTGCCATTTAAAGAAAAAGTGAATTGCATGCACCACACAGTAGTACCGCACACATCCAATGAAAAGAAGAAAGAAACTGAGGAATTTCGGAATCTTTCAAAAAGAAATGTTTGTTTGGATTGTAACTTTTTTTGTCATTCTTTTTTATCGTTGTACGAAGGCTCTTCTTTTAACTGATCAGGGTAGTCTGGTCATTATACCACCTAGTGCACAATTTTTTGTACACCAAATGATGCATATAAACCACCTTCACGGTTCCAAGCAGGCTACCTGCAAAACCCTGTGGACAAAAAAATTTGTGCATATGATTGTGAAATAACCAAAATCCCATGATTAAAATATTTTTTAAAAGGTAAAAAATAATTGTAAAAAGAGTAAAAAAAAAAAAATCTAAACTAGCCATTATTTTTATAGAAAAATTCAAAAATACCGTCCACCCCTTTGGGCATACTCGTTGCTGAACATAAGTACACTCAACTCGATCTCGTTACAGAAAGTGGCTTTTCTAGCAACCAAGTAGTACAAAGACTCAAACTAGACTTATTTCATCAGTCAATCAAGCAAAAAAGTATGCCTTATGTGCTCGGTCGTTGCATTTATGCAGGAGGAAGGACCAATTTAGTACCCGGCTCGAGTACCGATCCCTCTTGCTAATTATATGCTTAATGGAATTTACCTTGGAACTGGGCCAGAATATCAAGCGCTCGAGTCGAGCGCTGAGATGGGCATTCATCCATGGGAATATTAATCCTGCAACCCTAAAGATTCTGCAATCTTGTGATTTAAGAAACCCAAAGTTCCCCAGTTTCTAGTGTCAAACCTTTTTGCCGTTTATACACAAAAACAGAGTTATGCTACAAAAGGGGCTACTGACATAAACAAGAAACAGTGGGATTCTAAATTTGCCTAACTTGGTTTAATTAAAAGTAGTAAAGCTAGAGATCATTCGATAAATATCGAGTTTCATCCAAGCTTTTCCTAAGCTAGCATCAAGCTTTAGAATATATTGTCATTTCATTAGTCATAAACGGCAATTTTTTTCTTCTTCCACCACCAAGACTTGTTCCCCATCACTTTATGTAGTAATAAACAATAGCAAAAATCATGATCACAAGCATCTCCATCGCATCGAGATTGCTCATGATAGAGACGTCATTTTTTACTTGTGGACGTCGATCATTTGCAATACCACTAAAGAGGTGCGAGGTGTGCTTCTCTTGGCACAAGGAACTGATAATTGGAGAAAATTTTCCAATAACAAATTAAGCAAGATATGCAATAAAACAGGACACGGTCAATGTGCAGTCTCTGCTCTCCAAGGTAACTGCTTGTTCAAAAAATACTTCAATTTTTGTTCTTGAGATATATATGTATATACTTATATACACTGCAAGTCCAAATTTATGAACTGCCCGAAGACTGCTAAAGTAATTTATGAACTGCCCAAGTTACTTAAGAAGAATATAATTTGTGAAAGCGTGGACAGGACGCACATGCAAATATCTACGCAAATATCACACAAGTTCCTTATATGCTTCCATATATATATATACACATATACTCACACTGTGAGCCTCTCGCTGCAAGTGCATCCCAAAATTAAAGAGGATATCAACCTGGGGATCAGAACTGATCGGAAACGACCTTTAAAGGATAGCCTCGAGAAATTATATACCTGCTGTTGCAGTGCAAAGATTTGAGAGACGCAGCCATAGACGGGGTCCTTGATGCGCGCGTCGGCCTCGTAGGCGATGGTGACAACCGCCTCGCTCCGCTCCGACGCCGGCACATGGAGCAGAAGCTTCGACACGTTGCTTGCACCGAAGATCTTATGGATGGCGGCGAACCGGGCCGCCCCTTGCTCCGAACAGAAGTACGGTGCAAATATACAGTTCGCCACGCACTTTCTTCGGAGAAACTTGCAGGCACCACAAGGCGACCCTGCACCAGCCATTCTCTCTGCCTCTACGACACCAACAAAGTTCAGAACAACGGCGAACGAGAGAAGAACAAGAAAAATAAGAATACAGGAATGGGATCTTTTCCTTCTTCAGAAAGGGATGATAATACTGGAAGACAAGGAAGATTGAGTGGGGAAGCAGGGGACCCTAGCTGTTGTATAAATAAAAAAGGGTTGGAGGGGACAAGAAGGTTAACGGTGTCTTAAATTCAGGGGACATTTCTAACTTGTGTCCGTGTCTAAATGCGGAAGTGAACGAGAACAAGAAATGGAAGAAGAAGAACAAGGAGGTGTGGGGGGGCAGACCTGAACGCGTCCTGATCATCTGCAGAGGGCTTAAGGTGGTTTCCTCTTCCTTTGCCGAACCATGGTGATGGGTGTGCTGGGTAAAATTTTCTTTTCTTTTCTTTTAAAGGGGAAAATAAAGAAGGTAACATGTCCGCCGAATGGCCCCCTGCTTGGGAAATGGTGATACGGTTACGCTTTGACCGACAGGTGCCAGTGGGGAACTCACCTGCTACCGGGTGGCGGCATTATTGGCGCTTCTCTCCTGCATGCCTTAATCCGTAGATTAATTAAATGCCTCCCACGTCACTTACTTATGTGGTCATCAATAATAAATGCTTATCACATTAAAAAAATAAGCAAAATTGAATCCGAATCGGTTTGATGTAATATTTTAACCTTTTAACCAGCTATACATATTATATGCACTCTACTTGCTTATGTAGTATATAAAAAAAAAACATTCCCGAACTATCTAGGTGCTTTGGTTTCATATTTGGGAAAGATTAAACCATGCATCAAATTTAAATCATATTTTTTTAATGTGATAAGCAATGGATAATTGATAGCCACATAACTAAGTGAGGGAGGGCGCCCTCCCTACGGTTAAGGAACTTAGAGCATCATCTCCTGTTAATTCATTTTATTCGTTTTCACTCTACTCTTAGAGTACAAACCTATCCAGGGGCTACGGTTGGTGATATGGAAAAATAACCATTCACCTTAAAAAAAAAAAAAGGTATGTCCCTAAGTTTTCAATCAGTATTTCTTGCAATATTTTAGTTCATGTGGTTTCTCTATAAATTCACGTCAACTCTTTTAATTGTATATTTCTTGGCATATTAGGCGTGTACGTCATTCCTCTTATATTAAGGGAGCATTTTTTTTCACCATAGGCCTGCGGGTAGGGATGCCAATGGATTCAATTTGAATTAGATGTACCCTTGATTGTATCTGAATCAGGTTCATGTTCCCATGAAAATCGGGCTAGGGAATCATCCCTCTATTTAAGTTGTGTTTGTTCCACTATGGATAAAAGAATATGAAAAATACAAAATGAACAGAAAAAGCAAACTACGAAGCCCTTAGGCCATTAACATCTTCTTCCTGGTCAATAAGCCAGAAGCCCGATACGATAACTCATTAGAAACTTCTACACATTGACTCAAAGAAACAAGAGAAAAAAAAAAAAAATCATCAGAATTCAAAAATCTCAAAGATTGAATCCATCCCTGCAACCATAATTTCCAGTTAACATTGTTAGCCCTGATTGGAACTTTCACGGAATTGTCACCGATGGACTAAATAGAGAAGGCATCAATTTAGATTTCATACATGATCATCATTCATCTATCTAACAAACATACAGTCTTTGACAACACCAGCAGTCCAAAGAAGCCCAGCAGCACATACTCTATCACCTCTCACCCATCCAGAAACCACTTGTAACACTCATCCTTCCTGGGGCTTATTCATCCAGAAAAATCTTGGCTTAAAGCCAAAATATATTGCACAAACAACATTTTTAGACCAAGATTGCTTCAAAATCAACTCTGCACAACTATGCCAAATGCTCCATTTAATCTACTTAAGAGATTATACCCAAGCACCATATCACAGCATTAAAGCGAAGATGCTAATACACACGGAATTCCTTACAAGAAAACCATCTGCAATACCACCAAGCCAACTCAGAGCATACATCTTGGCAAGGGACCCTATTGATTCCAAACCAAGATCAAACAAATCTCCCAAAAGCAACAATTGTAGGACAATTAAAAAGAATATGGTTTTGATTTTCAGATGTGTTCCTGCAAAATAACTCATATAGAACCTAAAGATATACCAAATATTTGCAATCTTTATGTCTGTTAGCAGTCGACTAAAACTACCAACATAAACAGACCAGTCTTCATGTTCATGTTCATCTTCAAATACAAATAAAGAAAAATGTATAGCTAATTATGTAAATCCAAATTAATAATATGATTCTAATCCAAATCGGACTTTTAAATGCACATCGGATTCCAAATCCTAATCTGTATTCAACTTTTAAATGCATTGAATGCAAACCACATCATGACATGATAAGAACCAAAATTCAAAATTATGGATTTTTGATGTAGGATATTTCAACCAGCAACTAGTTGCGTCATTACCCCAAACGCAAATGAAAGATTGATATAGGATATTTATTTGAAACTCAATCTGAATTCTAATTGGAATTCAATTGAATATTTATTTAAAACTTAGTCTGAATTTAAATCTAACCTGATGTCATTTCTTAAATATGAATCCATTCCAATTTCTTAATTGAATGTTTATTTTTTTTTCTGCATTAACTCTTTTGAAGTAGTTTGGTCAGACGTCAGATGTGAATAGGATCCCTTGGCATCCATTACAGTTGAGCAGACCGGCAGTAACTCTGACATTCCATAAAGCACCATTTCGCTGTACTCTTGAACACTAGAAAGGAACCCTCCAAGCGCTTCTAATTGAAATGTTCATCTCAAACAAACACGACCCTCTACGGACTGCATGTGTTCTTTGCGTTCTCTAAACACTAAGAACTATAGTTGGCAAATTTATGACTCAGACTCGGATCCGCAGATTACAAGGTGACTGGGTCATCGAGTATTCAAATAACTATAATTTATATTTACTGCAGCTGAATCGAACCTATGGCTGGAGTTTTATAGGCGATCCAAGCTGACTAGGGCGAATCAGCCTGGCCAATTTGCAACTGTGTTTGGAACTGCTTGCCACCCAGCCGGACAACAAGCAAAGGCTCTCCACATTACAGTGCAATATCCGGATATGCCCTCTTTTGGAAACCGTTCGCTCGGTGTTCCGCATTTTCGTGGTGCTTGTATAATCCACATGACGAGTGGAGTATGGCATATTGTAGTGAAAAGGCATTTATACAATCACAGATAAGAAAAAAATGACTATAATATTATTATATGTTTTGTCTTATTTATCATGCAAAATGTATAGCCATCATATTTTTTAGATTGGTTTTTTTTTCTTTCCCTTTTGCTATTTACGACCATTAAGCTTCTTATGTTACATGTCTATGGCCTTGCGTGGGCAATAGCCCACACAGTCCCTTGGGATGATATATTATCTAGATAGCGGTTAGCTCTCACCATATTGTTGCCCCTCAATCGTTTACCTATTTGAAATTAGTGTCCTTCAGCTAAAAAGTTTTGACTACATAGAATTTCAACAAATTGAAAGCAACTTGAGATTGATATACAAAGAATTTTGCTTATAACCAAAAGAAAGCTAAACAAAGAAACTCGCTCTCCGCGTATGCTTGTCCAGTACACCTAACTTTTTGCTCTAACTCGGCAGAGTTTTGGACGCTCATGCTAACTGGCTCATATAGGGAATTATGTTTCTCAAAAAACATGCTCAACTTTTGAAGAAAAACAAAAGAAGGAAAAAAGATGGAAGCTCTGCTTAAGTATATTTTACTTTGTGGTGTACGAGCTAAAGCTATATGTCGCACAAAATATGTAGGTAGTACTTCATGTAAAGTATAAATTAAATAGGTAGTTAAGGCAAAACTTTTGGAATTTAGGTTCCACGGATCTCTGGTCCGATGGGATCCCAGATCAGCGACCGCAGTTTTAACAAACTATAGATTTCAGTTTTGAACCCCAGTGTGGATCTAAAATCGATGCTACGCATGGATTTGAAGTCGGACGGAGGAAGGGGAGGGGAGATCGGACCACAAACCCGCGGGTCACTACAGATCTCAGGTCAGTGGTAATGAAACACAACCTTATGGAGGGGTTTTGTCTTTTTCATTAAAATTAGCATGGCATTGGGGTTCAAATTGTAAAAATGTTATTTTCATCTGCTAGGTAGGCCTGCCCATAAATAAATAAAAAAAGGGACTGCACACTGCAGATCTAACCTAACCTATGGAAAGGACTAAACATCAAGGATTTCAAGATACGTGCTCGCAGCCTTTTTTCTTATGGACAAAGGTTTTTCTTCTTTCTTCCTCTCTTGGTCAGCCGCCATATGATCGGTTTCAAGACTGAGACTGACCTTCCATCAAATACTGCCAAGGATTGATAAGTATTGAATCCATGAGCGGGCATATATGTTCAAGTTCTTTCAATGAAAAAGCAAGCCATATGATTCGCTCCACTGCCAACCACAACATGTCTCAGTGAAGACCAACAAAATCATGCCCGGCCGCGTCTGCTTATCATGTCAATTTCGAGACAAGATTCCCAAAATGCCAACAACCTCATTAATCATGAAAGATCTTACAAACAATAAAAAGCACAAATGCAGTAGGCCATCTCGGAAGACATCTATCATTATGGTTCTCAATAATTTATATGACGAAGATCACATCCAAAGGCATGAACCTAAATTTTTTAGAGCATGGTTTCGAGTGGGTGGAGTTTATATCCCGACCACAAGCATAGTTCCAAGTTTTCTTTGTCATATCTAAACATGTGGAAGGTGATTTCATATGACCTAGCCTTCATAAAGCTACATGCATCTTTATGAAATCCACGCTCATCTAAAGAGAAATGTATACCTGAACGTAACGCCTAAAAGGGAACACGTTTATGTTATTGTTTTTAATCCAATATGAAAAACTACCGGTCTCTGCGTATATAAATCTTATGTATATAATGAAATCCTCCGGCCATCTAGATCTGTATCCAATTACAAGATCAAACACACAAGGCCAGAAGATTTCTCCGTCCAAATCCGGTTATATATATAAGAAAAAGAGAGAGAGAGAGAGATAAACCAGTTCTCTTTCTTTAATTTAAATATATATATATATATATTGAAGAAATACTAACATTATAACATATATAATTAAGCCGACCTGAATTGTCATGTACTTAGGCAAAAAGCAGTCCAAAGTTTCAACTATTATAATTAACTGACCGTTTTCCCGTCTTTCTGGTCGTCCATTCGCCTCTTGGTCAAAGATAAAACCAAACGCTTTCTATCATTATTGTTTTAGCAAATAAACAAGAATGATAAAGGACAAGAAGTACGCCCTCAATTTGAAAATTTTAAATTGTAAGTGGGTATTTTTTTAGATAATTTTCTGACAAAAGTTTGGTGGCCCCTCTAATTTACTTGAAAGATCTAGATTAATGCAAAACTGGAGCCCATGTGAGTCAGACCAAGAAATCATGCCGAGCAAGTACTCCAGTCCCAATTCCACTAAGTGGGATCATCAATATAAGTACAAGGAAGAATTCAAAACAAAAGAAAAAACAAATGACAGTACGGATACTTGATTGAGGTTGAATGAACAAGCTTCAACTTGGATGTACTCTCTCTCTCTCCCTCTCTCTATCTCTCTCTAACATATACATAAGATCTATTAAACTAGTTATTAAAGTTAACATTGGTGGTCATTGCTCTCAATTTCTGATGATATTTCACTAAATGATTTTAGACAATCTTGTTTTCCTTAATGCTGCCTAGACCAATCATGTGTGCGTTCTTCCTTACATCCATGTGAAGTTTGATCATTTTTGGTACATTTTGGATTAGAGCGTGAATGTGTGTATGTATATATCTCAGTGGTTACTCTCAATTTGCGATGCTATTACTCTAACCATGCATGATTTTAAACATAATCTCGTTTTCCTTAATGCTGCCTGTACTAATCATGTGCGCCTTCTTACCGTTTATGTGAAGTTTGATAATTTTTTGTATATTTTGCTAAAGGACATTGCATGTGGGGATGTAAACGGGATCATATGTACCAATTGTCAAGCTGATTTCATATCCAGTCAGATCTGGTAGAAGAAAAAAAATATCTATATCCGACTACTAATCAAAACTCCAATCTGCATGCAGGTTTTATAACTAAATCCAATTCCAAGTCCAAAATCTGACTGGGATTGATCTCATAAGGTACTGGCCTAATAGCATATAGATGATCCATCTCATGCTTGCCAGATCCAAACTCTGTTCTTAAAAAGTAGGATTTGCCTCTGATTACATATGATCCAATTAGTTTGAATTAGGTAAATTCTGGATCTGATCCACCGCTTACATCATGGCTTCAGCCATTTTTTGATATAACAATTCCAGTTAGGTAGGAATACTTGACTAGTTTAAAGTGTGCCAACTTCGTATTTCTTCCTTGGACTAATGTTCTAAATATTAACGGTGGTGATTTTATGAAACTTAAAAACTTTAATCTGAAATAGTTCCCAGGATCAAAGCCAATTTTAAGGAGGATAAGTTTTCAAGTACAAGAACATGCAATAAAAAGCTTTAGAATATAATGTGTTCCTGGTGTTTCCAAGGGTTCATTTAATAACAGAAACAAATAGCTATTGTCTCATGCACCTGCCCCAATGAAGGCAGCTTCATGAAACACTGTGACAGATTGTTCCATGAATGTGGCTTAATTTTTGACAAAAGTTCATGGGATAATAACAGTTTGTTGGGGTTGCCAAATGGCTCCTAAGGGGACTGGAAAGATGTTTGGATGTTTTATAGACCGAAAACTCGATTGTTTTCTTCTGTTAGAGAAAACCAATAAAGAAATGAATTAAGTATAGCAGTATGTTTTCAATAAAGTTAAAGACAAAATAAGGGGAGGAGTGCACCTTGTAACCAAAAGTGAGGGCTTGCCACGAGATATATATAACGGCAGCAACAAATTTTTTTTTGTCATGAACCGACAAATCCAAGTCTAAATCAGGTTGGCACATCTTCTACCTTGTATAAAATATTAGGAGAATCAGTGGTCGTCAGTGCGAGTTGTATGAAATACCAGGTGACCCGATCTGAGTTCATAAATCGAGCTATTCATCACCTATAAGACAAATATCATCTTACCCCATGTTTTTTGCCTAAAGAAAATTTATTGCAGGCAGGAGATGATGAGGACATTTTATTATAAAGCATAAGACAATAAAGTTTTATTTCTAAAACCAATTATCGACGAGCCAAACCCAACACAAATATGTGATAGAGATTTATATGGAAAAGACTTATGAATAAACTTGTCTAATGGAGCAGAGTTGAACATATATCATCCACACTGCACGCACATCCTATTATTTTCTTCCTAGCTCTAAAGGGTAGTTTCTTGGTTTGGAAGCGAAAGCCAGTTCAACAATAGAAAGCTTTCTTCGTCACCTGAAGTTATGCAAAAGTGTCTAGGACCAATCCACACACACAGCATAAGATAAGACGGTCAGGAGCAAAAGCAAGGTAATGTTGGGCATTGGGCCGGGCCGCCGGCGAGTACCCTGCCTCGGCCGAGCCCTAAAAAAATGATACCGATCTGGACCGATAATTTATCGAACCGATAAGCTTGGGTGGGTTCAATATTTATTTTATTATTATTATATATATAATATTTTATTACAATTAATTATATACATATATATTATTTTATATTTAAAAATATATATTTTTAAATATAATCGAGCCAGGCTGGTGTTTCTGGTGTTTTAATGGTCGGGTGGGTTTTGAGCCTGCCCAATCCCATCTTTTTATTGGGCTGGAGCAGCCCGATGCCAAGCTTAAGCAGGACACCACCCAGATTTCAAAAAAACTAACAATGTACAAGTAAATTTTAGTTTACTGTCTAAAAACATTTGACAATTTTTATTTCCACCTTTAGTAGAATTTAGTAGAATTTTGAATCGATTGTTTGAGCCCTACAAAAAAAAATTCTTGGCAGTTCTGGAGCCCGTTAAGTTTCAACCAAATAAAAAATCATATAATTTATATGGGCATCGTAAACATATGTGTACGTGTGGGTGAGAAGAGAAAAAGGAGACAAGGAAAGATCATCTGTAAGTCATGGGTTACCCCAACAGTCACTGCACAATTTTCGGATCGCCAATCCAAAAAGATGACCTTGGAAAGTAAAGATTGTGTCCATTTGGTAGAAGCCGACATTCTTTGACATACGTCCCAAAGGGGTTACCCTAACTTATTTGGTTGAACTCGCAGCCAAGCCGGTACAAATCTCATTGTCAATTCAATTTCTATAAGTTACTCGAATTGCAAACACGTTCTACCCAAGGTTCACTGACCTCTTTGTGCTGGAAGTCAAACAGCTCATATGTCTACGGCCTCGAGGGCTGCGATGGGAGCACAGAAGCATATCCGGCTTGTTGCAAACAGGCACTGCGAAATAAAAAGGCAATAAAGCTCTAAAATTTTTTTCATTTTCCGTCGTCAAATGTCGTAAAAGTTAGTTAACTAGAAACTATCAACCCAATGGCAGAAGCTGGTGGACCCGTCCAGGATCTATAAATCACCTTTCCTGAAGAGGTTAAACCGGTGATTCAAAAGTAAACGTCCAGTAATAGAAAACGCGAGTCGAAACCTAAAGTTTGATACCGAGACTACGGATTGATCGCATACGAACAACTAGCAGAGTTTACGCCAATGTCTCTGTGAGCACTGAAACGTGGAATTGTTGGAGCTCAAATAAGTTTTAGCATGAGAACGACTAGATACATCCTGCCCATCAGATGCAGATGCAAACTGAACCACAAAAACCCAATCAGACTGAAGCCATTCGCAGATGCAAACAGAGCAACCTGACAGACTGAAGCCATTCTCTCTCTCTCTCTCTCTCTCTCTCTCTCTCTCTCTCTCTCGCTCTCTCTCCCTCTATATATATATATATATAGAACACCTAAAACCTGCATCGCACTAGCAATCCAAAATTTATACATATCTCAGCGCGCCCTTCAAAATGCAGTGCCACAGTGCCATGGTCTTGTATCCCCATATGTTTATCCAAATAGTTGCATAGTTACCTCTTGTGATGAAACCTTACCTTGAGCAGAAACTGCATTTTCACCTATCCAAAGAAAAGGAAAAGGTAAAGCATACATACACATGCCACCGAGTAGATTATCATGAATAACTCAGAAGGTGCTGAAATCAGTGAAGTTTTGCTCGTCAGTGGTATGCAACAAAAGAGAGAGACAGCTGCTGTTCTTAAAAGGTGACTGAAAACCTAAAAAGACTGACCTGTGATGTATTATAAACTATGTACTCATTGTACATGAGTTCAGATGCCCTAATACGCGATGAAACTGGCTTGCCGCATGGCACGACAACTTCATCCTTCCATTTTTCATAGTCCGACAGTTTAGGCATGGTTTTGCCTATCCCTTTGGTTGAGTGCTTGCCTTCAGGAGGTCTTTCCATATACTGGCGAAATAAATTGGCGACCATTCATCAGTTCCAAATAAAACATGAGATCAACATCCAAAATTGTTACTTACTGTTGCTTTCTTGAGCTCATACATCTCCCCTAAAGAAACTTCACTGAGAAGCATCAAGCCCACTGGGTCCTTCTTATCAGTGTAACAATATTGTGCACTCTTACTGACCAGGTCCGCAAAATAGATGCCTTTACCAAACTATGCAGTGGGAACTTAGTCAATAACAGAGGAAAACAGGCATTTACATAAATGATTAGGTGCACAGACACATACATGATGTGAGCAAGAACATGCAGACATGCGCACTATATTGTAAAATGCTTATTATAAACTGCATCGGTCAAGTACAAAATAAGACACACATACAAATTTGTCAACCTAGATGTACTCCAGATAAATAAATAAATAAATACATAAACCATCTTAAAATAAGTGTATAAATTTTATTCCAATATCCCAACAGTCACTTGGTGGATTGAATAGGCTTTATACACCAAAAAGAGATACACAAAACATCCTGACGAATGTGTAGGAATACCTCACTTGACACACCTAATGGTCAGACAGAGATAGGTTCTAGTTTCAAGCCCTCCTCCTCCTTTGTCCCCTAAAACAAGTAACTCCTTGAATGTGTAACTTAAGGTTCAGTTTACATCTTACCACAACATCAGATCATATCATTGATTCCATCTGATGTGGGGTAGTCAGACCCTACCACCATGTTTCATATACTAATACAGTCAAAGCATCAGTCGGTCTCTCCATGTGGTAGACCTCATCTAGGGACTCGTCCAGAATAATTAGGGATAGGCAGCACCAGGCAGTCCTCAAAAAAAAAAAAAAAAGAACGAAAATTTACAATAAAAAAAATTAAATTCATTAACATATATTCTTCACGAGAAACATAATGTATGTGTCAAATGCTGTTCTTGTTAAACAACAGATTTTCGGATCCTCCATCTAGATCCAAAATCCAGCATGTTGAACGATGTCTCACGTTATTCAATGCCCTTGTAATATGTGAAGTCTCTTAGGATTCTACGTTCTTGTAAACTGTGTTGAGGCATTCAATGTCCTTGTAATATGTGAAGTCTCCTAGGATTCTACGTTCTTGTAAACTGTGTCTTTGTAATATGTGAAGTCTCCTAGGATTCTACGATGAAGAGTCTCTTAGGATTCTGTAATTGTAACTGTTCTCTCTTATAAATATGGGCCATGTAGACCATCCTGGTCACGGCTTATTCTTTTCAGCTTCTTCTTGTTTCATTCTTTCTCTCTCTATCTTCCTGCATGAATACAGATTTCTAGTTGCAGATATTGGTGTCAGATTTCTATCATGGTATCAGAGGAAGGTTGTTATCTCTACCTAACAAAATGCCCAAACAGGTCTGATTTGGACACATCTTGTTATATCGTGTCTTCCTTCCCTTTCATCTTCTACTTGTATACCCTTCCTTTCTGTTGTCATGGAAAACCTTTCGCATTCTGGTATGTCCTCAAATTTTCTTCCTCATCTTATTGCCGAAAAACTCAACCATAAGAATTATCTAACCTGAAAAAGGCAGATCATGCCTTTTATAAGAAATCAAGACCTCTTTGGACATCTCGATGGTTCAACAAAGGCTCCACCAATATCTATTCTGCAGGAGATAAAGAATGAGGCAGGAGAGGTCATTGCTGTTCAAGAAAACAGCAACCCTGAACATATTGTGTGGATAAGACGTGACCAAAGTCTGGTTGCATATATTTTGTCTACTCTATCTCAACAAGTGTTACTCTCAGTTTCTGATGACTGTACTGCGGAAGAATTATGGGAAATTCTTGCTGATACTTTTTCCTAAATATCAGAAGCTCGGATTATGTACCTAAAGAAAGAATTTCAGAATTTGAACAAAGGTTCAACATCTATCATGGATTATTTGGGGCGTATTAAGGCTGTCGCAGACCAACTTGCTGCCTCAAGGAATAACATTTATGATAAGGAGAAGGTGCAACAAACTTCAAGTGGAATTGGGCATGATTATCATGCCTTTATTACAGCTCTTGTGGTCCTTCCTGTTTTGCTTTCAACGAATTACAAGGTAAACTCCTCCAACACGAAATGAATATGAAAAGAGTCATTGAAAGGACTGATCAAGGGAACTCCCAAAATGTATTGGCCATGAATGTAAAATTTGGTCAAAACCATGGGAACTCTGATCATAGTGGTCGCGGCAACCGACACCAAATAATCAAGGTATGCCTCATTTGAATACTTCAAGAAGAATACCAATTTGTTTTCAATGTAACAAGAAAGGGCACTGGAAGGCACAAAGCTGGTTTAATCCTCAAAATAAAAACAAAGGGGTAAGACATGATTACAAACAAGGAGGACAAAATTCTAAAACCACCGCAGTTATTGATGGCAACATTCTCCAAGATGACTATAAAACAAAATGAGCAGGGAGAATGGTTCTTGGATTCAGGCGCAACCACCCATGCGACAGGAAATGCAGGTAAATTGACTAACTTATCCCCTCATTATGGTAGAAATTGCAGTATAACAGGTGACGGAAAATCTCATCCCATTACACATTGGAAATGCACATATTCCTTTGTTATCTTCATCGCTATCATTGACCAATGTTGTTCTTGCTCGCAATATAAAAAAGAATATCATATTCATTTCTAAACTCATTGATGATACAAACTCTTTTGTTGAATTCACACCTTCTTCTGTCTATGTCAAGGACCTCCAAACGAAAAAAATGTTCGCTAAAGGGGAGTGTCAAGGGAATATATATGTCCTCAAGGAATGTCTACCCAAAGATTCGTCCACCTTTGGTATAGGATTGAAGACATTTTCTCTTTCTCATAATGCGTCACCAAGTCCTTGCCATTTCCAATCAAAAGTAAGAGGCTCTAACCAATTTTTGGAATCTAATCTGTGGCATAATCGGCTGGGACACTGTGGTCGACATTTTATTGAAAAACTTGTCACAGATAGTCTCATTCCAAGATCAAGCTTACCTCTTACTTCAAGTGTCAAAAAATGTTTAAGCTGTGAACTTTATAAGAGTCATATTTTACCTTTCCATAATATAAATCAAAGGGCTTCCAAACCCTTTGAAATTATTTTTTCTGATGTTTGAGGGCCAGCCCCTATTGATTCCATGTCTGGTTCATGATATTATGTCTTATTCACTGACTCTTACTCACGATTCACTTGGATTTACTTCATGAAACACAAATCAAAAGTACTTCACATATTTCGAAACTTCTATGCCATGATTCAAACCAAATTTTCATACAATGTAATGCATTTTCAATATGATGGTGGGGGAGAATATTCCTCACTTATTTTATTGAATTTCTACGTGGAAAAGGGATAACTAGACAAATCTCATGTCCTTACACACCACAACAAAATGGTGTAGTTGAGCGCAAACATCGACATATAGTTGAAAGCGCCATGAGCATGATGCATAATACTAATGTGCCCATTTCCTTATGGACTGAAGCCTTCCATACAGCCGTATACATAATAAATTGTTTGCCTATGACACTCTTGATGTCTAAATCGTCATATTTCACACTCTTAGGCAAACAACCTGATTATAAGAAATTGAAGGTTGTGTATGCTATGTTCATGTTGATGCTGCCTTGATGAACAAGTTTCAAGACAAAGCTATTCAGTGTAGATTCGTTGGATATGCCGATGAATATAAAGGTTTTCAATGCTATGATCCAACAACTAAACGTATCAAGACTTCAAGAAATGTTACTTTTGATGAGCATAATTTTGATGATACTAATGAAATGCCTATGACCATTGAATCTTATGATCCTTGGACCAGTACACAGTTATTCAATGCAGATCCCATTTCAGAAAATGATGTGCCTCAGGGTGAAGAGCGAAAGAGATCAATACAGTCGTCTAATGTGCCCCAAAGTGAAAATCAAGAGGGTCCAATACAGTCATCAAGTGTTCACGAAAGTAATAATGAAGTTAAATCAATTAGACGTTAAAAATGTTTTCCTTCATGGTGATTTGAAGGAAGAAGTTTTCATAGAGCAACCTCTTGGTTTTGTTGAAAAAGACTCGCGAATGGGTTTGCAAACTAAAAAAATCCCTGTATGGACTTAAGCAAGCATAATGGTTATGGTTTGATAGTTTTTCAAACAAAATAAAGGAATACGGATATCAAAACAGTCGTCTCGACCATTTCCTTTTTATTTTCAAGAAAGAAAATGTTATTACCCTCCTTATATATGTTGACGACATCATCATTACAGGGAACTCGGAAAAACATTTTGATGAGATAAAGGGTCTGTTAATGAGAAACTTTCAGATGAAAGACCTTGGAAGCCTGCGATATTTCCTTGGGGTTGAAATTCCTAAGCAAGGAGATCATCTCACCTTGACGCAACAAAAATATACTCTTGACCTATTGGATAGAACATGCACGATGGATTGTAAGCCTGCTGAAACACCGAGTGTTCTGAACCAAAGGATGAGTATAAATGATGAGGAAACATATGAAGACCCCACCAAATATCGCAGCATTGTTGGTGCTTTGCAATATTTAACATTTACCAGACTTGATATTACCTATGCGGTAAATCAAGTGTCTCAATTTATACATGCACCGAGGGACACACATATGAATGCAGTTAAAAACTTAAAAGGATACTAAGGTATCTCAAGGGAACTGTTGAAGATGGATTAGTGTATTGTAAAAGTGAAAATGAAGCTGCTGGTCATGAATTAATCACATATGCTGACGCTGATTGGGCTGGAGATCCAGACGAAAGAAGATCTATCTCTGGTTTTAGCATCTTTATAGGCAAAAATTTGGTATCTTGGAGTAGTAGAAAACAAAGAGCAGTTGCAAGATCAAGTATAGAAGCTGAATAAAGATGTATGGCTGCAGGGACGGCAGAAGTGACTTGGATTCGACACTTGCTAGAAGATATAGGAGAAAAAATTAAAAGCTCAGTACTAATGTGTGACAACCAACGCGCCATCAACATTGCTTTCAATCCTATACAACATGGCCGAATAAAACACATTGAGAATGACCAACATTTTATCAGGCAGAAGGTGGAGAATAAAGAGATAGAACCAGTCTTCGTTGGAACCAATGAACAAGCTGCTGACATATTTACTAAAGGATTGACAAAGTATCGGTTTTGGTTTTTGAAAAGCAAGTTGTTCATTATTCAAAAACGTGCACAGCTTGAGGGAGGGTGTTAAACAACAGATTTTCGAATCCTCCATCTGGATCCAAAATTCAGCACGTTGAATGATGTCTCACGTTATTCAATGCCCTTGTAATATGTGAAGTCTCTTAGGATTCTATGTTCTTGTAAACTGTGTTGAGGCATTCAATGTCCTTGTAATATGTGAAGTCTCCTAGGATTTTACGTTCTTGTCAACTGTGTTGATGTATTTAATGTCCTTATAATATGTGAAGTCTCCTAAGATTCTATGATGAAGAGTCTCTTAGGATTCTGTAATTGTAACTGTTCTCTTTCATAAATATGGGCCATGTAGACCTCCTGGTCACAGCTTCTTCTTCTCAGCTTTTTCTTGTTTCATTCTTTCTCTCTCTACCTTCCTGCATGAATACAGATTTCTAGTTGCAGATATTGGTGCCAGATTTCTATCAATTCTTAATGTTAAACGAGCAAAAATGAAGATGGGACATGAGATAAGAGAGAGAAGCTAGAGAGGAGAAAAGGAGAGAAAAGGAAGTCATAGCTCTTGGCAACACCTCCTCAACTAGATTGAAAGGTCTAGTTAGGGTTATGTCTAACCCCTTACATAAGAGTCCAGTAAATAATTAAAAATTCAAAGAACTACCTAATAATAAAGTTTCAAAATACAGAAAACCTCACACCCACACGTTTTCTCAACACTCTCCCTTAAAGGTGGAGCATAGATGTCTATCATGCTCAGCTTGCTACAACATTTCATGAAATCTGATATAGGGAGAGCTTTGGTAAATATATATGCAACTTGATCTTCTGAAGCAACATATTCAGCACAGATAATCCCTGCTTGAACCAAGTCCCTAATATAATGACAATTCACCTCGATATGCTTAGTCTGTTTATGGAAAACTGGATTATTGGCCATATAGGTGGCCGCTTTATTATGACATTGCATTTTTATAAGCAATTCTATCTAAATTCCAAGGCTTCTAGCATGACACTCACCCAGGTGATCTCAGTGGCAATTTGAGCCATGGCTTAGTACTTTGACTCTGCACTAGACCGAGCCATAACAACTTGCTTTTTACTTCTCCAAGAGACTAAGTTCCCTCCAACGAAGATATAGAATCCTATAGTAGACTTTCTGTCATCAATAGAGCCTGCATAATCTACATCAGAATAAGTCTCTTTCTAGAATGATGAACTTCTTCTAAATAATAAGCCCCTTATGACACACGGATACATGGGTTTAGCCCACGTACCCGCGTCGATACGCGGATACGGGATACGGGGTGGATACGTTTTGGATCGGGTCTAGGCCAAACCTGATCCGAACCAAAAAATGAAGTCGATTTGTATGATTTTTCCTATTGTATTAGTTCTCCTCTTACAGAAAACAGTAGAAGAAGACACGTACAGTAGAAGAAGACACGTTTTTTTATCAGAAATATTAATTTAATGTTTCTTTTTCATTTTATCATTTTTGAGAATATAAAATTTGTCATATCCGAGTATCCAAAAAATTTGAAAATTGTTGTGTCCGTACACGTATCCTCATACCCATACTCGTATCGTACCTACACCCAAGTGACATAGATAAGCCCTGTCCAGGAGAACTTTTTAGAAACTTCAATAGTAGCATAGCTCCATCCTAATGGGATTTTCTAGGCTTGTCTATAAATTAGCTCAATTTTCCCATAGCAAAGGATATATCTGATCAAGTGACGGTTACATATGCCGCATACTAGAGCCCCTTAACCCACATGAATATGTAACCCATCAGCTGTGTGATGAATTTTTTATATAGAACACCTTTTTCTTATCAAGATTTTTTTCTAAATTTTATATATTTTTTACTTTTTATTTTTTATAAATTAAAAAATAAATTTACTATATATTTTACGACTATGTCACATGAATGCGAGGTGCAGATGGCAAGTGCAAATGCAGAAATTTTCAAAAAAAAAAAAAAGGTGCGGGTGCGGCAAAGATGTATGTATGTGTGTGTGTGTGTGTATATGTATATAAATCATTTATTATAGTCTTATTATCTATAATTGTGAACTTTTTGTATTAGAAATAGTTTAGGGGCCAGTTTTGGCCAGATTCGGTAGACCGAACCAGATGCACTATGCTAGAGAAGCACCAATACCAGCATCCAAGCGAGAGCCAGAGTCATTTACAAGCCCCCATGTGACATAGGTTTACGATATACTTATGATACATTATGATACGCGTATAGGTCAGCCTGACCGATATGATATACCCCTTACAACATTGGTTGTGGATGCAGCTGAAACGCTCCTTGGATGTAGCACTCCTCACCAAAAAAAGAAGAAGGGAGGAGGAAAGAGGAGGAGGAGACAGGAGGAGGATGAAGAAGAATAAGGTGGGGAGAAGACATACCTCACTTGCAGTGGGAGGAGATGCACATGCACAGGATAATGGTTAGGGTTTTAAATTTTTATAAACCTTTTTTATTTTAAATATCTCTTTTATTATCATTTCCAAACAGATGATAAAAGGCTTATTTTACAGTTGGTCAAAGGATAGTCAAATTTTCCAGAAAATGTGATAATCCACAGCCCGCAGTCATGAAGCGGAAAACCTAATTTTATTATGCTTTATTGGTAAATAAGTATTTGAAACATACCTATGGTTCAGATCAGTGTTGTAAGAACAGACTGACAGGACTGCTGATTTGATGAATTGGCCAATTCAAGGATTTAGCAGAATCGGTTGTGAATCAGCCAAAAGTATTTTTTAAAAAAAGAAATTGAAAGACAAAAAAACTTACAATATTTAAAAAACAGTTAAAAGCTGACATGGGGCACCCTAAAATCAGCCATAGATTCAATTTAAGATCGGCCAGTTCTGACAACATTCGTTCAGATTGGTCACAACATCATCTAACATGTACGTTGATGGGGTCTAATGAGGAAGCTTCAAGCCTAATGCATACGTCTGTACGTGTGAGAGAGAGAGAGAGAGATAAGTACCATATATCCAGTTGCCGGGGCTTCAGGAGGTGCTATTCTTAGACCTTGACTGAGAATACCAACAAAATTTGTCAATCTAGAACCTGCCATAAAAGAATAATTCATTTCCTACTGTCAAAACTACTGGAGTGTGTATTTCATTCATCAATTCTAGAGTAACACTCATACAAGTACATGAATGACCATTATAGAATATAGTCTTTAAAAATGGTCTATGGAGCATTCAGCCACAGCTTTTACATATTTCGCCACTAAGCAACATCTGGCAGCCAGAAGAAGTCAATTTTCTTATACACAGGCACACACATATAGAATGGAAGAGAGAGCCATTAAAAATTTATAATGTCACTAGGTTTAAGTTTGTGTGAAGTGCAATTTAATATAAGCAATCTTACATGTACATCTGGATAAATATACCGCACAAGTGGTGCAAGGTCATTAATTACCAATGATATGCGCCAAATAACTTCTCACAGCCTAAGACCAAGGCAGGGGAACAGCAGTTCATGCTTATGCACCAACAGTGTAATGTATAAAAGCAGTTGTGGAATTCAATAGGTGTTCATGCATTTATGCCGAATAATACCATTAACATATGAAATAAGAGAAAACAAGCACCGGTTAGGTAGGCCCAAGTAGCGAAAGAATTCTTTGGGTAGGTGTTCTGTATGCATGTTGAGTGAATGTATGCACAAAACCACCAGATTAAGGAAACTAATATAAATGCTCACTAATGATTGGGAACCAGAGTAGTTCTAAAGATTGGGGACCAAAGCAGTTTAGTATAATAACTTTACAAGGACATAGTTTAAAAATCACGGAGATGTAGTTAAAAAATCACCATGCCAGAGTAGCATTCGATTCTTGAGCTTGCTTTTGTAAGGTGCATATTTGTCCAACTCCCCTTCCCTTTCAAGTGCATAAACATCTTCCAGCTCAAGAGCCCAATCCTGGAATTTGATTGCAGAAAAGATTAAATTATCACAGAACATCATGATAGAGCAAATCAATGTTAAACATCATAAGTTAAATATACAACCCAAGGAAGCAAAGAACGAAAGTAATTCACCTTGTGTGTGGGGGCATGTGTGCTGAGAAGGAACTTCTTAACCAGCTGATAATCTGCACTATCATGGTCTAGTGGCACAATATCACAGCAAAGCTTCTTATACTTCTCATCGAGAGAGACGTCACTTTCAATATCAAAACCAACAATTTTAGAAGCTATTTCCATATCTTGAAGAGCTTCTAACATTTTTACCTACCAATTTGACACACAAATTACTCATCTATTGTTTCACTAGGGATTGAGATATGAATAGATAGCACAATATCGAGTACACTAAACAAAGAAAAAGTGAGAATGAGCATCATCTTCTCAACAAGCAATAAAGGCAATGAAAGCAGGCAAGTGGTAGGTGGAACACAAAAGGTGAGGTAAGATTTTAGAGTTGATTCATTATTATGGCAAACCGAACTTGCTACTAGGGATGGAATATGACACTCCATCACACATATTGGGAGTGTCTAATCTCCCTTCAGAGTCTCATTCCCTTAAATTATTGTTTATCCTTATCTAAATATAAGAAAGAATATTGTTTCAATATCCAAATTAGTTTATGATTCTAATTCATGTGATTATTATATTGACTTCTGCCTATGTTAAGAATCTTCACATGAAAAAAAAAAGCTACTTTGAAGGAAAACCACATGGAGCCATGTACATCTTCTAAGATCCCTTTCATTCTCTTGCATGTGCAGATTCAAAGCCAAACTTATCATTCTTGCTGAGACTTATCATGCTTTGCTAATATCACATGGTAAAAAAATAGTTTAGAATATTGTTCTCCTTTCTTTATAGAGGGGTTATTTTCTGATCAATAGGTTAGGCCTATTTCTTAATATTTCTAAGAACTTTCAACCTTTAGCCGAAAACCAGCTTTGGCTGCCTTTTATGAAATTCCATTATGATGATGAGAGAGAATATTTCTCAAAAGAATTCATGGGATGTATCAAAAATAATGGGATCAATCTACAGGTATCTGTGCACATACTGTTCAACAGAACAGCATTCATATTGTTCAGAGTGATTTAGTAATTGCAAATCATACATGAAGCATTCAGCTACACAAAGAAGTTCTTCAGTTCATGTGATAAATACTGCCCACGAAGATTCTCGATCACAAATATCCATATTATGTGCTGTTTGCAAATTATTCTGATCGTCAATCATTATGGGCATATGGATGTATTTGCTACATTCACATAGAGAAAGCACAAAGGAATAAGTTTGAGCAGAGGCGCATACATGCAAGTTTTTTTGGATACTCCAATCATCACAGAGATTTCAGAGACTATGAAATTGAAGGCAAGTGTACCAGAATTCCCAGAAATGTTATTATTGATGAAAGTTATTTCCAACAAGATGATGTTTCATGTCTCCCATAAGTGAAACAGGTAAATCCCACAAATATTATTATTGCTGAGAGTCATTCTCCGCAAGAAGATGTTAAGTTTCCTATAAGTGAAATCGGTAAAGTACCATTATCATCATCTGTTGACTAATGATTTATTTTCTTCTATTAAGGATGTTGGTGAAGACGAGCCTCAAAAATAGTGCACGAACTTAAAAATAGCACAATTAAGAACTCTAAGAAAATAGTCCAAAACATACCATTTTCCTTATCCATTCTCTTGTAAATTTGGTTTATATTATGAGACAATTGGATATCAAAAATGTTCTTATTCATGACAAACTAAAGAAAGAAGCAAAACAGGGAACAACCAACTGGGTACAGTGAAAAAAACCAACACATTGTGCAGGTAAGAGAAGCATAGATTCCATATATCTTAGATAATTTTTTGTTCATTAGCAAATACATGACTACTCTTCATGTTTATTTTGACTATATAACTGTTAGAGGAAGCCGAATCAACCATAAGAGAGGTACTAAAGGGTTTGATAAAGGATTCAGTAGAATGGAAGTATTATGTGGGTATATAAATTGTCAGAAAAAGGGAAAAGAGCTACTTGCTGCGTAACATAAATATATAGATCACTTAACACAGGCATATGCAGCTGATATTGACTCCCAATCCTATTCATCAAGTGTGCAGTCAAAATGACATGACATGCATAGTGACAATTGAATATGAGTAGTCAGCATTTTGCAATATTTGACAAGAAACAGTGTTGTAGGCAAGTAGTGTATCCTGTCACGCATCACGTAACATAATTATGTCAAAAAGTCAAAAAGTGATACAATACACCTTCGAACATAGTTTCAAGGGTGCAACTATACCATAGAAAGTGTAACTTAAAATTTATACTCCCCATATCATATGTCACTTTACCAGATGAGGTGCATACACCTTAAAAACATAAAAAGATGCTAAATGAAAAAAGTTTTTCCCTGCAAGTAAAATTATGTAAATATCTAAATGTGCATGTTAACTTCATCATAAAAGGCATTCTAACACATCCAAAGTGAAAAGTTAAAAATTGAAGATGATTTCATTCAACAGGATTAGAGTTTTAATGATTTCCATATGAGTTTAAGGCCATTAAATTGTTTCAAGACTCCAAGGAGCAAGTCGTATATAATAAACAGTTAAACACTTATTTATTTTGAACCACTGTTAAATATTGGGAATTTGGGATCAATTTATGCAGTTAATTTTGATTATTTCTGATGAAAGTGTGCATGTGATGTAGCATATATTTGTTATTTTCTTATGTTTAATGCAATTCACAGAATTCTTTTCTTGTTTTTCTTTATTTAAGTATTTTCTGTTTTTTTAACTTTCAGTGATTATGTGTACTAAATTTACAATGTGTTAACTTTATCTTACATATAATTTTGGACTTGACTAATGCAAGTTACAGGCTTACAGCATTTTGCATCATTGAAGATCAATCATCCTGATGTGGTATATGTTTGCGGTCATTACAATCAAGTTCCTTTGTTCATGCACCAATCTAGAATGGACACATAAATTAGCAGTTAGAAGAATCTTAAGGTATCTTATATGTACATAGATTTCTTACAGCATCAAAAAGGAACAAAATAAAGATACGTGACAATTATACCATTTTCTTCCTTCTGGTTGAGCAGGAGATCCAAATGAAAGTATGTCAGTTTCAGGTGACTTTTTCTTGGTCAAAGCATAAGCAAAAGGCAGTGACATGGTCGAGCACCAAAGCATAACATAGAAGCATGGTGCAGTTTCATCAAAGTTCGTTTGAATAAGATATTTATTGCATGACCTGGGAGAAGTTATTCCAAATTCTATACTGTTTAGTGACAAAATTTATTTCAATCCAATTTGACAAGGAAGAACCAACCATAGAAAGATAGATCAATAGAAGTACAGGTAAAGTTTATTGGAAGTTTATTGGCAGTGAATAAATCAAGTTGCTGATTGATTTAGAAAAGGACTGACAAGACACAATTTTGGAACGAAAAATCCCAATTGTCCTTGGAATGCACCATATCCAACTTAGGGAGTCCATCAGGTCATATTAATGAATTTAGATCTACTTATATCTAGATCTGCATCTGTTCTAGTAGCAGATAGACAGAACTAATGGGCCAGGTTCAGACCAAAAATAGTTTGGGATAGCTCAACGTTTGCAATATTAACTGAAAAATACTAAAACAACTGCCAACTGCATACCTGAAAATTCGAACAACTAATAACAACAATACACCTAACGTTTAAAAAAAAAAAAAGGAAAACTTGAAAAGTAAAAGGGCTTATGTCATTATGTGTGTCCCACATATTGGTACACTTTCTACAATATCGATTGTGAATGATTGTGCAACATCTTTGACATTGTATTTCAGCAGAAAAAGTCAAAGATCAGTTTTCAGGTCTTGTACTGCCATATGTTTTCATATTACATCAGCTCATTAAATAACAATGTTTGCACTACCTAGATGAATTTTTTCCTTCTAATCAGATGTTAGCCAAATCTAGCATCACATGGTCATGTCATATATAGCATGATAATGCATTATATGATACAAACTAGCAGCAAAGTGTTTACTCCTAGCCACTATCCATTTTTCCAAGTGATCTACATACACCAACCAAATTCATTCTTGAACATCCAATCAGTAACTGAGGGACCAGGTTTAGCATTAAAATTAGTTTAAACAAGTTTTTCTATGATAAACAATGATGTTAACATTGCTTTAGCGTTTCATCGAAAACAAAACCATTGTTTTAGTGTCATTCAAGCAGGTCCTAAGTAGCAAAAAATCCCAGTACTTCTTTCAAGTCGTAGAATCTTATAGACGTTCTTTTACCAACAATTTAAGAATGTCGTGTGCAAAGGGGCACCTCCATGAAGCACACTTCAATGACCTTATTGGAGGATCAACATGATCAATATTCACACCATCTAGAAGATTTCTGCAATTATCATTCAACAATGTTCGTCAAGGCACAGCCTTGTGAAGAAAGATAAGCATCCACTCTACTCATACCATCTGACATTCAGCCTCCTGTTTCCTCAATTCCTCAATTTATAATATGATTTAACTGTTAGACTTCACGCTAACAAGCAACTCACGCACACTAACTCTCGGTGAAAGCCCAGCCTTCACTTAGAAACAGGAAGATTTCATTCTCTATTAGGGTTTTAATCCCTGGTCAGCTTTATACAACCAATAATTGGGGTGGGTTAGACTTTCTAATTACCTCCCTGACCCATGTACTGGGTCCATTTACCGACCCACTAACCAATTCCCCAAGGCTTAGTAACCTCATTCTGACTCAACTAAAGCAAACGACTCAGCTCAGAACAGATGTCTAACACTAACCCATGGGTAAGCTCAAATTTTGGGCTTTTAAGAACAAAATTATAAAAGTTGATAGTGTCATTCATACTATTCCCAGTAGTAACATGCATTAGCAACAAGTATTCAAAAATCAAAAGGTCGCCCAGATGATGATGTGATAAGTAGACACACTACAGCATTTATGCAAGTTAGAGAGAGAGAAAAAGAGATAAAAGGATGAACTGCATGAAGGAAACTTAGCATTAAAGAAAAGTTATGTACAAATAAACGTAAATGGAGAGGAAATCTGCAAAGTAGAAGGTGAATCAAGGCCCTAACAAGCATTTCACCAGACCTTTGACTTAAGATCATCTTCATCTTTGATAATATGTGGATGGACTGAAGGTATTATAGTGAAAAAGCGGTTGCTTGCATCAACAATCAAGCTCGCCTTCATAGATGGCATGTACGTCTGATTTGATAACAGGTTTTGAATCTCTGTTAATGCTTCAAATCCTAGAAAGTGACACCAATTTGAAATTCAAAAAGAAGGATACCTTTAAGCACAATTATCAAAAAATTCAACAATACAGGTGCAGGAACAGAAACAACTGGATGACAAAGAGAGTTCATAGAGAAGGCATTTTTTAATGAAAATAAATTGGAAAACTCCCTACCCTTTTGGATATTGCTTTTGCTTAATTTCCCAAGAGGCATCTCTGTCATATTAATTTCAAACTCCATCATAGCAGCTCTACAAAAGGCACATTTTTCTTCTAAGAAGAATACCAAGCAATCAAGGTAAAGATAAATAAAGAGAACAAAAATAACCAACCTGTATTTCTGAACATCAAAAAGCATCTTCATCAATTCCAACAATCTTGGAGCTAGCTGGCTCTCATGGTAATGATCTTTTTCAATTAGTTGTTTATTAACCCCATAATCCTACATATACAACCAAAAGATGGTAAGTGACTCATATTAGTCAATATTGTCTAAAACAAGAAACACTAAACTAAAAAAGGAATTCGGCCATACAATCTCCAACGGGAAAAATCTGCCAGGCTGCTTTTCAAAATTTTGCTTCCCTTCCCATGCCTCCCATGTATTTCCAGTTTTCTCTAGGAATAAACGTTTAAATTCATGGATTGCATCAGATTTTGACATCTCCTCCAATTTGGTTCCACCAATCTTATCATTTCCAATTCGACCCCATTTTCGAAACACAAAACAATCTGCACCTCGATCATCTTCAATAACTTGCAGGATATAAAAGCTTCACATGAATGTAGAAATTAATCAAGACAAAGAACAACACATGTGAACCATGTCTAAGAAATTAAATCAACTTCAATTTGAGTAGCAAAAACCTTTTCTGCTTCCTTTTGATATTTGTGCTTAAATATAAGTTCAAAAATAAACTAAAGTAATAAACAGATAAGGATGGTAGGTGTGTAGGAGACAAGTGCAGAAAAATCGGTGTGGTATATATCATACAATACAACAATATATGTACTGTAACGATCACGATCAAGAAGCTCGCTATTTACACCCCTACATCTAGATGCAAGGGTGCAATGGCCCCTTAACGTACATATCATATGATACAGAACCCACAGCATACAATACAGCTTGGCAAACAGGAAAAATAGACCCAAGGCCCTTTCTCACAAGTTGGGTTTAAAAAAACTCCCATTCCCCCTCACTAAACATTATTGGGAACAGAGTGAGTGGGAGCCCTTGCTGGTTTATGGGGGAAGATTTGATCCTGATACATCGATTTGAGGTTGAAATAAAGGAGGTTTCGCTTCCTTCTACAAAAGATAAAAATATTTTACCATAGATTTCTATTATCTAATGAAGATTACAGTATATTTGCCTTTTTTTGTGAAGATTACGGTAGATTTACGTATGAGAGATCGATCTGTTGTTGAACAAAGAGGGGTTCCAATTTCTTCTACGAATGGTATATAGTCTCCCATTTTTACCATGGACTTCTATTGTTTTTTAATTATTACATTAATTTGTAATATTTTTTGAAGATTAATATGATTTTTATTATTTTGTGAAGATATGGCTTCAAACGGTTCGAATAGCAATAATACACAAGGGCGAAGGAAAATAATCTGTTAACAATCATTTGCAAATATTACAACTTATCAACAAGGAGATCTCAACTAAAGCATGAGAATGTGGCTCCATTCACCAATAGTAGAGAAAATCCATCTGCTAGCATTTGTTCAACAACAATCTTTGGAAATGATCAATGTTTTAAAGAAAAAAATATTGAAAAGTAAATGGATGAAGTAGAAAGAGGCTATGGTGAGCACTGGGAAGTTGAGAATGACAAGGATGAGAAGCATCTTGATGCTCAGCCTAGTTTAAATTAGATGTGACCAGCTCAAAAGCAAAAGGAAAACGATTCATGTAAGCAGGAGGCAGTTCTTCCGGCAGAATGAACAGAGGTGCACCATGAGGCAGGTCCAATGGTAGAGCACCTAATAGAAAATTGAATGCTTTTGGATCAATCGGAAGCTTTTTTCCTTATACAGATCTAGGTTCTCAACCTACCTTCCTTGCAGCCATGACCTCAAAAAATGCATAAAAAAGTGACTCATACTGTCATAGAATTGGGAGATGACTTCACGAAGCATGTATTCTTTATAATGTAGCTAACTCATTTCATTTTCAAGTTATGGCAGATGCAATTACTGTTAAGTTTGTGCGTATGGGGATCGGGTCTGTTCAGACCCGATCCACTTCTTTTATATCCACACGCCTAAGAATACTAGGCGGTGGCATTCTTGTAATATTTTATATATTTTTGTACAAATCTGTTGTAACCTAATTAGGTTAATGTTCTTAATAGAGATTAAGGATTGCAGGGCTGCATTGGCCGACTGCCTCTCTTCCTCCATCGTCTTGCTTTCTATCCTCTCTTCTCAACCTATCTTATTTTCAACCGGAGAGACATGATTTAGTGAAGATTCTTACATGGTATCAGAGCCAGGTTGCAGCGTCTTCCGGTGAGTGTTTTCAATCTGATGTGATTTCCCCTAATCTACCCTAAATCCCCTTTTTTCTGGCGTGATTAGCCCTAAATTCAGTTTCTGCCCTAAATCTTCCTTTCTGACGTGATTTGCCCTAATTTCTGCCGCTGCCCTAAATTCTGCCCCAAGTCGTCTGCCCTAATCATCCCTTTTTTATTATCCCTCTTCGTATTTCTTGCCCCTCTTTTCAGTCATGGATCAGCCGGCTCCTTCCCTTTTATCTTCCAGCTTTCTCTCCCAACTTATCTCTCAAAAACTAAATCATAGTAACTATTTGACTTGGAAACGTCAAATTGTCCCATTCATTAAAAGTCATAGACTCTATGGACATATCGATGGCACTACTCCAGCACCTCCAAAGTACATTCACCGTGAAGTGAAGAAGACCGTTGTGGAAGATCAGGCTGCTGGGACTCCGGCTGGGAGTGAGATTAGATTTGAATATGATACTCTCACTGAAAACAATCCTGAGTAAGAAGTTTGGCTGGCTCACGACCAGTCCCTTGTTGCCTACATTACTTCTACTTTGTCAGAGGAGGTATTAGGAGGCATTGATGATGATTTAACAGCCCTGGAGTTGTAGTCTACCCTTGCCACGACGTATTCTCAAGTATCGGAAGCACGTTTTCTGCAATTAAGAAGGCAATTTCAGGACATCAAGCGTGGGACGCGTCCAGTCTTGGAATATTTGAATGAAATAAAAAGTGTAAGTGATCAGCTTGTTGCCATTGGACATCCCGTCAGCGACAAGGACAAGGTGCAACAAGCTTTAAGTGGACTGGGAACAGATTTTGACATATTTTGCACAGCCTTGGAAGTTCTTCCTGTCCTCCCATCTTTTGAAGATCTGAAGGCCAAGCTTTTTCAGCATGAAGCTAGTCGTGTTCAGCGACAGAGTTTGATTCCTTCCAACAGCCACAATGTACTCATCACAGGAACACATGCACTGCAAGGGAATCGCACCCGTCCTTGGACTTCTCAGGCGGGAATGGGAAGAGGTATTCTCCCAACACCGCAGGGCATGAATACTACGCCTAGAAGGGTTCCGACTTGCTTCTATTGCAACAAGAGGGGACATGTAAAATCAGAATGTTGGCACAATCCTCAGAACAAAAATAATCAGATCAGGCGTGAGAACAAGGCAGCAGCAGGGCCAACTTCATCATCATCTGGCTCAAATCCGACATCGAATGTTTCAGCAGACGTGCAACAGCTTCTAATGACAGTTTATCTAAACTCCACTTGAAACAAAATGAGCAAGGAGAGTGGTATGTGGACTCTGGAGCAGCAACCCATGTTACTGGTGACATAGGTAATCTCTCTAGTGTTTTCCCTTATTTAGATCAAGGCTCAGTTGTCACGGGAGATGGTTCCCATCACACAATATCGCACATTGGAAATGTAAAAATATTTATGGGCTCTTCTTCCATTCAATTAAAGAATGTCCTTGTTGTTCCTAGTTTCAAGAAAAATATTATCTCAGTGTCCAAACTTATTGATGACACTCATTCCTCTGTTGAATTCACACCATCTTCTGTTTATGTCAAGGATGCTCGAACCAAGAAGACATTCGCTGAGGGCACTCGCAAAGGAGATATGTATGTCCTTGAATAAGCTCCAAAGCTGTCAAAACCTCACTCTTCAGATTCATGTTTTCCACGTCATAGTGAAGTCAATGTTGTTGAGTATAATAAGCTGTCCATTTGGCATGGTCGGTTAGCTCATTGTAGTCAGTCTTTTGTTCGAAGTCTTGTTGCAGACGGGCTCTTAGATAAGTCCATTCTGAGTTCAGTTAGTGAGTCCAACATGTGCTCGAGTTGTCATATTTGTAAGAGTCATGCCCTTCCTTTTCAATCAATCAATAAAAGAGTTTCAAAGGTTTTTGACACCATATATTCTGATGTTTGGGGGCATGCTCCAATTCCTTCTTCTTCTGGGAGTAGATACTATGTCATTTTTATTGATTCATATTCCCGATATACTTGGATCCATTTCATGAAACACAAATCAGAAGTTTTCCGCTTGTTCACTCAATTTCATGCCTTGGTTCGGAATAAATACTCCAGTAATATTGTGCATTTTCAATGTGATGGTGGTGGTGAATTTATCTCTAATGAATTTACTGAGTACTTACTAGATCATGGGATCACTAGACAAATCTCATGCCCGCATACACCTCAGCAAAACGGAATTGCTGAAAGGAAACATAGGCATATTGTTGAAAGCATGCTCAGCATGATGCATGACACAGACTTACCTATGACATTGTAGGCTGAGGCTTTTTATACGGCTGTTCATGTTATAAACCGACTACCATTGGATTTGCTTGGTGGAAAGTCACCATTTTTTCTATTACATCAAGAACAGCCACATTATGAGGAATTGCGTGTTTTTGGATGTGTGTGCTATGTGCATATTGATGTTTCCTTGAGAAACAAATTTCAAGATCGTGCTGTTTTGTGCAGATTTATAGGGTATGCAGAAAACTACAAAGGTTATAGGTGTTACAATCCTAAAACTGGGCGTGTACATGTTTCACGGCATGTTGTTTTTTATGAAAACAGGTTACAGGATCCAAAGGCTACTTCTGTGACACTCAATGACAAAAATGAGGTGTATGATACTTGGTTACATGCTGAAATCTTAAGACAAGGGGCGAAAATGTTGCCTGAGCGAAAGGAGCAAGCTGTAAATGAGCCTGAGACACTTGTAAGTAGTTCCTTAGACAGCACTACTTCCTTGGATAGCTTGCCTTCATCTTCTCAGCCCAATGATCCACCTATAGATAATCGGTTCTCAGGCCTGGTATACTCTAGGCGATCAGTCCCTACTGCAGCTCCACGCAAATCACAACGCGTACGACATCCTATTGACAGATGGGTGAGCTATAACAATTTTTCTTTGGACTTTCAGCTGTTTATGACACAAGTCAGCAAAAAGGTGGAACCAAAATGTTATCAACATGCGAGTAAGGAAAAATGTTGGGTTGAAGCTATGAATGAGGAAATGGCAGCCTTGCATGAGTGTCAAACATGGCAGATTGTCCCTTGTCCAGATGATAAGAATGTTGTGGGCTCCAAATGGGTGTACAAACTGAAATATAAGTCAGATGGTAGCATTGATCGATACAAAGCTCGCCTTATGGCGCGAGGCTTCACTCAGCAATACGGGGAAGATTATGATGAGACATTCAGTCCGGTCATCAAGATAGAAACAATATGTGTAATTATTTCTCTTGCAGTCTCATATGGATGGCCTCTTTATCAGTTAGATGTCAAAAATGTCTTCCTTCATGGGATTCTAAAGGAAAAGGTATATATGGAGCAACCTCCCGGCAATAATACCCATGATCCTCAAAAATGGGTTTGTAAATTACACAAGTCTCTATATGGGTTGAAGCAAGCTTCTAGGTCATGGTTCGATCGGTTTTCTCATCATATACAACAAGTTGGTTTTCTCCGAAGCTCTCTCTATCACTCTCTATGTATCTACCATACCGGAGAAGCTACCACTTGGTTACTTATATATGTTGATGACATTGTTATAGTGGGAATTCTTCTTCACATATTTCTCATGTTAAAGATATGTTGAAGCAAGAATTCAAGATGAAGGGTCTCGGCGAATTACGGTACTTCTTGGGTATTAAACTTGATAGGACGAATGATAGATTGACTCTTACGCAGCACAAGTATACCCTTGATGTTTTGGACAGGGCAGGTATGATTAATTGCAAACCAATAACTACTCCTAGTGTTTTGAACACTAAATTGACTGCCTTTGATGGAACTGTTGCATATTCCAATCCTACATTCTATCGCAGCATTGTTGGTATGTTACAATACCTCACTTTTACTCGCCCAGACATAGTATATGCTGTAAATCAGATCTCTCAGTTTATGCATGCACCCACAGAAGGACATATGGATGTCGCTAAGTGAATCTTACGGTACCTCAAAGCTACTCTTGGAGATGGACTAGTCTACACAAAATGTCCCAATGCTTCACTTGGACATAGCATATATACCTATACTGATGCAGACTGGGCAGGGGATCCCGATGACCGACGATCAGTTTCAGGTTTCTGTCTTTTTCTTGGTTCTAATCTCATTTGTTGGAGTAGTAAGAAACAGCGTGCGGTTGCGCGATCTAGCACTGAGATAGAGTATAGAGCAATGGCTGCAGGGACAGCTGAAGCGTCGTGGTTACGACATTTGCTTGGAGAGCTCAATCTTCCTATTGTTCAGTCTTCATTACTTTGTGACAATCAAAGTGCGACAAAAATTGCCTTCAACCCCATCCTACATAATAGTACCAAGCACATAGAGATTGATCAACACTTCATCCGTCAGAAGGTTGAAGAAGCCGAGATCTTGTCTGCTTATATATCCACCAGTGAACAGATAGTTGATCTCTTTACCAAAGGACTCACAGGGCAGCACTTTTGGGAATTGAAGAACAAGTTGTGCATGATCAAATCTCATGCACAACTTGAGGGGGGTTGTTAAGTTTGTGCGTATGGGGATCGGGTCTGTTCAAACCCGATCCACTTCTTTTATATCCACACGCCTAAGAATACTAGGCGGTGGCATTCTTGTAATATTTTATATATTTTTGTACAAATCTGTTGTAACCTAATTAGGTTAATGTTCTTAATAGAGATTAAGGATTGCAGGGCTGCATTGGCCGACTGCCTCTCTTCCTCCATCGTCTTGCTTTCTATCCTCTCTTCTCAACCTATCTTATTTTCAGCCGGAGAGACATGATTTAGTGAAGATTCTTACAATTACTTTTATAGGTCCTCATTATAAAATGCCCTCATATCATTAGTTGAGAAGAAAATTTTTAATGCAATAGTCAAAGAAGTAAAGACAAACGTTTGTCAATGATGGATGGGTTTCACATCCACATGCCCATAAAAGAAAGACTTGTGCGATTGTGGATATTATATTTAGTAATGAATTTCGGGAATCATGCGTACAGTTATTGAAAATCAGTGTACCTTTGGTCAAAGTCCTCAGGTTGATTGACAACAAAGATAGATTTGTATAAGAGTACTTACACCGCTATACGAACAAATAGATAAAGCAAAAGAGGCCATCAAAGATGACCTGAAGGGGAAAAAAAAAAGTAGCCATGCATGTCTGTGTGGAATATTATAGACCAAAACAGTGATGGAGCCAAGGTTTCTTTGTTGGGGAGCCAAGGAAAATTCTTCACAAAGGTCTATTATGTTTTCTAAAATCGTTATAGGGCCAAATGAAAATTTTTGTTTCTCAAATATGGGTGGTCGGCCATGGCCCCTACCAGACTCTAGACCCTAGATTGGAAGTGGACTAGACTTTTCATACTGTAGTCTACTCCTTAAATCGTGCCTTAGGATATTTTGCAACATTGAGAAAGGTCAAACAGGTTATGTATGGTTTATATGAAACGTATTGAAGTATTAGGCATGGAACCTAGCAAACATCAACACGATAATGTTCATCGGGAGATGGAAATATATGAAAATTAAGTGATATGGAAAGAAATACAGACATTTGAATTGTCCAAGTATTAGAGAAAATTTTTCAATTTACTTTTCATAATTGCAATTTAGTCATTTATTTATTGTTTCTCATAGTCTTACACTTATGTTTGTATTTGTGGTGAAATAGGTGTGGGAATGGCAGCTGTCACACGGCTGCTTTTCTTTCTTTTGGAGAGCCAGGTGTGGCCTAGTTTTTTCAACTAAGCAATCTTCAAACTTTCTTAGCAGAACAGCTTTGGAGATGGGTTGCTTCAGACTTCCTTAAGTATGAAAATGGTAAGACGTTCGAATGTATATGGACACAAATCATTGAAGCATATAACCTAAGAAACTACGTGGCTTTGAAAATTGTACACGAATAAAGAAAGTAGGTGTTGACATATAGAAAACAATACTTCTGTGCAGGCATGATAAGCACATAAAAAGTAGAGAGCATGCACGCTGCACTGAAAAGGAGAGTGTACTCTTGCTTACAAATATTTTGATTCATGGAACACTACGACAGATTTTTGGATGGTCTTAGGAACTATGAGCTTGAAGAAGACTTAAAGCATTTGAATGTCGGCCTTAAAGTTTGGGTTTAAGGAAGAAGCTATTCAAGCAACTAACTATGGGAATTTCATGCATAACAATCAAGTTGCAGAGTATATCTTGTGATCAAAGGGGGAGAGATTCGACTAAGATCAATGATGCGTTCGTGACCTACGACCTCAAAACAAGTAATGTCGAATGTTCTTGTAAGAAATTTGAACTTAAAGGTATTTGTGTCGCCGTGCTCTAAAGACTCTCAATCGAGAGGACATTCAGGAACTGCCAGAGAGATACATCATAGGAAGATTGACAAAAAATACAAAGTTGGAGATAATGAAGAATTCTCCTAAAATTCCTTTCTGTGATGGTCTTAAGCCATGCAGCTTGTCCCGCTATCAGCATCTGTGTAAGAAATTGACTTATCTTGCAGACATGGCAGCAAGAAGCAATCGAGCTTATGAATACATGACGCAGTTGGCAAACATAGTCATAAGGAACGTTTCGACTCTATGCTGTGACAAAAATGTGGCAATTACAAGCCAGCCCAAAACAGGACGTCCTGTCGCCCCAAACCCCTCGGAGAAGAAGGAAAGCCATGATTTTGGTATCAATATGTTGTTTGATAATTCTGAGGTGAAGATTGTAAAATATAAGGGCACAAGTCTACCATTCAATTATTTGAAGAGGAAGCCAATATCTGATAGGAGTTTGTGTAGGACACAAAACGCCTTGGAAAAACAAGGTAGGAGAAGAGAAATCAAGCAAGAAAATCATCATCAACAAATTGAGTATGTTTCATTTATAAGTGGTGCATTTGATACCTTGATCTCGTCCACATATATGCAAGATGCATATGATCACAATAGTTTTTACAAAACTACTAAGAAGCTTTTTATATTCTACGTATTTTGTATTTTTTAACTTTAAGCACATTCTGATAATTGATTTTGTTTAATTGTTCCAGAACCTGTAACACTCGTTTTTGTAGGTGGGCCGGTTCGGATCCAAACCCGGACCCGAATCCAGTAGCGTGGGAGCCCGACGTCGCCCTCTTCTCCCTCGTTTCCCCTCTTCGTCTCTCCCTTTGCTACGACCACAGCGCAGAGAAGAGGAAGACGGAGGTCGGTGCAGCGGCGATGGAAGTGGACGGCGGCGGCGCTCATGAGCCATCGGTCTCTCCCTCTGTCTCTTCTTTCTTCTTCTTCTCCCCCGCCCTTTTACCGCACCTTCCTCTCTCTCGACTAGCTATCTCTCTCTGCCAACGCCTTCTTTTGCTCGCCTCTCTCTCCCGTGCTATTCCCCTCCGCCGCCACTCTCATGCTCTTTCGCCCTCTCTGCCTACACTCTCCCCTCTCCGCCAGCGCCCACTCTCTGGCCGTCTCTTTTTTTCTCTACATTCTCTCTCTCTTCTTCCCCCTCTTTGCCGAGCCTCCCCCTTTTTGCCTTGCCAACTGCCTTCTTCTCACGGCAGACTTCTCCTTTCATCTTCCTTTCGTTGATGTTCATCGTACTTATTGCTGGATGATTGGATTTCAGCTAGGGAAGTCTGCCTTCCCCCTTTTTTCGGCTATTAGGCCATGTGGTTGGTGACAGCAGCAATCTGGGGCTTTGGCACTTGATCGAACGCTTGAGGTGGCTGCCAAGAACATTGCGACAGTTTGGACACTAAGATTGGGGTGAGCGAGACCTAATCGAGCTTAGATTATTGAATATTATCTATTAGAGCATGTATAATTATTATTTGAGCATGCTAGACTCATGATTTAATGATTTGAAATGCATATTAGCGATGTTGCTATTTTGGAGGAAGTTTATGACTATTTTGAGAAGGACGAGTATCTACGTATATAATGGCTCTTCTAACATGTTGGGTTAATTTTCGAAGCAATAGGGAAGCATGGTAGAGATTGTGATGTTGTGGTGAAGGTTTAAAACCGTTTTAACGAACTTAGAAAATAGGCTTCTATTGATGTACATATGCATGGTATGTTGAGAATCTTAATTGCAGGGAAGACACCTCAACTAAAGAAAGCTAATGAGAAATGTGTTAGTGGTGGATTGATCGAACCATTGAGTTTTGACGCGGCAACGTCAAGAAGTTGGGAAGAGGCCTATTGGAGGGCTTGTAGGTCGACACTACCCGTCGACACCCTCTTGGGGCGATGACATGTGCCTTAATGATTTTGTTTTATATTTGTATGCATTGGAAAACCAAACTACTAGAGAATTTACCACTTGTGTATGTTTGCAGGTACACCGGGCGCGTTCAGTAGACCTTGAGCAACTACACGTGAAGCTCGAAGCGTTTTGGAGTGTTTTGTGGACACGCGACAGGTATGGCGGCATTCCAAGCAAATCTCTGCCAGGGGCCAACGTGTGAATGTGTGTTCCTAGGATTCCTAGGATTGTGATGTGATTGAATGATTGTTTGTGAGTGAATATGTATGTATGCAAATGATTTGATATATGATAAGTTTTGTTTTGAAAATCTATTAGAAGCTTATTTTGAAAATTGTTACGCATTTGCATGTGCATGCTAGAATTGATAACTGCTTAGGATAGATGAGGTGGGGTATCGAGTCGAGTGTCTCCTCGACCCCAATTGTGCATTAGAAAGCATCCTAGAATGATAACTGCCTAGGACAGCTACGAGCCAATCACGGATCGAGACTACTCTCCAGGATTTGGCTAAGTTTTTAAAGATGTGAATGAAGTGTTTGATAAGATGTGAGTTTTTATGAATGTGAATGTTGTGATTTGTTACATATGCATTGCCGCGGGCAATGATGCAAATGAATGAATTGGAAGGTAATTGTACCTGTACTGTATGACGGCTAGCTAAGAATGTAATGATATGTGTGGCACTCGTGTGGAGGCAATTGGAGGTGTGGGTGCACTCGTGAAGTGTAACAACCTCATGAGCTAGCCAGCCATTTTGTGAATGTGCAATTATAATGATAATAATGAAAGAATAAGAGATGAGAGGCCAATAGGATTAAGCCTGGACAACGGGCCGGGCCGCCGCTGGGCCGGCCAGGCCCGGGCCGCCGCTGGGCAGGCCAGGCCCGGCCCGATCGAACCCGGGTCCGGGCCGGAACCGGGCCCGATAGGCCAGCCCGGCCCGGCCCGACTCTCCCTCTCCGCTCCCCCTCCCCCTCCCGCTCCCCCTCCCTCTCTGCTCCCGCTCCCCCTCTCCCTCTCTGCAGTCTGCTTCCGTTCACCCTCTCCCTCTCCCTCTCTGCTCCCGTTCCCCCTCTCCCTCTTCCTCTCTGCTCCTGCTCCCCCTCCCTCTCCGCTTCCCCTCTCCCTCTATGTTGATCTGCTCCCGCTCCCCCTCTCCTCTCCCTCTCCCTCCTCCTCCATCTCCCTCTCCCCCTCCCTCCTCCTCCATCTCCCTCTCCCTCCTCCTCCGTCTCCCTCTCCCCCTCTCCCTCTCCCTCCTCCTCTGTCTCCCTCCCCCTCCTCCTTCCCCTCCTCCCCTCCTCCCCTCCTCCTCCGTCTCCCTCCCCCTCCTCCTCCATCTCCTTCCCCTCCTCCTCCATCGGAGCGCGACGTGACGGCGGGGGAAAGTCGCCAAGAGGGCGACCCGGGCCAGGCTGGGCCGGCCTCGGGCCGGCCCGATGCCCAGACCTGAGTAGGATGTGGCTATGTGTTTGGGAGTTGTCCCGCCTTCGCCACTGGTCTCGCTTGTTAGGAGTGCAGGCGGTGCAAGGCCCCAGGGTACTGTTATGTGATGTGCTTGGAGCGTTGGGCTCCCGCCTTCCCAACCTGGGTGTCCTAGAAAAGGCTGAGTATCTCTCCTTGGATGAGTGTTCTACCGCTGCAGCGGGAATGGATCCATACTGTTATGGGCCACCACGGGTGTTGTCTCTCGGCTGTAGGCCGCCTGCGGTGTGCACGTGTCTGTGCTTGCACCCACAGGAACTGTCAATTCACTAAAGCTAATGAAAATGAAAGTATATGAATGAAATGTATGTGAATGATGTGTATGTAAATTGAAATTGTGTTATCTTGGCCATTGAGTGGCCTTTACATGTCGTGGTCTATGTGAGGGGCCTTCTTGGCAAATGATGTGACTATGCCCTGACACGACATGATGATAATTTGTTTTTATGATTGTGATTATCTCATATTTGAGACCTACCTAAGAGGGTTTGGGATTTTCCTGGCTTGTTGCCATACTGCGAAGGCTAAGCCTTCAGTTGTTTCTTTTTTTCAGGTTTTGGCGGACCCAGGGCAGCAGGTTGATCAGATGGCTTCACTCACATTCTACTGGAGAGGTTTTGGGCCCCTTGTAGTTCTGGTGCATCTTATTTTGATTTTATTGATGTCTTGTTTTTGTTAGGCATCAATTATGTGGTTTGGGGCATTTTGTCATACATAGATGTGATTTTGTATGAACTGAAATTATTATATAAATGAAAGTTGCCCCATTGTTTCGAATGACATAGCGCTCTCTTTTTTTTTTTTGAACTGTTGTGTAGTCGCACTTCAATTCTTTAGGTTTAGAAAAAGTTTTTGTTTGAGGGTCAAAAAGTTGGGGTGTGACAGAATCCCATGAATTCGGTTGGACCTTCCCAATAATAGCCAGCTCTCATAATGTATCATATATTAAATGATTGTCTTAAAGTAATAGCTATTGAGGTAACAACACCTACAAAGAAGGCGATAAGGCACACAGTGACTAGAGAATGAGATAACAACGCGTCTACAAAGAATATGATAAGTAAATGGAGACGAAATAATGCAATAACATAACGAAAAATAATGGTTATGAAATAATGAGAGAAGACATGTGTACAAAGTAAGCGATAAATAATGGAGACAAAATAATGCAATCACGTGACAAAATAAATAGTTACGAAATAATGAGATAATGTGTCTACAAAGAGGGCAGTAATGGTAACGAGAGAATGAGACAACAAAGTGTCTACAAAGAAGGTGATAAGTAAATAGATACAAAATAATGCAATAATTTAACATAAGGATTGGTTAAGTAACGAGATAAGACGCGTTTACAAAGTAGGTAATAAGACGCGTTTACCAAGTAGGCAATAATTCAACACATCTACTTATTGCAAGCAAATTTTCATAAGATTTTCTAATATTATTGGTAGCATTAGCTTGGGTGAAGCTAGGCTTCCTTCGAGACATTATCTCCTGCATGTATTTCATCATGAGCACATTGCAGTCATGGTTGTTTGTTTGCTATGGACATTTAACTGGTAAAAGGTTATAGTCATCCACCATTGTGATGCTGAAGACATGTCTAAAGCAATATTTCTGTACAAGAACCAAAACTTCTAAAACAACAAACACAACTTATCTTAATAACAATTAAGGTTAAACTGCATACTAGTCTGTAGGGTTCTTCCGCTATTTGATAGTTGTCATAGCCTAAGAATGGATTGTATATATGCACTTGTTTTTCAATGTTGTGGAGGACGTACAACACCTTGTTAGATACTCTAGATAGTTGATTAGAGTGTTTCTGCAATATTAAAAAATTGGAGTGTAGGTCTTTTAATTTTATCTAATGTTGCTTTGACTAATATTGTAAATGTTGTACCGCCAGCCCTAATCTTTTTAACTTTGAGATTAAGGTTACGTTAATGACATCTTTTTGGCTTCTCTCTCTCTCTGATTGTAACATGGTATCAGAACCATCTCCGGCGTCGACAACCAAGTAAGTCCTCTGGCGACTCCCTTCTTCGGCAACTTCTTCCTCCATTGACCACCTTCCTCCGCCCTCTTCTCGTCGCCCATCTCTATTCCTTCTTATCCACCAACAAAGAGGCGGTAAGAGAATAGAGTTTGGGTGTGCTGCATGGAGAAGGACCTGATCACGCCTATGTGGAAGGCGTGATCAGATCCTTAAGTGGATCTCGTGGATGCTGCTTAAGGTGTGATCAGAATTTCACATGGATCATGTGGAGCAAAGTTGATCTGCTGATCGTGGAGGCTGTTTTAGATTTGTCCTTGACGTGGATGGTACTCTACTCTACTGATCGTATGAGGGGCGACTGAAAGCAGAGCAGCAGCAGTCTGCAGTAATTAGCAGAAAACAGCAGCAATCTTCTGAAATTTCGTACGTGGGCCAGCTGTCATCCGAAGCAGTCGACTCTAGGGCTGCACAACTAGTCGAGCCAACTCGGGCTCGACTCGAACTCGCTCGAAAAGGCTCGGCTCGAGCTCGACTCCTTTATAAACGAGTGAGTTCGAGTTGAAAGTTAAACTCGAAACAGTAAACGAGTCGAGTTCGAGTTGCAAAAACTCAACTCATTTAAACTCGACTCGACTCGACTCGTTATATAATCAATTGAATTGGATAAACCGGTTTGCAAAACCGGTTCACCGGTTTAGGGTAAAAACTTTTTCTCTTTGGAGTCTTCGCATTTTCACTCTTCCGTCTTTTGCCTCTCTTTCTTCCTGTCTGCTCTCTCTCTTGTTGTCTTCCCTCTTCCGACGACCACGACCTTCGGCAGCTCGGCCTTCCGTCTTTCCAACTGCTCTCTCTCTTCATGTCTGCTCTCTCTCTTCCCATCTGCTCTCTCTTCCCGTCTTCCCTCTTCCGTCAACAAGACTGCAAGGCAGGCTGCCTTTACTAGAGGGAAGCCAAAACCAGTTCGTGGTCTTCAGTCAGGTGTTCAGTGACATCGTTCGATCCTCTTCGACTGTCAACTTCCCTCTGGCTAACTTCCTAGTCCAGCAAGCTCCACTCCTCTCATGAACCAGATACCTTCTCTCCTCTGCCGCTTACACTCTCTCTTCTTCCTAACCTTTCCCCCTACCCTTTCTCCAAGTTAATCTGTTCAGGTTTTGCTAATCAATAGTATTTTTTGGGCATAGTCTCTCTTTTCTGGAGTCTCTTTCTCAGAGTTTGTTTGGCAAGCAGCAGGAAAATGTCAAAACATCTCACCGGTTCTGGTTTTTTCTTTTTGATTTTTGGCTGAGATTTCTTGTTGTGCATTGCACATTCTTGCTTGTTGGGTTCGTTACCCTGTTTATCTATTGTTCATGTGTTGGTTTCTGATAGATGAAGATGGTTGATCATATTTTTTGTTTTCTATGCTACTTTGTGTTACTTCTTTTTCAGGCATTCATTGAATGGGTTAAAGTATTCCCTGAATGTGAAACTTTGCTTGATTTTTCAGCATCAAATTTTCCTGTCATGCTTCTTGTCACCGCCGCACGGCCTGCACAAGCAAGGCAGCACCACCATCCGGCATCCCACATCCGGAGCCAAGCTTGGCTGTGGCAAAGGTGAAGACGCTTCCATGTTTAGGATTTCTTTTTCGATCTTCTGTGCCAATTCCTTTGTTTTACCTTCTTGCTGGTCACGTCCTTGTGCTTCGGCTTTTCGAAGGTTCAGATTTGACAAAATATGGTCTGATTATGTTGATGGTTCCTCGGACTTATGAAGTTCAGCTTCTTTTCTTTTTTCCCTTCTTGTGAGCCCGATGGATTCTAGATGATAGTAGATAGCATTTGGACAGATGAAGCTCTCATGTTTCTGTTTGTTGTTACATTAATATATCCTATTGTATAATCAGCAGCAGCATCATAGAACCTGTATATGCTATTGGGTCATCATGAGCACTAGCCACGAGTTAAAAGGGTAGGTTACTTCTAAGGTAGATGCCATCTCTTTTTTCGTTTTTCTTAATAGCAATGAGATAATCTCGTGGTGTCTGAATTTGAGTCCGCCTTGAGAGTTGGACCATACCATTCAGCTAGCTTGTTTGATGCCAGCAGCAGTACGCCTTCTAGTCCATTTAAAGCATGTTTGTGCTGCTTCTAGAAGTGTTGTTCTGCTTCTAGAAGCTTGAAATGAGTCTGCTCATCTTTATCATTTGTCTCAGCATTCAAGATAAAAGTTTGTTTATATTTGGAACTTTCTATAGGACGAGAAAGAGGAAAGAAGGCTGAGGAGGATTCAAGCAAACAGAGAATCTGCAAGGTAGACTATCAGACGAAGACAGGTAATGGTTTCTGTTTACCATGGATTTTATTCAACCTTGCTTTTGTTGAAGTGTAATTGCTGTTAATCCTTTTGGGCAGAGTTAAGGGTTTTGGGTTGCATGTGCAGCTTATAACAGGTTACGTTGAAAAGAAAGGGAAAATGCTGTAAACCAACCACCATCAAAAGGCCTCAGTGCAAAAAAGAAGAGGAAGACTGCGCAGGTATTTCTACTGCTTCACTCCAAGCTCCGGCCTGTTTCATTTTTCCTGGAATCATCTTTGTTTCACCCAAGTCATGGAGTGCCATTATATTCACTTAAATATTTAATCTCTTCTCAATCTGTTCTACATTTTTGAATGCCTTGATTCTTGTTTTTGTTTCTCTCGTTCACATTGTTATATATCTGTGTTGGTACTGCATGCACACCTGCGTACATATATGCTGAAGTGTGTGCTGAAACACACGTTTGCAAAATATAGAAGGCTGGATTTATTGCACTGAGATTCATGGGAACTTTTATGCTTTGACATTTCAGTCCAACATATAATACTAGATGATGTTCTGGTGAGTTGACATGGAAAAAATAATTCAGTTGACTTTTGGTTTCAGGTATGTCCTTCTCAGCTTTTAATGCTGAAGAAATTTTATTTACCGCATCTTCTAAAACGTGCTGGGTCTCACTCCATGAAACCAATATGCCTGGGAACAGACTTTAATATTCATGTCTACTAAAAGCTTACATCTTATTACAGATTGATTCCAGATTCAGAGCTCACAGCTCCAAAGGAGAAGAAACTCACAGGCAGGCAATATTTTGAAAGTGGAAAACACACCATGGTATGTCTTCCTCAATCATGGGAGTGATTCTCTTCTTTTGAATTTTGATGTTGTTTTTATTTTCTCCTTTTTGTCACCGTTATTTTCAAAATTTCAAGTAGTTAGCTGTAATTAGATAATCTATTATCCACATTTATGATTGAATAAAGAAAGCAGCTCCATCTGCTGAAGACTCAGAGGAAGAAACTGATGAAGATATTGAATTTGATGATGATGATTTTAAAGGTGGACTTCTTGTGTCTCCTAGAATTTGATTTCCTGTTGTTAGACTGTCTATCTACTTTCTAGCTAAATGTGCATTTCAACAGCAATCTTATGTCTGCAGATGATGATGAAGAACTAAGAAGACATGCTTCAGCATTATCTCTCAGAGAAGGCAGAGATAGCATTCAAACTGCCATAGCCAGAGTCCCAAATGTACCAGATTCATTGAGGAGAGCTATTAGTTCTCAACTTCCATTAATTGATACAAGTTAAATGCCCAAACGAGCTAAAAGATTGAAATGCCTAAACGAGCTAAACAAGTAAATGCCTAAACGAGCTAAACGAGTCAGCGCCTAAACGAGCTAAACGAGTCAGCGCCTAAACGAGCTAAACGAGTTACAGTTAAACGAGTAAATGCTAAACAAGTTAACGAGTTAAATGGGTTAATCGAGTCGAGCTCGAGCTCGACTTTGTGTAGTCGAGTCGAGCTCGCGCTTGCTATAAGAAGCTCGAGTGGAGTTCGAGCTCGGGTCGAGTTCGAGCTCGAGTAATTTTAGCCGAGTCGAGCTCGAGCTGGCCAAGCTCGGGCTCAGCTAGGCTCATGTGCAGCCCTAGTCGACTCAAATTTTCGTAATATGTTATCTTCTCTCTTTTATACTGTTCAGAATTGGTTAGTTCTATGATTACAGATCCCTCCTCGTTGCCTAGTGTGTGATATTTGTATGATCTTCGAGGACAGTAGAGATATTCTTCTCTACAGTGATTGACTGTTGCATCCTATATATTGTGTCAGTTTTTTTTCTTGTTATCTGCTATGGCTGACGGTAGTAGGTCCGTAGGTTCTAATGAATACAAGATGGCTGGTAACTCCTCTTTCTATGGGACCACAATCAAACTTGATGGTTCGAATTATGAAATCTGGTCTAGGATGTTTATGATATCTATAGCTGGTCATAGGAAAAAATATATCCTTGAAGAAAATGAACCCACCAAGAAGAAAGGGAAATATGCTGTGTGGGATGAAAACAATAACATTGTGATGTCATGGATTATTAATAGCGTAGAGTCTCGTATAGCTTCAACAATTGCATACTATACCAAGGTTAAAGATATGTGGTCTTTCTTGAGGAATACATATTCTCATGCTACTAATGTTAAGATTTTACAATTGGAAGAGGAGTTATGTAACATACGGCAAGGTGATCATGACCTATCACAATATTTTGGTACATTGACTACTGCGTATGAACATTTAAAAGCTCTTCGTCCACTTTGCCAGCACTGCTATGAATCACACTTTGAAACTGGTATGTTAGCAAAGTTTCTATCTAGGTTATCTTCAGAGTACTCTGTGGCAAAGGCTCAAATCCTCACAAGCAGTGATCTCTTTGACTTAGCAGACACATATAATAGGCTGAGTTGTCTTGCAGCCACTCTTTCTCAGCCTATGCATGACACACTGGTCTCTGTGTTTGTGATATCAGGAGGACGTGGCCATAGTCCTTATGTTGGAGCTAGGGGACGTGGACCAACCCGTGGTGCAGGACGCGGCAAGTTTCAATGCACCTTTTGTGACAAACTGGGTCATTTAGAGGATCGTTGTTGGGACAAGCATCCTCACCTCCGTTCTGTTGGTCCACCTGGGCATGGTGGAGGTAGAATCATTGCAAGCAAAGGTCCTTCTTCATCCTAAGCAGCCTCCTCAAAGGCTACAATATCTATGGTTGAGTCTTCTACTGATTCTCCTATATCCATGTCATATTCACTTAACTTAAGTAAGGATGGATATGATTTTGTTCTTGCTCAGAGATCTGCTTCTACATCTGCCACCACTACTGCGATAGACTCAGCCTTTTTTTGTTGGTGCTCCTACCGATGACTCAGGTATGATGTGGATGATAGATTCTGGTGCATCCAAGCACTATTGGAACCACAGGTTTTGTCGTCATTAATCAAATTCTCTACACCACAGCATGTCAAACTGGCTAATGGCAAGTTGTCCCCTGTTTTAGGCAGCGGTGATATCTATCTCCTACACTTAGGCACTATTACACGTGCTATATGCTCCTCGGTTTCCTATTAATTTGTTATTTGTTAAGCAACTGGCTAATGACTTACAGTGTAGAGTCATTTTTTATCTTGGTTCATGTTCTTTTCAATCCCGGTTCATGTTCTTTTCAAGACTTATTAACTGGGAAGATGATTGGTGGCAGATATGAACGTGAGGGCCTCCATTTCCGGTCAGTCCCAGTAGATGTTGCTACATCTTCATTCCCCTCAATGACTTCTCCTTTCCAATGGCATCTCAGACTAAGTCATCCATCGGAGTCCAAACTTCGTCGCATTTTTTCAGATATGTCTGCATCAGAGTCTTTCTTAAGTGATGCTTGCCAGTTAGGCAAGCATACACGGAGCAGTTTTCCTTCGAGTTAGAGTCTATCTAGTCAAAGTCCGTTTGATCTTCTTCATGTCAATGTGTGGGGTCCTAGTCGGGTTTCTTTTCGCTCACGTTTTTTGTATTATCTTGTTTTGGTTGATGATTTTACTAAAGTCAGTTGAGTATTCTTGTTACGGGAAAGATCTGAAATTACATGCATTCTTCAAAAATTTGTCAAGGAAATAAAGACTCAATTTGGTTTTATTATCAAAAATATTTGCACGGATAATGCTCTTGAATTCAAAATCCTCTGTTGTACTTCAACTCTATGTCAATCATAGAATTCGACCACAATATACTTGTCCCCACGTGTCCCAACAAAATGGTGTTGCCGAACGCAAACATCCGCAACTCCTAAATGTGGCCCGCACCCTCATGCTGCACTCTCACATGTCTGCCTATTTCTGGGGTGATGCTATTCTTACAGCATGCTATCTCATTAACAAATTACCTTTGATAGCCATCCAAGAAGGTATTTTCATTCAAAGTTTACATCTTGATCGACCATTATTTCATATACCTCCCAAAGTATTTAGATGCACCTGTTTTGCACACATTCTAGGGCCAAACAAAAACAAACTTGTTGCCCAAGCCATCAAATGTGTATTCATTGAATACTCTGTCAATCAAAAAGGATATAAGTGCTTTATCCCCAGACCAAGAAAGAGATTATCAGTGTGGATGTTACATTCTTTGAGTTTCGTCCTTACTTTTGCTCTTCGAGTCCTCCTACATTTCAGATGGTTGTATCCGCCCCTCTTCCTATTCCTCTAGTGTCACTTGAGTCTGTTCCTCCTTCCCAACCTATCACGTGAATGCTTCCTTGATCCTCCATTAGTCTACACTCGTCGTCATGGTCCCTCTCCCAACCGCCCACCAACGTCTTCTCAAGAGGTAAGCTCTACTGATAAGACTTAGGTATAAATGATGACTACTCTGTAGATAATCTCCCTATTGCTATTCGCAAGGGCCAGTGACAGTGCGCACTACATCCGATTTCTAATTATGCTCTACGGACTATCTGAGTACAAGTTTGGTGCAGTTTGATCGAGCTATGTCTAGTCACAGTGTCCCATCCTCCCACCATCAAGCCTTGTTAGATTCTCGATAGAGGCAAGCCATGCAGAAGGAAATTGATGCTCTTATCTCTCGGGAGACTTGGGACTTGGTGGATCCACCGATGCACTCTGATGTGGTTGGCTCCAAATGGGTGTTCATCATCAAGTATTATTCTGATGATTCAGTTGAACGGTTCAAAGTATGTCTTGTCGCTAAAGGATATACACAAACTTATGAAGTTAACTTCTTTGAAACTTTTTCACCCGTGGCTCGGTTGGGCACCATTCGACTGGTTATATCTCTTACTGTCCAGCAAGAGTAGCCGCTACTTCAGCTGGATTTTAAAAATGTCTTTCTATATGGAGATCTCGCTAAAACCGTCTATATGCAGCAACCACCTAGTTTTGAGCGACAAGATGAGTGTTTCAACTTTCAAGGTGTGTAAATTGAAAAGGGCTATTTATGGACTAAAACAGAGTCCCCGCGCATGGTTCCATAAGCTAACTGAGGTTGTATCTAAGTGTGGATTTCGAAGAACCCAACTTGATCACTCGTTGTTTATCAAACGAGGCATATTTGGTATAGTGATATTGATTGTATATGTTGATGATATTGTTTTCACCCGGGAAAGTAATTAAGAGATAGCTCAAACAAAGGAGTTTCTATAGAAACACTTTGTCACAAAAGATCTTGGTCAACTCTGTTATTTCCTTGGTATTGAGGTGGCCCGTAGTAAAAGAGTTGTAGTGTCTCAAAGAAAATATGTTATTAATCTTCTGTAGGAAACAGGTCTATTGGGGGCTAAACTTGCCACACTTCCCATAAATCCTTGTGTTCATATTCATGATGATGAATTAGAGCAGTTTGACTCTAGATCTTACAAATTGCTGATAGGAAAACTTTTATATTTGACTGTCACTCGACCTGACATTAGCTTTGCTGTAAATAAGCTAAGTCAATTCATCGAAAAACCTCGGAAGGTTCATCGGGAGGCTGCTCTAATGGTAGTTAGATACTTAAAATCAGCCCCAGGCAAGGGGTTATGGTTCAAAAAGGGAGAATGGTTGACATAGAAGCTTATAGTGATGCTGATTATGCAAGGTCTGCAGATGACAGGAAGTCTACTACAGGTTTTTGTGTCTTTGTGAGAGCAATCTTATTTCTTGGAGGAGAAAGAAGCATAATAATGTGGTGGCTCGATCTAGTGTTGAGTCTGAATATAGGGCTATGACTCAAATTAAGGCTGAAATGTCATGGGTCAAATCAGTGCTTCTAGATTTGTGCATTTCAGTGAATCTCCCAATGAAGATGTATTGTGATAATAGGGCAACAACATATATCGCAAACAACCATGTCTTCCATGAAAGGACTAAACACATTGAAGTGGATTGTCACTACGTTCGGGACTTAGTACAAGAAGGTGTTATTAGCATTGTTCATATCTCCTTAGAAGATCAAGTTGTTGATATTTTTAACAAGGCTCTTCCCATAGGCGATTTCCTGAGAGGTTGTAACAAGCTGAGCATGATTGATATATATGCTCCAGCTTGAGAGGGAATGTCAGATACTCTAGACAGTTGATTAGAATGTTTCTGCAATATTAGAAAGTTGGAGTTTAGGTCTTTTAATTTTATCTAATGTTGCATATGCCAACACTTGCTTTTCTTTGTCCCTTTACAATGTTCGAAACCACATATTGTTTTGTAGGTTATGTGCTTCAATTATTTGTCTTCACATACATTCGAACGTCTCACCATCTTCGCACTTAAGAATGCAATTTGCAAAACTTTTTTTAAAGTCAGTCTTATGATGCATTACATGTTCTATGTTCTTTGTTGCATTTTTAGTATATGCCACAAGCGCAAATGATGATGCACCTTTGGCCATACGAAGGACACTGTAGCTGCTATTGCATTGTCACCATCCATCAACACAACTTTGGGGTGCTTTCCGTTAAGGGCCTCGGTGAATACCTTGAACAACCACTCAAATGTCTCAATGGTCTAATCAAAGCAAAATGCACTGCCGAAAGTACAACTTTTAAAGTGATCGTTCGCCCCTACGAATTGTACAAAGAGCCATCCGTGGGTATTGACCTTCATAGTTGTGTAAAAAATAAACATATCGCTAAAGCATCAATAATCTAAACTCGACCTCGAGTCTACCCTAAAGACATTTGTAGCATAACCATCCTTGTCCATCTGAATGGCGCTGTAGAAACCTGTGTCTTTGCTTAATCTTTTATGAATAGATTCAACCAATGCCATAATTTCTCCTTCTTTCATCGATTTTGTCCTCTTTCGCCTCAAGTGGTTTCTATGATCATGCGTATGAATGGAACATTCTCACGGCTACCTTCTACGTCAACAAACAGGTCATCTGCCTTCCTTCGCGGTATGCCTGCACCATCAGCCAGTTCACTTATTTCAGCATGCAACAATGACAATTTGCTATGCGACCTCAACATGTGGGTCATGCAAGAAGATGCCAATAGATGGTTGTGTTCAATCATGACTGCACAACTATCAATATTTTCAATTTAGATGCTTGCCAACTCCAAATTAGCAGCACAACTGCCCCTTGTATTAATCTTGTGCTTCTTTACACATGAAACTGATCTCTTCCATCCTTCTTTCGAACAAAGATATGACCTTCTCACAACCATGCCCAGTGTGTTTCTATTTCACACTGGTACGTCGGTATGGCAAAACTGGTACGCGGCTACGTTGTGGTACGTTTGGATCTGGTTCCGGGTCGGAACCAGATCCAAACCGCGATAAAACATAAAAACAGACCAGCGATTTCTCCCTCTCAGCTTTCTTTGCTCTGGTTCCGGCGGGTGCTTGGGTAGGTGGGGACGGACAGTGGGTTTCTTCTGGACGGCGGATTTCTTCTAGCAACGGATGGCAAATGCTTAGGTTTCTTCATTTCTTTTTTTTTTTGGTTTCCTTTTGATTTTTAGGGTTTTGATCTGCTTCATTGAGGCGGGATTTGTTCTTCTTTCTAGTTTATCAAAATTGATGGCACATTCCAGCAGAATTTCCTGCTCCCTATTCATCTGTTTTGAGTTTCGCCATCTGTTTGACTGTTTCAAAAGCCTATTCATATCTAGCTCGCCGCCTGCTCCCTGTTCATGTCATGTTTTGAGTTTTTTCCTTTTTCTTTATACATTCAGTTATCAACTAAGATTTCTTGCTCCCTCTTCATGCCATCTCAAATTTCCTGCTCCCTGTTCTTGTTGTGTTTTGTTGGTTTTCTCTCTTCTGTGAAAACTGAAAACTAAAACTTGCAATGCTTGAAATTAGAGATTGTTCATGCCGTGTTCTGTGAAAACTGTAAGTCTGTAACTTGCAATGCCATGTTCTAAGATTTCCTGCTCCCTGTTCATGCCATCTCAAATTTCCCCTGTGCTTTTTGTTAGGCTTCATTTCCCTGTGCTTCAGACATGTTCCCTTGTATGTCTCTTCCATTTGCATCATATGCAAAATGCAAGTGGTTTTGCATATGCCCTTGTCGAGTTATTTAATTTGATTATAACTTATAAGTTATGCACTATGCAGCATACGATTGTTGCTACCTTGTTGTTAATGTTCCTTGCGTAGAACAACATATAACAACTTGTTATATGTTGTTCTATGCAAGGAACATTTTATGTTTTTTTTATGAGATTACTTATGAAACTATGAAAGGAACATTGTCATTTGTTTTTTCAATTTTTTGAATTAGAAATATATAATTTTCGTTGTACCGCTGTACCAAAATTTACGAAAACACCGTATCAGTACCCGTACCTATGTGACATAAGTGTGTTTCTCTCTATCCTACCCTTCCTTACACTAAACCCTGGCGAAAAGCATAACAATTGTAGAAATTGTATGTTGCGTCCTTCGTCTCGAACTTCATTCCTACAACAGGAGCATGTTCTTCGGGATTCTCCGTCTCGAACTTCATTCCTACAATAGGAAACTCCATTCCCACAACATGAGCACGTTTTTCGAGATCCTTTGTCTTGAACTTCATTTCCTACAACAATACTCCATTTCTTACAATATGAGCACGTTCTTCGGGATCCTCCATCTCGAGCTTCACTCCTACAACAGAAGCACATCCTTTGGGATTCTTCATCTCTTTGCAGAGGGACTCAATCTCTTGTTCGTCGCCATTTGATGATGTAAATATTTCATACATTGTGCCATCTGCAATGCATAAAGTTCGTCAATCAAATAACATCTTCACATTATCTCACGAATTATTGATTTCACGCATAAATTCCTTATATCAAATAACATTCAACATTATCTCACCATAAAGTCTGTCGGTCAATAACGAACCCTATCTCACACCGTCTACTTATCACCTACTTTTTAGACGCGTTGTTATCTCATTCTCTCGTTACCATTCATTGCCTTATTAGTAAACTCGTTGTTATCTCATTATTTCGTAATCATTTCTTTCGTTACTTGATCGCATTATATCATCTCCTTATCGCCTACTTTGTACACGTGTCTTCTCTCATTATGTCCATCAATAACGAAAAGAATGGTTACAAAATAATGAGATAAATTGGGATGCATAAACTTATCTCTTGCATTTGCTATCTCATGCATTCGTTATGCCACGAATTTGTTATTTCATGCAAACTATCTCAAATACGTTACATCTAGCACATAAACTACGATGCAGTCATTATTTCGTCTATAAGATCCATATGACATTGTACCCGTTGCGTCGACATTTTCTTCCTTTTTGAGCTCTGCCTTCACCTTCAGATCCTCAGGAAGTGCTCGTTCGATTTCTTCGAATGTCCGACCATCAAAAAAAAAAGACCTGCAGAAGTCATTGACTTTGTCAACGTCGCCCAAAAAAAAAGCACAGCGACACGTTGAGAACTCACCATCATTTCCTTTTGTTGTCATTCCCACCATTTCTGCTTCAAGGTCAACTTTTCGTCACCGACAACCACCGTGGTCCTTCCTTCCTTCAATAGGAACCTCTCTCTCCTTTTTTTCTTATTCCGAACCGTCTTCCTTTGCGTGAAGGAATACATGTGGCGTGAAGGAACACAAATTAAGTACGTATGTTGTGTCTGTGCAATGTAAGGGCATTCCAATAAATATGCATATGTACATTTTATGTCACAAAGGTCAATACTAGAACTCTACATATAGGTAGTAAGGTCTAGACTATAAGGGCATTCATTTAAGTATGCACATATACCTTTTCCATCACTAAGGTCAATACTAGAACTTTACATATACGTAGTAGGGTCCACCTTCGGCGTACACTTGTTGCGTACACGGAGGTGGTGCACAAAACTCGATCTCGGCTCAGATGGGCTGTTTAAACTTTAAACGTTTCAAACCACCTAGATCCCAAATGACCCGAATCAGATATTGGGTTTGCTCAAATGAACCCGGACCCAGCTTTAGAATTGCAGGAACTGGTTTCTGGAGACCACGTATCGGTCTGTTTCATGCATGAAACCGGTCTAGACTCCAAGGCACCATCGAGCTAGGGCTCGAGGTTCGGGTGTCTCTCTCAACCCTGCCCCTCTCCCCTTTCTCTTTGTCAGGCACAAGAGAAGGCTGCAGACCTGCAGGCCGTTCGCGAGACGCACAACGCTGCCTGACCAATTGTCAACAGCGGTTGGCTGCCCAAGATCTTAGGGTGGTGCACATAACTCGATCTCTGAGACCCGAGAGAATATAAAAACCAAGTTGGACCGGTTTTAATGCATCAAAGAGACCAATATGGGTCGCTAGAAACTACGTTGCAATTCTGAAGTAGGGTCCAGGTTCATCTAAGCAAACCCAAGATCTTATCCGGGTCATTTGGGATCCAGGAAAAGTTTAAACAGCCCATTTGCCTTCCTTCTTTCACCACTTAATGTCTAGTTCCTCCAACACTGAGTGGACTAGGGGGAATATCAACCACCTAGCTACAAGATCTACATCGCCGAGGATGACTTTTTTCAACCCTAGGAGAATGATGCAGGAGCAAAGCATGAAAAAAAAAGATTTAGTTTCAATTGGCTTTTATTTTATTTTTTTATTTTATTTGGATCTCATTCTAGTATTTTAGGGTTTGATTTATTATTACTTTGTTTGGATCCAAATCCAGGGGTCCATTTTAGGCTATATAAAGATGTTTAGAGTCTCATTTGTAATTAGTTTTGGAGTTTAATGAAATCCTAATCTCTTTGAGTTTTCCTATCCTACAGTTATTTCCGTTCAGTTTCGCATTCCCTTTGATTTCCCTAGTTCAATTTAGACGTTGATTGTGGGTTAGAGGAGCAGTCGTCTTCCCCACTACGTCAGTAATAAGCTAATATACAGTTGTTCCATAAGTTACATATTCTTGCTTTATAATATAGATTAACAAATTTTCTCTTATTTATTTTACAATTAGAAAAAGCATCAGTAAGAAAGCAGAGATTTCAATTTGATCATATCAAACTCCAATGTGTTGGATTCATGGTTAAGGAATAACCATCAACCATATTGTAAAGGGATGATCTTGAGTGGTTGATAATGAAGGAGCAAAGGACGTTTGTGGGGAGTATGTATATGTTGGTGAGGATATTGAATTTGAAGAAGATGATGCAAATGATGATGGGAATAAAGACGAAAATGAGAATGCAAATGAAAATGAAGACGAAGATGATGAATGATGATCTTTTCATTTATTATTTGCATTCGATGTATAACACTTTAAACTTATTTAATAATGTGCTAAAGTTTGACCATAGTAACAAAAAACTTTCTCGCATTTCAATGGTGAGGTTTTTCTCGAGTATAATACGATGGGCTTGAAAAAAAAAGTAAAAAATACAATATAATTTAAAAAATTACAAAAAACTAAATATGAGGGGAAAACAAAATAAGGGGAGAAACTAATGATACAGACATCAAAAAATAAGTAGATTTGCAACAAATAAAAATTATAAAATAAAAAAAAACAGTTTGGCCTTAAAAAGGTGAAAAAAAAAAGAAAAAAAGAAAAAACAACAAAAACGCAAAAAAATGTGGTTTTCAACGTTTTTTTTGTGTTCTTTCATTTACATTTTTTTGAAAAAAAACAGCATTTTGTTTAAGTTTTAAACAACTACTTTATTTATTTCCTTTAAAAAAACACATTTTTTTGTGACTATGGTTTTTAGCATTAAGATTAACGTTAAATAGATGAATGTTCATTGCCATGAGGCAATATTTATGCATTACATATTTTTTATAAAGGACATACTTCATAATGAAAAAATAAATTACAATTACATTTACAGTACATTACATTATTACAGTGTATCTATTGGTAAACTAATATGGGTGGTGAACGCATCTTTTACAACTTTGGACAAAATAGTAAAGAGAAAAGAAGCACCTCATCATGTTAATGAAAAAGGAAAGCACAACATTTGATGATGTAATTGCCTTTAAATTAAGTTGGATGGAGATATTATGTGAGAAAATGGAGAAATTGCAATAATATGAAAGGCAAAATCTTACATCCAGTCCTATAAACTTAGCTTTGATCCTCCCCTTTGTTAAACACATAGATACATCATACATGAAGATCATACAACTCAAACTATAAAAGTAGCCATTTTAAAAGGAAAATCCTGAACCATACATGTACAAAAATGCTACACAATTATTCAGTGCAATAAGGTGAGGTAAGCTATTATGCAACCACCTAAATTATTCAGCTTAACAGGTTAGTTGATCTCCAGTATGAACTTGCAGAAACAAACAGACCATGAGGTAGCCAGGTTGTGAGAAAAACAGAAAAGGATTAAACAGAGTAGGGCGAGAAATAACCTATTAATCCCAGTTGATAAATCAGACATATTCAAAGTCGTATTGTATATGCTATTTCCATCCTCCAATATATGACCAGAATCCTGCAGACCAGAAGATTCATGCACAGAACTTCGCCCTTTAACTTTTACAGTCATTACCTCATTTTTTGAAACCTCAACAACAGACTCAACCACATATTGTGCCACTGAAAGTCGCCTCTGCTTCTCAATACAATCAACCAGATAATTTTCTCTTACAATGGGCACCTTCATCCTTCTGCAACATGGAAAGCATGACTCACAGGCTCATATAGATGCATGAATTTAAAATACCAATTGCATTGTATGCTAGGAAAATCATATTCATTGTAACTCTCACCTAGCTTTTCTAACCTCCACCACAAGTTCATCGATTTCACCCATGACAACCAAACAACTTGTTTCTGGGAAACAGTGAGGAAAAGAATGACAAAATCAGGTTGCTTATTTTTCTTTCACAGAATAGATAAATTCGTATTTGTACATCAACATTCTACAAAAGAAACAAAAAGGTCCAAGAGTTTGAGGCTTTGAGCCTATATGGTCAAACCTTTTTTTGTCTTTGCATGAAATACTCCGCCTGCATCTTTGATCATTTTTTTCCACTTTTCCTGTCATGTGCAGCTCAACATAAGAAAGTTAGTATTACGTATTTCTAAAAGGTGATATAAAAATTCCACATAAATTTCTTCCTCAATCAACACTAGTCTGACGCACCAGTGGTTCCCCCGATTTGCCAACAATAGCAACCTTTAAATCTGCCAATCTTCCACTGTCAGAGAAAGCAGATGATCTGGCACCCACACTTGCACTTGGTTGGTTCAAAGATTCTGGAGGAAGAACTCGGGCAGGCTTTTTAACTTTTTGGGATTTGAACCACTGCATTCAAACAGTTTTCAAGCTGGAACCATCTCTTTTTGGATAACTGGGAACTATTTATACTAGCATGACATATCTAATACCTTACAAAGGTAATCACTAGCTGTCCCTTCTGGAATTTTCCACTTTCCTTGTATGCGGTCAGGTGTATTGCATGAATAAGAACACTTACTCCATGCAGACACATACCCATGGCATCTATAGTTTCCTCCAGAATAATGAAGTGAACCTGAACAGACGGGGCAGCTGCTTAGTGCACCAAAGAGCATCCCATCAGCACTGCAAGAAGAGATCCAGCTAAGAAAATTATCAACCAGTTTATGCAAATTTACACCTTGGTTTCAGCAATGATATCCAACCTAACACTCCCAAATGGAACATTCTTGCACAAAAAAGCTGACAAATATATTTCAATATAACAATCCTGAGACTCCCAAATGGTACATTCTTTCACAAAACAAAAAATGTGATAAATATATTCATTACTTTCCAAATTCAAAATAAGAAAGGATTGCATAGTATGAGGCTATAAACTTAGATTCAACATCATAAACTTCAGGAACTAATAACAAGTGGCCAAGAGTAATTTAGGCACCAGCATAAAAATGAAATCTTTACGCACAGATTGAAGAACTATCTTAATCTAGATAAAAAATGCATACATCTACAATTTTAAAATTCGACCAGACTGGGAGCACATGGAATGGCAGACCTTATCTTAGATTCAGGACACGTGGTTAGGTTTCATCTTGACTTAGCACCCAACTATTTGAAGCTTTGTATAATTTCTATATGTAGAGAATGCTTGGGCTCAACTAGACCTATGTGTACCCATGTAAAGCAATTATTTAAAGGATGCAAGTATTTGAACTTTTACAGTCTCTTGAAGCTGATACTTATCAGTAATTGTTGTAGCCAAAATATGATGAAACAGTACAAATCACTAGTGAACTTTAAAAACTTAAGCATCATTTATCCAAAGACTCTAAACCACATGAGGACTTGTAATTTGAGAATTAAAATTGTTAAATAAGTATCATCGTCTGCTTTGTGTATGACTATCAGAAGCTCATTGAATTTTAGGAGGAAGGAAAATAAAAGAAGGCTAGGGAAGAGGAATAGAAAATTCTGATTCTGTTATAGTATGAAAGTTTAGAGTCTCCAAAGTATGAGTTCATGATTTAGTATTTGATAACATAGAACAACTATGTAGGAAAGCACCATTACCATCGCTCCCGCAAATCATATTCTGATCCTGCTGAGTCTTGATTATTAGCTTCAAGCATTTCTCGCAGTTCCACTGTTTTAACATGTTTACGGAGATCATCCTTTACAGCCCACAATGCCTTTGTCTGCTCTTCAAGCTTTCTTTCCAAAATTGCTGCATCGGACCCAACCTTTCCTAATTCAGTGGCTTTGTTTTTAGTAGAATTGATTCTTGCTGAGGCATTTTCTTCTGCTTTGGGAACTTTTTTCTGATTCTCTGTAGTAACAGCTTTTTTGCGTTTTGTTCCCCTGGACTGTTGTGAGACCTCATTATCTAGTGCTTCTACATCGGATCAGAAAAGATAAAAATGGGAGAAAAAAAAACTCAGTATAGGATACAGCTCTAAGACCAACAGTAATTTCCCTTGAAATAGCAAAGTTGAAGGCCATCTCTGAAAAATGGATGCACCTTTCTTAGAAATTCTGGTGAGGCAAATTTTTTCCTCATTTGGTAGGTCAACCCAGCCCCTTAGCTCCTCCATTCTGATAGATGAATGAATATCCACGTAACAGTTAGCATGGTACCAAGAAACACCTCTGCTACCCTGTTCATTGGGCTTTGCAGATACACGAACCTGCCAAAAGGTGCAACAGAAGACTATCAAGCACTAGAAAATGATAAGGAACTTAAGTTTTTGGACTTTGACATGCCAACATCTGTCAACACCATTTCATATGCCATGATATGACAGCTTGCAATGACATTGATAACAGTTCATAACTTAAACTGGCTCTTAATGAAAGAAACTGGTGTTAGAAGAAAATGGCAGCAATAAAATAAACAAATGAAAATGGAGACAGCGAAAAGGAATATGAGTGAGAAAGTCAAATGCAGTTCTCAAACAAAAAGGTTTAGAATGATGTTCATGCACCTAATGATTAAGGGGGGTCTAAATTCAAACTTCAAGGTCTTTGGCACATTATTAACTGCTGAGCAACTACAAAATGACAACAATATCTTCTAATGAACCCACTCTCCAACTTGAGGCTCTTGGCACAACATTGACTATAATGTGAAATGAGAACCAACGTCTTCCAATGCAGCCACTTAGAGTAAACTACTGCACTCACACTCTCTTCCACATTTTACTCGAAGAATGAAGATAAAGAAGTACAAAAGCATACTGCAAAGGTTTGTTTGGGTGCATGAATGAGGGTCTGCCGGGGAGGGGTGGAAGAAGAGAGGTCTATTAAAACCAATACGATGCTTATGCAAAACTAGGGAAAGAAAACATTCATTTATGGAGAAAAAGGACCAGTTGGCATAAAGGATAAGAATTGATGCAAAATGTTTCTCAGGTACGGGAACCTAACGTTTCAACTTTCAAACTTATGAACAACATCTCCGAGACCCTTGACCACCCAAAGGAGTGGGACAAATGAAAATGCCAGCTGATTAGTATTCCTTTGGAGGTGTCACCTATGTAGTATCAGCATAGTAACAAATATAGTTTACTAACTTTTATTGGAAAAGCTTTTTTTTTGTATTTCAGCGAAGTTGTTTTTCTCGGGGAAATTTAAGGAATTAAAAAATTAAAAAATATTATAATCAAAAGTTACGGGATTAAGAGTTATATACTGATATTATATCAATAAATATTTGAAGCATTTTTTTCTATGTAAACAAAAAAAATAGTAACATAAACGAAAAATATATTAAGATAGGATCTTTCAAGGAAGAGAGAATATCATGAGATTATCATGAAAAAAACTTTTGTGGTGATATTCCGAAAATTTCACAAGATTTTCCTTTTTGAAACAGTTTATGCTGTTTTGGAGATGAAAAAAGTGATTTTTTCAAAACATCACCTCCCTTGTGATGATGAGTTCAGATAACTTATCCTCAAAACTTTCAAATAAAATAAAATGACTATGCTTCACCTTCTTCAAAACTAGGTAACAAGAGATCAAGTAGTCATATCATCTTGCAAGTCCTTAAAGACGGATCAGACACAATGGTGGATAAATTTGATTCAGTTGCAACTTTTTAATTGGCAATTTTGCCAGTTTTGTTTTTAAGGTCATTCAAGCACTCTTGGACACTTTTAAGAAAAGGAAAACCATGTCACAAACATGAGATAGACATGAAGTTAAAATGGTCCGCAAGTACCTAGAACTTTTTAAGTATTTATAAATGCTTTGCCTTAAATTTTGAAATATTTACAAACTTTATGTCACTAATTATTGGACAATTACAAAAGAACATGACTTCAACAAACATTTCACAAACAGTTATCATATTATATAAATTATATCTACTTATTCTTAGTAGACAAAGCATAATCAATATAAATATCGCGATATTCCGGAAAAGATTATGATATCAACGAAAAAAATGAAAAAAAATGAAAAATTGGAATATTTTGAAAATTTTAAAAATCAATTTATCGTGATTTTAATCAATTTTTTCGCATTTTTCATGACTTTTTATTTCATTTCTGTTTTTATTTTTTTTTCTATCTTTTCTTTCATTGTTTTATTTCTTCTTGTTTAGGTATTTAACATGCCTTCATAGATGCAATATATTACTTTATCACTTTAACTAGATGTTTTTTATGTCTTCTTATCAGTTTCTCATTTATTGTATTTTTTTTCTAACATTTTGATTTTTTATGTTTTTAGGAAGAAAAACTCTTGAGTTTCCCAAAAAAAAAAACAACTTTGCCAAAAAATACCTGAGAAAAACCTCACCTATAAATACCCAAGAATGATAGTGGCTATTGTCCATAATTAGCTACTTCACCACATGAAGACTAGCTACCATCTCCTATTGCAATCCAGCCAAAAACTAGTCTAAGTGCCCAGCATAGGGGATCTTAATCCATCCCCGTACTAGACTTCAATTAGCACCGAGAAGGCTATAGACTAGGATAACCAGTACTACAGCACATGGATACATAAACACCTAAAGGTTTTGAGTCATGGGGTGTTATATTCCACACCACCCCAAACACACCCCCACCCACCCTCAGGTTCCAGCCCAGGTATGAGTTTGAACTTAGATCTAATAACAGCTAGCCTGAGTCTTGTCTCGCATGTAGATCCCATCCCACTAGACAGCATGACTCATGTTCACACTTAGAAAGTTAGAAGAACTACAAACCAAGAAAACCAGTAATATGGCACACTGGAACATAGTCCCTTAAAATATTTCTCAACATTCTTGATACAGGAATATAGCAAGTCTTTCTACATATATGGGATGGTATGTCCCTTCCATTTATGGTAACCTGGATTACCAACTTAAGACTAAAAGTTTGCCGTGCATCCTACTCATACAAATGTACCAAAGGTGGTCCAAATTCCAAAACCCTCATTTACCTCTAAGGACTGAAACTACCCAAAAATTTACAAATACAAGCATATAAATAGGAGTGCACGTGCAACCATCCTTTGTATCAGCAAATGCCTTGAAATTGATATCTTAGATATAAAATCCCATTTTATAATGTGCTGTAATAGTTACAAATATTTGAAACTTAAAGTTAAAAAGTAATATTATTATTAACACAAATGTGACGTGAAAGATTCAAAGAAAATTAATTCAAAGAAAGGTCACTTGATTTAAACCCACCTTTCCTTTCTCAATTTTTTGGTTGCAAAGTTTGCAGGTAGCACGAGAAGTTTGTGAAACTTCAATGCTGCACTCATCAGCACTTGCAGAATGTGTTTTAGTACCCAGAGTTCCAACCTCAACATGTTTCCGAATATTTTGTTGGTCTTCCCATCGAAGCAAATCCAAGCCTTCAACATCATCAATACTAAACAGTAAAAGCATGTGAATAATCAGCAGAAGAATATTATGCAGCTATGCTTGAAAAAAATAAATTATTCAGACACTAAATTACTTAATTGAAAGATGTTACACAACTGTAAGAACACATACGATTTAATTTGGTTTGCTTTCTTCAAGATGCAGGCAGCATGATTCCACATCTGAACCAGGAAAAAACAAAACTTTAGAAACATAGCACCATAAAGAATATGAAAAGTAAAAGGCAAGCTAAGCAAAAGTTAACATATGACATGAAGGACAAAACCTGAAAGTTCAGAAAATTGCTAAAAATGATGAACGCACAAAAAAACAGTCCAAGGAATTGTAGAAATTAGCATTGTAAAGGGGCAGTTTGTGTATGTTCTTTCTCAAGATTCATGACAAGCACACATGCACAACAATGTTAGTTGTATGCTTCCTTTCCCTTCTTCCAACCTTGTCACCAGCACACGTGCAAATGCTTGTTAACCAGTCAAGCCAACTCTCACAAGCTGCACATTCTCATCATCACATGCATGTATGGCACTACAGCTTGTGATATTGATCAAAATAACAGAACGTAACACGCCCAAAATCACATGGTGCAGCAAATATAGTAGAATTCTTTCACTTAGCCACAATTTTCTCAACTTTTATTTTCTGAAGTTCCTGAACTCGGAAACCTCAAGTGCTTGCATAGGTATCCCAAATCTCAGGCCTGAAGATACCCCTTGCCAAGACGACAACTATCATAGAAAGCTTTCATTGTTCAGATAAGACAGGAAAAGTGTGTTCCGGGAAAATATGTCAAACACCTAGTCGAACCATTTGTACCCAATCCGACAGAACTACGATATCATTTTGCTATATCCCACTCATCCAGAAAACTGGGACAGCTGAGTGCCTTGTGAATAATAGGATTGCTTACATCGACACCATTTTCTTCTATAGTTTAATACTTTAATATTCCTTACACTTGTATGCATGACTCTTTAATCATGCAGTAAAGATATAAAAGCAAAATTTGTGCCACATATTACTAGAAAGCATGCGTGAAGAGAATGACAATCCTCCCTTTCTAGTACAACCAACTGCAGGACGAACCAACATCTTCCAATATTCCCCAAATCCATCACTACCACAACAGCATTAGAGCAGTACAACAGACGGAAAGGCAGCACCGTTTACGCGCCAACGAAAATGCATTAAAACTTCTGATCCCGAAATGGAAGAAACAATGACATAACAAAATTAAATGAATGACAAAAATGGGGAAAAAAAAGGACAAAAGGAAAGGACCTAACGCAGTGAAGCAAGCTGCAGGTGAGAGGGAGATAGAGACACTTTTCAACAAAAAAAACACTCGATACAAAAATCCATGAGAACATTATAGCATATAGATAATGAAAACATATGAACATATCAGGCAATACAGGCATGTAACCGTCGAACTGGGTAGCGGCAACCATCTTGCCGAGACGAAGCCTATCCTTGTCAATGGGCAGTTTGCAGGTCTTGCAGGAGGATCGTGAGGACTTAGCGTACTCCGCCTTCCATGGCTTCGGAGGGTTAGCCATTCTGCTTGGTCTTCGCCGATGTCCTCCGAATGCCTGTTTTTCAACAGGAGGGAGGGAGGAAGGAAGGGAGAGACGGTGTCATTGTGGAACGGACCGTTCGAACGTACCTTAAACATTCCATGAGGTGTTTTTCTGAGGACAGGTCACGAGATTTGCCAGATGCAGCAGCGTTTAATGCTTCAAATGACAATCAAAACCTTAGTTAGCAGGAAACTCGCTACACGCCTCCCACTGGCATCCCGCTTCGCGCCGCTTCACCGGATGCCGGCCTACGTATGCTCTTTACTTACTTGTAGGATAGAATGGACGGGACATCTTGTCCACCAATGTTTTGGCATCATAGAGAATGGTATTCTTGATCCCCGGTTTGATGGTTTTAGGATTAGAATGCCACGTCTTTTTTGTCTGACATTTATTTTTCTATCCATTTTTTTGATATTTATTTCATCTCTATTTGTTCTGTCAGTCATTTTGTCTTTACGGTTAGTTTTGTCTATTATGTCTATTGTTTGATAACAAAAAATACTTTGTTTTTTTATTTGTTGTACACAATGTTTTCAGAAGCACCATACAAACAAATCTTGTTAACATGCAAAACCTATTTTCATATATGTCATATAAAACTCATGTCAATAAGTTATACCTTTATTGTGAACATGTTATAAAATTCATCACAAAAACCTGGTAAATCCAAATTAATATATTATATAACATGATCATATTAAATAAGACAATAGATGAAACACCCATATAGCAAAATCAACTCTTTCGGATAATTTCATATGACAGAAGCATCATTAGTTTTAAATGTTCAAACATTTATATAATCAACAGTAACAAATGGAACCACAAAACATCAAAATATAAATAGTTTAAAATGTTCAACTGTTGGAGGCCATAAGTTGGAGTAATTGATAGTAAAAATGGATATAAAAGATTAACATGACAAAACCTACTATAAACACACAAATAACTATAACAACTCACTAGCAATTGGCATTCTATCCCATGTAGTGTATGTGTCTCTGGTCTTCTTCTCAAAAATCATGTAATACTTGAGATGTTGCATCATCATGGTTCTTGCATTTCAGAAATGAGAATGACAGGCAATAGTTAGATTTTCAAAATGAAGAATTAAAATAGTCATGTATAATTAAAATAATGGCATATAATATAATGAGCATTTTAGACAATGAATATTTTGGTTAGACATAATCATTTCACATTACTGTAGTAATTTGCTCATGGAATTTATTGTTGCTATTATATGTTTGTGTTTGTTCAATATGATCATTATCATTTACAATTTCACTTACTTCACTTTTATCCATATCATCAAGAACAAATTTTTCAGTGTTCGGGTGTTGGTGGACTACAAAATTTTGAGGAATACATATTGCTTGTACAATTTTAACTTTAGTAGATATTGGATATGACACATGATTCTTTGAAATCGAAAATATTGCTTTAAGTAAACCAAATACTTTCTCAATGGTGGTGTGCACAAATGAGTGTCTATAGTTATATAATTCTTCTTTTGTCCAATTTACCTAGATCCAAAAACATTAAATTTTGATAGGTGATATCGACATCTTTTATATGGAGTTAATAATCTGATAATATTTGGGTATCCAGTATCAACAATATAATATTTGCATATTTCATAATCAACAATGTGTTTTGTTAGTCAAACAAATCCAGTGATCATAGTAAATTTAACTATTGATCTTCAATTTCTTATCATGTAGAACATCTACTAGATGAATATTACCTTCGAGTGTATTGTACAATATTATTGCATCAGTTGTACTTCCTTCTCAATTGGCTAGTATGTAGTGAAACTGCTTATTGAATCCAACCACTAAAATGTGTATACCATCCACTACTCTCAAACAATTATATTGATACATAATTTGTGTCAGTAATCTAATGTTTTACCGTAAATAAAAAGTTTGACTATAAATATCTATTGAATTGTAGTTGTTTACATTAAAGTATGGAAAAAAAACATTGATCTCCTCTAACTCGGTGAGTGTATCGACATTTCTATATCTTACGCATTCATGTGAAATTAAACAATTGCTTCAAAACCAAGTTAAAGTACTAACTAATTGTTTGTCCTAAGTGCCAAAATTTATATTAGGTTCATCGATTTCATTGATCATATCCTGATGTAACAAAAAACATTGCTACTTGTTTTTCAACTATGATTTCTCGCACAACCCCCTACTTTTCACATATTGCATAATAGTACATATGTTCATCGATTTGACGTTAATAGAACTAAACAATTCCTTGGGTGTCTATGCATATAGTCATGTATAAATTTGGGCACCTTCTAGCTTATTAGTATCCACTATATTTTTAGTAGGCCTACCTTCAACCTTCAAGTATTCCATGATCAACCACATAATAAGAATAAATATAACTGTAGATATTTTACGAAACAATTGCAAACATGAATCCATTCCCATTTAAAATACATCACAAACTACAAGCAATTAAAACCATAAAACATGCATGGTTATAAACAACTATAGCATATGAGAAATTCAAATAGTTACACAAATTAATAGTCCATAATTACAAACATATATAACTGATACATAGTTACAAACTTTACTTGTCGTTAACCAATCTACATGTGGAACCACCTAACCTGCAACTCAAATGACATCATAAGAAAAACATTTGCTTTATCAAAATTGTAAAGTAAATTGATTGATATGAAAAACAAATGATTCTTTATTCCAAGCTTGGACACCCTCAATAGCCCCCTCCAAGCTCAGCTACCTTCCAAGCCTAACAGCTGTCTCTCAAGCTCCTAGAAAGCAGTTGGCTATCCTTCTGCCCATCCCAACAACTTTCCTTTAAATAGGTTTAGCAGCTTCCATGCTTGGCACAACAACAGGCCCTCTCTCAAGCCCACTTCTGCAGCTCATCTCCCAAGCATAGTTCTTGGATTATTTTAGTTGTCTCTTCTTCAAATTCAGTACCTTCCATGATGTTGGACGCAACTTACTCTCAAGTTCAGTAGCTTTAGCTTGCTTCAGTGGCTTCCAAATTCAGCTCGAGCTCAGCAGCACCCTCTTAAGCACTTTAATTCAGCTGTCCTCTCTCTCTCTCTCTCTCTCTTGTATCAGCCAAGTAGAGAAGAAGAGAAAGAAGAAGGATGGAGGATAGTTGAGAGCTTGAAGATCTCCTCCCTTTTGTTGAATTTTCTAACCTTGAACCCAATTGTTGGGGATCAAGCTTAGGCTTTTCTGGTTGTAGGTAGCGAAAACCAGGCATCTTCCTTCCAATCCAGCAAGAGATCAAATCTTTTCTACTTCCTATCCTCAGATTTCTTAAGACGTTTCATTAGAGTATTCATCTAAGATTTCCAACTAAAGAAACCAAGTCCAGTGCTATTCACCCAAACAAGGTGGTTACTCTAAAATGAATCTCACTTCATTCTATTTTTCTAACATCTATGCGTAGATGAATGAATGAACTGATGTATGTGCACACAAGGGGGTTCCTATTTATTTAAAGTTGAGAATGTTGTCTAGCTAGGTTATTCACGTAAAATGTACATATTAATTGCATCATATTGCATGTTTCTATTTGTCTTTGGACAAAAAAGCCAATCTAAACCTGTTTTGGGCAAATGAAACAATGGTTTTCTCAATTGACCCACCTATGGACTCAAAAAACTTATTTTAAAAGTCCTAAACCAAGGAGAGAATCCATGGTGAGATGGACCAATAATAGAATAAGAAATCCATGGTTCGACCATGTGGTGCTCCTTTACTTTGTCTTTCTACTTTTTTTACTCTCTTGTCTTAGTGAATGCTATACGTGAGGGAGAGAGAAGAGATGGGAATGAATGACATCTACATTCCAATATTTTGATCATATACTAGAAAGTAGAAACCTATTTTTTACCCATTAAGGATTGAACTCACTCAAATAAATGAGTGTAGTTTACCTTGCAAGAGGCTAAATCAGTCGTAATGAGTTTGTTTTTATAATATTAGCCATTATTTGTTCAAAATATATTTCTAATTTTTTTTTAAAATTCTGCAATTCACTTAACTTTACTCACCATATTTGATTGAGAGCCAATGCCTAATCCCACATGATTAGCAATCCTATAAACAAGAGATTTCTCTCTTATTAAAAAACATAAGGAACCTACCTAACCGATAGTCAAAACCGGCAACTATGAGAGGAAACCAGATTTTCTGCTCTTTTCCCTATCAAATCCAATCCATATGTTTATCAAATATCACCTGAAATTTCAAATTGTGGACCCAAATCAGCTATCACCAAGTTGGGAAATGGCTGTTCAAATTCACCTGTTTATGAAGGAACCAAACCTCTTTCGAACGACCTTCTAAAAATCAGTTTTACAATGCTTTAAATCAAGAAAAGAAGTCTGAAGTTTCATATTTCTAAGATTCAAAACCACGCTCATTTCAGCCCAAAAGGAAAGCCAAAATCAGCCAGCCAACTGCCTAGGTTTGCCCCCTAAATTTTTGAACATATCAATATCGCAAAACTCAATTCTGATCAGATCATTTTTCTGTAATTTTACAGAAATAAAAGTTCATTTCTAGTAGAGAAATGAGCTGAATTTCAACAAGAAAAAAAATTAAAATATCAGCCAAAAGCGGCTGAACTAGACCCTAAAATTGGAAAGTCAATGTTTTCCGAGTTGGTAGGATTTTCCTCTAGAAAATGACGCTCATCAAGATCATAGTCAACATCCCAGTTATTCAATTTGTGAGTCCATTTGAAAGGAGTCTCTGAACTCCTCTTCTTCAGAAAAGGAATTTCAAATTCCCAAAGTCAAGATTACAAAATGATATTTAAAATCGAGTCAAGCTCATGGACTATGCTTAAGGATGCATCTAGAAGCCGTCCAACATTTCCAATCTCCCAAAACCAGCCAATATCTATGCCGCCATGAATGAAGCCCAATTAGTTCATGCATAGAGAGATGAAAAAGTGAAGCATGAATAACAAACATGTAGTTTGCTTTACAAACACATGCCCAAAGCACACAAATTCACTAATCAACAAGAAATAAGTGAACCAAATCAGAGTTTCTATGGTGATCTAGTCATATTGCAACAAAGGTTGGGGCCCTTCACTTAGCGAAAAACCCCAATCCCAAAATTTATTTGAAAATGATTTAGAAAATCTTGAAGTTTTCAAATCACCCAAATATGTAATTTGCCAAAGAAAAATTCATTTCAAAATCCCCAAATTGTGCTCTCCAAAATGGAGTAAAAAATAGACATCTCATTTCTCACATATTATAGAATCACAAACTTCAAAAGAAGTTCAAAATCCAGCGAAACAATCTAATCTATCTTTCAAAAAGAAATGCAATTTCAAAATCTCAAATCTATCAATTCTCAATTCAAACGGACTAGAGTTCAAACCTTCAAGGCAAACCAAATTTCCAACCTTACTCAGTCTCCAAACCAAATTGCCTAAATCTTTCCCAAAATCAAATTTAAGGAATCAATACTCAATTTCAATCATTTTATACAAGAAAAAATTGTCGAAAAAATATCATCCAAATCTTCAATCCTCAAAATTGACAGAATTCAAAAGAATTCATCTAAATGTTTAATCCAGTCCAAATCTTTGTCGAAATAAATTTCTCAAATAAAATCAAGTTTTTCATTAAAATTGAACAATAAAGCAATCAAGGTCAAAATGAACTTCAAAATCAAATCCAATCATTGCACAAGCATATAGGACATCAATCAAAATGACTTGTATAATTTGAGAAATATTTAGACCTTGGCCCGGTTACTGCTATTAATGTATCATTTTTTAATGCATTTTACACTTATTTTTCTGAAATTATATTGCCTACCTATAAGAGGTAGAGCATGGAGCATGTTTCGGGTAGGTTTGATCAGAATGAGAATCAGACCTGTATATTTCAAATTATAATAAACTTATCCAAAGAGATAAGGATGCCATTAAGAAATAAGACAAGGGTAAAATAGAAAATTACTTTAGGGGACATGAAGAGAATTTGTCAAGGGTAAAACTGAACCTTTAAAAAATGTAGGGAAATGATCGAAATTTCATAAATTGACAAGGGCATTTTGGTTCAAGTGAAAGATTAAGGTCTAAACACTAATTAAGTTAATATAAACATGTTTTTATTTAGACAAACATGGTTAAAGAAAGTTAAGCTTAATTAAGAGTAAATATAATATATCTTAATATTTCTAGGATAGGTATTAAAGGGAGCACCCTTCCCTTAATGGGAGGTGCCTTTATGTGTGAAAGAAGGAAAAAATAGGGGAGGAGAGAGAAATAGAGAGAGAGAGAGAGAGAGAGAGAGATGAGGGAAAGAGAGAGAAAAAGAAAAATAGCGTGCATGTCATGGAGTGAAGACCGCGTGGACACTCGACAGCCCAGGTAGGTCACCCTATGCACATCCGTACGGTTTTAAATTCTTCAAATTGGTTTTTATTTTGTCAGAAATAGACAAAAGGAGATTTTTCATGTCCTACTCCTTCCATTTGTGTTTATGAACACATTCAGATTCTTCACCGCCTCTAAGGCATATCTATGGAGACATATATTAATTCGACGGTTGAATTGTCATTTACCTAGTGCACTTGCGTAGTGACACTTTTGTAGTTTTAAGCGAATGGTCCAGCCTATAACCACACGTATCATGCCAATAACCACACGTATCATGCCATTAGGCTCATTTTGTGACGTTGAGTCCAATGGTACCACTGATCCTAGCATCACCCACTGGCGCTTGGCTAGGCTTGGTTAGGTGGCCTGAGCCTTGGGCCAACCATGACCGGGCTGGCAGGCCATATTAAACCGGCCGACCATGGCTAGTCAGCCATGGCCATGCCATGACCATGCCTAGCCAGCCATGGCCATGCCATGACCATGCCAAGGCTAGGCTAAGGCCAACCTAGACCAGCCAGGCCCTAGTTCGAGCCCATGCCTGATGAACCTAATTTGAACGTAGCTTTTATTATGAAATATAGTTTTGTGGTAAAGTTAGTTTCACTTAATGGTGTTTAGTTTGCTTAAGCCTGCAAACTTAAGAGATCACTCATGACTCTAGGTTTGCCAGTTGTGAGCGAATTGGTTAGGCTATTTCAGATATGTCTTTGCATGCTATTCAATTATTCTATTTAATGTTTAGATTTTAACAAATTGCTTGAAATGCGTGCAGCATGCTAAGCATAATTGTCATTCATGTAAGATCATGCATTGATTATTAATAAGATGGATTAGAAGCTTGATGGTGAGCAACACAATTCTAAGGGTGGCGAACGATGGTTCATAGTTGTAATTGTACTAGGACGACAATCCTCTATCGATCATTGGGAAAACTTACTGCAGTAGTATCTTAAAACAAGTGGAATTGAAAAAATGATCATTGAACCCATGTATCTTTCATGATTATGCCACAAAGGTTAATATTCAATAATGCCTAAATAAACTATTGCATGAATGATATTGATTGGTAGTCTTGCTTACATATTTATTATTCATGGTATGAATATACTCAGGTCATAATGTTGTGACACATTGACGAGCATGCATGAGCCACATCTTCATGCACACCTCATAGGTGGGCCTACTGAGTACGAAAAATCATACTAATGCTTTGAAATTATATTATTTTTAGGTGATTTTGGCACGTACACTAGTAAGCAAGGGAGATCATGACACATTTGATAGTTTTGGCATGCAAACATTGACCATTATTTTGACATTTATTTGTGTGGTTTGCGACTCTATAACTAGTTGAGAAGGTTGGTTAGGACCTTCAATATTTAAATTATAAGGCTGGTTTATATTGGTATGAATTTCTGTACATATGTTTAATTGTGAACCACACTATCAATGAACATGAACCTGGTCCTTAGACTGATTAGACCCATTAAATACCTAGGACAAGTCATGTCATGTGCTAATATGTAGACAAATTATTTGTACATGCTTTAGGATAGACCAAACATATATCAACTACGTAGGTCATGTGATTGTGAATATTGTGCTACCCCCATGAATGAATGTATATAAAAAAAATTCGGGTATTTTTGAGATGTCACAATGTTTAAATGGTATTAGAGTGATGAGTTAGTGAGCCAAGGAATGATGTTTTGTCCATGTCTCAGATCACTCTTCAATCTTGCTCGATAGTGGTGCGAGTAACTTAATCAATAGTTTATATTGATGATTGATTTATATAGTTCAATATTTATTAACTTTATATTTATATATACTATAGAGAACTGATGACAAGTCTTCCATAGATGGCAATCAACCACAAGGATGGATAGGGTAGGGGGGGTTTATTATGCAACCCCTACACATTATGTCATAGCACATCTAGACCAGACTACATACACAACAAATCAGACCTTTAACCGTACAAAAGGAGGTTATATATAAACAGTTCATGGAGATGGAGCCACCAACTTTTATTGGAGTTGGTGATCCAGAATTGGTAGAACAAAGTACCCATAGCATCGATCGAATAATTTGGGTGCTTCATATGTCAGAAGATCAAAAAGTGGATTTTGACTCCTTATGTGAGCATTATGTTTCTCTGAATTGTCAAGATGGAAAGATTTTATTTGCCCCACCCAGTGATTTGGCATTATAATACCACTTTGGTGTGAAAATGCCAATTAGAGATACCATATCTACCATGAATGCTCAAAGGTGTATTGAGAATGGTGTTATAATATTCATTACAAATATTACTTAGTCAGAACATTTGTAAAAAACATTGGCAGACACTAAAGTAGTGAAAGACTTCCCCAAATGTCTTTTTAGAAGATTTGTTAGGCCTACCTCCAATCAAAGAAATAGACTTTTTTATTGACATTCTTCCTGAGATGGCCATTGTTTCTAAGGCCCTTTACAAGATGGCCCCAATTGAATTGGCAAAATTGGAAAAGCAATCTAGACAAGGGTTGCATTAGACCCAACACCTCACCTTGGGAAGCATCTAGTGTTATTCGTGAAGAAGAATGATGAATTACTCCGGTTGTGTATTGATTACAAACTTCTTAACCTAGTGATCATAAAAAATAAGTATCATTTGCCCAAAATTGATTATTTATTGACCAATTATGAAGAGATTGTGCTTTTCTGAAGATTCATTTGAGATCTAGTTACTATGAATCAAAGAGTGTGATTGCCCAAAATTAATGATTTATTGACCAATTACGAGGAGATTGTGCTTTTCTGAAGATTGATTTGAGATCTAGTTACTAAGAATCAAGGAGTGTGATATTCCAAAGACAGCTTTTCGAATAAGGCATGAGCATTATGAGTTTAAAGTTATGCCATTTGGATTAACTAATGCCCCAGTTGTTGATTTTCAAAGACCAAGTTTCAAAACAGATGGTCATTTTTGAACCAAATAAGCATTTTTTTCACCAATATTAAACACCTAGACCCATATCAGTCCAAGCCATTTTGCCCTTGCATCCTAGCATTTTGACATGGAAAGTAGGAATTTTCCAACAAGTGTCCAATAATATTCTAACATTTGAGTAGTTAAGTAATTTCTCAACTTTTCATGACCCTAGGAGTTGCCAAAATTAGCTCTCTATAGTTATCCCAGCCTAAAGTCAGCTCCCTTCTAGCTCAAATCATCTCCAGTGTAACTAAAAACTATGATCTTTAGCTCAACCAAGTCCAAAACAATTTTACCTTAATGGTGATAAACTTTATTTCGCTTATTTTGAGTCACTCATCCCAAATTTCAGTCCTACGCTAACTTGTAGATTGCCACTAGTCATTCTCTCTCATGTTTTCATGGACTTGAGCTGCATTTCAGCTCAACCTGATAGAAGGAGCTGAAACGAGCTGCATTTGAGCTCAACCCGATAGAAGGAGCTGAAACGAAGCTATAATCACGTTTACCATTACTCTCTTAGTTCAGTTTGAGTTCATTCATCCCAATTTGAGTAAAATTCAATTTTGATCTCTCTCTCCTATTTTTAAGGGTTTGTGCTGGATTTAAGCTCAACCAGCTAAAGTGATCTAAAAAAAGCTAGGATCATGTTTATAATATATAAATCAATCTTTCTTGAGTTTTATTTGAGTTCATTTATCTCAAGATACATGCAATTCAGTTCTGAACTCTTTCTCTCTCCTATTTTGAGGGGTTTGAGCTAGATTTGAGCTCAACCAGATCGATAGAACTAGATTTGAGCTAAACTAAAACTAAGCTAGGATCATGTTTGTCATATAAAAATCAATCTTCCTTTAGTTCAGTTTGAGTTCATTCGTCTTGGTTTGAGTTCAATTATGTTTCAAAGGCCTTCAAGTTCATTCCCAATACTTGCTTACACTCTGTAAACTGCTTTGAGTTCAATTAGTAATATTAAATTGATTTTTTTTTTAATCTTTCAACAGATCCTTATAGTAAGTAGCTTGTCCAAGCATTTCACCAGTGAATATTCTATTAAAAATTAAATTTTTATGGCATGCTTTGATTTCCCTTCATAGATATATGTTTGCAACTTGGTTTATTTTTTATTTTTAGAACAATTCAGGAGGAATTTTCAGCAAGATTCTAACCAAAGCCTAGTAAGAGTAGGTTCACAGCCTGGTTCATCGGTTCGAGAAAACTCATCTAAAGCTTGAAAAATAAGCATAAGGGTAAAATAGTTATTTTATGTCATATTCCTCTGCATAAACATGGGGTATATGCTACATATACATTGGTTTATGATTTTCTTTGATTTCTAGAGCTGTTCAACTAGCCTCCTCACACAATGCTATTTTGGTTATTTACCACCATGCAGTATTTTCATAAAACCTAACTTAGGAGCCACATGAACCTAAGTTAGCTTTCTATATGCTTTCACATGGATTTAGAAGGCCGGAGCCCAAGCTTAGCCTGTCTTAATTTCTCATTAATCAGAGTTTTTCAAAAACAACACCCTGGCTGAGCCCAGTAAAGTTATGCCCAACTTAGCTCCGAAACCTAATTTCAAAACTGAACCTAGACCAAGTCCAGTCCATGTCATGCTATCTAAACCCACCTAGCCTAGGTCAAGCCAGGTCCAGGTTCACATTTCAATTTAAAATTCCTGGTCCATATTTCGCAAGTCTAATTTCTATATCTCAATCTCATATCTAAGTCTTAGATTTGATCAATGAGCCCATTTCAAATCTTAGATATCAAATCATGATCCAAGTTTTCATACCATATCTAGATTCATCTTCCAGAATTTTGTTTGGATCTGGACTCAGATCTAGGTCCTAGTTTGAACCTAGATTCAATATCCACATGTGAGCTTGATGCACATTATATTTCAAAAATGCATCACAACTTTTTCACTCCATGCTTAATGTCAATTCATAGAAAATGACTTAAAATGTGCAAAATTCTTTGCTAAGCACTACAACATAGGCAGAATCCAAATCAATAACTTAATGTGGCAAGAATGAACATTTTTTTTGGTTTCATATCAAGTTTTAAATTATAGTTTTAATGTGTGTTTTCTCCTCTTCATATTCTTGCATCGTTCATTCTCCACACTCAATGTTAAACTAAATCCTTTATTAAGGATCAATCAACACTTTTCTGTGCAAACTTGGATTTTTGTTAAAGTGAATTCAAAATCTATACAAGAATGCATTGAACAAAATTCGATTCAAAATACCATTTTAGCCTATGATTTGTGTTTTTGAGAGAGGAGAGAAATTTAGTTTAGAGCTGCCTAAAGAGCCCAAAAGTTTGGTAAAATTCCAAAAATGGTGCTTATAAAGCTTGGCTCAAATAAATAAAATTTTAAAAGTCTTGGTGTATGTCTTGGTTGGGGTTGCATTTGCATTCAACATAGACCCAACCAGGCTTGGTGTAGAGGTCATGGGAGTAGGTTGAGTCAGGCTTCTAGGGCTAGGTAATTGGTGTAGAGGTCATGGGAGTAGGTTGAGTCAGGCTTCCAGGGCTAGGTAATTGGTGTAGAGGTCATGGGAATAGGCTGAGTCAGGTCTCCCAGGGCTAGGTAATTTCTTTTTCCTTTTTTTTTTTTGTAATTTAGTGCTTTCTTCCTTTCTTTTATGCATGTTTTAGTTTTAGTTTTTTTTTTTTTCTTTTAGCATGTCGAGTTTAGTTTGCTTTCTTGCTTATTTCCTAGGTCTCTTTAATTGCTTTCACAATGCTTTAGATTAGCAATGTATATTTTCTAGAATAGATTTATTTTAATGTCTTTAGGGATGGTGTAGGTGTTATGTATGCCCCTCTCTTCCATGTCTTTCTTTTGATTTCATGTTTTCTGCTTACTTATTACTTAAAACATGCATATAGAATGTAATTTTCTCTTATGTTTTCATTAGTCATGCATTACATTTTGATTTTAATATGCACTAGATCACCTCGCACCCACATGCACCCCTTGGCTAACTTCAAATAGGGTCAACCTAGTAGCTCAAGTATGTGAAAACCTGTTCCTAGTTTGGTCCTCACAAAAGAACCATTTCAAAATCAATAGTTTTCTAAAATATTTTTAACAATCAACTTCTTTAAATGATTTCAAAAGCTATAGGTCTGGTAGGCATGGAGTCTAAACCTAGCTCAATTCTACTGCCTGGCCCAGATTGGTCTTAGAGCCCACTATTTATGAACCCAGTCCCTCCATGTAGAACTATTCAACCTCTTTAAAATCCCAATCATATGAGATGAATAAAGTCCATATCACAAAAGGTATGATCTTACCATGATTAAACCACTTTATCTCAATTAAGCATGTCTCCAAGTAGGTTCAAACCTAGTTTAGGCCAGACTGAATCTAGTCCCTTTGACCACCTATCCTTAGCTCATTCAGATCTTGGATTTTAATTTAGGGTATTAGGTTAAAATAGTGATCTAAGTCATGATGTTAAACCCAATTCTCGCACATTTGATTTTAGATTTCAAGTATCGGATATCAGATATTGGACTCTAAATATTGGATAATGGATTTTTGATCATAAATCTTATATTATGTCAGATTTTGGATCTCAAACCTTTGGTTTTGGATCATGGATTTTAAATCTTGGATTTTGGATCAAATTTCAAAGAAAATGAGCATTTGATCATAAGCCTTGGATCAACTCTCATAGAATCATGCCCAATTCAAGATTTCAAACCATGACAATCATCAGTTTGAACTGTTCTTTCATAATTTGGATTTATAAGACCAAATTATAAGATACAAGTTCAAATTTATTGGATCCCTGACCATTGTATCTTGGATCATGAATCCTGAATCTCCGTAACATGGCAATATTTTAGACCTCTATAATATTTTCTATCTGAATTTAACACAAGAATCATATAATCAATCAAATCATAGTTACAAGTGCTGGATTTGGAACAAAATTTTCTCCCAATAGGTCCACGTCCTATACCCAAGTCTTAGTAGAGATTGGCCTCCAAGTATACATGACATAGATTTTGCAAGCATCATATTATATTTAGGACACCAATTTGATGATTCAAACATGGACATATATCATGATCTAATTCTTCTTGTTCATAAGTCTATTTCGGAGATCTACTTATATTTCAAAACATGCATGAATTTAAACTAGGGCACATTTGCTTTTCTTAGGATTTGGATGACATTTAGACTTACGAATTAGAACATTTTGTCTCGTCCTTGGTCTAATTACCCATGGTAAAGTTGCCAAGAATGGCTGGACCTCATACTATCAAGTTGGGTCCCGCCTATTTGACTCCCTCAAAAGGAAACAAAGGCGAGTACATGTGTTGTCACTAATTTGCTATGGTTTACAAGTAAGATTGAAAAAATTTATATGTAAAAAATCATATACTGGCTTAGGAACAACCATGTCATTGCCTATGCTTGACGGTAGTTAAAATCACATGATCGAAATTACCCATCTCAAATATGTTTTTTCTCAAAAAAGAGTTCAACATGAGACAATGGAGATGGATGGAATACCTAAAGGACTATGATTTTGAAATTGTTTATCATTCAGGTAAGACTAACATTGTGGCAAATGGGTTGAGTCATAAGGAAAAAGGAACAATACTTTGTATGTCAACCAGCAATGGAAACTAATTAAGAACTTCATAGCTTGGAAATCTTTCATGGCTACTGAGTCTATGATTGTTTTGAATGCACTCATTGTCAAAACAGACATTATAAATGAAACAAAAGGTAAACAAAAAAAGATCCAGATTATGAGCACCTAAAAGACATGTCAGAAAATGAAAAATCAGGTTTGTCTATAGATGAGAATGGGGCAATGTGCTTCCAAAATCATTTATGGGTGCCAAACATTGATAAGTTGCACAAGGTTATGCTAGATGAAGCTCATGAGTCTGAGCACACTATTCATCATGGCAGCACAAAGAAATATCATGATTCACATTAGAACTTGTGGTGGGAAGCTATGAAGATATTGTTGAGCATGTTTCTAAGTTTTGACCTGTCAACAAGTGAAGATTAAAAGTCAATGTTCAGGAGGTGTGATGCAGTACATTAACATACCACAATGGAAACATGAAGATATCATCATGGATTTTTATTGTGGGACTTTCGACGACCTATAAAAAAAACACAATGCAATATGGGTAATTGTCGATAGACTAACCAAATCTACTCACATTCTTCCTATTTGCACTAATCAGTCCTTAAAGAGTCTTGCAAAGTTGTACATTAAGGAGATAGTCAAACTTCATGGTGTGCCACGGTTGATACTTTCAAACAAAGATCCATGGTTTATTGGTGCGCAACAAGCTGTGGGTACATGTCTGAAATTCAGTACAACCTTTCACACTCAAACTCATGGTTAATCAAGACATACAATGCAAGCATTGGAAGATATGCTATGTGTATGTGCACTTGATTGGAAAGGCGAATAGGATAAATATATGAAATTGGCAGAATTATAACTATAACATTAGTTATCATGTGAGCAACAAATATGGGCGACCATGTCGATCACCTAGTTACTAGTCTGGTATTGGAGCTAAAAGTATTGATGAACCTATGGTGATCCAACATTAATCTGAGCAAGTACAAAAGATCAGACAATGACTCTCATTTACACAAAGCTAATAGAAAGAGTTATGCTGATAACCATTGTCAAGGACTTGTCTTTTATGTTGGTGAGCACGTTTTCCTTAAGGTTTCTCTGACAAAAGACTTTTTTTGTTTTGGAAAGAAAGGAAAACTCAACCCACGATATATCAGACCATTCAAGATTTTGGACAAAATTGGTGCTACTCCTTACAAATTAGCTCTACCACAACTTGAGCATATTTACAACATGTTCCATTCTTCAACATTGCAAAAGTATTGCCACGATCCAGACATGTGATCAATCACGTAGACATCTCAATAAAAGAAGACTTAACTTTTGAAGAAATACCTACAGAGATCGTGGATAATCTCACAAAAAGCTAAACAATGAAGAGATTCCCATGGTGAAAATATGATGGTTGCACCATGGAATTGAAGAATCTACATACGAACAAGAGGACACGATGAAGAGACAATACCCTACATTATTTAGCAACTAGTTTCTTTTTCTTTTTTCCTTTTTTGTTTTTAAATTTTGTAGACAAAATTTAATTAGGGGGAGGATAATCGTAAGACCTTCATTTTTATACACATTTCTTAAATGTGTTTATATTTACTTCTTTAGAATTACATTGCTCATCTATAAGAGTCTGGATGCTCATGGGTAGAGCACCGAGTGTGCTTCATGTAGGCTTGATGGGAATACGAATTAGACTTGTATGTTCCAAATTGTAGTAAACTTATCAAGAGGGATAAGGATGTCATTAATGATAAGCTAAGGTAAGGTAGTAAATTACCCTAGGAGACATGAAGAGAATTTTTGAAATTGTCAATGGTTAAATTAGGTCTTAAAAAAATGCTGGGACATGAACAAAATTTCATAAATTGACAAGGGCATTTTGATCCAAGTAAAAGATTAGGGTCTAAACACTAATTAAGTTAATTAAAACATGTTTTTATTAAGCTAAATAGGAATAATGAAAATTGAGCTTAATAGAATAAAATATAATATACTATATGATAAGTGTTAAAGATAGCACTGTCCCTTAATCGAAGGTGCCTTTACATGTGAAAGATTAAAGAAAAGGGGAGGAGAGAAAGAGAGATAAGAGAGGGAAAAGAGAAAAGAAGAGAGAGAAAATAGAAAAAAGCGTACTTGTGATAGAGTGAAGACTATGTAGATGCTTGGTAGCCTAGGTATCACCCTACGCACATGTGTACGGTTTAAAATTTTTGAAATTGGTTTTCTTTTGTCAAAAATAGACAAAAGGTGATTTTTTAGGTTGTACCCCATCTGTTTATGTTTATGAATGAATATTCGGGTTCCTCACCATTTACCCAGTACGCTCATGCAGGGACACTTTTGTAGTTTTAAGCAAACGGTCTAACTTATGAGAACAAAGGTCATGCCATCAGACTCATTTCATGATGCTGAGTCCAACCATACCACCTAGCCTAGTGTTGCCCATTGGCACTTGGCTGGGTTCGGTCAGCCGACACGAGCTGGGCAAGCTAGAGTTGACTGGCCATATTAAGCTAGTCGACTATGGCTAGCTGGCCGTGGCCATGACCAAGCCAAGGGTACGCCAAGCTAGACAAGCCAGGCCCAAGCTCGAGCCTAATGAACCTTGTTTAACCTCTATCTTACATTATAAAAATATAATTTTGTGGTAAAGTTAGTTTAACCTAATGGTGTTTAGTTTGCTTAAACTCACAAACTTAAGAGATCACCCATGTCAATTGTGAGCGAAGTGGTTAGGTTTTTCCATATCTATCTTCGCGTGCAATTTGATTATTATATTTAATGCTTAGCTTATAGTATATTGCTTGAAATGAGTGGCACATGCTTAGCATAATTGTCATTCATGTATGGGGAGTGAAAGATCATGCATTGACTATTAATCAAATGAATTAGAAGCTCGATGGTGAGCGGCACAGTTCGGAGGGTAGCAAACGATGGTTTACAGCTGTAATTGTACTAGGACAATGGTTCTTTGTCATGTACCACTGGAGAATACTCTTTGGGAGTGGTCCCTTGTAAAAATTAGGGTTGTTCATGAGCGAGTTCAAGCCGAGTTAAGCCAGCTTGAACTTGGCTCGTTTGTCTTGAAAGGAACTCGAACTTGCCTCGAGCTCGACTCGACTTGAGTTCTTAAAGCTCGAACTCGGCTCAATTCAGCTCAATTAAGCTCGAGCCGAAGATTGGCTTGAGCCAAGCCAAGCATTTTATTAAAAAAATTAATTTTTTTAAACGAAAGGGAGCATACAGACTTGAACATGGAACCTCCCACATACCAATTAAGTGTACACCCATTTGAGCAATCTACCTTTTTTTTATAATTTTATGAGATGTATTTTACATATTTTCTTTCTCAAGCTTAACCGAGCTGACCCACTTAACTCGAGCTCGACTCGTTTAGGTTGTCGAGTTCATTTCTTAACTCAAACTCGACTAGTCTAATAAACAAGTCAAGTTCGAGTCAAGTTCATCGAGCGAGTTCGAGTCGAGCTCGAGTTAGCTCGACTCGTTGAACAGCTCTATGTAAAATATGACCTTAAATGTCACATTAGCTAGTCATATTCCAATTTTCCATCCCCTTTATCACAACTTCCATTTTTGTTAATGAGCTTGATTATTACATAACTATAAACATTGTTTCTACAATTATTTTCAATCATTTTATGCTTTCCATGGGTGTATGTATAGCTTGACTTGATAGAGTTCTGGCTAGATGTTGTTCTAGGCGGCACCTTAAGGTTGAATGCATATTGTCACTCTGGCTTTTATTGAAGAAACATTTGTTCAACCTACTCATGACATTGTCCTACCTTGTTTTGTTATTGACTTAGGTGAATCACAAAAATCTATTAACAACTTCAATAAGGTCATTAAAATATACAAAATAAAAACAAGGGCTCCTCAATTTCTTTTGCCACTTTTCACTAAAAATTGCCTAGGGAGATTAGGTGCTTGGTTTTGGTTCTATGAAGATAACTAAGGTTTGAAAAAGAAACCCAAGTGTGAAATTTGGGATTGATATAGAATCAATAACATTGAAGTTAATCCACAAATGCCCTTCCTTAAGTGTGTAATGTAACTAGTAGAGATGATTGGTCCTGTGCAGCAACTATACTTCATTCCAAATGACACGTATCTGAGCCCAACAACCCTCTATCTCTACATTACATGCAAAATTTTTCATGGAAATTTGAGGCAAATTTTTGTAGATTGTAATGAGAAAACTTGGACTCACCAATTATTGAAACATTTTCGAGCATCTAATTTTTCAACATTTGTAGGCCATGCAGGCATGTTTGCTACCATCTTGCAAGCATTCCTTGCAAGGACTTCGGAAAACCAGTCAATTCCCTCTTCTGCAATGGCAATGCCACATGCTTGTCAGCGTTGATTTTTAGTTTAGACAAGCAACCGCCCTTCTAAGCTATTTGAGCAAAGATCTGCTTCCCTCTTAGCAACCTTAAGCATTTAATTTGGAGATTTTAAGCTCTCTCACTGTTGACTAGTTTTGTAGTTTGCACTGGGGTACGATTGGCTCCACAGTCAAAGAAAACCCCCTTTTTAGGGGAGAGGGCCCACTCTTTTTTTGAAAATATTAATGTCTTTGTACTTCAAGGATATTTTCTAAACTGCTTTTGCCTCCTAAAAGGTGTTGCTTCTCTTTGTTCTCCATAATTGGCAAGGTATGAGCTTAGACTAGGGCTGCGTTTGATTGTAAGGGAAAAACTTGAGGGGCGGGTGAAAACTTTACGATAAGGGAAAGATTCAACCGCTGTGAGGTGAAACCATCAAACGCCGGAAATTTTAACGCGGATTTTTCGTATGACAGGGTGAAAATTAAAGCAGAAAAAAGTCGGACCTCTGAGGTCCGACTTTTTTCCGCAGACAAATTTTTGAGCCGTTAGGGCTCAAAAATTCCCCCCCCTTCCGCCGAAGTCCTCGCGTCTTTCCCCTTCTGCCTATAGCCCTCTCGTCTTTCCCCTTCCGCCTGAAGCCCCCTTCTCCTCTGTCGCTGCCTGAAGCTCCCTTCTCCTCCGTCGAAGCTGTCCATCGCCGTCTCTTGCCAAAGCTGTCCTCTTGGGAAGTAGGAAGAGGAGAAGGAGGAAGAAGACAAGAAAGAAGGGAAGTAGGAAGAGGAGGAGGAGGAAGAAGACGAAAAAGGAGGGATAGTAGGATTCAGGAAGAAGGCAAGAATCGAGGTTTTTTTTTGGGTGATCATTTCATGTGACGGAGTTGATCGAGGGAAGCCATGGCTAGGGCACGGAGATTGACCCTGGTGAGTTGGACGAGATAATCGCCCGTCTACTCAAGGCACGATCGTCGTCGAGGGCTGGAAGGCAGGCCCGCCTTACGGAGTCTCAGATTCGGCAGCTTTGTGTTGCTTCCAGGGATATCTTCCTCAGGCAGCCTAATCTCTTAGAGCTCGAAGCCCCGATTAAGATATGCGATGCGGTTTCTCGCTCTCTGGATTCTCGAATTCTCACTTCATTTGCTCTGTGCCTTGGATATTATGCTGTGGATATTTCGGCCTTATGGTGTTCTCTTCCATATTGCTCTTGGTTTTGTGGGATTTTTTGACCGGTATATCTGCTGGAAATTGCAAAGTCCTTGTGTTCACTGTGGATTGCTTGCAAATTTTCCTGTTATTAATCCTATATATTTCTGCCTTTGCTTCGACCGGCAATGCTTATACATGGTTAAGATACTAAAAGGTATCTCATCTTTCATACCATCATCTTTCGACTGTCTGGTAATCATGTGAATAGGTCTTCAGTTTCTTCGGCCTAAAAGCCTCTGTTTGCCAAGCTCATTGAACTGAGGAATGAGACAATTTGTTTGGTAGAGATACTTAATATGGCTATTCATTTTTCAGATAAAGCAGATAGTAACTATGTTGATGCACTAACACCATAGAATCAGAACTTGAGACCGATTCTTTTTGGTAATTGTGCAAGGTGTTTCTTGAGAAAAAGATGGAAATCTCAAAGTTTCAATTTTTATTTACGTGAAATTGGAGGAGAATCAATAAAACAACAATTTCTAACGGTCAGGAAAAAAGTCTCTCCTAATTTTTACCCTGTGCATCAAACACAGTTAATCTTACCCTGCAAAAATCTACCTTGTACATCAAACACAGTTAATTTTACCCTGCAAAAGACTTCACTGCAATCAAACAGGGACTCAAATCGGAAGAGGGCTAAATTTCATCATGTATTTTTTTTCAGAAAAATTTACCGTGGTAAATTTACCACGTTAAATTCTTCCTTGCAATCAAACGCAGCCTTAGTCTTGCCAAAATAGATATTCATTAGTAATGGTTCTTCTCCTATCACGTTTCAATAAGGTTGAAGACCCCATTTGGGCAACTTGCCTTTCCATTCCCTCCTTCCACTTCATTAGTGGACTTTTGCCAAGACGTTGGGAGTTACATGGAGGAGTAGAGAATCAGGGTGATATAGGCCGAGCCAACCTTGGCCTTGGCTGACATTTGCGTCAGCTACGCAAGCTTGACTAGCTTGAAGATGATGCATTTGCCGGTGGATTCAGACCAGACTAGTATGGGACAACTTGATCTAGACCTGCCAACACTTTTCATGTTGAATTTGGATCTCGTAGCAAGGTGTGCCCCAAACACATCCTTGGATCCATACCACAATGGCCCCCACCACATCAGATGCATAGCTTGGCTTGCAGTCACCGAGATGGCCAGTGGTGTGTGGCTGTTCTAGCTAAGCACCCTATCTCTACAGCCCAACAGCTCGATGATATGACTCAAGCTGCTTGGTGCCGCACTTTATGGTGAAGTGACATGGACCCTCCCCGATTTTATAATCCAGAACACTAGTGCCTACAACATTCTACCGTGGCCCACTAGCCTTCTTCACCAGCTGCATAAACCAACTACCATTTTAAAGTCATAAACTATGATCTTAGTTAACCACATTTGCTGCATGAGAATGGTGATGCTCTATCCTATCAAATATTTTATGTTCTTGTGGTTTGTCTTGGTAATAAAGTATCTACCTAAAGTATATGGTCTCAATTTCCTTACTTCTATCCTATTGGCTAAAATTTATTTGTCGTAAATTTATGATGGTTTAGCTCCATATGTCAAGGTTTTGCTATCCGAAGGTCACTATCTGTTCCTATGATAAACTCCTGAAAATCAGGTAATGCTAAGATTAGCCTCTTATATAGCATATTTCTACTTGTTAAAATCTTTAGATGCTTTCCTGCTCCAGAGGAAGGAGTTTTTTTCAAGAGCAAGTGCAAATAAAACACAACCTTGACCACTAGCTTCAAGCAGTTTAAAAGGTTGTTTGGACCCTATATGCTTTTCAGAAAACGGGGCTTTAAACAAGTGTTTTTGTTTCATTTGGTAACGTCATAGTCATCTTGTTAAAATCCCATGTTACTTAGCCTAGGGTCATAAGCCAGTGCATTCCAATAAGAGTATTATCAACTCCTTTAATGGGTAATACATATAAATCCACTTCAAAATTAGCTTTCTTGAGTTGAAGATTCACATCCCTACCCATGTATTGACACCTTAAATGGGCCCCATCTCCTACAATAATATCAAACATAGATTGCTCCTTAAGTGGGTAGCCAATGGTTAGAGAAATCTTCTCATTGATAGAATTGCAGGATCAACCTAAGTCTACCGATGTGCTCTTATTTTTGTTTTCAAAAAGATGCGTGCAAAATTCATTCAACTTCAAAAAGATACTTTTACAAGTTGGGTTCAAATTTTTTTTATCAGGCAAACATAAATTATTGTTGTAGTTTTGAATTGGCCTTTAATTCTTCTATTCGATGTTAGCTCCTTTACAGGAGATTTTCTTCTTCATTTTCATCATCATTGTCTTTCAGAAGGAATATCGCGCGGAGTTGTGCCATCCATCTAATGTGACAGGTGCCCTTGTGGCACAGATGCAAGGATGTGTCGAGCTACACCTTGCTCCAAGTCCACATCCAACACAAAGGGTGCAGTTACCTTCCTTCTGATGCTACATCCAACAGTGAGAATTCAGGCAGTATGAGAGAACGCCTAACTTTATTGGATTTACAAACTTGTATTTCGGTACACTCCAAACTATCTGATGGGACGCTTATATAACTTTACGCAACAAAGAGTATAATAACTTAGGAATTTAGGGTTAGGTGTCGAGAACACACTATGGAGTAGCGAAACATGAATCGAGATCCTTCTCCAGTTTCAATCTTCTAAGAGCACAAAACCTATTTTTGTAAACCATGCTTTTAAGGAAGGGGAATTTTAAATCCTAAGCTCATCTCTTGACATGAGTTTAGTCATTTTTCTCACACTACACATTGAGCTTAAAGTGGCTTATTGACCTACACCTCTCAAATAATTTGATCTTTGACTTGTACTAATTTGCTTAAACAACCCTTTACCTTGAATTTAACTTGGATAGGGTTGATGATGAGAGACACTTGTAACAACATTCAGGCTTTTCCAAATTTGCCTTGCCTTTAATATAATTATTGATAGACACAAAACTGACTTCGATCAGAGAGCTGAAATCCGTGTTAAATTTCTGATTCCTAAATTGGGATGGTAGGTAAGAGAGCATTACCCAAATGAGGATGGTGTCGGATGCTTCTACTTTCTATATTCATCCAGGCAACACTTATTGGCAAGGAAGCATCTTCCCCAACATTTCCATCTCCTCATAGAGAGAATAAAATTTATCTTAGTTTCAGATGAAGGCCTAATGAGAAGTTTCCCTTAACCCTACTACGGTAAGTCTCACATATCATAACATCTTAATAGAGCATCTTTAGGGAGTTAAAAGATAAATGTCTACTCGAACCTATCCCATGCAATTTCTCCTACAAGCACATGATGGGTCAATTATATGCCTTCATGATAGATTTTGAAATTGACTTCACTTTGTTGTTGACTTCTGTATTCTCCAACTATGTTTGCTTCTCCACCTTTAATAATCTCCACCCATGAATGAATCTTGGATAGAACCAAGGCTTCATGATTGTCCTTCCTACACATACCTCCAAGGGCTTTGTTTGTGGGTTGAGTCCTATGCTCACCATCAGGTTGCTGCACTTGACATGACCAATGTTGCAAAGGAGCCTTGGCTTGGCATGCTCCATCTCTTTGCTCATGGCTCTCTCAACTTACCATCGCCTTCCCACACTCTGCCTAGCAATCAGTTCATCCTCAGTATGTTCTTTTTTCTTTTCCCTCCCAATAGGCAGACAGGTCAGCCCCTCTTTGTGAGTTGTGACCATTAATCATGTACTCTTTCCCAATATACTAAACTCATGTCAAGAGATGAGCTTAGGATTTAAAATTCCCCTTCCTAAAAAGCATGGTTTACAAAAATAGGTTTTGTGCTCTTAGAAGATTGAAACTGGAGAAGGATCTCGATTCATGTTTTGCTACTCCATAGTGTGTTCTCGACACCTAACCCTAAATTCCTAAGTTATTATACTCTTTGTTGCGTAAAGTTATATAAGCGTCCCATCAGATAGTTTGGAGTGTACCGAAATACAAGTTTGTAAATCCAATAAAGTTAGGCGTTCTCTCATACTGCCTGAATTCTCACTGTTGGATGTAGCATTAGAAGGAAGGTAACTGCACTCTGTGTTGGATGTAGACTTGGAGCATATTATTGATGTACCAATGGAAAATGATATGGAGAGGGGCTACAGTCAGCCTTCCGCTCTCAGACATACGCGCGCTCACCCAGAGGGCTATTTGTACAACCCATTTTCCATCATGAATTCACCTAACAGTTCCTATCTCTCGTTAAGCATTCACTCCTTTGAAGACACGAAGAGGGGCCGACCTGTCTGCCTATTGGGAGAGAAAAGAACATACTGAGGTATATTTGTTTTATTATAGTGTTCTCATTCATTTCCTTCAAAACTTTTCATTTTTAGAGGGTTTGGAGATCAACTATTTTTCTTTTACAAATCCTTTCATTTCATTTCTTCATAATTAGACATTCAGGCACAGTTTTGCCTATTGTTTCCCTTTTCTTTTTCTTCTATTTTCCATTGTGTTTACATGTAAAAGTTTAATCTTACGCACGGACCATATAAATGAGATGTAATTACCTATACTCACCTCCATTTCTTTAATAAGCGAGATTCCAAGAGACCGGACCAGCCCATTAGTAAGAGGTCTGAACATTCCTGACATAGTTCCTGACATATTTACTATGCGTAATCTGACCAAAGAGTAGACTAAATGTTATAAATTTCTAAGTCTAAATGAACAAAATGAGAATCAATTTGATATATTTTTCATGTCCAGACAGTCATAGATCAATGCAAATTGATGTCCTAAATCCAATATGATGCATGTGAAACTAGATCACATAGACCTAGAGTTTGGTCTCTACTGGGGACTTAGGGGTCATTCATGGACCTATCAAGAGGGAATTGGGTCTGAATCCAGGAATTCATGATTGAGATATACTAATAAAATTCTTGTTTTGAGTTGATTGAAGAGATCCAAAACACCATGTTCTGATCTAAATTTCAATATATGAAATCCTTGATCCTTAATCCAATCCTAGGAGGATAGAGCTAGGGTTTAGGGTCCAATGTTCAATGTCCCAAAATCTGTATTTCGAGATCCAAAATCCAAAATCCTAGTTCAGACATCCAAGATTTAAAATTTGAAATTTATGATTTGAAATCTGGGGTCCAATATCTGAGATCCTAAAATATAGTCCTTGAGTTCTAAGTCCAAATATGTGCGATTTGAATTCCATATCATGATTAGGATCCATCAAATTCAATCTCCTTTTGAATATGGATCCGGATTTTAAATAACTAAAGCTAGGTGAGTCATACATTGGGTTTGATCTTGCACTGGGCCAGGTTTGAACCTACTTGTGATAGGCTTAAAATAGGGTAGGTACACTTGATCCTCGTGAAACCATATGGTTCATAGCGTGTGCTTCACTTATCTTGTGTATATAAGTTTTAAAGAGGTCAGCTAGGTTGAGGCTATGGGACTTGGTTCATAGATGATGGGCTCTAAAACCGTTCATGGGTTAGGTCTTAGAGGACTTATACTATGTTTAGAGTCCAAGCGTAGATGATCTAGGCTTTTGAAGTACTCATGAAAAGCTCATTTTGAAAACATTTAAGAAAACTGTGATTTTGAAAGTGGTCTTTAGTGCGGACTAGGTCAAGTCTAGGTGTTCACATGTTAGGGTAAAGCCAAAGGGCATGCCACTAAACTGACCAGGTTTAGCTTCAGATAGGAGGTGCATGTGGGTGCAAGGTGATCTACATGCATGTTAAAGAAATTATGCAATGTTTGATGTTTAATTGAAGAAAAAATGAGATCTATATGCATTGGTAATTAAAAGGAAGAAGGGACAAGAGGGGCATACCTGACCCACGCGTCCAACCTAAATGAAATTAATTAAATATATCCTAGAGAAATAAATAGGCTCAACTATAGCAAATAAGAAAACCTAGGAACTAAGTAAGAGATAAACTAAGCTAAGCATGCTAAAAGCAAAAAAGAAAAATTAAAACATGCATAAAATCTAAGAAAAAAAGAAAAACACTAATTGCAAATAATAAAAGAAGCTGGAAGATAAAAGAAGTTACATGAACTTGGAGACCTGACCAAGCGCGCTCCCATGACGTCTACAATGAGACTGGTTGAGTCTACGTTGAGCACTAATGCAGCCTAAACAAAGACTTAGTCCAAGCCTCTAAAAAAATTAATTTGCGCTGAGCCAAGATTTTTAGGCACCAAACTTGAATTTTCCAAGTTTTATTGGGCCTTTTTAGATATGGAGAGAGAGGGGGTGTGACCCCCTTTTATAGGAGAAACAAGGGTCTATCCTCCTTGGAAGGATCAATACATGACTAAACTTCTCTCCTCCTCTTCTTCTCCAAGAGCACAAAACCATATTGTAAATTTGTGTTTTCAATCAAAAGTTGTTCGTTGTTATCTCATACTTAGTCTGATTCGATTTCATGAAAAGCAATGTTTGCATGGAAAAGTGTTGGTTGATTCATGATAAAGGATTCAGATTGACGTTGAGCATGGAGATTGAAGGGTATGAGAATATGAAGCAAAGAAAGCACACATTTAAAAGCACAATTTTAAATAAATATATTGGAGAAAAATGTTCATTCTGACCACATATGGACACAAATTCAGATTCCGTTTGTGCTGGAGTGCTCAAAAAAGAATTTTGCATGATTCACTTTCTTCCATATGGATGACATTAAGCATGGAATGAGAAAATTATGCTGCATTTTTTAAATATAATGTGCATTAAGCTCACATATGGATCTTGGATCTGAGTTGACACTGGGTATGAAATTGAGATTTGGATCTTGATCTAATACTGAGATCTGGAATATTAAACACTGGATCTATGAAATAGATTACGGATCTGAAATTTGGATATGAGATCCATATATGAAAATTGAACGTGAGTATGAGAGTTGGATTTAAAATCTGAAATGAAGATCCAATATGAGATTTGGATTTGAAATGAAGACTTGGCTCGACTTGGGTTAGGTGTGTTCATGTTGGGTGGCATGGGCTAGACTTGGGCTAGGTTAGTTTTGAGAAGTTGGTTCAGACCTAGGTTGGGTGCAGGTTTACTAGGCTTAGCCTAGGTGGTACTTTTGAAAACTCTGGTTCTGTAAAAATTGAGGTGGAACTAATCCTAGATTCGAGCCTACTCGGTTCATGAGATGAAATGCTAACATAGGTTCATGTGGCTCCTAAGTTAGGTTTCATGAAGAATACGTGGAAAGTAGCAAATGACCAAAATACCATAGCAGGAAAATTGAAAGTGGCAGGTCGTGTGGGTGATCTGACCAGATTCAGACATGTGCAAGGTGGAAATAAGGCATCCTATGAAATTTGGTTGAAAAATGACATCATTTCCCCTTCAAAAACACAAAAATTAATTTTATGAATATCAAACCGACTATTTTCTGAATTTTGGGCAAGGGCAAAATGGAAACTTTTGATTTAAGTCATATTCATCCAATCCAAAGCTAGCAATACTCTCTTGAAGTGTTGCTGATCGCAATCATTTCAGGAAATCAAGAAATTGACTCTTGAATTGATCAAAATTGAGCACGAAAGATTGAACTGCACCAAAAGTTGGACGTCTGAACCTTATTAAATTTGTAAAACAGAAATTGAGCTCAAATCGTGATGAACAAACTGAAGTCCAAGTCCAAAATATTCAGATTGACATTGAAGACTATGATCCTAACTCGACATAAGTTGACATGGGGTAGATTGTGAGAAATATAACTTGGACCTACTAGAGCTGGTGAGAGAGTGTCATTCTGATTTTAAGACAAAGCTCTAGAACTTGAATCTGGATTTCGGAAGTGAAAGTAACAAAGGAAATACTTTGTATGCATTGTGGAGAGCTTATATTTAGCTCAATTGGGATTGACATGGTCTCAACATTCCAAAATTGGTAGGTGAATGATCTTAGTGAGCTGATTGAGCTAGAATGAGCTAGCTTTGAGTTGAGAAGACTCTAACGAGCTAACTCTAACAACTCCTAAGGTCATGTAAAGTTGAGAAATGACCTAATTACTCAAATGTTAGGCAATTCTCGAACATCTGGTGAAAATCCCTGTTTTCAAATCTGGGTAATAGGCCACATAGTAAAATGATAGTGTTCAGCAATGGCGACCTAATATTAGTGGAAACATGCTTGCTTGGTCCAAAAACCACTATTGTACTTGAACTTTGGTTTTTATAAACCAATTTGAAAATTTCATGGTGAAGGATAAAACAAGCATTTGGACTTGTAAAAACTTTGAGTGTTCACAGGTGCCCCTCTTTTCTATGGAGCCAAAGAACCATGTTGAGTGGCAATGATAGAACAGCGACCATGATGAGATGTTGAAATTGGAATTTCAAAAGGAAAAACTTTTTGATATATAAAAAAAGTGCTCCAGTAAAAAAATATTGGTGCGATGCTTGTGAAGTGCTTGAGAAATTCATGCATGGGTGTGCATATGCTTGTATGCTTGTGCACTGAGATTCAAAATCTCACGTCAAAATGCTTGTAACATTTTAACAAAGATTCCTTTGCTTGTACTTCTTGTATCTTGTAAGGATTTATATGATCTCATTCTTGTAAGGACAAAATCTCTTCAACCAATGTTATGAAGTTCATCTAAAATGAATGTTCTTTCATTTCCAAATGATAAGCCGAAAAGTATTGCTCTCTATGTCATAAGGTTTCTTAGTACAAGAGTTGTCACTATAAATCTAACTCCCTTTGGGATAACAAGAATCACATTGGATCATCAGAGAACTTTTGGCTTGAGCAACTTTCACTTTCAAGCGGATATTTTTGCTTCTTTTTTTTCTCATTTTCTTGTACATGGCCATTTTGGCTCTTGTTCTTATGGTTCTTGTTTTCTTATTTTTCCGGCCAACCTTCACCTACATGGGAAAATACCTCACCACTCTACAAGCTACTACAAAGATCCATTCCTTTAATAGTCATGTAGCTTTGTCATGTGCAATGTCATGTTTATTGAGCTTTCTATTGTACTCTTGTAATGGGTTCTGAACAATTTCTATCAAACCAATTGGTCGTAGGGTAATAGAACACTTCTTGGATTTACTCAAGCTCAGAAGGCTTTAGAAGACATAACTAAATAAAATTTCATATATATCACATAACATTGCAAAATAGGCATAATTCTTGATTTATGCCTGCTTGGTACTCTTGATTACTGATCCAGTGAAACAACTACACTTATCCTAAGGATGATTCTTTCATTGAATCATTGAGCATAACAATAGCTCACTGACCTTGAAATTTCGTTTTATTATAGATTTGGCATAGTGTCGGGCTAACCTATGCCTACCTCTACATGTTCTATTGTTTGTAGTTTATACTCAATGAGCGCTTCTAACTATAGCATTCGCTGCTTGTGATACTGATCCATAGGAAGTTTAATGAGGGATGCAAACTTGTAGGCTGGTTTTTGCATGTGGATAGTCATACTATACATCAGTTCTGCTGGAGTGGCATTGGTGGGCATTCTGTAGGCCCACAAAGCATCATGTAGCTTCTCATGCTAGCCTCAGCCAGTTTCTACGTCCACGATCTAGATCAAGATCTTATTTGTTGTTTTTCCTTGGCCACTACTTTGTAAATTGTAGGGTGCTCAAAAAGTGACGCTTGATCCTGAATTATGAACAAAAGTTGTGCATCCTTTCATTCGGGAAATGCATTCCATTGTCAAACACAATGTCATGTGGCATCTAGAACCTATACAAAATATTCTTGTGAATAAAAGAGATGATGTACTTGCCTTCCATGTTCATCAGGGTGATGGCGTCCATACACTCAGTGAAATATACAATTTCAGCAAGGAGGTACTTGTGCCCATTCAATGGCAAAGCCATATGTAAATCCATTGAATTCCCTCTTGATGTGAAAAAGATATAATTCCTCGAACTATTGTACAAGAACTCGAGTGACTTCCCGATAAGGTGTCAATTCAGGTCTTTTACCTTCCATTCACAATTGACTTGGTTTACAATGAGTAGGGAATCACCATATGCATGAACTTTTCTGACATTGAAGCCGAGTAGCATTTAAGTCAATATATCAATGCTTCGTATTCAACCATGTTATGTGTACACATGAACTTATGAGAGAATAAGGGATCATCCCCTTTTCAGGTGTGAGCAAGAGTGTTAACACCCCGAATTTTTCCATCTTAGTTGATAGATGCAATTTCAAAATCTTACAAAAGAATTTCACAAAACAATTGTGAAAAACTTCAATTTCAAAGCCAATTTCGAATCTAAACACAACTTAGGTTCAAATCATGAATTTAATTCATAACACAAATCCCAAGACAAAATTATGAGTACAAATCCTAATCCAATACTCAAAACTGGATCCAAATTAAGTTTTTGAAATTCATATGCAATTGCCATTGTCATTTGGGATCCATGTTCAATTTGGAAACCAAATCTAAATTCAAAATCTGAATCTAGATTCAAATTTAAAAACTAGATATGATTCAAGATTCAAAATGCTTTGTGGGGCACACGTGCGGGCTCCACCTAGCTTGTAGCCCACCCAAGAGGCCATGCACCCCCTCCTTTTCAAAATATATCCTTTCATCTATCATTTTCAATGAAAGGTAAATAAGATCATAACTAAATCCATGAGAAAATAGCAAAATTTATCTCTTTCTCTCTCCATTCATTAGAAACATCCTCTAATCAAAAGTGGCTTAGTTCCAAGGAAGTTTTGATGGCTTCTAACTAACCTACTTAAACCAAGTAGGTTCATCTTAGCTGGACCCAAAAGTGGCACCACATTCTCACTAAGCTCAGTCAACATGAGCTTAGCTTAGTCAAACCTAGTCAAAAGGCTAGGTCTACCCCACGATCCAGCTATTGGACAGGGATAGACCTTGACTAGATCAAGTCTACTTTGACTAAACCTAGTTAAAGTAAAAATTCAAAATTGATCTCAATCAAACATAACCAAGTGCTTTCTAAACTCAAATCCAAGCAATTTACTCAAACCAAGCACACCCAGCTCATGTGTGTTGGCTAGATGTGCTTGGTTGAAGTGATTTAAAGGGATTAAAACTCATTTAATCCCCTTTTCTCAAATCATCAATCCATGTATCATGGATTAGACCAATAAGAAACAAAGCTTCCCTTAGCCATTGGTAAAATTAGAGGCTGGCTGAGGTGGCAGCCACCTCAGCCTATTTTATAAAATTTAAATTAATTTTAATTCCAGTTTAGTGCCTAGCTGGACCTATCCTAACCCTCCAGCTCAAAGATGGGCAAATTCCCCAAGCCTTGGGTGTGTTCCAAGGGGGAGTTAAGGAGGTAGGTGCAGCCACCTCCTCCCCTTCCTCATTTAAATTTCATCTCTATATAAACGCCCCTTGAGGCCAAGAAAGGAGACGATTTTCATTCTCACACCTTGTCTCTCTCTTCTCCTTAGTTGCAGCCAAGAGGAAGAAGAAGAAGTCAAGAAGATGAGGAGCTGAGTTGCCATTGTCCAAGCTCTCTCTCTCTCTCTCTCTCTCTCATTCCTTGCTTCTAAATTTGCTAAGTTAGGGTACTTCCTTGGACTCCTACTTATGATTTCTAGTACAAGGGAAATAATCTTCATTCCAGAAATTTTCGGCAAGAATACTCTCTTTAGCTTTGGTTAGCTTGAATCCAAGCTTGGATACTTGTTTAAGATTACTTGATTTAGACAACAAGCAAAGAGAAGTCTCAAGCTCCAAGGCCGAGTACAAGGTAGGGGTGATTCTAGTTTGATTTTCATTTATTTTTGCTTCTTGTAATTTATTTCAAGTTCAATATCCATGGGAGGATTACATTTTAGTTTTTATTCATAACTATGAACGATGTCCAGCTAGGGAAAATACAATCAAATGTACATTTTGATGCATGATGCATGTGTAAATCAGTTTTTTCAAAAGAAAACTCATGAATCAAGTTTTGAAAAGGGCCCCAAGGCAAAGCCCCTTTCAAAATAACTATGCTAAACCATTTTTAACTCCCCATCATGAGAGGATTCCATGGTGAGAGAGTGATTTATATTTACTGCAGCATATATAATTTAAATGCCTATTAGGGATGGATACATTCACAAGAATGTGATCCCCCATTGTATGGTAAAATTATACGCAAATGCGCTTGAGTATTCTCCTGTTTTCTTTCATTTTGAGTCATTTTGATTCATGCATTTTTTATTTAGTTGATTAAGGGTGGTACAAGATATTAGAAACTAGTTTTCAATCTTTCTACGTAAAAAAACCCATATATGAATAATCATCGATCACAAGGAAAGTGGTCCCTTGTCAAATATTCCATTTAAGATGCAAGATACATGTATATATAAATTATTATATGTATGCACGTATAACCTTTTATTAAAAATTATTTTTCTCTAAAGTTAGGTTAGAACACATTTCCAAACTGATTTTAAAGAAAAAGAACCTTTATTTTGATTTTCGTGCTTCAAAACTATAAGATCGCTCAGTATTTCATCCCAAAACTTTGCCAATTCCAGCAATACATGCTCAAAATGCATTTATATTGCTGAAATCACACCATGCTTTCATAATATTTAGCTTAAAACTTTAAAGTTTACAGTTAAGACAATGATAACTTTTAGCCACGAAGTGGATATTTTTCATAGAACTAGAAAAGTTTTAATATCATTCAAATCAATATTCTAGAATACACTTTTAGGAGTTTCTGTTTTCATTCATAAATTTTTAGATTTGCATAGGATTAATCCTTATCCCATAATGTTTCAAATCATATTAAGAATCCAGCTTTCATTTCATCCAAAAGATAATATCAAATATGTTGAAATCATCCAAGGAATGGATGAATCTTTTGGTATAGAATCTGAAATCCAATTTGGTTTTAGAAAAGAAAGTTTTCTAAAATTTTGTGTCTGAATAATACCCAACATGACGATTTGTCATCATTTTCTCAGAAACACGGTTTATTGAAACCAACATTTCTAATTTTCAGCTATATAAATGAGCAAAAAATTTAATGTTATGGCAATTTTGAAATAAAGTTGATGTCATTCATGTTTCTCATATATTTTGAAGTTTGATTTTTAACTTCATTTACATGATTTTTCATTATTTTGAGATTTTAGTTCATGTATCAAGCTTGTGGACTGCATCTCTAACTCTTGTGCTTAAAAATATGTCAAAGAAAGTCCTATATTATAATAAACTAATCAATCTTTATATGTATAGATTATGTATAAAATGTTTATGTTGAATAAATGTTGAGAGATCATGAGAGAAGGAAGAATGCATGTCTCATATAGTTTCCCTTTTCTTTCATTCATTTTCACATACCAAATCAGATTGCGTACATGCACATTCTCAAGAAATTAATTGCTTCTATTTCAACTTGCAAAAAGTGATTAAGTCATAATGCAACAAGAATTTAGAAATCTTACTTAGTTTAAAAAAATACAAGCATCATATCCTAACTTAGCCAAAATATGTTTGAAAAGAGCATGTTTTCTAATAGTTTGGTATCTTCATCAGAAGAGGAATTTTACTTGCTCCCAACTCTTGTCTAAAAGAGAACTCATTTGAAATCAAGTTCAAATCTCTTAAACATAATCACAGGATTTGGCATCAATCATTGGCTAAGAAAACTTAGTCACTTTGTCTGAAATTTGGTCTATTTGCTAAGTCATTAGCATTTTCTCTAAAAACTTGATCACAAGTTGATCTCATTTTCAATCCAAAATCACAAAATGATCTTAAGTTAGCAACAAAAAACTAAATCTCAATCTCCAAAATTTCTAATTTGTCATCTGAATTTATAATCTAAGTTGTCAAATTGACAATTCAATTTTCAAAAACATAGATCAAAGCCACGATGACCATTTCTTTTAAACCAATCTCATTAAACTCAAGTTGAAACATTTTCAACCAAAACAAAGGTCATCAATTCAAACCATTTTCAACATTTTTGCCGATCTTGAAGTTCAATTTTGACCAAAATAATGGTCTTCAATCCAAATCAATTTGAAACTTTTCCAAAGAAGTTATCCAAATTTTCATAAACAAGTTGAATTTTCAAATAACTTGACAAAACAAGTTAATTTTCAAAACAACATCCCCCAATTTTACTCCAATTTATCCAAAACAAGTTCAAATCACTTATTCAAAATTAAGTTCAAAATGTACTTTCAATTTCAAATTCAAAGCTTTTATGCACAAACATATAGGATTTGCATAAATCAAATGACTTCTACATTATCTGAAGAATCCTTAGTCTTTGGTCCGATTGTTCCTAAAGGCGACAGGAATGGTTGGACCTCGTACCGATGGGCAGATCCTTTTCTCTTAAAATTCCCAAAATCTATTTTCAAATTTTGCTGACTTGCATACAGGGAGGGAGTGTGAACAAAGAGAATCTCATTGTCTATTCTAGCCTTGTTCTTGGAGCCATCAAAGAACATTACCCATGGATGAGTGGTTTCAATATTTAAGTTTTGTTCATCTAGAAAATCATCATCACCATTTAGTTCTTCAACAGATGGGAAGGCTGCCAATTAATTACCCAATTGTTGTCCATTGATGAATTTCCGAGAAATGTACTAAAAGTCATATTGCATAAAGCGTACTTGCCATTTAACAAATCGTCCTATGAGAAATGTCTACTCTATAATATACTTGAGAGGATTTAACCTTCAAACTACTTTGACTTTGTATGCGAGCAGATGGTGTCTTAATTTCTAACACATCTAGACAAGAGAGACATATATTCTCCATCGTTGAATATATCTTCTCATATTAGACAAAAGTATTGCAAGAGAGACATATATTCTCCATCATTGAATATATCTTCTTGTATTAAACAAAAGTATTACTGACATAGTATATGGCATGTTTGCAAACAACATGTTTTCTATTATAACTTCTTGTTTTAGCCCTAAAAATTCTTGAACCTCATTATGTTCTTGTGTAAGTATTGACATAATATCAGAATTGAAAACTAATAACACCTATAAAAAGTACCCAACTTAATCTCACTCGTATTTCGAACCCTATGGAGAAACATATGTCTAATGGTTGCAAAACTCAGTCAAACTAGAGGACTTGAACAGTCCAAGACCCAGTGCAGCTTAGGCATTCCAGTTGTTGGTCAGTGGCATACTTGTTATTACCGACCATGACCAAGGCTACATTAGTAATTGGGTGATCTGATATTAGATTATGCTAATCATGATCAAGCTTGGTTAATGACAGTTTAAGAGCCTGAACACCTAACTAGTGAAGGATTAAAGCTCTTAAGCTAGGATTAAGCCACTAAGCTAAACTAGAATCAAAATTAATTACTTAAATCAAATTAATTTTTGTAACCTCTTTTTCTTATTTAATTAATTTTTTGTAACCTCAATTCAATTAATAATAATAATAATAATATAATAATAATAAAAATTACAAAACTTAATATTTTATAGTGAAGGGGTTGCCACCCCTTTTGGGAAGCAATTTGAGAAGAGGAAAGAGAGAAAAGAAGTGAAAAGGTAAAATTGGAGAGAAAATGAGGGACAAGAGAGAAAGTCCTATCGACAATGAAACCTTGCCAAATCCATTGGCATGTGCTATAACCATTTGGAATAGAAAGTTTGACTAAATCAGAAATATGATGGAAATTATTGCAATTTCATTGATTTAACATAAATTTCTAGGTTTTTGACCATAGGAATTCTAATTTCTCCTATTACACTGCACTCTATAGGTATTATCTACAATTCCTACAAATTGAAATCGTGAAAAATGGATCAGTAGGTGAGATTCTGCTAGGTTTTCATTTGCAACTTCGAAATACTCCATAGCACGTGTCGTGTGTGCAGGCAATGAACAAACTATCCCAATGTTCTTCTCATGCTTATTTGTCTAGGTCGCATCGAAACTCTTGTCAGTTTGCATGTCAGTTGGCTATACCGCGAACCTCGGCTATAATCCAAGCCACGGGCCATACGAGCTTGGCCTAGTGATGGCAAGACCATGGCTGGACCATAATCAGCTACGAGCTAGCCCCAGGTACACAACTTTGGGCATGCTAAGGGTTAATTTTAGGCAATGAATGGCAAATGACCACCCAAAGTTTTATTTTGAATTTATTGTTCATTGCACATAATTAGATTCAAGTGTCTTGCCGGATGTTTATATTAATAAAGTTGAGATTTAGTGGCTTAAACTAAGTTGCAAGAATAAGCAAATGGCTTAATGTATTTGACTCTCACTTGTTTCTTTAATAATAAAGACATGCAAACATGCATGCTATTTAGATAAAAATTGACCTTGAAGGAGAGCGCAACAATTGGATAAGGAACTCAAGCTATGTAAGTGATACATGCTTGTAAATTGAGTTTCGAGAGTAATATTGTTCAATGATAAGCCCGTATTTTGGCGCTGAGGTGATTGTAATTATTGAAGAAAGCCAGGTAATGTTTGTATATATGAAATTATAGCCATACAATGTCTTGGTTGAGAATGATGGTTGGTTATTTATTTTATGCAATGTTCATTCATGATTTGAGTTATTATTTTGATGTGGGCAATGGCCTAGGCCATGTTTTGTTTTCAGGATAGCAGCTTGGTGACTATAAACTAGTCAAACCCAACTGTAAAGTACAAAAAGGGGCTGGTTGGTTGGGGCAGGGGTTTGGGGATTCGAGGTAGTGGGTCATTCCCAAAGTACATGGTTTATTGTATTAAAGTGCTCCTTTCGGGCTACTTAAAGGAGCCCATCCCCAATGTGTGGCGGTAGAGAATGGGATAAAGTTGCTACAATAATGCAATTAAGCTCAACGATACTTGGAGTCACAGGTGTGTTTACCCCAAAAATGCTAGTTTCTGGTGACTTAGTGATTGAGACCATAAGCTACGCAGTGGTCTGCCCTAACTATGCCGACAAAGTAGGTGGCATTATATGAATTGCTCTTGTAGAATTACTTAGGCATGTGCATGTGTGCATCCTTGAAATTTGTACACTTATGATTTGTTTGTCCATTCATTCATTTATTTATTTCCTTTCACTATTGTTACTAATGTGGTTTGATTACTTGTGTGACTCAGAGTGAATCCTTTGGTTTGTTGTCATGCTGAAGAAACCGACAGACCAACTTTTGGAACCTATAGATAAAGGGAAGAGTGTAACGTGACTTTTGGGCAGGTCGGGTCGGAGCGGATCCAGACCCAGACCCGAGACCCACACGTGAAGTGTGCGACGTCTTCCCCTTCGTTCTTTCCTCTTCTGCGTCACGAAGAAGAAACAGGAGGCAGGAGGAACAGTCGATGACGGAGGGTGTGGCAGCGGCGACGCTTGGGCCAGCAGAGGAAGGGTGATGGCGGCGGTGGTGTTGGTAAGCCCTCTCGACCTCTTTGCATCTTCCTCTCCTTTCTATCTTCTCTTTTTTTCCTCCTCCCTTCTGCGCTACCCTCTTCCCTCTATGTCATCGCCCTCCTTTTCCCCGTGCGCTCTCTCCCTCTTTGCTCGAGCTCTCTCCCCAACTCCTCTCTCCTCCTCTCCATCTCCCCCATGTCCCCCACTTGTTTTCCCCTCTCTATCTATCTCTCCTCTTTGTTTGAACCCTCTTACCCATGCTCTCTCTCCCTTGCCACGTTTTCCCTCTCCCGCTCGTGCTGTCTCACTCCCTCACCCATCCTTTTTCTCTGCTCTAGCTCTCTCCCTCACCCGAACCCTTGGTTTTCCCTCTACCATTGTCTCTTTCATGTGCGCAACCTCACTCCCATCTTATTGTGCCCTTATTCACTCATTTTTAGCCTCCCTCACAACTACTGTGGGCCTCTTCTAACGACAGACCCCTCTCTTAAACCACCTTTCTGTTGATTTTGACTTTTGGTGGGTGTTGGATTGGATTGCAGTTTGGGATGCATTCTTCCCCTCTTAGCCACGAGGAGAGGGGGTTGGTGGTGGCGACATTGCATGATTTTAGCCGCTAGGGAATCACTCGAACTCTTGAGGTGATTGTCGGGAGCATTACAGCAGTTTAGACTCTAAATTTGGGGTGAGCGAGGCCTAATCGAGCCTAAATTATCAAATATTTATTGTTGGAGCGTGTATAATTATTAATTGAGCATGCTAGATTTAAGATTTGATGAATTAGAATGCATGCTAGCAATGTTACTATTTGGAAAAAGTTTAGGATTATTCTGAGAAGGACGAGAATCCACGTGTATATCTATCTCCTTAGCATGATGGGTTTATTTTCGAAGCCATTAGGAAACATGAGAGAGATTTGATGTGGTTGAGAAGATTTAGAACCATTTTCAAGAACATGTGGCGCATACTATTGTGAATATGTGAATTGTGGCGTTAGTTGGGAAAGAATACGTGAGTTTGGTGTAACTATTGGGAAGTCGCCTCAACTATGAAAGCAAGCGAAAAGTGTATTAGTGATTGGTTGAATCGAAAGTTCGGAACATAGATTGTTTAGTGACAACCTCGAGGGTTGGAAAGAGACCTTTTGGAGGGCTTTGTGGGCCGACACCCTCTTGAGGCGATAACATGCCTCAATGATTGTATTGTCAAATTTGTATTAATTGTAAAGCGATGCGAATAGAGAACTTATCGTTTGACTGTGTTGGCAGGTACACTGGGTACGTCAAGTAGACCTTGAGCAACGCGGGTTGTAGCTTGAAGTGTTTTGTGAACGCGTGACAGGTATGGCGGCATTCCAGGCGAACCTCTGCCTGGGGCCAACTTCTGAATATGTGTTCAGGATCGTTAGATCCTGCAATTGTGATGTGATTGAATGATTGCAATGTAATTGAATGAATGTTACATGATAATTGAATTTTTATGCGATAAGTTTTGTTTTGAAAGTTACTACACAATTATATGTGCATGCTAGAATTGATAACTGCTTAGGACAAATGAGGTGAGGTATCGAGTCAAGTATCTCCTCAACCCCAATTGTGCATTAGAAAGCATCCTAGAATGATAATTGCCTATGACAGCTACGAGTCAATCACAGATCGAGATTACTCTCTGTAGTTTGGCTAAATTTTGAAAGATGTGATTGATATATTTGATTAATGTGAATGTTGTGGTATGTGATACATACATTATCGTGGGCAATAATGCAATTGAATGAAATTGGAGGATAGTTGTACCTGTATTGTATGATGGCTAGCTAAGAATGTTAATGATATGTGTAGCCCTTGTGTGGAGGTAATTGGACGTGTGGGTGCACTCGTGAAGTGAACCAACCTCATGAGCTAGCCAGTCATTTTGTGAATGTGCAATTATAATGATAAGAATGAAAGAATAAGAGATGAGAGGCCAGTGGGTTGTGGCATTGTGTTTGGGAGTTGTCTCGCCTTCGCCACTGGTCTCGCCTGTTCGGAGCATAGACGGTCCAAGGCCCCAGGGTATTATTATGAGATGTGCTTGGAGCGTTGGGCTCCCGCCTTCTCAAACTGGGTGTCCTAGGGAAGGCTGAGTATCTCTCCTTGAAATTCACACATCCATGGACGAGTGCTCTACCATTGCAGCAAGAATGAATCCATACTGTTTCAGGTTCACACATCTATGAACGAGTGGCTCTGCCATTGCAGCGGGAATGGATCCATACTGTTTCGGGCCATCAAGGGGTTGTCTCCCGGCTGTAGACTACTCGCAGTGTGCACATGCCTGTGTTTGCATCCACAGGAACTGTCAATTCACTGAAGCTAATGAAAATAAAATGAATATGAATGAAATGTATGTGAATGATGCACATGTGAATGAAATGAATGAGAATGATATGTTTATGCATGCCTTGCATGTGAATTAGAATTGTGTTATCGTGACCATTGAGTGGCCTTTACATGTCGTGGTATATGTGAGGGGTCTTCTTGTCAAGTCATGTGACTATGCCCTATCACGACATGATGATGATTTGCTTTTATGATTGTGATTATCTCATAGTTGAGCCCCACCCAAGAAGGTTAGAGATTTTCTTGGCTTGTTGTCATACTACGAAGGCCAAGCCTTCAATTGTTTCTCCTTTTTCAGGTTTTGGTTGACTCAGGGCAGCAGGTTGATCAGATGGCTCTACTCACATCCTACTGGGGAGGTTTTGGGTCTTTTGTAGTGCTGACACGTCATGCTTAAGTCTCTTTGATGTCATGGTTTTGTTAGACATCAAAGTTGTGGTTTGGGGGCATTTTGTCATATATATTGATGTGATTTTTGTATGAATTTGAATTGTTATATAAATGAAAGTTTACCTCATTGTTTTGAATTGCATAGCTCCTCCCTTTTTGAATTGTTGTGTCATTGCACCTTAACGTTTTATGTTAAAAAAAATGTTTGCGGGTAAAAAAGGTTGGGGTGTGTCAAAGAGACCCATTGTCAATAGTTTGATTGATTGGAACGCACTGCCTTCTCTATCTAGATCACTGTAGTGACATATCTGTATTGAATTCCCCAAAGGATCATGTACGGCCAAGTGACGAGATTTCATGTCACCACCAAAATTAGTGTTCTTGCAGTGGTCCTTGAATGGGTCTTTGAGGACTTCTAAAATGGTGTTCTCAACCAATAGGTCTTTATCAATGCAAATCTTGGATGATGTGTTTGAGTGGTCTGCAGTCTTTTGTACTATAGCCCAAAGTATGAAACTTGTAGAATTGGTCCTCTCTTCTTCCCCTTCATTTATGGGGATTTGACACATGTGGAAGTCTACACAAACCCTCTGCTATGAGATAATCTGGAATCTCTTTTTTCTGCTTCAAGGGAATGAATTTAATGGCCTGCTTTCAGGTTGGGTTCTTTTTATTGTTAATATTGGAACTGTGGCACTTTCTCTTTCTTATTTTTTCCCTTGCCCTTGTAGCCCTGCTATTGGTTAGGCTGGCCAAACTGTGTGTTGGTAGCGAATTGTAGACGAAAAGAGTACAAACTTGTTTTTTTATTTGTCTTCCTGTAATACTCTTTCTAGTTATTGTTACTTTGGCTTGTTTTTGTTTTGAAATATCCATTATTAATGGTTGTCTTGATATGATAGGCCTTTTTAGTTAAGTCATCGAAGTTATCATACTCGTATTGTATGAAATGACGATGAATATGCCTTTGGAAACCCCCATGAGGATCATAGTTAAAACATGAACTTTTGGCTTAGGGTATAGAATTTTAAACTAGATGTTCACCATCTCTGAGTATACTCACAGACCAACTCTTTGGGCTTTCAATGGAGGTTTTATAAGGGCATCAATAATTGGCACTACGGACAAACTCAGCTCATATTTTTGACAAAGGCATTGACCACCTCATCAAAAATCCCTTCTTTTCATTGGATCGATAGTCTCCAAGTACCAATTTGCAGCATCTCTTTCCAATATCTGAAGGAAACAAATGAACAGTGCTTTGTTGTTGTCACAAAACTTCCCACATTTTGTGAAAAATAATCAACAGATAAGTGTGTGGGTTTTCAATTCTTTTGAATTTGTTGAATTTCCTCCAAAGTCCCTTGAGGTCATTGTCATCTATCCCTTCACAAAAGTCATACCTGAAGTATCTCTTTTTCCCTTACTTTATATCCATTAGATAGTCTTCTGCACATGCTCAATCCGATATTGGATTGGATTCGTGACACAACCAGTGGAGATCTCTGGATCTTTAGCTTGAGTAGAGCCTCTTGAATTCTTGCTACTTGGTCTTGTTGCCTGTTCACACCCCTTCCACGAACGAGAGCTATGTTGGTTTGAAAGATTTGAGAGAAAGAGATCCACCCATCGGTAGGAGGTTTGACATTCCTACCAATTTAACTGTGACATCCCGAATATACCCCAATGTTTTTTTATATATATTATCACATGACCTATGTAGTTGGCGTAGGTTCAATCTATCCAAAAGCATGTATAGATAATTTGCCAGAGTATTAGTGCATGGTACAATTTAATGTTTTTAATCAGTCTAAGGACCAAGTTCATATTCATCAATAGTGTGGTTCACAATCAAACACATGTATGGAAATCCATACCAATATAAAAAAATCTTATAATTTACATATTGAAGGTCTCACCTATCATTCTGGGCCAGTTATGGAGCCACAAACCACACAAATATACAAGTAAGTGAATATAATAGTCGCATAGATGTTCATAGGCCAAAACTGTCAAATATACCATGATCTCCCTTGCTCATTGTTGTGGTTTGCCAAAATCACATGAAAGCAATATAATTCCAAAGCATGAGTATGATTTCTCATATTCATTAGACCCACCTACAAAGTGAGCATGAAGATGTTGCTCACGCCTACTCGACAATATGTCGCAACATTATGGCGGGACGATATTCATACCATGAATAATAAATATGTAAGACTAAATCAATATCATTTATGCATTACTTTATTCAGTCATCATTGAATATTAACCTGTGTTGCACAACCACATGTGATACATTCGTTCTAGGATCATCTTGTACCTGATTCTACTTGTTTTAAAATGCTGCTGCAGTCAGTTTCATTGATCGAACCTAGGCTAAATTCTCAAAGTGAGGCAAATTTTAGATGCCTAGAAGCTTACTTTGGAAAAGAAATGGAAATAAGTTATTGACAAACTCCCCTTTATTGACAAGATATTGTGGAGATAGACGTCCATGGTTAAATTGCCTTAAGAAGGGGACTGAAATGCTAACCTATTTCAAATTAGCTGGTGTATCACTAAAATGATTTCATATCTAGCTAGCAATATTCTATGCATACATATTTCATTATCTCTCAAATGATTTTTTCCTTTTATGCAAATTTGTCATTTTTTTAATACACAGCTTGGAGTCAATTGCTTTTCTTAATTGTTTAGAATACTAGTAGAGTGCTTTTGCATGCCAAAGTGGTTTTAAACTTCGATCATGCCATCGGAACTTGAGGTCAAACTTGATGTGTGTTTATAACTTTGTTTACATAAAAAAAACATTTTAATAACTGCACCACCATGTGTATAGTGAGGCTTGCTAATGGCAGTTCCACAGACAAACTTATGCCTCCTCCTTTGGCGAAAGTCCCAAAGATCAAGAAATTCAGTTTCTTGCAAAGTTTTTACATGACAAGCATATACAGATATGCAATGTTTCCTGTTTTTATTTTTCCTGAAATGAACTGCATGAAAGTTTAATCCTATAAAATTACCATGGGAAAATAATATGGTAAGTCCTCTAAGCAGAGGTGTTATCTTTTCTGCATTATGGTGAGGTTACATACTGTGAAATTACCTCCTTTAAGACTACTTGGATCATCTTTAAGATACTTTTCTTGCTGCAGTATCTTACTCTTTAACCATCTCCTGCAGCAATAAGCACCATTTCCATATGTCAGCTATCTCTCTCTCTCTCTCTTTTTCTAATGTCTCACATCACTAGTGTAACAACCCTAATTTTGAGGCCATTTTTTTTTTCAAATCTAGAATCATTGTAAATTAACATCATAATGTGTGGAAATGACTTTTCAAACATCCACTTATCAACACAATTAGGCATTGTTACCAAAACTAACTTTAAAACCACCCACACTAAAATGGTAAATTAGAACATACGTTCGAAAGCAATATTTCATAAAATGACAAACTACAGAAGTTTGTCACATTGCAAAATCCAATTCTCGAAATTCATCGGTTTGGGCATCATCAGATCATCACAGCAGTACAACAACCTCTTCACCTTCTCTTCTATTCACAATCACTTGAAAAGGGAAAATTGGTGTGAAAACTTGGGGAAGGTTTCAGTATGATGTCTATCCTAGGTTTACACATGTCTCTGTGTGTGTGTATGTGTGTGTACATTCCAACATCAAACTTACCTTACTATTGCATGAAGTCAAGGTAAGCAATGCATTTTCTAATATTCAACATGCATATGGATAAAACAGTCAAGAAGAACAAGAGTTTAGAACAACAATGTCAAAAATCTACTAAGTACATATGCATGCAATAATTAACATATGTTGACATGCTTGCAAACATAGTTAAGTTTATCTTGTCCATTCACGGTGGGCACTACGCAGGCGATGTCTCCTTCGGAACTGGTATTTTCGCAAAACATTTTTATAGAACAACCAATAACAACCACAACACATACTAGTACTAGATTCATACATTGGCTGCTGTCATCCTCTATTGAGCCGGCCCTTCAAAAGGACAAGTTGAAGGGATGTTCCCTCACTCCTCGTGGCTGGGAACGGGTCACGCTATAGTGGGCATGTCCAAAATACATGTAGCGTGACTGCAAAATAACCTGGAGGCATAACACTGACCCGTTCGGACCCACCCAGGCAAAAGGGCAACCACCTTCCACATGCCGTGAGAGTTTGCGCCACCTTGCTCCACGAGCAGTTCGGACCATACACGGTCAGGCCAGATTATACATTAACCATTGTGAGCATTCAAGTACAATTTAAATATTTTAGTATGCTTTTCATGTATAAACTTATTTTGCTCATATGATTCATTAAATGCATGCTCAACATATATAAGCATCTTACATAGCAAGCCTAAACCATAATAACCAACAAAATCAAGGCCATCAGAATCAATCAGCAATTACATGCAGTAGTCATTAGAGTAGTCAACATGGATCCTGAATCCAAATCTACACAAGCTCATGATACAGTAAGATCACAATGACATCCATATGTAAGTAACTCTCGAACCGAGAGAGGTCCATGTCCAAAACTTTTTTGCAACGAGCATTCATGATAAATCTATATGCATAACCAAACCAACTGAATGACAAGAAATAACTCATTTTCTTTTTTAAAATGCAGAGGTCCAGATATCCATCACGTTATCGGGTCACAACACAAACAGTTGCATATTGCAAATATGTACATATATTAAAGTAAATCAAATCCAGAGCCACATGTATTTTACAACCACTAATATGCACATGGGTACATGGAAGGAACTCGATCCATTTCTAAAATATATGAGATCTGTGTCAGTATCCATTTGTGTATTTCAAACATTGCACACAAATGGTGTTTTATTATGAATTTAAGTTGCACAATAAAATACAAGAAACTAAGTTTGGACTTATGCATGTGTAGTTAATTTGGATCCGTATCCGAACCAAATATGTTCATAATAATGAAAAGATCCAAAATGCATGTATTCACAAAGCAAATCAAATTTAGTTCTAGACCTGAAAATGAATAAGTTCTAAACAAGTGAAATCCATATCCAAATACATTTGCAACACCCAAGACATCTATTTTAAAGCATATCGGATCCAGGTCCAATTACAGATCACAAGTATTAACAATAAAATTTCTAAGGAAACTGAGCCCATTTCGAAATTCTTTGGAAGCCATTAAATACTTTTCATAAACAACTGGATCCATTGCAAAATCCACTTACAACAAGGAGGGGGGGTGTGCAATTGGAAAAAGGTACGCACTTTGTCAGGTTTATGTGAAGTGACATCGTTGTATATTCCTGCACTATCTCTAGCCTGTGCAAACCTTACATTTTTTAATTTGAGTTATTCAGTCCTTCAAAGTACCGAGTTGGCTCAGCTGCTTGCTAGCTGCACTCAACTTCGACGCCTATGGGTATGTGATACGCGATGGAGGTTTGCAATATATGTGTATATTGTTGTGAAAATTTTGCATGGTTGCAAAGTATTTTGTGCTTGCCTGGTTTCCAGATTATTAGGAGCATGATTTCTACATGTAAGTTGGGTTTCTGTCTTTAGTGGTTCTTGTCGCTTTGTCTTTTGGCTTTTGTTTCTTTTTCCCTCTTCCTCTTTCTCCTGCCGGTGGATCGGTCGGCGCCTGTTAAGATCCTCCGGATGCACCTTCGGTCCTTTCTCCATGGTTAACTCTCTTTTTCTCTCTCCCCACAAGGGGGAGAAGGTTTCACTGGTCGAAACCCTCCGCCGGATCTCTTCTCTCTCTCTCTCTCCTACCAGTCCGGTGAGGAATCGGTCAACAACCATTCAAACTCGGTCTCCAGCGTCATGCAGCCATGTTGATGCCAAGGAAATAACAGCATCTGACTCCAAGTTTGTTATTTTAACCCAGGAAACACAAGAGCTCACTGTTGGCTCTGATACCATGTAAAGTTGCAAACCACAGACAAAGAAAAGAAAGAGAAAACAATATATATATATATATATATATATATATATATATATATATATATATATATGTGTGTGTGTGTGTGTGTGTGTGTGTGTGTGTGTGTGTGTTGAAAACATGTATGATCTAAACCAAGATTTGGTATCAAATTGAAACTCTTTGAACATAATTCAAGACCAATAATTCATAAAACAGTATTTAAAATTATAAGAAATTATTTCTGCCTGTAAATTATGATTCTTTGAATCAAACCCACAACAAGTTTCAAACGTACCACCAAATGACAAATTTCTTAAAAACTCCTTAATTTAATCTACCTTGGTCCAAACTACTTAAACTCGAAGTCTAATAGGTTCAAGGTGATGTATTTCAAACCTGTTTTCTACAAAGAATCATATTTCAAATGAAAACAGAATCTGGACCAATGGGTATGCAAAGCATCACTAGTAGGATTAGTTGAAATCATATTTGATTTAAATTTATTTGAAGCAAAACGTCTGTTTAAAACAAATCACATCCAGATCCAATCCTTGGGTTTTCTATATTACAAGTCTTGTATATACTTCATGGCAGGTCATTCCAAAATCTGCATCTATGAAACCAACTTACCAAGAAAAGTCATTAGTGGAATTAACTAAAGTTGATCTAGAATCATATCTAGATCCAAGTTTTTAGTTGGCCTCAAAAGAATTCATGCATTAAACCGCTGCTTTATAGTTAGAAATACCTTAGGTTAATTCGACCTAATCTGAACCCTTCACAACCTGTTGGTAATAAATAAGTGAGACAAAAATACTAACAAGAAATATTCATAAATTAAAAGAAAAATGTATGAGCAGTAGAGCGATCAAATTCTTGAAACTCAAGTTGCGGCCAAACTGACTTTTCAAGCATAAACCTCATTTTGCAATTTAAATCCTCTCTCGCCTGATTCCTCCTCTCTCATCACTTGATTTCTCTTCAAACCGTGAGGCGGTGAGGCCCATGAACATTTCTGGTCCGGCCTTCGACGACGCATTTGAGTGACGGCGATTCTGTCAGTTGCCACGAGACACCCGTTAACGGACCCAAGGTGCGTCTTCTCACCCTCTCTACTAATTAACTTCTTTTTTTTAATTAATTTCTTTTGTCCCCCTCTTATCTCCCGGTCTCCGCCTCAGCCAAGTGCTTTTGCAGAAACCTATGGCCGACGCCGGCCACCTCCCGTGACTGGCGAAGCCCGTGACCGGCGTTCCACAATGACGACTCGGTACAGGCCGAACGACCGACCACGTTTTATTCATTCTCATCCTATTCGTTTCATCTCTCTCTCTCTCTCTCTCTCTGTCTCTCTCTCTCTACAATGGTTCATGCTATCATGGATCATACATATGCATGAAATGCAAGTACGATGACATAAACATGGTACAAGGGTACAACAGGCGTATGATGAAATTATAGTTTCAAAATTTTGACACAGTTAATTTTTTTTTTAAATTTACATCTAAATTTTTAAATTCTTTTTTATGACGGGAGGCCGGATCCGGCCAAACACGTCAGCACATTACATAAATCAATCATATTATCTTTAAATCATGCTCAGAACAACGCAGATGCCCAATGTTGGTAGCACTTAATCATGAACACATACATTGCCTATCATTATGGATATAATGGATGCATTCACATTACCATTAAAGCTGATAAACCCTAGGTAGGCAAAGGTACCTCAACCAAAGTGGATGCACGAGTAGATAGGATAAGACGGCAGTAAAAGAGGATTAAAGGCTTTAAAGAGAGTAATGAGGCGGTTTTCATTGGATTCTCCCTATTGATAAGATAGTGGCTAAAATGGGAACTGAAACCAGCCACTGACTCAAAGAAAATAAATAAAAGCTAAAAAGTTTAATTGGCCAAGTAATTATCGGTTAACAAGCTGTAATTAAAAAAAGGAACAAGAAAAATGCAAATGTAACATCCTACCACCCTACAAAAAAAATCATCCGCCAAATTCCGAATGTTACTCAATCACATGTAATAATTTGGTTCCAAATCCGATGTCATATCAAGTTTGAGCTGAAAGTCTCTATCAAACATCCTCTTTATGACATTTCAGTTCGATAAGTACAGTGGAACGTATCTTCCAACTAAAAAGCCTTGTTTTGGATTTCAAAGAATACTATGCTTCTAGATATATAGAAAGCATGTCTAGGAAACTTGCTGAACTCTAAAACTTTGTTTCAGGAATTTATATGCTTAAAATTCTGAAACCGCAAAACAAATGGCCACAAAACCGCTATTCTTTGTGAAATTCCGGTAAATAAAGCAAAATGCCCTTTTTTTAACCCAATAGAATCTATTTTTGAATTAAAGAGCTTTATTTTGAACTACACAGAAAATCGTATTTTGAGATTTGCAAAAACTCATTTAGTAACATCCCTCACAACCTTGTAAACTTTTTTGAAATCGTAAAGCAAGCAGTCAGCAACCCCATTAGACATAATTTTCTTTCTTATGGAGGTTGCATTTGCCTCGTTAGGCTTAATCCCCAATCCTTGCCTCTGTACTGGATGCAGGCCTACATACTTCCAAAAGAAGTTCTGGATGAATAATGGAGATGCATTTTGGACAATACTAATACAAATAAAAAAATATCTCACATGGTAGTTGTTCACGCATACTGGAGCAGAGCATATTGTTTTCGCGTCAACAAATTGGGACTTTATGTAACCTAAAATGTCCTTTATATCACTTACTCATGTATTCTTTATCTCAACGTATAAAAGCTCTCTTGGGTGCATTGTAAAGTTGATCAAAGAAAGAAAATTATTCTTCGTTTCACTCTACTCATCTCCCGTAGTGATAATTAAGGCTGCATAGTGGTGGAACCTAGACTCACAAGAAGTCTTGAATTTCAGATTAGTGATCTAAAAAAATTATTCATTTATATATAGTGGTGACCTTTAAGATCTGAGGGTTTTTTCATTAATGCCCCTGAGCCCAAAATTTCTAGCACTGCCATTGCGGATGCAAAATGCAAGTTTTAAGCCTCCATTGTTGCAGCAAGAACTTGTAAAAATTTAAACTAGCAACTCTAATAAGCAAAGAAACAATGACCAGGAGTTGGAGGACATTGAGATCTTTGTCCTAAATTAGTGACAATTCACAAAACTAGGTAACTATAAATAAAGTTCATACAAGCACTCTGAAATATTTTATTTCTAGGAAAAGCGTCTAACCACCACCTTGGATGAACTTTTGATGGAACTTTGATCAAATGTCACATGGATTTGGAGCTTCGTTAGATCGCATGTTCTAAGATGGTCCACCATCCACAGAGTAATGAGCTTGATGCAGGTCTAGATCTAGTTCTTCTTTGATTTTGCTCGAAGTGCAAAAACACATGTATCTTCTTCATTTTAGTTGTAAATTTGACGAAATTTGGCCAAAGACTTTTAATACCAGAGACAACAAAGTGACAGAGTTTAAACTATAAAAACATGGATAAGTGCATGCATTTAATGTCTAAACTATAATCCATTTCATACACTATCACTCACAACCCCAAAGTTTGGGATTAGAAATGTTTAAGACACAATGGTTGTGCAGTTATAGTATCTTCAAAATCAGTCAGAAGAGAAGCACATAGAAACTCAGAAGTAAGAGAGAAAAAAAAATTCTTCTCATAGTCATGAACTTGTTGATTGGATGGTGTTAACAACCTTCAATGACCAGAAATATTGTTCAAACGTAATCCACACAAACTCAGTCAAAAGAGTACCAAGACTAGAACGTGACTCTTCCTAGCACGGTGCCAAGAAGGAGAAGCTGACCAATGGCAAGAAGTGACCATGAAATTGAGTCATAGCTCACATGCCTAGGGTAGAGGATAAGTGAGAATTTATTGGTTGAGCAAGCTTTGCGTGTTTACATGTAGGCGAAAGCTCTGAGTAGGTTGAGACGCCTCTGAAGGCTCTTGGGCAAGGCCCCTAGTGGTTGGCACTAGTAGACCTTGACAGGTGTGGTAGGCAGATTCACTAATAGGCATTGGCCATGTGGTCTGAGTTCCTGCTTGGTGTGGATAGTTGCATATGATTAGGCTCGAATTCTACCTACGTAGTTGGGGATGATATCTGTCAGATTGGGTATGAGATCACCAATTGGTTGTTCAGCTCCCAAGAAACGCATCATTGCCTTCAGCACTACGAAAAGCCACAATTTAGATGCTCTAGGTGCTTCATTGCCTAGAAGCTTTTAGCCTTACTGACCATTTCAGCCAGCCAGTGCATGGCCTTTGGCTCACTTTGTGCTTGAGTTTGCCTGTAGTCTAGTCCTTGTTGGTGGTGACTTGGGCTTTCTTGGCCTTTTTCGATCCTCTCAACACCCTCACTTAACCTGATATTGACTGTGGGCAAAGTGGCCTCATGTTATGCCCTTCTATGTTAAACCTTCCTAGGTTGGTCTTATCAACCCTTTTGGACTTTGCAGGCCTCGAGGAGGAACTATATCATTTTCACCCTCTTAAATTGGTCTTAGCCAAAAGACCAAAGTTGGAAGGAAACTAGATGGATATTTCAGTGTCATTCCTCCCAAATAGCTCTAAGAGACCTTCCCATGACACTAGTACTTGTTTACCTAGTACTCCTTGGTCTACCTTTCTGGTTCACAAGATCTTTCAAGGTATAATGTGTTCCTCTTCAAACGGTACTTCCTCGTAGGGTGTCCATGATATGGTTTCAACCTACCAATGCGGAATACAAAATGGACTTTGGTGTTTGAAGGCATACATAGTTTGTATGTGGCCTTCCAATATTTTGCAAAATTCGAAGGGGATAATAATGTCTGGGTGGCAGTTTCAAATACATTTGCTCAAATAATGTCTTTTGCTTTCTAGGCAGGCATTTAATAAATACTAAATTTCTCATTTTAAATGCTCTCACTTTTATTTTTCCTCAAATATTTGTTTCATCTTATTTTGCACCCTTGCTTGTTTCAAGGTCCTAGGAATTTCATCGCTATCCTTGAGGTTCCATTCTACTTCAGGGTCTAATACAAAATCTTGCTCATATCTAACAATTAAGGTGGGCAGATAACTGTATACTTCAGAAAGTGTCATTTGTATGGAAGAATGGAAACTCATTTTATAAGTCCATTCTTCCCATAATAGTAGTTCAATTTATGGAGTCTCGTTGAAGAAGAACTAAAGGTGAGTTTCCAGCACTCAGTTCACCGCTTCATCATGCCCAATAATCTAAGGGTCTATTTGGCACCAGTATATTGTTATTATGACTGGAATCTACCCCAAAAATTGGGGAAGATTCATGAAGAACCTGTTATAGTGTCCCATGAATCTGATCTATTTTCGTAAGCAGATTCATGGGATTGTAACAATGTGTTACTATTGCCAAATTACCTCTAAGAATGGCATGAAATGCTAAAATTGAGCTCAATGCCTAAAAAGCCTTAAGTACTCCCCCTAGAATCTTCTAATGAAGATGTCATGTTGATCACATGCAATTGATTGAGACATACTTTGGAGCTTTTCCACATTGGTTTAGAATGCTTTCACCATGTGGGACACTGAATATGGCTTGGGTAGGGTCATAAAGTGACCATACTTGGTTAGACCATCAACTACGAGTACTGTAGTCTCTTTAAAACTGAGGCAAGGTGTATATGAAATCCATAGAAATGTCCTGACAAGGTACTTGCGAAATTGGCAAAGGAATCATTAAACCACGAGGCTTCACTGTTGCTTATGTTCTGCGCATCAAGGCATTGTCTCAGTAGAGGCTTAATTATCTTCCTCGTTTCCTTCCAATAGAATTATTCTTAAATTCTCTCAAGGATTTTTTGCACACCACCATATCAAACCATAAAATTTGCATGGTAATGTGAATGATGTCTAAAGTTAACCTAAATTACTTAGGCAATACGAACCTATCTTTATAATATAATATCTGGCTCCTCAAGCTAAAGTTCGGGACCAAGTTTGGTTTGTCTACCAAGGCTTCCTTTATTGCATTCAGTCGGATACTGAGGTTTTGGTCTATCTAAACCTATTTTCACATCTTAGAGCTTATAGTTGTAAGGTTTAGTAGTAAATTTTCTATAATCTAGACAAAGAATAAAAAACTTGTTTTTTATTGTTGCTTATATGATTTTGGACCCCAAAATCATGCCCTGTAGCTTTCTAACCACTTTTGTCGTTTGGGTAAGTGACCCATTGTTTAAGGATAACTTTGAGGATGTAGTGGTTGATCATCTCCACAATCCTCCTTTTGAATAGGTAAAATCTCCAATCTTCTATGGTTGTCGTCACGATAGCCAACATTTTGTTGTTGCATGTAGAGAAGGGTCAAGCTATATGAGCCAATGTCTTTTACTCATGAATGAAATAGGGTGGTTGTTCTATGGAATGACAACTATTCGTACCTCACCTGGGTTTACTTTTAGTTCTAATGCTTGTAAGAAATCTACCACAACAAACATTTATGCACTAGTGATGGCCTTCTTGAGTCTGTCTAAGGATTTTCATGATTCTTCAATCTATGTTAAAGATCCTTCCCTAAGAATTTTAGATAGTAGAGCCGCTATGATTCCATATTCCTAGGCAAACCAAATGTAATATTCGGTGACCTTGACAATCCTCTTAGATCTTTGCCGTTTTTTCACGGAGGCCAATCCACCATAGCCATGTAGCTGCTTAGGCTCGGGTTCAACTCCATTACCATCAACAATATGGTTTAGGTACACGACTTCATTCTGTCAAAGTTATATTTAGATATTTTCTCCATAATTTATTGTTGTCTTTAAGTATTTTTCATGTCCTCTTAGTATCTAACTGTAAACTTAGATATCATCAACAAATACCATGATGAACTTGAGCAAAAGATGAAGATATACGTCATACATACATTGTTGGTGTATCGGTTAACCCAAATGACATCATCACAAATTTGTGGTGTCCATAATGGGTTCAAAACATGAGTCCGAATATCACCTCCAGCTAGTAACTTGCAAATGGAGCTCGAAAAGGTAATGTGCTCCATAGAGCTCATCAATCATCGGGATAAAAATTGTCTTTAATTGAGACTTTCTGTAGTGCTGTAATACACAAAATTGCCAAGTGTTATCCTTAATATAGGTAAAGAAAAGGGGCTGAAGCTGTGATGTATAACCCTTGACTCTATCCCATTATTTGCCAACCACTCTATGTCATTTTTTTCATGTGGATTAACATGGTTGCACATTAATAAATTTTGTTCCTTCAATCAGTTCTATCTATGGTTCTAGTTCGGCATAGACATCAGGGGATTCCTTTGAGACTTATTTGCTCGCCTTTGAAACCTAATTTTTTCCTTAAACTTGAGAAATTATGATCCATTGTCAAGGATAATAGATTATAGTTGGTTGATTCAAGAAGGTCATCTTTATGGTCTCACATTAGGACGTGGTTCATGAGAGCTTGAAGGGAAACTATGCCACCTCTTCCAGAAATGACAGCCATCTAGAAGAAATCCCATACAGCTTCTGCGGGTCTCAACTACTTAATCCCTGTCGGCATCAACCCCTCCAACAGCGACAATATAGAGATTGAACTTGAATATAGAGTTTAGAGTTTATCATACAAATGTGTAATGATATACATACATAACTCGTATTGGAGCTGAGGCTGTCATTAATCAACTACGGATGGAGGATCGGCCAATTAACTAGTACAAATTCATTACACAACAAAGAACATACACAAAAGGGAGCAGAGCTACAGCTAAGCTAATAACTGACGATGGCTCCCACTTGCAGAGGAAATATAATACCATAACTAAGCTGCATCATACAAACATATTAACATGGAAAGCACTATCTGCATCATAGAAAAGAATCCTCCTGGTCTCCAGGATTTTCTAGAGCCAACATATGCTTTTTGAAGGAAGTTGCAGCTGCTTCTCTTTCTTCAAACTTCCCAAGTGCATTGTAAATGAGGGCTGTCAGGTAAAATGCTTCTGTAGCCAACTCATGATACTGTACAATCATCACCCGAAGGTTTCCAACATTAACAGTCATTCAGATTTTGCATATGGACAAAAAACTATGCATACCTGCAAAATTTCAAGTTCCTCAGTAGCATGGTTCAGAGGATCTAACACGGAGTTAGGATCTTCAACAACTGAACAAAGGTAGGAAGCAGTTAGACATGATCCATACTTCACAGAAGATTAACTATAGTATTGAGTAAAAACCCACAAATTTAAACACAAATGAGCTGACAGACAAACATGTCATCAAAAACTGTAACTCCCAATCCTCTACACCGAAGGACCAACACCACAGAATTTCAAGGTTAAATTCCAGCCACTACTTGATAAGTTAAAAGAAGCTGGATACATTGGGGAAGACCCCCTTCGCCACTGGTCAAAGAATAAAGTCAGCTGCAGGATTACATTGAAAAATCCTGACTTTATTATTGAAGACCGACCATTAAAGCACGTTACGCTACAGATGAAGGAATCATTTGCAAAGCATATAGCAGCCTTACTCAAACTCCAAGTCATCAGACCATCACAGAGTAATAAGCACAGGACAACAGCTATCATCGTCTACTCGGGAACAACTCAGGACCCGAAAACAAATGAAGTAAAGAAAGGAAAGGAGCGACTGGTCTTTAACTACAAGAGGTTGAATGACAACACTGAGAAAGACCAGTATTCGCTACCAGGGATTAACACCATCATCAGAAAAGTATCAGGTAGCAAGATCTACTCCAAGTTTGATCTCAAGAGTGGATTTCATCAAGTCATGATGGACCCAGAATCAGTACCCTATACAGCTTTTTGGGTACCACAAGGCCTCTTTGAATGGCTAGTCATGCCATTCGGCCTTAAAAACGCACCTGCGGTCTTCCAACGAAAAATGGATGCCTGTTTCAAAGGAACAGAAGAATTCATTGCAGTATACATTGATGACATCCTCGTCTTCTCAGATTCCGAGGACTCGCACGCAAAACATTTGCGTGTTCTACTGGAGAGGTGCAGACAACATGGGCTTGTCCTTAGCCCAACCAAAATGCAAATTGGGCAACGTAGAATCGAGTTCCTTGGTGCAATCATAGGCCAAGGAAAAATCAACCTACAGCCCAACATCATCAAGAAGATTTTAGAGGTTCAGGAAGTCGACTTAACCTCTAAATCCGGTTTAAGATCTTGGTTAGGGATCTTAAATTATGCCCGAACATTTATCCCTAACCTTGGCAAATTGCTAGCCCCTTTATACAGCAAAACAAGCCCAACTGGAGAGAAACGGCTCAACCACCAAGATTGGAACCTTGTTCGACAAATCAAAGAACAGGTGGAAAACCTCCCTCCATTATCAATTCCACCACCTGGCAGTTTTATGGTCCTAGAAACCGATGGGTGCATGGACGAATGGGGAGGAATTTGCAAATGGAAGCCGAAGAAACTAGATCCAAGAACAATGGAGCAACCTTGTGCATATGCCAGCGAAAAGTTCAGCCCTCCAAAATCAACAATAGACGCTGAAATATTCGCCATGATGAACAGCCTAGAATCTATCAAGATTTATTATCTTGACCAAAAAGAGTTACTGATCAGAACGGATTGCCAAGCAATTATCAGTTACTTCAATAAGTCAAACATCAACAAGCCATCAAGAGTGAGATGGGTTGCTTTTGTGGACTACATTACAGGACTAGGCATTAATGTGTTCTTTGAACACATTGACGGAAAGGACAATGTTTTAGCAGATTCATTATCACGGATGATCACCCTTTTAACAGGCTCGCCACTCAATATCTTTGAGCCTCAGCTTCAGTTACTGACAGTCTTTGAACAATGTCTACAGGAATGGCAAGACCATCCAGGACCTCCATGCCAACAACAAAAGTTCCACAGCCTGTGCAACCAGATGACCCAATCACTGAACGCTACAAAAGCATCCTCAACGAGCTCCATCCAGAAAATCTCAAAGAGGATTGGGAGTTATCCAGGCAACAGAGAAACGAACTGCTAAATGAACTTTCCAAATTAGAAGTCGAGATCCACAATCACGTCCTAATGGATCTCGAATGTATTCAGAGGATACAAGAGTTAAAATGGACTGCGGCTTCTCGGTCATCCACCAAACACAACTACTGGCGCTACGTTTGCCAACCTGTCTTACCTCAAATGATGGAGATCGAAGACGTCATCTCCTACGTCAAGGAGATAATAAAAGGGATTCGCAACATACGAATCTAATTCTTTATTGGCAGTCGTATGCCACTTGTGTAATTATTAGCCTAACACATTTATTCTTTGTAGATGCTACGCCATCTTGTAAAATCCTCACCCCTTTTCCATCTACAGTAACCTTCTGCGCAGCTTCAGGCGGTGGGAGATGGCTCAAGCCAGAAGACTTTCAGAGCCAGAATTTGAAGGCCCAAATTTTATGCAGTCCGGCCCCATGATAGTCAACCGATACAAAAATCTCACCCGACTTCGTCACCCAGAAGTCGCAAGATACTGGGGATATCCGGTTGATAAAGAGTTCATGCTCTCAATTGAACGCTTCAACGAGCTTGGTCAAGATCTGGACCACCTCGAGGAAGCCTTGTGCAACAGAATCGAATCAGACATTCAAAGCCTCAAAGGATTAACTAAGATTAAGCTGATGATTTGTACAAAATGCTCCACCAGGGACAACTATTGGTCTGATATTAAAGACAGCGTCCGAATCACCTTGGACCGATTGAAGACCATTTCACAATACATCATTCAGCTCATGAAGCAATCAAAGAAAATCGACATCTGATTACCGAAAGCATAAAGTGGGCCCACAGTATGTAATAATGATCTGTGTCATCAGCAATGACGTCACTACACATATGACGTAAGCAGTGACGCATTAGCTGAATTATTGCTTTTATCCTTTAGCGTCAGCAACACATGAGTAGTGCTGCATGCGTTGTCATTTGTCATCTTGTGTCGGCAAGCTTCAATTATTGTACTAGTGGCAATAATCCAAAAACCCTGCCTAACCGGTATCCATACCGGCTTGACAGGTCGCCAGACTTCGCTGCCTATAAATTCAGCCTTAAGCTGAGCATCCGGGCATCAGAAGTTTATCAGAGTTCTAGCTTTCACTTACTTGTATTCGAAAGGTTGGAGCACCGCCTCCTCTTTCAATAACAGCTCAGGCTTTTCCTTCATTCTAGTTTGCTGTTACCTCTTTTGTTCCCTATCTTCCGCACCTCGCATTTCTCGCAACGCATTTCTTTTGGTATCAGAGCCTGGTTTGCAAGTAAGTGTGGTTTTCCAGTTTCTCTTATTTTCCTCTTGGAGTTTGTGGTTTAGGGTTTCATTGCCAAAAATCTTTGTTAAAGACCCAGGTCAAAGAGGCAGTAGGTAAGCCCTCGTACAAGATCATAGGTTGCGCATAGGTTTTTGAAAACTAAACCCAAAATCCTAAACCCTTGTAGTCAAGATACGAGAAATTCAGAAAGTCCTCTCTGCTCTTGCAGACATGCAAGCTAAACTCTTGTTCTTAGAAAACCATTGTTTTAAGATAGAAACCCAAATTAGTCATCTTTCAAATACAATTTCCCATAGCAAACCCATAACCTCGTCTACCCTTCCCAGTGCAACCCCCTTGCAAAATACCATACTTGAACATTTAGTAGTGTTAAAATAGATTGTAATGGGGAACCGGGTCCATATCTGGACCCGGTCCCATGGGGCACGGGTACCAAGGCTGACTAGGTACCCTAGGCGGCACTCTTTCTCTCCCTCTTATATATTCTTCACTTACGTGTAATTGTTGAGTTAAGTGAATAGATTTTCTCTCTCCTAGGGTTGCGGTGGTGCACCTAGGTTAGAGCTTCCCCGTGGTTTTTTCCTCTTTCTGAGGTTTTTCCACGTATACCGTGTGTTCCTTTCTTCTTCCTTCGTGTGTTGCGTGTTTCTACATGGTATCAGAGCCAGGTTGGTGAGATCGTTCGTTTGCATCTCGTGTTTCCGCCGTCGTCCCTGCGCCGCTGCCGCCTTTGGAGTTTTTTTTTCGGCCGCCATTGGGGTTTCCTGCGCCGCCAGTTTCCGCGCACCCGCTGTCGAAGTTCTTTCTGCGCCTCCGCCGTCAGACGATCCAGCGCCACCGCCGGTTGCCTTCTGAAGTTTCCGCTGCCGTGGGTGTCTCTCTTCTCCGCCGTCGGACGATCCAGCGCCATCACGGCTCTCGCCGCCGCCTTGGTTTCCGTGTGGCGCTGGTGTTTCAGCTGCTGCTGTGTCGTCTTGTTGCTGCCTGGTGTTGCGTCTGACTTGACTGCTTGTGATGGCGGAAGAGATCGCACCTAAAAGTGATGTGGCCTTTGACGCGGGCAGCGCTCCCAAGAGCGAGAACTTGCCGGTCCAGGTCACGCCCATTCGTCTGACTAAAGATAACTATCTCTCTTGGTCTGCTGCTCTCGAGATTGGGATAACGAGCCGTGGTCGTCTCCCCTATATCACAGGCGACAAACCGGCGCCCAGCAAAACTGATCCTCAATGGGCGACTTGGGTGTTGGAAGACAGTCAGGTTAAGGTGTGGATCATTAGCTCTGTGTCCGCTGATATTCAGCCTCTTATTCTGCGAAAGCCGACTTCGTTTGATATGTGGACTGTGCTTGCGAGGATGTATGGTCGCAAGAAAAGGGTTCTGCGTACGTACCAGATTAAACGCAGTATTTATTCTCTGAAACAGGGTGACTTGTCCGTTGCCTCCTTCTATGCAGCCCTGAAAACTAAGTGGGAGGAACTTGATTATCATGTGAATGATAACTGGGACTGTGGTTCCGATCATGCCCGGTACTGGGAAAAGGAATGGATGGACCGGACGTTCCTTTTTCTTGGAGGCTTGCGTGATGAATTTGAATCCATTCGGAGTCAAATTCTCAATTGTGATGAGATTCCTGGAATAGAAGATGTATATGCCAGAGTGGAATCCGAGGAACAAAGACGCCAAGTGATGCAGATTGACCCCAGTCATGGGAGTGGTCCCTCGGCCTTTGTTAGCCGTTCTTCTGTGCCTGGCCAGCGCCCTGTTAGGCGATGTACCCATTGTCATAAGTCAAGACATTCTGTTGACTTTTGTTGGGATCTTCACCCTGAGAAGAGACTTGTTCGTGGTCGCCCTCCGTCTAGTCGGCGAGGTTCTCTTGTGCAGGACTCAAATCAGAGTGGTTCTTCAAGTGGTGAAAAGTCGAGGCTTTCCCCGGATCAAATCAAGGAACTACAAGCTTATATCAGTCGTCTTTCTACTACGTCAGAGGACACATCTACGTCTGATGGAGCTAAGTTAGCTCAGGCTCTTGTTGCTACTAGTGATCAAGGTAATTCCTCTCTCGGTGATTGGATTGTTGACAGTGGGGCTACTCATCATATGACCGGGGACCCTAAGATGTTTCAAGAATACAAGTTGACTTCTGGGCAGCAGCGTGTATCTATGGCTGATGGTTCTTCTATTTCTGTGGCTGAAAAAGGGAGTTTATCATTACTGAACAAATATTGTCTTCATAATGCCCTGCATGTTCCTAATATTCCCGTAAATTTGTTATCTGTCAGCAGTATTACCAAAGAGCTAAACTGTAATCTAATATTCTCTGTTGATCGTTGTTTCCTGCAGGACTTGGGGACGGGGCAGAAGATTGGGATTGGTTCGGCTATTGATGGTCTCTACAGAATGCCAGTACAGGTTGCTTCTGCTTTGATTTCAGCCACCAGTGGACAGTTGTCTGGCGTGGAGGACAGATCCGTTATTATGCGCTGGCACGAGAGACTTGGTCATCTTCCTTTTCAATTGATTAAACAGTTGTTTCCTAAGATGTTTCAGTCTGTTTCTTTGGACACCTTCGCCTGTGAAGTGTGTCAGTTGTCTAAGCATGTTAGGGCCTCGTACCCTATTTCGTTCAACAAAACCAACCGTCCATTTGCTTTGGTTCACTCTGATGTTTGGGGTCCTTCGGGAGTACCCACTTGTCGTGGTTTTCATTATTTCATGACTCTTATTGATGACTACTCTCGGTGTACGTTCGTGTATTTGTTGAAAGAACGTAATGAAGTTCCCGGCATTGTCAAAAACTTCATTGCATTTGTTGAAACTCAATTCCAGACCTCTGTTCAGGCCCTTCGTACTGACAATGCTCGAAAGTATGTCTCCCAATCCCTTGATGACTTCTTGCGAAGCAAGGTATTATACATGAAACATCCTGTAGCTACACACCTCCTCAGAATGGCGTGGCTGAAATGAAGAACCGTCATTTGTTAAATGTCACCTGGGCCATTATGTTTCAACGTCGTGTCCCTAAGCGATACTAGGGTGATGCACTTCTCACTAGTGCTCATCTCATTAACCGTATGCCTACTCGTGTGTTGAATGGTCATTCCCCTTATTTTGTTTTGTGGCCTACTCAGAATTCTTGGCCTTTGACCCCTCGGGTGTTTGGGTGTGTTTGCTTTGTCCATGATCATAGTCCCACTCTCAAGAAACTTGATCATCGGTCCATCAAAACGGTCTTTTTGGGGTATTCCTCCACCGAGAAGGGATACAAGTGTGTCAATCCTAGCACTTCCAGAGTATATGTCTCCAGGAATGTTACCTTTCATAAACATGAGGCATACTTTCCTGCGAATCCTCTTCAGGGAGAGTGTCTAGGTGAGAGAGTGGAAGAGTATTCTTCGCATCAGTTGATTCAGTTCACGGATTTCTTGGATTACACGGCTAGTTCTCCGAGTGTGGTAGACACAGTCAGTGAGGACAGAGACAGTCAGATGAAGGGGGGCCCTGTGGAAGAACAGTCCCGTGATCATTTGTTTGGTTAGGTATACAACAGGAAGAAGAAAGATGTGATGGAGGTTGTTGATGTTACCAATCCCAATCTTGTGAGCTCCCAGGATGATCCAAGTCCAATGAATGAAGATCTTCCCATAGCCCTGCGCAAAGGCACCAGGTCATGTACTTCTCATCCTATTCAGAGATTTGTTTCGTATGCTAAACTCAGTAAAGACTATAAGTGCTTTATTACCTCTTTATCTATGGCTGTTATTCTCAGGTCAATGGAAGATGCCAGGGAGGATCCTAAATGGCTACAGGCCATGACAGAGGAGATGGACGCCCTGGCAAAGAACAATACGTGGGAGGTTGTTGATATTCCCAAGGGAACTCACTTAGTTGGTTCCAAGTGGGTGTTTACTGTGAAGTACAAACCTGATGGCACTGTAGAATGCTATAAAGTTCGTCTCGTTGCAAAGGGGTTTAGCCAGAAATATGGGATTGACTATCTTGAGACGTTCGCTCCCGTTGCTAAACTGAAGACAGTAAGGGTCATCTTAGCTCCGGCAGTGCAAAAGAAGTGGGGCATGGACCAACTTGATGTCAAGAACGCCTTCTTGAATGGTCACCTTGAGGAAGAAGTCTATATGAGCATGCCGCCTGGATATGCGCAGAACGGAAAGTGTTGTTATCTTAAGAAAGCATTGTATGGTCTCAAGCAGTCCCCTAGAGCGTGGTTTGAAAGACTAAGGGTTGTGATGAAGACTAATGGATATAAACAGGGAAATGGTGATCACACCCTCTTCATCAAGCAGAGAAATGGTCTGGTGAGCCTTCTACTTGTATATGTTGATGATATGATTGTCACAAGTGATGACGAAGAAGAAAAAAGGAAGATGAAAGAAACGTTAGCTGCTGAATTCGATCTCAAAGATCTGGGTAAATTGAGGTATTTTTTGGAAATTGAGATCGCACGATCTGAGACTGGACTTGTTATGAGCCAAAGGAAATACACTTTTGATCTTCTAAAAGAGACAGGTAAACTGGGATGCATGCCCTTTCTTACTCCAATGGAGTCTGGCACAAGGATAAGTATCAAAACTGGGACGATCTTGGATGAGGAAGGAAAAGGGAGGTATCAGCGGCTGGTTGGTAAACTCATTTATCTCACTCTTACTTGCCCGGATATTACGTATGCTGTGGGTGTGTTAAGTCAGTTTATGCATGTCCCTACTGATTGTCATTGGAAAAGTGCTGAAAGAGTATTGGGATACTTAAAGAATGACCCAGGGAAAGGACTGCTCTATACTCGACAAGGTCAACTCAACATTGAAGGATACTCTGACGCCGACTGGGCAGGATGCACAGATACTAGAAGGTCTACCACAGGATACTGCATCTTTCTTGGAGGTAACCTGGTGGTATGGAGAAGTAAAAGACAAGAAGTTTGTTTCAGGTCCAGTGCTGAGGCTGAATACAGGGCGGTTGCTATGGGGGTTACAGAAATGTTATGGCTCAAAATTCTTTTAGCAGATATTGGGGTGAAAATGGAAGAGAAGATGAGGATGTATTGTGACAACAAGTCGGCTATTAACTTGGCAAACAATCCAGTCCTGCACGACAGAACCAAACATGTGGAGATCGATCGCCACTTCATACGGGAACGCATAGATTCAAAGGAGTTGATCCTGCCCTATATGAAGTCTGAAGATCAAGTTGCTGATGTCTTAACTAAGTCTTTATGTACATCTCAATTTGAGAAAAATGTTAGCAAGCTTGACATGTATGCCAAGCTTGAGGGGGAGTGTTAAAATAGCTTGTAATGGGGAACCGGGTCCATATCTGGTTCCTAGGGTTGCGGTGGTGCACCTAGGTTAGAGCTTCCCCGTGGTTTTTTCCTCTTTCTGAGGTTTTTCCACGTATACCGTGTGTTCCTTTCTTCTTCCTTCCTGCGTTGCGTGTTCTACAAGTAGCATTAGAAAGACGAACCTTAGCCATAGAGGCCAAAATCCTAGAAGTTCAGAAGCAGCTTTCATGAACGACAACTTAGCAGTGAAAAGAGCTCTTTCGGTAACAAACACCATCGACCCTCCTTCACTTGCATACACAGAGCCTTCTGACTACTCATCAGTTGGAGTTGCAACTTCTGCTTTAATTAAGCAAAACAACACGTTGATTCAGTTGGTCACGCAAGTGATCGACAGCCAAGTGCAGCTAGCAGCAAAGCTTGCGGAACTCTCTGATCAACTCAAAGCTTCAAGCCCTAAGAAAGATCTATCAGATTCCCTGATAGACGAACTCGGAAAGAAATTCAAAGACCTTTCCATCGGCAAACCCGTCGAAAAGAAAGGAAAATTGCACGTTGTTCGAGATCCTTACTCCATTCTCAAAGACGAGAAAAAGAAGATCAAGGATGGACAAACGACCGTCAATTAGCTCATCCCAAACCCAGGCCTCACAACCTGAGTTTGAAGACCAAATCCGAGACTACAGTAATAGCCAAAGAAGGCGCCATATCTTCCAAAGGAGAGTAAATTCCTATGTCACACGGACACGGGTACGGGTATCCTATGGGTACGGGTACGGGTACGCGCATACGGCAATTTTCAAAATTTTAGGATACGCGGATACGGTGAATTTTATATTCTAAAAAAATAAAAAGGATAATAAAATAAAAAAAAACATTAAATTAATCATTCACTCTTACAATCTCATAAGTCATAAGAAAGAAAGTCTCAGATTCTCAAACAAGACATTGTTCATGACCAATCTTATAAGTCATAAGAAAGAAAGTCTCAAACAAAACAAAGAATGTCGGGTTAGTAAAGTGGTTCGGATCGGGTCTGACTCAGACCCAATCCAAAACGTATCCTGCCGTGTCCAAGTGTCGGTATCCAGGTGTCGGAGTGTCGACACCGGTACGTGGCCCATTTTGCCGTGACCGTGTGACATAGGTAAATTCTATTATCCGGCGCAACTATCGCGAAGTCCTTGAAGAACAACTGCTACCAGAACAGCAGTTGAGAAGGTCCCTACGAGAACGTGCAAACATGGTACCTGCAGAAGTACTCTACTCCGCACGCAGCAATACGGACCAACATCGAGTCTACCAGCACCTATCCGAAGAGGCAATCTCCTGCCTCGACGATCAACAAGTAGACCGACAATTCATCCAACCGGAAAGCTATCAGGCACTATACAGAAGCAACTTCCGGTTCATACATGTTGGATTAGCCCAAGTCCGACTACAGATCTTACACAGAAGAGACGAAGGCACTCAAGCCTTGGTAACCTTCCGTGACAACAGGTGGCAAAACGACCAGTCTATCTTTGCCACCATGAACGTTGATCTATCCAGAGGAAATCAAATCATATTCATCATCCCGGATACGATCTTAACATTGGGCGACTTCTACCGCCACTTCCAGATCTCTATCCAAACCAGGGGATACACCAACTAGAGAAATGGAGAGGCGAATTTAATCCTCACCCGAGGGTTAATTGGGAGGCTATCAAACACGCCAAACATGACCTTTGCATATCAAATAAATCATGTTACTGACTATTTGACCAGCCATGGCGTAACAGCCCTCCCTGGAAGAAGGCTAGACAACCGTGAAATGCAGGGCCTAAACTAGCTTATCCGGCCCTCAACAGCGTCCATTCAAATGCAACCAACACAAATGGAAACAACAAATTTGCTTGACAGACGCATATCCATTCGGTTCGCCGAATATCAACCTGATCCGGAAAATGACAATGAGCCCCAAATTTCGGAGCATACCATACTAGCTCTCCTCAACGGTGATGAAGAGGAGGAGGAAGATGAAATGGCCTATTATCAGTACCTGGCCAATAAACAAGAGGAAGAGAGACAGGTGCCAAAATATGACACCTATGATGATGACTCAGAGCAATTCCTTAATCCTTGGGCTACTGAAGGACAGGAACAGGAAAAAGTTTTCATACTAGATGAGTATGATTACCCACAAATGAAGGAACTATCTTCAGTCATCGCGTCTGCAACTTCAGGGACCACCACAGCACAGTCCCCCTACAACCCTCCTGCGGATGTCTCCATGAGGATGCCCGGGTACGCCCCGGCAACAGGAAGAAATCCTCCGATCAGACCAATGGTAGATCTTCCATCCAGCAGCCGCACCAAATTCAAAGGAGGAATGAATGACGAAATGTGGAACCTGCCCACTGCAGCACAATCAACAGGGGCACTTTTCGTCATCCCCAAACAGATCGGCCTATTCCATGATGTATTTTCGAGATGGGAATCTATAACCAAGAATTTGGTTTCAGAAAAAGGATTCTCAGATGCTAAAGACAAAGCTGAATTCATGGAAAACTTACTCGGAGAAATCGAAAAGCTAATCTGGATCCAGTGGAGGATGCAATACCAAGCCGAGTATGAAGCCCTGATAGCCACTGCTGATGGCAGAGAAGGCACTCAGAACATTCTATCACAGATGCGCAAAGTCTTCTCCTTAGAAGACCCAACACAGGGATCAACAGTGATCCAGGATCAAGCGTATCGAGACTTAAAAAACCATCTTGCAGCAATGTCAAGTATATCATTCAATACATGAATGATTACCTCAGACTCGCTGCAAAATCCGAAAGAATGTTCATCAGTGCAGAACTATCAGAGAAATATTGGCTAAAAATGCCAGGAGACTTGGGAAACAGGATCAAGCAAGCCTTTGATGCTAAATACCCAGGAGTAACAATAGGACTAACTCCGCGAGTCCTCTTTACATACCAATATCTCGAGCAAGAATGCAAATATGCGGCATTCAAGCGCTCCCTGAAGAATTTATCCTTCTGTTCACAAATCCCAATTCCCAGATATTACAAGGATACAGAAAGAAAGAGATACGGTATGCATAGGTCGCCAACCTACAAAGGCAAGCCTCATCCTACTCATCCAACAATTGAGAAAAGGAAACATTTGTTAAGAAATAAGAAATGCAAATGTTATCTGTGTGGTGATGAAGGCCATTTTGCTCGAGAATGCCCAAATGATAGGAGAAACATGAAGCGAGCAGCCATCTTTGAGGGTCTAGAATTGCCAGAAGACCATGACATAGTCTCAGTCCAAGAAGGCGATGAACTTAGTGACGCCATTTATTCTATCTCGGAAAATGAAGACATGGATGAGTCACTAGAACATCAGCTACAGACTCTCAGCATCAATATGCTGGGGGAAGAAGATGGAGGCTACCGCCCCTAGATCCAATTACCTCCACAACAGATGTCCTGCAGCCATGAATGACAGTTCAATCAACAAGTTGACAATCCAACTTGTATATGTTGCAGACGACAATCCATAAAAAGGGCAAGAATCAATTGCCCACGATGCTTAATAGTAGCCTGCAACCTCTGCGGCCCCTACTATTTCCAGAAAGCGGTCCCTGTTGAGCCTATTCGACAGATTGCTGAAAATCCATCATCCTTCCGCAAACTAATTCTGCAACAATCCGAATACATCATATGGTGTGAAGCGGAGATGACACACCTCAAAAAGGAAATTCAGTATCTACATGACCAGCTCCTTACCCAGCATCTTACAGCAGACCTTGAAGAACTCTCTCTAAATAAAAGGCAGGGAGAGAAAGGCAAAGAAATTCTCCTCTCAGAAGAAGAAGGCGATTGTTTCATCTTAAAAAGTGAGGCCGTACACAGCCTCCGGAGGAGTGGGAGGAGGTAGGATTATCAAAAATCGCCTCTACAACCTCACTGTTGACTTCGAAATTTACGGAGTCAAACCCTTCTCCGTCACAGCCATTCTTGACACTGGTGCAACCACCTGTCGCATCATCCAAAACTCAGTCCCAAAGGAGGCTCTGGAAGATAACACTTTCATAGTCCAGTTTACAGGCGTCAACTCCAAACAAAGCGCCAACAAAAAACTGAAATATGGAAGAATGAAAGTAGGGGAAAATCAATTCAAAATCCCCTACACGTATGCTTTTCCACTACATCTGGGCGGAGAAATACAAATGATCATCGGATGCAATTTCATTAGAGCCATGCAAGGAGGCTTGAGAATTGAAGGTGACGTAAACACTCTTTACAAAAATGTCACCATCATCAACACTCAGCAGCAGCAGCAGGCTGTTATCTCCTCCTTTGCCAAAGAAATCGATGATCTAGAATACATCCAACTCCAAGAGGCAGTCCTCTACACAGAAGGACCAACGCCACAGAATTTCAAGGTTAAATTCCAGCCACTACTTGATAAGTTAAAAGAAGTTGGATACATTGGGGAAGACCCCCTTCGCCACTGGTCAAAGAATAAAGTCAGCTGCAGGATTACATTGAAAAATCCTGACTTTATTATTGAAGACCGACCATTAAAGCACGTTACGCTACAGATGAAGGAATCATTTGCAAAGCATATAGCAGCCTTACTCAAACTCCAAGTCATCAAACCATCACAGAGTAATAAGCACAGGACAACAGCTATCATCGTCTACTCGGGAACAACTCAGGACCCGAAAACAAATGAAGTAAAGAAAGGAAAGGAGCGACTGGTCTTTAACTACAAGAGGTTGAATGACAACACTGAGAAAGACCAGTATTCGCTACCAGGGATTAACACCATCATCAGAAAAGTATCAGGTAGCAAGATCTACTCCAAGTTTGATCTCAAGAGTGGATTTCATCAAGTCATGATGGACCCAGAATCAGTACCCTATACAGCTTTTTGGGTACCACAAGGCCTCTTTGAATGGCTAGTCATGCCATTCGGCCTTAAAAACGCACCTGCGGTCTTCCAACGAAAAATGGATGCCTGTTTCAAAGGAACAGAAGAATTCATTGCAGTATACATTGATGACATCCTCGTCTTCTCAGATTCCGAGGACTCGCACGCAAAACATTTGCGTGTTCTACTGGAGAGGTGCAGACAACATGGGCTTGTCCTTAGCCCAACCAAAATGCAAATTGGGCAACGTAGAATCGAGTTCCTTGGTGCAATCATAGGCCAAGGAAAAATCAACCTACAGCCCAACATCATCAAGAAGATTTTAGAGGTTCAGGAAGTCGACTTAACCTCTAAATCCGGTTTAAGATCTTGGTTAGGGATCTTAAATTATGCCCGAACATTTATCCCTAACCTTGGCAAATTGCTAGCCCCTTTATACAGCAAAACAAGCCCAACTGGAGAGAAACGGCTCAACCACCAAGATTGGAACCTTGTTCGACAAATCAAAGAACAGGTGGAAAACCTCCCTCCATTATCAATTCCACCACCTGACAGTTTTATGGTCCTAGAAACCGATGGGTGCATGGACGAATGGGGAGGAATTTGCAAATGGAAGCCGAAGAAACTAGATCCAAGAACAATGGAGCAACCTTGTGCATATGCCAGCGAAAAGTTCAGCCCTCCAAAATCTACAATAGACGCTGAAATATTCGCCATGATGAACAGCCTAGAATCTATCAAGATTTATTATCTTGACCAAAAAGAGTTACTGATCAGAACGGATTGCCAAGCAATTATCAGTTACTTCAATAAGTCAAACATCAACAAGCCATCAAGAGTGAGATGGGTTGCTTTTGTGGACTACATTACAGGACTAGGCATTAATGTGTTCTTTGAACACATTGACGGAAAGGACAATGTTTTAGCAGATTCATTATCACGGATGATCACCCTTTTAACAGGCTCGCCACTCAATATCTTTGAGCCTCAGCTTCAGTTACTGACAGTCTTTGAACAATGTCTACAGGAATGGCAAGACCATCCAGGACCTCCATGCCAACAACAAAAGTTCCACAGCCTGTGCAACCAGATGACCCAATCACTGAACGCTACAAAAGCATCCTCAACGAGCTCCATCCAGAAAATCTCAAAGAGGATTGGGAGTTATCCAGGCAACAGAGAAACGAACTGCTAAATGAACTTTCCAAATTAGAAGTCGAGATCCACAATCACGTCCTAATGGATCTCGAATGTATTCAGAGGATACAAGAGTTAAAATGGACTGCGGCTTTTCGGTCATCCACCAAACACAACTACTGGCGCTACGTTTGCCAACCTGTCTTACCTCAAATGATGGAGATCGAAGACGTCATCTCCTACGTCAAGGAGATAATAAAAGGGATTCGCAACATACGAATCTAATTCTTTATTGGCAGTCGTATGCCACTTGTGTAATTATTAGCCTAACACATTTATTCTTTGTAGATGCTACGCCATCTTGTAAAATCCTCACCCATTTTCCATCTACAGTAACCTTCTGCGCAGCTTCAGGCGGTGGGAGATGGCTCAAGCCAGAAGACTTTCAGAGCCAGAATTTGAAGGCCCAAATTTTATGCAGTCCGGCCCCATGATAGTCAACCGATACAAAAATCTCACCCGACTTCGTCACCAGAAGTCGCAAGATACTGGGGATATCCGGTTGATAAAGAGTTCATGCTCTCAATTGAACGCTTCAACGAGCTTGGTCAAGATCTGGACCACCTCGAGGAAGCCTTGTGCAACAGAATCGAATCAGACATTCAAAGCCTCAAAGGATTAACTAAGATTAAGCTGATGATTTGTACAAAATGCTCCACCAGGGACAACTATTGGTCTGATATTAAAGACAGCGTCCGAATCACCTTGGACCGATTGAAGACCATTTCACAATACATCATTCAGCTCATGAAGCAATCAAAGAAAATCGATCGAAAGCATGAAGTGGGCCCACAGTATGTAATAATGATCTGTGTCATCAGCAATGACGTCACTACACATGACGTAAGCAGTGACGCATTAGCTGAATTATTGCTTTTATCCTTTAGCGTCGGCAACACATGAGTAGTGTTGCATGCCTTGTCATTTGTCGTCTTGTGTCGGCAAGCTTCAATTATTGTACTAGTGGCAATCATCCAAGCACCCTGCCTAACCGGTATCCATACCGGCTTGACAGGTCGCCAGACTTCGCTGCCTATAAATTCAGCCTTAAGCTGAGCATCCGGGCATCAGAAGTTTATTAGAGTTCTAGCTTTCACTTACTTGTATTCGAAAGGTTAGAGCACTGCCTCCTCTTTCAATAACAGCTCAGGCTTTTCCTTCATTCTAGTTTGTTGTTACCTCTTTTGTTCCCTATCTTCCGCAGCTCGCATTTCTCGCAACGCATTTCTTTGGTATCAAAGCCTGGTTTGCAAGTAAGTGTGGTTTTCCAGTTGCTCTTATTTTCCTCTTGGAGTTTGTGGTGCAAATGATTGAATTGGAGGGTAGTCGTACCCATATTGTATGACGGCTAGCTATGACTGTTAGTGTTATGTGCAGACCTCGTGTGGAGGCAATTGGAGGTGTGGGTGCACTCGTGAAGTGTACCAACCTCATGAACTAGCCAGTCAGTTTGGAAATGTGTTAATCTAATGATAATAATGAATGATTAAGAGATGAGAGGCCAGTGAGATGTGGCTATGTGTTGGGAGACGTCCCGCTTTTGCCACTGGTCTCGCCTATTCGAAGCGCAGGCGGTGCAAGGCCACAGGGTACTGTTGTGTGTTGTGCTTGGAGCGTTGGGTTCCCGCCTTCCCAATCTGGGTGTCCTAGGGAAGGCTGAGTATCTCTCCTTAGAATTCACACATCCATGGATGAGTGCTCTACCGCTGCAGCGGATGAAATGGATCCATACTGTTATGGGCCACCACGGAGGTTGTGTCTCGGCTGTAGGCCGCCCATGGTGTGCATGTGCCTGTGTTGCACCCACAGGAACTGTGAATTCACTAAAGTTAATGAAAATGTAATGTATATGATTGAATGTATGTGATTGATGTGCATGTGATTGAAATTGGGTTACTGTGGCCATTGAGTGGCCCTTACGTGTCGTGCTCTGACACGACATGATGATAAATGATTTTGATATTTGTTCTCTTATTTGAGCCCTATCTAAGAGGGTTTGGTATTTTCCTGGCTTGTTGCCATACTGCGAAGGCTAAACCTTCAGTTGTTTCTTTTTCAGGTTTTGGCAGACCCGGGGCAGCAGGTTGATCGGATGGCTTCACTCACGTCCTACTGGGGAGGTTTTGGGTTTTGTTTTCTTATGTAGTGCCGGCGCGTCTTGGTTTATTTGTATTGATGTCTTGTTTTTGTTAGACATCAATCATACAATTTGGGGGCATTTTTGTCATACACATAAATGTGATTTTGTATGAAACAAAGTTATTATATAAATGAAAGTTGCCCCATTGTTTTGAATTGCTTGGCTCATCTCTTTTGAACTGTTGTGTAGTCGCACCTCGATGTTTGATGTTTAGAAAAAAAAAAAAAAGTTTGAGTGTCAAAAGGTCGGGGTGTGATAACTGTGGCCATCGAGTGACATTTACATGTCGTAGTCTATGTTAGGGGTCTTCTTGGCAAATGATGTGGCTATGCCCTGACAGGACATGATGATAGATTGTTTTTATAATTGTGATTGTTCTCATATTTGAGCCCTACCTAAGAGGGTTTGAAATTTTCCTGGCTTGTTGTCATACTGCGAAGGCTAAGCCTTCTGTTGTTTCGTTTTTTAGGTTTTGGTGGACCAGGGGCAGCAGGTTGAGCAGATGGCTTCACTCACGTCCTACTGGGGAGGTTTTGGGTATTTTGTAGTGCCCGCACGTCTTGTTTTGGTTATATTGATGTCTTGTCTACATTATGCATCAATTTTATTGTTTGGGGGCATTTTTGTTATACACATAGATGTGATTTTGTACGAACTGAATTTGTTATGTAAATGAAAGTTGCCCCATTGTTTCAAATGGCATAGCTCCCTCCTTTTTGAATGGTTGTGTTGTCGCACGTCAATGCTTTATGTTTAGAAAAAAATATTTTTTGTTAGTAGGTCAAAAGGTTGGGGTGTGACAAGAGGAGACCGAATTGGGCATTGACATTGACTAGAATGATGATGAACAATGTTTTGTAATGAACAATTTTTTTGTTTGAGACTTTCTTATGACATTGAGATTGTAACAGTGAACTCTTAGTTTTAGTTTAATGTTTTTTTTCATTTTATCATTTTTGAGAATATAAAATTAGTCGTATCCGCGTATCCAAAAAATTTGAAAATTGTTGTGTCCACACCCGTATCCCCGTACCCGTACCCGTATCGTACCTGCACCCATGTGACATAGGTACCACAATAGGTCTGATAGAGATACCACAATGATACACTTGTTCCACAACGACCAAAAGATATGTTTTCATACTTCATAAAATCTGCACTGAAGCCTCTTGCCAAAGACAACAGAACCGATTACTCCAGCATTCATCTACAAAGCGAGAAATGAAAAGGAAACATGAATATGAGCAGGTATGGTGGGTTGGCAGTAGTGAAGAGTAGGGGCATGGATTACCTGCCGCTGGAAAAATCTGCAGTAGCTGTCGCCAAAGAAGGTAAGGCTGGGCTGAATGGAACAGTGGAGCATAAGGAGTAGGTAGGGGCGGAAGGCAGTAAGGAGTTTGGGGTTTTCCTGATGCCGAAAGAAGCTGCATGGGATGGAGCACAATACAGTAAGGTTCCATCGGCGAGAAAGAAGATCTGCAGGAGGTAAGAAAGGCGACGCCATAGAGGACAAGGCGGTAAACGGGCAGAAAGAGGGACGCAAAAAGGCAGAGGGAGGGAGAAACAGGCGGTAAGTATACATGTCTATGTATATTCCTTATACCTTGTTGTATCCCGTGTCCACAATTTTTAAAATTGTTGTGGCAATACCAATATCCCTGTACCAGTATCCCTATGACTAGGCCTCTAGGGATCTATAGGAGGCGTAAAAACACCAATGCCAACAAATGGATTAACAAATGAAAGCAAATACAAAGAGAGAGAGAGAGAGAAGGAAGATGCAAAAATGGAGATGGTTAACCCTGGGACTTTGAGGATGATAAAGATTATGAATTTCTTAGTTATGATCCTAATATGGGATCAGCATATCATGTTGTGATCCTTCTAATGTCATAAACTCAATTTCATTTCAAATTATGCCACTTCTAAAGATCCTAAGTATGAAATGCCCTCTTGTTATCAATTAAGGGGCAAAATTTTTCATCAAACTATGAAAATAGTGAGGGCAAATTGTGATGAATAAAGAATAAAGTAGAAAGACACGGAGTGCATAATGAGGCAGATGAATGGACAAATACGACGATAGGAACATCGATAAACTTTCTTGTATATTGCCCTAAAAGCACATTGACGAACTTTCTTTCACATTGCCCTAAAAGTATTCATCTTTTTGAAGCCTATGATTTGTCATATACATCCAAAAATTACTAACATATCACACTATGTTTCTCCTAATCTGAAAAAGGAGGGGCCTGATAACATTTTTGCAGTTCATCACGAACAACACAATCAATGATAGGGCAATAGGAAGAATATTAGATGTTTTCTTGGACTCCACATGCTACTCAGTACATTAATCTAATATTTGACGATTTTGGTGAAATGGAATGAGAAACTACTCTACGATCCTAAAAAGTCACAAAGTATGTATATAAACATTTACACAGCTTCAGTCTGAGGATGAAATATACTCGTGGAACCAAGTTTGGCTACCCTATACAAACTAGTTTTCCTACAAATATTCTGATAGTGGAGAGTATAGTGAAAAAGAAAAATGCTTCGAGAAAATTTTGTCGAGGAGTTGTGCACCTACATGCACAAATGAGAGTATAATTTATGGATATGGTATTCAATAATTAGATTTGAGAATCACATGTGAAATTATTAAAAAATAGCATTTCATTGGCGAATATTGGCTATATACCTCCATAAAATCATGGACTAGCTGACTAAGCAAAAGAGGCAACTAGAAACTCCTTAAGGGAAAGAAGAAACTGCTTTAAACATATCCAAGAGAGTATAGATTAGATGTATTAAGCAACTTCATCATGCCTTTCATACAGTAATATTTCATCTCTGGTGATTTAGTTTTGTGTGTGCACGGCTATGTTCCCATGTCCAAATTTTTTTAAAGTGCTTTGCGCCCGTACCTGATGCAGAACGGGTACCGGACCCTATGCCCATATCTATGTGACAACTGATGGGTCAAACATGGAAATGCTTATCTTACTCTTTAATATCTTGCTTTGAGATTGTTAGATCAGCCTCTAACATCTTCATGTGGTGAAAGAAATTGGAACACGTATTCACATATTTAGAATATTAAGAGAAATAAACTTACAAGCAAAGATGCAGAAGATTTAGTTTATATGCATTCTAACCTTCAGTTACTTTCACGAAGCAAAAAAGAGTACAGGTAAATCAATATTTATTGATTTATAAACTTCTCTTAAAATCTTATTTATATAGCTCTATTTATTGGTAATAATTATATTTTATTGTTTGTATTATAGGGAAGGAGGCAGCAAATATTGAGATGTGAATGGTGAAGAATTTGACTTGGAAAGAGAAAATGAGTTTCAATATCATAATGTAGAGTGGCATGATCCACGTCCATTCCAATGTGCAAAAGAAGGAGGCAGCGAGAGATGATGAGGAGATAAGGGAGGAGGAAGTGGATATCGAGGACTAAGAGCTATAATGTCATTGATTTTGAAGACTTGCACACTGTTTTCAGTTTTAAATTTTTAATTTGATGGGATTATGTGTATGAACTATGAAGAGACTATTAATTTGAACTTTCAGTTTTAGTTTTTGAATTTTTGTGGGTTGTTATGTGTGCATCATATATCTATACATTCTACATCTTGTCGTATTCCCCTAAGCACTTTTTCAATATTCCCCTACCCATGTCTATGTGGAATGGTTGTTCATATGAACTATGTACTTTTCACTCTGGCAGGCCAAATAAATTTTCATAAGAGGTGGAGGCACCACTCATTAGAGGCAAGCCTTAAGATTAAGACATTTCCTAGGAAAGTAATTTCTTATGGGTCTCTATTATGAGAAACAACTTCCATTTCAGGAAATGAATTCATAGCAAGGAGGTGGACAATCCACCGGTGATTTCTCTTGTAGGGGATAGAACACAGAAACATGCAATTCCTATATACAACTCTTTAGCAAACTCTATTCCTGTGAAGTGTGAAACAAGAGAACATGATAGGCACAATAGAGAACCTGAAAATGTTGAATCTGCAAGATAGCACTTCGCAATTGAAATGTTGGCACGTGCGCGAAGCTCTAGCCCTCCATGGCCAAGTATCATTGGCAGTACCTGATGTAGGAGGCTTAGTGCTCGTTTTGCATGAACAGATCCAAGACACAGCCACAGATCTGCAAGCGTCAAAGTTGCTGAAGCACCAAGAAGGTCAAGATTAAAAGATTGACAATATGTCAAGCTTGCTAGTGCATAAGGCAGACCGGTGCATGCATTCTCTGCTTTCTGAAGAAACATACTAAAAATGTCAGTTGAAAGAGAAAGAAAATAATTAAATTGACAGACAAACCATGATGATACCTTGTGGATCTCAGCCATCAAGAGGAGAGCACTAGCAACCTTAATCTGCATGTTGAATTCGTAACACATGCAGAACAAAGAATGGGCCACAGATGCTGCCTGAACAAAGATCTAAATGCATCAGCAAGCAAGTACACATAAAACATCTAAAGTGGAGACATTGTTTGTCTGTCACCAGAAAAAGAAAGAAAAAGTTTGTTTGTAACACTCTTCCCCAGTATCGAGTAAAACAATTTATGCTCACTAATGAACCTCTCAGTAGCATTAAAAACCATTAGAGATGTTGCAAAAGTTTATCAAACATTAATTTTCATGAAGAAAGCTCCATATGCTTTCTAATGCTTCTACCTTTTACTATCTCATATAAGCATGTTATTGTAATGGTGTAGATATCTTCTCAAACTCTCATTACAATACTCATATAGAATCTGCCAAGCTTAAATGGCCGTAGAACCATCCATCGTTAACACCACAACTAAGAAATTAAAAATTGTTTGCAGCTAATGGTGAGCATGACTTAGTTTGGATTGAGTTTTTTTTCCTCTGCGAAACTCCGTCCTCGCAGGTTTTATAGGTTCTATTAAGGATTTTTATGGTGAATTCTTGACAATCCAAGCTTGTACAGGGAAAGCAGTGTAGCCACCCAATTATCTTCTTAGGAAACTGCCTTCATTGATGAGATTCTCTTTCACCAATTTCACCCTGTCAGAGTCGGGTAGGGTAGGCCTGCACATGAGCTGAGTCAAGCTCGAGTTGAACATCTAGAGCTCAACTCGACTCAGAAAACTTGAGCTTGAACTTGACTCAAACTCAAGTCGAGCTCAATAGAACAAGCTCGAGCTCAAGTCGATGATACAACATCGAGCTCGAACTCAACTTTTTAACTTGTTTATGTTAAGCATGTCTCGTTTCTTTTAACTCGATTAACTCAGTTAGATGCTACTTGTTTAACTATTCTCTTATTACAATTTAGCATTTATTATGTAGTTGAGCTGAGTCAAGTTAAACAAGTTGACTTCTTACAACTCGAACTCGACTCGTTTAACATTTCCAACATACGTTCAAACTCAAGCTCGACACGAGTCAAGTTTTGACTAGTGAGTTTGAGTCGAGATCAAGCTGACTCAACTTGGTGTGCAGCCCTAGGGTCAGGAAATGGTTAAATGAATGACAAATCCGAAAATTGCCTATAAGTGTAACATTCGTTTTTCTTGGTGGGCTAGATCGGGTCCAGACCCGGACCCGAATCCAGCAGCGTGGGAGCCCGACGACGCCCTCTCCTCCATCGTCTTTCCCTCTTCTCCCTCGTTTCCCCTCTTCGTCTCTTCCTTTGCTATGACCACAACGCAGAGAAGAGGAAGACGGAGGTCGGTGCAGCGGCAACGGAAGTGGACGGCAGCGATGGGGGCTCTGGTAAGCCTCTGATTTCTCTCCGCCTTCTCCTTCCTCTTCCTTCTTCTCCTCCCTCCTACGCAGCCTCTCCCCTATGCGTCAGCACCCTCTGCCCACACGTTATCTCTCTCTCTCCCTCTATGCTCGAGCTCCCTCCTCGTCTCATCTGTCTCCTCCGCACCATCTCCCCCATTTCCCTCGCCCGTGCTATCCCTCTCCCTCTGCCACTCTCTTGCTCTCTCTGCCTGCACTCTTTCCTCACTGTCAGCACCCTCAATCGAACCATCCATCTCACCATTGAATGTCTTCTTCTCTCGACAAACCCTCCTTTTTAACTCTCTTATGCTATTTTTTTTCATCTACTTATTGTCATTGGGTTTGGAATCGCAGCTTGGGGATACATCTTTCCCTTATATCAGTGGAGTCAAGGTGTTAGTGGTGGAGGCAGCGATCAATTTTGGGCATTGGCACTTGATCGAATGCTTGAGGTGGCTGCCAAGAACATTGCGACAGTTTGGACACTAAGATTAGGGTGAGCAAGTCCTAATCGAACTTGAGGTGAATCCGAATCAGATTGAATCTCATTTCCTATATCCGATGTTGTACATATCGTACGATACGACCCCGTATCGTATGATACGTATCGTCTCGTTTGAAAAAAACGGTACGATACACCCCCCGTATCGTAAAAAGGGGGTGTATCGGCCCTGTATCGCACGTATCGTACGATACAAGGCCTGTATCGTACGATACGAGGCGATACACTCCGTATCGTATGATACGGCCTAAAAACGCAAAAAGGGGCCCGAGACCTGCTTATTCGGCTTCTTTTTGAAATTTTTCTTCCGTTCTTCATTTCTAACGCTTGGATAGTGCCGTGAGGGAGGGCGATCGTTCATTTTCACCGTGAAAAACTTGATTTTCATCGTCAAATTGAAGATTAAGTGGTCAATTTGTGCGTGGGTGCTTGATTTTCGTGGGAAGGAAAGGGGTTTTCTTCATTTTAGACATTTCTTCTTCGTAAGGTATGAAATCTCATGTTCTTACCATGTATTCTTAATTTTTTACCGTATAATCGTAGATTGGAAGACTTTGAGTGTTTTTCATTAAGTTTACCATAGGATTTCGTTTTTTTTTTTGAAGATATGGATCCTACATGGCAATGGTGCGAAAGGGTGAAGGAGAATAACCGTTTGAAACTCAAATGTAGCTTTTGTGGGAATACACTTTCAGGAGGGATTATTAGAATGAAACACCATTTGGCAGGGACCTCCAAAGATGCGTCTCCTTGTGTTGGAGGACCAAACAAACCTTTGCCTCCATTTGTGCGTCAACAATGTTTAGATATGCTTCATGCTTTACGTCAAAAGAGAATACAAAAAGAAATTGAAGATGCAGATGTAGGATATAATGTGCCTTTGGAAGATGAAGAAGAAGAGGAAGAAGCTTATGAATGTGATGATGAAGACGGTAGCAGCCTAAGAACAGATTTGGAGACCTCAAGAGGCAGAGATCGTAGAGGAAAAGGAATTACGTATGAAGGAGGTCGATCTGGCATAACGGGAAGGAAGAGGAGAGGCACAACAGATATTAGGGCCAGGCGTGGTATGCGACGACCTAGTGGTAGAGTTTCTACTGGTAGGTCTAGTGTTGGCTCTATTAAGAGTTTTTTCCCTTCATATACCAGCCCAGGTGGTCAGCCGCAGATTCGTGCTGCTATGACATCTAAAGATATGCTATATCATGCACAAAAGCAGGTAGGGAAATGGTTTTATGATGCATGTATTCCATTTAATGCAGCTAATTCTTTTCAATTCCAAGCCATGGCAGATGCAATTACTTCTATAGGCCCCGGATTCAAAATGTCATCATATCATCAGTTGGGCAAAATTCTTCAGGATACAGTCAAAGAAGTGTCTGAGCATTGCAATGAGTTGAAATTATGTTGGAAGGAAACATGTTGCTCCATTATGTCAGATGGTTGGACTGATACAAGGTCAAGAACACTTGTAAATTTTATTGTTTATTGCGCTAAAGGTACAATGTTCTTGAAATCTCTTGACTTGTCTGATGTTCCTAAGACTGCTGAGATTTTATTCAATGTTTTTGATAATGTCGTACAAGAAGTTGGACCTGCAAACGTTGTACAGTTTATTACAGATAATGCTGCAAATTATAGAGCTGCAAGAGATTTGTTATTTCAAAAGTATAAAACATTTTATTGGAGTCCATGTGCCACTCATTGTGTTAATCTAATGCTTCAAGTTCTTAATGAGATGCATGATATGAAATCAGCCATTGACCAATGTCAAGAGGTAACAAAATTGATCTATAATCATGCATATGTATTGAGTTTGATGAGAAAATTTACAAAAGAAGTTGAATTAATACGACCTGCACAAACTAGATTTGCCACAAATGTATTGACTGTGCAGAGTGTGGTGAAACAAAGAACTCCTTTGAGACAGATGTTTGCTAGTGAAGAATGGGCTGGATCTATATGATAGTTGTTTTCGGAACATGAGACTACCTGCCGCCGTTCGAGCCAGGACAACGATGCGTCCAGGTAAATACATAGAAATTTTTAATTTACTTTGCATTTGTTACATTTGATTCTTTTAAAACTTTCACATTGATTTGTTATATTTTTGTTTAGATTTGTGGTGGAATAGGTATGGGTTTGATTGTCCAAACCTAGCACGTTTTGCAGTCAAAGTCCTCAGCCAGACATGCAGTGCTAGTGGATGCGAAAGAAACTGGAGTGTGTTCCAACATATCCATAGCAAAAAAAGGAATAGGCTCGAACATAAAAGGTTGAATGACCTTGTCTTTGTTCGATATAATATGAGGTTGAAACAAAGGTAATATAGGCATATAGCTTAATTAATGTTTACATTTTTTGTACAATATATTTATATGAAATTATATACTAACAAATTTTCTCTTATTTAATGTAGAGAATTAGAAAAATCATTAGCAAGGAAGCACACATCTCAGTTCGATCCTATCAGCTTGGAAAATTTTGACGATCTAGAGCCATGGATTGAAGAAGAACCAGCTACAATATTTGATGATGAAGATTTTGAATGCTTCAACCTTGAAGCTGAAGCAACAGAAGGCTTTGTTGATGAAGGAGAGTCTGCTACTGCTGGTGCTGAATATGTTGGTGAAGATCTTCCAATTCTTGACGATGAAGAAGAAGAAGAAGAAGATGAAGATGAAGATTATGAATGATGAATCATGAATGAGAGTCAAGTCAAGAGTGCTTTCATTTTATATGTATCAAAAACTTAAAGAGTTATGAATCTATGGTTGTTGAAGTGTTAACACTTGATTGAATGTTTTATCATTTATGACTTTATCACTTTATGGCTTATCGTCTTATGCTTTGTTGAATGATATTGTATTATTGTTATGAATTTTGATGTTTATGAATGATGAACGCGTAAGTTTATAGCAATAATAAGTCTATCATTATCTCAAACATGTTTTCTATGAACAATTTATTATTTTTAATTTTTTCTGATTTTTTTATGAATTTTCCGAATTTTTTTAAATTTTTTCTGATTTATTAATAATTTTTAAAAATATTTACGATACGGTTACGATACGTTACGATACGGCGTATCTTAAAGCCCGATCGATACGGCTTACGATACGCGTTTTACAACATTGATTTAGTGGCCTTTACATGTCGTGATCTATGTGAGGGGCCTTCTTCGCAAATGATGTGACTATGCCCTGACACGACATGATGATAATTTGTTTTTATGATTGTGATTATCTCATATTTGAGCCCTACCTAAGAGGGTTTGGGATTTTCCTACCTTGTTGCCATACTACAAAGGCTAAGCCCTCAGTTGTTTTTTTTTTTTTTCAGGTTTTGGCGGACCCAGGGCACCAGGTTGATCAGATGGTTTCACTTACATCCTACTGAGGAGGTTTTGGGTCCTTTGTAGTGCCGGCGCGTCTTATTTTGATTTTATTGATGTCTTGTTTTGTTAGGCATCAATTACGTGGTTTGAGGCATTTTTGTCATACACAGATGTGATTTTGTATGAATTGAAATTGTTATATAAATGAAAGTTGCCCCATTGTTTTAAATGACATAGCTCCCCATTTTTTTTTGAATTGTTGTGTAGTCGCACCTCAATGTTTTATGTTTAGAAAAAAAAAAAATTGTTTGAGGGTCAAAAATGTTGGGGTGTGACAATAAGGCTCACAAACACTAAACCTTATGTCAAGGGAACAAGATCCCCATTGTATGCAACTGTTTCAAAATGTGACACCAAAAAATTCAATTTATTTTAGAGTTTTCTTTAAGAAGAATAAGTTACTACAACAATGAGGATGATATAAACAGGAAAATTGATTGAATAAAGATAAAACATGGTACTTTCAAGCCAAGCAAAGTAGATTGAAGGATCCTTCAAAGGAAAAATGCTAATACTCAAGAAATAAAGCACTGGTCAACTAGGCCCTACATAATACCACGCTGTTCTTTTGCTCCAAAGTTTAAAATGCAGCATTAGTCTGACAAAGAAACATTCCTAATAGCTTCAAGAGAATGCCCATGTACATCCAAAATAACAGAATGCAGACCTGATCAAACTGCTTAGCAGCTAAAAGAGTTCGAGCATGACGAAGGTTGACTTCAGCCTTCAGATCCATGTCCACGCCAGATGCAGAAGAAACCAACACTCCCAACTCATCGCAAACTTGTTGAGCACGTTTTATGCAGCCTCTGATTTCATTTGTTGAATGGAAATTAATATATGTTGATAATGTGATATTTATGCAAATCATGACTTCAAAATAAAAAACAGCATGGACAACAATATAGGACCACAAAATTATTTGTAATAAGCATGCGAACAGAATGATACAGATACCTATGTATGAAATGCTCATGAAGTAACTGGAGCCTTAATAGCTGGATGTGGAGGTGCGACAGAGGTGGAAATCTCTTCTCAACCAAAGAAAGTGCAGTAAAGGCATCTACATAGAATGAGCAACATGAGTATTTTTATTGTTCTATTATTTGAAGAACTTTTGAAAAACACAGGACATGCTTTGCAATCATGGATTAGACAAACACAAAAAGAAGGCAAAGCAAGTTTTTCTTTTTCAAAATCCTAACCAAAAAAAATAAAGTCAAAACTGAAATAAAAAGGACAAGCAGCTAAGATTAGCAGTAAAACTTGGCCTCTGCATGCTAGGCAGTAGCTTGGATGGAAGTTGAGAGTTTACATTTAAACTCAATCAAACTGCATGGTGTGGCAAGGTTAAAGGGCTACAAGAGATCCCAAACAGTGTGATAGTGTTAGCATTAAGTCATATGTAAATACATATACGTTCACCCTTTCTATTATCCTGAGTATAGGACAAAATAAATATGCAATTTTAGTAATTTTTGTTTTCTATATTTTCTTTTTCATCATGTATCTCAGCTCCTGTCAGCCCTTAGTTAGCTCCAATTTCTACATTCATTAACCATAGCCATTGGAGCTGGCCCAATGCTATATCAGCATGTTATGGAGATCGTTACTTGCTTTTTGATGATCATACAATACTAACCAATTTTTCTTTTCAAGAGAAAAATGTTGTCAGGGCTTCCTCTTTTTTCCTGCAATGTGTTTGTTGCTTTCTGATTTTTATAATTTTAGATGGATTTTAACTAAAATCTCATTTTTTGGACAATAATTCAATTCAGGAAACAATTGACAACAATGTATTCCAGAATGCTTCAGGTGCTGCACACTGACAAAGGAGCTTCATTTTTTACTCGTATCGTTACTGTTATCACTTAGCAATGATGATATATAATGACTAAGGCTTCCTATTCATGGGGGAAGAGAACATTAATGCATAATGAAAACTAATTGTTTCCATTCTTTCCAATGCATTTCTCGGTGCATAACAGAAGGCATCATCAAAGCACAAATCGATCCATGAACCTTGCTTTAATCTTCTAGTTTTAGTGGTCATAGAAATAATCCATGGCCTACATACCAAGCACAGGAAAAACTGTCAAAAACAATGATCAATCGCTACTGGTTAAAAATTGTATACTTAATCCCACGAAACAAGGTGTAATTGTGCCCACTGTTTGTGACATATGGCACATTTTGCAGCATAAAACTGCCAAACATCAAATAAAGGCCATAGACTACTAATCATATAACTATGAGTACAAACATATGGTTAAGACCTGGTGAATGATCATATCATCATTTATTTGTATTATAGGGAAGCAAACTTTATGATTTAATAACAACAAGGAAGATTCTGATCCAGCAGAGTTGCACACAGTGTTGAAGATATGAAAACCATAAGAAAGATGACAATTCTAAACTAATCAAAACTAAATTTGCATTCCTGCAGGCCACTCAGATACCAGGTTAGGAAGAACAAAGAGAGGAGAGAGAGAATACATGCATGGACAGTCATATGAATAACATCCTTTTCATCTAGAATTGGCTTCAAAAAAGACAAGTCACTACAACACACAATACTTGATAAATGATGGGCTTATAAGTTGGACACAAATTGCTGTCTACAACCTAGAGAAGTGTTATTTCATTCTGATACCAACAAACCTTGAGGCCCACAACTTAAATAAGCGCCTTCAATTAAAGAGTACTAGAAAAGAACTTTATGTTCGATTTTTGCTCTAACATAAGAATTTACTCAGTTTTGTGCACATCGCGAGATATGAAGACTAACTGACCTTGGTATCCTTTGTATGTTGCTAAATATTGGACCAGCTTAACATAAGCCAGGGATGAATCAGAAGAACTGAAAAAATATATATATATATACCAGAAGAAAAAAAGGTCAGAGAGCAGTCAGGAGAACAAAAGGCTATCCAACAACATTAGAAGTTAAATGAGAACTATTCACAAGAAAAATAACATAAACATCTTTAACTTAAAATCTGAATGAGAAAAAAAGAATACCTCGAACAATCAGCAAAACAAATTGCATGGACCAGTGCATTCAGGCGAACAAGTGCTGAACTGTCATTTAAAATATCAAGAATAGGGAGAATCATTAGTTAAGACCATAATTCTGTTGCCACAAAAAGGCATGAATGTCTAACTTTTAACATGGAAAAGAGGCACTGTGGCACCCACAAAATACATGTTGCATAAAAAGTGACCCTAAGTCATGACTAAGGTTTCCTGGAGAAGTGATCTAAGACACCCGCATTAAGTCGATGGTCCATGATCTAAGGGATGAAGGGGTCTCTGCCTCATGTTGGAAAATGCGAAAAGAAGCACAGAGTAAACCAGATAGGAGGATGAATCATGTGTTCTATGGTCCTTTGAGCATGAACAACTGAAAGAGCTTAAGTATACTCTCAATGATGACATTAAATTCGCAAGTTTGGTCATGGAAGCAGTGGCACCTTTCAGACAATAAAGACAAGAATGAATTATTTCAGTCAGCCAGTAAGCTAATAATGTCCAAAGGCAGCATCCATCTTCCACAGGCTCAGAGAGACTTCTTTAGAGCTCCATAGAGTCAACATTCGAAACTGTTTGAGAATATTATCCTTTCTCCTGGCCGTCTCTTTCCTTTTGTTCCACTTGACAAGGAAGGAACTATCAAGGAAAAGCCTTTGGAACTCACATTCAGAATTTATATTGGCGCTTCATCATTTTCATAGGAAATGTTAATATGAGATTGTTTAATACCTTACCATCAGCAGAGATGCAAGTGTGGGCACTACAGAATCAGCAGTAATTTCCTGAAGATGTGTGTGTGGTTATGGTTCAGCATCTAGGCCTATACCCACACGTGAAACATGGAAAATCTTCCCCACAACCAGACTAAGTGCATGTGACAAAGATAAAACAGGCAAAAAACAGCTAGAAAGAGCACAGAGAAGGGGCAACAAACGCTCACAGGAACAACCCATCTAATACAACTTCAAGCAACCTGTTGATGTTGCCAACTCACCATTGATTGCTGAGCAGCAAGCTCTAGCAATTACATAAGCTTGAACTTACCCTAGCAAACAAGATAATCCTTCAAAGACCTTTGCATTTTCTTTCCAACAAATTAAATCCCATAGTTGAATTACCATGCAGTCCATACATACTGACAGTTATCACTATTTTTCTGCTGTCCATGGAGATCATGCACCATCAACTTTCCAGACAGTCCAACAATTTCCAGTCTGACCACCAACCAGCATGCTTCAACCATACAGTAAAGTGTTATACAGTTGGCATCTAAAAGCACCATGACTGCAGATTATTTGGAGTAAACACTTCATTCAATTATACCAGCGGAATCATTTGGGATGTCAATAAATCCGATTTGGATCCAATATCCGACCGAACCATTTTTAAAAAATCAGACATGGAGAAAAGTTTAACATCCGATTAACAAATTGGATAGGATCCAGATATAAGCAATGTCGTAAAACGCGTATCGTAAGCCATATCGGTTGGGCTTTAAGATACGCCGTATCGTCAATTTTTTTAAAATATTATTAATAAATCAGAAAAAATTTAAAAAAAAATCGGAAAATTCATAAAAAAATCAAAAAAAAAATTAAAAATAATAAATTGTTCATAGAAAACATGTTTGAGATAATGATAGACTTATTATTGCTATAAACTTACGCGTTCATCATTCATAAACATCAAAATTCATAACAATAATACAATATCATTCAACAAAGCATAAGGCCATAAGCCATAAAGTGATAAAGTCATAAATGATAAAACATTCAATCAAGTGTTAACACTTCAACAACCATAGATTCATAACTCTTTAAGTTTTTGATACATATAAAATGAAAGCACTCTTGACTTGACTCTCATTCATGATTCATCATTCATAATCTTCATCTTCATCTTCTTCTTCATCGTCAAGAATTGGAAGATCTTCACCAACATATTCAGCACCAACACCCGCAGTAGCAGACTCTCCTTCATCAACAAAGCCTTCTGTTGCTTCAGCTTCAAGGTTGAAGCATTCAAAATCTTCATCATCAAATATTGTAGCTGGTTCTTCTTCAATCCATGGCTCTAGATCGTCAAAATTTTCCAAGCTGATAGGATCGAACTGAGATGTGTGCTTCCTTGCTAATGATTTTTCTAATTCTCTACATTAAATAAGAGAAAATTTGTTAGTATATAATTTCATATAAATATATTGTACAAAAAATGTAAACATTAATTAAGCTATATGCCTATATTACCTTTGTTTCAACCTCATATTATATCGAACAAAGACAAGGTCATTCAACCTTTTATGTTCGAGCCTATTCCTTTTTTTGCTATGGATATGTTGGAACACACTCCAGTTCCTTTCGCATCCACTAGCACTGCATGTCTGGCTGAGGACTTTGACTGCAAAACGTGCTAGGTTTGGACAATCAAACCCATACCTATTCCACCACAAATCTAAACAAAAATATAACAAATCAATGTGAAAGTTTTAAAAGAATCAAATGTAACAAATGTAAAGTAAATTAAAAATTTCTATGTATTTACCTGGACGCATCGTTGTCCTGGCTCGAACGGCGGCAGGTAGTCCCATGTTCCGAAAACAACTATCATATAGATCCAACTCATTGTGCACAGCATCTTGTTCTGTAGAATCTTCCACTAACACATTAATACAATCTAACAAACCATGCATAACTTCTTTGTCTTTCTTAAATGTAGGAGAAAATCTAATTGCAGGATTTAGATAATAAGTTGCTGCATGAAGAGGTTGATGAAGCTGTCCAGTCCACCTTTTATCTATAATCTTCCAAATGGGCATATATAACTTTTTCTTTTCCTTTAAGTTGTCTCGAATTGCCTCTTTTGTTTTGTCCATATCCTCATATAAGTACCCTATGGAAGGTCTGTCTTCGCTGTCAGCCAACCTGAGAACCTTAACTAATGGAACACAAACCTTCAATAGCTTCACACATGATTCCCAAAATACGTTATTGAATATAATATCCACAACTAAAGAAGCATTTCTTTTATGAGCATGTGGATATGCAGCCCATTCTTCACTAGCAAACATCTATCTCAAAGGAGTTCTTTGTTTCACCACACTCTTCACAGTCAATACATTTGTGGCAAATCTAGTTTGTGCAGGTCGTATTAATTCAACTCCTTTTGTAAATTTTCTCATCAAACTCAATACATATGCATGATTATAGATCAATTTTGTTACCTCTTGACATTGGTCAATGGCTGATTTCATATCATGCATCTCATTAAGATCTTGAAGCATTAGATTAACACAATGAGTGGCACATGGACTCCAATAAAATGTTTTATACTTTTGAAATAACAAATCTCCTGCAGCTCTATAATTTGCAGCATTATCTGTAATAAACTGTACAACGTTTGCAGGTCCAACTTCTTGTACGACATTATCAAAAACATTGAATAAAATCTCAGCAGTCTTAGGAACATCAGACAAGTCAAGAGATTTCAAGAACATTGTACCTTTAGCGCAATAAACAATAAAATTTACAAGTGTTCTTGACCTTGTATCAGTCCAACCATCTGACATAATGGAGCAACATGTTTCCTTCCAACATAATTTCAACTCATCGCAATGCTCAGACACTTCTTTGACTGTATCCTGAAGAATTTTGCCCCTCAACTGATGATATGATGGCATTTTGAATCCGGGGCCTATAGAAGCAATTGCATCTGCCATGGCTTGGAATTGAAAAGAATTAGCTGCATTAAATGGAATACATGCATCATAAAACCATTTCCCTACCTGCTTTTGTGCATGATATAGCATATCTTTAGATGTCATAGCAGCACGAATCTGCGGCTGACCACCTGGGCTGGTATATGAAGGGAAAAAACTCTTAATAGAGCCAACACTAGACCTACCAGTAGAAACTCTACCACTAGGTCGTCGCATACCACGCCTGGCCCTAATATCTGTTGTGCCTCTCCTCTTCCTTCCCGTTATGCCAGATCGACCTCCTTCATACGTAATTCCTTTTCCTCTACGATCTCTGCCTCTTGAGGTCTCCAAATCTGTTCTTAGGCTGCTACCGTCTTCATCATCACATTCATAAGCTTCTTCCTCTTCTTCTTCATCTTCCAAAGGCACATTATATCCTACATCTGCATCTTCAATTTCTTTTTGTATTCTCTTTTGACGTAAAGCATGAAGCATATCTAAACATTGTTGACGCACAAATGGAGGCAAAGGTTTGTTTGGTCCTCCAACACAAGGAGACGCATCTTTGGAGGTCCCTGCCAAATGGTGTTTCATTCTAATAATCCCTCCTGAAAGTGTATTCCCACAAAAGCTACATTTGAGTTTCAAACGGTTATTCTCCTTCACCCTTTCGCACCATTGCCATGTAGGATCCATATCTTCAAAAAAAAAAACGAAATCCTATGGTAAACTTAATGAAAAACACTCAAAGTCTTCCAATCTACGATTATACGGTAAAAAATTAAGAATACATGGTAAGAACATGAGATTTCATACCTTACGAAGAAGAAATGTCTGAAATGAAGAAAACCCCTTTCCTTCCCACGAAAATCAAGCACCCACGCACAAATCGACCACTTAATCTTCAATTTGACGATGAAAATCAAGTTTTTCACGGTGAAAATGAACGATCGCCCTCCCTCACGGCACTATCCAAGCGTTAGAAATGAAGAACGGAAGAAAAATTTCAAAAAGAAGCCGAATAAGCAGGTCTCGGGCCCCTTTTTGCGTTTTTAGGCCGTATCATACGATACGGAGTGTATCGCCTCGTATCGTACGATACGTGCGATACAGGGCCGATACACCCCCTTTTTACGATACGGGGGTGTATCGTACCGTTTTTTTCAAACGAGACGATACGTATCGTACGAGACGGGGTCGTATCGTACAATACGTACAACATTGGATATAAGAAATGAGATTCAATCTGATTCGGATTCAGCACAACTATCTGATCCGATTCGATCTGATTTAGTTTTAAACAAACATCCTATATCTGATGTCCTTATAAATCATATGGTAATGTGGTCCGGATTCAGTTTAAAAATCGGATTCGAATTTGGATGCATCTTTAAATATCAGATTTGGATCGTGAAATTCGGATTCAGATGCATCTTTTTGTATTCATATGTGAGTTTGAATTTGAATCTAAATATGTGAACATCCGAAAAGATGGATATGGTTAAGAGTACACCTGGTTGGAACTTGGAAGTGTTGACATCCCTATAAACTAAGGTTCCAAGAGCATCTAAAAGCACATCTCCAATTAACTTCCCATTTCCAGCAGACAACAACCACAAATAGCAACCATAATGATATATTTGCATCAAAGCACCTGGAATAGCATTCCTAACACTAAGGCAGCACACTCCCATTCACAATGAATTATCCACATGACCTAGGCAAGCGTCTATCATGCATCTGAAATTTTAAAGCATTCTTTTTGTCATTTTTTTAAGTTAATACCATCATTCATTCAAATTTGAACTTCAAATAAATTTTTTTCATCATTTTTATCATCATTAAAGCATTCTTTTTGTCAATTTTATCTAGTTTGATTTATGTTTGATCATTAGTTTCATTTATTTTATTTTTACCTAATTTCTTGGAATTTTCTATTTTCTAAAGTTTCCGATTTTTTTCATGAGATTTTCCTGAGAAAACAAATTTGCCGAAGGATACCCAAGAAAAATCTCATTGTTAAAAATTCGAGAACAATATTTGTGACAAATGTTATGTATGTATGTATTTATATAGCATTAGATCTTGTTTGGGTAGATGAACAAATGAAATATTGAATCCAACAATATGGGCATCTTTAGTCTAGTATGGTTCGTTTATTATCATCTTAGCTGGCTTAATACTTAATGACAGCAAATACATCATAAACTGTTGATATAGTAATAAAATCAATCTCTCATCAGGTGGAACTGCTTCAGAAATTATGCAATAACCTTGTTGGTACTCAATTTTTGCACATCAAGATAGTAGTCATAAGCATGATTGAAAGGTTAGTTTTCCATTATGGAAATTAGGGTCAGACCGGATACATTAAAATAGGTACTTAGTGCCAATAAGTGTTTTTAAGGATGTGAAAAATCAATGGCTGATAGGTACACTAAAATTAGGCAATAGAAAATTTAGGGGGTGTTTAGATGACACTTCGAAACCAGGTTTTTGGAGTGTTTGGGTGTTATGAAAGCTGGGTTTCAAGAAAACCTGGTTTTGTAAAAGGGAACGAAAAATCTGCGCCCTTTAGGCTATTCAAAAACCAGATTTTGGCTGTGTCACCAAAAAAAAAAAAAACAAAACAAAGTTTCTAAAACTCAATAAAAAAATTGGTTTTCCACAAAATGTAGTTTTGACAAAATTGGGTTAGAGGAGGGTGTCATCCAAACACCCACTTAGGCTTTTTTCATACAAGAGGCAGGTTAGCCAGTGTCACCTCTCTCCGTCCCTAGACATCAAGGGGGATGATGATAGTGGAAGGGGGAAACAATCACCCCCTCCCATACATTAAAGTGACAAAACTGTATGATCTATATCTAGTGACATTGACAAGAGTGACCAATGGCTCTAGCTGTAACTGCATGATGCAGGTTCTTAAGAAGTTAGGAAGATCGCCTGGAAGGAGGTGGATCAATACAGATATGGAGCCCATATTTAGCTGGTTGTGAAATACATATTTACCTCCCATACAGCTCCCATGAAGCAGCTCTGGCCAAATAAGAAGCACCACATAACTGCAATATACAATTAGGAAGCACACTTGGTTCTGTAGCAGAGCTCAATGAGTCATCATTACATCCTGATCCAACCTCATCCAACAGAATAGATGAACTGCCAGATTTTTCAAGTTTTTTGAGCCATGATGTACAGAAAGAGCCATCAGTTGGCAAGGATGCAGCATCAGATCCAAATTCACTGAGCAAGTATGGACTAATTCTCAATTCCTGAAAAGTTTCAGAAAAACATAGTGAGGATAGAGAACCCTCATTAGGACATCAAAATAAGAAATAATGAAAGAAAAGTACCTCACAAACACTGATTGGACAAGTTCGGAGCCTGGTTGAAGCATTAGGACCAAATGAAAGCAATGGCCGCTTAATTTGCTGGAAGAGAAAGGCCTCTTAGTATACTTCCACTAGCATTTAAAAGCTCAAAGACAGCATTATTGGAATAAAATGTTGCTTCGAAGTTCAGCAAGAAAAGGATGAGTGGCATCAAACAGCAAAAGTAGGATGTGTTTAGATGGCACTAAAGTTTCAAAATCATGACTCACTGACTGAACTTTGGTGCCCTCCACTCGACAAAATAAGGCTACTCTAGGATTCAACAAACCTCCTTGTTCAAGAGTATTTCTGAAATATTAGAAAGTTAAAGAGGATGTCTTTAAATATTTCTTTATAGTTATTGGGCCTTTTTTGTAAAGTGTGTACCGCCTGCCCTAATCTCTTTTAAAGGAGATTAGGGTAAAGTTAATCATAATCCTTTTTGGCTCTCTCTATCCTATCGCAACATCTCTCTCTCTCTCTCTCTCTCTCTCTCTCTCTTCCTCTCATTTCCTCAACATCTCTCTCGTCTCCCTCAATCTGCAACATGGTATCAGAGCCCTAGATCTAGGACTGTGCTATCTAGGGTTTCACGTTTCTTCCTTCATCTCTCACCTCTTCCTCCAAGTTAGGGTTCATGTCTATTTTTATACTGATTTCAAGAAAACAAGCAATCTGTTCTGATCAGGATGTATCAGATCTGAGTTTCTGTTGTTGTGGAAGAATATCTATGTCGCTTAGATATGTTTATCCGATCTAATTTTCTGTTGCCATGAAAGAAAGTCTATGAAGTCATGTATCAGATCTGCCCTAAACAGATCTGATTTTTCTAATTTTTTGTAGTCGTGGAAGAAGATCTGTGATGTTATATATCAGATATGCCCTCTTGCTGCTGTGTGTGGGGTCACGTTGCTGGTTGAAGATGCAGTTTGACGTGAAAAGCAATATCTACAAATCGTGAATGTGAAATCAGTAAAGTAAGGCTTTGTGAGGTGTGGACTGCTGCTAATCGTAAGTACAAGATATTTCAGTTGATGTCGTTGATTTCTTTGTCGTGTGGACAGCAAGTTTTATGAGAAACAACTGTATTTAGGAGTAGCAGCAGTCTTTTGTCGTTGGATGAAGAAGTTTCAGTCATAGACTGAAACAGTTGGGCCCATATTGCTGCCTATTTTATAAATTTCCAGATCTGATATCGGAATTATACAGTTGGTTCTATATTGCTGCCTGTTTTATAAATTTTCAGATCTGCCTGTTTGAGAAAGTTTCAGATATTGCTACATGTTTGAAAAAGTTTCAGATATTGCTTCCTGTTTGAGATATTGCTGTCTGTTTGAGAAAGTTTCAGATTTGTCATTGGAGTCAAAAGCCTCTATTCCAAATTTGTCTGTGTTGTCGTTGATCCTTTATCTCTGATATTAGTGGACAGTATCTCTGATATTAGTAGACAGTATATTACGTTTTTCAAATCTGTGAATTACAGCTACATCCTAGACTCTTAACGTGTACACCAGTTGGGTCTTCTTCATTTGAAGTAAAGAGCTTGCTTGGGGGTTAGGCCCCCTACATTTATTCCAACAAAATGGATATATACAAGGGAAAGACAAAACAGACCTCAACTATAACACAAAGAATTGACCCAACCCTTCACCAAAAAATGAGGACAAACATATCCTACAGGCTATGCATATACATTTTCAAGTTGGCATGCTCCATAATCAAACGTCCTATGTCAACTGTCGCAGGCCCCTGGCTGAAAACAATAAATCTAAGGGCTCTACTGAATACAAGATGGCTGGAAATTCCTTTTCTTATGGAACCACGATCAAGCTTAATGGTTCAAATTAAGAAATATGGTCTAGGGTGTTGATAATGGTTGTGACTGGTCATAAGAAGAAATATGTACTTGAAGATGATGAACCTATTGAGGAAAAAGGAAAATAGGCAGTGTGGGTATGTCTTGGATTATGAATAGTATAGAGTCTCATATAGCTCCAACTATTGCATATTATACCAAAGCCAAAGATATGTGGTCTTTCTTGAGGAAGACATACATGCCACTAATGTAATTTGTTACAGCCGGAAGCCTTAGAGAGAGAAAACGTAACTTCATTCACTAACCCTAATCTCCATAATAAAGAGATTAGGGTTGAAGAGAGATTTACAAAGACATCAATAGAAAATAGAGAAATGTTTAAAGAGACTTCCTAACTATTAAATATTGCAAAGAACCACCTAGAAACATAAACTCTTCTAATTCAACACTCCCCCTCAAGCTGGAGCATACATATTAATCATGCTCAGCTTGTCACAACATCTAGAATAGTCACCAATAGGAAGAACCTTAGTGAAGACATCTGCAGCTTGATCTTCTGATGATACATGAATGGTGGTTATGGTTCCTCCTTGAACGAGATCCCGAATGTAATGGCAGTCCACTTCAATATGTTTAGTTCTCTCATGAAAAACTGGATTATTCGCAATGTATGTGGCTGCTCGATTGTCACAATACATCTTCATGGGAAGCGAAATAGACACACTTAGGCTAGATAAAATGGATTTAGCCCAAGTCATTTCAGTGGCAGTTTGAGCCATAGCTCTGTATTCAGATTCTGCACTAGATCTTGACACCACACCTTGTTTTTTGCTTCTCCAAGATATAAGGTTCCCTCCCACAAATACACAGAATCCTGTGGTAGATTTCCTGTCTTCGACTGAGCCAGCATAGTCAGCATCACTATAGGCTTCCACTTCCAGGGTCTTGCCTTTTGTGAACAAAAGTCCTTTGCCAGGAGATGATTTCAGATATTTGACCACCATTAAAGCAGCATCCCAATGAACTTTCCTAGGTCTTTTCATAAATTGACTTAGTTTCCCCCTATGTCACATAGGTACGGGTACGGGTGCCGCTGCGGGTATGGGTACTGACCATTTTCAAAAAACTTGGGTGCGAGGGTACGGCCGTATATATATAAACAATAAGAAATACTTGGAAAATATGTATCAAAATAAAGAATATACATCAACATAAACAAATAAATAACATAAAAAATATATATCAACGGCTCTTGCAGCAGTGTGTTTAAGAAACCTATGAAATACTTTAAACATATGAACAACCAAGCAGCCCCCTAGTCAAATATGAACATCAATAGAATTTTCACATCCAAAGAATAGAATAAAAAATAAGGTGAAAAAAATTAAATCAAAGTAAAATTAACCAGTTTGGATCTATAGGTACCCATGTGACTTAGGTTTCCCCACTACAAAACTAATGTCTGGTCTGGTCACAGTAACATAGAGGAGCTTTCCAATAAGAGACCTGTATGATCGAGAATCGACTAATTCTGATTGGTCATCATAAAGATGTATGCGTGGATTCATAGGTAGATTGGCCGGTTTAGCTCCTAGCATCCCGGTGTCTTGCAATAAATCCAGAACATACTTTCTTGAGAGAGAACTACACCTTCCCTGTTGCGAGTCACCTCTATTCCCAAGAAATATCGTAGTTGACCAAGATCTTTCGTCAAAAAGTATTTTTGAAGGAACAACTTTGTATCAGAAATTTCTTGATCGGAGTCACCTGTCAGGATAATATCATCAACATAAACCACTAGAACGGTCATACCCCTGGAATTCTTCTTGATAAACAGAGAATGATCAAGAGGGGATCTCGCAAAGCCACAGTTTGAGACTACCTCAGAGAACTTATGAAACCAAGCACGAGGACTTTGCTTGAGTCCATAAATAGCTTTCTTCAATTTGCACACTTTTCCACACTCCTCCTGTCGTTCAAACCCTGGTGGTTGTTGCATATAAACAGTCTCATCGAGATCACCATACAAAAAAACATTTTTGACATCAGGTTGATACATGTGCTAGAGATGATAAGACGAATGGTCCCCAACCGAACAACAGGAGAGAAAGTCTCGAAGAAATCAATCTTGTAAGTCTACGTGTAGCCCTTAGCAACCAACCGAGCTTTGTATCTTTCCATAGAACAATCAGAATTATATTTCACTATGAATACCCACTTGGAGCCAACAATGTCACAACCAAGAGGATCAACAAGTTCCCAAGTGTCTCGCTGAACTAATGCATCCATCTCTTCTTGCATAGCTTGTCTCCATTGGGTATCTAATAAGGCCTGTTGGTGACAAGTAGGAACTGCATGGGCCACCAGAGCTTGAATAAACTGTTGCATACTTTGACCAACACCGTCAGTAGAAACAAAATGAGATATAGGATGCATAGTACATTGTCGCTTGCCTTTACGAAGAGCAATAGGTAAGTCCTGATAGAGATCAGATGGACTAGGTATACGATGTACTTACCTCCTGAGAAGCGGTTGGGGAAGGATCATGAGAAGGGTCCTGTCGATGTGTGTAGAGCAGCGGAGGATCACGAAACTTGGACACTACAACGGGAGAATCCCCAGAAGGAGACTCGTAAGAGAATGACTCCAAAGGAATAGGAGGAATAGGTAGTGGGTAAAATGACAATGGCATCTCAGTAGAGGTAGGTGAGGAACTATAATAAGGCTGAGACTCAAAGAATGTCATATTTGCACTGATATACTCCTTTTGAGTCAACGGGTCAAAGCATTTGTAACATTTATGATTTCTGGAGTAGCCAATAAAGATACACTTAATGGCTTGGGCACCCAATTTATCACGTGTGGGTCCAAGTATGTGAACGAAGCATGTGAAACCAAATACTTTGGGAGCTACTGGAAACAATGATCGTTGTGGGTACACAAGTTTAATGGGAACCTTGTTGTCAATGGAGGATGAGGGTAAACGGTTGGTCAAATAAGAGCAGTGACGATGGCATCTCCCCAAAAATATGCAGGTAGATTAGTATGAAGCATTAGGGAGCGTGTCACATTTAAAAGTTGGAGATGTTTCCGCTCAGCTACTCCATTTTGTTGGGAGGTATGGGGACAAGTAAACTGAGGAGAAATGCCATTATCAGAGTAAAATTTCATTAAGGTAGATGCCTTGAACTCAAGAGCATTATCAGTGCGAACGCTTTTAACAAGAATACCAAACTGAGTCTTTATTTCAATAATAAGGTTCTTGAGAGTAGATATCACCTCAGACTTTTCTTTCAAAAGAAAAACCCAAGTGACTCGAGAATAATCAACAATGATGAGGAAATAACGAAATCTAGACCTACTAGCAACTCTGCTAGAACCCCACACATCAACATGAAGAAGATCAAATAGTCCACAACTGGATGGACTAAGACTCGATGAATAACTGCTACGAGTGTGTTTGCCAAGTTGACAAGTCTCACACTAGAACGACTCTGGAATTGATAGATGAGGAAGTAGGTGACGGAGCTTGGAGACAGATGGATGACCAAGTCTAAGATACCACTGGAAGGAGGAGGACAATGAAGAAGTCGAGACGGCTGCAATACCCACAGAATCAGACATGAAGTAGATGCCCCCTTTCTCATAGCCTCCACCAATCGTCTTCCCAGTTTGCAAGTCCTGAAATGAACATACACCAGAGTCAAATGTAACACGACAATGTAAATCATTAATCAATTGTCCAACTGATAAAAGATTAGTGGGAAACTTAAGAGCATATAACACATTAGGAATTGTCATAGACTGAGAAATCTTAATATCTCCATAACCCATAATAGGAGACCATCTACCATTTGCAAGTCTCACATGACGTGAGACCTACTACAAAAGTGTCTCGATGCACCTGAATCAATAATTCAAGTAGTACATGTATCATGTGGAGCAGTATCAATGGACATAGCACTGTCTATCATAATTGTAGAGGTCGACAGTCGAGTAGATCTGTGTGCTAAGAACTCCTCATACTCTGACTTGTTGATATTCACAGTCACAATCTCAACATTGAAAGAAGGTAAAGACCCCTCTACTACTGATAAAGCTGCCTGGATAGATCCAATAGGAGACTGTAATGAATTCTTGTCCTGCTTAGATGCAACACCTTTTCTTAGGGGCAATGTTGTAAAACGCGTATCGTAAGCCGTATCGGTCGGGCTTTAAGATACGCCGTATCGTAACGTATCATAACGTATCGTAACCGTATCGTAAATTTTTTTAAAAAATTATTAATAAATCAGAAAAAATTTAAAAAAATTCGAAAAATTCATAAAAAAATCAAAAATAATTAAAAATAATAAATTGTTCATAGAAAACATGTTTGAGATAATGATAGACTTATTATTGCTATAAACTTACGCGTTCATCATTCATAAACATCAAAATTCATAACAATAATACAATATCATTCAACAAAGCATAAGGCCATAAGCCATAAAGTGATAAAGTCATAAATGATAAAACATTCAATCAAGTGTTCAACACTTCAACAACCATAGATTCATAACTTTTTAAGTTTTTGATACATATAAAATGAAAGCACTCTTGACTTGACTCTCATTCATGATTCATCATTCATAATCTTCATCATCTTCATCTTCATCTTCTTCTTCTTCTTCTTCTTCATCGTCAAGAATTGGAAGATCTTCACCAACATATTCAGCACCAGCACCAGCAGTAGCAGACTCTCCTTCATCAACAAAGTCTTCTGTTGCTTCAGCTTCAAGGTTGAAGCATTCAAAATCTTCATCATCAAATATTGTAGCTGGTTCTTCTTCAATCCATGGCTCTAGATCGTCAAAATTTTCCAAGCTGATAAGATCGAACTGAGATGTGTGCTTCCTTGCTAATGATTTTTCTAATTCTCTACATTAAATAAGAGAAAATTTGTTAGTATATAATTTCATTTTTCTGCCATCGCTGCTCATAAGATGTAGAGAATTAGAAAAATGAAATTATATACTAACAAATTTTCTCTTATTTAATGTAGAGAATTAGAAAAATCATTAGCAAGGAAGCAATTATAAACGAAATTTTCCCTGCAACCTAAATTGATTGACTTAACTTTAACGGGAATTGAGACTAGTAGGCAGACGGATGCTGCAAAAAATTGGAATTTGTGCCCGCATTGTCCAACTCCAACATAATCTTGAACCAGGACTCTTGATTGAACAAAAGCAATTTGGTCTCGCTGTACCTCATATGCTTTTCCCACTTGCACATCTCGAGCAAGCCCCTAATGCACCGACCCAACTTCATTTTTTTGTTGAGCCATTATTTCCTCTATTCACTCCTGGCTTGGCATGGCACAACTGGTTGCAAATGATTAATTTGATTAATTGACAGCCTACACCATTGTCGTCCATTAGTAGGTGCTTGCGGTCTGCCTCTTTTCTTGCTCAGCCTGTAATTGGCCTTCATTTTCAACTTTAATGGTCTGATACGCATCAACACTCTTGCACCCAGACGTCAATAATAGGTCTTTGGGTCTCATTGCAATGTTCTTACATGTCGTGACAACTATGGCCCGTAGCCATGGGGGTCTGCCTTTTCCCCCTATCTCGTTGCAAGGAATGCATAGGAGCTTCATGGGGCTCGAGCATACCTAGATTTTTTGGTGCTAGTGTAATCACCATTCTGTGACCCTTGGTTGATCGAAAGAACTCACCGCCGCCATGATGCATGAGGTGCTCCCCTGCACCAGCAATGGCTTCATCGAATCTTCACGTTGAGACGTTATTGACTTGTTTTCTTTCTGTTCTGTAGGGACAGCCATCTCCTTCGTTGCTCTCGTTCGCTGGGTACTCCATGTCTGCTGATTGTTCTAGATCCTTTCCTTCAGATTCTTTGCCGAGTTTGCAGCAGTCTGATTCAGATGGATCCTTCTTCCATCGATTTTGCTGGTGCTCCTCTAAAGGTTTTAAGACCTGGTCACGACATTGCTGCCTCTCTTGCCTGGTAAAATTGGGGTTCATCGGAGCCCCATATTCTCTGGTTGCTGCAAGGGCTCCATTCCATGGGGTTTTTTCATAGGCTGTCCTAGTGACCTCTCACCCCACTCTCCAACTCTATTCCCCTTTAGCACCCAACTATGTACGGCATTGGAGTGTCACATTAGATGAGCCTGTTAAGAGGAAGGGAGACTGATCTTGGAATGGTTAATAGGTAAGAGACATATCAAGTTTCAAGAGTTTAACTTGGGGGAACACCTTTGAAATACAGTCCAGGTTCCCCCTATTATCACCTTGAGGAGAAGGTGCTTCTGAAGGAAGAAGATATTGCTACAAGAAATAGACTGTTAAACCTTAGAAGCTCAGGAGTTACAGGTAGTAAAGAATAGTTAGGCTTCTTTTATTTGGACATTAGGTCATAATAACGTGAAGACCCAGACTTGTTAGGCTTGATTGCATGTAGAAAACCTTTCAAACTTGGTGGATTGGGCTGAGATAAGATAAACTTCTGGCGGCTCGGATCCTTCTTTAGAACAGGGCAGCTCCTCCCTTGAAGCATGGGCAGCTTACTTCTTCTTCTTCTTCTTCTTCTTCTTCTTCTTCTTCTTCGTTTCATCATCATCATCTCTATGTCTCTTGTTTGAATGTCTCTCTCTTGTATGGTGGTGCAGGTAGGCAAAGGTGGTGCCAATGGTTCATTAGGGTAACATGAAGATAACCTCTTTCTTATAACTGAGAATAACCGAAGCATTTCAGAGCTGAAACACTAAAAGCTTACGAATATTGAAGCTGCAAATGATCAAGAAAACATTAAGAAAAAGGAACGATGACGGCCATACTAGTAATGCAATTGCTGATTGTTTGTGGCATTCAAAAACCAGCCTTATGTGTACTAACAACAAAGTACAACAAAATACAGAGATTATAAATAATTAGTAATGATTTGATAGCCTGTCACCAACTCCACACATACAGACAGAGCGAGAGAGAGAGGAAAAAGTGATGAAGAATAAAAAGGACTTCCAGGTAACATAGGGCCTTCCTATATAATAATGACATTTGTCATCCTTGCCTGGGCAGGAGTTGGGGGTCCGGGAAATTGGCATTCAGTACGTCTGAATTTTAACAGATAATGATAGAATATTGAAAAAATATTTTTATTATGTTTAATAAACACTAACATTTTGATGCTAAATGGTGGCATCTATGAGAAATTAAGAAATGACAATGTGTGGCCTCAACAATCTCAGCTTATCATTCTTCCTCGAGTAGTGCATCCTGTATGGCCATGTGCAGTCTCCATTTTTCTAATTGATAAATATGTGAATTGCTGAGGTGAAAATACTGTATGATCACATTGATCTATAGTTGCAATTGATGGTGGATGAAATAATCCTACTTAAAGCTCTAAAACAAGCCATCCAGGAAATAAATGTATAATACGATCCAACAATTTAAGCATGCACAGAAAAATCACCTCAAGATCAAATTTAGCCAAAGCAAGGCGATTGAAAGCAATCAAGCGTGCATTTTTCAAACTCTCTGCTCTTTCTAGGGACTGTTTTAGAAGTACAAGCAGATGCCGTTGGGTGGATAAGGAAGCATCTAAACTAGCTGGAATTGCTGAACAGTAAGAAGAGCCCAATATCCCATTCATGCTGGAGACGCCAATATTAGACAAGAGATCACAAATTGCAGCCAACGTACATGCAAGACCAAAATCGTCACTATTCTGCAACAAGATATTAGAATTAGAACCACTGTACTAAGAACTCAAACGTAGTAAACTTTTAAAAAGAGAAGCAAAAACTAGATAAAGTAAAAGAAATTTTTTTCTCTCCAAGAGTGATTATAATGAATTTGAATTTTCAACACAAAGAGTGTAAAAAATTCCTAATAGGAAAACAGGAACAAACTTACAAATAAATGTCCTAAACCCCACTGATTAAGATCCACGTTGCTGCAAGAATGCAAACATTCAAGCCACTGTAAATATTCAAACCTCCTCCATGCACCAGTGAGACATTGGATATCACATTGTAGAAACAGTTGGTTCACAAACTATTCCATTCTTCAACAACCAGCTTTTTGGAACAAATATATAAAGCATAAAAACCATTTCTTCTGAACATCTCTCTTCTAGGAGAAATCTAACAAGTACATTTATTGTAACTATTAGAAAACAACTTTAAGGAGCCTAGAGGTTGGATATGTACAAGTTTGCTTTCTGCAAAACTTTTAGCCGAAGAAATGTGGTGCCCACACATTTTGATTAAGATAAACAAACACAACCAAAAGTTTTGAGTGCACAGAACTTTTGAGCCTTTGACCAATGTCCAATTTGTTTTAGAAAAAGGCAAAAGGTTCTTCCCCTTAAATGTTGTTACTTTCAAAGGTTTCCATAAGCAAAAGTTTTTCCAAATGCAAAAAGCAAAGCTTTTGCCACCAAATCAGAGAGGCCCTTACTGGATTTGACATGTCATGAGTACCTGCAATATCTGCTACATGACCCACCCTTTCATTACTGTAATGTAGATGAGCAGCCTTCATTGTCCTTAATTTAAGTCTGTCCTCTTATGAGCCACGATAAAACATATTGAACAACCACCAAGTCTAAAAGTAAAAGAAAAAGTTGGCTTGTGGTGCTTGAATGGTTGAAACCATGCTAACCAATACACTGAATCAGCATATGACTAATAGTCAGATTGTTTTATATCAAGGATGACGGTGGGTTAAAATTAAACACAACCACTTCAATGATGGGGCTTAAAAATAAGTAAAAGTACTAATTTCATCACCCAATCTGTGGAATATCGATCAGGAAATAAGAATGACTCCCACAACAAGAATAATAGATTATATATGTGCTAAAATAACGGAATGTGGGATATTTTTATGCTACACAGCGTAGATAATTTAAGTAGTACAGGTACAGAGGTCAATGTACGAGTAAAGCAAACAGATTCTTCTACCTATCACAATCTGAAATATCATACCTTATGACAAATTTGAACAGCTTCAGTTAATGCCTGGAAATAATGTAAAAGAGTCACAAAAGATTAAAGGAGGAACCATTAGAGCAAAAGCAAACAAACAAATTCCAACCTGGTTACCTGCATTGCCAAATTAAAATGTCCAAAATGGCAGTGCAGGATTCCCAAACACAATAAGGCAGTCTCATATTTGCCATCACGCGGATTAGATGCAAAAGAAGAAGAACTAGTATCAATTCCCTCTAATCCTGCACTGTAAGAGCAAATATTTCAGGCTAAGATTCACTGCAGATTTTGCTGTTAGCAGTAAGATATGCATGCAATATAGCAAGTGTCAAAATGGCATTAAACAAACCCTGATGAAAAGGATCGGAGCACTTGATAGTATAGCCTGAATATCCTTTGTTATTAAATGAAATGTGCAGCAAGATGGCAGTGGAACTTCATGTTAGTGTCCAGGTTTCAGGTCTAGAACTGGGTATGAAGTGGGTCTATGGGACTGACCCAAAAGATGGATATAAATAAGAGAATGCAGGGGGATCTTTAGGGGTATGGATGTAATAGGGATTTTCCTCTGGTGAGGGTCGCTCTAATTGGGTTAGGGCAGTGCATGTGGGTGAGTGGTTTCTTGTAGCAGGTGGTGGCTAACGATGGTATCAGCCAGTCTCCGATGGCAACATGATGGAGGTCGTTGAAGAGCAATTGGGTTGGATAGATAGATGGAAGGTGAAATTAGAAGATTCTTTCAATAGGCTCGACCAGAAGATGGTCGACGCCGATCGGAGACTGCAAACGGTCAGCTCGATGCAACTCGTTATCAAAGAGTTGTTGCAGCAATTTCTCCACCAAGTCTCCAATACCTCTGAGCAGGTACAACTGAGGAAGGAGACCCAGGCACTAAGAACGGATGACACGTCAAGGATCGCTACTTCAAAGACCATGCTTGCAGCCAAGGAAGAAGAGGCAATGTCTGATCATATAGCAGTGCAAAGCACTTCAAATGACAGAAGTTTTAGCACGAGATGTTGTGAAGAGTGACAGACTTCAACGAGAACAGGAGGAGTTGGGGACTCGCAAGAAAAAATGGAAACAAATTGGGTCAGCGCCAGCTTGTTCCTTCATTCACGTTAGCCGAGGCAAACAAGGCGATATTGGAGAGTGGGGTGAGAGGTCACTAGGGCAGCCTATGAAAAAACCCCATGGAATGGAGCCCTTGCAGCAACCAGAGAATATGGGGCTCCGATGAACCCCAATTTTACCAGGCAAGAGAGGCAGCAATGTCGTGACCAGGTCTTAAAACCTTTAGAGGAGCACCAACAAAATCGATGGAAGAAGGATCCATCTGAATCAGACTGCTGCAAACTCGGCAAAGAATCTGAAGGAAAGGATCTAGAACAATCAGCAGACATGGAGTACCCAGCGAAGGAGAGCAACGAAGGAGATGGCTGTCCCTACAGAACAGAAAGAAAACAAGTCAATAACGTCTCAACGTGAAGATTCGATGAAGCCATTGCTGGTGCAGGGGAGCACCTCATGCATCATGGCGGCGGTCAGTTCTTTCGATCAACCAAGGGTCACAGAATGGTGATTACACTAGCACCAAAAAATCTAGGTATGCTCGAGCCCCATGAAGCTCCTATGCATTCCTTGCAACGAGATAGGGGGAAAAGGCAGACCCCCATGGCTACGGGCCATAGTTGTCACGACATGTAAGAACATTGCAATGAGACCCAAAGACCTATTATTGACGTCTGGGTGCAAGAGTGTTGATGCATATCAGACCATTAAAGTTGAAAATGAAGGCCAATTACAGACTGAGCAAGAAAAGAGGCAGACAGCAAGCACCTACTAATGGACGACAATGGTGTAGGCTGTCAATTAATCAAATTAATCATTTGCAACCAGTTGTGCCATGCCAAGCCAGGATTGAATAGAGGAAATAATGGCTCAACAAAAAAATGAAGTTGGGTCGGTGCATTAGGGGCTTGCTCGAGATGTGCAAGTGGGAAAAGCATATGAGGTACAGCGAGACCAAATTGCTTTTGTTCAATCAAGAGCCCTGGTTCAAGATTACGTTGGAGTTGGACAATGCGGGCACAAATTCCAATTTTTTGCAGCATCTGTCTGCCTACCAGTCTCAATTCCCGTTAAAGTTAAGTCAATCAATTTAGGTTGCAGGGAAAATTTCGTTTATAAGGGTCAGCGGTAACCATTGAAGCCTGCATCTTTCCATCGCCTAAGGAGATGGTTAACCCTTTACACACAGACAATAGTAGAGCAATGCATACTTTTCAAGAAAGGAAACTTTGGACTTTAGGTGTCAGCTTCACTAGGCCTTCCATTCGTAGAGGAAACCCAGCAGCAGCATGTTTGGAGGTTTTGACCTTTAACTGTTGTTTAGACCTCTTAAGTGCCTACATGGTAGCTGTACCTTCAAGGAGAGATTCATCTGTTCATGCCCTCGAGGAGCTAAGTAATCCCTCTAGGAACGGAAAGAGCAAATGGAAAGATGAACACACAAATGTAACGTGGAAAACCCCTCAACTAGAGGCAAAAAACCACGGGTGAGGAGGACTGGTGCCCACTAGCCACCAGACACTCTCTCTCTTGAATTATCATTCACACACTGAAAATTAGGGTTTACACAGGTTAAGTAGGGTCATAACCACACACTGGATTGGATCCAGATCCAGACCCAGATAAGAGACCCAAATACCACATATATCAACACTCCCCCTCAAGTTGGGCATACATATCAAACATGCCCAACTTAGATACATTTCTCTCAAACGAGTCACAGGTAAGGCAAGGCTTTAGTCAGAACATCAGCAGTTTGGTCTTTAGACTTCATATATGGTAGAAACAACTCTCTGGCATCAATTCTCTCCCGGATGAAGTGACGGTCAATCTCGACATGTTTTGTTTGGTCATGTAACACAGAGGTGTTGGCCAGATTGATAGCAAACTTGTTATCACAGTACATCTTCATATGTCCTTTCTGACACTCCAGTAGCAACAGCCCTATATTTAGCCTCTGCACTTGAGCGGGAACAAACATCTTGCTTCTCCAAATAACAAGATTTCCCCCCAAGTAGACGCAGTACCCTGAAGTAGATCTTCTGGTATCAACATAGCCTACCCAGTCTGCATCTGAATACCCTTCGATCTCAATAGGCCCTTGTTTCACATATAGAAGTCCCTTGCCAGGATTCCTCAAGTAACACAAGATTCTGTCGACAGCCTTCAAGTGAGTATCTGTAGGCGCGTGCATGAACTGACTCATTACATTTACGGCAAAGGTGATATCAGGTCTAGTCAGAGTAAGGTAGATCAATCTTCCCACTAGACGTTGATATCTTCCCTTAGCTTCTTTACAAAAAGGTTCTCCATCCTTAATACTGAGTTTGTGTCCAGCATCAAGAGGAGTAGAAGCCGGTCTACACCCTAGTTTTCCTATCTCCTTCAGTAAATCCAGAGTATATTTTTTTTATTTAGCACAAGGGTCGTACCTGATCTAACAATTTTAATACCAAGAAAATATCTTAGTTTGCCAAGGTCCTTGAGATCAAATTCAGCAGCCAGTAAACCATTTAATTTTGTTATCTCATCTTCATCATCACCTGTAACAATCATATCATCAACATAGACTAACAAAAGAGTAACTTTACCCTCCTTCCTCTTTACAAACAAAGTATGATCTCTGTTTCCTTTATTGTAGCCATGTTTTCTCATTACAAGTCTAAGACGTTCAAACCATGCTCGGGGAGACTGCTTGAGCTCATACAAAGCCTTCTTCAGTTTACAGCATTTTCCCAGTTTCTCGTATCCTTAGGGCATACATATATATTGTTGATAGATCGTATGTTTTGGGTCCGGATCCATACCTGACCCGTCTTGTAGCCCGTGTTGGGCACTACTTAAGTCATGTAACCCTAATCCTTATGTGTTAATGATAATCTAAGGAGAGAGAGAGTCTGGCGGCTAGTGGGCACCGACTCCTCCTCATTCGTGGTTTTTTCTCTCTCGTGTTGAGGGTTTTCCACGTTACATCGTGATTGTTGTTCATCTTCCTCTCCTTGTTCGTATTTCTACACGGTATCAGAGCCGTGAAGTTCCGGCATTAACGTGTTGGAGGAGGCGTCCTGCACTGTTTATCGTCCGCCCTCCCGTCGCCTGTCCGTCTGCCGCCGTCCGCCCTTCCGTCGCTCGTCCTCCTGTGCTCGGCGAGCGCCTCTAAGCGCCGCCCTCTGCTCTTGCGCCGCCAAGGGCTTCTGCACTGATCTCTGCTCCCGCCGCCGTTTTCTGCTCCCGCTGCCGCCAAGCGCCTCACGCTCCGCCCTTCTGCCGACGCCGCCGTCTTTCACGCTGCAGTTGCTCCCTGCCCTTGTTGCTCTCGTCGGTGTGTGGGTCTGTCATTATGGCAGCCTCGTCTTCCTCGTCGATGGTCAGTCAAACTGAAATCAGAACTGTGAGACCCGAGAACGTCCCTGTGCGGGTTATTACTCTTCGCCTCACAAATGAGAACTATTTCTCGTGGTCGCCAGCTATGACTATGGGGATTGCTGGCCGTGGTCGGATGGCCTATATCGACGGGAGCAACCCTGAACCAGCAAGAACAAGTGGTGTGTGGCACACTTGGTTCCTTGAGGATAATCAAGTAAAAACGTGGATTGTCAACTCTGTCTCCGCTGAGATTCAGCCTCTTATCCTTCGGAAGAAGACTGCACGGGACATGTGGGTGGTCCTTGAGCAAATGTATGGCCAGAAGAAGACAGCCATTCGCACTTAAGTAATGAAGACTGTTTATAACCTCCGCCAAGGGACCTCTTCTGTTGCAGAATACTATGGGGCTTTGAAAGCCAAGTGGGAAGAACTTGACTATCACTCTGATATTCCGTGGCACTGTCCCCAAGATCAGGCACTTCACATTGCCCAGGTATGGGAAAACAGAGTGTTCCTCTTTCTAGCTGGCTTAAATGATGAGTTTGAAGGTGTTCGGAGCCAGATTCTGAATTCTGGAGAGGTGTCCAGTATTGAAGATGTATACTCGGTTGTTGAAGCAGAAGAACAGAGAAGGCTAGTCATCAATGAAAGCCAGAGGGATCCTGGTCTCTCTCATGAGAGATCAGCCCTTGTGAGCCGTGGACCTGGAGGCTTGGCTAGACCCCCTCGCCGATGCACACACTACAAGAAGACGGGTCACACCGTCGATTACTATTGGGATCTCCATCCAAACAAGAAAGGAAATAGAGGAAGGTCTTCTAGTGGGAAGACACCTGTGCCTGAGGCGCCCAAATCCAGTGGGGAAAAACTCTCTAATTCGGCTGATCAGCTTCGTGAACTAAGGGCTTATTTGGGCAGGATCGATGTGAACAAGATCGAGACATCAGAGGAAACTACAACTAATCATGCTCTTGCAGTTATTGGCGATAAAGGTAACTCTTCTGTGGGGGAATGGATTGTCGATAGTGGTGCTACTCATCACACGACAGGTAATCCAAAATTGTTTCATGAGTATAAGTTGTCCTCGGGAAGGGAACGTGTTTCCCTTGCAGATGGTTCCTCTACCTGTGTGGCAGGCGAAGGAACTCTGTCCTTGTTGGACAAATTTCATGTGCAGGGCGCATTACATGTCCCCCAGTTTCCTTTAAATCTCTTGTCAGTCAGTAGACTTACTAAAGAATTGAATTGTGAACTTATTTTCTCTGCCAATCGCTGTGTTTTGCAGGACTTGGTGACAGGGAAGAGGATTGGGATTGGTTTAGCTTCTGATGGATTATATCGTCTTCCCATACATGTGGCTACTGCTCTGATGACAGCGATCCGCAAGACAGATAAGAGAAGAGAAGATTGTCTTCAGTCCTTTACGTACTGGCATGAACGTTTTGGGCATTTACCTTTTGGGATTTTGAAACATTTGTTTCCAGACTTGTGTTCCTCCTTTGATTTGTCTTCCATTTCTTGTGATGTTTGTCAGTTTGTCAAACATGTGAGGGCTTCGTACCCTCTTTCTACTAGTTGTGTTAATGAAGCTTTTTCTCTGATTCACTCTGATGTATGGGGACCTTCGGGAATTCATACCCGTCAAGGTTTTCAATATTTTATCACTTTCATTGATGATCTCTCGTGCTAAATTTGTGTACCTGTTAAAAGACCGCAGTGAGGTTCCTCGTATCATCGAGACATTCATTCTTCTTGTGCATACCCAATATGGTGCGAATGTTAAAACTTTCCGGTCTGATAATGCCCGTGAATACATGTGTCAGTCTATTGAGGAGTTTCGTAGACAAAGGGGGATTGTTCATGAAACATCTTGTAGTTACACCCCTCCTCAAAATGGGGTAGCTGAAATGAAAAATCGTCAACTTCTTAATGTCACCAGGGCTCTTTTGTTTCAGAGAAATCTTCCTAAACACTATTGGGGTGATGTCGTTCTTACTAGTGTCTATCTTATTAACCGCATGCCCAGTCGTGTTTTGAATGGTAGGACTCCCCACTCGTTACTTCCTGGCAGTCGTCCACCATTCCTACTTCCTCCTCGTGTTTTTGGTTGTGTATGTTTTATCCATGATCACAGTCCAAATGTCAAGAAACTTGATCCTAGGTCTATCAAAGGTGTCTTTGTTGGATACTCTCCTACGCAAAAAGGATACAAATGTATTGACCCTATTACTGGTCGAGTTTATGTTACGAGGGATGTTACCTTCTTGGAACATGCCTCTTACTTTGGTGAGAATCCTCTTCAGGGGGAGCAGTCTGTGGGCAGGGAAGAGTATTCTCAGAGACAGGAACTTCAGTTTATAGATTTTTTGGACTACAAGAAAGTAGAATCGCTTACTGCTGTTGATGTGCCTGAGAATGAGGAAAGGTGTGACACTAGCATTGAGAAGGAAGGCCCTCGGTTGTTTGGACAGTTTTACTCTAGACGAGGTACTCGGACAGAGATGATGACTTGTGATGCTAGATCTACTTCCAATCCCAATGCCACTCCTTCCCTCGATGAACCAAGTCCTACCGTGGAGACTATGGAGACTCATGAAGAGGAATGAAGATCTTCCCATTATCCTGAGAAAGGGTGTCAGGTCATGTACTCAACACCCCATTGGTAATTTTGTATCTTATTCCAGACTTGGAAAAGATTACAAGTGTTTTGTTTCTACTCTTTCTTTGGCTGTGATCCCCAGGACTGTTGCTGAAGCTCAAAGTGACTCCAAGTGGGCTAATGCAATGAAAGAAGAAATAGATGCCCTGAGAAGAAATATCACATGGGAGGTGGTGAAGATTCCTGAAGCCGCTCACTTAGTTGGATCCAAATGGGTGTATACCATCAAGTACAAACCAGATGGAAGTATTGAAAGATATAAAGCTCGACTTGTGGCCAAGGGATTTAGCCAGAAATATGGAATTGATTACTTGGAAACCTTTGCTCCTGTTGCGAAAATGAAGACAGTGAGAGTGGTTATATCCCTAGCTGTGATGAAGGAGTGGAAGATGTATCAACTAGATGTTAAGAATGCATTCCTCAATGGTGACCTCGAAGAAGAAGTATATATGCATATGCCTCCAGGATATGAAGAACCAGAAAAATGTTGTAAGCTAAAAAAGGCCTTATATGGCCTTAAGCAATCGCCCAGAGCGTGGTTCGAACGACTGAGAAGAGTGATGATACGTCATGAATACAAACAAGGAAATGGAGATCACACTCTGTTTGTGAAGAAGAAGGAGAGCAGGGTTACTCTCCTGCTGGTCTACGTAGATGACATGATTGTCACAGGAGATGATGAGGAGGAGATTATCAAGCTAAAAGGGTTACTGGATACAGAATTCGATCTCAAAGATCTTGGCAAGCTAAGGTATTTTCTTGGTATGGAGGTTGCTAGGTCTAGCACTGGTCTTGTACTAAACCAAAGGAAAGACACATTAGATCTGCTAGAAGAAACTGGTAAATTGGGATGTAGACCTACTCCTACCCCATTTGACACTGGGCACAAGTTGAGTCTTAGAGATGGAGAGCCTCTCTGTGAAGAAGACAAGGGAAGATATCAACGTCTGGTTGGGAAGTTGATTTATCTTACCCTCACGAGACCTGATATCACCTTTGCGGTGAATGTTTTGAGCTAATTCATGCATGCACCAACCGATGCACATCTGAAGGCTGTGGACAGAGTACTATGCTACCTGAAGAAAAATCCTGGCAAGGGACTCTTGTATGTGAAACAAGAGACTGTGGAAATCGAGAGCTATTCTGATGCGGATTGGGCAGGTTGTGGTGATACCAGACGATCTACTACAGGGTACTGTGTCTACTTGGGAGGAAACCTTGTTGTATGGAGAAGCAAGAGACAGAATGTTTGCTCTAGATCTAGTGCAGAGGCAGAATATAGGGCAGTTGCTATGGAAGTATCAGAATTACTATGGTTGAAGATATTGCTGACTGACATTGGAATGGAGATTGAAGGACCTATGAAGATGTATTGTGATAACAAGTCTGCAATCAACTTAGCCAACAATCCTATTCTTCACGACAGAACAAAGCATGTTGAAATTGATCGTCACTTCATTCGAGAAAGAATTGATGCGAAAGAGTTGATCTTACCTTACATGAAGTCTGAAGACCAAACTGCTGATGTTCTGACGAAAGCTCTTCCTTCAGCTTCATTTGAGAGGAATGTATCCAAGTTGGGCATGTTTGATATGTATGCCCAACTTGAGGGGGAGTGTTGATAGATCGTATGTTTCGGGTCCGGATCCATACCCGACCCGTCTTGTAGCCCGTGTTGGGCACTACTTAAGTCATGTAACCCTAATCCTTATGTGTTAATGATAATCTAAGGAGAGAGAGAGTCTGGCGGCTAGTGTGCACCGACTCCTCCTCATTCGTGGTTTTTTCTCCCTCGTGTTGAGGGTTTTCTACGTTACATCGTGATCGTTGTTCTTCTTCCTCTCCTTGTTCGTATTTCTACATATATACTTCTTCTTCAAGATCTCCGTTGAGAAAAGCATTCTTAACGTCAAGTTGGCACATCTTCCACTCCTTTAACACTGCTAAAGAAATAATAACTCTTAACAGTCTTCATCTTCGCAACATGAGCAAACGTCTCCAAGTAGTCAATCTCATATTTCTGACTAAACTCCTTGGCAACCAGGCGAGCTTTGTACATCTCAACATTCCCATCTGGTTTGTACTTAATGGTGTAGAACCACTTGGATCCAACCAGATGAGCCGCTTCAGGGATCTCTACCACTTCCTATGTCTGGTTTCTGCTCAAGGCTTCCATCTCTTCTTGTATAGCATGAGTCCACTTGGGATCACTCTGAGCCTCTGTAACAGTCCTGAGAATCACAGCCAAATAAAGAGATGATACAAAACATTTGTAATCTGTGCTCAGTCTAGAATATGACACAAAGTTACCAATAGGGTGTTAAGTACATGACCTGACCCCCTTTCTGAGAGCAATGGGTAATTCTTCACTTTTAGCTTCTGCCTGAGTACCTTCAACTAACATCTCTTGAGCACGACTTGGGTCATCCAGGGAAGGAGTAGCATTAGGATTGGGAATAGGAACTTTGTCACTAGAGGGCCTCACTTCGTCAGCTCCACCAATGGGTCCTGCCGCAGGCAACCTTCGCCTAGAGTAAACCTGCCCAAACAAACAGTCATGTTCCTCCTCATTCACAATCGAACAATCATCAACCTTATTGTGCTCTAGAGGGTTCGTAATTTGAGTCTCTTCCTTCTTGTAATCCAAAAAATCTGTAAACTGAATCTCTTGATTGGGAGAATACTCTTCTCTCATTGTAGACCTCTCCCCTTGAAGAGAATTCTCACCAAAATAGGAAGCATGTTCCAGGTTGGTGACATCTTTGGTGACATAGGCACGACCAGTGGAAGGATCTCAACACTTGTACTCTTTTTGAGTGGGAGAATAACCTAGAAATATGCCCTTAATCGACCTTGGATCAAGCTTTTTAATATTAGGACTTTGATTGTGAATAAAACAGACACAACCAAAAACTCTAGGTGGAAGAGAGAAAGGTTCACGACTCCTCGATAACATAAAATGAGGCGTTTGCCCATTCAACACACAACTAGGCATACGGTTGATTAGATACGCACTGGTCAACACAGCATCCCCCCAATACCTTTTTGGAACATGACGTTGAAAAAGAAAAGCCTGAGTCATATTCAGTAACTAGCGATTCTTTCGTTCAGCAACTCCATTTTGAGGAGGAGTATAACTACATGAAGTCTCATGAACAATTCCCTTTTTTCGAAAGAAGCTATCAAGAGACTGGCATGTATATTCATGAGCATTGTCAGACTGAAAGGTCTTAACAGATGCTCCATATTGAGTTTCCACACAAGCAATGAAAGTTTCTATGACAGTAGGAACTTCACGACGGTCTTTCAACAAGTAAACAACGGTGTTTTGAGAACAATCATCTATAAAAAGTGATAAAATATTGAAAACCATGACAAGAAGGAATTCCCGAAGGCCCCTACACATCAGAGTAAATCAAGGCAAACACCTCATTAGAACGATCGATAAAAACAAGGTATGAAGCCCTAACATGTTTAGCCAGGTGACAGACATCACAAGACACCATAGTCATATCTAACCTGGAACATTAATCAAGAAACAACTGTCTAAGAATTCCAAGAGGAGGGTGTCCAAGGCGCTCATGCCAATGCATAACCAACCGAAGGGAGTCCTCTCTACTCTTCTTTGTCTTGTTGGCAGCCGTCATGAGAGCTCTAGCAGTATGCATGGGTAAACGATATAGCCCCTCAGAAACCAAACCAATCCCAATCCTCTTTCATGTCACCAAGTCCTGCAGAACACACCGATCAGCAGAAAAAATAAGTTCGCAATTCAACTCTTTCGTAATCTTGCTAACCGACAAGAGGTTCAAGGGAAGATGAAGAACATGTAGAGCATTGTGAACTAAGAACTTGTTCAAAAGTGAGAAGCTCCATTTTCCAGCCACATAAATAGAGGAACCATCGGCAAAAGACACGTGTTCCTTTCCTGACGAAAGCTTATACTCATGCAAAACCTTAGGATCGTCAGTCATGTGGTGGGTAGCACCACTGTCAATAATCCACTCTCCCATATGAGAATCTGCCATCACAGAGGTCCACCAAAGCAGCGAAAGAGCAGTTGAACAGGCGCAACAGTGGCCAGTTACAGTTGAACAAGGACACGGAGCCAGCAACACAGTGGGCGGAAGTTACAGCTCAAATCTGAAGGACTCTGTGGCAGATCTCATTCCAACAAATACTTAGACAGGATCGCCCAGAAAAGAGCTCTTCCACGGCCAAAATCCAGCCCAAGTCAACCAAGGACGAAGATGGGATGAGAGCAGCGGCAGAGCTGGCGGCGCTCAGGCGACGGCAGAAGCTTGACGATGACTAAGGACACGCGGACGATGGGCAATACAGGGCGGCAGCAGAGGAAGGGCAGCGGCGGCGGCGGCAGCAGCGGTGGCAGCGGCTGCAGCAGCGGCAGTGGCGACGGCAGCGGCGGCAGTGGCGACGGCAGCGGCGGCAGTGGCGACGGCAGCGGCAGAGGCGCCGACGGCGGAACAAGGACAGCGGCGGAATCTGGTTGACGGTACATGCTGGGCGACGCGGATATCGGAATAGTCGAACGATGAAGGACCAGCTCCGAATGATGAAGGGCGTCGAGTGATGGAAAGGTCAGGGCCGGAACTTCACGGCCGGCAAAAAATTTCACAAACTAGTCACGGACTCTGATACCATGTAAGAATGGTAAAAGCAAATGGAAAGATAAACACACAAATGTAACATGGAAAACCCCTCAACTAGAGGGAAAAAACCACAGGTGAGGAGGACTGGTGCCCACTAGCCGCCAGACACTCTCTCTCTTGAATTATCATTCACACACTGAAAATTATGGTTTACACAGGTTAAGTAGTAGTGTCATAACAACACACTGAATCAGGTCCAGATCCAGACCCAGATAAGAGACCCAAATACCACATATGTCAACAATCCCCATAAATATGCCTCCCTTAGAGATGCATTGGGTGATATATACACAATGTGGAGGTGCATTAAAAGAATGAGGGAAGGCAGGAGGGGAACTTCCTGAAATGTGATCTCATGGAATGTGTTGACGGGTTTTGTTGTTCGGGTCCGGATCCGTACCCGATCCGGTTTGTCCTAATTAGGACTACTTATACCTCTGTAAACCCTAATCTTTGAGTTAATGAAGTGTTGAAGAGAGAGAGTGTCTGGAGGCTAGTGGGCACCAAACCTCCTCACCCGTGGTTTTTCTTCCCTCGAGTTGAGGGTTTTCCACGTTACATCTGTGTGCTTTCTTCTACTCTCGTGCACATTTTGTTTCTACATGGTATCAGAGCCGTCGGACTTGGAGAAAACAAAATCTGTTTTTTCTATGGTTGTGAAGTTCCAACCCTGACTGCCGCCGCCGCTACCACCGTCGCCGTCGCTACCACCACCGCCGCCGCTGCCCTTGCTGCGCCGCCACTGTCGCCGCACCGTGACCGTGACCACCGCCGCTGTCGCCGCACCGTGGCCGCGTGACTGCCTCCGTCGCTGCCCCGCCGTGGCTGTGACCGCTGCTGCGTCGCTGGTGTCGTGACTGCCGACGCCAACGTCTCTGCTGACGCCTCTGCCGACGCCGACGTCCGACCACCGACGCCGACGTCCGACGTCGTCGCCTCTTCTCGGCGCGCGCTGCCAAGCGCCGCCCTCTGCTTCCGCCGCGTCCTGCTGCTTCCGCTGCTCCCGCCGCTCCCGCCGTTGATCCCCGACTGCGTCATCTCACCTCTTCTCTAGGTTACTGCTGTTGTGTGTGTTCTTTGGCAGCCACTTCTACCTGGTGATCATGGCTGACTCGTCGTCTTCTTCTTCAGTCAACACTACTCTACCGGATGTTGTGTCTGCACGGACTGATCATGTACCGGTTCAGGTTACCACCATTCAACTTACCAAGGAGAACTATTCCCGATGGTCTGCTGCGATTACCATGGGGATTGCTGGGCGAGGACGCATTGCCTATGTGAATGGGAGAAAGGTTGAACCTGCTGCAGATAGTCTGGCTTGGGATACATGGTTTCTTGAAGACAACCAGGTCAAAACCTGGATTGTCAATTCAGTGTCCCCGGATATCCAACCCCTCATTCTTCGTAAGAAGACTGCAAGGGATATGTGGATTATTTTGGAGCAGATGTATGGCCAAAAGAAAAGGAAAGTTCGGGTGTATCAACTTATGAAGGATGTGTATTCCCTGCGACAAGGTGCTCTCTCGGTTGCAGACTTTTATGCAGCATTGAAATCTAAGTGGGAGGACCTTGACTATCACTCTGATATTCCATGGAGGTGTCCTCACGACCAGATGCAGTACATGACTGATAAATGGGAAAACAGGGTATTCCTTTTCTTATCCGGACTGATGACTTTGAAAATATAAGGAGTCAGATTCTTAACTCTGACGAATCATTTAGTATTGAAGATGTCTATTCCCGTGTTGAAGCTGAAGAACAGAGAAGGCTGCTCTCTAGTGGACGAAAGGGGGAAGAACAGTCTGCCTATGTTAGCCGTGCCCCTGTGGGAACTCCTCGTTCTTCCCGAAAATGTACACATTGCAAAAAACTTGGTCATACTAGGGATTTTTGTTGGGACCTGTATCCAGAGACGAGGGATAGTAGGGGGAGGTCTTCGAGTGGGAAGAAGCCTGTATCGTCTGCAACAAGTCTGAGTCTTGCATGTTAATGAAGTTTTCTAAGTGAGAGAGAGTCTGGCGGCTAGTGGGCACCAGATCTCCTCACCCGTGGTTTTTTCCCTCTAGTTGAGGGTTTTCCACGTTACATCTGTGTTCGACCTTCGTTTCTTGTGCGTCTATTATTGCTACAGTGACAAAACTAGGAAGCATATTTTAATGTAATCAAATTAGATGAGCTTAATCAAGCTCAAATGAGGCGAGCCAAGCTAGCAAGAGATCAGCTTGTTTAATAGACGAGTTGACTTCTAGGCTCAAGCTCAACTTGTTCGAGCTCAAGCAACAGTAATAGCCCAAATTCAAGAAAGCATTGGAGGAAAAAGTGGGACCCTTTTTTGGGCTGACTGACAGCAAGCCCCTCTCTCTCTCTCTCTCTCTCTCTCGCTACACTCCGCCACTTTTTCATTTCTACTCACTCTCTCTCACAAACACACACATCTGCCACACTCCACTTTTCTTTTTCTATTAGCACTCCTGGTGAACAAAATTATTCATATTTTTTTATCCCAAACAAAACTATTTTATGAATTAACTGCCATCTTTACCATTTTATTCATCAACTCAATTCAAGGGAAAAATTACAGAAATTGTTAATAAAAACATTACATTTTTCATTAGAACATTATTTTGTAAAGGTTATAACGGACTCAATTTGGGAGTGCAATATTATTTGCGGCTGAGCCGCTGAAGTGTAACACTCTTATTTGGGGAGGGTTTAGACAAATTTAACTAGGATTTTATTTAGGCCCATCAAATAGGAGAAAAAAAATCCAGATAACTTTTATGTGCCCATCAAGCACTAGGCTACTAGCTGAATTTGGAATAAAGGAAAAAATTTCCCTTCCACCCTATTCCAGGAATTTTTCCTTGATAAAAAATTCATGCTATTGCTTTTGCAGCCACCAAATGCCCCTTTAGTGAGTTTGTGGGATAAGCACATCCTCACTTATCAATCCTGGAAAAGGTGATCCACTGTTACCTAATTAATAAGGAATTATTCTCACAAGTAAATTTGAGTTTCAAAATTAAATGGAGGAGATAACCAATATTGCATGCAGCAAGCTTGCTTGAGAGAAAGAGAACCATAACCTGTAATTATGGTAAATAGAATATATTTTGTGAGAGATAGCAATTTCAGTAAGAGTTATAGAGTTCTGTGAGAAATAATCTACAGTAAATATGGTGGAGTTTTGTCAAAAAGGTAATCTTAGAGAATACAGAAGCCACCAGGGAGATGTGACAGGTCCTCCATCGCATCAGAAGAAATAAGGCATTCTTCTGTGGCTGATGGATTCCTTTTTTCTTGTTTCATCAAAACCCCATGAAATGAAGCTTATGGCATCCAAGCAAAACCAGGTGTTTTGAGTCTTTGACAAACCTGATTTGTTAAAAAACTGATTTTCAGTAGAACATGTCATGCAAACAAGGACTAGTGACACAGAGTTTCCTGTTTGACATTCTTGAGGTTATTAAAATCAGTGTTATCCGTACCGTACGATACATGGAGATGTGACAGGTCCTCCATCACATCAGAAGAAATAAGACATTCTTCTGTGGCTGATGGATTCCTTTTTTCTTGTTTCATCAAAACCCCATGAAATGAAGCTTATGGCATCCAAGCAAAACCAGGTGTTTTGAGTCTTTGACAAACCTGATTTGTTAAAAAACTGATTTTCAGCAGAATATGTCATGCAAACAAGGACTAGTGACACAGAGTTTCCTGTTTGACATTCTTGAGGTTATTAAAACCAGTGCTATCCGTATCGTGTATCGTACCGTATAGGTTTAGAAAACCTATACAATACGCTTACGATACAAGATACGCTCATGTATCGTAAGCGGATAGCCCGTATCGTACGATACAGGGAAAAACATAAAAAGGGGCCCAATGGCCCCTTTTCGCATTATGTTTTAAAGACTCTACACTCCTCCCTCTCTCTCTCTTCTTGTTTCTAAATACTGCAAGAGATGTGGGAGAGAGAGATTTTGTCCCCTTTTCGCATTATGTTTAATATTTTTTTAAAATTAAAAAATTAATTTTACGATACACTACGCTACGTTTTTGATACATTACGATACAACGTATAGGTCGGCCCAACCGATACATGTTATGCTACACCTTTTACAACATTGATTAAAACCAACTAAATGTGAGCCCTCAAGCAACATAATAGCAAGCATCGACAATGCAGACGGTCATTCTTCTTAAAAAAAACAAATTACTACAAGCAAAAATAACATACTAATGTTGACCTAATAACAAAGCTTGCATTTAGTTGTCCAGTGAATATTTACTTTATTGACGACTTTGCCCAGGCTAAGGACACGTTGCTTAAATATATAATTCGCAGGAAGAGACATGGCCAGCAATGTGCTCAATCGAAAATAGGTCCAGCAGCCCTTTCTTTTTTGTTTACAGAAATTCCTTCAATTATAACACAAAAGCAGCAATGAGAGTAAAAACTAGGTTCATACGTGAAGCAGTAACTTACCTGTAATCAAAATAACGACGAAGATTATCCAAAGAATTAATGTAATCCTCATGATAAAGGCTATTCAAATGACGTAAATAGTGCACCTGCATATGCAAGCTCATAAAACTGCAGTTTGCTGAAAAATAAGACTTTAAAATAAACTTGAAAAAATAAACAACTTTTGCAGATAAACTCCAAAACATACACGATGCAACTCTGGGGCTAGTTTCTCTAGTAGCTTTAGCATGTTTTCGAATTCATGTAACCTGAAAAAGGCCTTTTTGCTGAAATGACATTATAAAATTCAGTCAGATAATGAAAATGAAAAATTGCAGGGAAAAAAAGTAAAAGATTCCCATACTTCTCAAATAAGTCAGCTTTTTCCTTTAGAAACCCTTGCACTTGCCAATTCGTGCGCAAGACAAGATGCCCAGCAGTGTCATTCGTTCCAACTTCATTGGGTTGACAAAGCATTCTGTCTTCAATCTTGTCCTCAAGACTGCTTATTTTGGGTTTGACAGGCACTTGTGCTTGTGTAGGTACACGTTGCACTGCCACACAATAAAGTAAAACACTTAGCTTTTTTCTAAGGTATTAAAATATCAATTGGCTCTAAAGTATGGCAATATCCATTGACTCTATATGACACAAAAGACAGAATAACACCTAAAATGAGAATAATTTTATTTGTTGTCTAACAAAATGACTATTACATGATTAGAACTGAGCAAGGATTTTCAGGAAATTGGTAACAAGAAAATATCCCTAGTGCCCAATTTTGCCTTTTTGTCTTTTACACCTCTCTGATCACAGGCAAGTTATTAATAAGATACTTATGTCCTTTACTATTCTGCCATGTATGAAGTTGACATCTACCTTGTGATCACTAATTTGTTCAAGCACATGCACCATGTTTTATCCTTATGCAAAGTCAGCTTGAAAAGTATTTGATAATCAAGACCATTTTGGTTGTTAGAGCCGTAAGAATATAGAAAAACAATTGCTGACCTCATAAGACAGCAGTCTATTCCTCCAATTTCTCAAACATACAATAGTCACAAACATTATTAACGGATTTTAAACGGCAAGGTTTTTCTCGGGTATTTTTTGGCAAAGCTGAAATCTGGGGAAATCTCAGAAAAAACAGCAATTTTTTTAGAAAAGAAAAAATCCTAAAAATTTGGAAAAAGTAAAAAAATTGGAAAACTAACAAAAAAACATTAACAAAACTCGATAAAAATGATGATTTAATAATAATAGAGATGAAGATAAATTGTTAAACTTAGCTTCCAAACTTTAAAGCAAAACCAATGTAAAACTAATGAGAAAAAGACATGATAAAAATGTGAACATTTCATTTTGGACCTTCTTTTAGAAAAAAAGGAAAACAATGGGTGTTTTTCGTTTTCATTGTTTTTAAAATTTTTATCGGGTCATTTTCAAAAAAAGAAACAAGGGTTTTGTCACTATGACACCAACACCTTATCTGATATATAAAAAACCATAAGTTCCTTCTTCTTTCTTCTTTATTTCTCATTTATTCCCTCCTTTCTCTCTTTTCCTCTAAGTCTAACTTGGCCCTTCTGGTTTTTGCCTTGATTTGAAAACCTATGCTACTTTGCTTGTTGCTAACCACCAACTGTCTTACTCTTCCTTCTTAATCCCTTAAATAGAGCAACAAAGTGCCCAGAATTTATTATTTAAGGCCCACCCCTGATGTGGCCACATGGAAGATAGAAAATAGTATGAAAGTAAGCAGTTTCTTAAAGGTGTGCAAACCGAAGCTTTTTTCAATGGACAATTCTGTAATACATGAAACATAGATCAAACTGTCAAGGATGGCATCTGATCAAAGATAATACAAACTCCAATTTCAAGGTCTTCTTCCTTTTTTTTTCCTGAAATCCACACAAGTAGTAAACAAGTTACATAATGCAAAAGGATTATCCATGGTAAGATCATGTTCTAAAAAAAAATTTTCATGGTCATGGAACCATAAGCTCTCATGAATTTACTTGATACACTAAATCGTATATGGTAAAATTGTATGTCAGATTTACACTTGCCTTCAGCAAAATAAAAATTTTAAAACACTATCAGAATAAGATCCATTTTTGTGGCCATAATTTTTTTTCTTATTTTTATTTAGTTCTGAATTCCAATTTTGCCAAGATTTTCCCCCTGGGGAGAAAAACAGACCTGAAGCCTAAAAATAACTTCTTAGGCAAGAAAGCCCAACAACAAGATCCAATGACTGTTGCCTAAGCATGAGGATGATTTTCAAAAGAAAGAGACAGAAAAGTCATACCTTCTCTTATACGAAAGAAAGAACTGCAGTCTTGAGTTCCTGTCAATAAACCAGCACTGCTTCCAGCTTCTAGTCTATGTGGATCATGATCCGGAACATAATTTGCAAGCCGTAGTTTTTCAGGGTCTAACAATTCTGCTTCTTTTTTGCTATCATTTACAACAAAAACAGAAAATGTTCTTCGTATAGGACTATAGTAATGTGATAAATCAGAGCAAGATGAGAACTGATCACAATATGCTGCAATATTTGTCAGAAGATGGCACGCCCCCTGCATAGATTAAAGTCATCTCATCAAGAACATAGAGGGATCAGAGCACATTTTCCTGCAGATAAGGTCTGAAAAAATGCTAAAGAACATGTACACATGCAGCAAAAGCACTAGGGCAGGTGAAGATTCATTTGTTCAAACTTCAAATAAATCACTCCATTGACATCCCTCAACTTCACACCATCTAAGGTGAAGGACACACCATGTCCAATTTGGTAAATGCATTTCCAACTACGTACATGATTCATAACATGTGCAGAAATAGTGATGATAACTCTGCTTGCTGTTTTCTTTATTTAAGGCTTCAGAGAAATTTCTATACATGGTTAGATGAATTTATCCTCCCCCATTTTCTCACTTCGGACACTTTGGACACCTAGCCTTTCCCCTTGGTCGCTTCCACTTTTCCTCTTGAAATTATGCCTACATATTAATGTAGCTGATATATGTGCATGTAAGACATAAGCATACAGTGCAAAATATAAAATAACAAATCTGTAATATTTGTTCACTTGCTGGAATGAAAATGACTCTGATGAGTTAACCCCCTCAGTTGAATCAGCTATAAACTTAAATGGCTTGGCAAAGACATGATTAGGTCATGTCTTACCAACTTCATGGTCATTTTTTCTTCTATAGGTAAACGACTGCATCAGATGAGTCAACAGTGAAGATAGCTGAGTTCTAAAACATCTAGATTTTCATCACCCTAAAGGGAAATATCTTTTCCAAATTCAAGCTAGGGCCTTCACCAATTGACAAGCTCATCCATGCTCCATGACTAACAAATCCACCTCTAAGATTTCTTTTTCGAGACTAAAAAAAGCCACCTGAAATGAAAACAAGCTGTTGTAATAGATGCATTCACAAATAACCATGTTAAATGTTTGTCACCTATAATACAACTGAGATAGCAGTGAACAGAAAAACAAAAGAATGTCATCACAGTGTGCACATCACAAACTAACCTGAGTGCTGAAAATGACACTAACCTTCTATCATCTATTATAAACGCAGATGGGGAATCTATTTGAGTGCCAATTATTTCCCAGCTCAAATTTAAGAAAACGAGACACTGTTGTTAACCACTAAACCAAGCTTCAAAATGTCTACCTCAAACGATAAAACATTGAAGGTAAGTGTGCAACGCCGAACAAACATGCCCAAGATGCTATTTGTGTCCAATGATATTTGTTCATCCTCCAAATTTGTTGTTTCATTGCTCCCAAAAACAACTGTAAAATTAATACCAACAAACTTCAAATCCATAAAATTAATTTATCTACATAAAAATGCTAAATTTGCTGCTAGATTAAAAGAATAGCTAACCTTGCAACCCAGCAAAAAAGTTAAACAATTCATCAGCTGAAGATAATGATGAGAGACGTTCAGTTAATCGGTGTGCAATAAACATGTCAAGTTCTCCTGTAACTGCCTTGAGTTGCATAATAAGCCGTTCAAGTGATTGCTCCACAAAATCATCAGTGGCCTACAATTAAAAAGGAGACAATATTTATATTCAACCAGACAACACCCACACCAATATCCAAGCCCAGGATTTATACATGCACCCATGCTACATAAGATGGAAGCTAGTGACAAATTCCTGTATGAGAACTACCTGTATTTGAACCCCTGGATGAACTCGCATGATTCTACTGTTATGGAGATAGATAACAAGAATTTATGTGTATCCTGGGACGGGTTAAAATTTAGATTCGTAAAGCCACCTGCATTCAAACCCTTGAAGTAACTCCTGTGGTTCTACCATTATGGAGATGGATACCTTGAACGAGCCAAACATGCAGGGAATTTTTATGATTCCATGACCTTGATAAAATGTATAGCAGCTGCATCTGGCTACTCAGAAAATATATCCAGCTAGGAGTTTGTAATTATACATCTGGAAAAGTCATGATTCAATAGTAACAAAACCTGAAGTGCTGTCAGCAAGAGACTTGATATTCATACTTGAACTCTTTAAAGTTTAAGGAGTCACTTTGTGTGAATCTCATGTTATAAACGTGTTGTGGTGGCTGCTAAAGAGACCTGAAGCAGTCATCCAGGTTGGTAGAAAGCTACACGTTTCGAGGTGTTTGAATAAGGATTAATTTCAGTTTGAAACCTCCCAAATTCATCATATATGCTACGTAACAGCCTAACAGGCGCATGCCAGTTCGGTGCTGTGCACAAAAATGATGATTTAACATGAGTGGTCTATTTTAAATATTTTTATTGCCTGGAGTTCGCTGTCCAGTGTTGATTTCTCTTTTCCTGTCTCTGGAATATCTACTTCATATAGAAACAGCTAACACAGGCCCACACCTTACTGACACTTTAGGACACGGTGTGGACACGTGGCACACCTTGGACACAATTAAACCGTTGACGCACCGTATGTCAAGTTTCTTTCCAAATTTTGCGCTTGATCGACTTTGACCTAGTTCACTATTATCTTTTCTTTTGTCAAAACCTTTAAACCCTCTCGTACCATATCAATTTGATAAATAGCCCCGTCCTTTTCTTCTCTTCAAACCTTTTATCGGTTAATATTTTTATCAAATTTTTTGAAATTACTCTCGACTGTTCCAGCACAACTGACTTCAACATCAAGCAGATACAAGTAGGGAAGGGCATAAAAGATATGGTTCCACCGTAAGAACTAACACAGTTTACACCGATGAATAATTATGCAGAGGCATGAGTGCCACCAAAGTCCAGAACTCATATGCAAAGAACGTCATTATACTATTTGTAATTGTCTTCCCATTTTGTTTGCTTGCATTAAACACCACGTGAGTGAGACTCCAGCTATTCATAGATACCCCTGTGAATAGACGAACTCGGAGAATACCCACACCTAAAACAACCAAAAATTTGGATAGATAACAGGAAAGCAATCCAAATACGATGTAGCGGTTCGTTTAAGGACTTAATCTCCAAAATAATCAATCAAACGCCATATTTTGGGAGTGAATGTAGATTTTTAAGGAAAAGAGAGAGAGAGAGTGTGTGTGTATATATATATATATATATATATATATAACAAGGCTAGGTTTCAAACGGATTACCTTGATCAGTGAAATCAAGAAGATTGCGAAGCAATTGTGCTGGGATACGGACGAGAAGGGGAATGGGACCGTGTCCGGCGACGGAGTGGCGTACAACTGGATGAGGGCGCAGACAGATATCTTGTGGGGGGTGAGAGTGAAGGATGTAGCAGGCCTCCAGATGGTATCCATTGTAGCTGATCAGGTCCAAGGTTAAGGGTATTGCGGCTCTAAATCGAAGCGAGGACGCGATTCGCTTCGTGGATTCCAACCCTAGGCCATTCGCGAGAGAGACAGAGGGAGAGGGGGAAGGAGAGTCTCTGAGAAAGAGGAGGAAAGTGCCTGTGCGTGTTTCCCTCCCATTTTGAGGTTTTTGAAGAATAAATAATTCGGCCAAAATGAATCGGACTTTGTATCGCAGCGGATCGTCTACGCTGGCATTCGCCGCGTGAGCTGCAAAACCTCCCGAGGACCCCAGCTTCCAATCACTCTTCTGGTCGAGGGGATGTGCGGCAAGTGGTATTGGTTTTGATTCGCATTCGCTTCAAAAAACTTATTCGTGTTCAACTCATTTATAATAGAGTTGAAGTTTACATTTGGGCAGATATTCCATACAATGTTAGAGCTCCAAAGTTGTTCCCAGGCTCAATATTCCGTTGTCTAAAGCTGTTGAAGTCAGCGGGAACAAGTAAAGGATTCCTAAGTTGTTACATGTACATTAGGTTTGTGTAACTTATATGCATGTATTATGCAGTAAGTTAACTAAACATTTGATTATATGTTAATAGGGTTCATTTTTCAATATAACAAATCACTAGCATTAAAGAGATTCACTTTGATATCCATTTTCAACCAATTTGAGACACAAAGAGTATTCACCATTTGTGGCATACAAACAGTTGTCCCATACAATTATAAATATAGGATGCTATCTAATTCATAGTTGTGCTTGAAAAGTCAAGCTCACTGCTGCCACTGGCTTGATTGCCACCACTGCCCCAGGACAAGCCCCCTTTCTCTTCCAAGCTGCAGCATTGCTGTTGCATGGAGTATATATGCATATATGATTTGTTGTCTCTTTTCTCTTTCTTATTATTTACTTTTTCTTTCTCTCTCACTTCTTTTCTATTTCTTTTTTTTCTCTTTTCTTTTCCTTGCTGCCGTATATAGTAACTAGCTGCTAACACTACAAATATTGTAGCATTCTTTTTGTTTTTTTATATTTTTCTAATTCTCTCTATTCTTTCTCTTCCTTTCTTTTTACATTCTCTTTTCTCTTCTTTGGTTGCAATACAATTATTGACCATGCAACTTTTGCAATCTTGCACATTATGACCGTTCATATGAGATAAATAGAAAATTATCAAAATATTTACTCACCTTCGTATTCTCATTGCGGGAATCCACGAGGGATAGGACTCAACTCTTTTGTATGAGACTTGGACATTCCTGCCGCCTTTAACAGGGGTAATCAAATGAACGACTAAATTAGGTGTTTAAAGCCCCACCAAACCTAAATTAAAAAGGGGTCCTGAATTTTGAAATAGTAAGTTTTTAGAAATCTAAGTGGATCATCATACAATGTCGAGCATGAACTGTATCATCACAAACCCATGCAAGAGTTAAATCATAGGTCTAATAGCCTAGTGCTTGATGCGCACATGGAACTGCCACAAAAAACACCGTTTTTTAAAAAAAAATACCGTTTTTTTTTTAAAACGAGAATAAGACGCGTTCTTTTAAAAAAAAACGTTTAAAAATAAAAGACGCGTATAAAACACGTTTTATACGCATCTTTCACGTTTTTTTAAAGATACACAGTCAGTTTTTTTAAAAAAATGGCATGCGTGTAATATTTATAAAATAATTGGTTTTTTTTAACTTGGACGCTCCTTTTAGTGGCAAAAACGTCTTTTTAAAAGATGGCACGTAATATTTGTAAACGAAATGGTTTTTTTAAACTTGGATGCTCCTTTTAATGGCAAAAACGTCTTTTAAAATATGGCACGGTGTCATATTTGTAAATGAATTGGTTTTTTTTAATTTGGACGCACCTTTTAATTGCAAAAACGTCCTTCCCGTCATCCTCTCCTTCGTTTTCTTGTTCTCTTTTTATTTTCTCCTTTTCCCGCCTATTGCTGGAGTTCACGTTGCAGGGAAAGAGTTTATTAACTTTATTTATTTGAATTTTTAAGTTAACAAATTGTTTCAAGGTGTACCTAAAATTTGTTGTTTATCTAGTTATTTTTAGTTTTTTAAATTTTTCATTTATTTTATTTTTATATGATTGTTAGGATTTTTTATTTATTTTTTCAAAATTTATCATCTTTTTCTCGTTTTATTCTCGAGATTTTTTTCCTCGCCGTATTATACCCGTTTTTTTCCTCACCGTATTATACCCGTTAACATCTTTTGTGACAGTACTCTAATATGAATGCATGCAAAACTAGAATCATTAAATAATCAAGATCTGATTTCTAAGTTTAGGACATAGACCTAAGAATATCTTGATTCAAAATTCAAATCCAAATGTTAACTAGGAATGATCCAAACATTCAATATTTGATGCAAATACAAGGTTTAGACTTAGGGTTATTCTAGTAGAGTTTTAGGTTCAAAACCTAACTCATGGTTGATCCAATTCAGAAATCATTCCTTAATCCAAATTCATGATCTAAATCCAAAATGAGGTATCATGATCCAATTTCAAGGTTTAGATTCTAAAGTCCATAATAAGGATTTCAAATCTTGATCCAATTTGTCATGAGATTCAAATCCAAATGGTTGATATGGAATCCAAATCTAGAATCCAACTCTTATATGATTTGAGTTCAATAATCTGACTCTTTTGATCCAAGTTATATCCAAATCCAATCTCATACCTGAACTCGGATTTGATATTTATTTCCAATTCATTTAGATCAAGATCCAATTCCTCCAAGAACCACACGTCCAGCCTTATTAGGCTTTGGGTCAAACTTGGCTAGGGTTTGAGTCTAACCTAACTAAGGTTTGGCTTTGGCCTAACTAGAGTATACATGCATCCCAACTAAGGTTCAAAGTTAGCTACATAATTGTAGACTAATATTTGATCTTGGTTAAAATATTGAGAGAAGCCTATGGTTTTAAGTTGGTTTAATACTAAGGACCAGTTCTCAATTATGAATGAATCTATGTTTGAAATGGGATAGGTTGAAAAAGTGCAGTTGAAAAACTGTGATTATAAAATCTATATTTTTCATATAATCAACTTAAATCAAGTATACATATGAGATATTGTCGCAAATGTATAGTTGATGACCTTAACTTAATTAAAACTAAGCAAAACAGATATATATGAGTGAATGACATGATATTTCAAAACAATTATGAAATTTAGATTCAAACTAGGGCTTTCACTTCATAAATAAAGCTTAATAATAAAGGCATATTGCTACAAGTTCATTCAAAACCTTAAATTTATATACTGAAGTCCAAATGCAATATTTTTGAAATAATGCACATTTAACGATGCATTAATACAACAATCAAATAAATACATCCTAAAACCCTAAAATGATGATTCACATGATTAGCTATGCCAATTTGGATTTTACCACCAAGAAAGTAAAAATATTTAAGTTAAAGTTCAAAAATTGGATGGAAAATCTCTAACTATGTGGGAAACAGAAATTTGTAACTCATAGAAAATTGCTATTAATTCTCTGCAACTAATTTGATGGATTCTAAAAGAAAGACAAATGGAATTCAATCTTCATGAAATTTTGAGTGAAAGATATCCCATATCAGATAATCAGGTCCAAGTGATAAATCAGAAAAATCTATTTTCTAAAAGAATATTGATAAAGAAATCTGGTACGAAAAACAGTTTTTCTATAGAAAATAAAGTAGAAAATAGTTTTGCTGCTATAACTTTTGTACATTAAAACATACCTAAACAAGTTAGATTGATTTGAACAGTGGTCTGCACTTTGGTCTGTACTTTCTCAGCATAACATAGAATTAAAACAACTTTGTAAATGTAAAAAATAATGAGAGATGAAAAAGTTATTGATATGCATAGGTGCTACAAAAATCACAATTTGCAGAGTCAGAATTTTGGCTTAAGTACTAGAAAATATCAAAACAGTTTAGCAATCCAATGATCATGAAACTTGGTATACTTACTCTTTGTATATCAAGATTCTAACTGCATTTGATTTTTTTTTAAAGAACTTTTGATGACAAAAGATATAAGCTCAAAAACATGGGATATTAAACAGTTTTTTCAAAATTCACAAAACACACAAATACTTCAAATCACAAAATTCAATTATGTTTTAAAGTAAGGTTAATAGATCCATCTTGATCTGATTTTTTTTTTGTATATTGTCTACATACTAGAGAAATCTATAGGAACTAATATTTTCTGTAATGTATTGTTCATGCATCCGACTTTGTGATCCTATTTGAAATTGATGACAAAACTTCATTTTAACAAAAAAAATTGAAGATGGACTCATGATATGACAGAAAAACTAAAAAACTTAAAAGAATCCAAAAAGATTCACTACGCAAAAATTAATGCATGTGCAAAGTTGAGCATAAATAATATTTTCTGTAGAGTTCTGGAAAAAGTTATAGAAAATAGATCTGACCAAAACGTTCAATTATGGAGTCAAATCAACATAAAATCCTATAAAATTTTAGGAGAAGGAATTAGACACCTATGATGAACACTTGGCTCTTACAGAACTCAATTTAGACCTCTGGATTTAGAGAAATAAGTTGATTAGTCCACGAAAAATTTAAGACTTAGTTATGTCAGAAATTTGACGTAGAAAAAACAATTTATAAAATTGACATGGTTGAAAGGCCAAATCTTAATGAAAACGGATGATAGTTTGTAGGCACACACTAGGCATATGCACAAAACCTTTTTTTTTTTTCACGGATTACAAAAATTATTTCTGCTTTGAGAGATATAGTTATTTAAAGTTACAAAAAAATCAGGCTTATGACAGCAAGTCTGATTTTCACCTAACTCAAAATTAAACATCTCCTAAACTAGATTTTATTGAAAAACCCCAAATGTGACAAAATTAGCACATGAATCAATCAACTAAATAACATCTAAACACATAAATCATACTTAAACCCAGATTGAATCAAGCAATGCAAGTACATATGCATGGAATTCATGAACTATGTGCATGTGTATGTGCATTGTGATCTATGTAGAAAGAGAAAAATCTGGAAGAAGGAAGGGATATGGAAGAGAGGGATGATGTCCACGTGGGATCCATAGAAGAAAATAGAGAGAGAGAGAGAGAGAGAGAGAGAAGAAGAAGAAGAAGAAGAAGAGGGAAAGAAAGAGAGAGATTGTGCTTTTTCTTCTTCTCCTTCTTCTTTTCTTTATCCTTCTTCCTTTTTTCTTGCTGGTCCATTCTAGATCCTTTGGAAAGATCTTATAAAACGTTAGAAAAATGTATGAAGGAGTAGCTCTTATAAAGCACTTGCCTTAGAAAAATATAGCAAAGAAGAGGAACAGGGGTAGCACGACACCCAGTTCCTATTTATAATGATTTTGGCTGATTTTCAGCCAATTATAACCAATTAAAATTTTAGAAAATGAAAACAAAGATTGACGAAGTGTCAAACAGGTCGACGGTTGATATTTGTTTAAAAATTTGTTCAAAGGCCCATATTTTATGAGATAATTTTTATTTTTTAGCTTAATAACAAGAAAACAGGAGTGAGGGTGGCACTCCTAGGGTTGGGTTTTGAAAAATATAAAAACCCTAGCCAGCCTAAGATGGATGGTAAGGATCGATATGGATCACTTCAAAGCCCTAGATTGAAGATATGATGTTTGATCTGGATTCATATCTGAATTTTAAGCATGGATTTGGATTTTGGATTTAGATCGAGGTTTAGATATTGCTTTAGATCAAGAAAAATGATTTTGGATATTAGATACGAGATCTAGATCTGAAACAATGTAGATTATTGATCTAGATTGCAGATTAGGAGATTAAATTCAGGATCAAAGAATCATGTGTAGGACCTAGGCTCAAATGGGATCAAGCTCAATGTTAGGAGGTTGACCTAGGCTTGTTCTAGGTTTGGGCTAGGTTGGACATAGGTCCAAACTGGGCTTTAGTCAATTGGGTTCATTTTTTGGTCAAATTGACCTGATTGACTGCATGTTGGATCCAAGGTAGGTTTATGCTCTACTTGAGTCATACTGAGCTCAATCTTCATACATGAAATATCTAAATTAGGTTTATGTGGTTCCTAACTTACAAAAATGTGAAAATAATGCACATTTTGCTAAATGATGATTTTGCCTCTAGTGCAAAAGCCATGTTTTGCAAGTTATGTTGGGCATTTAAACCATCTAGGGTCATAGACAATGTGAAAATCTTTGCTCACGTAAAATTTTATGGAAAATGACTTGACTTGCCCTTGAAAACTTCAAATTTTAAAAATTGACCAGCCTGTAAATTTAAAATATGATGGACAAAATGGGAAAAAGTAATTTTGGCCTTGTTTGTGAGAAATAGATGCATTGATACCCTCTCCAAGTGATGTTAAATCCATCGTTGTGTTTGGATTGAAAATCAGAAACCCAAATTGACCAGAAATTAGCTCTAAAACCACAAGTGATGCTCCAAATGATCCAAGGCTTCTCTATTTGGATGAAAACTGATAATACTCTATTGAGATGTTTCTGATCACATTGATGTGAAGAAATTAGCAATTCGAATTCCGGATTTTGATAATTTTAGGTCAGAAGCTTGAGCTGTCCCTAAGAGCCGTAGACATGAAGGAGAAACGAGTGGGAAAAAAAGAATGAACTAGATTCATAATGAATTAATCCAAATTGGGCTAAAGATAGTCATTTCTGACACTAAAGAGCATATTACTAGCTCAACACGAACTAACTCCAAATTGAGAGAATTTCAGTTGAGAAACTCAAAATGGAGGAGAGAGAGTGACTTTGGTACCACGACAACTTTCTAGATCTCTAATCAAGAAGAGTAAGCATAAAATGACTTTGAAAACGCTCTCCTAGCACTAAGAAAACTTTAATGTGAGCTCCACTGGTACTGTCAATAAGTCAATGTTGAGAATTATGTGAATCATTGATCTAGTGAGCACATTTCAACTGAAATAGAAGGAAATGAGAGGTTTATGATAGAAATTTTGCCCCAGAAATTGAGGATTTTGTTGAAAATAGTCTGCTAACACTGATAGAGGTTTGAACGTACAGTTTTTGAGATCCACACATGATCTAATGTGAAAAGATTGCTTAAAAAAGAGAAATGGGCCATTTTAGCAAAGTTCGACCAAATGTGAATTGAAAAATGGGTTAGGAAGCCCCTGGTGGTTTGCAAATGTGGAAATTTTTATAATTGAAATGGTGGTAAATATTTCTTAGAGGTTCTAGAGCTTTTTTCTTGAAAATTGGATCAAATTTGGGAAAAATGAGGGCAATCAAGGGCAAAATGGTCATTTTTAACCAGCAGCGGGCTGCGAGATCTGGTTCCAACCGCCTAACATTTGAATGATGAAGTTCCTGCCTGTGTGATCCTTGGCCTATGCAATTGGAATATTTTGAAAAAATCAGCACAAAAAACCTCCATTGGGTAGGGTAAAATGGTCATTTTAATAAAGAAAATTTTGGGGTGTCTACAACAACATACTTTTTTTTTTCTTATTCATTTTCTTTACCTTGTTGTCCAAGCAGCCTCTGACTACTTCTCTTCTCTTCTCTTCTTGTCTCTCACTTTTATTGTTTTTTGGCTTCCGTTGTAGATGCAAAAATACTACCTTCTCTTTCACTCTTGCCACTCCTTCCCTCTCCTTCTCTACATTTATTTATTTATTTTTTTCTATTTTTCTCCTTACCTCATGTGGTGGTGCAGCCCTCTTGCTACTTTTGCTTCTTCCTTATTTCTCTCCTCCTGCTTCTCCTTCTTCCTCTTCTTGCTTCTTCTCCTTCTTCTTCTTCTTCTTCTTCTTCTTCATATTCTTCTTTCAAGTGCCTCGCCACTGTTGCCTTCTCTCTCTTGTTGACTCTCCTTACCCTATAAAACCTTAATCTCTCTCTATCTCTCTCTCTCTCTCTCTCGTGCACGCGCGCACATGTATCCTCTTTTCTTTCTCATTAACTCTCTCTTCTACAAATCTCTCTCTCAGTCTGTATACTAATTGAGAGGCTCAAACCACAACACATATCTCTCGTCCCATATTAAAAGGTGAAGGTACTAAGTATAATGTTTCATTTTTAAATGGTAGTCTAAATCCAAACTTGTTTCATTTATAAACAGATATATACCGACACAACTCCATGCTCTACACTCGTATGTCTATAAAAATTAACTTTCAAAAGTTTTTTCTAGAAATTGTAGCACTCTCTCATCTCTCTCTTTATTTTTCACAATGCCCCAACTACACACACACACACACACACATATATGTATATATATATATATATATATATATATATATATATATATAGTATATCATTTTGCATATTTTAAAAAACCGATTTCTAACCTACAAATACCTTAAGCAGATTTTTTTCTCTATTTATTAGAAATTATATATATCTTGATTTACCGATGTTGTACTCCAAAACTTTCTTCTTGCCCCTCATACTCTAATATTTATAATTATGATTTTATATGCATTTTATATGCATAAATACCTACTTTTGGCCTCAATGGGCATAGATTCATTCATACTTACCTTCATTGCCACATGAAAATTTTCATTATTAACCATGTTTATAATTAATAGTCAAAAAGTCAGAATTTTTACTTAGTAAATCATCAAGCATTGCACTTTTATGGGTAAATAAACTTCAATTGTAGGAGCATTCACTAAGAGTAGGGTTCTTCAAGACCACATTGCCCTTGCTCACAAGATTTTCCACTCCATAACGGGGCTGTCCACAAAGAAATGGATATGTCAATTACCACAACCAAATTTTGGTATTCAATTCCAAATTTCACTCTTTTGAACATAGCTTCATCATTTTGGTTCATTTTGAGAAAAAAACTGAACCAAAGTTAAGAAGCAATGTTCAAAACAGCGAAATTCAGCTCATAAGGGCAAAAACATAATCCTATCATTATAGCCCCCATTTGTGGTCGAGCCTAGGCCCTTGATTCATTGTTTTGTGCATGACCTTAATTTGGTTTTACATTTTTGTTACCAGTTATTTAGTTTTAATGAAGCTAGGACGAGTTTTCAGTAAAGAGAAGGACAAAAAAGAGGAGAAACCCTAGCTCATTAGAGTGAGGAAGATGGCAGCTTCTCTCCCTCTCTTCTTCGAGCTCTCTTGGTGATGCCTCGAGAGGAGAAGCATCACCCTGCTGCCTAGGTGATGCCTCTTTGTGAAGACCCTTCAACCCACTATGACCCCTTTCTTCTTCCTTGTGTTGTTTCTCTATGAACCTACCAGCCAAGCTCGGTGAGTAGTGTTGATGCCACCGAATGATTCTAGGAGACAGATGGAGGCGAAACCTAATATTGAAGGAGCTCAACACCAAACTTTTAAGTCGTCTTGTATTTTTACTTACATTAAATGTAGGTTTTACATGATTTTATAACTTTTTATTATCTAACTAGATATGGATTTCTGAGTTTTTCTAATTTAATATATCTGTTTTTGCACTTTTTTTTTTGCTAAATCTGAGTTTGGGTCTTCAAAGTTATTTGTGCATTTTACATTTTTCTGGTTTATGTAGTGCATTTTCAGTTTGAATATCCGATTAAAGTAACACATTGTGTAGATTTGTTGTTCCCCATCGTGTAGCTGTAGGATGTCTTACTTTACGGTGGCTTGGATCTATGTCTCAGTGTTCTCCTATAGTTTTACATCGTAGTGGCTTCTATTTATGTATTCATGCTTCATCTTTTTAGGTGGGTATAGAACTTAGGAGACTCATGGGCAGCTCTCTAGCCCGATACTTAGTTTAAATACTTTTCATCTGCATATTGTTAAATACTTAGTTTTTGGCTGGTTCTAGTTAGGCATCTCATAGTGGTCGACAAGAATAGCCTAAAACAAAGTGTGTTGGCTAAGCATAGCAGCTGATTTTGGAATATTTCTGGAGCAACGCTTTACCTAAGGCTAACATTTAGCTTGTTCTTTAATTGCTTAGATCATGTAGATCAGTATTTATTGAATTATTTACATAGAATACGTACTTCATAGTGAGTAAAGTTCAAGGGTTCGTGTGGTTGGGCGGTTTCTAGCTGTTCAATGAGGCAGCAGCTATATTCAGCAGCAGTTGCTGTTTTTCTTGTTACACACTTCCAACAACATTTACGTGAGTTTTCATGTGTCTTGGCATATATTAACTTGTTCTTATTTGTAACTTGTGAATTTCGCAGTAACTAAGTTGCTAGATTTAGGTAACTTGTGATTTTCAGCTAAAAGCAAGGTGTTCATTGCGGCATGCACCTAATTTCAGTAAATTAATGCCACGTATTCCAGTTCTAGTATTTCCCTTTTTGGTGTTTGTGAATGTAGGTTGGGAAGTTATTAATTGTTTATATTAATTTTTTAGTGTTTTTTGTGGGTTAAAATTTGGTTTGGTACTTGGATGGCAGGCTATTGCACATAGAGCATGCCGAGCCCGTAATCTTCTACATTTTCTGCTAATTCCATAAGCTTTTAGTTTCCCTTTAATGCAAGCTCAAGTGTATTAATTAGGGCTGTTCCTAGTCAAATTCTTGGTGTTTTGTCTAAGTAAAATTAGAGGGTTTGTAGTTTTCATAGAATGCAATCAAAAGCCACTATCTGCTACATGTTGGCCACACCCAACAGCTAGTTGAGATTTTGGGTACATTTTATTGTAGGCTAGTTGGTTTGAATGTTTCCTGCTATTTAGTTTTTTAGAGCAGAAATTTCTGGTGGTATTATTTATTTTATAGCCAATCCTAAAGTTTGGATGGCACTAAAGCCAATAGATGCATTATTTTCTATTTCTCTTGGCATCGTTTTAGTTTGTAGCAGTTTATGTTATGCCTTTCCTATGCTTTATGTTATAGCAGCCCTTATTTGACTCAAGTGTAATCTTATTGCTTGATTAACTTCCGTTGTAGACACTTAGTTTAGAGAAGTGGATAATAGAAAGGAAAACACATCTCGGCAGCTAAATTGGTCTGCCGACTGGTGTGGATGTAGCTTACAATAGTCAACAGTACTGTTCAGCTTAAAATTTTCTGTTTTTAGTCCTATTAATTAGTTAGCATTCATTGAATTTGTTTTTGGATGCATATGAGTTGTTAGTTACTAGTTACAGCTAATTTATATGTTTGAACTGTTTTGCATTACATTTTCTGGTTTTGACTTAGAGTGTGTGTGTCCCATCTTGTTATTTATTATGATTCGCTAGAAATTTCGTTGTAGTATAGTTTATTAGATAATAGTCACTTTATGTTCAAATCAGTTTTTAGATAAATATTAGTTGGTAATCATTAAATATAGTTAATTAAAAACAATGGACTGCATTTTCTTGTTTTAGATTAGTGTGTATGCATATTAACTTGTTCCATATTTGTGTGTTATTGTAATTCGTAGTGTAGTTTAGTATGTCAAAAAGATATCTCTTGTTTGAAATAGTTTTTAGACAAAAATTGGTTGTTCATTTTAGTTATAGTTAAAGTAAGCTTGTGTACTACCACTGTAGTTTTAGGTTTGTAATATGGTATAAGTGGTTTCACTTAATTTTTTATTAAATTTTAATATGTTTTATGTTATAGTTTCATAAATTAGATAATTATCTTCCTAATTTACAACATTTAGTATAATTTCGAGTTAGAAATAGTCATGCGGGCTATTTTATTGTTGGATGTTGCTCTTTGGTATAGTTATTACTGTAAATTTACAAATATATATATTTTACAGCAGGTTTGCAGTCTACAACGATCTATAGTTGATAGCCTTAGCTAATTTCCTACTATAGTTGTTAGTTGTTGATTCAATTTTGCATGCTAGTAATGCAAATCTGTGTGGTTTTGAGCAAATACTTTTTACAAAGTATTGCTAACTGCCGATGTGTAGTTCGCACCCAACATTTGCTACCTATGGCCATATGTGTGATTAGCATATTTTGGGGTTAACCATGATCAACTTAGGATTTATGTAACATGGGTACTGCTTTGAAGGAGCAGTAACCACAACGTACCGACTGGTACGGGTGAGGGTGCAGCCTCGGGTGCGGCTCAAAAATGTCGTTGACCATACTGGTCAACATACCCAAGGTCGAATCTGATCATTTTCAGACTCGATCAAAATTGACCGAGTCCAAAATTATTCGCTTTAGGTTTTTAACGCGGTTTACATTTTTCACATTAAAAATATCATAACCACTTAACTTTTCCTCGATGGTTCTGCCTCTGCATTTTGTGAGATTGACGACGGGAGGTGATTCTCCACTCCGACGAATGGTGAATGGCGAGCGGCGAGCGGTGATTCACCTTGATAGTTCTGCTTCTTCCTCTTCAGCAATCCTCCACTCCGACAAATGACGAAGCTCTAACGATTTATTAACTTCGACGAACGACGATCCTCTATTTCTTCCCCTTCTTCCACCGCTCTGCCTCCTCCTTGTTCTTTGTCCTTTAACTTATGCTTCAGCTGATCCGGTTTTGTTCACATCCCCAAAAAATATTTTGGTTTTTGCAGCACTCAAGAAAAATGAGGTTTGTTTTGAAATGAAAGAGAAAGAGACTCGCCTGTCAATACAAGGAATGACTGTTCCCGGTGCTTTTACTGGGGGATAATCAATCCAAAGGCTATGTTTATTCTTGATGCATTTAGTTTTGTCTTAAACATTTTTTTTATTCTAAATGTGGTGTACTGTTTGAGAAAGTATTGAAGATTTGATGATTCAAATTTTTGAGAAAATTTTAAAGAATCATTTGAGGGTGTAAAATATTTTGATTTGCAAAATATTGAATTGAGAAATATTTACAAGTATCATTTGGACATATTTGAAGATCTCTTTTGAAAATCAATTTAGTGTTTTCTTAAGATTTTAAGTAGGTTCGAGGTTTTGCTTTAATTCGATTACTACCTAGTTAGAGTTTCATTTCATCTTGCTCAAGTTCTTTCAGAGAGGTGTTTGTGATTATTTATGGTGTTAAGTGAATGTGTATGATTCATTCCTACCACAACATTCATCTAAAGTCATTTCAACAATCACATACATCTAAGCTTCCCATTTTTATTTAAATAAATTTCATAAACATTTTTATAAAAAGAGAAAAGTTTTTGAAAATAGAATGAAGTTGTAGACCATCAAGTATGATTTCAATATTGGGTCATTACTTGAGTTTTGGTATTGGTGAAATTGACAAATAAGAAATTAAAACCTTAAATCATAGGAGAAAAATATTTGAAAAAATGAAAAAGATGAAAGATTTAAATAGAGAGAGAGAGAGAAAAAAGAGATTTAGAAATCACAAAAATACAGGATTTAAAAGACAAGATATATATGTATATATATATATATACATGCATGTATGTATATGAAAGCTTGTAAAAAGGAGGTTCAAATCAAATAGAGAAGGAAAAAAAGATTTTAGAAAAAAAGAGAAAGATTTTAAAATGGAATACACATATATAAGAATATATATACGTATATAAGAGTTTGTAAAAAAATATGTTAAATCACAAATAGAGAAGGACAAAGAAAGATAATTATGTGCATGTATATGTATATAACATGTACAAACAAATATGTCTTCATGAGAGTTAAAATTAAAAAAATTATTTGAAAATATCCGACTTCAATTTTATATAGGTCAGAGAAGAACTTGGACTATGCTCTCTAAAGTCTCATTAGAGAGGTATTTGCTTTTGAAAATCTATTGGAAAACGAACTTCCAAATGTTTTATATATTGTTTCTTACAAAAGAATATGTTTCTTCCACCACTGGGTATGAAAAAAAATCAAACATTCATGAAATAGAAAGCAACGTAAGAAAACACACATTAGGGTTTCTAATCGGGTGATTAGAAAAGAAACTAAGCGTGAAAATAACATAAGAATGCACTTTAACATGTACATATTTGTGATGGGCTTCTCGATTTGAACAAATCCCAACCTCAAAAATCGGCATAAGAACAAAGAAATCCCAACCCAAACCATCATTCTCACTATGCATTTGCTCATCAATTAAGGAAAATTAATACATCATGCATAGAAATCATCTCAAACATAAATGATGAATAAAGCGATATATCAAGTATATTTTTTGAAATGAATGAAGAAATTGAATTTATTTCGCCTTGTTCATACTTCCGGTGCACTCAAGATATGCTCTCAATTCGGATAGGAAATCATTTGAGTCTTCTTACACGGCCATGAGGAGGTGGCAAGAGAAAATGTTGACAAAGAAAATGAGGACTACATACCTCAAATATAGATTATATTAGGAATGAAGCTCCAAGATGGAGAAAGTATTCCTCCAAGATATCTTCTTGTGCTCGCTTAAGGAGTTTGAACTTAGAGAGGTTTGCTCCCAAGGTTAGGAAGAAGAAGAAGAAGAGAGAAATAAAAAAGAAGAGCTAAGGGGAAAACTCTAAGTCTTCAAGTGAGAAAGTACTAGAAGTTCCCTAAGTATTAGCTCATCCCTAAGAGAGAAAATTTTGAGGGTATTTATAGAAAGTTTTGGAACCAAAACTCAAAATTTAAATTTTTTTGAATTTAACAAGATTAATATGCGACTTTTAAATAATTTTGAATTATTTTCAATTATTTTTTAAAAAAATAGGTTTGACTAAGTGGGATTAGCTATTAGCCATGCAAATATCTCTTTGGGGTGTGGGCAAGGGCTAATGCCCACCAAGCTCAAAACAGCCGCCCAAGGGTTCGTTTTGCAAGAAAATAGGGAGGTCTCGGTGTGCCAAGCACTATTGCGCTTGGCGCGCTGCACACAGCGCGTAACGTGCTGTGTCATATCACACAAAGCGCTGCACATAGCGCACAGCGTGGTAGCATGCACCAGTGTGTTGACATGCAATTTTTTTAAAAAATAACAAAATAAAACAAAATAAAATTAAATAAAATGAATGAAAAAGGGTGTTTATATAAGAAGCATAAAGCATAAAACATTTTTTATTTAATGTGTAAAAAACGGTTTTTGTTACAAATGGGTAGCCAACTCTGTTTTGAGTGACTTTAGGCTCGTTTTGAATTTCGATTCGGTCCAATTGGTTGTCGACACATTCTAGTAAGTGATTTAAGCTCAAAAACACATTTTGGCGCCAGAGTAAAGCATAAAACAAAGGGAAATCTGTGCACGCGCGTGCGGCGCTCATAGTACCAGACTTTGTCGTTTTGAACTCGATTTTGGATTTTGAGTTTGAAATGCTTGATTTGGATTTAGACTTGGGTTTTGGATCTAATATGGATCTGAGAGTTGGATTTTGGATTCCAATCTCGTGTCTGAAGTTTGAGTTTTGAATTTGAATTTTGTGCTTGGATTCAGACAAGGGTTTAGAGATTCATTTTAGATTGAATAGTTGTGAATTTATTTTGGGTCTAGATATGGGCTTAGGGCCCAGAAATTAATTCTAGATAAACTAATTGAGATTTGAATGAAAATGAAATGCATCCCTTTTTGGAAAAAGTTGGGGTGATAACAAGTTTCCATAAAGGTCTGTGAGCTCTTTCTTTTGGTCTTACTTGGTTTTTAGGGTTTTGCAATGAAGTGATTGGTTTCATTTGAAGGATCTTTCGTTTGTTTTGTGAAGATCGAGCTCCTTTCTTCATTTTTTGTTCTTTTGTTTTCTCATATGTGTCTATCTGCTTGTTTGAAGAGTTTGAGATCATCGTAGTTATCTTGCATTTTCTCTCAATTGTTTTGTGACGGTTCTGCTTATTTCGTTTTCCTCTCTTTACTTTGTTTCTTTTCAAGAGGAGGCAAAAAATGTACAGCTTTAGCGGATTATAAATCTGAAGGGTTTGTTTTTGTTGAAATAATAAAACCGGGTAGAATAGTAAAATACGAAGATGAATGTAAAGTGGAAAAGCCTCGACTCGAGGGAAAAACCATGATGGAGATGACTCTGGCACCCACTAGATGCCAGTCTATCTCTCTCTTTTAATTTTCATTCACACACTAAAAATAGGGTTATAGAGGCTTAAATAGAGCTCCACATGAACAACGGGTCAGATAGAGTCTAGACCCGAACCCAAACATACAAACACATCAACACTCCCCCTCCAGTTAGGCGTATAGATCAAACATGTCCAACTTGGATGCATTTCTCTTAAATGAAGTTGATGACAAGGCCTTGGTTAGAGCATCAACTATCTAGACTTCGGACTTCATGTAAGATAGAACAAGTTCCTTAGCATCAATTCTCTTTTGAATGAAATGACGGCCAATCTCCACATGCTTCATTCTATCATGTAATATTGGATTGTTGGCTAAGTTGATTGTAGACTTGTTATCACAGTACATATTCCTTGGTCCCTCAGTTTTTATTCCGATGTCGGCCAATAGCACTTTCAGTCACAACAACTCAGAGACTCCCATGGCCACATCTCAATATTTAGCCTTAGCACTGGAGCGAGAGCAGACGTCCTATCTCTTATTCCTCCACACTATGAGATTCTCTCCCAAATAAATACAATAGCCTAAAGTAAATATCCTAGTATCAATACATCCTACCCAGTCAGCAACTGAATAACCTTCAATTTCAAGAGAGCCTTGCTTAACATACAAGGGACCCTTGTCAGGATTTCTCTTCAAGTAACATAAAATCATGTCGACAGTCTTCAAGTGAGTAACCTTGGGCGCATGCATGAACTGACTCAGCACTTTCACCGCAAAGGTGATGTCAGGTCTATTGAGAGTAAGATAAGTCAACTTCCCAACAAGAAGTTGACATCTTCCCTTGGCTTCTTCACAAAGAGGCACCCCATCTCTAAGGCTAAGCTTGTGTCCAGCATCTAAAGGAGTAGAAGCAGGTCTACATCCAAGTTTCTCAGTCTCCTTTAATAATTCTAGAGTGTACTTCCGCTGATTTAACACAAGACTTGTGCCAGACCTAGCAATTTCAATGCCAAGAAAATATTTCAAGTTGTCAAGGTCCTTGAGGTCAAACTCAATAGCCAATAATTCCTTTAACTTTATTATTTTATCTTCATCATTACCTATGACAAATATATCATCAACATATACCAACATAAGAGTAACTTTATGTTCCTTTCTCTTTACATGATATTGGTGTTGTCTCATTATAAGTTTAAGTCGTTCAAACCATGACCGGGGAAATTGCTAGAGCCCATACAAAGTTTTTTTCAACCTGCAGCATTTTCCAGGTTCCTCATATCCTGGAGGCATGCACATATACACTTCCTCTTCAAGGTCTCCATTAAGAAATGTATTCTCAACATCAAGTTGGTACATCTTCCACTCTTTTATTACAGCTAAGGAGATAGTAACTCTTACTGTCTTCATCTTTGAAACAGGAGCAAATGTTTGTAAGTAGTCAATCTCATAGTTCTGACTGAACCTCTTGGCAACCAAGCGAGCTTTATATCTATCCACACTCCCATCTGACTTATATTTAATGTGTAGACCCACTTGAATCCTACCAGATGAGCCGCTTCGGGGATATTTACCACTAAGCATGACTTGGTTATGCAGGAAAGGTGTAGCATTGGGATTGAGATTGAAATTCTTGTCACCAGTCAACTCACCAGTGAGCTCTGCTGCAATCAATCTTCTCCTGAAATAAACCTGCCCAAACAAACAGTCACGTTTCACCTCATTCCCAGTTGAGCAACCATAATCCTTGTTGTGTTCTAGAAGGCTTGTAGACCGAATCTCTTTTTTTTTGTACTTTAGAAAATTTGTAAATTGAATCTGTTGATTTGGTGAATACTCTTCTCTTTGTGGACCTCTCCCCCTGAAAAGAATTCTCAGCAAAATAGGAAATATGCTCTAGGAAGGTGACATCTTTGCTAACATAGACATGACCAGTGGAAGGGTTTAGACACTTATATCTTTTTTGAGTAGGGGAATAACCTAGAAACATGCTCTTAATCAACCTCGGATCAAGTTTTTAATATTAGGACTGTGATTGTGAATAAAACAGAACAGCCAAAGACCCGAAGTGGAAAAGAGAAAGGTTGATGACTCTCTGCTTACATAGAATGAGGTGTTAGCCCATTCAACACGCGACTAGGCATACGATTAATCAAATATGCACTGATGAGCACAACATCCCCTCAATACTTCTTTGGAAAATGTCGTTGGAACAAGAGAACCCTGGCAACATTTGGCAACTGACAATTCTTTCTTTCAGCAACCCCATTTGGAGGAGGGGTATAACTACAATATGTCTCATGAACAATCCCCCTTTGCTGGAAGAAACTATCAACATAATGACACATACACTCACGTGTATTGTGAGATCGAAAGATCTTAGCAGGAGTTCCAAACTGAGTTTCCACAAGAATGATGAAAGTCTTTATGACACTAGGCATTTCACCAAAGTCCTTTAGCAAGTACACAAAGGTGTTATGAGAGCAATCATCAATAAAATTTATAAAGTACTGAAAACCATGACAAGAAGGAATTTCTGAAGGTTCCACACATCTGAATGGATCAAAACAAAAAATTCATTAGAATGACTTGTAGATATAGGATACGAAGTCTTAACAAGTTTAGCCAAATGACACACATCACAAAACAATAGAATCATATCAAGACTATAACATAAATGAGAAAACAATTGTCTAAGTATTCCAAAAGGAAGATGCCCAAGGCATTCATGTCATCGCAAGACCAGCTGGAGGAAGTCCTCTCTACTCTTCTGTGTTTTGATAACTGTCGTCACGAGAGTTGTGGCAACATGCATGGGTAGTCGATAAAACCCCTCAAAAACCAAACCAACCCTAATCATCTTCCCCATCACCAAGTCCTACAAGACACAATGATTAGCAGAAAAAATAAGTTCGCAATTCAACTCTTTCGTAGTCTTGTTAACTGGCAAGAGGTTTAAGGGAATGTGAGGAACATGTAAGACATTGTGAACTAAGAACTTGTTTAAAAGTGAGAGACTTTCTTTCCTGACTACAGAAATAGAGGAACCATTGGCAAGAGAAACTCGTTTCTTCCTAGACGAAAGTTTATATTCATGAAAAAACATAGGATTGTCGGTCATGTGGTGGGTAGCACCACTATCAACAATCCACTCTTCCATACCAGAATTACAGTTTTTGCCATAGATTGCAAGGGTGTGATTGAGTTTCACATCATCTGATGACTCAGCCTGACCAGTGCCAGTGCGACTCAGGTATGCACGAAGCTCACAAATCTGATCGACAAAGATGGTTGGTTTTCCCCATCAAAATTTGCAGTTTCAGAGATAGACTTCTTCCCACTAGAAGCTCTTCTATGACTATTTTTTCTTTTAGAATGAAAATCCCAACAAAAGTCAATGGTGTGACTAGATTTCTTACAATGAGTGCCCTTCTAAGAGGATCAGGGAGTTTTCGTAGGAGCTCGGCTAACTAGGGCGGATCACTTGCTGCTTGAGGAACCCCCCCCGGCCCCTTTCCCTGTCATAACGAGGCGGCACTGCTCTTCAAACTTGATGCAGAATAGACATCCTCAATGTTGACCATATCTTCTTATTCAAGAATTTGGCTTCTAATGCCTTCAAAATCATCATTCAGCCATGCCAAGAACATAAACACCCTGTTCTTCCATTCTTGGGCTGAATGCCGCATCTGGTCTTGGGGACAATCCCAAGTATCCTTAGAGTAGTAGTCAAGTTCCTCCCATTTCGATTTTGGAGCTATATAATAGTCAGCCATAGGAAGCTCTCCTTCCCATAGAGCATATATATCTTTCATCAGTTGATACACACGGGCATCCTTTTTCTACTGACCATACATTTGTTCAAGCATAACGCACATATCTCGGGCAGTCCTCTTCCAAAGAATAAGAGATTGAATATCGGATGACATAGAGTTGACAATCCATGTAACTTGGTTGTCCTCAAGAAACCACATGTCCCATGTAGAGTTGTTCTCAGGTGGTTCAGTCTTGTTCCCATTGACATAATTAATTCGCCCCTGACCAGCAATTCCCATAGTGATGGCAGCGAACCAACGCAAACAATTATCCATGGTGGGACGAATAGTGATGACTTGAACAAGAACATTTTCAGTTTTGAAGAACCCAACATTTGCCTGGTCAATACTAACAACCGATGCCTCTGATTCAACCATCACAACATAGGAACTTTAACAATCAAGAGTATGAGAATGAAAAAACCTCCAGTAAGAAGACAAATAGAGCACCAAGGCATAAAACTCTGCTATCAACAACAACAACAAACTTACGAAGCAAGCACTAAGGCCAAACCAATGAAGATCACACCACAACAGTGGCAAAGAAGACAGCAACAACAACTGCACAACAGAGGCAGAAGCTTCACATGGGTTTCTTGGCTAACCAAAGGACTCGAGCAATGGATGGCTCAGGCAGCAGCTCCTAGCAGTAGCAAAATGGTCCATGCAATGCAGGCAGCAGAGACAGGGAGCGACAGTGGCGGAGCTTCATGCCAAGCAACCATAGGAAGTGGCATCGGGCAACTGCAGCAGGAAGTGGTGCCAGAAGACTGCAACAAGAAGTGAGGTCATGTGACAGCATGGGGCAACCGCATGAAGGGAAGAGACTTCACGTTGGGCGATAGCAGGAAGGCGTCAGACAGTAACTGAGCATTGCTCGAGCAATGACAACAGCAAAGGTGAAGAAGACTCGCGTTACAGGATCAATAGAGGGGTCAGACAAGCACGCAGATGATGGGCGCTTAGGGAGCTGCTCAGGCGACGACAAGGTGAAGAGGGCACAAACAACCAATGACATCAGCTTAGATGGCCAGTGCCAGCAGCTCATGCGGCATGAGCAAATGACGATAATGGTGTAGAAGCGTGAGGACGATGGAAGACAAAGCAAACAATGATAAGTCAGGTGACCATGGAAGAACTTAGCTGATGGCGAAAGGGCTCGAGCAACGGTGGCAGAGAGCAGCGACAGGCAACGTTGGACATTGGGGTGAACAGACAGAGATGGAGCAACATCAAATGTTTGGGAGACAGAGTGGAGCAAGCGGGTTGGACAATGGCAATGAAAAAAAATGACGATCTAGTGCCGATGAACGGAAGAGGGAGGCCACAATATCATGCTCATTCAAGAAACCCAAACTCAAAAACTCGTCGACTCTGATTCCATGTTGAAATAATAAAACCGAGTAGAACAGTAAAATACGATGATGAATATAACGTGGAAAACCCTCAACTCAAGGGAAAAACCCACGATGGTGATGACTCTGGCGCCCACTAGCTGCCAGTCTCTCTCTCTCCCCCTCTCTCTCTCTCTTAATTTTCATTCATGATAAGATAATCTGTGATAATCAAGGAGAGGATATGATCTACGGTTATGCCAACCCAACGTCATCCAAAACTAAACAATCTCCTCATGATAAGGAAAGAACAATTTCTAAAACAATCTCGTGTAATCTTGCCAAAGTCTATCGTGTGAATGCAGATCCTAAAATCAAGGATCTCAATTGTACACAGTAATTATAAATACTTGTACTCTCTTGGTTGAATCATTGAAGAATAGAAGACAATGTCTTTCCTGTGGATGTAGGCTAAATTTAGCTGAACCACATTACATCTGTGTTCTTCTCTTTTTCTTAAGTTCCTATTCTCTTCTATTAACTTGGCATCAGAGCCAACAGCTCTAGGATTCTGTCATTACCATTGGATCTGTCACTGTTGACAGATAGGAAAATAACCAGGTTGTAATCAGTTAGTGTTGTACTGCTGAACAGGGAGAAGATTGGTTTTTTATGGCAAGGAAATCAACTGGCGCTGTCAAGTCCGACCACTTTAACTGTTGAGCAGGGTGACAATAGAATCGTTTGAATATGAGGAACCACTCCGTGAAATCTCAGATTTTTTGGAGCTACCAGTGAAGAGAAATCAATTTTTGAAGTACCACTTGTCTTGAACAACACTTGCGACTGCCTAATTCTTCATGGCATGAAAATCAGCCGGCATTGTCAACTCCGGCCACCTTAGTTGTCAAGCAAGGATTCTATAGAATCGTCTGCATCTGAGGATCAACTCTATGAAATCTTAAATTTTTTGGAGCTGTCGATGGAGAGCAACCGGTTTTCGAAGCTCCGCCTATCTGCAAAGACCACCTGCTGTGATTTTGCCGTCTCCCCTTTTCTATCTAAATCTCTCGGCATTGTCTCCATCGGAGGTTTTCCACTACGATTTTGGACATCCAGCATCCTCTAGGAATCACATTTCCAACGAACTGGTCCTCGGCTAGAATCAGCATCAGCGCCGACCAGATTTGGTCTTTTTCTGGCCGCCCCTTTTTGTTGTTCCTTGCGTCCCCTTTTTTTATCGTGATATCTCTCGTATGAACGAGGGAGAAGAACCAAGGCAATCATCTTATCCAAACCGAGGCTTATTATTCAAGAGAGGGACAAAGGCTTTATATTCAGAGGAGCTATTGTGCTCATTGACTATAGTTATGTCGAGGGAGGAATTTCAGTATAGAATGGCTGCATCATCTTCTAACATCTCCTGAACTACTTCTGCTACACCATGTACACAATGGAATGGTTTCTCAAGTTGGGTTTCTGTTAAACTTGATTGATCAAATTATCTTCTCTGGCGTTTTCAAATTGAAAGTATTATGAAAAGTCAAAATCTGATCACTATGTTAATAGGAAATGTTCTGTTCCACTTGAATTTCTTGATGAAGCACACACACAAGAAAATCCTGCTTATGATTTATGGTACTGTGAAGATCAATTTGCATTAAGTTGGGTCAAAGTCATGGCAACTCAACCGGTCATGTCACAACTAGATCGTGTTAGCATGGCTAGAGATGCTTGGTGCATTCTTGAAAAACAATATGCCTCACAAAACAATCTTCGCATTATTCAACTAAAAAGAGAACTACAAAATGTCAAAAAGGGAGGAATATCTTTGATTGATTACCTTCAACATATTAGTTTCTTACATGATTCTCTTAGCACTGTGCAGTATTTTGTCTTAGATATAGATCTTGTTTTCTATACTTTGAAGGGCTGAGTTCTGGATATGAAACTTTCATCACCACCACTACTACATTTAAAGATCTACCTTCATGGTATGAATTATATGATATGTTAATTACTCAAGAGCAGCGACTTGGAATGTTTTCCTCTCTCCAACTGACTTAGGTTGAAGCCACAACCACTGCCTTTATTGCTAAACAAGGGCATTGGCATGCCTTTGTTGCTGACCAGGGGCATGGGTGTGGTAACTATATTGGCAGCAAGGGTAGAGGCCATAATGGAGGAAGAGGAAATTATAATGGAGGGAGAAGAAACTATGGTAAAAATAATAGTACTAACAAGTTTAGCTAAGGAATAACTTGTCAATACTGTGGAAGAATGAATCACACTGCTCGATAGTGCTATAATATTCCAAAGGCATTAATGGCCATAGCACTTAACATGGGAAAGTCTGACACTACATCTAGTAGTCATGAAACTATCAACAATACTCATGACTCATGTGACAAACTCAGATCACGAAATGCAAGGTAAAGTTACCTATCATGGATCTAATTCAATTATTGTTGGCAATGGTAATAAGATGCTAATTAAAAATATAGGGAACGTATCCCTACCTAGCAAAATGTCTTTTGTTTTTAAAAATATGTTGCATGCTCTTAAGGCACACAAGAATCTTATGTCAGTTGCAAGGTTTACCAAAGACAATCAATGCTCTATTGAATTTTCCTTTAATGGTTTTACTGTTAAGAATGTGCAGACGGGCAAGATTCTTCACACAGGGCTGCTTGAGAAAGGAGGACTCTATAAATGGATGAGAGAAAGAAAGGACTCAATAAGCAATACTATCAGAGATGAAGATGATGGTCAACTAAAGATTGCTAATACTTCTTTAGTTTCACAAAATTATTGCTCAAATTTTCAGCTATGGCATTTGGTCTAGGACATGCTCATTTTCAATTATTGAACTCGTTGAAAGTTGTTGGTTTAACATCTACTAACGACAAAGATAAATTGGATTTTTGTTTTTCATGTGTGCTTGGAAAAATGCATAAAATTGCTTTTTCTAAGACTGAGTTTCATGCAACTAAACCACTTGAAGTGTTACATGCTGATCTTTGGGGCCAACACCATGTGCTTCTCGAGAAGGGTACATATATCATTTCTTAATAGTTGACGACTATTCTCGCTTCTCATAGATTTTTCCCTCATCCAAAAAAAGTGATATGTTTCCATGTTTTAGAACCTTCTCTATCATATATGAACCTTTGGATGTACCATCTATCCATTGAGTGGGCCTAGACGTGCTTCAAAATTAAAACCCAAAGCTCAAGTTTGCGTCTTTATCGGCTATGGAAGCTGTCATAAAGGTTATGTCTATTATAATCCAATCTCCAATCTTGTTATCATATTTAGACACATTAGATTTGACGAAATAAGCTTTCTATACTCTCATTGTGGTCCCTCTATTACTCCTTCAAACATTTCAAGATGGCTTGAATCGTCCGTATTTGAGTGCATTGAACCTAGACCTATTGACAAGCCAAAAGAGAGTTTGCCCAGAATCATTTCTAGGCCCCCAAGTTCCTCAGTTGTTCGAACTGGTGCCAATCCCTCTGAGTCTCCCTCTAATGATAAACCTAACAACCAATTAGTTGAGCCACCCGATGGCCTAAAGTCTTCATCTACTTGACCCAAACCACTCCTGATACTGAACCTACCTCACTAAAAGAGGCCCAATAGGACCACAACTGGGTTAATGCTATGAAAAGTGAGATGGATGCTCTTGACAAAAATGAAACATGAGATCTTGTACCGAGAGAACCTCACTTTAATGTTATTGGATGTAGATAGGTCTACAAAATCAAGCGTCATTTTGATGGTACTATAACAAGGTATAAGGTCAGATTAGTAGCCAAAGGATTTAATCAAAGAGAATGAGTGGATTACTTTGATACTTTCAGTCCGGTAGTCAAACCAACCACTGTTTGACTTGTTTTGTCTATTGCCTTCAGTCGTAGGTGGTGCACTCAACAAATTGACCTCAACAATGCCTTCCTTCACGGAATGTTGAAAGAAGAAGTTTTTATGATTCAACCACCAGGGTTTGAAAATTCAGAGTTGTCTAATCATGTTTGCAAACTCAAACTAGCTCCCTTGGTTTGACAGCTTGAAGTAGTTTCTTGTCAGTGAAGAATTTTAGGAATCACAGTCTGATTCGTCACTCTTTATTTGCAATTCTGGTTCCAGTACTATTTATTTATTGATCTGTGTCGATGACATTATTTTGACTGGCAGCGCCAAGATAGAAATACACAAATTTTCAGCAAAGCTTGGACAACACTTCTCCCTCAAAGATCTAGGACAAATCCACTACTTCCTTGGAATTTAGGTATCCTTCAACAAAGATCATCTTGTTCTCTCACAAAAGAAATATATTCTTGATATACTTAGCAAAGTTGGGATAGAGAAATGTAAAGATGTTTTTACACCTATTGTTCCCAACTTACCCCTCTCACAACATGAAGGGGAGAGATTCATGGACGTTACTCTTCATAGGAGCGTTGTTGGAGCCTTGCAGTATGTCACTTCACTGGACCTGATATTGCCTTTGTTGTTAATAAAGCATGTCAATTTATGCATGATCCTACTAATTTTCATTGGGGTCATGTCAAATGCATTCTTCGGTACCTACAAGGCACGAGCACGTATAGTCTTCAAATTTGAAGAAATCATTCTATCACATTGTAATCATATGCCGATGCCGATTGGGCTGGTTGCTCAGATGACCGACAATCAACCAGTGGATTTGTTACTTTGCTTGGAGAAAAGATTATTTCTTGGGGATCAACAAAACAACATACTATAGCACGTTCAAACACTGAAGCTGAATATAAAGCCCTTGCGATTGTCACTTCTGAAATTATTTGGTTGAAATCTCTTCTCAAGGAACTCAAGGTTGACATTACGAAACCACCAATACTCAGATGTGATAATCTTGGAGCTACTTACCTTGTAGCCAATCTTGTTTTTCATGCAAGAACAAAACATATTGAAATCAATTTTCACTTTGTTAGATTGAAAGTCACCAAAAAGGAAATTCAAATTGAATTCATCACCTCTCAAGAATAGTTCGTTGATATCTTGACCAAAGTGTTGGCTGGACCACGGTTTCATTGTCTAAGGAGCAAGCTTAATCTTGTTGACACCAAGATCGACTTGAGGGGGAATGATAAGATAATCTACGATAATCAAGGAGAGGATAAGATCTACGGTTACGCCAACCCAACGTCATCCAAAACTGAACAATCTCCTCATGATACAGAAAGAACCATTTCTAAAACAGTCACATGTAATCTTGCCAAAGTCTATCGTGTGAATCTAGATCCTAAAATCAAGGATCTCAATTGTACACAGTAACTATAAAAACTTGTACTCTCTTGGTTGAATAATTGAAGAATAGAAAAGAGTGTCTTTCCTGTGGACATAGGCTGAGTTTAGCCTAACCACATTACATCTATGTTCTTCTCTTAAGTTCATGTTCACTTCTATTAACTATTCACACACTGAAAATAGGGTTACAAAGGCTTAAATAGAGCTCAACATGAAAAACGGATCGAATAGAGTCCAGACTCGAACCCGAACATACAAACAAGCCAACAGTTTCTTTCAAGGGTTTGTTTCTTTGTTTAAATCTTTCCAATAATAAAATTTCTACAACATTCTATATGCAAATACAATTTCCATCTGTTTGGTAGATCATCATTTTTTTTGTGTTTTTCTTCCATGTGTGCTGGCACTATTTTCTGGTAGATCATCTAATTTTTTTATGTGCTTGAATATCAGTTATCGGTTATAGTTTTTTGGTTTTCAGACATACATTGTAATGGTTGATAAAGGAAAAAGAATGATGTCATCAAGTGGAAGTGGAAACATGGCAAGCAGCATTAGTAGTGTTAATACCACTACTGTAGTAGAAATTGATTCATCTCAACCTCTTTGGTGCTATGTGAATAAACTAGGAAAACCTAGTGGTGGCGGTGGGAATATAATTTTTACTTGCAATTTCTGTCATAATCATTTTGTTGGCTCTTATAGATGTTGCAAGGCACATTTATTGCATATCAAAGGCCATAGAATTAGACCATCCGAAGAAAGTAGCAAAGAATTGATGAAGGTATTGAAAAAAAAACAAGATGTAGCTAAGACGAAAAAATCTTCAGCCAAGTCAAGTGAACTATTTGTTCCTCTTTATGCTATTGAAGAAGGTAAAGATGCTTCAAAGAAAAGAAAAATAAACATAGCGACTGGACCTACCAAAACATCAGCACAAACATTCAAAATATGGGAAGCGTAGAGATGGATAGAAGAATTGGAAGGTTTTTTTTTGCAAGTTCACTTCCTTTTAATGTAACCAAAAGTCATTGGAAAGATGTTGTTACAGGTTTCGCTAATAGCAGTTTGGTTGGTTATGTACCCCCTGAGTTCAGAGAAGATGAGAACAGTAATTCTTGTAGAAGAGAAAGTAAACATCGAAAAATTATTAGAGAAGAAGAAATTTTCATGGACATAATATGAAGTATCCATTGGTTTTTGACGAGAAATTTTATTGCTTATTCGCTTAATGGACCAATCTTTTTGAAATGTGTTGATGCATCTGGGGAGTATAAAGATGATGAGTATTTCAAAGGGCTATTTATAGAAGTCATCAAAGAAGTGGGTGAAGACAATGTTGTGCAAATTATTAATGATAATGTTCTAGTTTGCCAATGAGCAGGGATGAATTTGGCAAGTGATCCCAAGTGTAGTCACATATTATGGAGACGTTGTGTGGCACACAATATAAATCTAGCACTTAAAAGTGTTTGCAACACATCAAAAGAAGGTACAAACACTATTAAATTGTATTTATGGATTGAGGAGCTTGAGCATGATGTCAGAAACATCAGAAATTTTTGTTGTAAACCACCACAATGCTCTTGCTATATTTAATAAGCATTCTGTTTTGAAATTATTGAAGGTAGCAGAGGCTATTTTTGCATCCATTATTGTAATGATGAAAAGAATAAAGCATGTGAAACATGCTTTAACACTTACAGTGACTGTCAATGATTTGGGAGTTTTATCGGAGTGATGACATTGTGAAGGCTTAAGAAATTAAAAAATGTATTTTAGATGATGAATGGTGGGATAAGATTACATTTTTTCTGCAATTTACAGAGCATATTTGGCATATGCTTAGAGAAGTTGATAAAGAAGGGCCCATGCTTCGTAGAGTTTATGATATGAGGGATAACATGATTGAAAAAAAATTCAAAACATCATTTTTAGATATGAGAAGAAGAATGTTGCACTTGATAATTCTGAGTTTTTTTATCATGTGCATAAAATTTTAGTAAGAAGATGGATTGGAAGCAATAACCCTTTGCATTATATTGCACACTCTTTAAATCCCAAATATTATGGACAAACATTGTTGGCAAAAGGTACTGGTCGTATTCCTTCTAATCGAGATCCAGAAATATCAAATAATAGGGAGATATTGGGAAGTCTATTTTCTGATTTTCATCTATTGAAGATCATAAATAATGAGTTTGCGAGCTTCTCTGGTGGAAGAAGTGATTCATTATAAGCTGCAATGGCAAGAGATGAAGAAGGTCCTATTAATTGGTGGTTATGTTTTGGAGCATCGACATCAAATCTCCAACAACTTGCGTTGATGTTATTATCTCAACCCACAAGCTCTTCATGTTGTGAAAGAAACTGGAGCACTTATTCTCAACTTCACAACATCAAGAGAAACAGGCTAACTAGTAAGCGAGCAAAAGATTTAGTTTATGTCCACTTCAACTTATGCTTACTTTCACGTACTTCAGAAGATTACAGGTATTTCTTTCTCTTTTTTTTAATCTTTGATATGTATACATATATATATTATGTTGGTTGTTTAAAGTTAATATTAACTTAAAGTTAAATCATATTGTGATTTTGTTGCAACTTGCGGTTCAGGATCATCCAAGTATTGAGATGTTAATCCAAAGGACATTGACGTGAAACTTGAAGGAGAACATGATTTGCATGCTCTTAATATGGACCTTGCAAAACCTTTTGTTCCTTCTAATGTTGATGATGCAACTGAGGAGAATCAAGAAAACTGATATATTTTGTATGTTAATTACTTCCATACTTTGTTTAGTAGTATGATAATATATATAAATTTTTTATCATGATTTATTATTATGTTTGTAATTTATATATATGTGTGTGTGTGTGTGTCTGTGTATGACTGTACCCCCACACCCAAGTTTTTTGAAAATGGTCTGTACCCGTACCGGCACCCATACCCGTACCGGCGTGACATAGATTAAGAATAAAACCTAATGTAATCCAGCTTATATTTGGATTAACATCATTAACAAAGTCTTAGACACTTTTGCCATGATAAGACACTAAGAGGTTGTTTGATAGCAGCGAAACACGTGAAAACTGAACACATGCATTTGTTGTCCACGGAATGATGCAGATAAAGCGTGGACAACAAGACAAGAGTATAATTTTTTTTTGTCTAGTGCTGTTCTGTGGGTAGGCATGGAACTCATAGGACAAAATGTAGCTCGAGCAATTTGCCCTCTCCCCCTTTCTCTTCTATGTCTCTGTCTTCATCTCCTTCTTCTTCTACCCTCTTCCCACCCACCCCCACCCAAAACCACCCCACCCTCTCTCTTGCACTCGCCTTCCCTTTCACTCTTCCACTGCTTTACCTTCCTTGCCCTTATGTGTTCTAGTGACCTGTCCAGCGGCATAGACCAGCATTCTGACAACTTATTCCATGCTACCAACCGACATTTTGGCAATCTATTCCCTGCTATGGACAATTTATTTTCTAGGTAACATTCTAACTCAGACCAGCTTCATTTCTTCCATTTTGCGTGCTCTAGTTTGGGGTTTATCTTCAGAAAGACATCGATTAAGTTTTTCACAGATTAGATAGGAACTAACATCTGCATAAAATTAATGGATTTTAGTTTTTTTATTTCTTTTGCATTGTTCAAGGATTTAGGTTTAGTTGCAGAAAAAATGTTTGATGAAATTTCTTGTAGTTGGCAGTAAGCATTGAATGGTCATGCTTTTCATAGAGCATTTGTCCCCATTCAGACCATCGGTCTATTGTTTTCTTATTAAAAAGTTTCAAAATTATGCTAGTGTTGTTTATCACCAAGATAACAATGGATGAATGGATCCATTTGTTATATCCTTAATCCTCATTCTTATTATGTTTTCCTGGTACTATGGGAGGCAGAAAAAAAGGAACCATGGAAAAGACCATCAGATACTTTCGTAAGCTTTTTTCTCAGCCAAATATGTATAGGGTTCCAGGTTTTTTTGCTTTTTCTACTTTTCTTTCTTCGTTTGTTTTTCTTACTAGTGCATGAGTGCAACGAGTCTATGACATACGACATCCTATCAGTTTTACCTTATGCATTAAAAGTTGAGGGGAGTGAGGAATCTTGTGTTTTTGAATGTTTTTTTTTTTTGTAATTTAAAGTGCAATTGGAGCGCTCAAGAGAAAAAGGAAAGCATTGGTGAAATCATTTCTCAAAAAAACAACTTTTAGTGCCTAGTGGTTGTATTATGGAGGGGCTAGATGGCAAGTATGTTGGGCCATGTTGCACCATAGTATATAGCATACTGATGCCTGATATATGTATCCAACACAATAGTGAAGACACGATCAAATGTGATATAAAGTTCTGAATATGCTTAGTTATTTATTTTTAAAGCTATCTGGGACTATTTTGTAGACCCATATGAGATTTTGCCACCAACATTGATGCATCTAAATATTAAACTCGACCTTTTCAACTTGAGGGTCTCAATAGTAGTATTGTAGCAAGGGGAAATGAGTTGCTGACATATGTGATTGTACTAACATGGACAAATTTAATTATTATTCACTTGACCTTCTTCAACTTCAAACTCTTTACTTCAATATTGTGAATCAAGTTCTTGCTAATTGGCTTCTTTAATTCAATTTTTCTAAGAAAACCCTTGTTCAATAATTTTAATAAATGATGTAGTTGACAGTTTAAGATTACACATGCAACAGAAATAGAAATCCTTTGAAACTTGGAGCTGGTTGTGCGTACTATATACCTGTTTGTGTGTGAAACTCTTAGCTCCCTCTAACTGTAGTTTATTGTAACTTCTAAATTTTTTGCCTTTCAAGATTTACAATTATTGAGAACTACAAAATCTACTATGTAATTATTTCATCAGGAGATTAAGATTTTCAAAGATTAATTCCCCATAGAAAAATAATAAACTTAATGATTTAGAAGGCTGAATTGATGTCAAAAGGCAAGGTCCAATGTATACATGATTTAGAATGTCTATGTTTATGAGTGAAATGTCTAAAATTGTGTGAAATGGATCATTCTGATTTTTTAAGAGATCTAAATTCTCCACATTGGAGTGTTGCTACATATTTGCATTAATTTAATGGTATTTAAATTTTTGAGATACTAAAATGGGACGTGACTATTTTAGTAGATGGAGTTTTGGTAACTCCTACTTGTACAAATTAGTTGTCAATATAAATAAACAAATAAATAAATAAATGCATGTGTATACAGTGAAATAGAAATCAGACCAGCAAAAGATACAAACATTGGACAAAACATATAGAACAAACAAGACATGAAACAAACACTTGACAAAATAAACAGGTTGGACAAATGTCTTACATGAAACAAACACTAGACAAAACAAACACTGTGCTCTGTTCCTAAATTCATCAAACAATAAACAAAGAAATGTCTTGTCTGCTATGCTGAGGTAGACAAGACGTCCTGTCTGTCATGTCCAAATGAATAGTAATCAAATGGCCTCTAAAGGTTGGTTGATATTTTGTATTAGCAATCAGTTAACACACACACACACACACACACACATTATAGGGTGGCTAGTTTTGTGTTTGGGCAGATTTATATAGCTATTTTTTTGCTTTCTAACACATTATGCAGTTGAACACCTTGTGCAATTTACAACCCGCTCGATAAATAAGTAGAGTGATAGTAAGGCAATCAAGAGCTAGCCATGTTGGAGATTAAAAGATTTGTTAAAGATTAAAGACCTTTAGCATCTTCAAAAGGATACCACCTTTAGATTTAGGATTTTTATTTATTTTTATTTGTTTTCATCAAGTGTGAAGATTTTGTTTAAAGAGTTTATCCAACAGAGTTGGACATTTTGTAGAACTTTAGTTTCTTATAGTAAAAGTATTTCTTTTAGTATAACTATTCTTGTTATATCTTGATTCCACTTGAATACACTTTGTATTGGTTATATACACTAGTATCAAAGCAATTATCCCTGGAGTTTGACCTACACTCATTGTTGGTGAAATCTAAAAAGTATAACTGGCGTGTGGCTTCGCAAAGAGTATTGTTTTGAAATATTTGATATTGATAGAAAACAAAAAATATTTAGATCTAAAACCACACTAGTCATGCAAGAGGAATTTCCTTAGGATTAATTGGACAAGGAGGAGGGCAGATGTAGAACATTGTAACTTGATATTGGTATTATTCATTCCCCAAAGCGCTCCCTCACAGCCAATGCCATCTATTTAAATTTTCAAGTCATCATTATTTGTGGGCATTAGAATAGTGAGAAGATGGCAAACGGAAGGCATTTCTAACTTCCTAGCGGGATTTCTTTTTCTTTATTTTGAAGATCTATGTTTGCACAAAAACAAAAAAGTGCCACATTTGCTGCATCTCTCAGTCATTCATGCCACTACATTCCTTAACTTTCCACAATCAACATGTGGGAAATCTGCTGCTGGCCTCATGGGTTGGACTCTTGAAGTAGAATGTCTAGCCTACCATTTAGAGAGAGAGGGAGAGAGAGAGAGGGAGGGAGAGAGAGAGAGAGAGAGAGAGAGAGAGTTGTCAACATTACTCAAAGCCAACAATACAACTAAGAGTTGATAGAAATTAATCTAATTTACGCCAAAGGAGGGGGCAACTCTCACCATTCGGCAATAAAATCGTGATTTTTCAAGTTGCAATACGCAAAATAAGAAATATGATTGGAAACGACAATGAGAGTTGTCTATCCACTTTGATAGAGGATGGACCTGCAATAGGAAATATGAGAAATATGATTGGAAATGGTAGTGAGATTTGTCCATGCACTTCGATTGAACATGGAGTTTCACACATTCCAAATGACCCACAAAAATACAACTAGCTTCCGTACAACCAGAGAATCTTCTAATCATTTATCACATAGAGATTGAAAGATGCTTCAGCTATTTTTATTATCATTCAGGATTAACAGAGTAAACCCACCACTGATGAGAGTTGACTGTGCCCTGTCTCTTCCCTTTACTCATGTTTCCAAGGTCCAAGACGGTATTGGGGCGGGCCTTATTGTGGAGACAACTTTGGTACAATACGGCTCGAGAGTATGCCACCCACAAAAATCAAACTTTAAGATGTGTGGGCTACAAACGTGCAATATAGTCTATGCCCCTTGAGGCACTGAAGGCTCGTCTAACGGCAACCGTGAGTGCAACCAGTCCATCACTATGGCTGCACACGAGCGGAGTTGAACTCGAGCTTGAGCTCCTTACAACAAAATTGAGCTCAACTCAACTACACAAAATTGAGCTCAAACATATAATTTGCGGAAATTTGTTTTTACCATAAAATTTTAAACCGGTGATTCAATGAACCAGTTTTGGTAAAATTATATGGAGTACTGGTTTACGAGTCGAGTTCCTGAAACTCAAATTTGACTCGTTTATCATTTGAGTATCTTTATAAGCTTGAACTCTATTATAAATGAGTTGAACACGAATAAGTTTTTTCAAGCGAATTCGAATCAAAACCAATACCACTTGCCGCATATCCCCTCGACCAGAAGAATGATTGGAAGCTAGGGAGGTTTTGCAGCTGACGCGGCGAATGCCAGCGTAGACGATCCGCTGCGATACAAAGTCCGATTCATTTTGGCCAAATCATTTATTCTTCAAAAACCTCAGAATGGGAGGGAAACACGCACATGCACTTTCCCTCTCTTTCTCAGAGACTCTCCTTCCCCCTCTCCCTCTGTCTCTCTCGCAAATGGCATAGGGTTGGAATCCACGAAGCGAATCGCGTCCTCGCTTGGATTTAGAGCCGCAATACCCTTAACCTTGGACCTGATCAGCTACAATGGATACCATCTGGAGGCCTGCTACATCCTTCACTCTCACCCCCCACAAGATATCTGTCTGCGCCCTCATCGAGTTGTACGCCACTCCGTCGCCGGACACGGTCCCATTCCCCTTCTCGTCCGTATCCCAGCACAATTGCTTCGCAATCTTCTTGATTTCACTGATCAAGGTAATCCTTTTGAAACCTAGCCTTGTTTTATATATATATATATATATATATATATATATATATATATATATATATATATATATATATATATATTCTCTCTCTTTTCCTTAAAAATCTACATTCACTCCCAAAATATGGCGTTTGATTGATTATTTTGGAGATTAAGTCCTTAAACGAACCGCTACATCGTATTTGGATTGCTTTCCTGTTATCTATCCAAATTTTTGGTTGTTTTAGGTGTGGGTATTCTCCGAGTTCGTCTATTCACAGGGGTATCTATGAATAGCTGGAGTCTCACTCACGTGGTGTTTAATGCAAACAAACAAAATGGGAAGACAATTACAAATAGTATAATGACGTTCTTTGCATATGAGTTCTGGACTTTGGTGGCACTCATGCCTCTGCATAATTATTCATCGGTGTAAACTGTGTTAGTTCTTACGGTGGAACCATATCTTTTATGCCCTTCCCTACTTGTATCTGCTTGATGTTGAAGTCAGTTGTGCTGGAACAGTCGAGAGTAATTTCAAAAAATTTGATAAAAATATTAACCGATAAAAGGTTTGAAGAGAAGAAAAGGACGGGGCTATTTATCAAATTGATATGGTACGAGAGGGTTTAAAGGTTTTGACAAAAGAAAAGATAATAGTGAACTAGGTCAAAGTCGATCAAGCGCAAAATTTGGAAAGAAATTTGACATACGGTGCGTCAACGGTTTAATTGTGTCCAAGGTGTGCCACGTGTCCACACCGTGTCCTAAAGTGTCAGTAAGGTGTGGGCCTGTTTTAGCTGTTTCTATACGAAGTAGATATTCCAGAGACAGGAAAAGAGAAATCAACACTAACACTGGACAGCGAACTCCAAGCAATAAAAATATTTAAAATAGACCACTCATGTTGGTAATAAATCATCATTTTTGTGCACAGCACCGAACCTTGTTTTGAGGTAGATCAAAACCAGGGGGAGCACTCATGAAAACTTCTTCCTGTAAGTGACTATTTAAGAAAGCATTTTTAACATCCATTTGAAAAATAGTCCAATGTATAACAGAAGCAATGACAATAAGAGTTCTACCAGAAGTCATGCGAGCAACAGGAGCAAAGGTTTCTTCATAATTAATCCCATATTCTTGAGCATATCCCTTGCCCACAAGTCTAGCTTTATATCTTTCTAAGGTTCCATCACTTCTAGTTTTGATTTTATAGATCCATCTACAACCAATAGTCTTTTTCCCCGTTGGTAGAAGCACAATATCCCAAGTCTCATTGCTTTCAAGAGCTTTAAGCTCAAGATTCATGGCTTCAATTCAATTGGGATCTTCCTTAGCTTCAAGGTAAGAAGATGACTCATAAAAAGAATGATGTGCCATAAGACAAGCTCGAAATTTTAGAGAAAAAGACTCGTAAGAGATAAATCTTTGAGGAGGTCTAATGTGCCTTTGGGATCTCTTAGGAAGAGATTGATTAGTTTCTTGATTTTGGGGATCTCTTCTTCTATAAACTAAGATCTCTTTTGGATGAATCATACGAGTAGAATTATCGTTGTTGACTTCTTCAATTGGCACTTCTACAACTTTATCGGGTTCATCATCATCAATATCATCGTCATCATCAATATCATTAGTCCAAAGAAAAGTATAATCTTCTAGTTTCTTGGGTTCATCTTTGAAACCATCTTCATTTTCTAAAAAGATCACATTTCTAGAAACATAAACATTATCTCTTTGAATATCATAACATCTATAACCCTTTTGAGTTTCGGAATACCCAATAAAAACACAAGAAATATCTTTGGAAGAAAGCTTATCGTCTTTGTCACTTAACACAAAACATTTGCAACCAAAGACTTTAAGTCTATTGTAATTAGGTTTAACATGGTGAAGTTTTTCAAAAGGAGAAATATTTTTCAAAAGTTTGGTAGGCATTCTATTAATTAAATAGGTTGAAGTCAAAACAGCCTCAGCCCAAAAGTTTTTGGGAACATTTTTAGATAAAAGAAGGGCTCGAGTAGTTTCAATAATGTGCCTATGTTTACGCTCGGCCACTCCGTTTTGTTGTGGCGTGTTAGGACAAGATAGTTGATGAACAATGTCTTTTTCTTTAGAAATTGTTGAAATTCATTTGACATAAATTCTCCTCTCGAATCACTTCTAAAGATTTTGATATTTGAGCCAAATTGGGTATAGATCATGTTGTAGAAATTCTTAAAGTTGGTGAAAACCTCCTATTTATATTTGAGAAAGTAAACCCAAGTATGCCTAGAATAATCATCAATAAAGATCACATAGTACAATAATCCTCCTTTTGACATAATAGGAGCGGGTCCCCACACATCTGAATGCACTAAATCAAAAGACTTTTGAGCAATAAAGTTTCTATTATCAAAAGGTAAGACTTTCATTTTAACCTTAATACAATCATTACAATCAAAGTTCTTTTGACAAAAATTCTCCATGAAAAGAAGATGAGACATTTTTTCTATATTAGAATGTCCAAGTCTTTGATGCCAAGTTTGAATGTCACATTCTTTGGAGATATTGCAAGATGGTCTTGAAAGGTCCAAAAAGTCTATGTAGTAGAGATCTTTTGTTCTAAAACCTTCCCCAATCGTCTTCTTGGATACTCGGTCCTGTATCATTTGGATTGTGAGAAGATTATATCAAAACCAAGGTCGGCTATTTGAGAAACGGACAATAAATTTAAACTTAATTTAAGAATGTGTCTTACTTGAGGTATTTTTAAAATTTTGGATCCAAAAGCTAGGTCAAGATTTCCAATAAAATCAATTTCAAGAGAAGTACTATCCGCCGTTTTCACAAATAAATAAGAATAATTTTTAGTGCATTCGGTGAGAAGGGATCCACAAGGAGTCGTATGAAAAGATGCACCCGAATCAATAATCCAAAAATACTTACTTGAAGAAGTAGATGTCATGGTAGCTCCCAAAGTTGAAGGTGTGTCTCCTTCCTTTGGAAAAGGTTGAAGAGCACTTATGAGTTGATCAAGTTGGAATGAGCTTGCTTCTTTTCTTTCTTCTTGAATTGGAACCGCAACATTGCTTCTTTTGTCAAAAGTTCTAAGTTTTGGACATCTTGGTTTGGTATGTCCTTCTTCTTGACAATGATAGCAAATAACTTTTCTTCTTGCTCCTTCATTTGTATGATTGAAGTGAGGATGTCTATAAGGTCTCAATTGAAGTGAGGATGTCTATAAGGTCTCAAATGGACCCCCAGCCTAGATGTGGCAAGCACATTGTTGACTTTCTCTTTATCAAGACAAAGACGATTTTCCTCCATTTGAAGCTCCGCAATAGCCTCATTCATAGATGGTGTTTTAGAGCGATGAAGTAAAACTGTTTTAACACGATCAAATTCAGGTCTAAGACCTATAATAAACTTGCAAAACTTGTCACGTTATATTTGCTTTTCTCTAAGAATAAGATCTTGTGTCCAATGTGGTTCAAACATACTTAATTCATCATACAATTGATCCATTTCAGCCACATAATCTTTAATGACTCTATCTCCTTGTTGAAGATTATGAATTTTGAGTTGAACATGATGCATATAAGCAACATCTCTCATTGTATGAGTTTTCTTTAGATATTCCCAAGCTTCTAGGGCAGAATTTAATTTAGAGATTTGCCCGCTAGTAGCATTGTCAACACAAGTCAAGATCCAAGTAATAATTTTGTGATAATCAACACTCCATTCTTCCCATTTCTTGTTGTATTCCGCCACAACTTTTTCTTTTGCGGTTCCATCTAATTCCATAGCTCTTCCATCAACAACTTTAATAAGGACTAGTTGTGGTTCAAGTTTTGTCCCATCAACTAGTCCCCAAAGGCTTTTACTACAAATAAAATGTTTCATAGTTCTAGCCCATTCTATATAGTTTGTTGATGAGAGTTTGGTAAATGAAAGAGATGAGACTTTATCATCCATGATCAAAATCAACAAGGTAATTCCACTTACAAGTCACTTTCAATGTTCAATGTTTTTTCCCCTTATCAATAACTCTACCTAGAAGCCAGAAAGCATCTTCAATCATTTTACTCTTGCAGTACCAGCAAATGAGCGTATTGTAAGTGATTTCATCAGGTAAAATGCCTTCCAACTGTAACTTGTCCAACAGCTTCAAAGCCTCATGAACCTCCCCTATCCTACAAAGACCATTTATCAGGGAATTGTAAGTGACTATATGAGGCACACATCCTCGATGAATCATTTCTCTTAGAAGCTCAAGAGCAGTTTGGACATCCCTTGCATCGCAAAGACCATTTATGAAGATGTTATACGAAATGGTATTGGGAGCAGCGTTCTTCTTTAGCATTTCCTCGTACAAACCTAATGCCTTGCCCACGAAACCACCTTTACAAAGTGCTTTTATGAAAGCATTATAAGTGATTGCATCTGGTGGACAACCTCGGAAATCCATTTCATTGAGAAGATTAAGAGCTTCTTGAAACGAACCCCTCCTCAGCAAGGAACTTATTAAAGTGTTATAAGTAACCTGATTGGGAATTGCACCGTAGTCAACCAATTCATGGAAGATCTTGCATGCCTCCTCTATTTTACCGATCTCACAGAAGCCATGAATTAAGGAGTTAAAAGTGAAAACATCAGGATTGCAACCTTCAGTCTTCATCTTATTGAATACTCCTACAGCCTCACCCACCCCCCTATTTTTGCAGAAAGCATGTATAAGACAATTGTAGCAGACAACGTTCAATTCAATGCCTCTTGACAGCATCCTTTGCAAAAGTTCAAGAGCCTCATCTAATCTACCTTTCTTGCATAAACCATCGACCACTGTAACATAAGTAAAAATGTTGGGGGAGCACCCTTTCACCACCATCTCATGAAGCAATTCTTGCGCCACACCGAGAAGCCCCGCTTTGCACAGACCACGAATCAAAATGGTGTACGTGAAAACGTCGGGCTCACAGCCTCTCAAACACACATCACGGTAGAAAATGGCCCTGGCTTCATTGAATTGGCCATTCACCAAGTACCCATTTATCAGTGTATTGTACAAGACTACGTTGGGATTTGTTATTTCATCTAACAGTTTCCTGGCTTCATCAATTCTGCCATTTCTACAAAGACCGTGCATTAGAATTCCGTAAGTTCTCTCATTTGGCGTGCACCCCCGCATCAGCATCCTATCAATTAGTTTTGCAGCCTCGTATATCCGGTCGAGTGTGCATAACCCATGAAGAATTGCATTGAATGTTTTGACGTCTGCGGAACAACCCATCAGAAACATGTCTTCTAGAAGCTTCAATGCGTCGGCAACTCTTCTATGCTTACACAAGGCGTGTATCAGAGTCTGATAGATCGATGTATCCGGTACACACGCGTGCTTCGTCATTTCCGGAAGCAACGAGCAGGCTGAGTCCAGTTGATTCATCAAACAAAGCGCCTTCATCGCAATGAGAAATGATGAAACCGTTGGATAAACACCACGATTCAACATCTCGAAGAAGATGGGAGGAGCCATTTCGTGGCAATTTTGAGACACCAACAAGTCCAATACAAAATTATATGATCGGAAAGTGGGTTTGCACCAAAACCTCTCCTCCATCTCCCTAAGAATCCTGACGGCATTACCCGGCAGTCCAGCATCACGATACCATCTCATGATCACAAGAAACAAAGCCTCGTCACAAACAACACCCAACTCCTTCATTCTACTCAACACCTCGTCTATCTTTCTAAACTCCCTGTTCTCACCAAGCTTATTGATCAACGCACGATATACCTCTACCGTGTGCGAGAAGCTTTTTTGGGATGATATCCAGCTAAAAATGCACACGGTCTTTGAGATTCCAAGCGGGACCTCGATCAATTCGCAAAGCTGATGCGGGGTTATCTTGTTCCTCATCGACCGCCGAAGCTCTTCCAGATCGAATGGTTTGAGAATCCTTTCCCATTCGTTTTCCACAGAAGATGAATAAGCAGAAGAAACCAACATGTGGGCCGACGGTGAAGCTTTGACCGCATTAGTAGAGCGACTCAGCCGCCCGATCATGGTATGCAGAGATAGGCACACCATTTCAGCTGTAAAGTTTACTTTTAAAGATCCATGGCTGATTGGAGGATTGCTTGCGGAAGCATTTTCGTCGAGTCATTTCGTCGACCACTTTATGGGCGCTGGTGGAAGCAGAAGAAAGCGGAAAAGGCAGGGGAAGCGTGAGTGAGATGTGGGAAGCGTCACTCGGAAGTCATGGTGGTGGATCCAGATAATGGCATATTAGATCGAGTATGAAAGGAACTCAAATCTGAAATACAAGGGCAGATAAGCTTTTCCATCTCTGACCATATGGCTGTCAATTAGTAGCGACCAGTCCGCATTTCTCTCAGGAAGATTTATTTAAGATAATATAATTCTTGCTTATGAGAGTGTTCACTCTCTTTCCGGTCTTAACCAAAATTATTTGTGATTTGAAAATGATCTTTTCAAAGCCTACGATAGAGGGGCATGGGGTATTGCAGCACCTGGATGGACCGAATTCTCACTTGCGTCTCTTAGACATCATTTCGGGTCCCCATAGATGAGATGTCTTGAGAGTAATCCAACATGCAGGGACTTGAGACAAGGCGACCCTCCTTCACCCTTATCTCTTTGGCTAAATGCCCCAACCTGCTTTCCTTTGCTGACGACTTTATTGTTTTCTGTGCAGTTAATCAAACTTGGATTAGAGAAGTTCAAGGCGCCTTGGCTGAGCTCAAGTGGTGCTCTAACATGTGCATAAACTGTAGCAAGTTCCACGCTATCTTGTTGGGTAGGAGACAAGGTTCGTCCAGCCTTATTGATAATATGAGTTGGCCAACTGGCTCCCTGCCTCTCATCTATTTGGGGCTCCCACTGTTCACCAGCTATCTTCAAGCTCATTGGTCCAAGCAGTTAGTGATGAAAGTTGAAAGAAGCTAGCATTATGCATTATGGAAAACGAAAACTCTCCTTTACGCAGGCCTCCCTTGCATCATCAAGTATGTTATGCTTAATATCATTTCTGAAAACTCTCCTTTACGCAGGCCTCCTTTGCCTCATCAAGTATGTTATTGGTACACGACTTTCAAGCTACCTAGGCGTCTGTGTCTTAAACTGGAATATATTATGGCAAACTTTCTCTGGCTTAGAGGCGTTCACCTCATGGATGCATCATGTCGTCCTCGTCCAGAGGTCAGGGGGACTAAGCATAAAGAGAACTGAAGACTGGTCTCGTGCTAGCGCTGAACGTCTTGCCCTAAAAATTTTATGAGGAGAGGAGCCTTGGGCAATTCATGTCAAGAGGACCCTTATCATAGTTTGTGGGCAGTCCCAAGAAAGACTCCTGGTTCTTCAAGGGAGTCTGACAAGGTTGGAAAGCAACACCATGGCAGCTGGTCCTCGGCAACGAGGAACTAACGTTCTGGATGGACAATGGGGGGTTCACCCTGAGGAGAGGTCCATGTTCGAATTTTCCTTGAGGTTTTCAGTCACAGGTTATTGAAAGAACTTTCTCCATCGGAACAACCTTCCATTGACCACAACCAGGATGTGCTCTTGTGGAACATTTCCCTTCCTTAGTGCAAACATGCAAAGTCGGTTGTTTCTGATGCAAACATGCACAACCAAGTTTTCAAGTTTTATTTGAAATAAGATATCAAAGTAGATGAACAATGACCATAGGGCCAAAGAGAGAGATTTTGGAATATTGCAAACAACAATATAATATGTTGAAAAGAATGAGGATATGATATTTAAAACAAGAAGATATTATAATTTTTAAAGATGTTTCTCTTGAATCTTAAATAAGTTTTAAGATTTTGCCTTAATTCGATTATCACATCATTAGGCTTGATTTTGTTTTACTTAAACTTCTTAGCGATGTGCTTGTGAACATTCGTGATTCCCATAAGTAATTGTGTATGCATGATTACATAAATTCTATATACATAACAAAAAAATAAACCATTCCTACCATAACATATGTTTATAGAACAATGAAAAAGAAAAATTTGATACAAATTAATAGTCGTAAGATTTTATCTAGCGAGTCACTCAATGGTGTATTGAAAATATAAGTGAGCCAATGGAAGGCTAGAAGAATGATTGAGAAAAATATGAAAGATGAATTTACAATTTAAAAAATCGAAAATAACATGATCGATGCAAATGAACGTGTATATCAAACGTGTTTGGGTCTTTCCCAGGTTGGACATGTCCCAACTTCAAAATGATAAAAATAAAAAAATGATGTGCCATAAATCTTCACACCGTAATACACATCTACATACAATCAAGCCATCAAAATAGAGAATTAGATAGAGAAATAAGAAGATAGATATACGATGTGAGAGCAAGAATATGTAGAGAAAAATTAAACGAGAGAAAGAGAAAAATGAAAATGCATAGAGAGAAATAAAGGTAAAAGAGGGAGAGAAAATAGAGATATTTGAAAGAGAAAGAATTAAATGAGAGAGAAATGAGAAGATGAATAAAATAAAAAGAGAAATAAAGATGAGAAATTAAAATAAGAGAAACATAAGTTAAAATTAATAAGGAAAGTCAAGAAAGAAAAAACTTTGATGGTGGCATGAATGGGTTGGAGATGCTCCCCAAGAGTCCATCACAAGGTCCTCTAGGATCTCCTCTTGTTGGAAATGAAGGTCAGGAGTTGTGCATTAGGAGAGCCAAACAAGAAAAATTAAACAAGAAGAAAAAGAGAAAGAAGAAGAAATCTAGAAAAGGAGAGAGAGAGAGAGATTTCAAAAGCTTGAAAAGATGATGGATT